>NC_052394.1:20090898-22490898 GCF_009389715.1 Phoenix dactylifera | reverse complement strand
GTTTAAGAGAGCTAACTGCTACGTGATATATATAATTACATGGTGAGAACCATCTCAAACAATTCTCCCCATTTGTCAGACTAAATAAGTTTACAATAGCTGGAGTAATGGCTGTCCTCCCAAGTTGATATGAAGTTTGCATATAGGTGCGCTTCAGTGCAAGAGACCTTAACAGCTAGACCTTCGTACATATGCCTCTCTAAGGCTGGAACTTCCATATCAAATCAGAGGTGTAAGGTAAAAGGGGTCAAAAGAGACTGCACTGAAGACTTTTTAGGGGCTCCGAGTGATGCAATATTGTGGAAGCAATAGTTGTTGACAAGGAGTTCTTCATAGAGGAGAGGAGTGGGGTTGGCATGAACAAGGACAACCTGAATAACCTATACAAATTAATTGTCAAAATCCACAGAAGTATTCTGATGAAAAACGCCCAATGCTAAGGATCCTGGCAGGTTCACTATTGTTTTTTGGTGACTGTGAGTTAGGACAAGTAACTGGATTTCGGTATTCCGAGATAGCGCATTCAGTCTCACAGATCGACCAGAATTAGAGCTTTAAATGCTTGGCCAATATCAACCCATGAAGTTTGAGTTACTGTAGGCTGATTAACTCCATAGGACCAGACAATTAGACTCAGCATTATTTTATAGAAAAAATATTTAAAAAGTATTGCCTAGAAAATGCTATATTTTTATTTTATAAAAGTATTATCAAGAAATAATATACTAGAATAATCTACTAAATACGTGATTCTCCCCCTACGTGCAGATTTTCAGCAATCTCGTCCCTAAGCTACAACAATCCAGCTTAGCCGGATAGAAAGTTGAAGAGTAAAAAAATTCTATATGTGGAAGAAACTCTCAAAAGATAGAATACCACTAAAACAGAGAGATTGAAGTTTTATTTTGATTAATCCTGAGGAATCTATCCGGAAGACCGGATACTACAACTCTTCTGAAAAAGAGGTATTTTAACGTATTTTAAATAACTAAAGTTTAGGGGATAAAAAAATTTAAATCTTTTTTAATTAAAACTCAAATACAAAAAACTTTAGCATACATTCTAATTTCTGATCACAGCATTGCCACCACAGCAGCCCACATTTTCGGGATATCTTTTAACCTATGATGTTCCAGAAATTTTTTAAGTGCCTAATTGGATGCCGTGGCATAATATTTCGGCCTACCCAAGAAGATTTATCCTATTCCTAAAAGAAAATAAAATCACCGATTTTATCAGACAGATGTCCTAGTGTTTCTGGATTACATTAGGTTCACTCATGCACCTGTTGATTAAAACTTGCCTAGAGGAAAATAAATAGGTCTTGCAGTACGCAAACACTTCTCAAACAGCAAGTTTGGCATGCCATCATCTTAGTAAAACATATGGAAACCAGCTGTTTTTTTCAAGTGCATGGAAACAAATTAATTGTATCCTGGCTATTGAGTTTCAAACGTAGAGATATCAAAAGAGGACGTTTTCGCTTCCAGTAGCTAACTTAGAAGTTAGAATACCGCGTGTTTAAAAAGGAAAAAGGACTGAACACCTAAAACGCTGAACTGCTGAAGTAAGGGAATGGGCAAGGCGAAGTGAACGTACCTCCAAGTCGTTAAGGGTGCAGTGGTGGATGTAGCCGGAAGTGTAGTTGCCGAACTTGTAGGCCGTGACCATCGCACGGGCCTTGAATAAGTGCTTGTTTCCTACCTTGCCGTAACGTACCAGGTTGGGACCCGGTTCCACCGGAGTCACCCATGACACAATCACACTCTTCCCAACATAGTCACCTTGCGTAATGTGAACCTGAAACCAAAACAAAACCTCATGATTCTAATATTTATACTTCTTTTTTTTTTTATCACCAGATGTTTTAGTTAAGCTGTCATAATAGCAGCAATTTTAATAGCTTTTGAATGAAGAAAATGGAAGAACATTAGGTAGGAGGAGAGGAGAAGAAGGAACCTGTTCGGGAGCGTTATAGCCTGGGGGAGGCTTGAAGACATCGCTGTCAAAAGGCATGTCAACGGCAGCCTCGGATTTCCGGAGGTACGAGCTGGTGACACCCCCATGGCACACCAGAATTAGGTTCAAAATTAGGAGAACCGTCACCAATGCTGTTGCCTCCGAAGCCATTAATTTTAACGCTTGACCCTGACCTGGTGCATAGAGATTGGGAGAGAAATATAAATCGCAGCCTAGTGAGATTTAATAGTAATGCAAGTATGCAACCCAATGAGAGTGGATTCTATTATAGCATGATGTAGATGCATGACATACATACAACCTACTTCGCTACTGCATCAAAAGGTTTACTATTAAAGCTTAAGGTCTAGATGGCAAAGTTTCTGCTTGAGTCTCCAACTTGGATTCTTCCATTGGCTCCCTTATCCTTACGTGATAAAGATGCGTCCATTATTGTTCTTGAGAGTTGGCGTGCGTGGCGCGTCCCATGCGGGCCGGGATGCAGGTCTCGGGCGCTCTGGATGACCTTCTACGTGGTGCAAGACCCGCGACCCGTGCGCACGAGATGTGCGTCCAGACCAGCCCTGTTTGCAATAATCCTCGGTATCTAAGGGCTCGTTTGGTTCGCAGGAAAACGAGGGGGGAAAGTGTGGTCAACGGGAAAGTAATGAAATGCCTCTTGTTTGGTTGGAGTTTTCAAAGGAGAGAGATGGAAAAGTTGTATTCCCATGGAAATATGATTCCCACATTTCATGGGAAAGTCTTTCCCATGAGAAACATGGGAAAGTAACTCTTTCCCATGAGGTGGGAATCACTCCTTTTTTATTTTTTCCCAAAAAGACCCTTCAGCATTAAAGAAGCATTAAAGAGGCATTAAAGACCTAATTTTTATTAAGGGCATAATAGGAATTATACATAACTTTTCTAAGAAAGTGGATGGTCAACCAAACATAAGCACTTTGGAAATTAGTCACTTTTCCATGGTTAACCAAACATGTCAAAGTACTTTCCTAGGTATCCTCTTCCTAGGAATCTGATTCCCAGGAATCATATTCCTATGAGGGAAAATACTTCACACGAACCAAACGAGCCCTAAGAGTAATACAGATAACAAATCAAACATCTAAAATGGAAATACCTTAAATGTATAGTACAGATTTAAGTTTCTTTTGTTGCTTAAAATAATCTCCATCAAATGAAGTGAGATGATTAATGACCCAAGGGAAATATCATCAATGAAATGCATCTTAAGTACATGGATAGTCAAAAATTAATCATTCATAATCTCCAAAAAGAAGAATTACTTATTAAATTTTCTCAGAGGGAAAACGGATGAAGTATATGTCTCCCAATGGGTTTAGCTTTTCTCCAAAAGAAGAGATGCAAATCAAAAATAAACTAATAAACTAGTATAGATAATATATATAGAGATAACTTGACCACTAATCACACGGCACAAAGTAAAATAATGCTCATTACATAGAAAGACATTACTATCGATCTATTACTTCAAAAAGACATAAGTATCGATCTAATCATAAACGTTTGAAATCTTTTTTTTTTTATTGACGAACAACATCTGAAATCAATATAATATAGATACAAAAATTAGCATTCCGTACCAGAAAAGGAGGAATAAAACTTGACAATCACCTTCTCTTCCCTTGCTCTCCTGTATACAAAGCCGGAGATACGAGAGGATGAAACGAGGCACCTGGAACCAGGTGAGAGATGAACAGTATATCGTACTTATCCAATAACCATCTAACGGCCGGAGGTGGAATATTCCTTCCCGGTTCCCTAATTCTACCCGCCACGTCATCCTTCCGCTCGAGTTTGGACTCCCGCAATCGGTCCGACACAAAACTAACGAATGGTTAAATAGGACGTCAACAAACGGTCATGATATTATAATGAGTAGCTATTATAGAATGTAGACTGCAGCGCATCGTCTCACAACAGTTATAATATGGATGGTGAAGATGATCGATCAAAATCTTCCTCACACGATTTTTAAAGCATAAAATCTAATCTACCCTATCAAAATTTCCCCATTTGGTTGTATCCATCTTTCTTCGTCACCATTTTTTTTTGTGACACAGATACCGTTTTAGCATGAGCATATCTAACAAAATCAGAAAAAAAAAAAAGAGGCAGAAAAAGGAAAGAAAAGCTCATGACTACACATGCAGAGACCGGAGTATTGGGCAACATACGAAGCCACCTATCCTATTTGCCTCCCGGTATACATGGGTGACATGTGAGTCCTCATAGTCCCGCAACAGACTATAGATATCGTGCAGAAGGGGATGCTCAACACCCGCCATGGCGTGGCCCTGGATCCATCCGATGACAGTCGATGAATCCTCTTCAAGATGAATCCAGTCGGCCCTTAGGATCGGCCCCTAGGACGAGTTGAGCATAAGACATGCCATCCCAAGCTGGCCTCGGCTTAGCTCCAGAAATAGATGTCACAGAGCTGACGGCCTCCTGGCGCAATCAATCTGAAATCAGAACAACTGATAACAAACCCAGCACCACCTCTTCTCCCATCATCAGACACACTGTCGTCGAAGTTCACCTTGAGAAAGCTCAAGGAAGGGGCTTCTAGGTGATGAGTATTGTCTAAGGCACTATTAGAGATGAATGGGAGCGCCAGATGTCTCTTACAGTCCTAGTTCCTTCAACTGTCTGAGCCTGAGCATACTCTACTGCATGGATGAACGCTCTATCAGCAACAATCCTTGAACTCTTCCTTCTGCCCTCAAAGACCCTGGCATTTATGTCCAGCTAAATATAATAAGCAACATAAGCGCATCTAACACTATTAGTTGTGATGACGAGTCTATCCACAAAGCTTTTCAAGTAAACTAAGGAATGTCGCCACTGGGTCGAAGACTACAGGAAACACCAATCAACTCCAGTCAATTGCCATACTAGGGATGCCCTCGAGCAGCCAAATAGAACATGCTCTACTGATTCCTCCACCTTCTATCACAAGTAGGAGAAAGCCTCATTCCTTTTCTGCATAGAACATCTCCGGTTGGAAGACAACCCCATGCAACCTTCCACAACAACAAGGTAACTCATTGGTGAATGTGAAGCCTACATAACGACCTACCATCGATCGAGATACCTCAACTCTTTAGAGATCCTCGAGGTTGTAGGCTCTCACCTTGGATCTACAGGTCGAACCTCAAGTCCTTCTATCCAACTTAAACCCCTTGGTACCGGCACGGCTAGAATCATCTAAGCTAGCTTTTCCCCAAAGAGGCATTGAACCATCGCTACATCCCATCTCCTCTCTCCTGAGCTAAGAAAGTCGGACACCCTGAGACCTGAGCTATCCACATCAAACATGGTGGGCCATAGCCACAAAGGTAGTTAGAAATCCAGGTGTCATTCTGCACATCAATCAACTGGTCGTCGCCGATCACCTATCTAATCCGAGATAGCACCCTCAAAGTACAGAGCACATCTCACACCAGATGGAGTAGTGATGACCAACCTGGAAATCAGATAGCATGGTCTGATTGCCATACTTGGCTCTTATCAGTACATTCCATAGGCCCTCGAGCTCAAGCAAGTACCGAGCCATGTCTATATGTGAATGTCTCCCTCCTAATCAATAGAGAGCAAATGCCCAAGCTAGCACTACTGTGAGGCTGACAAAGAACCTTAAGCAAAATGATATTGGACAAAAGGTAGACCAAGACCGAACTAAAGACAGATCTCACCAAGGTCACTCTGCCCATCAAGAAAAGAGCTCTCACCTGCCACCTGTCCAACCTCTGACTAATACTTTGCTCAATCTCACAACATTCTACCCTTCATTGTCGCCTCCTCGTGATGGGTACCCCCAAATACCTCCAACAACCAGCCTGCTCTCCAACCCCTAGAATCTCGCTGATATGGACCCTGAGTTGAGGCTTGATCTTCGAGCTAAAGTAGACGTTGACTTTACTTGGTTGACTCGCTGGCCTGATACAACGAAGTAGTCCTCTAGGATTCCCCTGATCATCAGGGCACTCTATCTCGTAGCCCGAACAAGAAACATACAGTCATCTGCAAAGAGGAGATGAGAGATTGGTTTGGTCGTCGGGGTAGGCCTGTAGGCCTCAATGACTTGTGTCAAGGAAGCGGCTCAAAGGGCCCAAGATAGAGCATCAACGCAAATAATGAACAGATAGGGGGAGAGGAGGCAATCTTACTGAATACCAACAATGGAGTCGAAGAAAGTTGTGGGCGTGCCATTCGCCAAGATGGTGAAGGACGGGGCCTGAACGCATCCCATAATCCTACGGATCTAGTTTTCATGAAACCCAAAGCTCTCCAGGGAGTACGAGAGAAAGTGTCAACTCATCCAGTCATAAGCCTTCTCCATGTCCAGCTTAACAGCCACAAGACTCCGCTGACAAGGGGCTCTCTGAAGATCATGCATGAACTCTTGAGGGATGAAAATAGTGTCAGAGATGTTGCGAGCACCCACGAAGGCTCCCTACTCAGGGTTGATGAGACTAGGCAGAATCCCTCTAAGTCTAGAAACCATAATCTCGATGTCTGCTTAGGATAGGCAGAATGAATCGTATAAATATAGTATGAGTATATCCATAGAAGTCAGATATTTGAAAAGAAGGATGGAAAGACCGTACCATCCATCTATAGTATTCCATTAAAACAATCGATAACAAAAAATACAACCCAATCCATAACTTTGTTAGGCCCTATTTGGCATAGCTTTTGGTGGGCCAGAAAATACTTTGTGCCCCTCCAAAAATACTTTTAAATGGAATAGAGGTATTTAGTAAAAAAATCGAAAAATTATTTTAGTTTTGCTAGAAAGTGGAAAACGTCTATTTGGCAGAAGCTCCAAAATAGAGCTTCTTCGGAAAAGTACTTTTAGCACGCGTTGAAAAGCTTTTTTAGATTTATAAATGTTGCGGGGACGGCATTCTGCCGGAGCCTCACACAACAGCCTAGCCCACATTAAGCTAGCAGAGAAAGAGGACCGCGTTCCTCCCGAGGTATTGTCCGCTTTGGGGGTCGAGCGTACCCGGAGCCCTCCTCACGGTTTTGTCCCACAAAAGGGCCCTCGAGAGGAAAGGATTTCCACCCCCCATTTAAGGCACGGAACCTTTCCGCTACTAGCCGATGTGGGACTAAATTCAAGGCCCCCTCCCCCCCATAACATAGCCCCCCCAGCGGGAAGGTTCCGGCCAGGTTTTACCCCAACGGGCCCCCACAGTCCTGGAGGGTAGTCAATGGAGAGAGGATGCGCCCCTACCTGGCACGCCATCTGTTGCAGGGACGGCATTCTGCCGGAGCCTCACACAACAGCCTAGCCTACATTAAGCTAGCAGAGAAAGAGGACCGCGTTCCTCCCGAGATATTGTCCGCTTTGGGGGTCGAGCGTACCCGGAGCCCTCCTCACGGTTTTGTCCCACAAAAGGGCCCTCGAGAGGAAAGGATTTCCACCCCCCATTTAAGGCACGGAACCTTTCCGCTACTAGCCGATGTGGGACTAAATTCAAGGCCCCCTCCCCCCACAACAATAAAATTTTTCTTTTTAGACCAAAATACCTATGATAAAATTATATAATTGTAGGAAATATCTCTTTATATCATAATGTACGAAAAAATAAATCTACAATAGCCCTAACAAATAAGGAACCCTAATCGACCTTGGCTTTTTTTCTTGCTACGTGATCAAGATATTATTTCTTTTCTCTATTTACTTATCCATCGTCTTGAACAAAGAAAACATTAGAAAGAAAAAATTATAAAATCTCACTTTTGTAAGTATTATTGTGTGCCTTTATAATTTTTTCCAAAAATTAATTCTCAAAAATATTATATTAATAAAATATTAATATAATAATCATCATTATAATATATTATATCAAAATTTTGTAATATACTATAAATATAATATTAAATTATGTTATATTATTATGCTTTTGTATACAATATTATATTAACTATATTAGAATAATTTTATTATAATATATTATAGTAATATTATACTATATGATATATTTATATATTAATATATATTATATTTTATTATGCTCTATTGTATAATACATTGTAATGTCTCAAAAGTACTTTCTCAGTTTTTTTGCCTAATACATATTAATGTTCTACAGTATGTAGTTACTAAACAATAAATAGCTTTTTATGCTTCAGAAAATTCTACTTCCGAGAGCTCTCCCAAACGACTTTTGTTTAGTCTCCATAAAAACAATTTAAAACCTATAGTAAATGGAAATCCTAGGTAGTTTTCGCTCTAAGCGCGCTTTTCTTTTATCAATAAAATAATTAGATTTTAGAATCCTGGATCCGGATTCGTTTGGTGTCTGACGGGAGGGCTTTCGCTCTCGAGTCTCCTTTGCGTGAATTCTAAGCGTCATTCACTCCATGATCTCTGCGCTTGCTTGATATTTTTTTATGGAATTTACGGATTTGATTACATCGGTTGGTGCCGGTGGTTCTGGTTCCGGTCTATTTAAGCTTCTCGGCTCTCGAGGGTTCTTCGAGCCTTCCTCAGACCAAAATAAACATATTTCTTAATTGTGAATCCAAGATTTAAGAAGGTTTTCTCGCCTAATTTTCTGCATTTGTTTTGGTTATTTTTGAATTATTCGATGGCTTTCGTTATTTGGTGTTGTTTTCGATGAGATCTGAACATGTTAGGGTTTAAAACCATTGGCGCAGGCTAGTTTTTCCGACAAAGGGGAATCAGAGCAATGGCGAAGGAATTGTCCAATGGGGTATCAAAGCCGCCGCCGACGCCTTCCCCTCTGCGGAATTCCAAATTTTTTCAGGTAATTCTTTCCTCTCTTTCTTGTTTTATTACCGATCGGTTTGTATGATCGAGATCTCACCAGGCGGATCGTGCACGTATTCAAAGTGACATTTCTGGATCTCTCGATGCTGTTTTAGATCGAGAATTATGTTAGCGATGGGTTCATTCTTCTCTCATGTTGGATGAAGTAAAGGATTGTTTCGATAAAGATTTATTGAAACACCTCGTTTGGTGTAGAGAGCAGTCAGATCTGTGATCTACGTGAATAATCTTTTTATAATTCATAAAATGTTTTCTTTTGGATCTCTTTGATCTGTTGATGAAAATCTAAATGCATGTTATATGGTATGAGTGGAGATTGTTTTGTTCTTGACTAAATATTTGGAGGATATTCTTGTTTGACAGTCCAATATGCGAATCTTGGTGACTGGGGGAGCTGGATTCATTGGGTCGCATCTAGTGGACAAGTTGATGGAGAATGAAAAGAATGAGGTATTTCTTGGTGTAACTTTTATGTCTTATTTATTCATTATAATTGGTTTTGTATTTAGATGAGATGCCATGGTGTTGCTAGATGAATTACTTGACAAATGTGACTCATTTTTGAGCTTTCTTGACAGCGAATTCTTAGATAGTCTGTTTTTAATGATTTCTCTCTTGTAGTTCCAACGTACTGATCAGATCTGTTCTTGCTTGCACACACTTCACAAAGTTGTTCGAGACTTTACTCCTTCATGTGTCATAAATGGCATTATTTGTATGCAGATTGGTGAGGATACTTGATGTACACGTAGCTGCCGCAATATTAATATCCAATGCAACATTCAAACTCACTTTACTCTGATGCTTTCAGCTGCATTTTTTGCAGCATTCTCTAGTGCTTTAGTGTTTCAGATTTATATTATTTCATATGGAGGGGGGTGTTTTGGATCCCATCTACGAGGCCCATGATCCATATGACATCTCTTGTACATGGGCGGGAAAACATTATTTGAAATGTCAAAATAGTTAGGGATGAGCCCCTATAAACATTGCTGCAAATAAATGAATTTTCATTCGATGTCTCCAATTTGTATGTCCTCATCTAGCTCTGGCCATGGAATCAAAATAGGCTTTAATGATTTTTTTTTTGAGAGAAAGGGAGGGAGACCCACACCACCTAAGACTCGAATCCAGAAAGTCTTGTTGTTAGGTGAAGTGGTGTGACTTTCAATTAATTAATTTCTCTTCTTTCAATCATTGTTTCATTGCATTCAACTAATATAAAAAGGAAATAACTTCAAATATAGGATATAATTTGAATCGTTTTCACCGATCCCAAAATTTTGGGATGCCAAAATTTGCTTGTCGAGTGCATAGACTTATCCTGTCTATGGATGGAATTTGCAGAGCCCAAATTTATATCAAAAACATGATGCCCTTTCTGACATAACATCACAGTTATTTCTCCCGTCCATAAACGGTGAAACAGTCCGATATAGTAACTAGGGGTCAAGGGTCGACCAGAAGTACAGCATTCTATACATGACTACTAATTTCTGCTGTATCATTGTAAATCATTAATTACAGCATTCTATATGTGACTATTAATTTGTGTTGTATCATTGTACATCATTAATTTCTTTAATGACACATTTATGTGTTTCTTTCTACCCATTGTGCAGGTAATTGTTGCTGACAACTTTTTCACTGGTTCAAAGGACAATCTCAGAAAATGGATTGGTCATCCAAGATTTGAGCTAATTCGACATGGTACTTTTACTTCCATTTGTCTAATTCAATTAATTGAGACAAGCTGGAATTTTATTTCTTGTAATCGATGGTGATATTCTCTGTTTGGACCCTTGAAGTACTCTTCTATCATGTTTTCTAATGTGAATTAGTTCTTATGTCTACTTTATCTTCTTTTGATTATGGTTCTTCAGATATAATGTGATTTAGGAATTCAGTGCTTCTACAAGATTTTTCTTGGTGGCCAACTAAAGCCACATGCTTTTGCCTTACTTTGAATTTTTTTTCCCTCCCGACTTCAGATGTCACGGAGCCATTGCTGGTAGAGGTTGATCAAATCTACCATCTTGCCTGTCCTGCCTCTCCAATTTTCTACAAATACAACCCTGTGAAGGTGTGTTTTTCTATTCCAAATTTTACAGTAACATGTCATGTTGAACATCTATCTCAAAGACAAGTATGCTTCTAGCACGGTTTTTCTTGTTGATCGTTGGAAGAAAGCTTAGAGTCATAATCCATGCATGTTTTTTTTTCTTAAAATATAAAATATTCTATATATATTGGCTGTTCAAATAGCTGCCAGCTCTTGAAGTGATTGAATTTTGAAATTCTCATTGGCCAGACGATAGTCACAGAATATTGCCTGACTTTTAATGTTGGAACTTTGAGACACCATGTGTGTTCTTGCATCATAATTGTGCCATAGTTAAAGTTTTACCATTTGCAAGGTTTCCTTCCTCACCTTCATTGATTTAGCTAGTCTCTTGATCCTACTTAAGTCTTGTGCTGAACTTGCCTCTTTGTATTCTCTTAACCCACAGCATAATATATTTCTACTCCACCCTCGAGATGCAAGTCTTCTGCCATAGTGTTAAATTTTGTGGGATGCATAGTAGCTTGAATTGTATTGTTTCAACTTTCTTGACTTGATTATCACTTATTGTTCATCCTGTTGTTGTTAAGTTATGGCTTATCTACTATAAATGTAGACATGTGTGTATGAATGATATGTATTGAACTAGAAAGTAAATCTAACTTGAAAATGATTGTTTTACAACAGACGATAAAGACAAATGTGATTGGCACACTGAACATGTTGGGACTTGCAAAGCGGGTTGGAGCAAGGTAATGTTTAAACTGCTTTTGCTGGGTAATTTGATATTTCTTATTAAAGTGACTAGTGATTTTTTACTGTACTATTTTCCCTTCTATTGCAGGATTTTGCTGACATCTACCTCAGAGGTTTATGGTGATCCTCTTGAGCATCCTCAGAAGGAAGAGTACTGGGGAAATGTTAACCCAATTGGTAAGGCTGTTTATTCCCTGAATGTAATTTCTATTTAGTGATTTGATTTAATTTGTTAGTGATCTTCTGCAGTGTTTTCCTGTCTCTGACACCGTCTTGATAATTGGCTATTCCTTGTTCCACAGGAGTCAGGAGCTGCTATGATGAGGGGAAGCGTGTGGCAGAGACTTTAATGTTTGACTATCATAGGCAGCATGGAATCGGTGAACTATCATTCTGTGCTAATTGGAAATCCAACTTGCTTGTTTTGCACCTATGGAAGATTTTTTGATTGGGAGAAAATAGGTGGCATATAATCACAAACCACATTTTAACTTTGGGCTTGTTGATGCAACAGAGATTCGAATTGCTAGAATTTTTAACACCTATGGACCACGCATGAACATCGATGATGGTCGTGTTGTCAGTAACTTCATAGCTCAAGCGCTTCGGTGATCTCTATGTTATCATCTGTTAATTTCACTTTGCATTCCATCTAATATTGTCTGCTTATCTCTTATTTATTCTGCTTTCATATTAGGGGTGAGCCCTTAACAGTTCAAGCACCTGGAACGCAAACTCGAAGTTTCTGTTATGTTTCTGATATGGTAAAAAGTAGTGATTTATTTGTTGATCTTCATTCCTAAGTATGATCTGGTTATTCTGCTCTGGGATTGATACTTTCTATAAATTCTGAAGGTTGATGGACTTATCCGGCTGATGGAAGGAGATAATACAGGCCCTATCAACTTGGGGAACCCTGGTAATTTTCATAATTATCTTGAACTTGTACTGTTGACTATTGGTCTTTGTGAGTAATTTGTTCGTTGAGAAACATATTGCTGCATGGCATTCAAGCATGCAGCTGACAACCAAATGGAACCATTCCTGGACCTGGGATCGGTAGTTCTCCACCTGTGGCCAAATGCTTGACGTGTGGAAGTCTATTAATTTAAGACTATAACTTCACCTGGTCAGCCTCGATGATCTTAATGTAACTATGCATTGCTTGTGCTGCAGGTGAATTTACAATGATGGAACTTGCTGAGGCCGTGAAAGAGGTAAGCTTTTATTTCTTTAGTCCAATGTTCATGCTTTGGTTTTTATTGCACTCCCTCACCCTAGTGTGATGACTAGCTGCAACTTAAATGCAGTTGATTGATCCCAATGTGCCTGTGAAAAATGTGGAGAATACACCTGATGATCCACGCCAAAGGAAACCAGACATCACAAAAGCAAAGGAGCTACTAGGATGGGAGCCCAAGATTACATTACGCCAGGGCCTTCCTCTCATGGAAGAGGATTTCCGACAGCGTCTTGGCGTGCCCAAAAAAGCATAACCTCTAGCATCAATTCTTCCCTCAGAATTAAAGCTTTGTTTTCGGAGATAAAAGCATTCTGAATCATATGCCTTTTTCATCTTAGAGTAAATGTTTGCTCGTCAGCTTTAAATTTTACACTTGTGGTTTGTCAAAAAGAATTTAAAAAACTAGTGGTTGTATAATGGCTATTTGAATCCAGGAGGATCTTTTCTGCTTTCTTTTTTCGAAGGGGTTATTTCACTTATTGGATCATGTGCGGACTTATTTTTCCACTATAGAAAATAATGGTTATTCTAGCTATTTTTCGTGCCATGAATGTGTGCTGCATGAATTGTCTAACTCGGCCTGTTGAAAAAATGCCAAGCCTGTTCTGCCATCTTTCATTTGTCAAGTTTGTGGTATTGAATCGTTACTCCTGTTCATGTATACCTCGCGCAAGTCTTTTCTCATCTATGAAATCACGTATCCAAAATAATATGAGAGTTGCGGGTAAGAAGCTGCAAGCCAGCAATTTGTTGTTGTTGTTTTCAACATTATTCATAAATGATTTGCAATTATGCAGTTGGAAATAGGAAGGATGACTTTTTTTTTAAGGAGCTTTATAGTGTTTCTCATCAGAAAACCCTAGTAACATTGGACCGCATTTTTATGAATGATACAATCTTGTGCGAAGAAGTTATTGACAGAGATACGAACGCTCTTCTAAAACTCATCTGATTGAACCACGACGATTGATGGATAATGACTCTCTTCCTCTTTGAAATTAACCTTTGGAATTCTTGTTCCTGTTTGAATCTCACTTTTTGGAAATCCTGTTTCAAGGCCAATGAGACTGGGCTGGTTAGACTAGTCATCTCTCCGCCACTTTATAATTTAAGTGTCTGACAGAAGACAGAATTTTAAAATTCGAGAACTCAATAGTAGATATCTGCTCCCCACTCCACAAACCAACCCGCCGCCATCGAAGTAAAAAGGAGATTAGATTTCAGGATAAAATAGTTGTTTCTGGCATGCAGAAGTGAAACCTACCTGAGTTCTTCAAGGGTATAAAACTCCTATTGTCTGATTGTGAAATCTTATCAACTGTACCAACATATGTGACTTCCAGCTGCGTTCAGAAGACGTTCATAAACGATAAAATATAGAACATTTAACTTGGGACACAATTCTTTTTAACGTCAGATAAAGATACAAATAAAGATCACAACCTCGAATGTTTCGAAGGAACACGTGATGTATCATTGCGTACTTGTTAAAATCAAGCAGAGTCTCGATTCCTTTGACATGGAATAAGGACACAAGATCCATGACTGAGGTGTCAGTCACCTCCTGCAAGTGAGAGTGGTCTGCATTGGCTCGATCCGACGGGCACAATGGGGGACAAATCCAGCAAATCATACCTATGCTAGTTGATTCCCTAAGCTTACTGTGGCTCACCGCAACAGATCGATCACGAAGTAAATAAGCCAAGACAACCTGGATAATGACACAAATACCAAGAGAGGGGAAGAAATTACCAAAATTAGGTCAAACCGGCCAGCATGATCTGGGATATGTCCAACCAGATCCAACCAGTCATTCTATGTTTATTGGATCCCCAAGGCTAGGGCTGCAAATAAATTGAGTTAACCTATGACCCAACCCTATCTGTTTTAGAGGACTCGTGGGGCCGGATCGGATTCTAAAATTAGACTCACTTTATTTGTCGGGTCGGATCTGGGTTTACTGAATCTCGATCCGACCTGGACCTGACTCATTGTTTTTTGGGTTAATTTTGGATCATTTACCCAATGACCCGATCCAACCCGAACCCGAATTATCCATTTGGGCCCACAGGCCGCAGCCACAGGAAAATCGCCCATTGAGAAGGACTGAGCCTTAGTCTTCACCGCTTTAAGGCCGCACACCCGCACCCTTCTCCTTCCATCGTCTCTTCATTGAGAAGGAATCCTCCCCAAATCCTAACCCTGCTCCGTCGTCGTTTTCCCTCTTCTTCCTTCCGGTCCATTGCCACAGCGTCGGCCACCCCCCATCCTTCGCTTCTCATTGGCATGTCAGCTGCCCTGAGCGCGTCGGATCAACAGCCGATCGCACAAAGTTAGAGACGACCGCCGCCCTCTCCCTTCCTCTGTTTCTCCTCCCCTGCGACCGAAGTCTCTGCCCTCCGCCGTGTCGCTAGGGGCCACAAACGCCGAACTGGTGTGCCGGCCCTAGGTAGCCACTCCTCCTCTCTCTCTCTCTCTCTCTCTCTCTCTCTCTCTCTCTCTCTCTCTCTCTCTCTCGTCCTGATCCCAACATCCCTCTCTCTTGGTGGGTTGACCCCAGCCATGGGCCATATTCCCCATCCCACTCCCTCTCTCCTTTCCCTTATGCAGCCTAACTCGACTTGTTTGACAAAAACAATATCCAGACCTAACCCAAATCCGAATTGTTTGGATTAGATCCGAATTATACATGAACTCGATCCGAATGACCTGTTGGGTCAAAAATTATAGTCGTGGATCCGACCTGGCCAGATCTTCTATTAGATTGGATCTGGGTCCAAAATTAGAAGCCGAACAAAAAATCAGATTAGATCGGGATCACTCGTGATCAGACCCGACCCATTTGCACCCCTACCCATGGCTATCAAAACTCCGGAGCTTAACTTGACAATGACAGTAAAAAAGGAGCGAGCTTAACAGATTTTGCCACATCCCTGGGGCAGCACCAAGTTGGCAAAGCTGATAGCTTTATGCTACCCTCAAGCAAAAGAAACTAGGCACAATTACCCCTAGGATGGAATTAACATGCAATATTGACCTGAAAATAACTTGTTCTGGCAGGGTGACTATCTGACCATTTCTATTGCTATGTTTAGAAATTATCATCATCTGCATCGTCCAGCATAGAAAGGGAACTTCATGATGTTGAACAGAGATGCAAGGAGCTAAGAGATTCAAAACAGATATAAGCAAGAGCATTAGCATGCCAATAATAAGATAGGTAAATCTCCATTGATAAATGAGAGACCTAATCCCCTTTATTGCAAGACAACACATGCATGACTGTTCGAGTAAATAGTAGTCCTAAAACTCTGAACTTACAATAAAAGCCTTCAAGGAACTGTCCATATACCAGCCATCAGTCTTTTATTCTCGATTCAATAATACTAATAAGTTTTCGACACAAAGCATTGAGATCATGTTTAATTTTTATGCAAAACATTGAGGAAATTGGCCAGCCTCATCATGGACAGAAGCTCAAATCAGCCACCAAATCAGCCTTTTTCACCTACAAAAGATTACTGCTCTTAGTCTGCTTGTTCATAGAGGACAAGAGTACATATCATACATACATGTATCCAAAAGAAATCATTCGAACATTTGAACCACTGGTTCAAGTTGACAAAAACCAGGAATAATCAATAGCACGATGGCCAGGTATGAGGACTACCAGGCCAATTTTAATATGATTGTTAGAATGCCACCATCCTTCATTCATCAAGACAGCCTTCTCTCAGTCATGAAAATGATGAACCTCAGCATGCATACGAATACACAACTCAAGAAAACTAGATAAAACATCCTATACTAGTTGGGATGGAACCCGAGCAATTAAAAAAGTCAAAAGACGAGAAACCACACAAATTATGCATCGAGGGGTAAAAGGTAGTGAAAAAATAATTATCCACCCTTGTTCATGTTTTCAATCCCAATTGAGTTACCATAACTTATAATTAATATAACAAATACCATTTATCCACCCCGCAACATCAAAGTGGCAACTTGGCTTTCTTATCAGCAAGTTCAGCATACCCAAAAATACTTCAACTAAAACGCAGCCTAATAAATAAAAATGGCACTCTCACAAGTGACCACCCTCACATGATCGGCAAGTTTGCTAGGTGCAAAAACCTTTAACTTTGAATAACAGCAGTGGTGATCATTTTGTTATATGAAATTAATAGACATGAAATTTGAATTCAAAAATATTCTTGAATGTAAAATAATTTGTATCTCCTAATGAGAAGGCTGCTAATGTATGTATAGTCTACAAAAAGTGCTTCTGCATCTTGACAGATAAACAACAGTATGTACTGCATCTCCCTCCCATAAGTTGCATGGTATCAGAGAAAGTCTAATTACACATGGAAGTTTATTTGAAAGTTGAGCAGCAAGATAGACATCAATAATCCATTCAAAATCACCAAAGCACATCTTAGACATCTTTATGAACCAAAACTGTATCTTGAAATTGCTTATCATTACATCAACATCTTATAACTAACAATGGCAACCTAAATAGGCCTTCATTGGACATTACAAAAGAATATAATGAAACTGCAATTAAGAATCTTGTATAGCAGCCATCTATTTTATCTAGAAACTCCCATTTTCCACTCAGTCACACAACCTTGATTAAGTATAGGAAAAGGGCCATTAGTGGCTTAGTGCCGTTCGTTCTTTCCTTTGGAAGTTTGCTAAATCTTTCTTCATTAAGTATTGATAAATATCAGTTAAATAAAGTTAATAGATGATAGAATGATGTTCAATAGCTCATTTATGCATGCTTGGATCTTAGCAAAATAAGTAAGGTTTGGTCATTTGAACTCATATTCGCTCACAAATCACACCAACTATTTTTGCAGTATATAGGTGCATCTTGATCAGCCTCCAATTTGGTTTCGTAATTCTGCAACTTTGCAACACAAAAATTTCTTTCCTTCTTTATTAGGGTTTATTACTTTGTTTTCAGTAAATAAAATAACCTATCATAGACTCAATGTGACAGCCTCATTTGACAAATCTACTTCCAACCTTATAGTGGTTTCATAATAGGTACCTTATGGTGAGCTTCTCGACTCTCGAGAGCTTCTGGCACAATTGCATAGCCATCTAGTTATCTTAGAAGCCATGATAGTAGAGCCACACTGAGAAAATTCATATCCACTCAACTGAGCCATTCTTGCATAATCTGTCAACACCATAAGAACCGCTGTTAATTTCTTGCAATCTTCAGGTGACTCATCTAATAGCATGACCCTCCATTCGTGTCAACTGCAAATTTATTCAGCATCTCTTAATTGAACCATTTTGATTGTTACTCATAATTTGATTATAGGTGTGTTGTTTTTATGTTTTTGACTTGTTTTGAAACGAAACAGTTTGTACTAAAACGCTAAAAAGGTAACCAATGATCGGGTAGAAATGTGTTCCAAAACCAAAAAAATAAACCAAGGATGGAGAGAAATCCAAAACTCGAATACCTATCTTACTTCATCCAATCTCAGTTGCTAGTCTCTACCAGTCATTTTCTAAATTCATTTTTCCAAATTATCTTAAAGTCTTGCCCACAATTTAGAGATGCCAGACACCTAAAAAAACCTTAGATCTTGTAAACCTGTCTAGAATACACAGGGATTGCATAAGATGGATCTGACAAGAATAAATATTATCCCAAACAGAATTACATGACTCTCCACCCAATGGTTAGAACTTAAGAGGTCCCAATCATGTCTCCTTCGCCAGCCCAGTGTTGACGGAAGACCCAGATACTTACAGGCAAATCAATTTTGCAACTCCATTACATCTACTGCTATGAACAACTGATGCTCCATATGTTTCAATCAACAAATTCATATGATTTGTCAGCCACTGAGGCATTTGCCAAATGAAATTATATTAAAAAAAATCAAATGAGACTTGCCTTTGCGTTCTCTTGGATGTATTCCAGTAAACAATGGAGTTTTTTCATTGGCATACTAAACTAGGCTCTCAGGTATCAACTGTCAACAAATAAACAGGAACAGATGGAACGTTTTACGGCTCTCTGCATTACACCTTTACTCCCTCAAAAAAATAAAATCCCAGCAATCATTTTGTGGTTTGCTAGTTCTAAAACCTTCTAATCCACGTGCACGAAGCGCCCTTCTTTCTATTTCTAGATTCGCATTATTGTAATCATCCTCATAAATGCTAGATTGCATCCGGTAAGGTTAATTTACACTAAAAATAAACTGTATATTGGCAATTGAACAGCCTTGAAATAAGACATCTCAGATCTCCTTTGACTCTTTGCCAAAACATTTAGAAGTCTCAAATAATTCATTTGGCATAAATCAACTATAACACAACCCACCTTTGTGAAACTTTTCTTACAATTAAAAAGGAGAACAACATTAACAATAAAGTAAAAACTCCAAGCTAAACTCCAGGTAAGAGAGACCCCAACATCTCAATCATTATGGGGAGGCGAAACCAGAGAAGTTTTTAAGTTGGACATTCTGTACCACATATCTGGAACAATGAAGAGCAACCCCTTGTTTAAAAAAACAATAAAACAAAATAAAACATTTGTACCAGATCTAGCACCAAATCTTAGGTAATATAACTTATCCTAGCAGCCAAACATCAAGAACCAAAATATCATATGTAGATATAAAGCGATCAATGGCATCTAACAAATGATGTTAAAAAAAAAAGAGGGGAAAGAAAATAAAAACTAGGGTTTGAGATAATATCGAACCTGTTGTGCTCCTGAACGAAGCGAGAGTTCTTGGCGTCCTCCTCTGGCGTACGAAAAATAAAAATCGAAAAGAAAAAATAGTAAATGAGATAAAAATGAAGAAGATAAAAGAGAGGAGGAGATCGGGGGTTCAAGAGGGGGAGAAATTTAATCACCGGTGAGGCCGGCAGTCAACTTGACGATGACGGCGCCGGTGATGGCGAAGCCGACGAGGAAGGGCCAGTTCCGGTTAAACTCCCTCCTGAAGAACACCGGCCACGGATCGAACTTCCTCATCTCTCCCTCTTTCTCTCTCTTTCCCTGCCCCTTTGTGAGGAAATGAACGACGGCTCCAAGCCTTCGGAGACAACGCTCTTGTTGCGGTGAACCGTTTGTCCTGTGCCCAGAGCCGCCTAAAGTAGGGTATCTCTCGGCTTTCAGGAGTGATATGGACGGCCCTGATGTGATGATGGGCGTACGGTCACCATCAAATGGGTTTCTCTCTCGTTTGCCTCATTAGGTGCAGTTGACGGAGGAATATGAGCTTCGAAGCCTTAAATTGGACATGGGCCTTAAAAACTTAAATCTACTGGCTCGTCTATTTGGGCTGGGAGCATATTAGATGGGCTTCGGCGTAGGCCTCGAAATTCCAGCCACTGGCTGGGCTACGGCATAAACTCCAACTATTAACCTATGACACACACAAGTAACCTTGGTCACCTCACTATCACACAATATATTGATAAAGCCGGCCCGAGCCTTAGGCGACTGAGGCGGTCGCCTAAGGCCCCTGGAGGCTGACCAAAAGGAAGCAAAGGCCCATATAAACGGGATCAGGAGCTGGCTACGAATCTTTCCCCCTCCATCGGTGGAGAGTTTACTGGCCTGCAGAGGGGCAATTTGGAAGTTGGGGACAGTAGTTTTGTTTTTTTTTTTTTTTTGGGGGGGGGGGGGGGGGGGGAGGGAGGGAGGGAGAGGGAGAGAGAGAGAGAGGAGATTCTTTTAGTTTTCTCCTCTCGGTTTCTTCTCCCCTCTTGGGTGGTAGAGAGAGAAAAGGAGGGAGGGGGTTGAATGGCTGTTGTGCCGTGATGTTGCAGTTGCTGCTTGGGTACTCACTTGAAGGGGAGACGGTGGGATGTGGGATGAGACTTTTATCAATTTGATGGAGTGAATTTCCCATAATAACCCTACTTTCTGAGGTTTCTTTATGGACAAATTCTTTTCTTTACCTTGACCATGAAGTGCCATGAGATGACATTTTCCTATCCGGCTCTTGCTTGACATGGTAAACAATATTGCCAAGTATTATCTCAGTTATTTAATCAGTTTCATGGCCCTTCACTTAGAATAATTACTTTTATGTGCTTCCATTCAAGAATTATATTAAATTGAAAAGGCTTCTTGTCTATCTTTGTTAGATTCATGGTTGAAATAGTGTACTTGATAGCTATCTATTTTCATATATTTTTTTAAGTATTTTATATTTATTAAAAAAAATATTATTAAAAAAAATTATTATTAAAAAAATGCCTCATTCATTGGATTCGCCTTAGGCCCCAGAATGTATTGAGCCGCCCCTGTTAATATTGACAACCATGTTTTACAGTATGCAATGTAAGTATTGGTTCAGTAAGCAATTTGCGCGTAGAAGACATGGAAATCATGAGCATATAAGCTATCACAGCCAAGGGTGACTCTAGTTATAGATATCGAGATGGCATGAATAAATCAGGGAATCCCCTAGCTTGGTTTAAGTTCTAGACAGGCCAAGCCAATATTTCCACAGATAAAATAATTTAATAATGATTCGATATCCATCAAAAGTATTTGTTTGTTTGTATATATTAGTGCCATGCAAATATGACAATTGATGCATCAAGATGGCGTGCCAACTATGCTGACAAGAATATATCTGCATGGATATTAAAAACATTCGAACATGCTGCCTATAAAATACTAAATAGAGATTACTTAATCATGGGCAAAAGGCTAAGAATGGCATAATTATAAAATCAAAAATATTAAATTTCATTTTAGATCATTGCTCGATTCGCTGGTCCGATACGAAAGCCGGTGATTGGTCGAGCGACCCTGATTTGCACTATCGATTCTTTGATTACTGCACCAATTCTCGGCTGCCATATCAATCGGATGATTTTAGAAATTTATTCGTGTGCTGGCCATGATGCCAGCTAGACACATGCTTTAGAACTCGAGCCATACATCCCCGTGTCATGCCATTTAGGGCTATTAGGCTGGTAGTTCGGACAAGGGCTGTCAAGATGATTCCCTGGGCTTAGCAAGAGCCTGGTCATGACCCAATATCCAGACTTCATGATGGAGGCGGCCCACTCCACCAAGACTAGTATCCAACGGATGGGCCAAGCTGTTCTTCACTCGCTTCGTAACTCAAAGGGCGCCTACGGGGCTTTAGTTTCCGCCAAAAGATCGGTATCCGGATCACGTCCTCCTTTTTCGCTCCTAGGTTGTCCGTCTATTTAAGTTCTCCCTCACCCTTGTCCGTTGCTCGCGTGTATCGTCTTCCTCTCCGGAGCGCTGCGGCCCAAGGGAGGAGCCCTCGTTGCATGGGATCTCGAGGTCGAGGTATTGGCCCCAACTCAACCCTCCTTTACCTGCGATTCGTGGCATTTCTCTCGTACTTTGTGTGGCATTCGAGATTTCTTGGGATTGATAGATGGGAGCATGGAATTTTGGTTTCTTGATTTATTTATCTTTTTTTCGTTTAGGGCTAGGTTTTTGAGTCGTCTGAATCCTTTCTGCTCCCAGATTTAGGTACCAACGCTCAGATCTTTGACTGATTGTAATTATCCAAGATTTTTTTCTGTTTTCTTGGCGAAAAGAGACTGAATTCTTTTTGATAAATCGATTGGTTTGCTTTTCTTTATACTGCTTATATGCATGATAGGCTATACGATTTTGATTCTGTTTTAATTCTTTCCTAGAGTGGAGATTACGGCAGGCTAGGGTTTGGTTGGCATGGATCTGGACTCACTGGGTTTTGAAAACAGGGGGTGGAGTTGGAGTGGCAGGAGGGGTTGTTTAGTGGGCACGCAGGGTTTTGTGGGGTTATCACGATGAGTCCAGATGGCAGCAGAAACCCTCCTCGAGCACGTCTGTTCCGAACCAATCGCATGTCCTATCGTGACGCTCCTTACAGAAGCGAACGCCGCAGCTACTGGTGAGCTTGCCTTATTTAGGTTACTGGATTTGCTTTCAAGTGTTCCATTCTTGGAACTCTTCGTAGATGGAATCTTGTTCTTTTCAAAACATAACGAATTGAACTTGCATTTTGTAACTTAAGAGTCAATCTATCCATATTTTTTCATTTTAAATGTTGGGAATTGCGAAATCTCTTCTCTTCAAAGTTGTTACAGAAGTACTACTAGAGATGGATAGATTATTAATGGAAGGGCATGAGTTTAAAATTCCAGAATTGCTGTCATGGACCACTGGACTAGCCAATGCATCATCTTATGGGATTTGGAATTTAAAGCCCTTTAAAGGCTAATATTTCATGTTTTTTTAAAAAAAAACTCAATGCTGATACTGATAATGCTGTGAATTTTTTTATTAGAACGTTTGTCAGAATGTTGATTAACATTTGCTTTATTATTAAGTATAGCATAAAAAAACCAGCATAGGCATAACTTCTTATGCTTACTTGCAACAAACAAAGTTTGTATCAATTCCGATGTTATTTTTCTACTATTAGTTTGACCATAGCAAATATTTTGGTGCAATACTGTTTTCATATATGAAACAATGTCGTCATCTTTGTCGTCAATTTTGCTTTTAGTTTTACATTATTCTTATCAAAACCCTTAGCAGTACATGTATCGGTTGCATTATCATATCAGCATAATCCATATATATGTGCACATCCACACACACATGCGCACATAGGGAGAGAGAAAGAGAGAGATGCACAGATGGGTTTTATTATGAATTGACGAAGTCTTGGACAGGTTAGCACATTTGCTTGTTTTGATTTGTGAAGCTTGCCTTTGCATTATCAAAAATATTTGAGTGCCAAGCCATTTGTAGCACCACATAAATGCAAATCTATTGAAAAGATTGTTTTGAGTTGATGAAGATGGTTCTCCAGAAAAGCATAAGTTGACTCTTGCAACTCTTCTCATCTCGGTGGTGTGACTCTGTCAAGGTCTTCCCTAAGAGCCAAGTATGATGTTCCCTCCCATTTTTCCTTGAATTTTTGCCTATTTGGCTAAGTGATTGCCTCCGATCACTTTGACACCTTATTGTTAATTACTATAATAACAAAGGTGAAGCACTTCATGCTAAATCCAGAACCAGCTAGCTTGCGTCCTCTGTGTGAGGACATGTGAGAACAAATATAAAAGCAACGTTGCATGGACATAAACATGAGAATTAGTTTCAGATAGGTATCTAAGTGTTTGGCTTGGCAAGAGAAAAATGGAGATACCCAGGATACAATATAATCTTAATTAAATAATATATTTATACCATTTTATTTACAAGGCATTGTCTGTAAGGTTGTTTAACGTACATGTTTCTTTCCTACCTACTACTAATGTTAAAATGGAAGGTCTAACTCATTGTTAGCAGAGTCTAGCTCCCCAAAAGTCTCTAGAAACTGCAAAAAAGAATTTCATAAGTATTCAAATGTCTAACATGTACCCTACATGCTTTTCTTTTGGAGCTGGATGCGAATGTCTAGGTTAATCAGATAGAAGCACACATTCCCACCAATATTTCTTGACACGTAGAGCGTTTATCCATTTCAAGATATTGTGTAGTATGCCATCAGCCTTGATGCTTCCATTGCCTTCACAAGGATCGCCATTATGGCTAGGAGAGCCTGATCTCTGAAACATAATGCTATCAAAACCCACCAATCTGCCTAGCTAAAATTGGGATTGACAGTGACTGCTGGCAAAACAAACAAGGGCTTGCAAAGGCTTTGAAACATCATTCAAGGTAAATCTTGAAAGACAACCAAATAGAACTATCACCCATCCTACTATCATGGCATGGTTTAGTTGGTTGCAGAAGATGAGAGAGCCCAATCACTAATTGGATAGAGAAACCATTTATCTAGGTGATCTATCATATATTATTCAAGCACTGTAGTGAATGTTCTAGAAGAGAGAAATTAACAAGGAACTTCAAGTGCTAAGGACAGCATCATTAGATATATAATTCTGTTATCTGCCTCACAATTTACCACCGCATGCACTCTTTGAAAATCGCATCCATTATGATGTGTTGTACCAAACCCTACAAAGGCTCACAACCTTAAGAATCAATGGCTTAGAGACCCAATGATGCCCTAGAAATAAGGACTCAAAGCTAGCTGGTAAATTAATAGCCATATGTGCAATAGTTGTTGTACAAATGTCCTTGCAAGCATCTGCAGCATCCTCATGAGCTTGGCATTTGTTGAGTTGATGATCATGAGAGTTTTAAGGACTGTAGCATAGTTAGGTGTTGATAGGGAGAAAGGGAAAAGGTGGGTAAATTATGGGGAAGAGATTTTGTATATTTTTCTTGCGTTATCTTTAGTGAGAGGATTCAACGGTCTTTCTTTTTTCCATTTTTTCATTATTACAGAACCTTCTTAAAATGAACATGCCTTATTGTCCTACTTTATCTTTCGTCACAAACATTGTACATAGAAATGCTTAACTCATTTTCTTTCTATGCTTCAAATCATCCCATCGGAGATGGAATTTCTTGCATGTTGTAGACCCAAGTAACCGATTTTGGGGGCTGCCTCCGCGGCACCCTGCCTAATGCTGGGTGACCTGCCTAGACAACTTAGATTTTGGGGCAAGCACACAGGCTGCCTACTATGCCTAGTGCAAGTCTTTGGCCGAATGCTTGGCCCTAGGCAGGTCAGAATTTGTTGATCAGGTGCATCTCTAGGTACCATAGCCATTGGTTGGCTTTATGCATCCTCATTCACCAACTATTACCATTGGGTTATGTGTATCTCCAAGTTTACATATTAAAATGGAGAAGAAGAAATGGAGGGGGTTGATAACACCCAAATCCAGTGACCAGTGACGACACCGAACAGAAGCATCTCTTGATGACAACATCAGTAACGTTGATAGTCAATAGTTTCGGGAAGGCAAAGTTCTTTTGAATCTGTCCCCACCACCCAGCACCCACCACCTCCCACCCCCACCCCCACCCCACATTAAATCTTGTCCTCATTCCCTCCACTTCTTCTTCTTCTTCTTTTGTTTTTGTTCTCTCCACCTTCGCCCTCTTCCCCCTCCTCCTTCCCCCATCATTGATGATTATTGTCACCATGGTGATGGCGTTTGCTGCATCAGGTCCCAGTGGCAGCAAACATGTTGGATATCAGGCAAAGAAGCTCATCTACAATAGGGAACTGATATTGTGTGGATATCTTTCTTACCTAACACAAGGACAAGAATGAGAAGAAAAAGAAGGGAGATGGAAGGGGAGGGAGGAATTCAAAATCATAATCTGCTTATGGATTTACAACATTAGGTCTAATGTTATGCTTATTTTTAATTTGGCTAGTTTTTCACAGGCTCGATTGGATTTGTTACATGCATAGTTGTGAAAGTCTGATTCTAAATTCCATTGCCACCTCAGTTTTAATGAGGAGTTTGTAATATACTTCAAAGGGGCATAGGTTTGAAATCCATTAGTCAATTTTCACTTTTTTGTATATGTTCAAAAAAAAAAAGAAGGTGGAAGCGTCAATTTACCAGAAGAGTCTGCCTTGAGAGAGTTATCAGGCCCTACATAGTCAAGCATGGTAATATAACTAGCCTTTTTTCTTTTGTTCTTTTTTGCCTTCTCACATTTTGTTTGTTTGTAGATGGCTAGAATTTAGTCTAAAAGGTGCTGGTTTGGATTGCCTTAAGGCTCAAGTCTAGTCTCTGGAGGAATTGCTTATGTACCATGAATATTTGTTTTCTCTATTTTTTTCCCCCATAATATTGCAACTTTGTCATTTTGGTGGTACAAGTGCATGGAGGCCTTGCTTGAGAGCTAAGTTCAACACTTTTATCTTGATTGGGAAAATGGGCGAGATTTCTCTTTTATCCCTAAATTCTAGTTATATGTTCTGCACTTGTTCTTCTGTTCAGCTAATTATTTATAGGAGGACGTAGAGTATATACATTAAATTGGCACCATTTGTGGAAAGAAGCTCAAATTATACAGTATTTTTTGACAAAAATTAACTCTGCAAGAAATAGAGGACTTTTCATTGGACTAGAAATTTTATGAGTAAATTTAGAAAGAGAATCCACTTTGTTTAATGAATAGTAAGATATATTTGGGTTCTTTTCATCTATAAGCAATTTGATTTTGCCATATTTAAAAAAAAATCATAAGTTTGCACCGTTCAACTAATTTATAATAACCTTTAGTTATTGCAGTTGCCTTTATATTTTTCCCTGATAAGATGGTAATGGATTATGCATCTATGGTAAGTTACATGACTTGGAGAGATGGTACATTTCTTAGTGGCATGGAACATGTCAAGCTGTTATTAGCAATGATATTTTACCAACTTATTTGCACTATGCTTTCTTGTACACATTTTTAAAGTTGTTGTTTCTACGTTCTTAATTTGTTTGTTTTCTTCCAGGGATTCTCTCTGCAAGAACTGTAAGCGTCCTGGACACTACGCTAGAGGCTGTCCAAATGTAGCTGTCTGCAACAATTGTGCACTCCCAGGGTAAGTTATTGTATTTGGTTTCAAAAATAAATATGATATTCGACATTTTAATGGATTAAATCATCGAAAACTAAAACAGGTGCGGAAAGTGAGGAGCCTTCTTTTGAGCTGTTGGCTTATACAGTAATACAGTATAGCAACTGTCAGTTATTTGATTATTTCCAACCTGACCATAAATATTTGCTCTCAACTCTTTGCCGACAGGCACATTGCAGCAGAGTGCACTGCAGTGACCCTGTGCTGGAATTGCAAGGAGTCTGGACATGTTGCCAGTGAGTGCAAAAATGAAGCTGTCTGCCACACGTGTAACAAAACAGGCCACCTGGCTTGTGATTGCCCCGGCTCAGGACTAGCCACCTTTGACACCAGGCTTTGCAACAACTGCTACAAGCCAGGTCATATTGCCGCAGACTGTACCAATGACAAGGCTTGCAACAACTGCCACAAGACTGGTCACCTGGCTCGTGAATGCCCTAACCAACCAGTATGCAATCTCTGCAATGTTTCAGGCCATGTGGCACGTGACTGTCCCAAGGCAAGCCTGGCATTGGAGATCCAAGGAGGGCCTGTCCGCGGCATGTGCGACCAGCCAGGTCGCATCAGCTATGGCTGGGTTGGTATTGTTATCTGCAGCAACTGTGGTGGGCGTGGCCATCTGTCTTATGAGTGCCCCTCAGGCAGGATTTTTGGTCGTGTTCTCCAAAGATACTCATGGTAAACTTGGTTTCAACATTGGATATCTTGTACTGCAGGTGAGTTTGGGCTATTGCGGCTATGCTAGTCGATGCTTTTTCCCAAATTGTGGGTTCACTTTCTAATGGAAGTGTTTGCTCTGGTGGGCACTTATGGAGGCCAGAATTGAAGATTGAAACCTATGTTCTTTGACTTCAGCTGATATACATTCTTCCATGACATTTTTGTGCATTTCTTCTCTTTCATCTCGTGCTCCTGCGGTCTGCATGGTTTTAGTTGCTGTGAAGCTAGAAACCAGCAAATGAGTGCTAAATGATTGCTGCATTTCATTGTTAACACACCACCAAATGGTTAGAATGAGTGCTAAATTGTTCGTGCATTGCATTGTTACACGCTACATTGTTGGCGCTAAATTGTTGCTGCATTGCATTGTTAACCCACCACCAAGCGGTGGCAGTTTCTGGGGTTTCTTTTTTATCCATCCCAAAGTCCTATGGATTAGAGCTTGCTGCTGTATGTGCTTTATTGGTAGTCATGTATGCCTAACCTGTATGGTGCCTTTTTCAGTTCCAGTTACCTTCCAGGTCCTGGAAGATGATTTGTGCAGAATATGTCATGGTAGCCCCACAATTATACTTGATGTTATACTTGCATCAAAAATATTTTGTTATTTACATCAAAAATATATATATATACTTGGATGTTGTACAGGTATCAAGGCTCATGCTTGCTTCAAAACTTGTTACAGTAACTATTTTTTAGCATTGTCCAACAAAATTAGGCCCCCTTTTGTCTCCAGTTCACCTCCATTTTTCCGCCACGGAGGCTAATTTCAACTTCTCTCTGACTTGAGGATAAATCCCAAACCTAGATACGATGGACAATCTGTATGTCTTTTGGGTGTTTGTCGACGTATATTCGGTTAATCGACTGTGATGATAACATAAAGACTGCCAAATTATTTGAAATTTATATAACAGCCTAACCGGCTAAGACGTAAGACCACTGGGCTCATCATTGTTATCTTTTGTGTAGAAAACCAAAGACTAGAGGGAAAATAAAAATCACCGGCCGGTTAATTGGCTATACTGTATATCATATGCACTTCAGTAGAAGCCCGGTTAGCACTTGGACGTGCCTTTATACTTCATTTTTTTCTCTTACTTTTTTCACTTTTTTTTTAAGTAATCTGCCACCTCTAAAACCATGGACCTCTCCCAAGCCCTTTGGATAAGAAATTATAGCCTGCATCACGCCAATCGTGCGCCTTAAATCCTGTAGGCTCCACTCGCACGGAATATTTTCTCCATTAGGATATACATAACAACCCACTGAACCGCAAGTTGTTGGCCTCGTTGGATCGCCAGTTTTGAGTTACCATGGCCAAAATCATTGAGGGGCAATGTCATAACATGCACAAGCTGCACTTCAAGGAGAGCAGTTGGATTTTATGGTCCCTTCCGCCCCAAGTTATTATTTTCCTGGTTTTCATTTTGTTCCCAGAAAAGCATAAGCAGAAGCAAGGGAAACTATGCCTGGATTCATCCATCAAATAACCTGCAGAACCCTGACAATCTCTCCTGCTCAAATATCCTGTCACGGGAAGATGCAATGGCATGACAATGCAATGATACTACAAAAACATCAAGTTCTGTAGAAAAGCAATGCTTTTTCCATTTCTCAAATGCATTTCCACAACCATGCCTGGATATTGCAGGAAACTTAAGAAATCATAATACTTCCTGAACGTGGTTGAACAACAATTAGATACTCCAACCTGTACCTGTGCATGACATGGGCACCGAATTCAGCTTAGGCAAACTGCCAGCTGCTGCAACCATAAATAAACTATCATCCAAGTTTGAGTAAACTAGAAATCATCAACACCATTTGATTGTTGCCCCAGATAGCATTAACATTGTAAAAAATGTGTGATGAAAACTGTTTCTAAGCTTTTGGCTTTTAAGTAGTGAAAAACCACAGCATTATGGTAGTTGGCTTTCCAGGGCAAATCACCTTAAAAATCAAAATCATCCATATGAATTGATTAACCTCATAAATTATGCAATAAAAAAGGATGTAATCCGGCATGCAACTCCAACATCAGGGTGCACCGGTCCTCAACATACTACAAAGGGATTAAAATGCTATAATTCAGAAGTGTCAGCTTTCAGACTTAAAACACCAAACTCAAGATACATCATCAATATGTTAAAAAAGAGAACATAAAGATATTATGGCCTGCAAAGTAAAAGAAGAAACTACAGATTCACATGTATCAGATTACTCCTGATAATGACTTTGAAGAGTGATCACCTCCACCAAATGACTTCTCGGCTGCATTCTGCAAGGGTTGGATCTAAAGAAAGCAAGACCAACTAAATTACATGATTGCGTAAGGGGCAATCACCCGTTGTCCCTTAAACAGATGTATCATGTTGAAACTAAAAGGAGCCAATAACAGTAAAACCCAAGGCCCACAAACCAGTAATAAGACCAAGGAGTCGTGATCCACTTCCTAATGTCACACAACTATAGAAATAAACTACTTTTGAGCAAGTGGATGCAGCACACCAAGATGAGAGCTTTCAGTTGACTTGCATTGCCTGTGCGTGGTACTTCTCCAAGTCAGCTTCAAGATCTGCGGCAGAAATCTGACTAAACTACACGATTGTGTAAGAGGCAATCACTAGTCCATTTAACAGATGTATCATGTTGAAATCCAAACGAGTCAACCACAGCTAAATCCCGAGTCCCACATACCAGTAATAATACTAAAGAGTCGTGATCCCCCCACTCCATAAGTACCTATAGTCACACATTTATAGAAATATGCAAATTTTGAGCAGAATTAACCAAGTGGAGGAAAACACACAAAGCACCATGGCACAAGCTTTCAGTTGATTTGCATTGCCTCTGTGTGGTACTTCTCCAAGTCAGCATCAAGATCTGAAGTAGTAACCTGACTACCACGGCCTCTACCTCGTCCACGGCCCCTTGCCCGTCTGCGGCCACCACCACCACCTCGTGGCCATCCTGTAGAGCTGCCACTCCCAGGTCCACTGCTGCATTACAATGCCAGTTCAGTTGACCAATTTGTTTGCTACAATAGTGGATTTTCAGAAGAAAGATATACAACAAGCTAAATAAACATAATGAAATAGTAGAGTGGAACAAGAACACAAATGAAGGAAAAGAGAAAACTGGAATCCTGAGAAAAGCAATACACACAGATACATATCTGTTCTGAAGAAGGATTTGACTTGTATTGAGAAAATAATAAAGAACCTTCTTCAGGCATAAAACAAAGTAATTCAGTAATCGATCAGCATGTCTTCAAAAGACTGCCAGTCCTCGAATTAAAGGTGATTACATTGACAGAAGCCAGACAGGCTATTAAAACTAAAAAGTTTGGCAATTTTCAAACCTTTCATCATGACAGCTAACAGGAGTAATCCAAGCAAATAAAGCATAGGCACCACTCCGCTGCTATATCATGACAGAAGTTGATGAATATTCCAGTTTGTAATTGCTTAAATTTGCTGAAAAACATTAGTCTTGACTACTAGATCTTGCTTCACAAATAAATCTCATGAAAATGAAAAGCAAGCCTAATCCCAACTAATGGCAGTAAGAAATATAATGAAGAAGTTTGGTGGGGGAAAAAAATCAGGTTTCTTGTGTCCTTCAGACTCCAAGAAGAGGAAAAGAAACCTCGAGTAAGGCTTAGAAAATGCACTTCTCTGCATCTGTCAATTGATGGAATATAACTAATGAAGAGTTATCTATTCCTCCCCATTTACAAGCTGGTTTAATTAGCCAACCTCCTAGTTTCAGGACAGAAGAAGAATGAGAGAGAGAGAGGGTGGAGAAGAAGAAGAATAGGGGAGAAAAGAGAAGAGGGAGAGAAAGAAGACAACTCAATAATCTATCTTCTCAATAATGCAAATTGTGTTCTCAATTACCAAAGGAATGGATTTATATAGCCATCCCAAAACCTTAATAAGATAAATCCTAGAGTCCACATAAAAATGAAATTCTAGAGTTCACATAAAATTCTAGAATCCACATAAAAATAAAATTCCCTAATTTCTATATTTGTGCCTTACATAATTGTGCATAAATTCCTTCTTAATGGATGGTCCTCCATCAAGTTGATAGCTGAGCTATGCGCCTAAAGCTAGGAGTGGCAATTTACTCTGCTGCATTGGGTACCTGACCGACCCAACCCTAATGGGGCAAGTTTTACCCAATCCAGAGTAGATCAAGGGTGAGTGTGGGAAATGGTAAAACCCGCCTCAAATCCAATCCAGATATATATAACTCTTCACAAATACCCTTCCAACCCTTTGTCTAGTCACTCAACTCATAAGAAAGATCGAACATGTAAAAGGTTGCATGCCATGATGCTTAGTTTTTCAATTTTTTAGTTGATTGTTTTTCTTAGTTTAAGAGACATCTGACTTCCTAAAGAATAATATCTTTATTTATTATATTTCTATTATTATTGAAAATTTGGTTTGTTATGGTCTCTGTCTTTGACTCTTATTTTGTTGAATATTATGTGAAGTACTACCATTTATATTTATATTCTTTTTTATTTGTTTGATTTGTTTAAAAAAAAAGATTTTTGTAGCATTATTTGACCTATATCCATCCAACCCACACAGTCTAAATCTATCCACCCTACCCCAAGGAAAGTACGAGGCAGGTATAGGTGATGGCCTACCCAACCCATACCTGACCCATTGCCATCCCTACTTGAAGCTACATGCATCTTAGTCTAGAAGAATCAATAGTAGGCCTTAACTTTTAGTGATGGAAAACAAAATATATTCAAAAAAAAAGATTAGTTAATCAAATGTTTACCTTTTATAAAGTCATAGAAAGAAGCCATTACATAAAACAAGTATGTCTCAAAAGGTACACAATGCAAACAATTCGTCGTTCTTCAAACATTAGCACTCCTTTCAAAAAAGGAATACATAATTCATAAAGTCAAGAGCTTCCATTTCAGATCACAAAATGATGGAATTTTTTTTTAAAAAAAGTGTGTATTTTCTTGTATTTTTCGGACTTGTATTCATGTAATTCTTAGAATTGGTTTTAGGCCCCGTTTGGAAGAGCTGTTGGCAGTAGAGCTTTTGTAAATAGAGCTCTGGAAAGTAGAGCTTTCTGAAGTAGAGCTTTTATAAAAAGTTGTTTGCTATTTGGTAATTATATTTTTAAAGTGTTGTGGCACTTTAACATGTGTTTGGTAAACAAACTAAGAAAGTACTTTTGCTATGACAAAATGACCATAAAGGACATTGCATAGTAGTATACAATAGAGCATAATAAAATATAATATGTATTAATACAAAAATATATGATATAGTATAATATTACTATAATGTAATATAATATTATTATAATATAGTAATATAATATTGTATACTATAGCATAATAATTTAATATAATATTAAATTATTTAACATAACATATCAATGTATTATGATATAATGTAATATAATATTATAATTATAGTATAATACAATAACAAAGGTATAAAATATTATAATTATTAGCGTAAATTAGTTTTTCGTAATATAACATAATATTAAATTATTTAACATAAACATATTAATGTATTATGATATAATATCATATAATATTATATTTATAGTATAGTACAATAATAAAGATATAAAATATTATAATTATTAGTGTAAATTAATTTTTCATCCTCTTGCAGATTTTCATATTATAAAGGAACATTTTGTGTAATTGTTATATTTTATCACGGATATTTTGGTCAAAAAAACAACTTTCCGACGGGGCCTAAAAGTACTTTTCTGAAAAGCTCTAAAATGGAGCTTCTCCCAAAAAGCTATTTTTAACTTTCTGAAGCTAAAACAACTTTCCAAATTTTTTATCAAACATCCCTATTTTATCTAAAAGAGCTTTTGGAAGGCCAAAAAGCATCTAAAAAGTGTTTTTTAGCCCTCTAAAAGATCTCCCAAACAGGGCCTTAGAGTCCTGGACTAGGTGGGATTTCTATAAAAGGGTCCTACTTTACATATCTGTTGGGTTGGCTAAATGATAAGGTAAAAGTTTTTGATTATTACTTTCTTGCTTGTTAAGAGGCCCGGTTTACTTGCAAGTCATGTAAGATCATCAAAAGGACCTTATGGCTAGCCACTAGAAGCACGGCACATGATTTATTTTGAATGAAGAAAGGATCTCTTTAGGCTAGGTTCGACCCTTCTATCCCCTCCTCCTTATGTCCCTCTCTTCTCTTGATCTCTACTCTTTTCTATTATCTCCACAGTTTTTCTATTTACTCTTACTTGCAGTCTTTTAAGTCTTATTTGCCTTTTATTTTTATTTTAATCTGAATTTTTCTTTTTGCGAACAATTGTCAATCAACCTATCACTATTAGAAATTTGTTCTTAGGACCCATATCTCTTGCCAACACCTAGAACAAGAACACTTTTGGCCCTCTTGAAATTTACAATTACCCAAAAAAAGATGTTTTCTCTAACAGGACAACCCAGAGATTTCTTGACTTGAAACGTCATTAAATCCCTTTCCCAAGTCCACCAACACATTGTAGGTCATCGCCAATTGGTCCTACATCACAAAATATCATAAACTTACAAGCCATAAATAGCTGACCTCCCATCAATCTTGATCATTTGGCAAAGATGCGATTAGTAAATTATTACCTGTCATCAGCCTTACAAATTTATAGGATATTAACTCTATGAATACAAATCCCTTCAGTTTGATTTTTTTTTAGTGCTCCCCTCCAATTCAACTCAATTAAATTCCTACATCAACCAAAGCCTCCAGTAAGTTTATCTCAATTAAGTGTACCTGACAATATACTAACTTACAAGTCTCCAGCAAAACCAATCTTACAGTGGTTTTATTAAAGTTCACTTTAAGGTTATGCGCAACAATTTGGTGGTTACGTACAACTCCAAAAGAATTCAGAGTCTTCAACTGCAATGCTACATTTTTTTCATCAAAAACATCTTCAGCTCTTTACTTCCTTGAACGTTGATATACGATAACAAAAAACAATAATGACAGGAAACATTTATGTGAAGCAGACCCTTATTTTCATTTGCATTCCCTCTAATTTAATATATTTTTGTTGACTAATAGTCAACGAATCCCCAAACAGTGTGATTCATATTCCCATGTCAGCACTGATACTGTTTCTCATTTTACTGGTGGCGCTTTAAAGTGACTGTTCAGATAATCATGACCACTTCTTTAAGCATCATGACCACTTCATGTCTATACTCTATAAAATATAATATAAAAATACTCTATAAAATAAAAATAAAAAAGTACTATAATATTAAAAAAAGTAAAAAGTCGAGTGATGAACAAATCAAGTAATTAAATATTAATTAATTACTATAAAATAATTACTTGACTTGTTATTTTAGTATTAATTAATTATCCTTACTTTCGTTTCCCTCTTTGAATTACAAATTTGCATGCTATCACTTCGGCAGAACCAGATGTATGACAAAAAAGCCACATAATACATGACAATCGCACTAGAACAATTTTTTTAAACAGAATTATCAGGAATTTATTACAACAAAGGGTATACATGCATGCATGCACATAGTAAGAATATCATGTTGAAAAAGTCTTTCGGAGAATATGAAAGCAACTCACCAAATAAGTAGAGTTCAGAAGCAACAGTCTCAATATAAAAACTATAGAAAATAGCATATCTCAGCTGAAGAGCTATAAGTAGCAACCTTTTGGAGGCGCCATTAATACTTCCGAAAGCCCTGGTTGAAATCTGCGGCCCAGTAGCAGGTGTCTCAATATTTGTTCCTACAATCTCAATTTTCATTGGCTTCCCATCAAGTTGCACATTGTTGTATCGCTTGACAGCAGCTAGAGCATCCACCCGCCTTGAAAAAACAACTTCAGCCGTTCCCTAAAAGAAGAGATTACGGACTAAGGCAAGATATAAAAGCATTAGAGCATCCAAGCTAGGCGCAAGTTCAATGATATACCTTTGATCTTCCACTCCTATCATAATGGATCGAGTAACGTTTGAGATCGCCAACCTCCGAAAAGAGTTCCTGCAAGAAAGAAAGGACGGAAGGAAGGAAAGAAAGGAACATGAGATATGAGAAGATGGATATCTATGCAGCACATTTTATTCTATTAGAGAAAAAGCAAAAACAAGGATTTTGCTTAGAAACCAGCTGCATGCAGACTTCACTAAGAAAAATAAAGGGAATAGCATGCATTGGCATGCTATGCTTTTCGTAAACACATTAACAAGTTGGACTGGGATGGACTGAATTATCAAACTTCCTTAAACTCATGAAAGTAATAACATGATAGATAAAGAGCACAATAATGTGTGGTTGTGGTTTGCGAGTGTGATTTAATGGTGTTGTGTGGCATCCAACGGCCTCTATCTTTTGTCTTCCTTTTCAATCGAACTCCTTTTCCATCAACCAATGACTTGGACACACAATCCATAATTACTGCTTCTATTCTTCACATTCCACTAGTATGCATTGTGATGGGCTAATTGCATCATGTAAGTATCTACCTTTCTTCTTAAATGTTGCTACAGTGTCCAGAACGTGAAGGGCACTATACCAACTGGCTGATTTCTCAGAGTTTCCAACAAGAGAGTATAGAATGTTACTGAACCAAATTGCCCATATTCATTCTTCCCCTTCAAATTCTTCTGAACATCTTGTGAGGAATGATTGGACTCACAGGGACACGTAGTATGCTGGATCTGCAAGTTTTTTTATCAGCTGATGGTGAAGTGCCTGGCATTGTGAGGAATACTAGATCTATGTTCTCGTGCATGAAAGAACACCTACATGCGCCACAGGTCATACACCTCCTTACCCTTTGTTTTGGTCGGAAACCAACAACCCGCATTCCTCAAGCAGAGGATTTTCGAATTCCCAAGCTCCAAACTATCCTATGTAAAGTCTATACTTCACTCTACAATAAGCAGCACAAAGTAGCATAATGAAAGGCAAACTACAATAAGCAGTACAAAGTACATGCAAAACAAGGAGTTTGGAATCCAAATCTAAAAGTAAAACTACAGATTCCAGTATACACAAAAACAACGGGATGGGGATGAAATATAGAGAGCAAAAACAAGACTTCATGGTTGATACACACGCAGCAAACAAACAACCACCGGCCATTTATAAATGATGCCATCTAGCAGAGATGTTTAAACAGCTTTTTGAAAACTACAAATGAGAACCATGCTATTTAATCAAAGGTAAGTCATATTAACCTCGGAAAACTAAAATTTGAAAAGAAAAAATAGAATATTTGGTCAGAATCGGCAAAGCACCACTAATCTAGGTAATGAAATCAAAGAGAAATCATTAGAACTAGAACTAGAACTAGAAAAATATCGGTGATTACTTTGATGTCCTCGTTGGAGACAGCGTAATCCAAGTTGGAGATGTAGAGCTTGGTGCCGGTCTCGATAGCAGAAACCCTCGCCGCCGGAGCCGAATGACCCCCCGTCTGATTCGCATACATATCGTGCTGCCACGCCGCGTCGGGCGCCTAGATCGAATCGTTTCCATGAACGATAAACAAGACGGAAATCAGAAACCCTATACTAGCTTCCAGAGGGGCGCCATCGGATAGCCCAACTGCGCCCGAGGAGATCGAGATCGAGATGGAGATGGAGATCAAGATGGAGTCCTTTGGGGGATTGGGATCGGTGGGGAAAACCCTAGGCGTACCTTTGTCGTCGAATAGGGCGCCAAGCGGTTCCCGGACCGGTCCGAGAATCGGCGGGCGGGGCCGCCGGACCCTCTCCCCCGCCCCCGGCCGCCACCGCTGCCGGCGGTCGACTTCTTGTTTTTCTTGATGAGGTCATCGAGGGACATATCCAAAGAGCTCGTCATCGTCGTCGATCGGCTTTGGAAGAGATAACTAGGGTTTTAGGAAACAGGTAGTTTTGGGGGATGGCGGGGCTCCGTAGGGTTGGGGGCTTTGCGGGGGACTTGGGGGGGGGGGACAGATCTGAATAGTTTGATAGGGAAGACTCATTTCCGTTCAGGTGTCGTGGTGTAGTTGGTTATCACGTCAGTCTAACACACTGAAGGTCTCCGGTTCGAGTCCGGGCGACGCCATACTACTTTTAAGCCTTTTTCATTTGCATTTTTAGTATTTATATGGTTTATCATTTCTTTTCCCAAGCAAGAGCAAAAAATATTATGTTATATTTTAACCGCATACTTTTATCTTTTAATCAAATATTTTTATTGAATATCTTTTAGCCTAGCCATGCTATAATCAATATATCTTTAAGCCTTTAAGCCTAGCCTAGCCACGTTCATATATGTTGTCACTTGAAGGATGTCCATGTATAATCAAAAATTGTGTCAAAAACCATGGAATTAAAAAAGTATGCGCACTTTTTACATGAAAAGAGAAACTTCTCTCCTTCTCCTCTTTGCTCCCCCCTCTCCCCTCTCTCCTCTTCTCTTTTATGAAAGAAATAACACTTAGCAAAAAATCATATTACCATTCTATATAACATTCTGCTATAATAAAACGAAAGAGTCTTTGCCATGGTTAGTATTTAAAAAAAATAAAAAAAATGGGAGTGCGTCTACTGGGCCATTGTTTGGAGTAATTGTACAAGCCTTGGATTGATAAATAATAACACATGTTCCGATCACCCAAGACCTCAAATTGCCCAAATCATAATCAGGTACTGAATGAGGGGCATGTTTATTTAACTAATGAACCATTAAATTGTTGTGTTTAAACAAGCATGTAAAATTCAACATTCTATCAAGAGGCGAATAAACAACATTTTGATTTCTGTAGGAGTTTTTGGTATATATATTTAGCAGCTATCTTTGTCTAATTAGCGCTCTTCTTCTTTTTTTTAGACAAAGACATAAAATTTGGTTATTAGTAAATACGACATTCCCTCCCGTCATTCGTAATATACAAGAAAAGAAAGAAGAAATAAGAAATATCGATTCTCTTCATGAATATTTCTTATCTATTAAATGGATAGGAGAGAAAGAAATGTCTCGCCTCTCTAAAATGTTCACTAAAATTTAAAAAAATCAGAAAAAGACAACAACACTACTATATTATCCAAAACCATCTCATTCCAATTGTGATTTTGAAATTTAAAACCCCCCACTTATTAAGGACTTTTCAAATAGATATAAGGAAAAAAAGTAGCATTCGTTAAAAAGAAAAGATTTAACATTTCTTAACTAGTAAGAATTTTTTCTACTCATTCATGATTTTAGGAGTTAGATTTTGAAATAAAAAATCGCCTGCTTATCAAGAATTTTCCAAATAAATATAAGTGAAAAAATGGGCATTGGTTAAGAAAAAAAGATTTACCATTTCTTAATTAATTATGATTCTTCTCAATCAAAATCAATTAAAAAAAACCTCTCCTCCATTCTTCTCCACTGATCTCGAGATAGTGAGATAGAGACATGCTTTGATGCTATCTCAAGAGATATTGGCAAGAAGAAGAGGGTAAAGATTCTCGATCAAATCAACGCAAATATGAGTATATTAAATTGAGATCCATTTTATTTCTCTTTATCTACTAGGAATTTTTTTTGATGGTTTCTTTTTATGTATTTTCTTGCCCATCAGATCGGCCAATTTGTAAAATTGAATGCAATGCAAGTTCGCGGAAAGAGCGATGGCTTTCTCAAGATATAATTATTGATTTATTTCACAATCTTCTTAGTCAATTTTTTTTCCAATGTTTTAAAACATGAATTTTGGAGAATGGGATTTGCTAGATAAAATCAAATGTTGAACTTTAGTTTTTTTGCTTGATTCTATTTAAAAACTTTTCTTTTATGGTTTTTATTTTGGGGACCGGCATTTGCTCATATTAATTTCTAAGATTTGATCCTCCTCTATATTCCTCAAAACAACGATCGTTTTGTTTGGGGTTGGGTGTTTTGCTTATATTTATTTTCAATATTTGACTTTTTGTTTTTTTGCACAAAAAAGAAAAATGATAATTTTGGTTTTGAAAGGCTGTTGGTTGGGTATTTATAGTGAATAAGGATTACAAAGCAACAAGTACAGGAACCTCACCTGTATCTCATCTACTTGTCCTCTCCTCAACTAGTGCCATCTAGTATTTATATATAATGCAACTACTTGTTTACATAATTTGCTTTGCAAGAAATATTATTTCTTTTTCAATAGTCATGATTTAAAAATTTAATATATATATATATCTTTATGTTCTATTTTCTTTAATATTTATTTATATTTATTTTGTTTTAAATCTTCTGGACTGTGGGGGGTACTTTGCTTGTAAATTAGTTAGTCAGGTAATAGCATATCAGGGGTCAAAGCCTAGCTTCTCTAAATTGTATGCTGTTTTCATAGCAGGAAACTAAAGCGAATGGTGGACATCAAAGAAACGCTTTGTATTCATATTTTCCTTCTTGCACTATCTCTTTTCCCATGATCATTCAATACCACAATAATCAATTTAATGGCCCTATTGGCTCTGTTGCCGTACATAGTAAATATTTCTGTGTTGATCTGCTGTTCTTGATTGAGAAGGTCTCAAATAAAAAATACTTAGAACCCATTTGGTTTATAATTTTTTTTCTCACTAAAATATTTTTTATAAAGAATTAAAAATATGATATTTAAAAAAATGGTTTTGATATGCTTGTTTCATCATTAAAAAAATAGCATATTTCAAAATAATTTATATTTAGTTAAGCATCTAGTAAAAACTGTATGAAATATATATTATACCAAAAATCTTACTTACGGATTTTTACGACATAAAGATATTTTTGAAAAAAAAATTCTGATTTTTAATAGGTGAAAAAGTAATTTTGTCATACCTACATGATTTTTTTTATAAAATATAAAAATTTTATTTTTATAGAAATACTATTTTTTAAACTCTAATTAAACTTTTTTTTTTCAGGAGGGAATGCCCCTGTACTTCTCGATATCATCATTTCGGAAGGCGAAGTTTGAATAATGGATTAATTGTTTAATTAATATTCCAGCGGGACGATGGGAACTAAGATTAAATGAAAATAAGTACAGATACTACTCCATCTTCCCCGTCCCAGCTAAGATCACGTGCATTTGCACACCCGTCTGCCCGTGGACGCCTGCGAATACTCCGGTAAGTACTTTTTTGGGCACGCCGGACTCGCCGGCGGAAGAACCCGTGCACAGAATTAGGGCCGGCTTCGGAAATTACCGATTTCAGTGAGGGCAGGAAGGCCATTTCGCATTGTCGAAACGATGACGTGGTAGCGCAGTTTAAACGCGGCGCTTGAGGGCTTCCGAAGTTCCGCGACCGGTCCGCAGCGAAGCGAGAGGGAGACATCGCCCTTACACCCCAGCTCTCCAAAAGGAGGAGGAGGAGAAGGACGGCCATGGCGGAGGCTGACGAGTGCAAGTCAAAAGCCACCGCCGCCTCTCCCGCGCCCTCGGCTGGAAACCCTACGCCCGCGGCCGCGGCGGCGAAGTCCCCCAAATCACGAGAGGAGGGAGAGCTCTCCTCCGGCGAGGACGTGGTAGGGTTTCTATAACATTCTTTAGCTGATTTGTTCCGCTGAATCAATCAATTTCCGGTGGGCGGAGTTAGTAGATGTTTGTTCTTGCCGGTTTGAATCTTTTCTATTGCTTTCTCTCGGCGATTTGTGCCCTTTCTTGTGCTTCTTTTTTTCTTCCAGTTGGGGGTTCGTTGATAGAATTTTAGATGCTTGTGGGTCGTGTTTTAGAATTCGGATCTATTTCTTGCAATATATTTAGGCTTTCAGTGATCTTTATGGATTCTGTTTCTTCATTCCAAATATGCGATTTTTTAGGTTACGTATAGATTATTCTTCGTCTGATTGTTTGTTTGAGAACCGAGGGTTGTTTCTTTTCTTTTCAAATTTTTTTGGCTACTGTAATTCTTATGGAATGCATAGAAATAACGCCTTCTTAATGGCTCGGATCGCATATGTTTTTATGTCAAAAGAATTAGAGACACGCCAATTCCTCTCCCATCCTCACCATCTGGAATGGAAAAATCTGAGGAAAGTTAAGCGGTCATATCCCTATATTCGAAGCGCAGGATTTGTGCTTCAACCACGGGAGAAGATGGCCGTGGTTATAGGCAGTTAAGTCATATGCCTTCGGTCCAAAAATAAATTCACAGTACAGATAGCTTACGATGCTGATAAACTTGCCAAATCTCTTTTAAAAGAAATAACCTGGCTCATATGTTTTATCTTTCTTGATAGAAGGATCTACATCACACTCTCTTTCTCCCTTCAAAATTCTGGAATAAACAAAATTGTATTTCAAGCTAGCTCAACACCTTTAAATTTAATCTCTCTCTCTCTCTCTCTCTCTGTGTGTTGTAGGTTGAGCATGACTATTGACATAATTTAATTATTCTATGTGGCCCAGTCTGATGCCTTTGGGTAATTTGATCCCATTTGTATCTTGATAGGATTTTAATCATAGACCTATCCTATGATTTTGGAGGCTATTGTATTGGGATGGGAGCCATATTATGGTACGAGTTAGGTTAGGGGTGAATCGTTGGTTTTGGGTTGTCTTGGTTGCTTGATCCTTCAAAATGGGGGACAACAAACCTGAAAAAGGGTGCCATTTTTTCTATACTATATTGTATACAAGTATACGTTGGTCCAACATGACCTAAATTACTGGTAGAGTTAGGTTTGGCCTGTCTTGGTGTGAGTCACCCTAGATTTAAGGTTTTGATGTTTTAAGTGTTCATTCATATTTTTTTAATTCGTCATTGGATGTAGTGTTGATATTTTTTTTCCTAACTATATAAGATAGGCTTCGGATTCTCTCAATCTGAAATGTAAGCATTTCTTTGGTCAAGTATTAGGTCAAGGCCATCAAAAGATATCAATTTACTAAGCATCTTAAGTTGCGGTCCTCATTAACCACAAACTAAAACAAGGATGGCCAACTTTAGTAGGTTGGGTGCAAATGAGTCTGAACCATGGGAGATAGGACTTGATTATTATGTGACACTTCGAAAGTTGTGAGAAGTTGGATATTTGGGTCATTTGTTCGAAAATATGCATGATGTGGATGGGGCATTTTGGGGACGACATAAGTGGCTGATGGCCCCAATCAGACACTTTATTCTCCATTTCTTTTCATTTTCAGACCATTTGGACTAGATCCAGTATATTTTTAAATGTGACTCTTGGGGAACTGATTTAGGAAAGAATGGTGACAGGGCTGATACTTAGGTTTTGTGTCAGAGGGAAAGCTTCTGCTGAAATTTCAAAATTTTGAGTATAAATCTATTTAAACTTCTATCAGATACATTTGTTGAAGATTCTTTAGTAGTCATCTTGAGGATTTGTGCTACTGGGTTGTGAGAGTGTTCCCAAACCCTAGAGAATTAAGATCTGAAATTTATTGTTTCAGATCTAGCACCTGACTTCTTCAAAATTTATCATATCTATGATGATGATTTTAAATTTCATTTTTGATTTTTTAATGCTAAGATGGTGCAAGAGAGGTAAGCTTATTACATGTGAATGATCTGCGAGTTGCAAATGAGGTTCTCATGAATCAATAGTGGGTAATCTTGGTGACCACTTGGAACTTTGCTGCTTTAGAATTTCATTGTCTTTTAGCTATTTGATTGTTCCATCCTGCAAATTATGCAAGCTATTGGGCAGGGAAGTGGGAAGTGTTGCAGGCCTAATTTCCTGCCTCCTAGTTTGGCATTCAAATTCTTTTTCATGATGCAGGATTTGTGATCCTCCTTGCATTTCATTTTATATAGGCTGCCAAATGGGGGGCTGGAGATGAATGAAGAACACAGGCATAAGTAATGGCTGTAACAACTTTGTTCGTACCTTAGAATGGGTATGAGCTTATAATTTACTAAAGTTAGAAGTCGATGGGAGATCATGAAATTCGTTCAAGAAAAGCCGAACGTGTGGTAATTTATACTGATAATGAGAATAATGCATATCCTATTACTAATACGAATAAACACAGTCCCTCTATGCATATCTTGTTGTCAGTGGGAAAGATGTGGCCAGGTTGGATGTGAAGCTCAATAATGAGAAATAACCTGCCTTTTAACCTGATTAAGGTTGTGTTAAAGGCTCAAACAGATCATTTCTAAGTTTTGATGTTATAGGGAGAGTTAAAAGGAATCGATACTTAGCTGATTGCTGTGGAGTTGCTTTTGATACACATTGTGCAAAAGGAATTGTTAAGCACACATATTTTGATATACACGCTCCCTTAAGGTCAATATCTTTTGTCAATATGTTGAGTCACACAATGAAATTGCAATGATATAAAAAATGATTTATAAGTATCTATCAGTGACAATTATAGATTAGCAAATCATTAATGGTGCATGGCCATGATAGTTGGCTGCCATAAAAGATCAAACCTCTCTTCTTACTCATTGCATTTTTGTTAAGTATCGATTAACTTGTCATAGTACCTTTTCGCTATAAGCAGTCAACAACCTCTACAAGTGATCGTAACTCATCCTCAATTCCTTCCTTCCAAACTCAGCCGATGGATTACGACTGCCAATGAGATTCCTTTGTGTATTCCATCTCGATATCGGACCCCGTACTGGTACCATCATATTATAGTGTCGGTACACAGTATGGTACAAGAAAGGGAGGTGTACTGAGTGTTGGTATGGCACAAGACTGCATCCTGGTTAGGTACTATGGTACACTTGGTATGGTACGGTATTGATTGGTGTGACAAACTTTATTCCCATTTATCATCACAAATCTGGACAACTTACATTTGCACAATACTTGCCCTTTTTAAAGACGAAGAATTTTTGGAAAATTACAATTGTGATATGCTCCATGTCTTCTTGAACTCTCAAATATTAATTTGACAAGCCTCATATTGTACTACAACTTCATAAGAGAACTGATTTTGGTTTTTTAAAACTTTCCTCACATGTTCATCCCTTACGGTGCTTTTGATGGTTGGAAATGAGAGTTAGGAAATTGGGAGTTATAGGATGGGAATCAGTTGGTCGTTCTGCCTCATTCCTTCATTTGGGGCATCATAGTCTACAAAAATTAATCCCAATGGGCCATTCAAGGTGGAAGAAAGAGCCCCCGGGCATCTCATTGCTAGCCCAACTCCTTGTAATTTCATTCCTGGATTCTTCATGAATGTAACATTAAGAGGTGGCTCTTAAGTGGGGCTTGCCCTAGTGGTCACACCTCTCTACTTAGCAAATAGAGGTTCTAGTTCAATTCTTGGGTGGTGCATCCTCAAAAATCTGGACTTGCATAATAAGTGTGGGTAGATAATTAAAGTTTTAGTTTGAGGAAAAAAGTGCTCCATGTACTTGATCCTCTTAAGTGCATCTCCCTTCTTCAAGTCTTTTATGCTGTACGGCCTCTGCTAATGCCTACCCCATTTGTAAAATTCGAAAAACTATGTCCAGAATACAAAATTCTTGGCTTGTCCGAATGCTAAAATAGCAGTGACATGGGTGTTCCATTATAGGAAATCCCATTCCAATAATGGGTATTCATTCATGATCTGCCATTCTTTCTAGTACCATCCGAAAAGGGCTTTTGTCAATCCTTTCACCATTATAAGTTACTCAGGTTCTTTTAACATATTTATAATGTATCAGCAATCGAGCATCCTTCTTATTACATTACCCATGGGCCACTATAGGGTGTTAGACTGTTTTCTTTCTATTTCTTTTTCTATGAATTCATTCAGCCACTCTTTGTTATTATTAATGACACCAATCTTGCTAGATATATGTTTGATGTGGCATGATGAAATTGCAATAGTTCTAATGGACGACATCAACTCAAGGCTGAATTTTTGTTGGAAGTCTTATATAAATGATTATCTTCTTATCTTATCTTTTATTTATGGAAGGTGTATAATTTAAACTTTATCTAATTGCTCATGTGTCTTTGAATGTATAGTTTTAATTTCTCTTACCTTTTTTGCATAACTAGTTTGTGTTTGTTCTGGAGAGAGTGGAGATAAGGGGATGAAGCATGCTGTCAGTCTTTGAAGATGCTATGGACACAATATGATAGTTGACATCGTAGAGTATGAACTTTCATGTGTTATCTTTAATAATGAGTTGTTTATTGGGATTATACTTTTTTTTGCTTTTGTAATATCATTTAGAGAGTTAATTAAACCACAAGAAATTTTAGACAATCCAGGTTTTGTACTTATTAAAAAAAGTCCACCTAGAACCCTTTGTTGAGTCTAATCTAAATCATGAGCATTTTAGGTTATTTAGTTTTTAGATATAGCAGGCAAGTTTTGGTGGTATTGTGAGGTATATATATTGCTATTTTTAGAAAGGTATGAGTGCATGATTTCTGGTATAAAGAGTTTTCTTATGATTCTACTTAAATTGATACACAAGGTTTTTTTAAGAAACAAACCTTTTAGTATTTTGTTTATTTGGCTAATCAAGTTAGTAATCACTTACTTGTAATCCAAGCAACAACTGGCTCGATAAATGCATTTCAATTGCTATCTGAGATGGTATAAGTATATGTAATCCTGCTAGAAAGAGTTATCTACTTATTTTATTTGTTGAATATACAAAACGTTTTAGGTTTAAGGGGTCATTGCTTGCTGCAGTGGTAAAAAGCTTGGGTTGACAAGCGCAATGGCATGTGTTTTAGTCCTTGGACAGTCACTTTCTGCCAAAAAAGTGTCGTTGGTTAGGCTTGCCTCAATTTGCCCCTCCTAGGACCCTGGATTATCGGGACAGTAACTGGGTAATGTGGTTCAGTTTTAGTGTAATCAAATGTCCTTATATTGTGTGCCCTATGCAACAGCTAATTCGATTAATATATTGCTGACATAGTGTGTTTATGTCAAATTTTAAGTAATAACTTTGACTGTCAATGAGATAGTGAATGATGCCCGTTGTAGCAAAATTTCATAAGTGGGGTGATTAGTCTATTGCATGAAAGGAACAAGGATATTTGTCAGTGAGCATTGAACAAAACATTTACTTTTTAATTTTCACAAATGTTCTATAAATAGGTTTCAACTTCTCTTGCTTATTAAATAGGAGGGAAAAAGTCATTTTCTCAATGCTTGATGGCAGTTTCATGTTTTTGGATTAGGATACCATATAGCTTGGATTCATGTTTAGGGTGTGCTATTGTCACTACTAGACATACATTTTTTCAAATGGTTGGACCTTTCTATGGTGATGGGGTAAGTGTTACATACCTAGTTAAGACCTAGGTCTAATTCATCTTTAACAGCTAGGCAGGCTTGACCTATGTGGAGGGCTACATGGTGGAGAAAAAAGTGTAGTGTGAGAGGCTTGACTAGAGCGCAACTGCCATATGGAAAGGACTACTTGGTTGTCCGAGAACAACCATTGTGTGGCGACTAACAGAAAGGGCCATTTAATTGTCCTAGAGTGAAAACTGTCACATGGAATGGGCTACCCACACCAAAGTGAGAGCTTCCATAGTGCAGGCTGCCGGGGACATGGGCTGCGGAGTGTGATGATCTGTTATCTACTTGGTCACCTAAGCCTTACACATTTTTAATTCCCACGCATTTCTTGTCTATTGGTTAGGGTCGTAAGATTAAGTACGCCGAAGATTTGCTAAAATTAAAAACTTCTCAGGGCTTAAAAATTCGATTTATAAAACCTTGTTGATATTGGCTATTACACTCCTAAGTTGTTATGCAGTTACATATGCAATCTTAAAGAAAATTAGAGTGCGGGGAACTATTTTATTGATGATATGAGAATGTTAAAAGAATTGTTTGGCAATTAGTCTCGTTAACTAAAGACATCATAGCACCCTTGCTGTTGTAGTTGAGATACATTTAACTTCTTCAGAAAATCAAGAAATGGTTTTTGCTGAGAAGAATGATATGAAATGAATTGGAATTTATGACCATTACTTGTGAAGACTGTTGTAGCTTTTAGCATCAGTGCAACACCATAGCTGAAATTTGTTCAAGAGAAGGCTCTATAAATAGAAAAACTATTGAAGTGGCTAAAGCAATGATCCAGGTGGATAATTTGATGATGATGGGTGGCATAAGGGCACTATTTGGAGCATGGAATGCCGTACCGATCCGGTCCTAGACTGGTACCGGAACCACAAGAAATCCGGTATCTCCCGGTTCTTTTAGCCGAACCGGCCGGTACGGAGCTCATACCGGCCGGTTCACACTGGTACGATTTTTTTTTATGAACCACAGCGCGAGGCGCTGTGGTTTTTATAACCACCGCGTGGCGCGTGGTTTCCCAAAGAAGTGGCCACGGGCCACTTCTTTCAAAAAAAAAAAAAAAAAACTGTGGCCTATCGGCCACAGCTTTTTTTTTTATGGGAAAGGAAGAAGTGGCCTCCGACCACTTCTTTCTTTCAGGAAAGAAAGAAAATTCAAATTTCAACCCTAAATTTAAACATAAAAACATCAAAAATCATGAAAAAAGCAATAAAAAGACATCAATCTTCACTTAATTTAAGATCCAACATAGACAATATTTAAAAAAAAATCCAAATGTCTGGCTCGCGGTACCGGCCGGTATGTACCGGACCGGATCGGTACCGTACCGGTCCGGCCGGCCACTGGTACGCCGACCGATACCGGTACGACGGACCTTGATTTGGAGCAAATGATGGAAGCATGGTTAGTAGCAATGTCTGTCCTACTGCTCCAAATTGCTCGTTTCAGGGCGTACTGACTTGTACCGTGTTGGAAATGGCATAAAAACATCATTCAGGTTGGTAAAGGCTCTGAACCATCCTGTATTGACTTGTATCAACCCGAATCGTACCATACCATTTGGTATCACCCTAAATTGGGATGCATACCAAATGATACCGACCTGTACCGCCTGATTTTTGGAGGTACAATGATAAAAAGTGATAAAGAAGAGTCAGGCACTATCTCAATACATACCATACTGAACTGGTAACATATTGGTATGGTATCAGTACCGAGATTGCAAACCTTGGTTAAGAGTATTCATAAGACATTGGTATAATTTGTGCTTGAGTTATATTGGAGATTAGGAATAAAGATATTTAATAGAGAGGAAATTATAAGCATCAAGAAATAGATGTTAGATCAAGGGAGATGAACTGAATAGTGTTTGCAAGAACTATAGCTAATGAGGTTAGAGACAAGTGAAAAGAGTTCTAATAGTTTGGGCGGGTTGACAAGAGGGTCAATCTCAAGCATGAAGTTGATCTTTGTGGCCAATATTATAAGCCTCGATATTAGGCTCCATAAAGGTACAAGTACAATATACTACGTTCTTGCATTGATACATAGTGATTGTTGGAGTTGGCACAACATTGATATCATGTGTTAGTATAAGGGTGTATAGAGCCTCTGTACTATATTGGTGCCCGACCATGTCTCGAATGGTATGCCTTGCACCATGTGGTAGGGATTAGTACTTAAAATGCTATTTGTGGTTGTATCTTTGTTGGGGAACATTTACATCATTCTTGAGGAGGAAAGAATAATGTGATACATTCTTTGCCTTTAAAGTTACCTTTAGTTAAATTGTGTGGACGGACAATTATCACATTTGGTCATTAGGAACATTATGTTGATAATTTGCAAATCCATGCTTCCATTGCTTCACATGTGATGAATCAATGCTCATTCTGTGCTGTCTTTGATGTGGCATGGATGGTAGTGGGTTGAAACCTTTTTCCCATGAAAGTGACAGTTTACCCCTGGGCTTTGCGAGTGTTTGGTTTTGTGGAATATCATCTCCAATTTGAGCAACTTGGTACTGAAGGAACACAAGAATCTTTCAGTAATAGAAAAGAAAATGACATCGATGATGTTCGAAAAGTCATTTGATGGGCTTGATGATTTTTATTCTGCTTCAATAACTTACTATTGGCATGCGGTTTATTAATTGAATGGACCATTGAATCTGTGAAATTTTACTTGGAATGTCAGTATGAAATTATTGAGAAACAATAATGCAATTTCAGTAATGTGTGACCCAGTACTGTCTGTGCAATGATACTCATTTCTCTTCTACAGTTGTCATATTTGGAAATAACAATCCTTTGAAAGATAGCTATGCAGCTTAGAAAACTGCAAGTTCTTAGAAAACTGCTTCTCAATTTAGTGTATTGATTATGAAAGAGGTTCTGTAAGTAACTGGGAACTTGATGCTTGGCTGATTGCTGGAAAAGTTGTCTTAAAATTAAAGTTTATTTGAGTTTGGAATATTACAATGATGTACTTGCCCTTTGGTTATGTTATGACTCATGATTTCCACTGCTGTCATGCTTGTATTTGCCTTGTCTTAAAAGATCAAAACCTCTGTTTTTGAATGATTAACTTTTCATGGTGCTATTTGGAGTACGTTATTTTTTTTACTCAATATATCCTAGATTAATGTAATTGTTGGCTTACTTGCAGTTCTTGCTCCTATAATTCAACTGAAAGCTCGTGAGGTTCTGAATATATCCTACTATTGACATTTTTCTCTTCTCTGTCATCTACTTTAGGAATTGCCAACTTGTTCAGCTGCTCCATTTGCCAGCACAATGTTGATAGAGCCTGTTCATAGCTTGTCACAAAGTAGTCTTGCTAAAAGTTTCAAAAGCGGTAAGTTTAGAACCATGCTACATTGAAAGGAGTTTTTATGGCAGATGCATGGATTATTGTTTTGTTGTAATTTTCTCTGTTGATTGATGACATAAGCCCTCTGATATTTGCTTTCACATTCTTGTCTTGCTCTTTTCATAACATCTCTCCAGTCTCCACTTTCCTTTTTGACGGTGCCTATGACTATATCTTCTGAACTTAAGTGTCCATAGCTGTAATGTTGTGGCTTTTTTCTTTTCTTTTTTCTTTTTTCTTTTTTGATGTCTTCATGAAATTACACTCCTACTGAAAACTTGGGTTCACAACAACTCGAGAGTTTCAAAACTTGGGTATCTTCTAACTGGGCTGTTTTGTATTTTTGAGCTGGAGTAAACAAAGGTCTTCTCCTGTTGGAATTGTTTCATTTTGTGTCAATAATAGAATCTGCAGCATGTGTTAAATGTTTGATTTGGCCGCTAATGTTAATTCAGATCAACTCGAGGGTCTATTTTTTCTTTTCATTGCTGTTTCTGTTTTTTCAGGTAGTAGTTTGAGCCTAGCTAATAGGCAACTTCAGACATTGAAAACACGAAATTATAGTAAAAATTTTAAGGCGAAACATTTGCCATTTGAGTCCAGGAACAGCCGAACTTTTTCTTGGCAAAAGAAAGGGTCTGATGATAACCTTGTGATAAGCTTTTCAGATGATGACAGTGGAAGTGACTCTGGAGAGTCTAAAACAGAAACAACTGCAGAAAGAAAAGATAATGCAATAAGAAGAGATAAATATAAAATGTCGATGACACAATTGCAGATACGACCAAAAGTACCCCAGCCGGCAACAAATCAACTGGTGTCAAAGAAAGGATCTGTAAGCCGTGCATCCAGCTCATCTTATGCCAAAAACAGTAATGCCAGTTTTAGGCATCCAGTAGCCTCTTCAGCTGCCAAGGATTCTCGCACTCAAATGCATATTGCTGCCACTAGGACTTCCGCAAGCCAGGCACATGGGCATGTTCGAGATATGAATTTAGCAGATCACAGCTTGGAAACTTTACGCCATGAAATTGCTATACGAGAAAATGAACTTGCTCAGAAGAAATCAGTGATTCAAAATAAAGAAAGAGTTACAGGTTCTCAAGATGATCAGTGGGAGCAGCATAACCGGAAAGTGGACAATCAGGTAGCTCATCACAGCAGACCTGCATCTGCTAACTCTGGAGAGTTGGCACCTAATGAGCGACCAGTTAAACGTCTGAAGCTTAATGAACACTTTAATGGTAACCAAGTTTCTGATGGCCAATTACGAATGCAGATATCTTCTACCAAATTTTCTGACCTCAGGAGTCAACTAATGGAAAAAAGTAGTTGGCCCAAAGACAAAAGTAACGGGCATGAAAGCGGCAAAGGGAATTCTATAAGCAGAAGTGATAAGGGACGGCATGAATCTAACACATATGTCCCTACATCATCTAAAGTTCTGCGTACAAGGCTGGAAGATAATGAAAATATGGTGCCTGTTTGCAAGACTGAGCCCTCTATGGTGCGTAATATTGGGATGCCTTCGAAGCAAGTGAATAATAGCATTGTTGCTGGTGATATCTCTTGTAGTTATGGTCAGTTTGAGAAGGAGACTATTCCTGTGGATGCTTGTACATTGTTAAACCAAAGCGCATCCTTGGCGCAAGTGACACCTGGTGTTGAGGTTAGATATATTCTTTCCAAATATTTCACTATGTTATGCATGTTTTTTTGAATTATTTTTTGTTTCTTATTATTTTTTTCTTTTTTTCCAATGAAATAAAAAATGAATATAAATATTCAGTAGTGCAGCGTAAGATCAAGATCGAAACTACAAATGCAATATAGATCAGCCTACAAAAGTACAATTGGTTATTTAAGTTCTAATAAGAGATGGATCTAGAACTAATTTTTTGTTTTTTTTCGAATTTCATTTCTTGTGAAACTTGGCATTCCGAACACTTTCTGCATGGATTTGGGCTTATGATTTTTCAAAGATTTATGCTGGCGAAAGGAAGTTCTGAGCAAGGTCCGCCAAACCAGTACTTGGTGTTGTACTGGTCAATGGTATGGTACAATACCAGTTTAAGGACTATTTAATGATTTTGGTTATTTAATTTTGGATTTCAATATTGTTTTGATGTCCATATCAGATTGGTCTCGAGTCTCAATAAATATGCTATAATCAATAAATAAATATAATTGTAATATAATAGAATGCATGAGTACATGTATTTGAATATATATAAAACATATCGAATAGATTTGAAGTACAAAATGTGTGCAACCTCTACAATTTTGTGGAGTGTTTATGCCTCTCTTAAATATTAGGATCCTAGTCATAGTCTAGGCCTGAAAAATTACCAACTTTCCCGACAATCTGCAACCCATCCTTGTGGTCCATAATCTTCGGGCCTTCTGGATAGCTACCTTAATACTAATTCTCTTATGCAGTGGTCGGCATTCCTACGTGCTCCGACTTCTTGAGCCCCCCACTAGAGATGAGATGACGGGGAACCTTTGGAAACTGTCGTGACGCTTTGGTGACAAAGGTCACCGGGGTGATGGTTTATGGATGGATTCCGTGGTAGTCTCTAACTCCGATATTGGACTGGCTATTCAAAGATCGAGGTCGCAAAATCTGACTTGTAAGCTGCCTGAGGCTGTGAAGGATAGTAGCCATTTAAATACGTCTAAAATGAAGGATATCCATGTGGGTTGTAGCCTGGTTATATGGAATAGGATCCAGTGTATGACTCAAATCTAGATATGTTTAGGGACTCTACTCCACATGTGAGGTTATTTACAGCACCGGTGCCATATCTTGTACCATCTGGAGGGGCTTGTCTCCTGTATATAATCATATCCCTATGGGCTCTAATAGGTCATGCACTGTGTCCCTATCTTATGTGATATGAGTGAACTGTGACTTGCTAGTAAATCAAAGACCATTGGGTTGTGAGTAATATGCACTAGTGCCATGTCCACTACTCTCTCTTTACCCACTACATGTATCATCACTTGAACTATCATTACCATCATCGTTAGTATTGTCAGATGATCTTGGCGACTGGATATCTAAGAGCTCACTGATCTCTGAATTAGAGTGAATAGACTCCTCATCTACTCTCTACAATGGAACTTCAATGTTCTTTCCTTTTTCTTTCTTTCTAATGTGAGGAACTGTTTTCTTTTCCTAGATGGCCTTGCCTGCCTAGCTTTGCAAGGTGGCTCGATTGAGCTCACTACCTTGACTAATCCTACTTGCATGGCTAGACCGAGTATTATGGTGGCTTCTTCTTAGCAACTCTTTATCAAATATTTGGGAGGGTGTCTAGACATGCAACCTTGTGATGATGATTGGCTCCTCCTCCAACCTTTGTGGTTGCCTAGCAGGATGTGAGCATGTTGTATGTTGTTCCTCTCATTATTTTGCATTCACCCTAGCCTCCTTTGTCGGGCTCATCAAGCTTTGGTTATTGCTGCTGGTAGGGGTGCACATGGGTCGGGTCGGGTCTTGAGTGACCCCGTCCCGATCCGGTTTCTTGTTCGGATCCTAATTTTAGACTCAGACCCGACCTAATTGAAGATCGGGTCGGGTTGGGTCCACGGCTACAAATTTTGACCCAACGGGTCATTCGGGTCGGATCGGGTCCATGTATAACCTGGACCCGACCCAAAAAATTCGGGCTCGGGTTAGGTCTGGTCTGGGTCGGGTCCAGGTCGAGTCCGGACTTGTTGCTTTAATTTATGAATGAAGGCAAGGCATGGAGTTAGCAGAGAAGGGTTTTTCTGCTGCTCTACTACTATCACTCAAAAGAGAGTGGAAGAAGTAAGGGAAAAAAGCCTGAGCGAATCCTCAGCCCTCCTGGAATTGAAACAGCAGTAGCAGCCACTGCGGCTCCTTCCATTTCCACTACCCTGCAGCCCAAAAAACTCCAAGAAAAAGCTAAGCCATTATCTATAGCCGTCCCATCATCATTAAGGGCAACATGACATTCCACCATGTGTCATATGACGATCGGCTATTGCCCCGGGGATGCGTGATCTAGGCTTGGGGCAAGTACTGCTGTACCTCTCTCCACACCTCCTTTTGCTGCTTTCCTTTCATTTGCTTTTTTTTCTTTTTTTTTGAATAAAAAATATTTTTAGCTTGGTTTTACCGGCTACGGGTACTAATCCCTGTAAACAACGGCGAGTGAACTGTGTCCCCAGGTTTGGCCAAAAACTCCGTAGATTGTGGGCCTGCGGATCTAAATGGGTAATTCGGGTTCGGGTTGGGTCGGGTCGGGTCGGGTCGGGCTCGGGTCATTGGTAAACGATCCAAAATTGATCTAAAAAACGAGTCGGGTCGGGTCCGGGTCGGTAAACCCATACCCGATCCAAAAAATAGAACAAGTACAATTTTAGGACCCGACCTGGCCCCGCAGGTCCTTCAATTCGGGTTGGATTGAGTCTAAACGGTTCGGGTATGGGTCAACCTGACCCATTTGCATCCTTAGCTGTTGGTCCTCAGGCCAACCAATCATCAAATCCTTATCATATATGAAGTCATTGTGAAGTGGATCATCGTACTTAGCTCCACTTCATCTTCAATACACTTCAATCCGAGCCTCAAATTGTAATGAATATATGCCAGGTCGTTCAAGCACTTTTGTACGAGGCAGTTCCCTTGTTTGCTTTGGATCTAGGCGAAGATGGACCGGATGCGCTCATAGTCATTGGAGGAGACTGTATGTGAGAGGAGCTGGAATCTGGATTGCCAACCTTCTAAAAGTTTTGCACAATTGCTCAAAATGGAACCACCATTGGCTATAAATGCAATCAAGTAAAATTGCATATAAAAACTACTTATTATCACCATGAGACAATTTATAGTCGGTGTCCAAAAATACCTAGATTTATGCTATCTTTGCTTGCTATAGCTACCCTCTTGCTAAAGCTGTGGGAGATTCCCTAAACGCTTTAGTTTGTGAAACATAACATATTATATGATATCAATAATTTGCTTGAGTTGCCAGAATAATGATTCTGTGTCTCATTAACAAACATTGGGCAGCAACTATTGGATCAAATTCCATGTTATAGATCACACTGCGCAGTGGGGTCAAAAGTTCCTCATCCATATCACTTCCTGAAGCACTATATCGGAACTTCGGGTTGAGGTAGTAGGTTGCCAACATATTTTGCAATACAAGTGTGATTCCTTGTCGCCTTAACTTCTGTAACATTTGTTTCTTTCTTCCTTTTTTTTTGGTTTGTATTTTCAACTACTTACTTCTTGTACTATTTTGTTTCTCTGATTTTTGTTTTCTCATTTGGTCAGTTGGTAACAATCAGGGCACTTCATCTCAAGATTATCAGCTATATATTACCTAATGGTATTTTTAGTTTCAAAGTTAGAACAACCTTTTTATCACTAAGACCCCACAAACTAATAGTCTCTGCCTCTCTGGTATCTAATGACTTTTAGGAGCCAAGTTGGTGAAATGGAGAACAGATAAGAATAATCTTTGAGTTGTAAGTATATTATTAGGATCTTAAATGTTAATATCTGCATATATGATGTAGCCCTCCATGAGTACGCTATTATTCATATAATTATCTGTTCTCTTATTTCATCTTTAGAGTTGACTAGCATATTAACATGCTGGCTTTGCTCTCCTCTCCACTATTCATTGCAGTAATTGTATCATCATTCTCTAAACCTCCTGTTGGTTAATTTCAGATTTCTTCAAGTTTTCTCACATGTACATCCTTTTTGTTTGCCAACTTCTCTATGCTTGGCAGAGCACCGAAGTTCAAAAGCATGTCGGTGTTTCAAGGGGGCTTGGTGCTTCCGATCTGTTTCCAAACAATCCAGCATCTTCTAGTATAGCTAATGGTGGTCTTATAATGCCTTTGGAAACACCCAGCAATCCTCTTGACAAGTTTTCGAGCCTTGTTCCAGATAGTAAATTAAGTATTGGTGAGGTAAGTTAGAAGGGCTCTATTAGATCATTTTTAGCACTAGTGCTATTATATGCTCATGCATAGTTGTTTGATTCCTGTGAGGAATCTCTACAGGATACGAATAGCAGGGGTTCAGCTCAGATGGGCATTTTGGGAGAGGAGGGTGTGAACTTGCAATCTTTATTGGAGTTGGAGGAGCTACACGACAAGGAGTTGGAAGAGGCACAGGAGCTTAGACGCAGATGTGAACTCGAAGAAAGGCATGCACTAAAAGCTCATCGCAAGGCTCAAAGAGCTCTGATTGATGCCAATGAAAGATGTGCAGCTCTTTATCAGAAAAGAGAACTGTTCTCTGCCAGACTTCAAGGTTTGCTAATGGAGGCTTCTAGTTTTATGTGGCCTTCCAGATGGCAAGATCATAGAACACTCTTTGATTCTGTAAAATCTGTTCCTAAGCATAGCTCTGATATGTTATCTGGATTAGACCATCAGATACCAGCTGAGAGCCAGATATTAGAACAGTTGGGATGTAAGTCTATCATTCAAAGCCCAGATGGTGCTCCACTTGAAGCATCTTATCAGCAGATGAATGGGCATGATTCAGGTGATGATCAATGCTGTGAACCTGATGCTAGTACATCAGACCCTAAAGAAAACAGTGCTGTGAATGATATCTGCACTCCTGCCTACCCTCCCCATATATATACAGATGATGATGAAGAAAATTTTCCTTCCGATAACAGATCTGCTGAATCAAGATTAGCATGTGAAAGTAAAATGGGAAAGTTTGAAGAAGAAAATACAAATATAGATATTGAAAAGGAAAGATTATTTGCTAGCGAGAATGCACAGGACTATGAGCTTCTTGAAGCTTCTTTAAGGTCCAAACTGGTTGCACGATTTGGTATGAGAACATCATCCAAGAGTAATATGAGTAATGCAGTATGCCATGTTGATAAAGCTCGCGGCAATACTCTTGAAAATGAGATATCATCTGCTTTTCTTGACCAGCATATGCATGGAAAAGACAAAAATCACATGTCAAGTTCTGAAGGTATTTTCATCTGCACTTTTTAGATTGAGAATTTTCCTTATGCTTGGTGCCGTCTTGAATTCAAGCAATGTAAGTGCACATGGTCCTTTCATATCATGTTGTTTAGTCTCCAAATGTTGTGGCCCATTTGTTATTTTCTAATAGCTAGAAGATCTTGTGATCTGCAATTGATTTATAATTTTCCATAATATTTTTTATAAGTTAATGTTGCTGGGATGAATAGAAATGACCTTTTTCCTTGTTCATATAACTTGATCAGTTGACCTCTTTTGAAGGAGCGGCAATTGAAAGAATACAGTTTACTGCTATTATGTCTTGAACATATATATGATTTGGACTTCCAACTGAATCTGATATTATTTGTATCAGTGGAAATTATTGTCTTTTTAGTTTTTTCTATATTTAAATTGAATTATTGTCTTTCTTTTGCTTAATTGAACCATCAACAAATAAAAACACTTCTTGTGAATAGTGACCGGAGAAGGCAAGCTCTCACATATTAGTTATCAAAGAACAAAATGTACCTTAACCATATTTTTGTCATTTAGGAACCTTAAGAGTCCTATAATATTTTAAATCTTAATGGGAATAATGGCTGCATAAACAAAGTGAAAGCTTAAGAAAACCCTAAGACTATTTGATTAGACCAGTTCCTCTCTAGTAGATGCTGATTATAAATCGAGCTGCAACAATTAGGGAGATACAAATTGGTGCAACCATAAGTCTGGGAGCAAGACAGTAATTGGACCTTTGGGTGTCATGTGCACCTATATATCGGGCATTTGGAGCAAGACCATTTTATTCCGGATTGTATGATCTTAATAATAATGGAGCAGGTAATTTAGTTTGGAGGTTGATCAAGAGAATGAGTTGGGGGAAATATCAGTTAATTTTAGAATAGAGTACTTTAGGGTAAAAGTAAAGCTAATAAAAATATATGAAAAAGAGAAGAGGTGGACTGAGCAAAATCAAGGTCATAAAGGGAGATAATATCCAACATCAAGTGCTTAAAATTTGTTGTCGTTGTTTTTGAACAAAGTAAATTCAACATGGAATTGCAAATCGGGAAAAGATAGATCTTTGCTTGTCATAATATGAACTGAACTTTAATCATAAAAACAACAAGGTCATCAATTCTGTCTAATTAGAACCTAGCAGTGTTTTACAAGGCAGTTGCTGTATGTGAGCGGTCAAGGACTGCATAATGCTTATGTAGTATATATGCTTCATATATTCACACATATTTGATTAGTATGTTTTAACCACATTAAAATAAATAAAATATATTAAGTACCATAAAAACAATAATAATAGTAATGCTTTTTTGGATAATTAGTATCAATATTAATAACAGTGACAACTAACAATTAGTGCTTATTCTTTAGTACATAGGGCAATTAGACTGAACATGGCATGTCTGACTGATTGACCTCTATAAGCTAAGGAACTTTTTGTGTTGCACGTAGTAATAGTGATAGTTGTAATACAATTCAAACACACGTTCAACTTGACTATCAGTTTGAACATGCTTCATCCATAGAACACATAAGAGGGGCACATATCTGGCTCCATAAAACTAAGCAAGTCACATGTGCAGTTGCACAATGTTAATTGAGCCACACATTTGGCCACACATTGCTAAGTTGATTGGCTTTGTGGCTCATGTGTAGTATGATTGCATATAGTAACAAAACGTATGCAATGTTGTGCGATCAGGGAATTGCATATGCATATGCGGTTGCACGTGTGATCAAGGTTTGCTATCTCGGTATTTGACCCCTTGCTGGTACAATGTCGATATGCTCGGTGTTGGGGTCAATTCAGTGTACCAAGACTCGGCATGCCCCTCGTACCGAGTTTTGATTCGTTACTAGTATGGTACAGTATGCTTGGTACAGCAACCATGCTTGCATCCTTATTCGCCGCATTTTTAAAACACCGGAACCTAGCATGTCAATGATCCCTCTTTTGAACTTCTTTGCCACCTAGAATTTCTAATACAAGAAGAAACGTAGAATTTGTGCCGTTATTGTTGCTTGACTCCTCTGTCTTGTAATAAGAACTCTTAGAGGCCAACCTTTGATACTTTACAACTTACTTCAATTTTAATGAATGAATGTTGCTCTATTGGAGCTATTTCCACTTGAATTTCCTATCAATCCTCTAGTTAACCTGTTGTGGTGTAGGGAGGTCCCTCTAGTTCAAAATCTTTCTCCCAAAGCCTCTCTTGATTTCTGGCAGAAAATAAAATGATTGATCACTTGTCTCGTCACAAAGAAGAAAAAACATATGGCTTGTGTGCTTCCAAAATCAAAACAAAACAAGAGTAACCTAGAACATCTAAGGAGAGATTTGTCCCTTGTTGCCAAATTGATCAATTGTTTGGCAAAAGTTAGCAGTGATCTTCCTTAAGATAAGACATTCCCCTATAGAGGCTTTTATGATGGGGATTTTATCATTTGCAAAGAAATGTTAGGAAACAATATTCAGATTTTTTGCTCATCCAAGGCCCTTCAATCCTGCTATTTTCCTATTTTTCTACTCTGCATTTAGTCATTTGATAAGTCGTCTTCCACTGCGATTGCCAATAAGGTTAGACAGGATTACCATGTCTCAATTCTCATCCGCTTCAAAACTCCTTAGATTGAATGCTATTCACGAGCAAAGAGAGAGATGGTGGAAATACAAAGAGCAATCGAACTTCGTTTTGCTCTAAAACCAATTGCAGAAAAACCTAAATCGGCTATCCAACTATCGTGCCTTAGATATATCAGTGTTTACATCAGTTTTTGGGTTCTCTCCTCTCTTAATGTTTAGATGCCTTCTGCTGAGAATGCACAGGCTTTTTCTCACTGATGAGATAGGATGCAGGGGGCCAAGCCTATTCACAAAATTTCAAGAAATAATCTTATAGCAAGTATTGCTAAGGGTTATTGTTCAACTCTGAGATATTTGTTGGCTGGTTGACCTAAAGAATTGTTAAGTAACCAACTGGCCCCAACAGCTTAAGCTTTGAGATGATGGATCAACAATAGATACGAGGCTTGACACCACACAGACTTACAAGAATGAGGATAACAAATATCAAATAAATAACTAAATTAGAGTGATTCAAACTTGTGACCTCCAGAAAACCTGAGCTCTAATATCATATTAAGCAACAAATTGACCCCAAAAGCTTAAGCTGTCAGGAACAGGTAACAATGTACATTGGGCTTAGCAAGAATAAAAATGTTGATAGAGTATTTGCCCACCCCTAGATTTTTTTTTCTCAACTGAATTGATTATATCACTTACCAATAATATCAAAATGGTTCTTATTAACTACTGTTGGGAATTCATCCTGCTTTGGGGTTTTATGTTCCAATTCTTAAGTAATTTAGAATCCCTATTCAAGTACCAAGCATTTTTATAACTTTTAGACTTGTTGATGCTTTGTTGCAAGGAGACTATGACCATATTTCTCATTTTTAGTCATAGCATCACCTTTGAATTTTGAAGTTTTGATACCGCACATCTTCTTTCATGCTGCTTTTGGGCAGTGCCTTCACTACCACTTCATCCGGTTATGCAGATGTTCTCTTATATTACTTGGTCCAATAAAATGAATCAAATGTATGATCACTAGAATTTTTTGATTAGTGATGACTGTTAAGCTTGATAAAGTGGGTCACTGGAAGAGGGAAGTGAACTTTTTGTTTGTAAAATGATCTCTTTCGTTTTCTTTTGATCTTTTAGGCGGTTGCAAACCTAGAAAGTTGTTGACCCAAAGATTATATGTTATGCTCCAAGAATCTTTTCTTGTACCCTCATATTGCAGTTCATTATTTTTTGATATTGATTGGTTTTTAGTGCAGCTTAATGACATTTGTTTCTTGCAATCTATAAGGTATTGAAAGGCCTGGAAAAAGCAGCAGACAGCATTGTGCACAGCCCTTTTGCCAGACTCAGGGCAATAATTTTTCCTTCAATGATGAGTCTCATAGGAATACCGATCCTGAACAAAGCAATTTATTTCCAAAACAATCTTGTACCACAACTTGCGGACCTGTTTTTTCCTTACCTTCATCAGATCTGCATAATGTGTCCAGACATTCAAAGTTAATACTGCCTGGGCGCTGCAGCGGATTCACAACAATAAAAGATAAAGATGATATGTCAAGGGATGCCAACTTTGAAGTCATGGTTAGTGTGCCAGATATTGTAGGAGAGTATACTATAGGATATAGCATGAGATTCCCGGTAGCAAGCAAACTAGGTGATGACATGAATGATTTTGCACTTGATCCCTTCTGGCCTTTTTGCATGTTTGAGCTCCGAGGAAAATGTAATGATGATGAATGCCCGTGGCAGCATGTCAGAAACTGCACGCAGAGAAAGTTAAAGCAACACCGTTGTTCATCTTCCCCTACTTCAGGTATCTATGAGTTGCAGTATTCTGAAATGTTTGCCATTTTGGCAACAACTCATTCTATTCTCATTTTCTGATGCAGATAATCACCTTGATCATCTGTCGATTGCTGAAAAATCTAATAATGAAAATGAATCTTTTCACAATCTCTTCCAGCACCTTCTGCCTATTCCAGTGTATCATATTGGTTCAAATCTTGTAAAAGTCGACTCTCATTTATCTCAGACGGTTCTTGCTCGTAGCAACTGGCAATATTGGCAAAGGGGGTTCTGTGCTTCCTTCCCTTTACCAGTTTCTGTTCGAAGAATTCTCCCTCCAGATGCACTATTCTTGCAAACTGGTGATGGTCCCGTTGCAGATCATGATAATTGGAGCAGACATTCTTTATATTTTCAAAGCCAAGATAGCACAATGGTATTCTTAGTTTATATCAAGTTCATATTTTTGGTTGATCATGTTAGCTAATTATATGACAAACATATATTGTAAGGAACATTATATTACGTAATTGCCACCATGTTCTCAAGAAATTTCGAGCTTTTCACATTAATGATGACACATTGCTGGACATTAACTTGGATAGAGCTATCTCGTTCCAAATATTAAGATGATTCATTAAGGATCCCCTTCTTTTTAATTAGAAATCAAATCATCTGATTTGTGATTCTTCACTTCTTTTAGCATATGGTAGGCACCTTTTCTTTGGTTCCTTTTTTCCCCCGTAAGTTTTTTTCTTGATATTAGTACTATAAATGTCATTTTATAGTTAAATATTTCTATCACTTATTGTTATTTGTGATTGTTGACCAAATTTCGCCTACATTTTCTGAATTTAGATGTTGCCTTTTGGAGTTCAATTTCTTATTTCTCTCAGTCTATTTAATTTCTATAGCTTGTGTGTCTTTTTGGTTTTATTATCTAACAGACATATTCATTTAAACCTGCTAATATTTACTTATAAAATGACGGTACATCTGTGTTAGATTTAAGACGGCTGCATCTTATTGTGCATATGCTTCCATATATAGTTAGTCAACGGTTGATTTTCTCTAACCTCTTGGTTTTCTTCCATTAGAAGACATTCATACAAGGGTTGCCTGATTCTGAACAATCCTTGGAGTTGGCGCTTGATTATTTTTGTGGAAGTGTTTATAAACCAGACAGGAAGAAGGTGACGCCACCATTTTCCTTCCCTCCTTTCTCTCTCTCTCCCCCTCATCCTGTCTCTGGGGTTTTTATTTACCTTTTCCTTTCAAAGTGAGGGTCACATTTTAACATTTATGTAATCCCAGAAACTTGGTGACTGTCAGCTTCTCATGTCTGTCAAAATGGTTCTTGCAGGCTCTCATGCTGTTATCCCGAGCCATTGAAGCTGAACCCAATTCTGTAGTCCTTTGGGTTGTTTATTTGCATATTTACTATAGGAAGGAGAGCGGCATTGGGAAAGATGACATGTTTTTTCATGCGGTATTTTGCTTTTGAATTCTTTTTGATGGTCTATGGTGCTAAATTTTATGATTATAGTTATGGTTCTTTTTCTACATTACAATTATTGCACTTTATGTTTTGTCTGTCACTTTCTGTATTTATTTCTGAGTGTGATTATTTGAGCAGCACGTGAATCTCACATGAAATTTTTTTCACAAGTCTACTGAATGGTTATTCTGTCTAGATTTAAGATCAAATTAAGTTGAGAGAAATTTCTTCTGAAGCAAGAAATCCTTTTCCCATGACTGTTATTATGTCTTGAAAATAACCTATTGTTGTTTTTTAACTATTTATGTGCCGTGCTGGCTTGTTTATCCACTACCTAATCCTTGCTTTCAGTGATCTTTATGAAGTCCCATGCTCTAATTTTTTATGGAAATAACCATCTTTTGCACTGGAATTTCATGCCTGTTGCCCTGGCAGTTGTTGAAGTGTCTAATAATGCAGCCACCATACTCAGCTTGCTGGAATGTTTCAGTTCTCGTGGCATCCATCATGTTCGCTTGTCTTTTGCGTCTTTTTTCTCTCTGTGTGTGTGTGGGTGGGGTTCTCTTTTGTGCTGCCCAACTAGAATGAAGAAAAATATAAATTCATTGGATTTGACCAAAACATTTGCTCCCATAATTGTTAGTCTCAGCCCGATTCTCAACACTTGATCAAATAAGTTTCTGTTGAATATTTGTGGGCACAACAGATAATTTGAACCAGCTGGTGATTAGACTAGTTACAATATGATTTCAACACATCTTCCACTCAACCTAATAACCCAAACATAACTTTTTGTGCTTAAATAGATTTTGTATACAGCTTGCAAAAATAAACTTATTTCAATCCCATTCAATAACCTGAAGACTGCTTTTAAAAAACAAATAAATACAGTATAATCACGAGTGAGGATTAACTGTAATATAGAAATTTTGGGGACAATATATGAACATAGGCAATGATATGGGGTTTTCACCTTTTTTTCAATGATTTAAATAATAACTGATGAGATAGTAACATGATATAGTGATAACGAAAATGATATTTTAGTTTTTCACTTTTCTTGGTCCTCAGTTATCGAACCAGGTAGTTGAGGTTTCCCATGAAGTCTGCATCACAAAAAATTGGTACATTGAAATAATTTTGAGCTTGATTTGTTAGTGTCTTCTGGGTTACCTGATATCATAGATGTCTGATTTTTTATCCTTTACCTTGATATTGCACGATCAGGTGGCTTAGAGTAAGCAAATTATTTGTTTAGAATACTTTATGTCTATTGAATGTTTTCTTTAAGCTTTTTTCACTGTCTTGACATATGACTTAAATATTGTTAGAGTATATGCCTGCACACGCCACAGAGATCATATGGCCTCTTCAATATTGTACGTTTTTTTTAATTAGTCCTATGATCTTCCGCTAACATTGAAATTAAAGATACTGGATTATATTCATAGGTCATGATATGGTGGTTTTTGTATTTTACTTTTAGGTGCAACACAATGAATGTTCATATGAGCTGTGGCTTTTGTATATTAATAGTCGGGTACAGCTTGGGGAACGACTGAATGCATATCATGATGCTTTGAGCATATTCTGCCACAGGACAGTGACATGCCATGAGGAAACAAAATATAAAAGTGCATGCATTTTAGACATTTTCTTGCAGATGATTGATTTCTTATGCATGTCTGGAAATTTGGAGAAGGCCATTTGGAAAATCTATGAACTTCTTCCTACAACCAGTTCTGAATACTCTGGGGACACATTGCTTTCAGACGTCCCCTCTTACCTGGTAGTATCTGACAAATGTATATTTTGGATTTGTTGTATATATCTAGTAATCTACAGGAAACTTCCGGAGGCAGTTATACAACAATTTGAGTTTGAGAAAGATCTGCCATTTAGGATCCAATGGCCTTCTGCTCATTTAACAACTGATAGGAAAGAGAGGACAAGAGAATTGGTGAAATTTGCTGTGGATAAGGTGACTTCGGATATTGATGAAAACCCTCAAAAAAGAGATCAATCTGCTCTTAGAGCTTTGCACTTCTTTGCTATTAGCCACATTAGATGTGTAGCGACACTTGATGGCTTACATTGTTCCGCTGATTTGTTGGTCAAGTACATGAAATTATATCCAACCTGCATTGAACTAGTTCTGATGTCGGCTCGAATACAGGAAAATTGTACAGCAGATGTGGTTTTGGGAGGTTTTGAGGAGGTAGTGTCTAATTGGCCAAAAGAAGTCCCTGGCATTCAGTGTCTTTGGAATCAATATGTTGAACATGCTATAGCTCATGGAAGAATCGAGCTTGCAGAACAGCTGATTACCTGCTGGTTTCAATGTTTTTGGGAAGTTAAAGATCTGCCATGTAGAAATTTAGAAGGTAGAGATGATGGTTCATGTAGTTCGCCTGCTCTGCCATCACATGTAGAGTCTGAAGGTGACGGCCATGCTAACTTGGAAGATGATATTTATGGCCATCTAAATCTCTCTGTGTATAGAATGCTCCAAAAAAATCTAGCAGAAGCTCGCCTTGCTGTTGATGAAGCATTGAAGCTGGCTTCTCCTGAATATTTTGAACACTGTGTAAGAGAGCATGCAGCATTAAATCTGGTGATTGAGTCAGAGTCTCAAAAAAAAGGTTCAAGTGAAGTCATGTTGGATCTTCTAAGTGGTTACTTAGGAGATTCATGCTATTTGCGCAAGTCAGAACCACTGTCAAGAAGGTACTACCAAAGCATAAGGAAACCTAGAATTCGACAGTTGATAGATGGCATTCTGGGTCCAGTTTCTCTGGACTTTTCTCTAGTGAATTCTGTTCTTGAAGTGTGTAATGGCCCATCACTTATTCCAGAAAGGGCTGATGAACCCAAGGATCTCGTCAATTTTGTTGAATCACTAATGGAAATTGTGCCAGCAAACTATCAGTTGGCTTTGGTGGTGTACAGATTTACAGCTAGAAGTTTCAGTGGCCCTGATGTTGCATCAGATGGCATTATGTTTTGGGCAAGCACTGTTTTGGTTAATTCAATAATTCAGGCAGTCCCGGTGGCACCAGAAACAATATGGCTAGAAGCAGCTAATCTCTTACAAAATTCAGAAACCTGGGGAATTTCCAAAAGGTTCCATGAGCATGCTATATCGGTATATCCTTTCTCTACTAAATTGTGGCAGTCCTATCTTAATCTCTTTAAAACATCTGGGAATGTAGATGCAATAGCAGAAGCTGCAAGAGAAAGAGGTGTTGAACTAAGCCAAATTCCAGATTAGTTAGGCTTCATAGAGTTTCGTGTACAAAGCCCTGGCTATCTGAAATCTGCCACTGAAATTGTTCATGACGAGCCATAATCATGGTGCTGTACAAGTTATCTGGCCTCATCTTTTATTCTTACCTGATAAAGATCTGTTATGTTGTACTAGCAATAACTCAGAAAAATTGTCCAAGAACTTTCTTGAATCCCTCTTTAATGGACCAGCACTAATTTTTCATAAGTGCGGTTTTTGGGATGCCAGCAGTAGAAAGAGGACATCAAGGCAGGATGAGTTCATTCTTGAATCCACCCCGGCACCTCACTACCCCCCTTGCATTTGTTGAAGTAGATGATACAATGCCAGTAAGTGGCATGCAATTTTTGTTACCAAAGCTATAGTTTTCTTTTGGTTTTTAGTTTGAAATGTACATGTCAAAGGGCGTAATTTTGTCTTTATTCTGGAGCAATTTTGTGCCATTTAAATACTGGAAAATGTCAATATAGATTAATGTTCCTTTATAAGCATTATACCTGATTTCATATGTTCCTTGATGGTTGTATTGTTTTGGTCTGCTTCAATATTTGGCAAAAGTCATTTAGTTTTGGTCCAATTTGACCATGCTTGTCTCATATGCACAAACTTTCTTGCCTTTTCTCAATTTGGAAGGCACCACTACCACAAATATGATGATTCTTCAATGATGTGATGAACTTTTTTCAAGATATTTTTCAGCAAGTTCTTTGGCAATGAGTACCTTACCAATAAGATGATGAAAAGAAAAAAGTTCTTGTGCATAGATTTTTTCCCTGAATATATAGCAACCGCATTTGTTCATCCTGGCAGCCTTCCTCTGTTCTCTAACTGGAGACATTGCCCATGTTACCATATTAGCCTGGCTTGATAAATTTGTGAATTTCCACGTAAAGATTTCTTCATATAGCTGTTGGAGAGCAACTTGTGTTGCAACATGGTGCAATTTGTTCTATGGATTGCTTTTACATTATCATGATCTCCCCTACATTGTAACCTAGAATAGCTGGTTTGCCTGGTTGTGGAATCATATATTATGTTCTATAAATCAGTTTGTATTTTTTTTTCACATTTTTTGTTGCCATGCTATGCATTCATGTATGCAAGTGGTGTTGGCCTTATCATTCAGTAAATGAATGGATGCGGATGGCTTATGCATCAGTGGACAAGGTTGATGGAGCCTTTGCTAGTATGTGTATATTTCATACAATTATGGAAGTGGATGGCTTATGCATCAGTGGACAAGGTTGATGGAGCCTTTGCTAGTATGCGATTGCTTCATACAAATTATGGAAGTTAAAAAATAGCTTGGTCAGCCTCGGCATCTATGTGCCATGTTGATGGTTATTGCTATATACAGTACTAGCATAAACTGGCTGAAAATCGTTTGTGGATTGAAAAATCATCCAAGGAGAAGTGGATACTGAAGAAAGTGGAAGACGACTACTAGTCCATGGTTAGAAAGCTGTAGTCATCCTTGATCGTCTATCAACTATTCGACTTCCTGACAATATTTGTACGGAAACTGGTTTTCCTCTACTACGAAAGGATTCAAGGCTTTGCATTTATTTTAAGCAACCTGTTGATGCATGTTAAGTTTTTTGTTCTTTTTGGTTTTGTTTCTTATCTCCTTTCTGCATTTACCCTTGCAAAGCTATCGTCTACACCTGTGGAGTCTTTGGGATTGCAGGTTTAAGCTATCTAGGAGAAAAGTCACGAGGCAAAATTTGGGTCTTTATCACAGGTTATCAAGAAGCTGCTGCCGCCACTTTCTTGTTCCCAGCTGGTGCTCACATCTGTTGAGTATTGGAAGAGAGACCAAGCAAAGAAATGACAAGAAAGCTGATTACCTGCAAGGATAATCTGCTTCAGATTCATTCTAATCCCCTCATGAAGTAGGTATGCTAAATTGTTAAAAACTGAAGAAACTAGAGATGTGGTGGATGCCTGGTCCTTGGTTTAGGCTATCAGCATCATGGAAGAACCCTTCCCATATAATGAAGACATGCCTGGATCTGGTTCTTCTGAAAACTCTAGTGTTCAAGGCGTAATTCCTTTGGTTTCTTCGATCTCTCATGAATCTGAAAATTGCGACAGTGGGCAGGTTCAGTATCTTGCAGTGTCACAGCTTACATAACTGTGTGCGCTTTTCTTAGCAGAATTTCCACATGCAGGTGCTTGGGTCTTTGTATGGATAAAAACAGAGCAACATGTGGATGGCTATGTTAAGGAAATGGAATCTAAATGTCAGCTGTGTCATTGAATAAAAGCGAGCTTAAGATGGCACACGAACCTGGAGTTCAAGGACGTACGACACTCACCAAATGCGTACCATCATGCACTCTTGAATGCGCTCAATTTCTGTTACTCAAAAAAATGAGCTACTTTATACCCAAAAAGTTCGCACCATTAAGAAGCCAACCTCCAGAGATTTCCAGGTAGACATTTCCTTTTCTTACATATCACATCTATGCAGCGAATCATTAGGAAGCTGACAGGCAAACAGAATCCGACTCTAATTCGGATCCACAACCCATGACACATGCAGATTATATTCCTTCCACCTTCTTCTTCAAAGCATTCTGCTAACCTTGGCTCCCGCGTGTATATATAAAGGCCAGCCTTTCCACTGAGGCAAACAAACTCCCATCTCAAACGCCCTGCATCATCGCCCAACGATGGCCATGGCAATTTCAGTAGTTGTAACTGAGAGCTGAAGCAATGAATGGACGGCCTCGGGAGTCCGAGGACGATGATATGTTTTCCTTAGGGGGAATGTTCCCATGCGTCTAGAGAAACCAGGAGATTTTTTGCCCCTCCATCTCAAGAGGTCAGAGACCGGGGATTCACCCTAAAGATCGTCTCAGAAAATCATATTCCCAATCATCCCAGAGGTCGTCCACAAACACACTTGAAAGTAATAGTCTTCTAACTCGTATAATCGACTCATTTTCATGAAAACAATTTTCACTTTACCAAAAAATACATATATGGAAAACTGGAACATAATTAAATAATTTTCTGTTACAAACACGAAAAAGAAGCCCCCAGAAAATCTCCAGATAATTGTTTGCCAAAGAGGTATACTTGACTCTTCTTTCTGTTTGTAATAAATAATATACCAGCATAAAAGAAACTCGAAACGAACCTTTCATTAGGCAAAGCCACCATCTGTCCATGTAGAAGAAGTCGTTTTTACATTCTGATCACTAGCCTTGTTTGATGAGTTGTGGTGAAAATTCTCAAAACCATCATCTTTCGCATCGTCCCACCCAGCCCAGCCCTCTCCTCTTCGGGCCCCCTTCCCATGCTCTTCCTTGTTGTCGTTTACATCCCAGTCATCCCAGGAGCCTCTGCCTGAAGAATGACCTCTAGGAGATTCCCAATCCTGCCAAGATTTCTCCCGTCCAAACTCTTTGTAGTAGCCGTTTCTCTCATTCTCATTTCGTTGCCAGTCATCCCCATTCCAGCTCATACCTTCTTTAGTATATTCCTCAACCTTCTGTGTGGCCATTGCCATGACTTCTTTCATAATTCCCCATGTTCTCTGTCCAATTTCAGTAGTTTTCGTCGCAACAACGTTCACCGTTTCATTTACCCCATAATCATAGCCCCCCTCTCGCACCTGTAGCAGAGGATCTTGCTTTCATATTGGTATGCTAGAACATTTGACTGATAATTGTATACAGAAATTGTCCAAATTCTGGTCCTGAAACGGCAGCTATGATATGCGGGTAGGCAAGCAGCTGCATGATGCATCTACATGGAATGCGGGCTGTACATAAGGGTGCATATGCAGTTTACTATTTTTTAATTATTTAAAGATATACTGAGATTGTAGTTCAGTCAGAGCACTGCCCTGTCAAGGTGGAAGCTGCAGGTTCCAGCCCATTTAAAGATATCTCCCTTTTTTTGGTGCACTTAAAGATAGCTCTCTTTGATTTAATTTTTTTTTATTATACTAACATTTAAAATTGCTAGCCCAAGGCAAGTATGCAATATTATTTATGAGTGCAGTTCAGAATGCACATAACAAGATGATAGCCAGGCGTAGGTGACAGATCAAATTTAAACATGCAAACTTAGATGGACCACATTAACAACCTTGCTAATATTGACTATTCAAGCCACTGATGAAATCATCATACAAACTGCAGAACATCTTTTACCAATGTAATGCAATATTAGATTTATCCTTAGCAACAAAGGCTTTCTTGAACTACAACGAAACAATAGATACGCATGTTATCCATGCATGATTATCTTCCCATAATGCTTTCTACTTTATCTTCTTGATAAGATAGGCATGTTACCAGCAGGAATTGAACCTTGGATAGAAAACAATGCAGAGATTGAAGGATCATAAAGCTCCTAGTATCATCTCACTTTTCAAACTTAAATCTGCTCATTACAGTGGCATATTGGATAGATAACAAAAAGTAGAAACTGCAAAGCCTTTGAGATCCTTTGTCTTTTCACAGTGGAAAGAAGTAGCATGTGACTCAACATGTGTCGTATGTCATTTTTATGTGATTAGCCCAACAAATAATGCACATTAACAAGGAAAAATAAAACTAAAATCCTGGGATATTAAAGTTAACTAATTTAAAACTGTTTATTTATGAGGCAATGTTTATTAGCAAAACAAGAAATACCTTGGAAGACAGCTCCTTTGTGCCAGCTTGGACGACATTAGCAGCAGACTCTGCAGCAGAAGCTGCAGCTACAGAGAGTCGACCAAGACCCTATTAAAGAAAACAATAAGGGAAAATTACCATAGAAAAATAAAGAATCACATAATTTACCGCTTCAAGAACACCATGCTTATAAAGGAAGAATCTAGAAAAGCTTCATAAATGAAAATCAAAAGTTCTGACAAAATGTAGCATTACTTTTTCTCCTAGATGAACACATGTTAATGAAGAACAAAATAATAGCATCTTAGTATAAAACGATAAAGTTAACCTAAAATGATATGCAACATAATCACATTAAGAGTACAAAACAACTCTATCATAGGCTCCAGGTTCAGCTAAAAGAGTCAGATGGTTCAGAAAGGTGACTGAAGTCTTGGAGACACAAAGAATCATAGGATGAATCAACTGTAAAATTTGACAAGGAGACATCCAGAAACAGAATTGGTTTCAAAAGAACAACTATACCTAAGCAACCACAGGACTGCCAACAGACAACCATACCAAAGCAAAAATGTTGCCAACAACCCTTGCTAACCAACTATTAGCATTTTTCGACAATCCTAAAATTGATTATAAAAGACCCCACCGCCAAGTCTTCTTCAAAGAAAAATTAGAGACCGATGTGACATTTTCCATTTCTTACTTTTCTTCACCATAGTCATTCAAAGAACCATGATCCAACACAAATAAGCCATAATGATAAGTAAGAAGAGTAGACCAGATCTTCAAGAAATAATACCACTACAGATTTATTTTATCTTGATCGAATGGCAAGAAATACTTTTAGATGTCCAAAAGATCTTAGTTTTTGAACATTACTTATATCTCAACAAAATATAACAACACAAGAGATCCAACATCACTTGTTCCATGAGTTCCACTTTTGTGCTTAAGGCATCTATAAGGGCAAACTGTCCAACCATCACAAAACACCAGTTACCTTGTGCATATGCAGTTTTTGTGCATCACTGGTTGCACAAGCTCTGTTTTTTTGGAAAGCACTTGCAAAATCATCTAACATTACATGCAAACAAGATATATGGCAAAGGATAATTTGCAATAACTATGCTCATTGCTCGACCACCAACAAACATATTCCAAGTATTCTCTTTCTAGTTGAAAATGGCCCCCCTATTAGTTGCTTGTTTCACATGTTATTCAAAGTATTACATTTTGCACCGGGGGTGGACTAAGGTCTAAGATCTATATGATGCTGATTTCTGAATGGGTGACAATCAGAGGGTTGATTCTACACATAGCTCATGTAAAAATTTCTTTTACTAACAGTTCTAGTGCTTCCAGAATCCAATGCCGTACTTCCATTAACCATCACACAGAAGGCTGCATTGCCATTACAGGAGTTTACTCGCCTCAAAACTAGATGCACGAAAGGAGAAATCAGAGAAAAAGTGAACAAGAGATATGCTTATTCATTGGATTCACTGGCTTCATTGGGCCAAATGAGTCAATGAGGGTGGGGATTGCAACTTAATTGGGAAGCTTTCATTTTCATTACACTCCCGTGACATGATACTTGACTTCCAGAATGACCAACTTTGTCTTCATTCCTCATGCGACATATCCTACAATGACAGGATAAACTTCAGAATATATGCTCGAAAAGGATGCACTTTAGAATGATTAGAGTGTAGCCGATGTTTTGACAAAACTTCCACACCATCTCTTCTAGCTACATAGACTGGACCCCCTCATCTAAAATCAATCCTCCTTGTTGACTCTGATTAACCATCTCCCTCGAGCATTTCATAAGTTTTATCAGATATATGATTCATGAGTACGATCAGCAAATCAAGATTTTGAGTTGTAGTAAAGATTGGTTTATTCCTATTCTCGGACTTTCTGATCAAATTACCACAAACTTTTGTTCCGCACACTTGAATCTCTATGATACAAGGTTATCAAGTACTATTGAATTTTGAGGGGCCTACAGAGTAGCTGTTTGATTGTAGGCATATACCCAAGAACCGCTTTGTACTATTGTTCTTGGTCGCAGGGCGACACATCAGAACGCTTTTTCAAAATAATTTATGATATAATAATAAGTCTACCTATAAGTGCATTGAAATAGCAATTTAGAGGGCAAATATGAAGCATTAATAACAATTGCAACAGCAGCTGGAAATAGGAGGAGAGGGTGGGGGCATGCAAATTGTCACCTGAGAAACAACGGAGAACATGTCCCCCTGGGAATTGCTCCGTGGCGGTAGGGTCGACCCGAACCCGACATACTTCCCTCCCTGGGACGGCGGGATCCCCTCGGGCCGAGCCTTATTCTCCGCAATCTTCCACGCGAAGAAGCTATCCTTGTTCGCCGCCGACTCCTCCAGCTGCGACCTCGTGTACATATTCTCCGTGGACCTAGACCTCGACGGAGCCTCTCTCCCTCCTCTAGCGCCGCCACCCGTGAGATCGCCGACCGATTGGTGCCGCCTGATATCGGAGGACGACCGGAAGTCGTCATTGCCCCAGCTATCCCAGCCCCCATTGTTCACCGAGACGCCGGTCTGCCCCAGCGGTGGTTTTCTGGCCCCGGCGGCCCCGCCGGCGGGGGAGAGGGAGAGCGTTTCTTTGACGACAGGGGGGTCCTGCCAGGGGCGGCCCTCGGCGAGGGCCTGGATGCGATCGCGGTAGACGGCGGCGGCCTTGGTGTTGTACTTGGCAACAATGTCGGTGTCCTTGGGGACACCGTACTGGGCAAGGAAGGCGTTGAGGCGGTCGTTGCCGCCTGCCTCCATCTTCTTGAGCTGGATCTCGGACCAGGAGTCCATGGTGACGGAGCGGACGAAGCTGATATGGACGCCGAGGCCGCGGTGCTTGCCGGAGCACTCGAGGCACATGAAGACGCCGTAGGAGACGGATGCCCACTGCGGGTTCTTCTGCGCGCAGTCCACGCACGTTTTGCTCCCCGCCTGGGACTGGAGCTCGCGGAGCCGCCGCAAGGCCGTGGCCGCTGCCATCTCCGCCCAAGATCGAGCGATCGATCGATCGATAATCGAAACGAAAAGAGAAAAAGGAAGGGAAACAGGGAAGGGAAGAAACCTGAATGGAGAGATCCGATGGGCTCGTTTTGGATGGAGGCGAGGGGAATCCTGCGGAGGGTGGAGCGGGCGGCCTCTGCTTGGTTCCCCATTTCTCGGAGGGTTGGATGGACGGGTGGTTAGCTTATATCTGGGATCTCGCCGACGCGGAAAAGAAGCAGGCGTTTCTTCTCAGCCAGAGGGAGCGGGACCGGTTTCGCTTGGGTCGGCCCCTCGGGACGGAGGGTGGTGGAGAGAATGCAGCTGATGGCCGCCTGATGACGGGTTTAGGAGCAAACGTGGTTTACGTTCGGACGAGCCGAGCGCGGGAGAACGAAAAGAATGTTGACGGGTGGTGCTTAATCTACAAAGCAAAATGCGTCTGCTTGCAATTAATAGGCTGACGCATTGCTGTGCCTCTTAAAAAAGAAAGAAAGAAAGAAAGGATACATTTATATCAGAAAAAGAATTGGAAAATGAGGAATTTACATCAAGGAAACATTTGAAAATTTACCTGCTTTCTTTTGCTCTCAAATGATTTCATTGCATGAGCAAGTTGGTCCGTGAAATATCCGGTCAATATACATGCTTAAGTTCTCCCCTCTAATCTTGTGCACCCAACATCATAAATAAACAAGTTCTCCCTCCTGCAGCTGGAAGTTCAAATAAGCTATTTCGATCAGCAAGATTGAGAAAGAATAAAGAATGTAGACCCCCTTTAGAGCATGGCCAGGCTAGGGCTAGGTAAAGACTTGGCCTCTGTTTAGCCCGGGGTTCTGTTCATTGGTCTTAACTTGTGAATCGAGCCAACAAAGTCCTGCATAAGGCTCCCAGTGAAGCTGGAATATCAAGCTAAAATTAGACGCAGCAGCATTCCAACGGCCATTACACCTACTACAAGAACAAAGCCCAAAATCCAGCCCAAATGATACAAAAATTTCTCGGGGAGCCCTCGTCACATCACCAGCACGAATCAACGGTCAGAAATCTCCATCACCCGATCGCCTCCTCGCCGCTCTCCCGCCGCCCGGACTCCCAGGGCGGTGAACAGCAGCGGCGGCACGAAGAGGTCCACCTCTTAATATGTACTTTACCTACGTTGCTCGATGCAGGCATTCCACCGCTTAATATGCACTGATTGGTAATGAAGCAACCAACGTATGAACAAATCCCAACACCAGCTTGGTGACATGGAACTGATAGATCAAACCAGTTTGATCGGACCAATGGAAACCAGCATCACAAGCATGCTACCTTCTTCCAGAGCATCCATTTTTGAAAGAAATAAAATAAGAACTGGCTCATCGGTTATGAAAGAATTTTCCCCATCTAACGACTTTGGAAAACCAAGCGCTTGTTTTGAATCGCACTTGTTCTTGGGCTTTTCGGTTTCGGCACGAATCAGTGGATATCCATGCTTTTATTCTCTCTTTTTTTGAAAGCAATAAATTATTCTTTCCAAAAGCCCTAAGAGGATTTTACAAACAATCTCTAAAAACAAAGGGTTCCACAATGCTTCAAGTTCATTTTTTCCCTAGGACTTTTGGAAATAAAAAATAAAAAGACAAAAGCAAAACGAACCCCTAGTTGGTTGCCGCCTTCGGACTTCCTATTACTTTTTCTTCCTCCTCTTTCCTTGATGGTGAGGGAGAGTGAAAAACCCATCCAGTTCTCATATTAGGCAATATATAAATAAAAAAGAATCAGGGAAAAGAATCCACCTTGTATTACCCAATGGCGGAAAATATTTATATGAATTCAATCTGCAGCACAAAATGAAATTCCAAGCAAAACGTATCAAGCAGGGCAAGCCTAACCAACCCAACCAAAACCAGTCCAGGGTATAAATGATCTCAAGTCCTGTTCCACGTATCTCTGGAGCTCAGCAGAACTGATGACCCATGGTGCTTAGGTCTAAACGCTGTCGCATTTTATAGATCTTGAGCTTACAATTTCAAGAAGGCAAGATCCATGCAATGGCTTCTGATTAATGTTTGGTTTCAAAATGGTGCACATAAAGAAGAAATTCAATAAAATCACACATTCAACAGATGCATACGCATCAAGCCGAACAAGCATGATCTGAATAGGATGGCAACATGATATAGCAACTGTTTTGCTGAAAAATATGAGCATGACACATCAAGATCCAGAGGAAAATGATCTTTCAACATGGAGGGTAAGAAAAAGGAACCCTGTCATCGCAATGCACAGGGCAACACCCATCAGTATCAACATAGCCTGCATCGTAATATACGGACTCAAGAAGAAGATGACAGCAATTGAAGCACTTTGCCACACCTTCAGTTGTGCAAAAGCTGCCTCCTGTTCAGATTTTCACCAGTTTCAGGACCATGATAAAGGTTATGGTCTACAACTTGCATCAGAAATATAAGAAAAAACAGACATGACAATCCATGTAATCATGAAACCAAAATTTGATAATTATGGTAGCTACAACCTGTCAAATTAAAAGATACACTGGGATTAGAATGGAGGGTCTGGAGCATTTTTTCCCAAATTTTTGGGAGTCGACTTCCCATTCTTCATTGTTTCAATACCAAAATCCAATTTAAGCTGCTTCGGTTTGAACGATTGCAAGTGATGCTTGCTGAGAGAGACAAACCTCAAGAAAAACCTTACGTCCTCAAGACACCATATACCTTCCCTTCATAACTTCTTTCACTACAGGAACCATGACTGCCTCAAAAGGAATTCTCAACCACAACTGTCTCAAAAGGAATTCTTTGTGCATCAATTTCCAAATTCATCTCAGCTCCCTAAGTAGCATGCATCTCATGGCCATCAATTTATGTTTATCTATATCTACTCCCTCCTCACCCCAACCTCTCAGTCATATTCACAACCACAATCTCTGCTTACCCACAACACCAAAGAGTTAATTTGCCACTAGGCAACGTACCACTCATAGTACACACCCCAAATTCCCTTGTCTTTGTAGCAGAGATATCCGCCAAAGCTTATCCCATATTCCTGTCACAGTATCAGTAATTAACTTCTTACTTCCCCACAAGATCTCCTCTACCATGCAGATAATTATTAAATACTCTGGATCAATTGATAACTTCCAACATTTCTTGATTTATCGATGGCAACACCCTCCATTGTCGATGCCTCAGACCAGCCATCAACACCCACCATCACATTTGTGGATCCTAATTTGCTCAGGTGCTTCCAACTGATCATTGTTTTACACCTTGCCACACAAAAGGCATTATTTTGTTTGGCTCTTTGGTTTATTTATACCCTCAAACATGAAAAAACAACTGCTCACATGAAAGGCTATCATCATCTGCTCCATACAAGCTCCAATTCTGTGGTTTTCTCAGAGTTATGACACTCCTCCGCTTAAGGTTTTCATGCTCCATATTTACATCAGCATACTATGCAGTCGATAAAGGTAAACCTCTGTATGTGTCAATGGACCTATGGGTTTTAATGGCAGAACCCGACCTTACCTAAATTTTCCAAATGGACAGCCAGTTATTTTGCTTAATCTTTCCACAGAGCCCTTCTCAAAGATCCATTTGTGGGTTAACCCAGAACTATGTTTGATGAGAAAAGGATTGATCATGATGATGATGATGATGATGATGACTACATTTTATGATCACCTCGATCAATTAATCTACTTAGCTTCTTTTGGTTATTCCTTCTTACTTATAGTGGGACTGTTACAGAACCTAGTTTAGACACCTAAAGTAACTCGTACATCATGTCAATGTACGCGATGCTGAAGCAAATCTTCATAATCATATGCAAACCAACCAGTCCAAACCTGTTGAACATTAGAGAAGGCTTTGTGAATAGCTCAAAGCTCTAATAAGACATTGCATCCAACACTTTCTTACTAGGAGAACTCTGATCACAAATAATCTCTTGAAACTAGGTTACCACATATCTTGTTGCTTTCAATAAAGGAATTTTTATGGAAAATTTATTCAGATATGCAACTTCATGTCAGAAGCTTAAATATTACATGGTGGAACAACTACCAATAACTCTGTTGCATGTTCCACTGGAGTTTATGAAAAATACTTCATTCATGGAATTTCAAGGTAATCTAATTATTAAATAACCAGAACATTAGCCACAAATGTCGGTGTCTATGGAATTGAAATTATAATTTTCAAAAATATTTATGAGACATGATGCCACTGAATTATGCAGCTGCACCATAAATTCAAGCTCAAAAAACACCACGATGAGAAATAATATATTCTGACCTAACATTTTTTATTCAGCAAAGATCCAGTATAAGTTGGCAAATCTATAAAATATGAGGAGCTAGGGATTGATAATAATGTGACAATGCCTTTTGCAAGTACGATGGCAACAGGAGTAAAGGAACATTAAGAATTAAAAATAAGCACGCTCAGTTTTAGCTAAAAATATAAATATATTACCGTGTCATGCTTGAATAGCATCCCAAACAACGCATTCAGCTGTGTATTAAACACTCCATCACCAACACCCCATATAGCAGCCATAAGTAGGGGACATACAGCGCCAAGAAGTCCACCAGTATTACTGCAGCAGTGAAGCAAAAGAAAAGCACAAGACACGAGACAATTAAGCAACCAGACATGAGAAGTTTGCTCTGATACCTTCAGATAAAACATAAAAACCTAAGGGTAGGTTGGTTGCAGGATAAACTGGGATAAGCAGAGGGATGACCTACTTTTTCCAGTTTACTCCCCTCCCTGCCAAACACTCCTTTGGACTCCTTTATTCCTTTTTTGGTGTGTGTGTTTTTTTTTTTTTTTTTTTTTCGGGGGGGGGGGGGGGGGGTGTAAATTAGGGTGCTTGGAAAACTACTTGAGCTCTGATCTCACACAAAATGGATAAACATATTCTACCAAGAAGATTGAATATCTCTATCCCATTTTAATTATTCATTAAATCCCCATTAATCCAGGCAACACTATTTCCCCATCCAATGGACGCTAAGCAAGCACAAATTGAAGCTGGAGTGTCAAGTCATACCTGTAGCCAAAGAGAAGCCATAACAGGACAAGAATCTGTAGAACAGCTCCACCAGAGACAATAAAAGTGATGGAAGACAGTCCAGATGTGAAGCGTCCAGCAACCAGTGAACACTAAAACCATACAATAAGACTCCAGATGTTAGCAGAATCAACAGATATCAAAATAACACTACCAGAAACTTACTTCACAATCTTCTTGCATGATGCAAACAAATGTAAGTTTCATATCTTTAGGTACTGACCATCACAAGCACATGAAATTAACCAATGACACTTTTTCCCCTGTATTAAAAAGCTAACGCAACTCACTACTCTCGCTTCTGACTAACTACTAACATTCTCATCCCTGATTAAGGCTGAGTCACAACCACAAACCTTAGCCCCCATAAACTGCAATTATCATACCTGAACCTTCGTACATCTGATATGACTTTTTTCAAGAACTATAAAAGAACAGTTTAACCCGAGGATTCTTCTAACACTGTAAATAGCATAAATGAAACACATCTGTCAATAAGACTACCACAAAAGCTTACAAACTTGGTTAGCCTGGGGATGAATAAACAAAACCATGCAAGAGATGATTCATTTGGGTTACTAACAGGCAAAAATTCAACTGATTACAATAAAAAATTATTTAACAGAAACCAAATTAGTTACTAATAAGAATTTATAAAAAAAGACTCGTATTTTCATTCAGAAATGATGTACAATTAATCAAGATAAATATCATTAAATGGGGCAGCCATGGTATTGTCCTTAAACCATACTTTGAAGGAGTACCATTTCCAGCTTTCTTGATGTATCAAATTCCAGTAATCTGATTTTGCTTATTCCTCTATTTGATACGTTATTTGCAGATACTTTCTTTTGAACTTTACAGAGGGGAAACATGATATAAAATGTAGGCTAAGCCATATTGTTACATCTGACACATTTATGTCTCTTTTACCCTACCACACTAACATTAAAAGCTGGAAGGAGTCTACATCTGCTTCAACCATGGTTTTGACTACTTTGTAGGTGACAAAATCTCAGTTCTGATGCACAAAATCAAAAGAACATTTAGGCTTTCACCCAAAACATATGTATCACCACCTGTTATTGGTAGTCTTACTTGATAGGTCCTCTTAAATAGTATTTTTCTCTTTTCTTTAAATACTGTGAGCAATTCAAGATATTTATCTTTTTAGTTTGTACTTTGTTCACATACTAATCTTGACTATATTATTTATCATAGGAAAGACAAATTATATACCTGATAGTAATAGAAACCTCATAGTTTCTCTTGTTCTTAAGTTCTCCAATATTAATCACGACAATCTCTTTTGGTTTTTTACTTCAAGGATCATATTTCTAGTTTTGGCCCATCTAAAATGAATCAGAACACAAATAATCCAGAGCCCACACAATGACTTAGCCAGTGACCAAAGGTACTCCATAGCCAATTTTATCAGATGTCTCCGAAGAGACGAAGGTACTCCATAGCCAGTTTGCTTAATTGAGCTCTACCAAGGAAAAGAACCCCCTCATATGTTTAAGTACATTGTCAGTGTTGTACATGACAATGCTAATTCGAGAACCTCATGCAACTCCTGCATAATCCAATGAGAGAGTTGTGTGGCTATGAACTTTGTCGGCACATAGCTAAAAGTTGAAAGTGTGAAACATGGATAGATGTTACAGCATCCCACAAAAATGAGGATCAAGAATCCAGGAATTTGTTTGAAACTAAAATTATAAAGTTTAACACTCCATGCCATATGAAAGTCCATATAAATGTTGATAATGTCATGAGATTTGATGCTTACTTTAAATTTTGAAACACTTTTTGTTAATAAAGACCTATCCAGAAGAAAAAAGTGCAGGAAGAAGATAGCAGAATAAATGTAAATTGTTCAGAAGTTAGCCTAACAGAAGAATATGTTATTCATGCTTAAGAAGACCTGCAAAGCAGAAGATTATAAGTTTTAATAAGCAACAGGAAAAAAGCAAGAAATGACACAGAACATCAGCATTCAGTGATATCATTTTACTCCTAATGACTTCCTGACAACTGGTGAATCAGAATAGGCCATATGGTGACATACAATTGCATCAGCAGCCCCATATAATGCCATTGCACCACCCACGCCTGAGACACCAAGTGCTGGTGTTACAATTTCCTTTGTGAATTCAGCCCTGTTATTAGAAAACAAAAGCTTGATACTGAATAAATAACTGACAATAAAATCTCAATTTCTAAAAAGCATCATGCATAGTAAATACATGTAACTTTTACCATACAAATGCCTGTTGTAAGCCTGAGTATGCAACAAGAGGAATAACCAAAAGCACCCGTATGTCCAGGAGTGGAGCAACAATAGATTTAAGAACAGATGCAAGAGATGAATACATGGGAAGGCAACCCGCTTTGTCATCTCTTTTAGATAGAAAGCACATCAATGTGATACCCAAGACCATACAACCAAGGAACACAGTAAATAAAAGGTTTTTCCCAGTGACACTGTCCCCCTCCTGCATTAATGTGATTATGTTCCTCATCTGAGTCAGTAAAAGAAGGAAACTCTATGCTATATATAAAAAAACTGAGGTGATTTGCATATCAATTAAACAATTTCAAGATCAAGAGAATGAAATATAATAATGCTATAGTATTGAATTCTGCTAAAACAAATCAATCAAGGTAAACTGTTAGACATTCAATATTGAAAGAATTTATTTATTTAAATCTGAAATAACATTTCATCTATGGTCCATCTGTGTTACATATGATTCACCAGCAGCAGTAGCAATTAGTGATTTTTCTACCAAAAGGAATCAGTATGGACCATGACTCTATGCATAAAAGCTCCACAAAGGAGCTGATCATAATTTTCAATCGATTTGGTGCTGACTAACATATGAAGAATGCCAATGCATAACCAAAATCAACCAGGCCAATGCCTGCAGGCAAGTAGCAAGTTCTACCCTAATTACAACCAAGAGCACTAAGAGTATCCTTAAAAAAATAATGAATAACATGAAAACAACAACAAAAGCACAACACATTCTTAAAGAATAATCAACACAAAAATACATCTAGAGAATCCACTCAGACTTAAATTAGAAAGCGAAAAAAATCAAACCATTCCTCAATAATTGCATGACTATAACAATGATTGTTATGAATATAATGATCTCAACATTCAGTAAGACAGGAAATATATTTCCCATGTAGATATCTTCACAAATTAGAATTAGGAGATAATCATCACCATTAGAATATGCTGTAAATAAATAGTCGATCACTCAAAGCGATATAGAGATCATGTAAATAGCATACCTTTCCATCTCTCAACAAAGCAAGTGAGATCAAATTACCAATGACCTGCAAGATAGCAATTTAGCATTAAAATTTGATATCATCATGAACAATAAAACAATAATTCCATGCAAACACCAAACTTAGAGGACTCCCACTGCATGTAAATCTCTTCAAGAATATGATAATAGACACATGAAAAATAGAGGATATTGAACTAATAGTTTTTTTCATAGATACAGACTTTCTGTTAGATAGCAGGAAATTCGAGAAACTATGATACCTGGTGACTAGCAAACATTCCCCAAAATTCTCCATTGAAAGTACCAATTACTGTCCCTTCATGCAATTGGCAATCTTTTGCATGGCTACGTGCAGTGGAAGTGAGATATGTTCCCTAATGTAGCAGAACATGCACATCCATTAATATTTATAAAAATTGAGGGCAAAAACAGTGTTTAACTGACCGCATACAATTGCTACCTGTCCAACCCAAATAATTGATGCAGCGAAGCCAAGATATAGAGAAGCTGGCACCATCGTGTACCTACAGCAACGGCACTATCAAACACTGTACACATAAGCACTAGCAATTGTGTGTGTGTGTGTGTGTTTAGAGGAGGGTTTTTCTTTTTTCTTTTTTTTTTTTTGTGGGGAAGGGGGGGGGGGGCAGAGGATCAGGTCTCTGAGAATGAATAAATGTGAAAAAGAAGCAGAGGAGCAGATAGATAGATAGATCAACGAAACTAAATGAAATTTTTTTACAAATATATAGCTCCTAAAATTGCTGCATATCAATTGTTTGTCACATGTCATAAGTAGTTTATTGCTGAAAAATAACATTTGGAGGACCATGCTGTTGCACTCGTTCTTCTTTCTTATCTTGCCGCTCAATCACTTTGAAGAACATGTCCAGGTCCTAGCCAACTATTTCAAACCTCAACTTTCAGAAACTTAGAATTGCCAGCCAGACTAGACACACCTTAGCATGGCTTCCCATTAACTTCTGCAGGAATTTTGTGGAAAAGCTGGCATTTTCAAAACTTGCGTTGCCATAAAAGAATTCAAAAGACAAAAAGAAACACATGCCCCTCTTCAAAATTTTGGAAATTAATGATTAAAAGTATAGGAAGCGAACATGTAGCTAAAGTTTCCAATATACAGTAAAATACAATATCAATAAAGGTGAATTCCGAGAGTGCACCATGAGGGCTTCAAGTTGGATGCAATGAACAGCAAGTAGCCGCTGGTACCAAGAATAAGGGCTCTCTTTGACCCCAATCCCCTGACAACCGGAGACGCCACCACCGAAAACAAAGTGAAGGAGGTATATAATATCCCCAACGATGTCGTTCCCAAATCTTCCTCCTGATCACAGAATGCAAAATTTAAAAAAAAAAAATCACAAATCAACAAAGATATGAGGAAAAGAGAAGGGAGAAAGAGAAGCTCACCGTGTTCACAGTGCTCTCCAAATTCTGAGCAGCTCCATAAGCCGAGAAAACAAACAAGAAAGCAAAGCTGAGAATATGGACATCCCTTGCGTAATTCTTAGGCTGCCGTTTTTCAGAGGAAGAACAAGACCCGACCTCCTCCGTCACAACCACCAAAGGGGCGGCAGCCTCTTCTCCTACCCCTTCGGATTCCATCGCCCTCCTAAATTCTCAAAGGCTCTCAGGATCCCAAAGCTATATAAGAGCAAACTGGATCTATTGCCGGCCAGAATCTCGCCAAGAAGACGACGCCCAGAAAAAGATCGAATCCGGACGAGATCCGGCCGGGCACCAAATTTGTTTAGAAATTTATACCAACAGAATTCGAAACACCCGCCGAACAAGCAAACATTAGGACCATGTATCAAACAAACAGAAGAAAATATCAGAGACCCAGAGACCACGCTTGTATTTTCCTAACCCTTATTCTCCCAACCATTTTAGACTCACGCTACGTGCCCTACTCGTTCGAGCACGCAAGGGCAATACCGTCCAATCACACGATAATTAGAGCCACCAAACCGATAATGAATTAAAAGCTGGAGGCTAGAAAGAAAACCGCCAAATGACTAACATCCGACCAATGACCACAGATTCATCATTCACGGCACAGGGCAAAAGCGTCATTTACAGAGAAAATGAAGCAATTAATATTGCGTCTAACCGCCGCAAGCCACATTTCTATCTATCTTGAAGGAAAGAACGCCGACAAGAACCAAAGAAACCATTATAAACGAAAGTCGCTTCTTCATCGCTAAATCAAAAGGACAGCATATTACATTATGAAAGGAAGAGAATACGGCAGAGAGTAAAGATGTGAGAATAACAGCAAGAAAGATACAAAATTACAACTCGAAGACTTCTAGATCCGAGCACGAGGAGGCCACGAAACCCTAGGACGGATCAAGAACTTGTGAACTTGGTAACAGCCTTAGTGCCCTCGGACACGGCGTGCTTGGCGAGTTCGCCAGGGAGGACCAGGCGGACGGACGTCTGGATCTCCCGAGAGGTGATAGTCGGCTTCTTGTTGTAGCGAGCGAGACGGGAAGCCTCCTGGGCGAGCTTCTCGAAGATGTCGTTGATGAAGGAGTTCATGATGCCCATGGCCTTGCTCGAGATGCCGATATCCGGGTGGACCTGCTTCAAGACCTTAAAGATGTAGATCTTGTAGGTCTCGCTCCCCTTCTTCGCCTTCTTCCTCTTCTTCTTGTCGCCGGCGCCGCCCTCCTTGGTGGGGAGCCGCTTCTCCGCCTTGGGCTTCTTCTCGGCCAGGGCTTTCTCCGCCACCGCCTTCTTCTCCTTCTCCTCTGCCGGCTTATCAGAGGCCGGCTTCTTCTCCGCGGGCTTCTTCTCGGCCTTGGGCGCCATCGGGAATCGAAATCGAAAGGGAGATTTAGGAGTGGAGCTCCGGGGGATTTCGGGGGCTCCGGGAGCGGAACAAAGGCGCCAGGTCTTGCGTGGGATAGACGAATTGGGTCGGTGTAGCGCATACATATATATATAGAAGGAAAGTAGTGGACGGGAATTGGACGATGGGCGGTGCCGCGGATCGATCAGCTGGCAGTCTTTACGTCCGTTAATTTTCGCCCAATGGGGATGATAGATATTGGACGGCTGAGATGCGACCGAATCGCCACGTGCTCCCAAACCTGGAGCGGGCTGGTGTGGCGCCAAGAAGTTAATTTTAACGTGAAGAATCGGACCGCCGTGGTTTGAACCGACAAGGCGGTCTGGTTTCGGGTCACGAATTGGATGGATTCTTGTTTGCATATAATCGTTATACACCCGAACTAAATTATGAAATTGATGAGGTTGAGGGTGCAAAAGCACTGGAAGTCTAAGTCGATGTCCGTAAACTCAATTCGACCTCCGTTATGAGCCGGATTGAATTGGGCAAATTTTAGCAAGTGCTCCATTTGTACTTCCTTTTCCACCCTACATTTCTTGAAAAGGTATAACCACAATTGATCCGCTACTTTTCCATTGACGTACCCAATTATAAGAAATATTATATAGACTCTTGCCCGTCAAAATTCGAGCTTGGAATTTTTTTAACTCAATCAGACATTTTAATTATATAAGTTTTTATAAACATATATCTGAAAATGAAAAAACTAAAACCTAACTCTAAAATCTAAATTCCCCCCTCGCTTTCCCCTGCAACTCACCCAGCGCCCCTCCCCCCTCCCGCAGGAGAAATTATTGCATGGAGAAAGTTCCGGTGGAGCCAGTCCAATAGTCACTCGCCACATTAACCCTTTGTATTTAAAGCCATTCAAGACCAAAAACGGGGACAAGATTTCATTCTCTACAGGCCGCCGGAAAGTCGGAAACGCTCCGCGCCCACAGCCTTCACTCTTCTCTCTCAATCCCCCCATCCTGCTAAGATCCCTCTCTCTCTCTCTCCCCCCAACTAATATATACTTTTGTGCGGTATATCTCAGGACCTTATTTTAGGGGGTAAGCCATCACATGACTCTTCAACTAGGGGAAGGAGTTACTTCTCTTTCTAATCTGTTAAAATGGACGCGTTTGGCGGTTCAGTCTCCTTATTGTGGTGTCATTTAGTATTAATTTAAAACCTAACAAACATTTTTTACCACTTTAAAGGATGCAATATTTTCCAAAAAATAAGTTTTTGATGATAAATATTATCGAAAAGTGTTACAAAAAAAAAACGAAAAACTGTTTTTCAAAAGAAGTTACAAAATCTAGATTCTAGCTTTTTAATATATATATATATATATATATATATATATGGGATTGATAACCTACTCTCTGTTATGGTAAATTATCAATCTACCCATTTTTCCGTAGACAAAAAATATCCTTAGTTTTTATAACTCTTAAGGGTATTTTATGTCTTTTTACAATCACACATTAACTCACCCTCTCAAACCCCCAATTAATACTCTCCCCCCCCCCCCTCTCTCTCTCCGGTACACATATATATATATACATGCATACATATATGTATATGTATATATGCATATACGTACGTATATATACATACATCTATATATATACATGTATATATATATACATGTATACATACATATATTTGCATGTATGCATGTATGTATGTATGTATGTTTATATATATATATATATATATATGAGAGAGAGGGAGAGAGTATTAATTAGGGGGTTGAGAGGGTGAGTTAATGTGGGATTGTAAAAAAACATAAATACCCTTGAGAGTTATAAAAAGTAAGGGTAATTTTTGTCCAATAAAAAATGGGTAGATTGAGATACATAAATACATACACACATATATATATATATATATAAGTATACATACACACACACATATATATATCGGAGAGAGAAAAAAAAAGAGGGAGAGAGTATTAATTGGGGGGTTAAAAGGATGAATTAATGTGAGATTGTAAAAAGACATAAAATACCTTTAAGAGTTATAAAAAATAAGAGTATTTTTTGTCTTAGAAAAAATGGATAGAATGATAACCTACCATATATAATGCAATCCGCCGCAGAGCGGAAGCCCACCAAGAGCGGTCAAGACGCATGATCTCCGCCTTGACACTGTAACTCGTAGAGTTACATCTTGAAACGACAACGGTCTCACATTAAATACAAAATCAAGTTCCCCTGGCATCGAATGGTGCACCACGCAAGAACTATTTTAAACATGATTCAGGAAACAAATTCTCCTTCACAAAGCTCCAATTATCATTTTCAGAAACTCCCTTTCAGCTGAGCATGTCCCTCTAAATTTTTCTCACCCAAAAGAACCCCATGTCGATCAAATTCGGTATCTCGAATCTGCAAAAGCTGAATCATCCACTCGAGGCATTCGATCCAACAGAGGTTGGATCCCAGAGAGCTCAGATAAAATGCCCATGGAGTGATGAAGGACAAGTGGGATGCTGGACTATAGATCTTGTGCGATGAGATACAGTGACGAGCATGAGACTCAATGCCACACAGCAGACTGCACATCTACTTAGCAACCACAGACACATACAATACAATTACCATTACTGCTTCAATCTGCAAAATAGAATTAATAACAGGGAGCTGTTATAAGATCACAAGCAGTCCCTAGAATTCATTAAAACACCGAGAAGGAAAAATAATAATTTCCAGGCTAGAGGCAATCGTACATTAGATAGAAGCGTGCAGCCCTTCTCTCGCTTTTTTTTTCTTTTTTTGTTTGGAAATATCGTGCAATTAACCGGTTATTGACTTTTGTTAACAAAGTGTCACCTAAATACAGAAGAAAGAGGACCTGAGATAGCATCCGCCAGTTTGAGGAAAACACTAATGGGAAAGCATGGATTGAGACAAAATGATACAATATATTTAAAAGTTAAAGCAATACCGTTATTGGCTTCATTTTTCAGCTAACCACTTGCATTATTTCATTTGATCAAACACATTCTAATCAATAAAAACTAGTGAAGAAACCACAAAAAAATGCTGTCTTAATTTTGGAAGAAAAAAAAAAGACTCATCTGGTCAGATATCATGCCACCAGACCAGCCAACAAAAGCGGCTACATCAATATCACTTCTACCAGATTAAACTGCCTGAACTAGATTTCTTATGATATTAGGATTTCTACACACAACGGCCTCTTACAAATATGCGAAGCATTTTACCACAAAATATATAATAATCCTATTCAAATCCATCATCTCTACTTTATGTATATAATACGCGATACGCCTAATTTCTACAAATATGCCAAAAATTTGCGAAAAATAAAAATTACCAAAGTAGCATGGCTAATTTGGAGCAATAAACCCCTGCCAGGCAGTGTTACCAAAAAAGCTTTCATATTTCAAAAGTAATTGGACTTTCATCACACAAACTTGCATGTGAACTTAAATTGGAAATCTCAACATGTTGTCAATAATCATGAAGTCCATCCCTCCCCTACTCAGGTCTAGAACTTCCATAGCATGCCCGCCAGCCAAGCCAAGCAGCTAAAGGGATCCCAAACACTGTCAACATCAGAAACCTCCTCCATGAGAATAATTACACCAATTGGTGATACTAATTATATGACAAAAGAAGTTGAAATTTTTAGACAATCACAAAATGCCTTATAAATCTACAGATTCCATGACCCCAAGTGAAAAAGTTTTAATAAAAAATTACCAAGTTCACAAAAAAACTATTTTTCAGTGGAAACCCAAATCTCCATCCTCTAGTAATATTTCTCAGTAGAGAACATGAATTTAGAATTGACTTCATGATTTCATCCTGATATGCAACACCACCAATCAAACACATTCGATGCTACAAAGGTCTCTACAACCACATCAAGCATAATGTTGCGACCATCTCCTGCAAAGACAGAAGTACTATTCTCCTCACTCCATTTACTGAAACTCGGTAATTAGATACACAATTTCCATATAGGAAGATCAGTTTACATGAGAAAATCAATATCAGCTGGAAAGAGGATTAAGAAAATGGCTACAAAGGTATTAGGAGAATCAAAGGAAAACTTGATAAGGAAACTTGATGGTGGAGTGAGAAAGTTCAGTTGGCGATTAGGATAAAAGAGGATGCCATAAAAGAGTAAAAAGACTACCTAAATATAGAAATTGAGAAACATATGAAAGTTATAAGATAGCTTAAACGAAGTTAAGAAAACAGTGCGAGAGGCTAGAATTAAAGCATATGAGGAGTCATATCGCAAGTTAGAAATTAAGGATGGAGAAAATTATATATCAAGATTGAAAGACTGAGAGAAAGAAAAATTGGAGACTTGACTCTCATTAAATACATCGAAGATGAAAATCAAAAAATTTTGATTAAGGAGGACGAGATCAAAAAGAGATGGAGGAGTTATTTTGATAAGCTATTAAATAAAGATCTAGTAAAGGACTAGTTCAATTGATGATATAAATGTTAAGCATACAAATAAACTTAAGAGTATCAACGATAAACAAAGCTATGAAAAAAATGAAAATAGGAAAAGCAGTTGGACCGGATGAAATCCCTATTGAGGCTTGGAAGTGTTTAGATGATGTGGAAGTAACTTGATTGACAAATTTGTTTAATAAGGTTTTAAAGATCAAGAAGATACCTGATGAATGGGGGGACAAGCACTATAATACCAATTTATGAGAATAAAGTTGACATTCAAAATTCTTATAACAATTGCAGTGGTAAATGCATGAACTATACCATGAATCTTTGGAAGAGAGTGATTGAGAATAGATTGAGATGTAAGAAAAATATTAGAGAACCAAATGGATCTTATGCTAAGAAGGCCAACTATGGAAGCTATTTTTCTTCTTCGGAGATTAATAGAAAAACACAAAACATTAAGATCTACATATGATTTTTATTGATTTAGAAAAAGCACATGACAATCCCTAACGAAGTCTTATAGTGTGTTTAAAAAAAAAAAAGGAGTTTTTGTTAGTTACATTAATGTGAATAAGGATATATATAATAGAGCAATTACTAGTGTGAGAACTGCAGGTGATAATATTATGAAGTTTTTTATTCAAAATAAATTTATACTAAGAATTTACTCTAAATTCTTACCTTTTTATGCTAGTTATGAATAAGCTTGCTAGGCATATTCAGAACGATATTCCTTGGTGATATAGTCTGTAATGGATGAAACTAAGATTAAAGGTAATTATAAGTTAGAATGACAGGGTGGATTAGAATCTAAGGGTTTCAAGTTAAGTACAACCAAGATGGAATACGTGAAATGTAGTTTTATTAAAATTAAAAATAGAGATGAAGGTGGAGCGAAAATTGATGATTATGAAGTTTTTAAAGGTCATCATTTTGGTATTGAAGATCGATTATCATAAAAAGGGAAGATTGACGAGGATGTTATCCGTGTAACTAAAGTAGAGTGGATAAATAAAGAAGTGCAACTGGGATATTATGTAATTGTAGGATGCCTGCCAAGTTAAAGAAAAATTTATAGGACAACCATATAATCAGCTATGCTTTATGTTACAAAGCGATGGGCGATTACAAAACAAATGTGCACAAGATGACTATGGCCAAAATGAAAACATTGTGACGTATGCATGGTAATACAAGAAAAGATAGAATAAGAAATAAAATCATTTATACAAAAAGTAGGGGTAGCACGAATTTAAAACAAATTGAGAAAAATATAATTTACATGGTCTCGACATGTACAATGTAGGCCGAGGGATACACCAATATAAACAGGTGGTCTAATATGTAGAAGGAAAGAGGATTAAAGGTAAACCAAAAATCATAGAGGATGAAATAATACAGACTTGACATTGTTGCATCTTTCGGAAAGTGTAATCCTAAACAAAGGGGAATGAAGATAAAGATTCGTGTAACTGAACCAACCTAGTTTGGGATAAAGGCTTAGTTGAGTTGAATACATATATTTTACATGTTTAAGGATACACCTATATATTACATATGTGCCCCTGTGTCCGATATTTTGAAAGATCATGTATTCATAGACCCTCGGACACCTAACAAGTGTCACGTGTTAGAGTCCTAGTAACAACGCATTAAGCCTTACCAGCCCTATAGCCTTCTTAGCTTTCTCATTCGTTCAAAATCCTCAATATTATTGGTTTTTGATATCGATCGTTGTCTCTTGTACCTCATTATTCCACCATCAAGTTTCTTTATCTATAAACCTTTTGCCCTTCAATATCCTCAGACCTTCTCTATCTACTCTCTAAATAAAATATGCCTTCCAATCCCCCAGATCATTTGGTTCAACTCACAAGTTCTAACATCCCTCAATGATTTAACTAAAAATACCACCATTTGAACATTTATTACTTGATTTGCTTTGCTTCTTACACCTAGTTTATACATCTAAAATTACTAGCCTATGTTGTGGTCAAGCTTTTGCCGGATATCACTTTACAATTCCTACAAATCAATCTCTCTTTCTCCTCCATATGAAAAGTAATCCATTTGGGATAACTTTGATCCACCCTTAAAGTTAATTTAAGCGCTCGTGTTTCTTTTAAAAATCTGCATTTGTATATGTCAGATCATTAACCACAACAAACTCAAGATCAAATCTCCCCTTAGATTTCCATCACAAACCGTATCTTCCATGTAATCTGTCATGTCTTATACCACTCTTTCCTATGAGCCTATTTAAACATTAAAAAATCATAATTTCAATTTCACAAAAGCTACCATCAGTTTATATAGTTTTGACCCCAAAAATTCTTATCACGAAACCAATCAACCTATACATCTTGACTTTGTCAAGAAATAACATTTTAATCCCTTACATTTTTTCAAACTTAATTTTCAGTAGCAACCACATCACTTCATCAATAAACTGGAAAAAGATTTACGCAGATCTCCAATATACAAGAACTAGTTGAAACCTTTGTGTTCGAAATAATAAATATCTACTGAACTTATATGCCATGTAAGGTACATAATCACAATGGTAGCCCTAAATTGCTCAAAATCAGTTGATTGAAAAACTCAAAAGTCCCATACAGCCTCTGAATTACTATTTTCAATCTCTATGTAGTAGCACCCATTATTACAAAGCAATTAACCCAGGTCCCATAACCATTTATATTTAGAATATTTTGAATCATACCTACAGGTTGTACTTGGACTAAGTTCATCATAATATATGTAGTCAAAACTTGAATGTTGGGCAGGATGCGATAGACCATCCAAAATTAACAATGTTGTCAAGAAGCACAATGTAGCAATCCTCAAATAATTTTGAAAAGGTTCCAAAAGTAAGCTATCATCTAACATCTCAGATACAACATATGTCAGCAACTCCTTGGGCATTCTTAACAAATCGCTTGACCATTTTGATCAATTTGCTGACACTGTAAACTATATTTCTACACACTCATCTTGCATGTTGACTGAACATCATAGAGTGAAACCTTTTCAAAGATTAAACAACAACGCCAACAGTCATGAAGCAAATTTCAAATATAAAGACAATCAACATGACATGAATCAAGATACTGACAAACAAGTGGCTGAGAGAACCTAAATCAGAAAACACTGCATCCAAACTATCATTGCTAAGCCCCCTCGTTCTGATTTCTGACTTACAAAAACTAATGCTAGAAATATCAATGCATCATGAGGCCAGATTCTGATTTTAAAAAATGGCATTACATCATGCATATGAGGGGAAAAATCTACCTCCCCCCCCCCCCACACACACAGACACCACAAAAAAAAAAAAAAGAAGGCCCTTGATTCTGCTTGAACTAGCAAGAAAAATCCCTACTGATGATACTATCACAATTTACAGAAAATAAAAGGAAAAAAAAAAAATGAACATGTGACATTGATTCTAAAGTAGTAGAAAGGTGTGATGGAAATTTACAAAGCTCACAAGAACTGCAATCAAAACCGAAATAACACTAAATTGGTCAAGCATCCATTTCAAATGAAACAAAGGTTCTGCCTACCCAGTTACCCCCACAAACTGTTACGTATCATTAGCTTGTAGATATCCCTCTACAAGAAAATAGTCATCATATAAAAGCCACAAAATAACAATTCATATGGTATACCCAGAATCAACAGTGTTTTGGAGGACAAAGATCATTGCAATATAATAACCCGAACAGCAAGCCCACATAATATCTAGCAACTTCACCATCCCAAGCAATTCTAAACATTTCACTTAAGCAACCAGACTACGAGGAGGTAGTCTCCATTGCAGAACCTGGTAATGCTAATCAAGTGGCACGGCCTCGAATGACATCCAGTCCCATCTCAGTTGGATCAGTTGCTTGCAGTTCAACCTGGATACCATCTAACTCCCTCTTAAATCTGTCCTTTGAGCTGGCATAAAGCATCTTACTTCTCACTCTTGAAGTGTCAGGTGACCTTCATAAATGGGAAAGAATGAATGTCATCTACAGGCAAAAGGTTATGCCAAGACTAATCAAAAGACAAGATTACCATGCAATGAAGAAGATCTTGCTTTTCTGGCAGTTCTCCTCAGTAACAAAATCAAAGTCATAGATCGCATATCTGCATTCATCTGCAGGAAGGGCGGCAGTGAAATCCTCATAGCTCATAGTGGGTTCACCAACCTTCTCCACAATTACCTGCTTCAGTTTCTCGTCAATCTTAAAGATTATGAAACGGTGAGTTCTCTTGGCCTTCAACTCCAAGAATTTCAGCTTGCAATCATCATTCACAGCCATTCCTGATGCTGCATTGGCCTATATGCATCATTTGGCATAGGTAAATAAAAAGCCATGATTCTCGTGAAACATACTAACTCATAGATCCCAAACTAAGCTAGACATTATGTCTAATCACAATGCATGTAGACAATAAAAAATCAATCAAACTCTATAGCTATTATGTATCAAAAACTTAATGAACTTAAGAGGGAGCATAAGCACAATTCACAATTTAGCAATAAGAAACCTAAGCATCCAAGAATAATCAACCGGCTAGACCCTGATCAACTTAATTTTCTCAGTGATACAAAATTATATAACAAACAACCATAGATCTGATCTGACTCTAAAAAGTTACTGAATAACAGAAAGCCACAAAATGCCTCTACCGCACAGAACACGTCATCACACGCAGATCCCTGGACCGGAATCATGAATACAAAATATTGCAAAGAAGAGAAAAAATAAGAAACAACCCGACATATTCAAGAAGATCCACAAAGCCTAACCACTCCAATACTGAAACTTTGCTGAATCCTAAACCATTAAAGAAATGTTAAACGAAGAACACCAAATCCACATAACCAAATAATGAATCAGACGACTATACTAATCAAACACCAGTAAACCAGATCAGAACTACCCCACCATCCCTAGCGCCCACAACTGAGGGACATCAAGCGATCAAGAACGGCAAAACTCGATCATCGCCTCAAAAATGCAAGCAAGAACGACCAGCAACCAACTACCAAAACCATCACCGTAGATCGAACGCATAAAATACCAAAATCAAAGAAAACTAAGAGAAAACAAGAAGAAAACAGCAAAAGTTTAGCATCAAAGAAAGCAACGATCGGGAAAAGGCCGAACCATTTCTGGGAAGGCGATCGGAGCACGAGCAGGCGAGGGATCCCGACGAAGAGCGATTAGATTGTTTTTGGAGAAAATCTAGGGCTCTGACGGACTAGAGAAGAAAAGGTGGCTCCGATGACAGAGTCTCGGGCGATATGATATGGAGGGGCGAATAGCTCCCGGCGTGGGGGCGGTGGTTCTTCAAATACTCCGACACGGTCGTCACGCGTCGTCGCCTGGATAAGCGTGCAGCCAATCATGGCGCGCCACTGCAACCGTGAACCGTGACGCGGGAGAAACGGCGCCTGGGATTTTACCGTTACTTTGCTTCTGAATGGTTAAAAATATATCTTCCGTTGGCTGCGAAATTTCGGCAGCGCACCCTTTAGGGCTCGTTTGGTTCGGGGGAATAGAAGGGGGGAAAGTGTGGTCAACGGGAAAGTAATGAGATGCCTCTTGTTTGGTTGGAGTTTTCAAAGGAGAGAGAAGGAAAAGTTGTATTCCCATGGGAATGTGATTCCCACATTTCATTGGAAAGTCTTTCCCATGAGAAACATGGGAAAGTTACTTTCCCATTAGGCGGGAATCACTCCATTTTTACTTTTTTCCCAAAAAGTCCCTTCAGCATTAAAGAAGCATTAAAGAGGCATTAAAAACCTAATTTTTATTAAGGGCATAATAGGAATTATATATAACTTTCCTAGGAAAGTGGATGGCCAACCAAACATAAGCATCTTGGAAATTTGTCACTTTCCCATGGTCAACCAAACATGCCAAAAGTACTTTCCTAGGCATCCTCTTCCTAGGAATTTGTTTCCCAGGAATCATATTCCTAGGAAGGAAAATGCTTCCCGCGAACCAAACGAGCCCTTATTGGTTTTTTATGTGCCGCGCGTGGAAACTACGCAGGCCCGGTAGGTTGGGCCTGGGGAAGTCTTTTGGGCATGACAAGGGCTGGCCCAGTCGACAGGCCAGAAGGCTGCTTTAGTGGGTGGACAACTCTGACCCGGCTCAAGCCTGGCATGACCCAATCTATACAGGTCATGCATTTGTCAGCCATGAGCTATATCCCTGGAGTTCTGGTCAACCATCTTAGCTTATAGATCTTGGATTCTTTTTGGGTAGTGGAAAAACTTTGTTCAAAAGATATGCATCCATTCAAGCTTGCAGAGTCACCAAGATTACTCATTGAACAAGTCGAAGGATAGAAACTTTCTCAAGGAAATCAGCAAATCTGGTTGCCTTTCTTGAAGACATAGTTGAATTGCCTTTTTTTTCTTAAATTTGTCTGTTTTGGTTTCTTGACACTTTCGCCGCTTCCTTTGTTCCATCCCTCTTCCTCCTCTTGCCTTGTTGTTTTTATTTGCCTTCCCTGTTATAAATCCATTCCTTCTATTTCAGAGGGAATGGCACTAGTATATTTGACCATTTATTTGATCACCAAAGTAGGTCATAAAATTTCATTATGTTATCGTATTTTCATTGTTTTGTATTTTTAGTCTTGCCTTCTCTTTTTTTTTCTTGAACCCAGATAATTATACTGATGAGAAAAAAAAATTGATTAATGTATAAAAGGTTATTGACTTAACTCATCATTAGCCTTTTAGTGTGGAGGTTGTTTTTCCTTCAGCATAGGTGCTTATCAAGGGATTTTTGGGTGTCCTTATATTGCAAGTGGCACAGCAAATAGAGTTTATTCATGACTTATTATATATGCATTTAAATCAAGTGAGTTCATGCAGTTTATCGTCGCAGTTTACACATCAATCGGGGACCAAGATCACTCACCAATGCTGACCACCTTGCCATAGGGGTAGGGCTCAAGTAATGCGAAACCGAGTTAAAAAGAGTCATCAATTTAAGATATATGAATGGATCATGAATAAGTGTTGCATATTTTGATTTCTTATTTATGAAAATTAAAAAAATATCTTTGCATATAAATTTTAAAAAAGAAAAAACTAACATCTAGAAAACAAAGGTAGTGTGATACAGTTTTAAGTTATGAATTGATCACTTGCTTCATTGGAGGACCCCAAGACCTAGTTATTAGCTGATACTAAGCCCCGATTGCCGGAGTGAAACAACTTATCTATACCAAGTAACCTTACTATGATAGAATATAGGGACTAAATTCCTTATTAAACAATCCAACCAGATACTATGTGGATGCAATTTCCATTGTCCTCGCCCTTCAACAAAGACTAGCTATTGCCACCAAGGTGGTAGCACAGTTGGAATGGGGCTTTATTTTCACCGGTGTGGTCCAGGTTCGAAACACGTGGGCGTCGATTAAATATTGGCGACCGAATGCCTCCAGCCTGGACACGCTCGATGGGAACGCTATCTAGTTCAGCTGGCATTAAGGTGATGTTGGGATGACATACTCACACGTGGGGTGACCCACGGGTCGAGGAGGGTATGTGCAAAAATTTCTACCCGCATCGAATATTTCCTGGTGGAAGGGAGGCCAAGTGGGAGCTGCTACGCGGGTGAGATTTTCTCTCCCCCTCCTATTTTCAAAAAAAAAAAGCCAGCTATTTTATGTCCCACACCTAAAAACGGCCTGAAAGCTAGAGAACCTATCTTGTCAAAAGAATAATTAAAGGTCTCGTCACGAAATAGAATAATTAAAGCACTCGCTGAATGAAAGCGAGTCTGGAGGCCGGGGATGCTAGCGCCTCCGTAACCGACGATCTACAAAAGCCAACCCAATAAATTTAAAGTTAACCTAGTGTTCCATGACCCAAATGACATCTTACAACATGGGTGTTCCTTATTCCAAAATAATATAATTCTTAGTAATCCAGAATCATCGTATTAATATACTATATTCCAGTGATGTTGCTTTGCCATACGAATCTAAGATCGATGACTATATAGTATATTTCATACATTTGTAATTGTTAAACAAGAATTTTATAGAAATTATAAAAAAATATGCATAAATATAAATCAAATTGTCAAAATCTGTCATTCTAGACCAATTCAATAATGCTAAAATTAATTAAAATCTGTTAATGCAATTCCAGAAAATTATCAATTTTTTTTAATGAGATTATCAAGCTTTTTCCGGCCAGAATTTTTTTTTTTCTAAGATGAAGATTTTAGGAGACATTTTTTTATGAAATTATGATATTTTTGTCTCTAAGGTGGATTTAACATTATTGTCCTAAGGTAATTTGAAAATCTGTCCTCAAGGTTGGATTCAATGTCACTGGATTGACGATAATTTTAGAAATGAGGGTGATTTGGAATCCGCCAAAGATCACTAGAATGCAATCACACATAGTGTTCTTGTCACGTCTAGCTATATCACTATTGATATTGGGTCATCATCAAATACCCAATGCTACCCAAGTTATTTCTTATATCAAATCTATTAGTGAACAACTGAATGGAGAGGAAATTCGCAGATCAGATGGATTGAGGACGGGTTGTATTTGCAATTTTACTCTTGGCCGGTTCGGTGCCAAACCTATCCGTGACCGCGAAAGGAAGCTCGAAGCCTCAAATTCTCTGGTTCAAAATTAATCTCAAGTTCCTTTTGTTGGGTTTTCTCCCTTTGTTTGGAGGCATCCCACGACCTTTTGGGCGGCGGTGGATGTCGACATGCCGCACTAGAAGGGAATAAACTATAGAGGTTGGGCCATAGCCTTGGGCCTGCTTCATTTAAATGGTCTTCTTGGATGGACCTTCAACTGAAGCCTTAAAAGCCCTTATCGCCCACCGAATAAAATCAAAGTGAAATTAGTTTTTTTTATCATTATTCAAAAATCGGAAATGATACTCTCTTGCTTGGGATTCAATCAGGGTGGTTCGATTCCCGGTTCATATGCCAATTGTGATCAAGTAAACTCCATGTACTACTGTTGGATTTTTCATGGACACCGTGCCGAGATTAGAATAAAAAAATATAAAATAAATTAGAATCAATCGAGAGATATCTCAAGATTCTTAAGAAGTTATTAATAATCGCTATGGCAGTATCATGCAAAAAAAAAAAAAAAAAAATACAAGAGTGAGATAGTTCTTTCTCTCTTTCTCTTTCTTGATGCATATCTCCTCAATAGAATAGGTGTCTTCTAGGAATGTGAAAACCTAAATGCCCTAAAGTTTCACTATACGCAGATATATATATATATATATATATATATATATATATATTATATATATATATATATATATATATATATATATATATATATATATATATATATATATATATATATATATATATATATATATATATATATGTCAGTAGAGTGGGACCTTGTCCAATTAATATAATACTAATGGATCCATCCATTATAGAGCTCATTAACCAAATTAAGCCTACAACAATAATCATTACATTATATGGCTAAAATAATAGAGTCCAAAATAATCATATGATCATAAATTAACTCAAAGTAATTGGACAAAATAAAATCAAGCCCACCTTGTGAGAAATTCCAACAAATACAGACTTCTAAAAATTTTAGAAAGTCAGTTTGATTGTTCCAACGGGTTCACGTGGAATGATCACCTAGAGTAGTTAACTTGTAAGGAAACACTGAAATATCTTATTAATAATTTAATCAATATATAGTTGAAGAATTAAAGTTGTAAATTAATTGAAACTATCAAGCCTGCATGCACAATGAATATTTATAGGAAGAGTGAAAATAACTTTTAATAGTCAAACAAAAGAGTCTAATTTATCTGGAGGTCGAATTTGAAAATATAAAGTCCAAACTCTTCGAGAATTTTTATGAAAGAAGTCAAATTTAATTGGAAAAAAAAGAGAGAGTGTAGCAATTAGTTAATGCATGAGAGAAAAAAAATGAAAGTATTTTTTAAGATAAAAAGAAAGCATATCCTCGGCATTAAAAAAAATTAAGACACATTATATTAATGTGAAATATTTTCCTCCAAGATAGCTTAGATGTCTTGTTGATTCGCACAAAAATTTGGTTACCCAATAACACTATAATGGTTAGGAAATCTACATACCTATTTCTCCATGTTAACTAAGTGTCTGTTGAAATATAAAACCAAGTTGTATCCGGTACTATTTTAGCGTGCATCGTCGTTTCTCCATGGTCACCAATTAAAGAATGGTCAGACATTGCTTCTCTATTGTGATTTTCTAAAAACAAGGTTGAAGTGGAGCAAATTACCTCACATTAGGGATGCAGAAAACTTTTGAAAGGGCAACACAAGCAACCATATATCATCCATTGGAAGTTCTCGAGCCCAATGGTTAGCATCTGGAGTTCCAAAAACATTCGTTTAAGGCATGCTTGGGCAATCCAGCAGAATTAGGCTAAATTTTTTATAGAAATTAAGCCTGCTAGTTTGTCCAATTCGTTTTTTTTCTGAAGTCCCATCCTACTTTTGACATAAATTCTATTTATTAATCTGTTGGACTGTAGAATAAAAAAAAAAATTCTATGAAGATCTTTTTCATCTTTCATAGAATATGGATTGAAGAGGGATTAGGTTGATATGGATCTCATTTAAATAGTCTGTATGTAGCATCTACAGTCTTATAAGAAATTCACTCTAGTTTTGCGGAATTTTTCAAACAAGCTCTTGCTCTTTTGCAAGGGTAATTGATTTGAATTATAGGGGAGGTGGCACCACGATTCTAGAGTTTCTGAGTTTGTCTATACGATGGCAGAGCATGATAGATAAGGTGATACGTGAATGCGAGGCTGACGTGTTAAAAGGTGATCTGCATGCATGCATGGTATCGTTCGTTCCCGAGGCTGGTCGTTGTATCAATGCCATATTGCAATGTCTCAGACCAGCTGCAAGTGAACTCATGGCTTGAACATGATGAGTAGTTTATAGCGATGTTTCCTTAGAGTTTCGTTTGAGGAATCAAAATGTATCAATCTCAGAATCTAAACAAGATCATCATGCAGGAAAAGAAAAAGAGAACGAGACAGATCATCAAGGAGATGGTGTCTCTCATAATGTCAGATCCAATACGATGGACAAGTCCATTCATGTGTATAAGTTCCTAAATGATAGCTATTTTGGTTTCCTAAAACCAATTCGTTTCTTGCCTTTAGCAATAGGTCTGAAACTTTGATACACATTGAGGACAATATAGAGATTTAATTATGATATGCCATGGAGTGGCAGAAGAAATACACATGAAATAACTGGAGGGAGTTTCTTACTTTCGCTAAGCTGAATATATACAATTTTTATCCTTGTTGATTGGGAGCTGTTTCCAGACTCAAACTTCATTGCTCTACCTAATCCAACATAGTGCCAATCTGGCTAAATTTTGGAGAGCAATATTTTTCTAAGCAAAAGGAGTTCAGAAGGTATTATTTTCTAGCTAGCCAGAATCTATTGTCTTCATCAAAGGATTGGTGGTCTCATTTTAATGGCACTTCTACTCCCACTGGAAGTATGGCTATCCATCTCTTTTCTGGAAAAAAAAATTAGTGATTGAATTAAACATGGCAAAAAATATACTCGTGCATGGGTGCGCACATTACTTTTTTATTATTTGTTAATTCTGATGTTACCACATCAATTTGGAACCATCCCAAGCTCAAGTCCTCAACTAAATGGCAAAATTGGTACCTATTTCTTGAAATTAATTATTTGTTCTGATCCGGCTACATATATGTATATATGTGTGCCGGTATGTATGAAAATACGTATGTATGCATGTATGCATGTGTGTATATCTGATCAGGTCTATATTAAACCATGGGGTTGCAAAACAACAATTTGAGTAGTTGAATGTGATCTATTACATCTAAACTGCTTATACACTAAAAATCATGTAATTTGAAAATCACACATGTGCATCAAGTAATCAAAAATACATGTAATTCAATTTTATTTAGAATGTCCATTTTTTTATCACTTGATACATAGGTTAAGAGTCTCCAAATTATATAAGCAATTTAGATATGATAGATTATATTTACCAATTTTGATCATCGTTATGGAACCCCCATTATCCTATGTAGTCTTAAATAGATTTGAGAAGAGATCTAGAATGTAGACACACACACACACACATGTGTATGCGTGTGTATTTTCTTTCTTTTTTATAAACTTTTTTAAAGAAACAATTTAATTAAAAAATTTCTTCCATAAAAAGGCATCTATTAAAAGAGTGAGCGATCATGTCAAACAAATGCACTTCTAGAAAAAGCTAGCTTTCATTACCATGTCGGAGAAGATTAGTTCATAACAAACTCTTTTATATGGTAGCGACAAAATTGATGTTAGCAGGAGTTGAAGTGCTCTAGCGCAAGACCACGTAGAAGATTAGTTCATAACAATTTCCTTTATATGGTAGCGACAAAAATGATATTTGCAAGAGTTTGAAGTGTTCTAGTCAAGACCATGGGATACAGTATAGTGGCCTAATGTAAGACAATGGATACAACAAGTGACATATATATGTGTGTGTGTGTGTGTGTGTGGTGGTGAGGAGGCGGGGGAGAGTTAATTTCTCTCTTTAAACTTGATGTTTAGATGATGCCTTGACTTTAGTTTTTTTTTTTTTTTTGATTTTCTTGAATTAGGATTCCCTTATAAATTATGTACATGCCTTTATTTTGTGTCAATCTCTCGTGGCCCCAATTGAGCAACTGAAATTCAAATGTGGCTTGCAGATGAAAAATAGTAAATTAATCTCCATAAACAATATAATATTTTCATCCAAATTTTTTGATAGAAAAAATGCTTGTTATCGTATTCTATTAATGTATTCATACTCATAGATGCAAGTTTGTTTTAATTTTTTCCAGTAAAAACTGCTTAGAGTCCTTTTGTCCTTATCTCTCACTCCTCTCATTTTTTGTTTTTGAAAGAATCTCTCTGACTCCTCTCATTGAAGTGGGACCTAAGCATCAACATATATACTTCTGATAGCAATCAAGAAATATTGATTCAGTAACTTGAAGATATTACTTCAAATACTAATCAACTAAAACCGCTCTTTATGGACAATCACCTTGCATATTCAAGGTGTTATATTAATGTTCTCAAGAAAACAACAAATTCAGTTTACCGGCCAAAACTTTCTGTCTAAGCCCTCTTCAGAATGATTCTCTTCGATTGATCTATTTCTTTTTTTTTTTTTTTTTTTGGTAAAAAATAGGAGGGGAGGGGGAGGGACCAGCCCACCCGCGTAGCAGCCCCATTACTGGGCCCCCCCTTCCACCAGGAATGTTCGATACAGGTCGCAGGTTTTCGCGTGCCTTCCCCGACCCGTGGGCTCACCCCACTGGGTTCACCGCCTCACGTGTGGGTACGTCACCCCAGCGCCACCTTGGTACAAGTGGAAGGAAAGCATAACCGCCAACAAGCCAGCCGGGCGTGGGGCATCCGGTCCCCTAATTTAATCGACGCCCGCGCGTTTCGAACCCGGGGCAACTTGGGCGGAATTATCGCCCCCTTACCACCAGGCTACTACCTTGGTGGCTCGATTGATCTATTTCTTGCGCAAATCGATAGGTACGTAGTAATATCCATTCTTTCTGATAAAAAAGTGTGCGTGCGTATGTGTGTGAGGTGGGGTACTTCTATTGATTTGTTCCAATGACAAAGTTCCAAGCACACTGAATGAAACTCCAAAAACACAAAACCAATATCCAAGTACGCATAATAATGTAAACCAAAAACATCAAAAAATGCAGAGTAGAAGGATAAGAATCAATTGATAGCTGTTGTTGCTCATCAACGACAAAGATCTTCTCCATTTAAATTCTATCACTAACTGATCAACCTAAGGTGGCAGCCTGGCTTCAATCAACCAACAACCATCAGTCAAAATACGTACACAAGCATGTAACAAAACTGGCGATAATTTCTACCTCTCTCTCTCTCTCTCTTTTGATGGAACTATCTCAAACTTGATCATGTGAATCATTAGTCAAAAGCATCAAACATGAGAGCAAAGCAAATCTCAAACAAGATGCCTCAATTACGGAGATACCATTTCTTGATGAAACACGAGCACAGACTTCTTATTTATTCAACATATTGATAGACCAGAAGCACGCTCTTACATGATGGGACACAGAAGGGAAAACACTAGTTTTGGGGCTTGGTGGAGTCGGCTTTGGTTGGCACCTGGCTTGAAGAAGCCGGCACTGGTGGTAAAGCAAAGCGAACCTCGGATGGTTTCGTCTCGGGAGACCTCCATTCCATGTTCTTCTCCCCAGTTTGCAGTGGAGGAACATCTGCAGTCTCGAGGTCATTAGGGAGATCTATTGCATGCTGTGATGGCTGGCGCCTGTGACGAGTTGGCCTTCGAGTAGACATCCTTTTAAAGGACACAAGCAGAGAGAATGGGGAAAGGTGAGATGGAATGGAGAAAAGGAGGACACGAGGGGAGAGGAACGGAGATGGTGAGCAAACCACAGGCGCCTGGGGTCATTTATAGAAGGATTGTCCAAACTCATTAAATGATGGGAACAAGGAGGGACAAAGAGAAGAGGGAGAAAAAAAATTAAAGAAATGAAATTGGGCATGTATAAATAGGCCTGTTCTGTTTGAGTTTTGCTTCAAATGACATTAGTTTTTGAGTGAAAGTACACAATCGCCCATCTTGTTATTCAAACTAACCAGATATGAGTTGGAGACTGTTCTTCCTCATCATTTTCACATTATTAATTTATATTAGTGCTATATTTCAAATACTAGTCTTGCACTAAACATTTTTAAAAAGGCTTGTTATATGACACTTTTTGTTATTTTTTCGACTTCTCATATAGTTTGTCACCGACCAAGACAATGATAGAAATGAACTTCTATGGCCAGTAGAAATAATGAAGTGTTAATGACCATAAATTGACTGATATTTTTTTTTTCAATAAGAGCAGGAGAAAATGATACAATTAGATTTACTATAATTTATTGGCATATTCTCTTGTTATAATTGTTTTCATAACTAATAACAACTTTAGCCTAGCTGGTTCTTTATTCAATTCTTCACTATTTAACTTGAGTGGAGCAAAAACTGCACATATTATTGAAATTCACTCAACTAATAGAACTGAGCTATAATTAACAAAAAAAATAAAATAGTTGAGCTATATTTGTATAGACTAAATACATAATTTATTTAGTCTCCTCTCAACAAAATTACAATAGCTTAAATTATGTCCTGTGTACAAAAAGCCAAAATACAAATTATTGTTTATTTCTGCTCAAAATAAAACCAATTGTGTACATATATCAAATACCTATATATATTAGATGATTATTTTTCCTTTTAGAGGAATAAAAAAACTCGTGAGGCAGCAAGGGTGTAACGTACAGCAAGTGTAATCATGTGAGAGCATTAAAGGGTTGCCGATCTTAAGAGGATTAGAGATCATACCTTGTTTAGGTTTAGTTGCCCATGGACGACCCCCTTAATCCAAAAAAAAAAAAGGATTCTAAAGTAATTGCACCCCCGCGCCTGCTTGCATATGTAATATTTATTGTAAACCGTATGACAAACCTTGTAACAAACCAATAGTTTTGATCTTGGTGAGTATTTTCGACGTCACGTTAGATCTCACAACTCTTTTTGAAGAACTGACCGGATTACATCGACAACATTTAAATTGTTTCTTCAGCATAAGGTTGATATATTTTTATCCTCATATTTTTGTCTTGAGAGAAATTGATGACGGTCCTAATCGAATCAACCTTGCTTTAATTTACAATAGACAAGTTATAACAAATGTGAAGCATTTTGCATGTACACGGTAGAGAGAGTAGAATTGTTTTATATGGACCTCAAGAATCTTAAATTAGCATGATGCGGTCTTCACCGATAGAAAGGGAAAGGAGCAAGACCAGAGCCACTATTTAATGCAGGGAAAAAAAAGTTTTGCAGCCAATTTTTTTAGGTTTTGAGAAAGGCTGTTGCTTATCGTCTTCGTTAGGGTGGAATGGTCTTACCTTTTTGAAAAGTGCATGTCATGGGGACCTACTGGTCGTCTCTCTTCGGACGTGCACGATAACTCCAGCTTCCGTGATGGATAGCAGAACGGAATTTAGATTGGTCGCCATAATTACAATCGCCCGTGACGTAGGCCAGTAGTCACGTGCTCGCATGAACGATAGAATGGCGTCTGGTGATTAGTGACGAAAATGCAAGCTAACTTGCTCCTGCCTCGCACGTGTCACTAAGATATCCAAAATTGAAAAACTAAATTATTTTGGAAACTTGGAATTAAAATAACAAAAAAAGGATGACATGACATATAAAGCTATTAGGGTTTAATTTATTAGAATTTGTAATATGTGTGTGTGTATAATATATACTATATTGCTTTGAATTTATTTTATTTGATATGGTTATAGTATTTATTTCATTCAATATTATTTATTGATTATCTTTATTATTAATCTATTTATTTATATTGGCGTAAGGTCGGAGAATTTTACTAGGTGGAAAGTTTATATCCATCTGTTATATTTTTTTTTTCTAGAGTACATGATGCGTAGTTTTGGATTGGTTGGATATGGAGTTTGAGCATTAGCATTATTAGTTAGTTTATTTTTTTTTGACACCAATGAATATTTGAAAATTTTGTAATTGAACAAGTTGGTTATTTAATTATAATAGATCTATTTAGTTGGATTTTATGGCTATTAATTGTGATTTAAATTTTTTAAAATTATTGGAATTGTTTATTTTAGGCTTTGCATGATATCAAGGGCATCGCTCTAGTATTCATGTGGCTAACCTGAGTGATAGGATCGGGGCGTGATATATATATCATTCATATCACATATTGGTACCGAACGATATGATACGATATTGTTGCATGCTATTTAGTTTGGTATGGTATGGCATATCTTGCTTGTAAGTTATAGTCCGACCAAAATAACCAAATTGTGATAAGCAAGGCCTATGGTGGCTAGAGGTGCAAATGGGTCAGGTTGAAGTAGGTCATGAGTGACCCTGACCTAATTCTGGTTTCTTGTTCAGGTTTTAATGTTGGAACCTAAAATCCAATCCAATAGAGATCGAGTCATGATTGGGTTGGGTTCCATTGGCTAGAACTTTTGGACCCAACGGGTTCCATTCGGTGATCGGGTTTGGTGTTGTATGAATCCAGTCTCCAACCCAGAAAATTCGGATCCAGGTTAGGTTTAAATAAATCTGAAAGAGTATGACTGGTGCTTGTTGAAGCAGAAAACAACTCACATGGCTTCCCTTTAGAATATTGAAAGGACAAAAAAACACAAACCCAATTGTCTGGCTGCTAAAAATAATTATGCAATGCTTGTCAAATTAGATTATATAGGGACAAACCTGATTGTCCTTCGTACTCAGGCCCTTCTTCTGAGGCCCAATTTGTTACTGTCGTTGCTACAAATGTTTCACTATTCTTTGATAAACTTCCAAAACGAGGACAATAAAACTACATTATTCAATTTTGAATTGGACCTATCAACCCAAGATGCAAAAGTGCTGCTCGCATTATAGAACATATACCATTCAATCATTAAGGCATAATTTAGAGAACAACACGAGTTCAAGCTTTTTTGGGCCCAAATGGTTTATCTGATTTGGTTTTGGGTCAGATCGGGTCAGATCGTAGGGTTGGAAATCCAAAATTGCTTAAAATTCAAACGGGTTGGTTAGGTCGAGTTAGATTTGAATTCAGTAAATCTAGATCTAACCCAAAAAAATAGAATGGATTCAATTTTAAGATCCGATCCGAGACCTCCAAAATGGATCGAATCGAATTTAAGCTGGTCTCCCGGTCCGCTCCAGCTTTATTTCCTTCTCGAACAAGTTAAACCAAATTTACCCTTGTCATGGCGGGTTCCAACTCAGCATTCTGACAATAGATACCCAAAATCCTCACCTGATTGGTCCAACCCTGACTTGCCGCGGATCACCATCCGAGCTGCCCTCAGCCGTGGATCGAAAACAAATCCAACAGCCCAAATCACTCGATCCGCAAGAGGAGACCTCCCGTCCTCGCGATATAAAATAACCCCTCGTCGACCGGCAATCGCCAAATTTGAAGGGGCAGGGAGCGAGAGAGATCACCGGAGAGAAGAGAGATGGAGATCGGGGGGGAAAGGTCAAGAAGGGCCTGGCGGCCGGGAGGGTGCGGCCCGAAGAAGAAGCCGGTCTCCCGGTCTGTCAAGCCGGCCTCCAGTTTCCGGTTGGCCGGATCGGCCGCTACCTCAAGAAGGGCCGCTACTCTCAGCGCGTCGAACCGGAGTCCCCAGTCTACCTCGCCGCCGTCCTCGAATACCTCGCCGCTGAGGTAATTCTTTAAATATTTGACGCTTCGCTCTCGAGGCGGTGGTAGATGTAGAGTCGCCTGAGGTCTTATTTCGTTTCCCTATGTGGGATTATTAGGTTTCTGGAGCTGGCCGGGAACGCGGCGCGGGACACAAGAAGAACCGGATCATCCCGAAGACACGTGCTTCTGGGCGGTGAGAAACGACGAGGAGTTGGGGGAAGCTTCTCGCCGGGTGGACCATCGCCCATGGAGGGGTTCTGCCCAACATTAACCCAGTGCTTCTCCCGAAGAAGACCGCGAGCAAGGAGCCCAAGTCGCCCGCCAAGACCACCAAATCCCCCAAGAAAGCTTAGGAGCCGATGACCCTTGTGTTGCTATTTCCCGCTCCCTTAATTCTGTATGTAATTCTGTGGATCTTTTTTAGGTTGCTTTCTTCTTTTGTTTGATGTTGGGAACGGTGTAAGGAGGAGGAGGGGACAAGACTTGGACAAATGGATTGTATCAATTCTCTTTCCTTTCAGGAGATGTTCTAGACGGTGTTTTTTTAATGTCGAACCGATGTTTTTTTCTTTTCTTCCCCCTTTTCTTCTTTTTTCTTCTTGGAATCCGTATGAGCTCGCTGGTTGACTTCTGATGTCCTAATTTGTGGCGAAAGGTGCATTCCAGATGGATGAATTTAGTCACATAATTTCATAATTAATGCCAATCTTAGAACATTGTTTGTTATTTAAGGAGAGCGGCTTGATATGGGAAGCTATGAGGTGGAAACGGATAAGTTTTTTTTTTTACAACAAATTTTCAGTAAAGGCAATTATCTCCTTACACCCAGTGTCTTCGTTTGATGTGTTGGAAATTCTCTGTGGTAGGTATCGATTCTCTTCTGCTCTCGCCAATTTTGGTGTTATCTGTTGCTTCCTGATGGAATTGCCGGAAATGTGGTTAAACTATTATGAACATTAAGGGAAACACCCAGATGTTAATGGCAATTGTAATGTTTCTTGACAAGACACCAGATAATATGGTGCGAAATGGATCTAGATTGTGAATTATATACCGTTGAATGAGTGTAATCGGTGCAATGTCTTGAATGTTGGTTAAATATATCATGACTTGATTATTATATTGAAGCTGTGTTTGGAAATCATGGGGTGGAATGATGACTTGTAATGGTTGCTACATAACGTGGGATCATCTCCACTCTTGTGAGTTAGTTTCACATCTTATGGCTTCTTCCATATTTTGTTTTTCGTTATAGTTTCTTATCGGCAGATGTAGTTGTAAGCCTTGTTCAAGTAATGCAATGCTGAATTTCTTTTATTGTCAAAACCACTTGGCAAATTTGCATTCGTTCAAGCTACTGATGATTGCATAATTTGTCATCACGGAACTCCAAAAAATTGGACTGCCGGTAAGTTATGCTATGGTATTTTGAGATGAGTTTTTTCATTTAATTCCAGAACAGGACTCCTTTTTTATGATAAATTTTTTTAGCATTTGGTTGTGAAAATAGTGATAAAGCATTGTTGCACCTGCATGCAGGTTGCGATGACGTTTTCTCTTTTCCTTCTTCAGTTGTTAGACTGATTTCCCATTGTATTAGCAGAGCATGATAATTAATCTTTCCGAACTAGTTTTCTTGATTGATCAATCGTATTATTGCCTAAGGATTTTTGTTAGCCAAGCTTGGCGACTAACATTATGGCCGATGGTTGGTTTATATATTTTAAAGGTTTATTAGCATACTATTCTTCCTCTGCTTCTTGTTAGGGTTGAATCCTGATTGAATAAATGTTGTCTTGGAAATATGTTTGCTATTTTGGTTGCTTGGTGAACTCTGATATGCTATGGTTTGTTTATCCCTGCTTGGACAGGAAAAAGGTAGTGGTTGCAGGTTCAGACTGTAATCTTTTGGCGTGAATGAATGATTGATCTTCCTTTGTGATATTGTCTGTTGGATTGCACCCCACACAACTCTCAAAGAACTACGAATTCTCTCATTTATCGGCTTGTACAAATCTCAGAGCGACATTTGCACCAATCCATTGGTGGATTTGTTGTGAATGAAGGTGAATCATTCTTTCACGCAAAAGATTACAACCCTACCCAGTGGTATCTTGCTATACCACATGTTATACACTATGTACCCACTTAACAAAAAAGTTTACTATCTTGCAATGAATTTTTCTACCATTATTTATGGATTCAAACCACCTGTTATTTCTTCAATCCTGCATTTTCAACTATCAGAACCCTTCAAAAATTGTGGTGATGTTTATTATCCCAAGAGAACCATAAATATGATGCGGATGTGGATGAATAGAAAAAGGTTCTCTTCAAAATACTTGCTTACCTCTAAATCTGTAGAGTTTTACCATCTTAGGCAGCTAATATACTTCATAAGTATGAGCAGGGAATAAATTGGTTGGCTGCATTGAAAATTTGCTTTATGCATGATGTTGTTAATTGCCTGTTACCTATTTGTCTTTTCTGATATCTTAAGCAAACAAAGTACAAATTTCTATCTTCTATTTATTAGACTTGTTGAAGATCAAAACTGATGTGCTAGGTATTCTTCTCTCAAATGTTTCAATGGTTTTGCTTGTTAGTCCGTGATTGTTATAATAAACCCATGATTAGGAGAATATAGCTGCTGATCATGTTCAATGGTCTGCAATATTTTGAAGTCCTGCAATTGCTCACTTAGCCATATTATGATTCGACATCTCCTGTCCCCACCTTTTTTTGGTTGATTTCCCAATTGTTGCTTTCCCAGTTCTTCAAGGCCTGTCTGCAATTCCTAGTCAGTTTGGTTACTACCTTGAGAAGGGCTGATACTCTTATTGTGTTGGCTGGCAACCCTGTCTACCTTGCTGCCATCATTGATTGCCTTGCAACTGAGGTAAAACTCTGTTCTTCTGTGAATTCCTTAGTTGATGGTGGTAGATCTAGAGTCCTCTGATGTTTTATTTTTTTCCAATGTGGGATTATATTGTTATAGGTTCTGGCGTTGGCTGGGGACGTGGGTGCGGGATAACAGGAAGCTGATGATTCCAAAGGCACATGCTGCTGGTCATGAGGAACGACAAGAGGTTGGGGAAGCTTTTGTCTGGGTGACCATTGCCCGTGGAGGGTGCCTCTCAACATTAACCCGTCTCTTCTCGTGAAGAAGATGGCAAGCAAGGAGTTCAAGTGGCCATCCAGCGGCAACAAGTCCTAGGAAAGCTTTCAAGCTGAGGAGCCCCTGTTGCTAATCCCACTCTCTCAATTCTTTTGTAATTCTTTGGATATTTTTTGGTGGGTTTCTTCTTTGATTGATGTAGTGGTGGGTTTAAGGAGGAGGGGAGAGGACTGGAAAATGGATTTGTGTCGATTGTCTTTCCTTTCATGAAATGTTTAAAGATAGTGTTTTTGATGAGGAAGCTACACATTCCTTCTAATTCTTTTTGTCAAATTCTGTTATTGAAATCCATGTGGGCATGCTTGTTGGCTTCTGATACGGTATCAGTTTCAATTGTAGAATGCTGATTTTAAAGGAGCGAGGCTTCATGTGGGAAGCTATGAGGCGGAAGCGGGCGGGCACTTTTATGCCTGGAGCATCAGGTGATTCAGTGCATTTGAGGCTGTTATCTCAATGATAAAAAGTGTTTTCCTTTGAGGATCTTAGACTTTGAGCATAGGAATTTCTTTGTGGAAGGTATTGATTATCTTCTACCCTCATTATTTGCGTTTTCCTTTCTTTTCCATTTTCCTGGAATGCTTTTTTTTCTTCTTGCTCTTGCTTGCTATAATGGTGAATTGTTTTTGCAACTAGAAAGGAAACACCCAGATCAAAAAGCTTCTTGCGTACTTTATTTATTTTTTGGATAATTCATCGCATATTTTAGGAATTTTGAATTTGTTTTTCTGTAATGAATTGATGCCATAAACATGAACGATCATATTGCAACTTATATGTATTGCACTGAAGTTTGTATTATCCATTTAAAGTTCATAAAGCATATATATGCTTGCAATAATTGCTATATAACATGATCATCTTAGCTCTGGTGAGTTGCTCGGTGGCACATCTTTGGTTTGCTTTATCTTTTGTGTGTTGTTTTACTGGGCTCCAGATGTAGTCTGTGAAAATTTTGTCCTGCTGTCATAAGAACTGTGAGCTAATCCAGATTCATTTAAACTACTGGTGATTGTATAACTTGTGATATAGGTACAATAAAAGAATCAAAATCCGACTAATTCATTGTTGCTATTTCTTTTGATGATGCCCTGGGATTATTCTGGCATGATATTAAGACATGTTTCTTCATTTGGTTCTGGAACAATGCTCTAGATGATTAATATATTATGAACTAGCTTTGAGTGCGCAATGAGCGATAAAGCATCGGTGCACCTACATGCAGGCTGCTTCTATCTTTTTGCCCTTCATTTTTTTTTCTCTTCAGTTGGTAGATTGATTTGGCATGCACTAGCCGAGCATGATAATTCAATCCTTCATGTTATATTATGTATCTCTGTTTTTTTTGACAATATTATTTGTTTACTTTGTTACCTAGGCAATTTATAGTATAGTGAATAATTGGTTTACGGAAAAGAAAAAAAAAAAGGGCTTCTTTATGATCTTATTTTTACCATTCTGCTTCATTTTGGACGAGTCCTGATGGTATAAATGTGGGTAGTTTACCAGCATATTTTAACCTCTGAAGACCCTGTATCTGGTGGAATTTTGTTGCCAAGTTGGTTGCTTGATGAACTCCGATCTGATTTGATTTCTTGACGCCTCTTGGTAAGAATAGGTAATGGATGCTTTCTACACATGTTACACACTTCCACTGCCATATTTTGGTAAGAAATGCCAACTGTCTTGCTGCTAATTTTCTGGGATTACTTCTTTCTTCAAGCAGGCCTGCTTCTTTCTTGCATCTTCAACTATCAGAACTATTTAAAAATTGATTTGAAGTTTAATTGGTCGTAATAGAACCAGAGGCTTTCCCCAGGATGTGATGTATAGGATATAGGATAGGTTCTGTAACTGCATCACACGTATCCATTTCCACATAACCACTATGTATTCCTTTGCCTGTATTCTGTAAAGTGTTACTATCTTATGCCACTAATAAACTTCACATGCAAGCAAGGAGTGATTTGGTTAGCTGAATTAAAAAAGAAAATAGGTGCCTTTGCTTAAGCATCAAGTTGTTGTCAAATTATACAATATGCATGCTAACGTTTCTGGTGTGTTTAGCAGAACATATTTACAAATTTCAGTTTCTTTTTATTAGGTTTGTCTTGAAGATTAAGTGTCAGGTATTCTTCTCTGTATTTTGATGGTTTAATTTGTGTTGTGACAGGCAGCGAGAATAACAAAACAAGAAGAGAAGAACAAGAGCACACAATATTTATATAGTTCGGTCTATTGATCTACGTCCACAGGCAGAGACGATGCAAAAGCTTCACTATAAATTTTTTTTTTTTTGGAGATTACAGAGTACAAGATTACCTCACAAACTCTAGCTCCCAATGCACCTAATATCTAGGATACTCAATTACACTGTTCCTTTGGGGCTATAAGGGATATATATATATATATATATATATATATATATATATATATATATATATATATAATAGAGTAAATCGATTTAGATTGAACAGGTATTCCTACAATAATCAAGTTAGACTAATATATAACTGGTGTCCTAAGTCAATGTAGACTTGAACTGTGTCCTAACTCCTAAGTTGACCTTCTAGAACTAATATGGACTCGTCCTTTTAGAACTTGTAAATTTAAGACAGACTTGATAATATGTCTCTTTAATTAATCATCCTTTATTCGTGATCGAAGCCCTCGTGAAGAAATATTCATTATGTTGACATAAATTTTGTCATCACATGTTTATTAATATATGTGTATGCTGGCCTAAGAATACAAGACAGTTCAGTATTGTATATCAATTTGTTCGTCATCTGGGAATATTAATACCTGCATGTGCATTTGAAAGTAGTACTTTTATTTAACCATCCAATTTCAAATTAGTATGTGTACAAATACATTGCGACCTTATCCACATAATTCTACTTATATATCAAAATTACTTGAATGATCCTTCCATGCTATGGTCTATCTGTCATTCAATGCTCTCTATAGTAGGTTTTATGAGAGTAGTCTATAAAGCTCACTGCTTCTTTGTGATGTAATGAATGCCAACTAAATGCTTACTTCTTGCTATTCTAGTACAATGAAGTCTTTCTGCTAAGCAATCCTCTTGCATGATATGAAATGTCATAAATAGGTTGATCCTGACTTGTTTCCAGTTCAATTATGCATCAAAAAAACAGGTTCTATCTGCATCTCATATGTCAACAATGAGGTTCTGTAGCCTGTACGATAGGTGACACAAACCTCTTGTTCTCCAGCGGCCACCAGCTTGGCTCTGTTCGTGTTCTCGAAAAATAACTAATTAGGAACTACAAGACCTTAGCAGGGTGTTTTTACCTCTTTCTTTAGGCCGAGAGCGTTTTTTATTATTTGCTCTAATTGATAACAGTCCTAGAACAAAATATTGATCAAACACTTTATCCTGTGTATAGAAATGGTACATAATAGATTTGTCTTTGCTGTTTCTTTTTTCACTTGATGGAACATTTCTTGTGGGTAGGCTCTGCTGTCAAGCTAACAATCTGAATAAGGATTTTTTGGTTTCTTTTATCATTCACTGGTTGTTTCTTGGAGTTGCTACTTGGTAATACATCTATATTCTCTTCCTTTGATTGCCTATTGTTTATTTATTTATTTAATTGTTTTATGTGCTTGTCTATTTTATGATGTGAGTATCCCCAGGTATCTCTCTCATTTGTGGGTGCCCTTGATACATCCCTTTATGTACAAGGAGCATCTTTTACTAATGCTGCAAGAAGAATGATACTTGGATGTCGTATCGTCTTATTCTGCTCACCCTCCTTTTGATCTAAGGTGATCTGCATGATGCTCAACCAGAATGTTCCCAAAGGATTCCCAAATTTTGGGTGTTATTGCAGAATGTTTTCACAATTTGTAAATATTCCTAAACAAGAAATTATATGTTTGTGATCAAACAAAAGGTAATGCAAATAAATTTGGCTGTACCCATTTGTTGATTGGATAGTGAAGCAACTACTGTCAAGAAAGATGGACTCCCAGTCTTTGGTGTTCTAGAATCAGTAGGATGTCCGATCCTATCTTACATGTATCATGTAGTCCATCATCGTGTGACTTTTCTTAATGAATGTAAGCATGATCATTCTCATGTTGCTAAGCAGACTGCAACACTTTATATTTTAAATTTTATCTTTCTTAGTAGTTTGGGATCATATTTGCTATTGATGCTTTAATTTTAGTTGCTAATGGAAGAGATCCAGTGGTTTATGCAAATAAGGGTTGGAGGGAATTCTAGTTGAGCTGGAATAGTTTCATGTGAGCTCTAATGGCCAAAGCGATCCCAGTTATTCTCATTTACCAGTTCAAATCATTCCTGCCTGTGGCTGAGGTTTGCATTTATCACTGAATGCTCAACAGAACAACACTTAACTTGGTAACTTTTTTTTTTTAAAGCACAATTGTTGGTGCCTTGGTCTGTCTGGGGTCCTATTGCTGCAGGATTTCTGTTGTTTAATGAGGAGCAGGCCTTTCTTTGTAATTTTTCCTGCAATTTTGGTTTATTCATCTCTCTTGTTCTTAATTTTAACTAATTTTCAGTTGCAATTTTGAGATTCTCTTGATGGTGATTTCTCTGGCTGTTGCTTGCACGTAATTTGCGTTTATTAACTGCATCCGAGTTTTCCATGCCTGGCTTGTGAACAAAACCAGAATATTTCTTTCCTTCAACGTGATTTTGTCATCAACTAGCATTGCAATGTAAACAGGTGTTTTTTTTTTTCTTTGCTTGCTAAAATAGATATTTCATACAATACGGGTACATATATATCTAATAAAATTAGAAAATAATAGATCATAAGGGTGCTCTCTGAGCGGCCACAAATCTCTTTTAGTTGACCACTTACGGGAAGAAAATTTAAATCTGCCCTCTAATAGAACTTGTCATGCTAAAATCTTAACCGAACGTATCTGTCATCAGTCTAACCTCTCCTATTCAGCAAAAGCCTTTTTTTTTGTTTTAGGGTAATGTTCAGCAAAAGCTTTTCAAAGCCTTTTGCTGTTTGCTAAACATCTGACTTCTGTGTCAATAGAATCGAATGCTTCAATTTGCTAAACCTGTGTGTCTAAGATTCTCAAATCCTATATATTTCCATGATACCTAAAAAAAGCAGACGAAGGAAACAGCAAACAATGTTCATAATAAAAGAGGGGAGAAGAAGAAACGCGAACTAAACTCTGAACATGAAGATGCTAATCTCAGGATGACCCTCGGACTCCGAACCAATCATATAAAACACCTCCGAGTCCTTGGACCTCGCCACCCTCTCAAACCTCGCTCTCATATATACCAGATCGCCGCTCGATCCTGTGCCTTCGCCGTGCGGCATCACTCCCGCCCCAAACGTCACCGGCCGCAAAGCCCCGAGCACCTTGCGATCGACGTCCCCGTGCCGCCGCTCCATGCACTGCCGCGCACCCCCCCATTGCAGTACTCCTTCCACTCGCCTTCCTCCCAGAGTGGCGCCGGCGACGAGCCGTCCGTTCTCTTCCGGCACTCGAGCACGAACCGGACCGGCCCCGATGCCAGGTCGGCCATGAACGGGCCTGTCGTGGTGGCCAGCTCGATGAGCGCCGCCGGTGGGGACTTGGGGTCCCGCTGGAAGGCCAAGTGGACGCGGCGATGGGGGCCGTAACGGAGACCGAAGAGGGTCCCCGTCACGCGAGGACCGAGGCCCGCCGGTTGCTTCTTGACGCCGATTGACGCCGTGAAGAGCGATCGGATTCGTGAGGCAGCCGCAACCAATATCGTCTTGGAAGGCCTGCGCTTTGCTGTCGCCACCGAATCGTCGTCGTGGAAAACGTTTGTTGATGAAGATGGCGAGGCGAACACTGGAGCCTTGTCGTCATCTTCTCGTGATTCATCCGTTCTTGTGATCCAATGCCATGGACTTTTGCTAAATCTTTCCATGCTTTGGACTCCCAAAAGAAACACAGCCAAACGGCTCGGGAAGAACACGGCTTTCCTAGACGTAAACAAGGTTTCCTTCTATGAACAGTGTTTTATTCTCTCTTATCTATTAGAGTGCTGTTTAGGCTGGGCTCTAGCCTGGAGAAGGTCCGTAACGTAATCTGTTAAAATTATGCATAGAGATTTTGATAAAATCTAGGGCTCGATATGAGATGATCTCTTAGTCTGTTTGATTTCTCTTCTCCTCGTCCCGCGACTCAACGTCTCCGGTCTCCAACCGTTAGGAACATAGTGAGCTTCACCGGCCAATATCTCGCATCCCAAATCTGTTTTAGAAAAATCTTCTAAAACGAGATTTTAAAATAGAATCGAATATTTAGCTCGACACGGTTTCACCGGTAATCATTATTTATACATTTTGCTATCTGTTATCAAATAATTTACTTATAATGGGTTGGGAAACTTCAAAAAAATGTTTTGTTGTTGAACAATATCATAAACTAAAAAAACAACAGAAAGATCTTAACATCCCTTTAACTTCTTAGAGTACAGAGATTGATGTCACTTTCACGCTGTGCAACTTTGTTGAGACTGAATTGGTTCTTATATTATTGATAAAAAATATTGGATATTTTGACTTGAGCTTAGACCGACCTCCTTGATTTCAGTATTAACTGAGGTGGACAACTTTAGGCGCTCCCCATTTCGGAATCTGCAGGTGCAGATGTTAGCGTTTGGAGCACTACTTGCAGAGTGAGTGTCGGAGCCGATGATGTTTTCCGAGCTCTTCAGTAAGTGTTAGAACCGGGCTTAGATTGTGGCTGGATGTGGGGGTTTGGGCTACACCAGAAGGTTGCTCTCTTCATCTGAAAGGTGACTTGGGAGCGTCCGCTGACGTGTTCAGTGTTGAGTACACGAGGAGTGAGTTTTTCCCCCTAAGCCCGGATTGTCGGGTGGACGAGTCGGTGGATCATGTGCTCTTCCAGTGCGTGTCGACGTGGGGTGCTTAGAGTTTGACTGGGATCCCCGGGGACGCTTGGTGTCGGAGGGATTGCTTTTTGGAGAAGGTTCGGTGATGGGCTGGTATCTCTCAGATGCGCAACATGGCTATTCGAGCATCTTGTACAACTTATCAGGTATGACTGGCCAGGAACGCCCGAGCTTTTGGCAAGGGCAGCCCATCACCGCGGTTCTTGATAGAGCGGGTTCGAGTTCAGGCAGCAGAGATCATACATACAGATCTAGCTCATAGACCTTTGATGGCTCGGGATATCTGGGGCCCCCATACTGCTTCGGCTACTCCACATAGGGTATTCTTTACCTAGGAGCCCCCACATTCGAGTTTTCTCAAGGTCAATTTTGATGGCTTAGTCTTGGATGGAGGTAGGAGAGGTGGGGCTGGATTCGTCATCAGGAGGCCGAGTTTTGGTGCGGTGGTAGCGGATGTTGTCACATCTTCGACATCTCGGTTCCTGGGGCAGAGATGCTGGTGGCCTGGATGGGTATGTGTTACGCGCGGCGAGTGCTTCAGGCGAGTTCAGTTCTACTGGAGGGAGATTCGGCCACGGTGATCAGCTGGGTCCAAAAGGGCTCGAGCAGTTATAGAGGAGTTCACCTCCTGTTCCGCGACATTTGGGAGATAGCAAGGGAGAATGTCACATTTCAGGCCATGCATATATATCGTGAGGCCAATGGGGCGACCGACTAGATAGCGGCATATGTTGCGAGCCACTCAGAAGGTACCCTATGGACTGAGGAGAGAGATGCCCAGAGCACTTCGAGACCTTTTGTTTTCCGATTCTATTGGATGTATTCGTACTCGTGATATATGAAATGCCTGTTTTAGCGCAAAAAAAAAAAAAAAAAAAGGCTCTATAGAATTCAAGAGAGAAAAAAATGCAAAGAGAATGAAAGAAAATATTATTCCTTACATTGCATGCACCACATTAACCTTGCATGCACCCAATCCAATCAGTCGTTCCTATGGGTCTCACTCATCAAGCACTCACTTTGGTACAGGCCATGCACCACATCCATACACTTGTTCACTCTCAATGCTCTCAATTTCTCACACATCAGATAATGTGCATGGATCCACGTGCACTGATTAATCCCCTAGTAAAAATTAGGAGAGAAAACTAGGATAGGGGGGGAAGGCAACACTGCAACTACACAAACAAAGGCAATACAGCTATCGAGCAACTCCACAATGCTTTCCAAAGTATCCTTCTAAATAAAATTATTGACTGCCTGCTGACATTGCCGGGGAAAGGAAAAAGGATGGAAGAATGGACAAAGAATTAATAGGAAAAGTACAAAGAAGGTGCCACTCTCCATAAAGGAAGTCTTCTACCTCATAGGAAAATAAAAATAAAGATAGATTTGCAAGAAGATCTGACATCATATGTGCATGAATACATCATTGAATTTCCCAACCTGATAAATTTGTTAAGAAAATTTCTACAACCTCACCAAAAAAAACTAGCCAGAAGATATTATTTAGATTCCTTAGCCCTAAATAAATACTTAAAATTGACTTAGCCCATAATTGATGTAAGACTAAACACACGCTTGCACGGATCCTTCGACTTAAAATGTATAAAATGATCCATAGATTTTCTCAGTTAAAAGGTTTTCACATCCAATGTCTCAAATATCACCAACAAAATCAGTATGCCATGATCATCAATCATCCCAAAAATGTCAACATGGCCCCAGGTTTTGCAAAAAGCTACAAAAATTTCCCAATAACCTTGACTAGAGAACAAAGTCAACTGGTTAAGTGAATGAGAGGTCTTATCCTGTTTAAACTGAGAACAATTAGCTTACCAAAAGAGTTTCAGAATTTCAGCACTTGGTGATGAACTGACAGTTGGATGATCGGCAGAGGGCAGTCAATCTTTATAGTGAAGCATATGGAACAGGAGGTGAAGATGTTACGGTGGAATGTCTTCCAGGTACAAAATCGTTGAAGTAGCTATTTTATGTATCCTCTTTAAGGTCTTCTCCTAACAAGGATAAGAACTAGCAAACAATAAAAAGTGTTGTATCAAAATTTCCTAGCTCTATCAACTTCTTCCATGCTATAGCAAATGTAAGTGGATGGTGATATTTATGGAGCAAATTAGAAACGAAGATTAGAAGATTGAATCCTAAAATCATGTAAAATAAGAGTTTGGATCGCAAAATTTATGGCAAACAGAGATGAAACAGAGTTCAGTCAGAAATATCATGATTCTAACAATTTGCTAACGAGTGCAGGTGTTGTAGGTGGATGATTATGCATTTGTGATCGTCGTTGCATGAGAATCTGAACAGAAAGGTGCAGATATAAAAAGACAAGGTTAAAAGAACAGTTTAAACCAAAAGGTATCTTTGTTTCATGGAATTAGTGATATATAGTCTTTTCCTTTTCAAAATCAGTACATAATCCAAAAGTACCAAAACTGAAGTTCAATACATCTATATGTATAAATATCTCATGATCATTTTGGAGTCTATCCTAAAGATCTTAGAATTACTCCGACAAAAGCCTGTGCTTCAAGAAATTTTCAATGAGCTGACTACCACCAAATCAACTGGAAATTTTAAAAGATTATAACTCTAAAATAATGTTAAAACAAAAAACTTAATAAATTTGAAAGCTTCTGTAGCAAGCATTAAATATCCCATGGCCAAGAAAATACAACATAAAACTTTCCAAAAGCTATTAGATCCCACACTGTCAAGCAAAACCTACAAACAGGGAATTAACCAGTAGCAAAATCTAGCAGGCTGCTTCTTTACTTTCCCAAGAATCTTGCAGTGTACAAATAAATATGACAACCTCCAACTTCTGCCATGTCTAACTATTTCAAATGCAGAAAATCTGCACACAAAGAGTATTTGATATTCATGCATTTCTTTTGCCTAGTGAATGATATGCTTGTTTCATGAGTTTATTTTGAAACCAGATTCTATTAGTAACACAACAAAATAAATATAAAACTGTGGCATATTTGTCCACTTTTGCAATTCCAACATATTCTATTTTCCTTGTCTTTGGGCTTCAGAATGTAAATCACCAAGGTAAGTTTCCAAATGGGCACACAAAATTATTGCATGATTTTGCGCAGGGATGTCCTAACACTAATTGGTCAATAAAAGTTCTAAAAGTATGGAATTTTTAGATTCAACCTTCAACAATAATATAATACTTTAAATGCATCAGGTATCAACTACTCCAGGTCTGAGAACTATCACAGCAGCGTCAATATTTACTCTCTTGCATGAATAATGTTTCACAGAACTTCATTGCATACATCTATCTATCAATTTGGAGATGGTATTGGTTGCTCCATGGCATTTACATAATCTGTAGTAAGAATGCTGCCCCTTGTAAACACGGGCTAATTCAAAATTCATGAGGACTCCATTGCGGTCCACCTCTGTCTGTTGACGTACTGAAAAAGACTTCATGTCCAAAACTCCATGCCATGTTTTAAGACAAACTAAAAAGCAGAACACTGTATAATGTAACAGCCAGAGTATGAAACATCACCATCAGACCCAAATTAACATGGATTATCCAGCCATAAGATTATAAACTCATTTAATTTGCCCAATAACTTTGAATGAAAATTCGCATGGATCAAGAATGCAAAACCAACAAAGCACAAATAAACACAAATCACAAATATTCACTATTAAAACCATGAGAGTAACTTCTAAATCCAGATTATAATATTACAAACACAGAGCATCCAAGATATGGGATAAGTTTAGTGGGTCACCGATACGGAATAACATCTGGATGCAAAAACTGTGGATGACTGTATACATTCTTGACAAATTCCATCTCCTCGGTAACAGATATCACCCTCGTCCATTACCTCGCCGCCGTCCCAGAATTCCGAGAGTTCCGGTGGAGCACCCTCCCTTCCCCATTCCCAACGGGATCCTTCGAATCCCCGATCAGATCTCGTAGTCCAGAATTTGCTCCAGCCTTGACCTTCGTCCCCTCCTCGTCGTCCTCCTCCTCTTCATCCTTCCTTCCTCCCTTCTTGTCCGGCAGCCGCTCGAAGTAATTCCCATAGATGTATTCGGCCGAGTACCCGTTCTCCTCGTCAAACAGCATGATGTGGCCGTGCCACTCCCAGACCCGGTACTCGGATCCCGGCTCCTCGTGGGCCCCGATGCAGATGTCGTGGTCCCCGATGGACACGGATTGGCCGGAATTAGCCTTGAGCTTCTCCTTGGCATTGCCAGAGTGGACAATTTTGATGATTTCCTTCTCCAATCGGGCCTCCTCCTTGCCGATGTGGCGCCGGTGCCTGGCACCGTCCCCAGAGAAGGCGGTGAGCTCGCCGTCCTCCTCCTCCTCGTCGTCTTCGTCGTCGGAGGGGAGCTCATCGCGGAGGAGGAAGTCGTCGAGGCTGTGGGAGAGGAAGGAGTTGGTGTCGAGGTACGGGGGGCGGAGCTGGAGGCGGCCCATGAGGCTTTGGAGGAGAAGGTGATCGAAGGAGGAGGAGCCGCTGGGATTGCACGCCATTGGGATTTGGCTTCGAGGATTCCCCAGTATCGGGATTGGATTGGAGGGAAGGGGATCCGACGAGTGGTTAGGGTTTGGGGAGAGAGGAGTGGAGGACTGATTTACTGGGAATCGGATACGGGTCTGGTCATCTGGTGGCTTGTGACTTGCACGTGCCTTTATCGCGCAGCGATGCTATCTCGACGAGCCGTCGATCATATAATTTTATCGGCATCTACTTCCATGTACCTAAATAAAAATTTTAGCATGGGACTATAATATATATGGATAGATAACCATACAATTTGTATTTGAAGATTTTATTATAACTTTATTTAATTTTATTTAGTATTTATGAAATTATAAGTGAAATAAATAATTATATTAATATGCTATTAATTTGATTCATCATCTACTTACTAATATTTTTAATTTTATAGCAATAAAATTTTATTATCCGATTTATATTCATATTTATATCAATACTTTCAGTATCTATTTTGTATTTATATCCATTTAAAATAAATATAGATATAAATTTTTACATCTGACTGGCATGTGTATCAATATTTATATACATCAAATAAAACAAATATGGGTATACTAGTATATGATTTATGTAGATATGTTCTTGGCAACTAATATTTATATTTATATATAAAAAAATATAAATATACATAGATAACTATTTAATTTGTATTAGATTATTTGATTCCATTTATAATAATATTTAATTTTATTTAGCACTTAAAAATTTATAAAATAAATAAATAAATATATTAATATGTCATTAACTTGATTCATCATATACTTATTAATATATTTAATTTTGTGGCCATAAAATTTAATTATCTAATTTATATTCATATTTATATCTATATTTTTAGCATTCGATTTATATTTATATTTATTTAAAATAAATATAGATATAAATTTTTATATCTAACTGACATATGTATTAGTATTTATATATATCCAATAAAATAAATATAGATATAAATATATTAGCATATGATCAGTAACATATTTGATTTCAGTCCTAATGTTTTTGTTCAAAATTTTTTTTTAAAAAAGGAAAAAACTTCAGTGACCTTTCAATTTCCGCTTGAAATGGTAGGATGCGGTGATTGGTGCTGCCACGCAACCTACCTACAATCGTGACTTTTTTGTACTGCACTATCCCCCTGCTACCCACAAGAGTTAGTCTCCTAACTTCTAAGCGGGGAGAAAAGTGGCGTTTGGAATGGTGGAACAGGAAGGGTATCTCGGCACTAGCAACCAAAGCGTAATCAGATTTAACTCGAATAAATTTGTTTGAGCAGAGAAGCTCAACCCTATCTAAACTGGTCTAATTGATCCAAAAGTTTCAGCCTGATTGTCCCATGATATTTGGTAAAGATTGTGCGGGTTCTAAGTTTGGTCCTTGAGCCAACCCTAGGCCGAGCCAAGCATCGGCATGTGCCGAGCCGAAGGTTTATTTGGCCCTACTTTTAGGTTAAAGCCTAACCTAAATAATCTTGATCTGGTGCAAACCTGGTTTGAAACCAGTTTGGCTCGGGACCATGGTTAGCCCTAGATGAGAAGTAGTATTTTTATAGAAGGTTTATTTGCCCAGCTCCTCACCCTTTGAGTTTGTTTTATAAAAAAATGAAAAAAAAATAATTTGTCGTGAACAATGCACCATGCCAAGTTATAAGGGCAAGCAATTTGACATTAAACACCACGAGTAGTCTAATAAATTCCACATGCACATCTACATCATAAGGTTGAAATGCATGATAAAAGTTAAGGACTGCATTTATCAATTTTTTGTTGCATCATTTTATTGATTTGTACGCCATCCACTTATGTTTTCATGAATTATTGGAGATCTTATTCTTGAATTCTTTCTTTTGTGATATTTTCTCGAATTTTTTGATGTGTTTGTTATAAAGTGTGACGGTCAAAGAAAGATATGCTAGGATGGAAAGAAAGCTTTCGCTTGTTTTACTTGATTCTTTTAGTTTGAGCGCTGGCATACATTTTATCTTTCTTCGGGATTCAGCTACCATAATTTATTACATGCAAATAGGTCTTTTAGTAGTTTCTAAACTTCAGTAAGATTTGATGAGACGATCTAGATAGCAGATGGATGATCTTGATTTAGTGATCAAAAGATGAAGAGGAGAATAAAAGAATTAGTCCCTTGTCAATGTTTCAAGAAACAAACCTTTACTTATAGCTATCTAAGCAAGACAATGCATTTTGAAGAATTTGATAGTTACCTTGGTACAAACTTATAATATGTCACTACATAAATATGCAAGCATGTATATCATTTTTTTTCGACGGAAGTAAACAAGTACATTATCACTCTTTCTTGATAGCAACCTTTTCAATTAATAATCATCTATTCTCTCTTCAATCTTTTTACGTCTAATCATTTCTTTTGCCTTGCAAACCCTTAATTACCCACACATACAATCCAACCATGTCTAATTTAGATGCATATGTGCCACACTTTTTTGCGCACCCTAAAATCATTGACAACATGTGTGCCACACTTGTAATGAAGCTGTTCATGAAAAAAGCTTTGTTTTGAATATATATTTTAGTCATTAAAGGCATCTACCCTTTGCTAACTAAGTGTTTCTTTTTTCTTTTTGTACAAGACTAAGTGAAATTATTCGAACCTCCTCTCCAACAACAGTTTGATGAGGTTAAAACTGAGCATCTAAAAGATGCTTTTCTTTTTTCGATAAGAATTCCAAAATTACCTCCCATCAATGAGATTTCAACTAGATGATCAAAAAATTGTTTGGCTGAAGAAACAGGAACATAGCTGAAAACGTAGACTCCTTTTAAATTTGTTAAGGAATCAAGCATGGCCTCAGCTTTTCAGCATATTTTTTCATTTGGTCTGAAGCTCCTTCAGCTTTCAGAAGGTTATAGGCTGGAATTTAGATGGTCCGGCCCACTTATAGCTTATAGCCACACCCTAGAGTCGGTCCGGAAAGGCTTGGGCTTAAATCGAAGTCTAGCTCGACTAACCGTGACTGGGCCCACAACGGCCCACGAGTAGCCCTAGAGCACGGTGATAAGGAGCTACTTAAATCGCATCATACCCTCCTCCCTTAAAGACCCCATCGGCGCCCCATCCTTTCCTCTCGCTCTCATTCTATTCCTTTCCGGGCTAGGGTTTAGTTTCCGGCGGCTCTCTCCTCGCGGCGCTCTGCTTCCCGAAGGTGAGATACCTAATCTCGACTTTCTCCTAAATCTTGAGCTCCGATGATCTATTTTTTGCGTGATTCTCTTACAAGTTTGAAATTTTGATGGATTTCTCGTTATATGTGGTTCGGATACCCATCTTGATATTATAACCCCGTCATATTACTTTTCTCCGTTTAATCTGATTCCTATCTGCCTCGTAGATTTTCCGGTAACAATGTTGGACTTCTTTTTAATTTTATCTCTTGATTCTTTTTTGGGCCATATCCATGTTAAGTTTATGGACTTGATGTATTTATTCTGAATTCAAGATTCATCATTGGTTATGCAATTATGTCATGATTAATTTTGTCGGTATTTGTTACATCAGTGTAGCGATTACACAACTATTACAGTATTTCTTTATGTTGCAAGTTGATGTTTCTCAGCAACTGGTGGTTGTTTAATGATTCTTCGGGGTGGGTTTTTTTTCTCATATTGATTTTTCTTATCTTTTAACCTCTCGGGTCTCCTCCTTTGATTTTTCATATTGATGTCTTTGATATTTATGTATATTTTCGTCTTGCAGTAAAACGTTCATGTTCTTAAGCCTGTATATAAATCAGATTTGTCCCCCCTTTTTTCGAATTTATTCAGACATTATGTAGAAAAGTTTTCAAAACAGGTTGACCTGTTTTCTAAAATGTGTGACATGGGAGTTTATGGGTATTGATAAAGGCATTTTCAACAGTTATAAGACAGGCGGGTAGGGTGTTGCTCATCTAAATTGTTTGTGATTGTGAACTTGTTTGTCAAGCATGACAATCGTGCCAACAGTGTTAATTCTCATGGACCTATGATTACTTTTGTTATTTTTTGCTTCTGAAGTTTAGGTTTGCAAATATTGTGAATTTAAGTAGCTCTGGCAGTTTCTGGATGACAATTTGCTTTATAGATAATGTTAGTTGTTCTTTAGAATCAAGGCTGTCATGGGGTTTTAGTTTTTATCATAAGTATATAATTGATGAGTATCTGTTATCTGAGTTTATTTTGTTAAAAATGATCTGAAGTGCTGCTATAACATGCATGTACACACGGACACACTTTTAAAATTAAGCGCACATATATGCGTGCTTCAATGCATCCATTTTTCCATATATAATCTGGCATGCTTGCTGATCAGTAAATACATATTTCACCATTTAGTTAGCCACGTTGGCAGAACATGCATAATTAAGTTGCTTATGCTTTGGGATATTACAAATGTTCCCCATATGCGTGCATTCATGTTAAATAGCTGTTCTCATATATATGGACTATTTTTAAGTCTACATGAATACTAGTGGTTTGTGTCTTCTATATTACATGGGTTTAGGTATGTTTTTGGTTGTGGGTACATATCTTGGGTCAGGATCCATCATATCTTGAATCTTAGGATGCGGGGATTTGGCTAGAAAAAGGATCTAGAGTTGGAATAGGTATATCAACATGTATGTAGGGCAAGGTTCGTTGTATTGGTATTGGATCTATACTAGTGCCACATTAGCATAGTGTTGGTACAGTACGGTATGAAATTTTTTGGCATATTGAGAGTCAATGCGCCATTCGTACTGGTACAGTACGGTATGGTCGGTACCATCCAGTTCGGTACGGTATGGCATACCATGATCTAGGGATATAGGTATCAAGTATGGATATATATCTAGGAGTCAGATCCATAGTATCCCAAATTCTTAGGATATGGGGCCTCGATCAAAAAAGGTCTTGAAGTTGGATACGGCTACGGCTACGTTGACACGTTATCTCGATCATATCTCGTTTTAGTCCATGATGTGTATAAGTTATAATTTTTTTGCAGCATACATAATTATGTATATTTTATGGATTTTTTTGCATTATAAGGGTCAGGAACTAAAATGTAAATTTGCATTAAAACAAAGGACGGATAGTAAATATTTGTGTTAACACGATCTAAACGGTAAATAGCATGTGAAACAGTGCTTAAATATAATTTTTTTGATTTAAGCGGACGTCATCACAGCCATTTACTTTATTTCCCTTCTTCAATAGCACACATGCACCTCATGTGCCATCAGCCTGCTAATAAAGTGCCCTATTCTTATGCCTTTTCCCTTTATCATCTCTCTCGAGATCTCATCTTCCCCTCCTGGGCGATTTCCTCTTCATCGAGCTGAACTATCGATGGCCGTTCTTCTCCGTTCTCGGGCTAACCTGCTGTTAGATTTTAAGGACCTGTCTTTGAGTGTATTTGCAATGAGTCAAACTCATGCCCTGTACCCATACTGGTTCATCATGTTGACATTGGTATGCTTGGGAATAAGTGGCGAGTCCAGGTGTCACAGTGCAGTTGCTTGGGCTTAAATGGCGTAACCAATTACATAGGTTTCCTGTGCACTAAATGGCCTTGTAGGTATCTTGACAAGCCTCTCATTTGCCAAGTGGTACATCAGTTCGATTTTGGTGCCAAATCAGCAGGTAGACATGGAAATGAGAACTGATTGCAACTCATTTGCAGAACCTCGATTAATCAGACATGTATATGCCAAAGTTTGCATGCATGGGTTCTAGTCTTACTGGATTATAATACTTGACTTGGTGGTTAAGTTAGCAGTGCTGTCATGCCTAGGTCTGAAAAGCAGGCTGTGAATAATCAGCTTAATTTATCTTTATGTTTCTTACCCCCTGTTTTTTGAGTGGAACGTTGATTTAATTATACAAGAACTGCTTTTTTTGTTTCTTGATCAGTGCTCTCTGTCTCTCTCATGAACCCCTCTCTCCCTCTCTCTCTCTCAAACACACTGATACACTCCCCTCACACACAATTGTGTTAATTGGCGTTCCGTTCACAGTTTATTTATCTATTTCTTACGTTAATATGGGAGTTAGTTTGATAGGCGTTCTGCAATGTGACAGAGCAATTTCTCCTTCCCTTGCATGTATGCAATGTAAGAACAAGTTGAATGAGCCAAGTTATATTATTTTACTTGATATTTGGTGGTTATGATAATAATTTCACTGCCTCTTCATTTCTTGCTGACTGATAATAAAGTGTGCTCCAAGAGCGCTGCCTTCACATGTAATTAATTGGCACCATAGTGATGAAGCACATCCTTTTGCATTTCTTTTATGTTGCTCACTTTTATATGCTGAAGTTCTTTTTGCTGGCTTGGTAAGGATGGTAAGAGTCAGCGTCTTGAATGATGCTCTTAAGAGCATGTACAATGCTGAGAAGCGTGGAAAGAGGCAGGTCTTAATTAGGCCTTCTTCAAAAGTGATTATCAAGTTCCTTCTGGTCATGCAGAAGCATGGTTAGTCTTATGATATGTTTGTCAATGCTGCAGTCACTTGTTTACCAGAAAATATGTGCGTTCATTTATTTCTGATGATTTTTCTGTATATGGCGTCTGTAGGATACATCGGTGAGTTTGAATATGTAGATGACCACCGAGCTGGTAAAATAGTGGTTGAGCTGAATGGGAGATTGAACAAATGCGGTGTTATTAGTCCTCGCTTTGATGTGGGGGTTAAAGAAATCGAGCCCTGGACTGCAAGATTGCTTCCATCACGTCAGGTTAGTTGCTCTATTTAGTTGCTGGCTTTTCATATAACTAAATGATTTCTTGTTTTAATGTTGACTTCAGTATCCTAGTTTTTTTGTGAGAATTTAATACTTCAAATTCAACCAGAATGCTGTTCTTGTTGTGAATCTTGCTGATCAAGTCCTAATTTTTTTTTCCTTTTTGTACTCAATGTGCAGTTTGGTTACATTGTGCTGACAACATCTGCGGGCATCATGGACCATGAAGAAGCTAGGAGGAAGAACGTCGGTGGAAAAGTGCTTGGCTTTTTTTACTAGATGTCGTTTGATTTTTTCCTTTTAAGGATTTTAAAGGAATTTTGGAAACTATGCTCTTTTGGTTTTCTGAGGTTTAATTTTGATATTGAATGCAGTAAGAATTTGTAAGACTGTTATTTTGAAGACGCACTCTTGACATCTCCTTGACTAGTTTGTTCGCTACAATTTCTCTCTCACAATCCACAGGGGTTTCAGTTTTCAGTTGGGTTTTCGGTATCGTTTGTTGTATATTTGTCATCGGAACTCGTGGCCTTTTATAGAAAAGGGGAAGTTGCAAGATTACATTTATGCTTTCTGTGCTAAAATTTATTTGGAAAACCTGATATCAACCATAAGAATCACTAATTTGGCAAACCAAGAAATGCTGCCCTTGCAAACTGGATCATTGCATTGCCGTCGTCTGGATGAGCGAGGGACTAGCGTTTTGGTGTATGTGGTGCAATTGGAAGGACGTATGTTATGTGCCTTTCTGCGTCTGGCCTTTGTCTGGAGTGTTGAAAAGCCAGTAGCTATCATGTTTGCTTTGCCGTAGCCTTGCTGTGGGCTAAAACGGTTTCGGTGTTTTTTTTTTTTTTTTTGCTTAAACGGGTTCTTCAGACAACGCGTGTCTGAATACATCCAAAAAAATCAAAATACACAATCTCACGTAGTGCCAATGGTGGCTTCCTCTCACCTGTTCATAGGGCGTATCCTGAGTGGTGTGCCTCGTATGCAGCCATCCAGTCTTGTTGGCCTCTCTGAATACATGCTTGGCCTCAAAGGCCGCGCCATCTCTCACCATCATCCCAATGTTCCGGATCAGAGGGTGGTTTGTGCTCTCACCACTCGGTCCCCACCGGATCCACCCAATAACTGTAGCCGAATCGCTCTTCAAGATGATCGAGCTAGCCTGCAGCACCTGCTGTGCATGGCGAAGACCTGCCCAGGCAGCTCGCAACTTCGCCCCTGGAACTGTATATCGAACAACCGGCAACCGCTCGCTGCCACTACCCTGGACTGAGGGTCCCGTATAACGAAGCCTGCCCTGCCTAGCGTACCTCTATCCAACACCGACCCGTCAAAGTTGACCTTGAGGAAACTCGGGGGTGGGGGCTCCCAGGTGAAAAACACCGTCCGAGGAGCTGCTTGAGCAGAAAAGGAACCCCAGGTGTCCCGAGCCATCAAGAGTGTATCTGAAGGGATGGTAAGTCTGGACTCCATCGCCAGTGCACGAACAGACTCCGCAACAAACCTTGGTGACATCCTGCGCTCGCCGAAGGTGCGAGCGTTCTTTGCCAACCAGATCTGATGGGCTGTGCAAGTCGCTCGGATGGCCTCCTGATATGTTCCGGGACTGGCCAACCACTGTCGTATCATCTGTAAGAAAACAGTTTCGGTGTTCGCTGTGGAACTCTTGGGAGGTCTCATTTCATTTTAAGCACAGCTGATGGTGAATCATTTTAATCCTGAACTTTTAATTTACCGTTACCGATGGATGTACCTTTTGCCTCGCAGCACAGCCATCACTTTTCTGAGGGTGCGAATTGTTTTCACTCTTAAGAGGGTGGCTATTTCTTTTCGCTTCTCAGAGAGTGCTTCTTTTATTCCTATTTGCCAAGGGAACTTTTTATCAAGCATGCGGTATAAGCTCGTTAACGTGGCATAAGCAATGTTTCAGACAGCAGGAGCTGTTAATTTGCTGGGTGAATGTGTGAAAATTATTGTTGGCTTAGCCATGTCCCGGTACCGTGGTTTATCATTTTGGAAGTTCTACCTGCAAGATGCCCCCAAATAACGTAACAGTTTCACATACTGGTTCTCTGATCCGGCATGTGTTTCAACCCGGATTTAGGCTGAAAACCTTTTCAGTTTGAGCTGTATTCGATTGAATCAGCATGTAGATTATGTTGCAACAGCCATACAATAGCCTCAACGGAATCTATCTAATCCAAAAGGCTTATGATACGGGGACTCCTTAAATACGGTGTGATTAAGAAGTGGCCTTTTGCACCGCTGTCGACGAACTTTCCGTGTGCGTTGGGGTGGGGTGGTGTTGGGATTCAGAGATATGTTTGACTTATCTTGGCTGAACAATGACAAGAGTGAAAGTTAGGCCACAAAAGCCAAGGCCTAAGAGAGGCAACATGTCTTCTATTCAGAGAAAGCCCGTGAAAAGGACTCAAGTCATAAAAAAGGCAGTTCTCAAAAACTTTCATGCAGAAAATAACACAATTATCAAAGAAAAATAAAGGACATCTCCCCATGGATGCATGTTTATACTATAGAAGGGACCTCAAACTCTAGAGCTTAGATAATTCCATAGCCACCTTAGCAAAGAGATGGTGAGCTGCCAAAGTTACCAAGTTGCCCTGCATGGCCGCAGCGATTGCCGCCTTACCGCCACCTGCGACGTCGCCGGCTGTTATTATTGTCGCTCAGGCCATTGCTGGGGGAGTCCGAGAAGGGACTCCAAATCCAAGAGGAGAGGAAGAGGGCGTCCGTTGGTAAAGGGAGAGAGTCTTTTTCTTTTTTTCTTTTTTAGTGAATCGGCAGCTCACACTATCCTAGCATGAGAATTGCCAGCTACATCAGCATCAAGCAAACAACGTAAGCAAAAGGGGGAGAGTCTTTAATAGATGTTATAGTATGGAGAAATGGAGACTTGGTGGCGAGTGTGGGGGCCTTTTGTAGGCTCCTATGGAGGGGATCTTCTCGGCATAAGCTTCGAGCACAGCTTTTCACCTCTTTGCTTTTCGTTTTCCTTTCAAAAAACCGTTCTCCTTCTTTTTGCCACATGTGGCAATTGTCCTTTTGTTTTTTGATTACTTTGCAGGAGCTTTCTATTGGATGCTTGGGTTTAGGTTTGACAACTGTAGATGGGAAAAATATGCATATATTGATCAGGAAAACGTTCAAATGGGGGCAAATATCATGACTGATTATGCTCATTTGCTGGATGGATTGGTGATGCATTTGCGCGGTTTTCCTTTTTCTTTTTTCTTTTTGTAAAAAAATCTCTGTAATTGGCTATCAAGTAAATCGAATTTTGAACAAGCTAAAAACTTTTGTCGAGTATTTTTGCAGCTTTCATCATGGAGTGGATAAATGTATGGATCTAAATACAGTGAATTATGCTAAGAGGGCTTGTTTATGTTGATCTCGTCAACGGGAGAAGTTTGATACTAGGCATACTCTGTAGTTTCATAAATTATTTATGGTATATCGAATGTCCTAAGCTGACTTGCCATGTGGTTTTGATTCTTAACTCATTCGCTTTATCTTGTGCCATTACGAATCCAGTTTGGGATTAGTATTTGTGTGCAAATTTGGGCCATATGATGGGCGCAGCCCCGCCCGATACCCCAAGACAGCCAACTCCTAAAATCCAAATGAACCTAATTATGTTTGATCCCAAGTTTCTATTACAACCATCAGAGAGATCTTACAAGTAGGGTAGTTGGCACTCTATCATCTATTCAAGTCACAATATTATTGTAACAATCCAAGATCTTTCCAGCAAATAACCAATGTAACACTAAATACGTGCCTGTAAAAATTCTCACATATTTTTCTTATTAAGTTCTGACATCCTCGTCAGGCAAAAAATCCAAATTCATCCAAATCTAATCACAAGCATCACGATCGGCCCGTGGTCAGCCTCAAGTAGCCCGTACTGCAGTGTCCTCTAGTCCATATGGGCTATAGGTCGGGTCCGCTCTGATAGTATTTCCAACAATTCATGATCTCATCCAAAAAGTTTAATCAGAAGGTATTTTTTGAGTTTTTCAGTCCTGTATAAGTACTTAAGATCTTCTCGGTGAATAACGAATATAGGACTAAACATACACTTATATGGGCCTGCATAGTCATGCCGTTCTTAAACACTAGTGTATTCCCAATAAATATTCACTTGCCTTGAAGCATCACACTCTCACAGGGATTCTGGTGTAGCCTTCCTCCATCAAAGCATCTGAGACCCGTGCAGGGCGCCATTGATGAATCAATGCTAGAATCATCCAGGATCAGGGTCCATCTCAACTATTGGTCACATCACTTACCACATTGAATAATGGGCAACAAATGTGTAGACTGACAAGAAGCACCACCTAAAGGACCCATCTGGATGGCGTCATATTGATGCCATCGTAGGCTATCGAACCATCATTTTGGTAAAATGCAAGGTACACAAGGATGCCACTGTCCCCAAGTCTCAACGAGCTCCACAATACGATGCAGGTTATCAGTTGGTTTAACCAGGCTGGTATTAGACAAAAAAAAAAAAAAACAAGCATCACATTAATTCAGGCCCCAACTTGGGCCACAGACATGCAAATTTTTCATTGCAACATCGTTAATGTGGTTGAAATAGCAATTACATTCACTCATCTGACGAGGAGAACAGGAAAAAAAAGCATGACTTGCTATGAATGAGAGTTCATTAGAATAATCCAGGCCATTCTCTTAGATTGCATCAGTGGTCATATAAACTCCATGCAGCTTCCTGACTCTGCACCTCACTTATGCCTGCATTTGCCTCCCATTTACTCACTCATGTAAGCCACCTAACAAATACTCCTCTTACATCAAGTACATGCATTGCAGTGATAGTTGTGATGTACCATATACTGCAGTTATCCAGTTATCAGAGCCACCATATTTCCAGTAAAATGAACTGACCAGAGGAGATGGCCCATAGGAATGTGCAAATGTGGCTTATAGTTAGCAGTCTTGTTGAATCTTTGGGCCCCTTCTTTCCAGACAAAATAGATTGAACAAGTGCATGCGTCGACCATGCCGGCAGACACATAATTTAGATAGATTCTGGCATGCATTTCATGTTGTCATCTTCTCATGTTGCCTAAATAATCCTCAAGGGAAATACTGGATGGAGATGGCAGCTCTGGAGATAAGTACTAGAAGAGAAGATGATGACATGAGCGAGAGCAGTAATCCACGTTTATCGTACAGAGCAAAATGGTGGATCCCATGTGAAGTTCTTAAATAATTTGCAAATCCTGTTCTTGGGCAAAACTCATGATCAAATGTTGCAATTAGTTATGTGGATGGATAATGAAATAATGAAATGCCATGTTAATACTATATGACATGGCCAGTTTTTGATATCTTTTCACATGAATAACTTCCCTTGGTTTTTTAGTGGGAAACTCCCCCTTCGTGGTTGAGTTCAGCAAAAAACTCTTGTTCGTTGGTCTCCAACAATCAAGTAGTTCAACATAATTATTGAAAACTGGTTATGGACAGAATGGGCATAATAATCTGCAGCATTTGTGGAGTTACTGAGAGTCGATAGAGCTGTTTGCATGTTTGAAAGCATTTGTTAATAACTCTTAGCTTACCAAAACAAAATGATGATAAATTCCACCAGTGGACCTGAATTTCGACGAGATGGATAATATCTAAGAAGGTAACTAGCAAACATTGCAAGCAAAGTGTATGCATCTGTCCCGTTTTGGTCTTATTTTTTCATGTTAGCCTCTTGGTCACATGCAAATGAGTTTTTTCAAGACCCAAACTCATGCTCTGGAATGCTCTTAGTGAAAGGCATTATGCCAATGCCAGGGATCATGCCAGTTATTTGAGTAGATAACCATTTCCCAATACAAACCTTTTAATTCACAGTGCTCGGCAAAATGGCAATAACCAACGAGGCAGTAATATGGGTGAATCCAACCTCGCTCAAAGTGCACAGCTCAAAAATCCTTCCTTGCACTTCTCACACTAAAAAGCTCTTCCAATATTGTAAGAGATCTACTGAAGATCATCAGCACTCCAAGCCTGAATTCAGAAAATATATAATTGAAAGGAGTAAGAGTAGCTTGTCCATTGCTATTTTTTTTCTCCTTGCTGGTCAAGTTGTCATAGGAGGTAAGTCTTGTGACGATGTAGCAAACTATCAACTTAAAAAAAAACAAAAAATTGATACTCATTTTGGTGATAACAATAAATCTAATATTTTTATGGAGTCATGCTGTTAGTCTGAAATATTGTTTACCAAATAAGATGGACTTGCAAAATGTTTTTGCTGAATATCAAATTTATTTCATTCTTATCAGCAGTATTACATTCAAAGCCATAGTTTTTTTTTTTTTTTTGCATCTGCCTGAATGATTAAAAATAAATTGGTGGGCTGGGGCTACCAACATTATAAACGTCTTTCTCTCTCTCTCTCACACACACACACAAACATACACAAAAAAAACCCCCAACAAAATGATAAAAGATCAACATGAAAGAGCAATGTTATTTATCGTGCCAATAAAGCTACTACATTGCGACTAAAATTTTAAAAGGTTCACTCTGCTTGATGGGGATTAATCCTCTTGTCCCTTAAATTTAACCAAAAAAAAAAAATCCATAAACGAACCACTTGTCTATAATATATATTATATGATAAGAAATAAAACAAATATTTATGTTTTAAAACTCACAAATAAGCATATAAATTGTTTCCTAAGCTATGAGAGCCAAAAGCTGCTACCCCTAGGCCAGTTATCAAGAAAACAATGATGCCCAGTATACATAATAATCAATCATCAAGTTCCATTTTTGGTAGATCATTCAGGGCATGATTTTGCACCCATGTCACACTCCATAATTAAGAGGTAGAAAAAAATATCCACTTAATCATGGCGCAAGGGAACATTTCTTCAGCACCTAGTGTAACCTCAACAGCTAACTCTTGACTCTTCCTGTCCTTAATATACACTATAATCATAATCCATCCATAGTTGTCACAATCAAGACCAAGTCCAATCCCTCATCATCTTCACGTATATCAATCTTTTCCTCCTTCCAAATGCGGGCTTAGAAAGTCTGAGCGCTCCCTACTTAACACTCCCCGACAAAGTCTCCAGCTTTTTTTTTTTTTTTTTTTTTGTCAAAATGGTATTTCATTTTATATACCTCTAACGTAAATACAGCCAGACATATCAAAGCCAACTGCTTCGAAGGAGACGGAAAGCCAACTTTTTGGAAGCTGATGAGATCATCTTGGAAAGAGGAGTGTTCTAGGGTCGGTATGATTATCCTGAAAGAAGATTCTGTTATAGTGATCGATTTGATTCGGAATGCTGAGTGACAAGTTGACAACCATCCTCCTTTTAGAGATATAAAGCAGATGTTAAAAGACTGTGACTCTTTTAGGTTGCTCATGTGTACCGAGAGAGAAACAAGACGATTGATTGGATTGCCTTCTTTGCTACCCATCACTCCAAAGAAGTCTCATGGATATAGATTGATACTGTACCTCCATTTTTATGCCACATAATGTATTGGTTCCATTCACGCTAAATTAACATTATATCCAAAATAAATAAATAAATAAAAATAATAAATAAAATAAGAGAAGTCGGAAAGCCTGGAACGATCCCAAACTCGGTCCGGCGACGATGGAACAAAAGAACCCGGCAACCAGCCAATCGAAACGCGGCACCGTTATTTCAATCCCCCCGGAGGACGATTACGCGCACCGGGAGGTAACCACACTCCCACGCGGAGGGGAGCCCGCTTCTCCTAAAATAAATAGAACGATTAAAAATCGTGAGATCCTCCGTCCCTCTCCCCCCCTCGAGCCCTTCAACGGCGGATCGCACGGGCAGCGACTCTTCTTTCCTTACTCTATCGATCGATCGCTCTCTTCTTTTTCTCTCGATCTATTTTTCTCTCCATGATCTCATCGTAATCTGGTATTTTTTCTACTCCTTTTAATTTATTCTTCGGTCTTTCTTGCTCCAATCTTTGTGAAAAGTGATGTGTTCTTGTGGATCTGTGATCGTGGCTTGGAATTAGGGATTTCGGGCCCTCGATCGATTGCGTTAGTGCTGTTGTTGATTTCTTGATTCCATGGCTGCTCCACCTGCTAGGGCTCGGGCGGACTACGATTACCTCATAAAGCTTCTCCTGATAGGCGACAGCGGTAAGGGTTTCGTGATTCTTTTCTTCTAATGGATTTGGTTTTGACTGAGTATGTGCTTGATTTGAATTTTTTTCATCCGGGGTTTGTATGGGGGCTCATTTTTATGGTCTGAAGGATCCATTTATCTGTGGTTTGGTCATGAGTTCTAATGATTTTTGGATCGGCATAGTTACTGTTTGCTGTTCCCCCACTAATTGTTAGACTAGATTGGTTTTTAATGGGGGATAAAGATTTAGATTTTGGAGATCTTTCAGAGACTGTAAATTAAGTGGTTATGGGATTGAAATGATTGCTCATTAGGGATCTGATTAGTATGCTATTTAGGCTGTTTGAGGTATAAATCTTTTCATTTTTTTTCTGGATCATTTTTGGATTTCGGCACCAGGTTGCTGTATGACATCACCATGAGTTTGCGGCAACTATGTCTTAAAAAAGAAGCCTATTTACGGATTGGCTCTTGATCTAGTTTCTTGTCTAATCAATACCTCGTTTTGATTTTTTCATTGCTAATCAACAAGTCATAAACGAGATAAACAAATATACATTTTTGGGTGTGTAAAGGGTGTACGATACTGCATAAAAAATAAAAAAAAGTAGTAGAAGATATAGGTACACCAAACTGTTTGGTGTTAATGCATTACAAAGCCAAAAGAGAAAAACATATATATTTCTTTGCTGTCCTGTTAAAGTTCAGTTTGAATGTCCTTTTTTTTTTCTTTCCCCCTCTGAAATATGCAGGAGACGAGATCTATCATAATTTAGCAAAACCTTTGGACATACAGTGTATTGTCCTTAGTCCTTCCCATCCTGTTGGCACACGCTACTTGCGAGCAAAATATTGTATTTGGAGTCCTCATAGGCTGTTAATGTTATGAATCATGATCTATTCTTTTCTTGATTGTTAGTCTGGCTTTACATCATTAACCAATATGTTGCTTTTCTTTTTCATGAAGCTTATTTGTGTTTATGTCCTGTTACTTATTTAGTTTTAGAAGTATCCTGTATTTCTATGTTCATTATCTTCTCAATAAGTTTCTTGTTGCAAATATTCGTGCTTATAAAAAGAAGATTTTCCCTATATTTGGTAACATTTTCCAATTGCTATGTAGTACTCCTGGGCCTGCTTCTTGTGGTAGCATTTCTTCTAACCAATTCTGCTCATTATGCTGGAGAGACAACACCAAAAAGGGAAAGGCATGTATAGTATTGGTGGAAGTTGTTAGAAGGGTTTTAAAATGCTTCTGTTGACAATGGTGGAGCCCTTTGTAGGAAATATTAGCAACATAGGACATTGTTTGCCTCCAATGATCACATAGTTGTAGACTTGTCTTTTGGACTAGTACATAAAATTGATAATTATGGCTTCTTGTGAAAAATAATTTATTGCTCATGATAGTAGTCTTGCTTCACATGTATTTCATTTGACTGTAAACATTGTCATAACCTTCTGGTAGTGATTTTGCCCTTTTCTTTTTTCGAATAATAGAAAAAATGAGAACCTTTGTTTGGAGCTCCGGTTGCTACATATATATATATATATATATATATATATATATATATATATATATATATATATATATATATATATATAATGCGTGGTTCTTGCTAGATCTTTTCCATTTATATGTTTTTCAAATATTCTTTTTCTAAATCCTCTATGGGTCATGAGAGTCATGAGAAGGTGCATATCTTGGTTGTAAGGTATAATATTTTAGACATGATGCAGTGTAATAAGTCATGCTTCACATGTATCAAAAAGGGAAAGTTAAAGTTTGATATGCTTAAAAAAAAGAAAAGACTTGCAAACTTGGTCTGGTTAATTGCAGAATTCATTTTTTAACCGTTCTACCTTGAGATTCTTCTTCCATATTGAAAGCTAATATATCTTGAAATCAATGATTGGTTTAGAAGTATGAATTGTTGAATCTTGTTTGGGAGATAAGCTTGAGTTTCAATTCAATGATTAGAAACTTTTAAAGTCTATGATCAAGAAGTTGCAGGCTTAGATCAGGCTTCGATAGGCACGGATCTACCATTTTAGCCTAGCAAATAAAAACGCTAACCCAAGCCCCTTGCATCTCATAGCAGCTAGCCCCCCAAGTATTATCTATTATCTCTCCTTTTCTATCAAGAGATGTTACTGAAGGTTGCCTAGCAAATGTGTAAGCAGTCATTTGTATGGCTATGCAGTTTGAACCATTCATGCTCTATTCATCAACATTCTAAGCAACCATTTGTCTTGTATAATTGTTTAAATGCATATCTACTGATCATTTATTCTGCATAATCATTTAGAATAAGGATTTAGTGATGCTAATCGAAAGTTCAATGTGTGTAATAGTTAATACACTTGACCACTTAATTTAATTCTATCTGGTTTGAGAGTTTTGCATGGTAGAGATAATAGAGAATACTCAAAAAGTGGTTTTATCCATAATTATACCCATCCCATGCAATGTTCTCATGGCAAGTGACCTATCATGGTGGCCTCATCAGTGCTGATAGTTTTTCCTAATCCCCTGACAGACGACTGTGGATGATGCAGACCTCTCTCTGGATTTCTTGTTTTGGTCTACCTTCTATCTGCAGTACTCCTGTTCTATTAACATATTCTGCAATTGCAGGCGAACTCTTTTTGTCATCCTCAACTTTTAATTTCGTAAATGTATACCTATCTATATCAATCCTTATCTTTTGTACATAGATTTATAAGGTCTACATAATTAACTTCCAATTACTGAGGTCCTTGTGTTTGATATTAAATTTCCATTTGTCTATTATTACCTTTAATATAACATTGTTTGTATGTATAGTTTTTTTAAAATTTTTTTATTATGTTGGAATTACTTTTTGTCTTTACAAGAATGAAATTGTGGAGGAGGTGGGAGAGTTTGAAGCCCTTACAACCAGGTTTATTGATAAATATCTCCCTAATGAATGGTGAGACTAACTGAAAAATGTAAAAGCAAATTTGCATCCGCGACAGTCAAATGTCTCCATCTGGCCTTGATCTCTCTCTGTGTCTCGTGTGCTACCAGCCAACCACAACAATATTCTTATAAACAGAAAATTGATATACATTTCATACAATTCTTCAATTTAGTTAAAGCATACCCATCAGTAGGGGAAAGGCAATCTCTTCTAGAAAAATTAATTTCTGGTCATGGATTTAGCATTGCATCTCTCTTGTAGACAGTTTGTTCTGTGGTTGGTTGGTACATGGATAGTATGTAGTTCTGAATGGTTCCTGAGGAGAGTTTTTCTTGCATTAACCTTCTTTATTTTGGCTTGGTTAGCTTGAGACAGGGCATATACAGAAAATAACTGTTAAGTGAATACAAATGTTGCTTCCTGTATGGCATCCAAGTGGAATCTTTATACATCAAGAAATAATCTCCTACTTCAACTGAGGATCCATTTGACAAAAATTAATATTTCAAGAAGAAAAGGAATGACTTGCTGAGGTTGTGTGGAGAGATTGATTTTGCTATTACAATATTTTCGTGGATTCTTATTTAAATATCATTTTGGTTTGTGAAATACATGTGCTATTCAAGAAAATCAGTATGATAAAGACTTCAGTCATGATTTATGAAAATCTTCATAAGATTGTCACACCTATGTTGTGGCCATGGAATGTTGTACCACCCCTAACCATTTGGTTCGGGCGTACCAAGCCGTACTAGGGGCGAACCGGCATGGTTCCGCCCCTCAGTTCGAGAAATCTGGTGAAATAGGGGAGAGTTAGAAGGAGAGAGAGAGGAAAAGAGAGAGAGAGGGAGGGAGAGGGAAAGGGAGGAAGGGAGGAAGAGAGAGGGAGAGGGAAGGGGAGAGAGGGAGAAATCCTCACTCTCCCTCACTGTCTCTCCCTCTCCCTCCCTTGCTCTCTCTCTCCCTCCAACGAAACAAGGGCTCCACCCTTGTTTTCGTGCGGCCGGAGGAGAGGAGGGCCAAAAGTTCTCTCCCTCCATTCCTCCCTCTCCATCTCTCTCTCTTCGTCTCTTTCCTCTTCCCTCCCCCCACCCTCGCCGACTTTGGCTATGCCGGGACGAGCCTGGAATGGAATGACACAGTTCCATACTGTATTGTACTGCCAGGTAACAGGTACGAGTTTTGGTACCGGCACAACTTACCATGATTGTGGCAGCATGAACTAGTCACATCCTTCTCACTGTTTATATTAACAAATTTCTTTAAGAACTTCTAAAGCTGGATTGAATATAGAACTGTTGTCGTCAACATGATGAGGTGGCTGTGGGAAGTGCTCCACAGCTCCTGCAAGCTGGCAGTTATTTGATATGGGAGATCTTTGGGATTAGATAATCCTATGACAAGTTTAGCTGCTTTCTAATGAGGTGAAGATTGCATGCCAATTCGTAATGTTAACCCTTAATTGAGAAGACATTGTAGTTTAAAACGAGGTGAATATTGCATGCCAATTCATAATGTTAACTCTTAATTGAGAAGACATTGTAGTGTAACACTGCACCTCCCTTTGCCTGTAGGGAATTGGGAATTTTTAAAGATCTGAAATGAAGCTTAATTGGCATGAAATCTCAAGAAGAAATATTGGAAAATGGAAGAGGCAAGGTGAAGTAAAAAAAAAAAAAAATTGGGGGGTGGGGGATTTGGATGATGGGTTGATTTAACATTCCTTATTTCTTATTCCTTATATTTGGATGGTGGGTTGGTTTTCATTTATCATTTTGCTAGTGAATAAGTCCATATCATTAAGTTCTCATAAAATCAAAAATCAAATAAAGGATATCTACGGCTGGCTGTCAATATAATTGAGATTCCTGGTTGCTTCATCCATTTGATTGGACCAAGATTCCAACGTATTAAGATAAGTCTAATGGACGATAAAGATGATAACTAGACTTGTATTCTCTCTCTACCCACCATTCATGAGCCTTGAAGTGTTAATGTGCCAAGTTTCCTTCACGAGGGTTTGTTATGGTTCATTTCCCCATTTCATCTTAGTTCATTCTCTTTGATATCCTAATTATCTGACCTGGCTTTATTACTTTTAGATGTTCCGTATTTCCATAACTACCTAAGTGGTCTTAATCTCCTTCCAATGTTTATATCTTTTTTTTTTGTTTTTGGCATGGCATGTTAACACCTTTGCCAGTCCTAAGCCCAGACGAGAAAATTGGTGGGTTGATGTTAGGTCAATCATAAAAATATGTCAAAAATTATGAGATGAATCCAAATTTGATATGCATGATAAATACTAGGATGTTTGCTGTTCCATGTAACGTGCCACAACTTTGCCTAATTGTGGTGAGAAGAGTTGGCTACGTTGTTGCTTATAAGCAACACACTACAATGTAACCTGGTTGTAGTGACAAATGAACTAGGGTTGATTTGGTCTTTGCCTGTAAGCAATGCACTATAACATATTCTGGTTGTAGTGTTGGGCAAGGGTTACTCAGGACTAGAGAATCTTGTAGTGGTAAACTAGTACAATGGTGGCGAATTGGAGTAGTAAGGAGATGAGAAATTACATCATACAAAGAAGATGATTGTACAAAAGCCAAGAAGATGATTGTACAAAAAAATAATAAATGTTTCAAGATAAGATAATGAACTTTAGAAGGAGAAAATGATACCGCTTTTAAGAATAAATTATTGAGGGAAATTGGAATCTAAGGACTGAGATGAACAAAATGTGGGACCAAATGGCCAACTATATTAAAAGTGTAGTTTCAGATATTTTCAAAGAGATAAAGGGAAAAGATATACACATAAACAAACTTGGTGGTGGAATATTGAGGTACGAGAGGCAATTAAAACAAAACAAATTTGCTTTTCCTATCTTTTCTTCAGCATATATGAAGTTGCAAAATTTAATTATCTCTTTTGTCTAGCCTCTTCCCATCTTTTCTTCTGTTCTTCTTCTTGGTTCTTTTACCTTGATGTGTTAAAATTTCTTATTTCTGTTGTTGTTTTGCTTCGAAGGTTTAGTCAATAGAGTCCCTTTGGGAAAATTAGGTGTTTCTCCATATGTGTTTTCATGGGGATCCAATGTTTATAATGTTAATAGTGATTGCTTTGTAAGTTAAGATTTTTTTTGTGGATGCAAATTACCTGTTCTTGGTTTGGGAAGAAGGCATAGATTAAGGGAGGGTATTCTGCACATATGAAGTTGCAACATTTAATTTTTTCTCTTTCCTAGCCTTTTCCTATCTTTTCTTCTGTTCTTCTTTTTGTTCTTTTTCCTACCTACTTGCTCTACTGTAGCATTGTCTGTGGGTGGTTGAAACCAAGGAAAGGTTCTTTACGGAATTAAGCTCTATTTCTACAATCGTGAAATATTCAAAACAACATTACCCAATGTTTTCTTGAATCCATTACGATTTAGGACAATTCATGATATACATTCTAGCTTAGAATGCACTAACATATAAGAAATTGAAACATGATAGTGAATGTGTCCCCAATGTTGACATAACACAAGCTGACCAACGGTTCAGTTTAAAATAAAGAGGACCTTCTTATGTAAGAGAATCTTTTTGTTAAGATGTAAATGCGATACACTTTGTGGATTTCAAGCACCTTGACATCAATTCTTCCTTTTATAGGTGTCGGTAAAAGTTGCCTCCTCCTGCGTTTCTCGGATGGCTCCTTCACCACCAGTTTCATTACTACGATTGGGTGGGTTGTATTTCGGGCACTAATAGTCTGCTCTTATTAGTTCTTAAGTTTTAATTGCATGTCTTTTCTCAGTATCCTGTTTCACTGGTGTACTCTAATTCTGATCCCACAGCTATGGTGTTTGTGCAGCATTGATTTTAAGATAAGAACAATTGAGCTGGATGGCAAGCGGATTAAACTTCAAATATGGGATACAGCTGGTCAGGAGCGGTTTCGAACTATTACAACTGGTAGGTTTATTGCTTCTTTTCATTTTGGCATTTGAACTGGTTGAATTTTTATGCATATAGTAGATTCTTTTGCCCAAAGGTTGCTGGAGTAACCTTGTTTCACTTAATTCTTTCCGCAGCATACTATCGAGGGGCCATGGGTATTTTGCTTGTGTATGATGTCACTGATGAGTCATCTTTCAATAGTAATTACTTCATACTGTACTTTCCCCTTTGTAAATTATGATTTTACCCTGTTTTCTCTGATTCTCATCATTTCTTGGTTCTTGTACACAAAGACATCAGAAACTGGATCCGGAACATTGAACAACATGCTTCTGATAATGTGAACAAAATTTTGGTGGGAAACAAGGCTGATATGGATGAAAGCAAAAGGGTACGCTCCATTAAGACCTGCTTTATTTCAACCGTTTGGATTGTCTATTCTCATTGCCGGTAGTTTATTTAATCTTCGTGGTTACAAAGGATGCTTAATTGTCTTTTCTGCCTCCTGTTTGTTAAATCTCTCTCTTTGCAATCAATTCCTTGAACCAGGCTGTGCCTACTTCAAGGGGACAAGCACTTGCGGATGAGTATGGCATCAAGTTTTTTGAAACTGTAAGAGTATTGATGACTCCTAATCTCCTCCTTTGTGGAATGTTTTTATCTTTTACGCTTCCTTATATTTTGGATAACGATACATTGCAGAGTGCAAAGACAAATCTAAATGTGGAGCAGGTCTTCTTTTCAATAGCTAGAGATATAAAGCAAAGGCTCGCTGAAACTGATACTAAACCTGAGGTAGGAAAGTCTGTTTCTTTGATGAAAATTAATAAATCTTCTGCTGTGGTGCTAAATTTATTGTCTACTGCAGGACCGGACAATTAAGATTAACAAACCGGACCAGGCAGCTGCTGAGGGCAATGCAGCACCAAAATCCGCTTGCTGTGGTTCCTGATGGAACAATTGGTGGTGGTGGTGGTGGTTGGGTGGGTGTTGACTTTGTTGGGAACTAATTATCTTGTTATAGGTCAATGTTGTTATGAAGACAGCCATTATATGGTGAGTGCTTGTATTTTTAATCCTTTCATTCTTTGCAACTCCCGGTCTAGTGTGTAACGTAGTTCTTCCACTGCTGGGAACGTATTGACTATTTTTCGACATGGGACCGCGAAGCATCTTCCCCTTATATTCATCTTTCCTACAGAGGCCATAGTATGCCTTCTTTACATAGGTTGGCGTTCTGCTGGTGGTTTTGTGAACAAACTTGGAAGTGCTTGTTCGGAGTGAAGGCTATTTACGGCTAGCTACAAAATTGTGTGATGATTTGCATCAATTGGTATGTTCTTATCCTATCAGTATGGCCAAAATGTAGGGATCTCTACTAATCATCGTCTACACAAGATGTCATCATAAATTCTCTATTTTGTTCTCATTAACTGTATGAGGTAACAGTTGGATGCATTCAGATTTCCCTTGTCACCTGCATCACCGTTGTACCCAATAGCATATCTGTTAAAACCTCCCCATATTTTCTTCAATAGCTGATGGTTCGACAGAAAGCTGTCTCGACTCACAGCATGCGCATTGTTTATGCCTGCAACAGGGGCTTGAAAGAGGAGAGAATATGTTCAACTTAATTTTATAGGAAGGTGAAGCACTTGAGAAAGTGGAATTTGGAATGGTAGCAGGTTGAAAGAACATGATGGTAGCAGCAAGTGCTGTTGCTTCATCTTTTACCTGCATTAGAAGTGTAGTGGCATGTAGAAGTACTGTCTTAACAGTCCAATTATATTGTAAGGATGCCTATTGCGTATCAGAGATGGTCAAGTTCATGCACATGCTGACAAGATTGATCATGGAGCATGATGAAATTAGAGAATTTTATTTTTTTTGTTTTAGCTGAGATGGATGATTCATACCATTCTAGCACGGGCACATAAAAAAAGATCAAAGTACGAAGCCACCTAGTTTAAAGTTTCATTCGTCTCTTTATACACGTGCTTGGCTTGGAAGGTTACGTCGCTACAGATCATAGCATAGATGTCTCGAAGCAAGGGGTGTCATCCACCTGTACTGCTGATGTCATCCTAGATCCAGCCAATAATCGTAATCGAATCATCCTCAAGCTGTACTATGCTGGCCTGCAACATTTGGCGAGCATGGCTCAGTCCGGCCCACGCCGCTCTCAGCTCAGCCTTCGGGATCGAGGTATTGAAGAACTGGCACTCATCAACCACAATCATCCTAAAATCTGGGCCTTTGATTACAAAGCTTGCACGCTACCTCATGGTTCCACCTGCAAAGCCTCTATTTGGTGAGCTCTAACTTGCGCGAGACCCTTTGCATGACATTTCTTTGCTCCAACATCCTTCAGGCCTCTCAAACAATATCCCAAGATTGGAGGTACGACAACCATATCTTCTCGAAGCGGAAAGGGCCACGGTGGCTAGAGCAAAAAGCTATAGAAATCAAAAGCGAACAATGATTAGAGGCAATCCAGGCCAGATGATGAACCTGATAGGTGGAAAAGTGTTGAATTCAACACGGTGATGCGGCGGCCTTGTCGATCCTCTCCCAAACCTTAGCACGACCTGCACGATTGTTGCACCAGGTAAACCTCAACCCGGAGAACCCAAGATCTACCAATCCATTCGACTTTAAAAACTTCTAGAACTCTCTTCTCTCCACCTTGCCGGTGTAGGCTCTGACACCTTTCTTTTCATAAGGCCCGAAGATGGAGTTGAAATTGCCCACCACCACGATTGGGACCCTCTAGGAGATAAGGTTGGTGACCTCACCCCAAAGGACTCTCCTCATCCTGTAGTCAGTATTAGCATACACACCATACAAAATTCAAGAAACTTCATTAGGTTCAAAAATTACCATTACAACTTGCTGAGAGAAATTACGGAACATATCCACAGTATTACAACTTGCTGAGAGAAATTACGGAACATATCCACAGTAGCTACCCTTCCCCCCCCCCCCCCCCCCCCCCCCCCCCCACACACACACACACACACATCACTGCCAATTTCAAGTTCGACTTGAAAGTATTTGCTTGTCTATTTACTTCAAGGTTGGTACCTGTGAAAGTATTTTCTCAATACCACCTTCAGCTAATTTTGTTGGAAGTTCACAGTGTTCTCCATTTGAAAAGAAAATTAGCCAACCATTGTGGCGACGCCATGCCTCGTGCAAACGGAGATAGCAAACGCCAAACGCTAATGGATACATCTTTCCGGCTTCAGCATCATGTTCCGTGTTCTTCTCAAATTTACACAATTCCTGATAAAATTATTGCCTTGATAGGGTAGAGAACAAGCTTTATAATGGATTTCAAATTTTACAAACGTTGTATATATTGCTTTGTTACAAGTCCTCGGACGTCGGCCCTTCTTAATACGTGTACCACGGTATGTACCGTGCGTGATCTTTTTTTTTTAAAGGATAAAATCATTTGTACGGTGCGTGAAATTAAAGTGGCCACCTGGTGGCATTACAAGGCGTCGACTCGTTAAATCGCGCAGCTTTTGGGATAGCATCTCGCCCGTCCATCGTCCATCGAGGCGGGGGGAATACGGAAATATGGGAGAACGATGACGCGCTTTTTCTAGAAGGCCGGCTTAATAATGGATAAAGGAGGGCGACTGAAGCCTGATCGACGGAAGCGACTCGCGAGCGGCTTCAACGCTTGCCCCCTCGTTCGTTCTCATCTGACCTGCCTCCAGGCTTAGGGTTTCTTCTTTCCAACTTCTCTCAGGTATCATCACCGACAAGCAAAGATTTCAAAAGATCCATTTCTTCGGAAATTTTAGACAGATAATTCTGGAATTCATCTTTATATCTCGTTTCATGTCGATCTTCTTGTATGTATTCGTGTCTGTGTGTGTTCTTTTTTAAAAATTCTCGTTCGATTTTTTTTTTTTAAATCTCAAGAAGCAGTTGCACTTGAGTTTTCGATCACTGATAAGATCTTCTTCTTTCCTCCTCCGTTCATTTTGCAGGATTTCTCGGTCTTTTTCTTGCGTAAATTTGTTCGCACAGGGGTTTAATTTCTTGAAATTCAGATAATAGGCTTAGTTGGATTCCGTTCTGAGAAATATTTGGTCGCTTTAGTGGAAGTTGATCGCTATGGCGTGGTTTAGAGCTGCGTCTGGGGTAGCTAGATCGGCCCTGAGAAGAAACCTATCTCAGATGCCTCATCACATCGCCAGAACTCGTGCTGTTCCTTCTCCTACTCGTTGCTTCCATTCTACGAGCTTTAGACCCAAGGCCGCCCCGGTTCCCCGCCCCGTGCCCCTCTCCAGGCTCACTGATAGCTTCCTCGATGGCACGAGCAGCGTCTACTTGGAGGAGCTGCAGCGAGCCTGGGAGAACGACCCCAGCAGTGTGGACGAGTCATGGGACAACTTCTTTAGAAACTTTGTTGGTCAAGCTGCCACTTCTCCGGGAATCTCCGGCCAGACCATCCAAGAGAGCATGCGGTTGCTGCTCCTGGTTAGGGCCTACCAAGTCAGGGGCCACATGAAGGCCAAGCTCGATCCTTTAGGTTTAGAGAACTGGGAAATTCCCGAGGATTTGGACCCGTCTTTGTATGGATTCACCGAGGCTGATTTGGATCGAGAGTTCTTCCTTGGGGTGTGGAGGATGTCGGGCTTCTTGTCAGAGAATCGCCCTGTCCAGACCCTTCGGTCTATTTTAAACAGGCTCGAGCAGGCTTACTGTGGGAGTATCGGGTACGAGTACATGCACATTCCTGATCGTGAAAAGTGCAATTGGTTGAGAGAAAAGATTGAGACGGTGAAACCGAGGGAGTACAGTATGGAGCGCCGTGAGGTCATGCTTGATAGGCTTATTTGGAGCACGCAGTTTGAGAATTTCTTGGCTACGAAGTGGACTGCTGCGAAGAGGTTTGGTCTTGAAGGTGCGGAGACTTTGATTCCGGGCATGAAGGAGATGTTCGATAGAGCGGCTGATTTGGGGGTGGAAAGCATTGTGATTGGAATGTCTCATAGGGGAAGGTTGAATGTTTTGGGCAATGTCGTCCGGAAGCCTTTGCGTCAGATTTTCAGTGAATTTAGTGGTGGTACGAAGCCTGTTGAAGAGGGAGAGGGGTTGTACACTGGATCAGGAGATGTGAAATATCATCTGGGTACTTCGTATGATAGGCCCACCAGAGGTGGGAAAAGGATACATCTATCTTTAGTTGCGAATCCAAGTCATTTAGAAGCAGTTGATCCACTCGTGGTTGGGAAGACTCGGGCAAAACAGTACTATTCAAATGATACCGAGAGGACAAAGAATGTGGGAGTTTTGATTCATGGCGATGGAAGCTTTGCAGGGCAGGGTGTGGTTTATGAGACCTTGCATCTGAGTGCTCTCCCCAACTACACAACTGGTGGAACAATTCACATTGTTGTGAACAATCAAGTTGCATTTACAACTGATCCAAAGTCTGGGAGGTCTTCGCAGTATTGTACAGATGTAGCTAAAGCATTAAATGCTCCAATTTTCCATGTGAATGGCGATGATTTGGAAGCAGTGGTCCATGCTTGTGAACTTGCAGCAGAGTGGCGTCAGACATTCCATTCGGATGTGGTGGTTGATGTTGTTTGTTACCGTAGATTTGGGCACAATGAAATTGATGAACCCTCTTTCACACAGCCTAAAATGTATCAGGTGGTTTTTTTTTTTAAAAAAAAATTCTTCTACATTTTGTTATGCTTTTGTTTAATTTTTTATAGGAAGGCTTAGCTCGTGAAGTATTCATTGGTTTTGCCTGATTCTTTATCATATGAATGTATGTAAAGCTTGCTTTTGTTGTGCACTGCATTCTCTAATTTATCACTTTTTTCATGTTGGCTAACATTCCATTTTTGCTCTTTTTCTCAATGTTTATCATCTTAGCATTTAAGAATGGTTCCTTGATTGAAAAAAGATAGTTACTTAAAGGTAAAATGTGTAAAAAAAGGAAGCAGAAGCCACTAAGAAAGAAGGGACAGAAACTAAACATGCTTACTGTTCAATAATAAGAACTAACTCAAAATTTCCTTAAATGATGCTAAAGTAAGTTTTTTACTGTTATTAGGCATTCTTGGACATGATTTTTGACCATTCTAATTTGAATTATACTTATAAAGGTGATTCGAAACCATCCAAGTGCGCTTGAGATATACCAAAACAAGCTTCTACAATCAGGGCAGATATCTAAAGAAGATATTGAGAGAATACGCAATAAAGTCAATTCCATTCTGAATGAAGAATTTATTAACAGCAAAGACTACGTTCCAAGGAGGAGGGATTGGCTTTCAGCTTATTGGGCTGGATTTAAATCACCTGAACAAATTTCACGTATTAGGAATACTGGGTATGGTCATCCTTTTTTGGTTTTCCTTCTTTTTCTCCTGCTGACCTATTTCTTCATTTTGATTGATCTTAAGTTAAACCACTGCAAAATTACAGTGTCAAACCTGAAATACTGAAACGTGTCGGGGAAGCCATTACAATCCTTCCTGAAAATTTTAAGCCTCACAGAGCTGTAAAGAAGATTTTTGAGCAACGTGCTCAGATGATTGAAACAGGGGAAGGCATTGACTGGGCAGTTTCAGAAGCACTTGCTTTTGCCACTCTTATAGTGGAAGGTAATCATGTCAGGTTAAGTGGGCAGGATGTCGAAAGAGGCACTTTCAGTCATCGGCATGCAGTCATTCATGATCAGGAAACTGGAGAGAAGTACTGCCCGCTAGACCATCTTCTGATGAACCAAGATGAGGAGATGTTTACTGTTAGCAACAGGTATATGTTTCAATTTATCTTATCTGCCTTCAGTGTGACTTGATCTTTGTTACTTTAATCATTTCGCTTGTGCTACTCTCGTTTCTGGGGGTATATGGTGTATGTTATGTTTTGAGCTTAGCGTTTAACATGATAAATGTACAATAGAACTTTTTGCTATGAGTTGTCATATAGATTTTTTTTTTTTTAAAGGAAGCTGTGCATGTAGATTTGAATCTTCAAACATCAAAGCTTTGGTATGTTGACTTGCTTAAGCAATCCCTACTTCATAGTTGGAATTTTCCCAGCCCCTTTTGGTGGCCCAGTCATATGATTAGTGTTTGTATATCAAACACAATTATCAGCAGTTTGTTGCAAATGTAAAGCTGATTGAGCATTCAATTTGATGCAAATGCGTCAGAGTAGGAAATGAGATGTTGACATTTTGTCTGATTTACTTTTGTAAGTGTATCAGTTTTGCATTTATATAAAAATTATTCTAGATACCTATGTGCAAACTTTAATGGTAAATATTGATATGCTTATCTGATAATTAGAGAATAAATTTAGGCCCCTAGTGAGTGTTTAGTTGATTAGATTAACAAATCTACTTCTTTGGACGGCTTTCTTTAATATCAAAATGTTTGGTTTGCATAACAATCCAAATTGCTTATGATTGACAACAGTCCAGGTATGCATGTCACATGCTATTAACACTTCAACAGGGCTAACTGTTGAGTTTCCTTAGTAGCTTGTCTTGATGATACATTTATATGAAACTGCATTTTTCCATGTTAATAATAGTTTGACTTTGTTTATTTGAAGCCAATACCACGTAAAGTTTGTAAGCCCCTGCTTTGCATTGAGATGGCATATGCATTTATCTGCAGAAGATCTTTCTTAATTTTATATTATTTCTTATAAGCCATATGTTTAGCGAATAAGATCCAAGTTACTAGAAGTAGACGATCATGTGCAATAACATTGGATACTCTAAATATATATATCTCTCTTTTTTCTTTTTCTTTTTTGATGTCAAAAACAATTGTCATGGTTTGCAGGAAGGATTGGATTAAGCTTACTTGAATTGCAAAATTATCTATTGATAGAATGGTAAACTGCCCTCATGTAGAGGGTGGAAACTAGTTGTTTTTTTACAGCTGCTAATATACAATAGGTGTAAGAGAAAGTGTACTACCATGTAATGCTCTCTCCACTATTCCTTTATCTTCCTAAATTCCCTCTGGTTTAGGTATCTGGGTATTCTGTTTTACTCTTGCAAATGGTCCTCCAGGTTATGAAATTAATTCCTTGGTTGATACTTATGCCACAGTTCCTCTTTACAGTATCATTTTAAGTGCTTATTGACATCTTATCTGGAATTCTGAAAAGGGACAAAGTAATTAGGAGTGTCTAAAAACACTGTTTTCTTAATATTTCCTCTAACAATATATAAAACGTTATTCTTTCTTCTCTTGTTCTGAGAAGTGTAAGTGATGGGTCTATTATAACTTTTCTAGTTGCTTTGAAACAAGGCATTTAAAATAACTGTGTTTCTTATCAAGCACTTTATTGCACTAACTCTTAAATGTTATATCCTCTTTCTAGGAATGCAAGCAACAATTTAGGCCTTCATTTGATGCTTGTGGAGTAGTTACTGCTTCTGCTTTATCTACTACTTTATTGAGTATTTGATTGTTGATTAAATGAAGTTAATGATTGGCCCACTTGAGGTTGTGTCATTTTTCAAATTGTAAGTTGAATTTGCTATTACAGATGTTGTGCTAGCTGTTACCATGATGTGCAGCCTTAGAAGTTCAAGTTCTTGTTTCTAGTGGACTTAAATGCTTGAAAAAGACAGCTGCTATATGCTGCACACTTGATTCTGTTTCTTTTATCCTGTGTATCCTTTAGAGGAACATGACAATAAGCTGACCTCCTATGCCCTTTTCTCTTACAGCTCTCTTTCAGAGTTTGCTGTCCTTGGATTTGAATTGGGTTACTCAATGGAAAATCCTAACTCATTAGTACTTTGGGAAGCTCAGTTTGGTGACTTTGCGAATGGTGCCCAAGTCATTTTCGATCAGTTTCTAAGTAGTGGAGAGTCAAAGTGGCTTCGCCAAACAGGGCTTACGGTTTTGCTTCCCCATGGTTATGATGGTCAAGGCCCTGAACATTCAAGCGCACGATTGGAGCGCTTTCTCCAGGTATTGCCCTAGAACTAATTGGTATTATGCATTGCCTGCAAGGCCCATCTTAGAGCTTCAATTGCGTAAGATCCCTTCTAATAAAGTGATAATGTATTATGTGTGTGGCGCATGTAGGTCTCAGGTACCTATTCGTGTATAAATCTAGCATGTACTATTTGCAGAAGTCATTAACAACTTATTTAAGCTTGTCTAATTGTTTCAATTGAAGTCTGGTAATTTGAGTCCTGTCATATGTAGAGTAAATTTGTAGAGAGTCCAAGCTGATTACCCTTGTTGATAATCCAGGTTGTATTCACATAAGAATATAAGAAGATAGCTATAGCTTCCCAAATTATTGAGAATTGTTTTCTAACTGCACAACAGTTTGGTTTTGTTTACTGTATGGCTATAGTGCTGCTGCATTTTTATCTTATAGTATGTGCCAATGTTGTTTCAGTATGCTACAGCAGTGTGATTATGGTATTCTTATTTTTTATTCTAGTATTCTTAATTTCTTTCTGTTTATTCTTTATATAAAAAACTTTCTTTTTTATGTTGGTGGGTTTTTTGTGGGGGTGGGGGGGTAATAATCATGGTTCTAGATAATGACTTTTACGGCAGTTCCCTGACATTTCCCTATGTTTACAGAAATACATTGCTGCCTGTAAATAGTGGCTGTTACATATGTTTTGGATTTGTTAAAGCAGCATTAAATAACAGTCATGACAGCTGTTACTTAACGGTCCCTGTTTTAAGAATATACTGTACATCCAATATTTGTATTAACAAAACTAAAATGAGGTTATAATATTATTGGGACTTTATTTCTTTGTAAGCTGGCCATTATGACCGTCTATAATAAATTCACAATTATTTTTTTAATGCTGTTAAATAACCACAATGGCTTTTCTAAAACCATGATATAATGGATTCTTTTTTTCCTCAACTATCAGAAAATTGCCATCCCGCCTCCTCCTCTCCTGCTTTAGAAGTTTGTATGTTTTCAATCGCATGCAATTTTGTTATAGTGCATGACCATTATATAGAGTGCCAAGATGCTTTCTATTTCTATTGTCGAAGCCATACACTTAATTGTTTCCTCATCAATATGGAATCTTTTTTAACTTTTCTTTCTACAAGAGCTTTTGCGTATGCCTTTCTATATGATCTTTCAGCTAGTGGGGTTTTGACAATTTGTATTTATGTTTTCCCTGCTAGTGGATGGGAATATTATCTGAGGTTCCTGACATGCTTTGTGCACTTTTGCTCGGCTCTACTTTATTGCCTTCATGCCCTGTGGCAATTGTATTGCTGTTTTCTGTATGTTTGATGCAAATGTGTTGGAAAAAGTGCTAATAGTTAGTCTGGGCATATTTCAATAACTGATTGCTTAAGATGATCACAGATGAGCGATGACAACCCTTATGTAATACCTGAGATGGATCCAACACTCAGAAAACAGATTCAAGAGTGCAATTGGCAAGTAGTGAATGTCACAACACCTGCAAACTATTTTCATGTTTTGCGGCGGCAGGTGATTATTTATGAGCATGCCCTTATGGGCTCGATACCTTTTAGATTTTTCAATTCACTTATTTTTTAGCATCTAGATACACAGAGATTTCCGGAAACCTCTAATTGTGATGTCACCAAAGAACCTGCTTCGGCACAAGGACTGCAAGTCACATCTTTCTGAATTTGACGATCTCATAGGGCACCCTGGATTTGATAAGCAAGGGACACGCTTCAAGCGCCTCATAAAAGATCAGAATGACCATAAAGATCTTGAGGAGGGTATTAATCGACTGGTTTTGTGCTCTGGAAAGGTAATCTCTCTCTCTCTCTCTCTCTCTCTCTCACTCTCATTTGGGGGGGGGGGGGGCCTACACTCTACAGTACCATCTCTAGCGCCTAACTGAACCATCACTTCCGAGGGCTTACTAAGAAAACGTGCTTCCTTTTCCGGTGACCATTTTGAATGCATTATAAGTCTTGTTACTCACATTTGTCATCATGTAGTTGTATTATGAACTGGATGAAGAACGAAAGAAAAAGGATCGCAAGGATGTTGCAATCTGTAGAGTTGAGCAGCTCTGCCCATTCCCATATGACCTGATCCAGAGAGAACTGAAGCGATATCCAAGTATGAGATATTATCTTTAAATCAGAATGGTTATTAGTTGTGTGGAAATTGAAGAAACATGCATGCACTCGCACATTTTGTATTGATAAGTCGGCATTCTTATGAGATTCTTTGCATTGCCTGTTTGAAAGTTGCTTAAGCTTTATTATTATACTGCCATACCTCCAGATCCAATTCAAATTGTTAGATAACATGGTGTTAGTGGATGACCTTATCTTTACAATCATTTCATCCTAGTCACAAGCATGTTGCACCTTTGACACACAGATTGGCTTAAAAGAAAAATAACTGCAGCGAATATTTCACATCTGGAGAGTGAATTTAATAGTTATCATAAGCCACCTATTCAACGCATGTTGTGTTGTCAACAATCTATGCGGGACATTGACTTCTTTTCATTATTTTAATATATCGATTGGGCTCTGCCCATTCTTTTCCTCAGAAGAAATAACAATCATTGCAAGACACTGGCCCATCAAGTGTACTTATAAGGACCTAGGATGGTTTTGCTCCATCAGGAGCATCTTGTCAGGCTAAAGTGTGGCCTTTTGAGTTGATTTACGTCCATACTAATTAATCTCCTGTCATAAATCTGTTAGATACTTTATTTCTGTTTTCTGGAAAATATCAAACCACTAATTTTCCTACTTTTGGATTCAAGAAACGAACGTACAGATTGTAACCTGGCTTCTTGTAGGTTTATATATTACAGGAATTTTCTCCTAAGTATTTAAAACAGGCCCTTAGTAAACACATGCAAGCCTTAATGAGCCACAAGCCTGCAACGAGCCCACTGCAACGAGCCTGCTTGAAGGCACAGGGCTGGTTCTTGAGACTATCTTATGAGCCGAGGCTTGGGATATAACTAGCTGAGCTTACTCAGCTACTGACTCTGGTAATCACCGCGATGGATTTGGATCTGCCCATGTAGCAACCATGTTACTTGCATTGCTGTTTCTTTGTGAGACAATGTTTCGTTGAATCACCTGCTTAAGGACATGGCTGCAGCTGTATGTTTCATGAATATATTATTTATACTGATATGCTAGGCTATTTGAGTAGTTATATTGTTCTGGTTCTCATGGTATGTAACTGAGTTTTGTTTCCATTTATTTGTATTTTTCAGATGCAGAGATTGTTTGGTGCCAGGAAGAGCCAATGAACATGGGCGCATACCATTATGTTGCCCCTCGTTTGTATACTGCCATGAGGACACTTGGCAGAGGGACTATAGAAGACATTAACTATGTTGGAAGGGCACCATCTGCTGCCACAGCAACTGGTTTCTATTCTGTTCATGTGCAAGAGCAGACCGAGATTATTCAGAAGTCAATGCAGCAAGAGCCAATTAGATACCCATACTGAACTTTCTTCCAGTTCCAACAAGAATAAACGTGTGCAAGTTCTCTGAAATTTCACATTCCTTTTCCGGAGTTGATGTGCATCAACTCGTGTAATTGTCTTTTACTGGCTGAATGAATTCAGTGGTGTATTTCTGCTGCTGTATTTTGGAAACGTATACCAACTTTACAAAATGTTCTCTTGCTTATTTGATCCTTGCAGTATACATGGTTATGGCAGCATGAGGACTCTGGTGATCTAGCAAAATCATTGCGGTAAGGAGTAGTTCCATATTATTATCAAAAAAAGAAATAGTTCCATATCATGCGAACAAATGATAAATTGTCCGAACACTTTCAAAGAACTCGTACTTCTTATGTATAAGTTTCATTCTTTTTTCTTGATTGTTGCATCTTGGTTCATGCAGGATATGCGTCAGAGCCAAATGCTGTTTTTTTTTTTTTTCCTTTTCAAATATTAATTTAAACTTCTAGGTTTTAGTCACCAGGCCATACCCCAGCTGGATCTGGATATCAACGTGGTGATACTTGTTTTAATGTACAGGAAACTATGGTTGGAAGTCAAACGTGTTAAAAACGTGTTTCTTCAATCATGTATCATCACAGATAAGAAGCTTTGGTCCCCTGTCATTGACCTCGCGGAACCATCCCATCATGGTCCGTTGCTAAAGTTGGAGCACGTTTATCAAATCCATCGCATGTTCCAATATTTAGGAACGCGTAGTTGCGACTTTTGGACCTTGACCGGACATGGCAAAATCTTGGGCCGCAAGTTCGGTTATTTCTGCATTCGGATGGGCATAGAAAAGTAAACTAGCAGTCGTCCTCCGCTTTCTTCCCGAAGGCTAATTGTCCAATTGGAGACTTCGGGTTGCGTCCTTGTAATTGACCAAAGATGATCTCTACCCTCATCTAATCCAGCTACGGCGCAGTAGTTCGTTCTGCTGGTCTTTGAGCCTATACGAGGAAATTTAGAAAACGATCAACCATGGTTCCTCTCTTGCGCTCAACTCCACTGTCCTTCACCTTCCTCCACCTCTATCTTGCTTCCGTTTCAACCTTAGAGATGATCTAGAGATCATCTTTCTCGACACCACACACAAGCCCAATCCAACTTTCTGGAGCCTAAACAAGGCTTGAGACGTCGCAATTCTGAGCCATCCCAATGTGAGAACGCTGGAGACGATAATAACTGTCTATGCTCATAAACCATCAGTCATATCTTGCCTGATAATTCTTCAGGAAAAACTTGGACCCAAGAACAGTTCTAACCATCTTAAGAAGGTGAAAGATGCGGACTCAATATTCTGCCTAAACCTAACCATAAAATCTTCTCTAATCCATCTTTAATGGATTATTGTGCTTCTTTTAGGGAAGACTAAGGCCATTTCATCAAGACCGGTAATTTCATCGAAGATGGGCCTTTGCCTTTGAACTAGATGGCTTCATTAGCAACAGGACAGATGTAATCAAGGAACAACAGCCGTTATGATGACTTCCTTGCATGAATGTGAAGTTGTAAGGCGTAACAAAGTTGAAGGAGCCAACGCTCCAAAATGTCTCCTTGTCAACTATTCAACAGATTTTAATTCAAGGGGCAGGTGCTTGGGAGCTTCCCACATGAACAGTTAGATATCTTAAACAATCCAGCAAGAAATCCTCCTGACTGTATAGACAGAAAGGAAGCTCAAAGTCATGGTGGTAGTGAATGGCACGTATTTCATTAATCAATCAATCACTTTGCATCCAACTATGTTCTTGATTAGTCTTTTTTGCACTAACAAATGCAGTCATCGATGTGATGTTCTTGATTAGTCTTTTTTTCTTGATTAGTAGATTCTTTCTAAGAATTTGAGAAAACGGAAATGTAAAGAATATTAAGTCGAGAAAATCGAAACTGAATTCACATCCAATATCACATCATATTGTTCGATCTCACTGGATTTTCTTGGATGGCTCAGATGGGAGGATCAGTCATAGATACCCCAAATCATCACTTAAAGATTTTATATTGGATATTAGAGCTAATAGAACATCAAGAAACATCCATTTTAGAACGAGGAATTGTTGTAATCAACCAAAATCATGAGACAGATAATACAGCTTATGTGCACGTCTAGCAGTGTCAGTAAAAATCCCCTGCACTTTTATGTGAAGAAATGGCCTGTTTAGCTTGTGGACATACTTTTCTTGGTCCCAGTCGATTAAACGAGTTATTTCAAATACTACTAATGATAACGAGGAAAATTAAATGAAAATAAAAAAAATTTAGTTGTTACAGCAATTTTTATTTGCTATCAAAGAGGAATAATTACTTTGCGATTCTTTAAATACACCGAAACAGTTGTACAGGTAGAGTCAAGTAATCTTATGCCATCCATCATGTAAAATTTATGCCTTCCATCCGAAACCATGACTTTTATATATATCAACAATATATACCTTTTTCACCAAGCATGATGAAATTTCGTAGCAACAAAAATAGTGCTGCTAAATTTAACTTTTCTTTTCTTTTTTTTATTATTTTTTTTTTTAAAAAAGTGCTTTCCTATCCCCATAAAAATATCATTTGCTGCGGAAAAACCATTTTGTTCTCCATGCAGCTTTGTTTTTTTTAATTCATATTTTGGGACAAAAAATCTAATTATTAATTCAGAAACCGTGACAATATCCCATGGGGTGATGCGGTGACGAAAAGTGTTTGCTTTGTAACGAGGAGATGAACCGGAAATTAATTTAAATTGGCCAAGTATAAGGTCTCAGCTCACACCATGATTTGAACAGGGCAAGCATCATACTCTTGCCGACATTTTTAATTCGTTACCATGAGGATATGAGGAGATGAAACTATTCTCAAACATATGATGCAGCTGGTAATTAATAATATTTATAAAAAGAAGAAAACAAACCAATACAAACGAAGCAAGGCCTCATGGTAGAGATCAATGCAAACAATCCACCATGGGAATCTTATCTACAATCTCAATCCCAAAGCCAATTTTCCGGCACTCAATATCGTTCTCCGACGGCGGCAGGTTGAGATCCAAGGACAACACCCTCCGGCCCTCGGGCTTCTTCTCCACAAGGCCATGGCCGAACCCCTCGGTCGCCGCCCGGTGCCGCCGCATGTGGCCTCCCAAGGCCTGCCCGATGGCGAACTCAAGCCCGCATATGGAGCACTCGTGGACCCTCGGCTTCGCGAGGCCGCCCTGCAGCTGGCCCTCAGCCATGAGCCTTGGCTTCTTGTGGCTCGCCCGGTGGCCGCCAAGCGCTTGGAACGAAGGGAACTGGCGGTTGCACGTCTTGCACTCGAAAACTCGGCCCGGCGATGTCTGCGCCGAGTGCTCACTCTCTTCGCCGCTGCCACCGCCGCCGCCGCCTCCTCCTCGAGAGAGCAGCATCAATACATTCGCCATGTTCATGCTCTCGACTTCTTCTCCTCCGAATCTAAATCTCTTCATGTCTCAGAGAACTAAAAGAATCGTAAAACGTATATATAATCAAGGAAAGAGCTCGCTGCTAGGCTGGGTGGATTCAGAAGGCGATGATTGAAGAATGGGTGGGTGATGAGAGAGGATAAGACTCTCTATATTTATAGGCTCCTTTGGTCGCAAGGGAAGGTGTGAAGCAAGCTGTTTTCGTTCCTTAGGTGGCATGCGGCCGAACCGGGACTGGGCTTCTTGTTACCTGGTTGACACGTAATTCTGAGCTCGTGGTGACGAGGGCGCAAACGAATTTGGAGCGCGACGGCAGTGGCGGTCACAAGTTATTAATATGCGGTGGTTTTAAAATTTTTTTGGAGTCTTCCCCTTCTAGAACCGGAACTTTCTTTGGTTCGAAACCACGTCAGCAGATTGGGTTTGGCAGTTATACCACTAGACCAGAAGAGGACGAGAGAAAACGGGTGAAACGTGTCGGGTGCTGTGTAATCGTTGTGCTATGGCCAATAATAGAAGCAATTATTGGGTGCACTGAGATCATCCTACAAGAATTTATTTCTAGATGGAATTATTAGATGGATTCATTTCATTCTAAATCTACGATGTATTTAGTACAAAAGTAGATGCAGTACCTTAATAAAATAATTTATCTATTCGGTCGATGATTGCATCGGAGATGTATGGTGTGATATTTACTAATTCACAACTCCAAATTTTATTTGCATATCTATTCATTGGCACATGTAAGCTGCTAAATATTATCAAACAGTAAAGGAGTTATATACCAATTATATCTTTTCTTAATTAGATGTTCATATTATTTTAGCATTTTTTAAGGTACCACCACCATTCTGACATGCTAGTAGTAAATTATTTGCTGCAATTTCTAAGGAGGTTATAAGTAAATTAAGTGGTCAAAATGTTACCTTGGAGCTTGAATTTCTTCTGCATGGAGTATAGGAGCAAGTATCTCTTGCTTCTATATTTGATCTAGAAATTAATGTTTCAATCATACTACAGTATGAACATAATTTGTAGAGGAATATTTTTCCTGCTTTTGATGTGCAAATTATGTGCGTCTTGATTTCATAAGGATACCAGAATTTAGTACTAATATTACTCCATACCTCTGATTTGGAGGTAGAACGTACTTCGATTAGTGTAATAATAGTACTCATTTAAAAAATCTTATGCTGTTAACTAATTGCTAGATCTAAAAAGTTCAAACTGCTATTAGGAAATGGATCAACAATACATATTATGGAAGCACATAACAGCTGGTTTTTCATGCATGGCTTGCATGTAGTTAGTCACCGGCTATGTGCACATGAAAAGTTGCTTGCTACCAATCCTTCTATATGGTATACTAATTCCAGTCTACACACGACTTTCAGAAAGCACGTAACAACTGCTTTTTCATAGCACTACTTGTCTGTTGGTCATAAAGCTATGCTTTTCATTTTTTTTGTAATAATATATAAAATAGTCATGCTTCAGTACCAAGTAAATATTAGCCAAAAAAAAAAAAATTTGTATATTTCTGAGGAAATATGCAATCAATCATATCATACTCATACATCATACTAACTAGGAGTGAGATTTGGAGTGCACATAGCTTAATTTGTAATTCATCATAAACCTTTCGTTGTGGTCACTAATCACCTCCAGGCTCCAGTGGACAAGCATAAATCTTTTTCATTTTGTTCCTTTCCACCTAACTTAACATTTAACACGTGTCTAGATCCTCCAAGTAAAAGATTAACATTTTACACGAGCCACACTGAAACCTTTTCACTCTCTTGAAGTCATGAATCCTGGTCACGATCGAGTGGGACACCTGAGATCCCTCGAGGCACGCAACACACGTTACCATTGCTGTAGGTTGGGAGCTTTGTTTGGTACCTCATGGTGGGGTGGAGGCCGGGAGTTGGTTGGGTATCTCCATCCATTCTAGCAGGGCCGGCCCGAGCCTTAGGCGACTGAGGCGGTCGCCTAAGGCCCCGGGCCAACGGAAGGCCCCCGGAAGGTGAAGAGAGAGAGAGAGAGAGAGAGAGAGAGAGAGAGAGAGAGAGAGAGGGAGGGAGGGAGGGAGGGAGGGACCGTGACCAAAAGGAAGCAAAGGCCCCATATAAAACGGGATGAGCTGGCTACGAGTCTTCCCCCTTGATGGAAGGGAGGTGGAGAGTTTCTTGGCCTGCAGAGGGGAAATTTAGGAAGTTGGGGACGGTAGTTTTGTTTTGGATGGAGAGAGAGAGAGAGAGGAGGGATTTGGTTGGCTTGATACACGCCTGAAGCCACTCTTACCTTTCATCCCTTCTCTTGTTTGGTTTTGGTCTTGGTTTTCCTTCCCTCACATTACTCCTGATCCAGCTGGGCCATCAGGAAGAAAGGGGGATTGGAAATGGACTTCTTGGAGGGTGGAGATTCTTTTAATTTTCTCCTCTCGGTTTCTTCTCCCCTCTTAGGTGGTAGAGAGAGAAGGAGGGAGGGGGTTGAATGGCTGCTGTGCTGTGATGTTGCGGTTGCTGCTTGGGTACTCACTTGAAGGGGAGATGGAGGGATGGGACTTTTATTAATTAGATGGAGTCAATTTCCCATAATGCCCCTACTTTCTCTTATAGAGAAGCTCCTGGAGAAATTCTTTTCTTTACCTTGACCATGAAGTGCCATGGGATGACCTTTTCCTATTCCGCTCTTGCTTGACTTGATAAACAAAATTGCCAAGCATTATCTCAGTTATTTAATCAATTTTATGGCCCTTCTTTTAGGATAATTACTTTTCTGCATTTCTATTCAAAAATAATATTAAATTAAAAAGATTTCTGGCCTATCTTTGTTAGATTTATGTACCTTTGTTGAAATAGTGTACTTGATAGCTATCCATTTTCATATCATTTTTTTAATATTTTATATTTATTAAAAAAATTTATTATTAAAAAAAAGGCCTCATTCATTGGATTCGCCTTAGGCCCCCAAATGTATTGGGCCGCCCCTGCATTCTAGATGGCAAAAGTCCCATGGAGCCATCTCTACTTTTTTGTTCTTTTTTTCAAAGAAGAGCTGTCTCTACTGTAGTTCTTTGAAATGCAAACAGACCGGAACCACTTTGTGAGTGTAAAAGGTGATAAGAAGAGAGAACGATTAGCTCATTTTTCTATGGTACTTTCGCGCGAAGATGGTGTTCACTTGCTCTTGATAAAGAACGACTAGTATCCATTTCTGATCCACTCTCTTTGTTCTTTTTTTATTCTTCAAAGAAGAAGGTTTCTTTTCTTTTCTTTAGTTTTGTTTTAACGATAAGATTCTTCAGAGAAGAAGGTGTGATGGAGAAGAGCACCACACGTCTTTGAAACCCGGAGTGGTGCTCTAGAAAATGAAGGTCCCAGTTAGACTTTTCATTAAAGTTTATTAAAGTCCAGTGCTTTGGAATTGGAAAGGAATGTGCTGTTAGATGGAAAGCATTAATTTGAACGCCAACCCCAGCTATTCGCTTCCTACTGTCAGATAGAGAGTCTATATATTAAAAAATATTATTATTGGATGGATGGTTAAGAAGATTGCCGTTGCTCGATAGATACCTCCTTTTGTCTTTCTTTGCTCTCGAGTCAAAGATCAATACCTGCGTTGCTCTGGAGACGTGCAGCTCTATAATCCATTAGATAAATATTTGATTCAGTAGAATTATCTATAATGATTTGTTTAACAAAAAAATTTTCCAGGCCTTGGTTTGACGAACATCTACCCAAAGGGCCTGTCCATTTTATAGTTGATTTTTAGCTCATAGAATTCGTAATTTATATAAACTTTTACCTTGTTTAGTCTTCTCGAGCAGAGGACTAGAAATTGGAAAAGATAACCATGAATGGAACTTTCGGTCAACAAGCTCTCATAATTAAATTGCAGTCAAATGAGAATATAGAAATTAGTTTCTCCATTTGTTTAAATTTATTTAAATATATGTGGCGTCATTGAAGAGAGAGGTAATTCCCAGGTGCTTGCGGTCTTCCCTTCCACTGTGTATATATATAATTAATTCCCATTTGGTTGGTTTCTTATAGGTAGGCTGCTATAGACTTTGGAGTTGGATGGAACTAACGGAGTAGCTCTACAAAGTCAATGAGGTTGTCAGGGGGATTCCATTCACTAATCTATAGCCTTCTTTGTCAAATCAGATGGGTTTTCTTGATCTCCACCAGAGTTAGTAAAAAGGGCAACTAATGTTGAGGTAGCTTCAAATAATAACCAATTTGCTGAGGGTAGCTTGCAGTACTTCATCCACGAAGAGTGCTGCCATATTTTTTTTTTTTTTCTTGATGGAATAGGGAGGAAGTAAAGTGTTGCCATATCTTGTTGACCATGCCATCTCATTTCATTGAATTATAACCTACATCCATCTTGTGACTCGAAAAAGAACAATATTGGATTAATAAGAATTCTTCTTAATCTTAGTTCGAGGAGGAACAAAGATGTCAATGATTACGTATTTGAGCATCTTAGTACGATGGCACGAAACGTGCTCGCAAAATCAGTAGTTTAGATTGCCATCCGTTGCTTAACGAAGGAGGTTGATTAGGTCCAACATTCTTCGGACCACTTCTCACATTACACATTGAGATGCGAGAAATTCACATATTATTTAGCAATATACCACAACTCTCATGTCTCTTAGCGTATAATTTGCGCAATGTTTAGGTCGATTTTTTTTTCTTCTTTTCTTTTGTTAAATCCCTGGACGGATGTGCGTGATTATTCTAGCCTATGTTGGTACAAGTCACATTCATTTGGTGGGGGTGTTTTCATTCCCTACCAAAATCTAAAATTGGGTAGTGCAAGCAATCATCGCATTAATTAATACAGGGAAGTAGGTGTTCCCATGTGCCTACTTCAAGACTTCCATCACTACTACTCGTTTTCACAAACTATCATCAGCTCTAAAACATGCTTCTCCGCTAAAAAAATTACTTACAACCATACACAAATTGAAGATCAGCATGCCTATGCAACATGTAGGAAGATAATGACTTATAAGTAGTTTAGTAGATAGAGTACTGGTTTAATGTGGACGTCGGCCGGTTAACCACTTCCTAGTTTATCATTCAAAATTTTCCATCCATTTAGTCGCCGGTGCATTCGGATGTCTTGCATCGAACACATATATAACAGGTTGAACATCCCATTTTATAATACCTAACCTGAATCTAGTATCATATAGATGTAGATGTGCATAAAGTCAGAGAGAAAATAGTAGTTTTCCTAGAATAGTGAGGGTATAACTAAGTTGTCCATATAGTTAAGGCAGCTAATTCTTTATGTAACAAGAGTGTTGTTGTTATTGCTTTGATGACACTACTTGGTTGAGAAACTACTTGGAAAGTCAAAACACGGAAGATGAGGTTTTGCTTGCACACATCTACATGTATCACCAGCTAGCCATTTTGGCTTTGTTGCTTTAGGGATAAGAATGCTTACTCACTACTCTTTTCAGAACCGTCCTTGGCATCACATTGAAAGGGATAGAGCTAAGGAACTGATCCCGTCATGGGATTTGGTTAGTTTTGCATCCGTGTGCTGATTGAGCCACGCTTTTTTTGGCTTCACTTCCCTTCTCTTCCAAGGCTGGAGCAAAGGAGATATCATCTTCAAACAAGTCTCACCATTTTTAAATTACCATATCCATCTCATTTAAGATATCATTTCCATACAAACTAATAACCAATACAATTTATGTGAAAAATACTGGCCCTAATTAATACTTTTTTTAAAAATTTTCTCGTATTATCTTAATGGTTAGAACTGCATTTAGTGTCAATTGGTATACATCAATTGAGATTTTAACATGCCTCCAACTTTCTTATTTGGCCAGACAAATGATTCCATATCTATATTCATCTCGTTATCAGTCATCACTTCAAGAATCTTGGTTCCCTTACGCCATTAACATTGTCAAAATAATATGGACGCGTGCCCTTCCTGTTAGTTCTAGTAATGGCTACCAGCTTCTAGAGAGGAGCTTCTTCAAGTGAAACTCATGTTAAAAGGATAAGGGCGTGATGGGCGGCATCAACGTGTCAAAATGAGTGCCTATTGCTTCCATACAATAATGCATCCTTGATGGAAAAGCCAGACGAGTGCAGTTCCAATCCGTCTGCTTCTAGTCCTCATCAGAAGAACAAATGTTCACATCTAGGCTGCTAAGATTGGTGCAGTCCCTTTGCCAACTTACGCCATGGAAAGTGGCTTGTCTTCTTCCTAACATGAGATGGCTCAATCAAAAACTGAGACCTAATTGTCCTTTATATTAATGTGGCTCAATCATGCATGTACACTGTTGCTTCATATTTTGCAAGTATTTTAAAAATTGACATTTCAATTATCTTGGCAATCAAGTAAGATGGACTGGGATCTTGATCGGCTGCGGTGGAAGATAGAAATTTTTTAGAAAACACTAATATTTTCTAAAATACAACTGGTATATCAGATGCGACGTATTGAAATCTCAGCTAATATAGATAATTCAAAATTGGGAAGTCTTTTTTGGCACTGGTTTGATGATTTATTTATTAAGAAAATCTAAGGAGGTAGCTAGGAAGGTCAAAATTGTATGGATATTGTTTATCATATATGATGTATATCAGTTTGTATTGGTCAAACTATTGCTTGTGTGAAGGAAGTTTAGAACTACCAAAGTATTGAAAAGTCCTAGCTATTTGGTAGTTCTAAACCTTCCTTCACACGGGCAATACTTTTCATGCTACATCAAGTTGCCTAAGTCAATGCAAACAAAATCACTCACTTCGTTAACTTATAGCTCAAGCATGAAACAGACCATCTTGCAAACCAATGACAATTAATAAACTATGCTGTAATTTTCTAAACGTCTGAACCTACCTCTTCCCACCAAACTCACCAATGCAATCAATCAAATTTTGACCTGTCAACAACTGAAGTCCGTCTCGTTGGCTTTTTTTTAATTATTAAAAACATAATAATCTTGGTATTCCAGTCAATTCATTTTATCTTCCTTTGAAATATTTTTCACTCCAAAACTTATCCTTCTAAAAGCTGCATTACGGTTGGGCAGAAGTCCAAGTCATAAGCTCGAATTATTCAATCTACACCAACTATATTTCAAAATTGAAAACAATCAACCTCGACTATGTTGAATAATTGAAATCTTAGCTAATGTCTCTACCGGGCCATTGTTCAAGGCTTCCTAGGAGTCCAACATCATGAGCCAACTCTTGATGAACCACATGATTAATTAATAATCTCTTATTTTACTATTTTGCTAAAAAAATATATTTTATTGAATAATACTCTTTCAAAAGAGAGTATATACATAAAATAAAATTAGGAGTAAATTTATCAAATCTATGGCAAACAATCTTAATTAATAGGTCACGACCATCGACCAATGCTCTTTGTTATTGAATAAATCACATGACTCGAATGTGCCAAAGTCTACTTAGTTACAATGTAGACACTAGGTATCATAATATATATCTTAAGCTTGAAACCATGAGTCAGTTGCAACTATGAGCTCCCTAGCAACTACTTGCCTGCATCAATTGCTTCCAATCCGAGCTTCGGGTTCTTTCATATCTCTTCTATTATCGCTGCGGTCCTCCCTAAAAATGGTTGCCGAGGAGTTCTAATTAAGAAACCTATCCACCCATAGACATCACATTTTAGGTTGTTTTTCTCCTAGTATACTAGTTGGCCTTGCTATGTTATATTCTCATGTTGTAGTAAAAGTCATATAATTTTCGACAAGAATCCTATGTCCTGGGCCAGCCCAACATGGTGTGTCCAGAGTCGAGAAGAGCGTCATGGGCCGGGCCTTGTCTACGTCAACGCCGCTCGGACCCACCGGTCTAAGTGGGTCGCGGTCAGAGAGGAGGTCAACAACCTTCTCCTCCCCTTAAATCGCGCCGTCCGACTTCCATCAGACGGGTTATGTCCTGACGGCTGTCCAGCTCATCAGATTTTCCAAGAAATCTTTGCCCTTTAGGTTCGGGCCATATTTTATTCGATTATTAGCTCGTCACTCGCCTTTTCTTCTCCCTCCAGTTTCGAGTGATAGGATCCGAACTCTTTTGCTCCGGGCGGCGATCTCTGAATGGTAATCTCACAATCTCCTCGGTCGCAGTTCTTTTTGTAGCCGTTTCTTGCTCGTAATTCTTGTTATTTGAGCATAATAATCGTAATCCTTGTGCACGTAGGTTTTTTTTTTTTAAAACAATTAATCGTTCTAGAATCAGCGATGTCTTTAGAGAAAAGTGATAGATGGCGCAAGAAAGATTCCGATCACTGGATAACCCTAGATTAGTTGTTTGAAGAACCGGACAACCCTAGTTTATCTTGGTGGGTAGGCTACTTGAGAATGTGGCGGTCAAGTGATGATTTGGAGGTGCAATGTTAATCAATTTGGATGGTTCTACCAGCATTTTCATCAAAAAGGCTTCAACTCTGAGGAAGGAAATCGAAGTCCTTGCTCTCAAGAATGAAAGAAGGTTAGGAAGGAGGGGAAATCTAATAATGGGCCGCGAAAATGGATTATTGACGGGAATTATAGAGTGTTTCACTTGTAAACAGGAGTTGAGTAGGTTATGTATTGATGAATTTAATGCTTTGTCTGTGGATTAGGAAATTGAGATAGCAAAGATAGCAGTACGCAATGGCAGCCAAGATCTTTTGCAGAGGGTGCGCTGATAATAGAGTGATCGTGAACCTTGGCTTATTGGTGGTCGGGTTCTCATCCGCAAAGTTCCAAGTATTATTGATAGGTGATGTTGGATTCATATTTAATGATATCAAGAAAATGCTGACAGGTTAATGGACTCTTTAAGTTTAGTGTGTGAAATAGTACATGACGGTGGAAAGTGCCACAATAATCTCTTATTAGAATTATATGGCCTCTAATCCAGATCAGGAATTTACATAACAAAATCAATTTTTTGAGATAAATTTTCTTTCTTATTTAAGACCAGTGTTTAAATTATCAATATTGGGCCCCACACTGGAACTTACTAATATGATGTAATATGTTATGCCCCTGTACTGACATATGACATATTGTTGGAGCTTGTATAGCATATAGTCCCATGCATCTGTACGAGGGGTGTGTTGAGCCCTGTACTGGTACTGGTATCTTATTGGCAACAGCACACGCTGCACCACCTGATATGGTGCTTAAAATACTGTTTGAGACTTTATCCCACTGGAAGGAGCTAGAAATTTTAAGTGCTTTGCTCTAGCATTGGATGACAAATTGGCGACATATTTCTCTCAAAACTATAAGGTACGGTAATTGGAATTGCTTAATCTTTGTTTTTAGTTGGGTTAAACTGTCAAGAAATCTCTTTGCTTTATCTCAAATAGGAATTTATTCTGGTCCTTTAGTAACTGGCAAAAGCAAGACATTTAATGCATTCGAATCATCAAATGCATTAATAATATTTTTAAATTATATTACAAGAATTTCTGATAGCATGACCTGCCTATATTGATAAAAGCTTGATACATGAAATTTTCTACCTAGGTGCTTAACTTGGTCTCTTACACTTATATGCCTCTTTTTTCTCCAAGAATTCCTGACAACCGATCCATTTCACACTCTCTCCTTTCATCACTGCTCAAAAATTAACCTAAGCTGAGCCTGAGCAACATTTTTCAATGTTGGTGTGGTGAATTTCCAAACAAGAGTTGCCTCAGACCATCATTAGCTACCTTTTTGTGTGCTTTATTAATCAATATTTCTTTGTTCATGTCATAATCGTTCATAAGTATCAAATTATGTATGTTTATGACAATATGTTATGTTACCAATATGTTTCTTGGTTATATTTTTGTAACTATTTTATTCACATAAACATATGTTATGTTAGAATTGCAATATGACATACTGTTGCATTAACAACCAGGAATATCATCAACCCGGTCTTAATGTTGTGATATTTTATCATGTTTTCTTTGTTTAAATATCTTTTAGCAATTTATTAATATTTTTTACACAACTGTTCTTATCGTACAAAGATCAATATGCTCTTATATTGCTGTATTACTTCATTGACTGAAATGTTCAATAGTACAAGTTCTTTAATCTTTAATAGTAAATTTTCAAACATGTAAGAGATGATCCCAGGTGGGAAACAAAAAATAATATATGACAGATAATGCCTAGCCCAACAAATAGTTACTGAAAGAATGCCTTCTCATCCAAGAGTGGTGGAAAATAGCTTTTTTTCTGAATAATTGAGGAGCCCGCTACATGTATTTTATTCTTCTGAAATGTTGGGATCATGTCTTCCGATTTGCTGAACAGATTGTTTTGTGCATGTTCTTTAAATATTTTTGATGACCTTCTTGTGCATGCAGGAGTCCTGCCCAACAGTTAAAAGTATTCTTCTCCTTGACTCTGAAGGGAAACGTGTAGCTGTCAAGTACTATACAGATGACTGGTCAACACACTCTGCGAAATTGGCATTTGAGAAATCTGTCTTTACCAAGACTCAGAAAACAAATGCTCGAAATGAAGGTGATATGCAAACGATCTTAGATTTAACTGCAGACCAGATGTATGCTTGCTTGTCTCTTATTTTGTCGCTAAGGTTAACCAGTTTTATGCATGTCATCACCCCTTATATAATAACCTATTCTAATTATGGTAGCATGCCACTTTTTCATGCATAGCTTAATATGCTTAAATCTCAAGTAGAAGTAAAATTTTGGCCAGCTTAACATATGAAAGAATGAACATTTCTAGGTTAGCACTAAGGGTAATCTAAAAATTATATCTATATCAAATATGAAAAACTTGCTATGGTATGGATGTTAGTTATCAATCACGACCTGTCCACTTTAAACCAAATAAATGCATGCATTTGTTGATGAAAATACCAATTCCTTAGCCTTCTTGCGACATTTGGTGATGGAACTTTTCACTTATGCAACAATGATGGGATGACTGAATTAATTTGTATATAGGCTCAAAGAAAGAGGCACACAACATGTGCACTGGTAGCCTGTGCCTACCATCAACCATGAATTGTGGAGAGTAAGTTAGAGGATCTGCACACCAGATCATCCAGCTGATCCCACTCTTGCCCAAGCCATCATTTGAATATAGCAATATCATTGCTGGACCCACTCAGATTTAAAAGGTGGGCTGTCTTGTGGCTGACTCTTGATTGTAAAGATAAATCATTGAGTCATGATGTGGATCATTAGGTGAACTAGTAGCATGAAATATTTATTTTGCAAAAATGAATAATGACTATATGCTTTTCTCCTTGTCAAATTACACAAATGGAGCCATGGAACTGAAAGTATTTTGTAAGGCTGTTTCATAATATAAGTAGGAAAATTAAGGAATCACTTTTGATTACTATAAGGAAATGAAGTTGTTGACGATGTGGGAACATGAAGAAGATTAGCAGATATTTGCAGACTTGACAAGAAGCCCCACCTTGCCTTCTCCATTGGAAATCTCATTCAACTACAGCTATAGGGGATTGTGGATCAAGGTTCTAAATGTTGCAGTATGGCTTCATAACTACTTCTTGGAAAGTATGATAATATTGCATATGTACGTAAGCTACACCGGGTACTGATTGGTAGCAAAACAAAAGAAAAGGAGTGCAAACACACTTTGAGCCTGTGATGTGCAGTTTATTTGTGCCCTGTAGGGGCAGGATCTGTTCACATAGGAACTAACTTGAAGGGGTGCTGGGTACCAGTTTCTGAAGGTGCAGGCCGGTATGCTTGAGATTTGAAGCCCTGTTGAATTCTTAAACAGTAATGTTTTGTATTTTGTAACTATAATGACGGCAAAATCTAGTAAAGCCTTTGCTTGAGCCAGGTCGGATTTGCTATTCTGAACATTTGAATATATGGGTGTGAAATCTAGAGAACAGTGGGTAAATCTAGATAGAAGCTATTGTTGGCCATGTTGTAAACCCAATTTCGTACATTAATGTGGTTTCTGACATGGATTGAAGGACACTACTTTGAAGGAAAATACAGATGCACTGCCAAAAGTTATCTAGCACTTGTCCATCAATTGGATCTTCAAGTTGACTCATGAAGGTTAATGAATAAGTTCAGATAATATAAAGGCTAAGAGTTAGTAATGGTATATTCAGTCTACAAGCCCAGTAAAAATGTGTGCAAAATGAGCATGAAACCAACTGGATGAAATTGGTGAAATCAAGGTCATGATACTATGTTGTGTTAGCAACTTAGCATATGCATAGACATGCAATGGTAGTTCAGTAATGTATAGCTTGCCCAAAGGTATAATTGATATAGAGTAGCACTGAGAACATGGCTGAGGATGAACTTTCTATGAGAAGGTTATTGATATGGATAAGTTAGTTACTTGCCAGAAGTACAAAGAATAAGGCGATTGTTATACAACCTGAGGACTTATGTAAGGCTATACCAACACTTGGCACATGCATTGCACATGGCTTGTTAAAAGGAAGGTATGGTGAAAGCTGATAAATCCCCTCATACTAATGTAATTGTTTCTGTCTTTGGACAGAGAGGAAGGTGTGCTTTGTTGAGGTATAATTTATGTTGTGTGCTCAAATGATTATTGAGGTGCAATTTTTGTTAGATGCTGTGATGCGGTGTTTATAAATTGACTCATGCTTCAAGTGATTTGGCCTCAAACTTAACTTTGTTTCTTGGGTGCTTAAAATTTCTAAGATGGGTGCTGCCTCTCAAGTTTGAGCTATGTAACCTCGTTTGAAGGCAATGAATATGTTCATCTCTAATTGGAACTGCCTCTTGATATATAATCAAGGTCTGCAATTTCGATATCGGACCCCGTATCAGTACCATCCTATTACAGTGTCGATACGTGATACAATACAAGATGGCGAGACGTACCGAGTGTCGGTACGGTATGAGATGGTGTATTAGTTTAGTACTAGTATGGCATGATATGCTTGGTACATTGCGATATCGACCGGTATGACAAACCTTGTATATAATCCTCAAGATGGGTTTGCCTCGAGGGGATGTTGCTTCAAACATCATCTAGCCTTTGGGGTCCACTCCAAATATTTCTTCGTTTCTAGATGTACCCTTATTGGGTAATTTATACTTGCTTCTTGAGATAATCTGCTTCTAAAGAAAGAAGAAATTGAAACAGATAAATGCTTAGTAATTATCCGCTTCTTGGATCTTTGCCACTTTCTCAACCAAATGCAAGACAATGTTGTCTCGAGTAGGTAAATCTCATGTGCCTTAACAGATCGGCCTTATCTTACGCCTCCATTCTTATCTTTAAGTCCTCTCTATATAAAGGAAAGAAGCCTATGCAACAATATAGATGCCTACAATGATTCATGGGAGCAAAAAGGGTTAAGAGGTGCATGATGATGAGGATGGAGGCACAAGATAAGGCCTATCTATTAAGTTGGATGATGTTTATCTACTCGAGGCAAAATTATTTTGTATCTTATGAAGATCCAGGAGCAAGTAAGCATGGAGCATTTATCTGTTTCAATCTCGTCTCTTAGAGACAGATTACTCAGGAGACCAGCTTACATTATCCGAGTCCATCTTGGAAAGAAGAAATATTTGGAGTGGACACCTTCTAGAGGTGACAACACCACATAGAACTGAAAGCCAACTTGAGGTGTGTATATTTTAGTAGCCATTCCAATTTGAAGTGATTATGTTAATTTGAGGTGAAGTTATCTTGAAGAAAGGTACATAGTCGAATATGAGAAGCAGCACCCATCTTTGAAATTTTGAGCAGCGAAGATGTAGAGTTAAATTTGAGGCCAAATCACTCGAGGTGAGTTAATTTATATGCACCATGTCACTTAGGTACTAAAAATAAATTGCTCCTCAATGATCATTTGGGCAGCCGATGTAAATTACACCTCAATGGAATAAATATCTTTGTATTAGTATATCAGGTCAATTAGCTAGTCAGGTTTCATTCCTCTCAAGAGAATGACTAACAAGCTATTGGTATAGACTGTGTCAAAATTGAAAGACTTCTATATTCGGAACAATGTCCTAACAGTAAGGAATGTTAGATGCGAGGAGAAAATCATTAATTGGCTGCACTTGTGGTGAATGCCGGTCATGTCTTGGTACTGTATTTGCATTGTGCCATGCTGTGTCAGTCATGTGTGAGGACTTCTAGGAATAAGAAATGGGTCAATGCCAGTTTGTGCCATCCGACCCGAACTGGTGAGTATGTTAACTTGGTAGTTAATTCTTTTACCTTGATTGTACTTAGCTGACATGATACATACATATATTGACACCTTATGCTTGACATCGAGTTGGCCTTAAACTTCTTGCTAGCACTAGAACTAGACAATGACAACTATAAGAAGTTGCTAAAAGTGAGAGGCATAATGTCCAACACACAAATGTATTGCTTGTAATAGAGAAGCACAGGCAGGTGATGGATGGATAACTGTTTAGGGTGATTTTTTTTTTCCCCTTTGGTCGAATTGCTATCCTCCCAGAGGTCAAAATTTGCTAGAGAAGGATTTTGATAGTAGTAGTAGTAGTAGTAGTAGAGAGAGAGAGAGAGAGACAGAGAGAGAGAGAGAGAGAGGGGGGGGGGGGGGGGGGGGGGTCTGTTCTCCATGATGACGTATCCATTCTTTTTCTTAAAATTGCCTAGTATTTCACAGGTCTGCATATTTTCCCTTATCAAGCTAGTTGCCTTGAAGTGATTGGTTCGGATTGTTATGTTGGAAGGGATTTGGTGCATGTACTTAGAAGTTTATGCATGATTTGTCATGTTTGTAGTCTAGATTTACATCACTCCACTATATTCATTTTCTGTAATAACACGAGGGTGTTTTGCTCTATTAACGGTGAACCAAATGTACAAGAATTAACTTCTCCTTTTATTAAATGAATGATACTCTTGTATCATTTGCTTTATCGTGTGTTCTAATATTCTATTTTCTAACAATGTAAGTACACCTGAGAATGGTGTTCCTTTTGCATGCTACTGATGCTGCCCATTTTCATCATGTACAGCGGAGATAGTTATGTTCGATGGTTACATTGTTGTCTACAAGTTCATTCAGGACCTTCATTTTTTTCTTATTGGAGGAGATGATGAAAATGAGCTCATCTTGGCGGCAGTTCTTCAGGGATTCTTTGATGCAGTTGGGCTTCTTCTCAGGTTTTTGCTAGTTGCTATTACTGTTTACCTCTTTGAATGTAGTTGCTTGCCTCATAAGCTGGCAGTCTTCTGCTTATTAATGTCTGGACTGCATCTCACTTATTCCAGAAACAATGTGGACAAGAAGTCAGCACTTGAGAATCTGGATTTGATCCTTCTATGCCTTGATGAAATTGTGGATAGAGGGTACCTCCTTAAAACTTTTATGTGCAATCAGTGTTTATTAGACCTATTATATCTATGACCTATGTGTTCCTGTGAATACTAACAATCTAGTTGCGTGAAAAGGTAGAATGAAAGCTTGTAAACTTATCAACAGTTTGGTTGGAGAAGCATGCTAATTAGAGCTGACAAGAATACCGGAAAATAGCTTTTAAAATAATATAAAACCTGAGCTAGATATGAGCATTCCCCTGGGTATCTCAATAATCCTATTTAAAAAAAGAAAGAAATGCAAGTGTGGTAACTGAGAGAGGCTTGGATCCATCTGGCATAAGAATGTCCAATAGGATGTCCTAACCATGCTATATAAGTGGCGTACTTGTGCTATTTATGCTCTTCATTCAAATTTTAGAAAAGCAACATCTTTGTAACCAATCCATCATGATTGATTAAAGATTATAGCCCTTTCTGCTATTGAGATCGAATTGTTATGGGACAAACTCATATTTTGAATGTGTAGCTTTACATGCTGCTTCAGCAGATGTGATGCTAGAATTTTTTCTGATAGTCAAAATATGCTCATGCAATAACTTATTTTCTGATTTGTGGTCTTGCAGGATCATTTTGGAAACAGAGGGAAGTGTAATTGCGGGAAAAGTTGCCACCAGTGGTTTGGACAGTGCAGGATCACTTACTGAGCAGGTGCAATGAATTTCTATCTCACCGATCTAGTTCATTTTCTGGTCAAATTGGATGGCTTTTAGTTCACTTTATCTAAACTAGATGTGCTCTTCTGTCTGCAGACTATATCCCAGGCCCTTGCCACAGCACGTGAACACTTGGCAAGATCTCTTCTCAAGTGATGCAGTGGCAAGATGCAAATATTTTAGCCTTTATCAATAGTCAATGGTCATGTAAAATGCACCTATTTTGTACTGTCTCGATCAATCAATTGATTCCAGTTAGTATCAGAAGTGATGTTATGAGCATGGTGGGCATGGTGGCTGGTTATGTAGGCGTAACAACTGTTGTTGATAACTCCCTAAGAAAAGGTGAGCTTGCAGCAATCAAGCGTTGGAATAATTAAGTGGCACTAAATGGAAACTTTTGGGTGGACTTATTTTCTCGTATGATTTTATTTGGTCCCTTTCTTAGTTCATAATTATGCATCTTTATAATCATTGATGGAAATTTGATCAGATGAATTGTTTAAAGCTTCTTTTCGCCATTTAGTAGTTTTGCATGAAAGTAGCGAACAGTCTTTTGATGTGGATATTATTGCCCCGGCTTTATGCAACTCTTGGATGTTGCTCTTTCTTTTGAGTTCCTTTCGCATTATCAATTATGTGTGCTCTTGTCGGTTGCCATGCTCATAGTCCAAGCTTATCTCTATTTTCACGACCTGTCACTTTTTGTTGCATGTTTCAACCGTTTGGCTCGTGTCCTCGTATCTACAAGCTTATCTGGTCCATTGTTTTTTTTACCCGCTACAAACGGCCGATTCACACTTCTCTTGATATGAATGCATCTAAGAAAATTAAAAAATAACAGATCTTGAAAAACCTTTGGCAATTGTGTCTTACAGGTCCAGAGAACTCCATTGGAGTCATCAGCCATGAAGGAAGCTATTCAGTTCACGGTTTCATTCACCTTTTGGTAGATATGCCTCATCCCAAAAAAAATGCATCTTTTCGTCAAACTCCAGATGCCCCCAAGTAGAGGATGGATAGATACTTTTCTCGTATGTCCTTGTATCAATCAATAACCATGGCTGAGTAACCTTCTAACACAAAATGGCGTCGGCTCTCAAAATGGCGTCGGCTCCTAAAATACATCGGGTGTGGTTGAGGCAAGTTTAAATAATCCTCAACTATGCTCCAAAGATTGAGATATCGAAGATCAGGTTTTCGCTGCCACAATTTTGGAGTTCAAGTCTCTAATCATAGCCTGTTCCACCATTCCTGCCATGATCCATCACACATCAATCAAAGTTGACCTCGAGAAAACTCAAGGGTGGGATTTTCCACGAATAAGCATTGTTCGAGACGCTACAAGAGCAGAAGTAGAGTTCCAGATGCCTCGAGCTATTATAAGCTCTCCATGAGGACCTGCATGGATGATCTCAGCAATCTGCACCCGAGCCCTCTTTAGGACTATCCTCAACGGTGGACTGCTTGTTGGAAAATAGAGCCTAAAAATTGCTATATTGTTATTATAGAATAGTATTATAAAAAATAATATACTAAAATAAATTCAAAAGATTGAAAAGACTTTGCTTGAATCAAAGCATAAGATACATACTGCCTTAAGAATATGATTTGCCCCCTTATGTGTGGGTCTACGGCGTCTCATCCTCAAAGTACAACAACCCGGCTCAGTCTGATCCTCCTCTAACGAACATAATTTTTGGGGAGACTTGACTCGACCGACTCCTTCAGATATCCAAAAAAAGAAAAAGATAAAAAGAAGAAAAATTTTAAGAGCGGAAGAACTCTATCAGTGGAAGAAACTCTTAAGATGAGACAAAGCACTAGTGAATGAGAGAGGGATCGAGATGTGTTTGATTTATATTAGTCTGGATGACCAAAGAGACGTGATGGTTCCAAGGACACAAAATGTTTCGGAAACATTGTATCTTTTTGAAAACTATTATTTTCTTTTGAAGAGTCATAGCTCTTCTGAAAGAGGCGCCTCATAAAAAGTATGTTAAAGCATTTAAAATAACTAAAATTTAAGGGATAAAAAAATCTAACTTTTTTTTTAAATTAAAATTCTAATATTGCTCTAAGATTCAAGTATTTCTGACCATCTAAATGTGGTAGCCAACATGTGTAGCCATAACCGTTCCGAGTTTGAGTTAAGGCCTATCTAACCAACTCCTCAGGATTTTAAGGAAGGAATTAGCCGAGGTCATCATGCGGCGGCGTACTTCTTGAGGAATGGGGATCAATCTCTAAACATACTCGACTCTTCCATACCGGAAGAGGATATAATTAATAGACTTCTCCACCTTACAACAGGGCAAGTCGATGAGATCCTCAATCTATGCCTGCTCAGGACGGTTCTAGTTAGAATGTGTCCTCAGGTTAGTGAAAGATAAGCCCAGTTGGACGATGATGACTAGTGTTGCTGTTGCCATGCTGGAGGCAGTGAATAGAGGAAAAAAAAAAGCGCTAAAACTATAAAGAGGCACCTTGGGGAACGTAGTGTCGGGTTCATGGAAATTCTACTTTCCAGCGTTTCTGGCGTAACGGTGAAGACGAAGATTCTAGAACCATGAAGAGCTTGCAAAAAGTCATATATTTTTCTCATCTCTACGTGAATTGCAGATGAGTTGAATGGCATTATTCAATTGTCCATAAAGTGCTATTTAATTTTATAAATACAGAATAGCATTATTTCATGAATTATGATATGCGTACGTGACGCGGAACTTCTTATGATTTTAATCGGGCAGATTAGGCAATACCCTGAAGACCCATAATTTTCTTTTCTTTTCTTGGTTAAGTATGCTTGATCTTTGGACCTCCCAACTAGCACATATGTGACTACAATTTCATTTGGATTCGAACATACATCATAAATGGAGCAAGTACGTGAGGATTTTAAATGTAAAGAACGAATATCTGACCCCTTCAATTTAAATTTTTAACTTGTCAAATCCTTGGCAATTGCACATAAAAAATTTGCTCAAATGAAATTTCTGGCTCCTCCTTCCACTTTCCAGTTCCTGCTTCATCATCCATCTGAGAGTTTGTTAGCTACTGCCAAAAGCCATAATAATTGGGCTTCAAATCCTCTAAATTCTTGCTTGTCCAAAAATTAGTAACATCTCAAAATTTGAGGATTTGAGATATTGATGTTCAAGGGCAAATGAAAACTCTTAAATGAGAGAACTTAGGTTGCAGTTATTGATGTTCTAGGGCAGCTAACAGGGCAAGCACAATCAAACTAGACTGTCTTCCACTTGAAAACAGTTCAAAAAAAAAAAAAATCTTTCTCGTCTACCATAGCACCGCCTACAGTAAAGTTTATGATTTTATCAAAAAGAAGGTACAACAAGAAAGTGAAGTTAAGAACAGTTCCCTGCTAAAAGTGACGATTGTTTTCAAATTGTTAACATTCATATAAATGATAGTCATTAACAGAATTTTGCACAGCGCTCGTGTATTTGACTACTGTAGTTCCAGCACTATGACAATTGAATGGAAGCGGCCAGAATAGGATATAGAGAGCTTGAGTGCCACTTAACCACTGAACTCAGCATTGAAAGATGAATTAAAGCTCATCATCCATCAATACCCATCTTTGGGTATATAAAAGAGAAATTAAAGAGAAGCAGTTGAATAATCATTTCAGGTCGGCAATCTACCAGACAAGTATTGAGTTAACTTATCCCTCAGTTCAACTCCAAACTTGTCCCCCGCATCACAATATCGCTGCTTGTAACGGGTGTCATGGTGGTGAGACAACGGCATCTCATCCGTCACTTCATCTTCCAAGTCTATGACTATGTTGTGAAGCAAGCAACAAACGAGAATAATTCTTGGCAGTCTATGCTTATCAGGTCGCCACATTTCCCCCTGAACAATCTTCCACATATCCTTCAGTCTTGCCAATGCCCTCTGTGCCACCATTCTGGTTGCAGAGTGTCGCTTGTTGAACTCAATTTTGGAATCTGAAAGGTCCTTCCCTTGGTAAGGAGTAAGAAGCCAGGGATGGAGGGGGAAGCCGGCATCTCCAATTATATACTCACTCACCTCTGAACCTTCTGAAAGCTCCATCTTTTTTCCATTCAGCCTTGCGCCTTTTTCACACAATTTGTAGAATCCTGAGCTGTAAAGCACGAGTAACTCATTCATGCTACCGGGCCAGCCAGTGACAATGTCCCGGAACCTCATCTCAGGGTCCACAATGGCCTGCAGGACCATGCTGTAATTCTTCTCATAATCAATCCACACTTTGTTGGAGGAGTCCACAGAAGGCAGGCACATCATGATGTGGGTGGTGTCAATGGCACCACAGCAGTTAGGCAGACCCCGGACTTTCTCAAACCTGGACTTTATAACTTCCATCTCTTCAGAATTGGGCCATCGGAGGTGGTGAAGTCCTCTCTCTTCCATAGACTCCACAAATCGCCAGGTCACTTGAGAGACAGTCGAATGGTTCATCCCAAAGGATGTTCCTATATTCAGTAGCGACTCACCAGAACCCAACCTTCTTAGAGCAACAGCTACTTGATCATCCACAGACAGGATCTTTCCATCTGTGAATGTGAAGTTAGTTGTCTTTGCCATCAAGTCCTCCCTCACCAATGAGGATATGTAGTTGAAGGTCTTCCTTGAGATCTTGAAGACAGACTCAAATCTTTTTGGTTCTTTTGATAAAGATAAGGGTCCTGAGAAAGTAACAATTGATGGGAAGAATCATCAACTCGTAGCACAACGGTTCGAGAAGATTCAAAGTTTATCAGAAACTTCATATTAAAGATAAATTCCATTGTCACTGCAAAGACTCATCACCAAAATGTAAAGACAACCAGGTGCAGTGGGAAAGAACACAAGCACAAAAAATAAGATAAATTTAGCAGCGATAGAAAACATGGTGCCTCCATTGAGAAGTAGATGACTGAAATTTGCGAATTTTAGATCCCCATTAGGACATGAAGAAAGCACTTTATATTCAAAGTTTGGACATACAACTGAACTTTTTACCAGTCACATGAAATGAGTTAAAGCAAATGTATACTTGTGCCGCTAGTTAACTACAATAGTATTAAGAATGGACCTTTTAATGCTACGTGCTGCTAGTAAATTTCTTTTTCATTGGTTTCTATTTGAGACAAGGAGTCAGAACCATTTCCTTGATGTAAACTGCTGAAGTCATTCCTGATTTTATCTCAATCTTGTGTATGTTACACCAATGCAAACACATCTCTTTGTTATGCTAATTAAGGTTGTTTAAATTTTATGAAAAAGAGACGCCAGTAAGGGCTGCAATGTTTGACACCGACCTTAAACTAGAATACTGGAAGCAGACAGTATTAGCATCAAGATGTTCTGCTAGAAAGTTGCGATAGTCGGTGATGTCTGCTGAAGACTGCTTTGCTATATCACTCAGAGAAAGCCCTAAAACAATGGTGATGACTGTTAGAGGCTATGGCATACCTGCCTGTCTCTTATAACAAGCCACTTGAATAGAAGAAATAGAAATCATAAAGCACAAAAGAACCTTATGTAATGTACATATGGACCTATGGTGTCAACACCATGGTAGTAATCATTTATAACATATTGACTACGTACAGCCTATATGTAAAGTTGGATAAGATACTGGTTTGGATTTGTCATGCTCTCTATATATTGTGGGTCCATATAAAACATATGGCTTCAGGGGTCCATTTTTTGCAACTTGATTATGAATTAGTTAGATCCGGACTGGGATTTCTTTGACGTGCAATGAATCTAACATGATCCAAACAGACCAAACCTGATGCATTCCCACAATAGCATTCAACTGATCATGGTGCGTAGGTTTTGGAGCTTGCTGAAACCTGTGAAACCAGTGCTTCTACTACCCTCACTCAACATCTATAGCTCTAAAATGTAAAAAACTACTCAATTGAGATACTAATGGACACCTACATGCTGAAGCCTCAATGTTGTAACTTCACTTCAAGCAACTTTATGCCCAGAATCATCATTCAAGAAGTGCAAACTAAGAAGCAGTTTTGTAACATACACCTTTCTCCAATTAAAATAAGCAAGCATTGCGGTGCGCACTTGTACTATCAACACCTAAAGAATCCTCGCCTGCATGTGTTGAAGAATGAGACCTAATGCTGAAGATGATTCAACCATCCCATGGTCTGGAGGCAATTCATACATCATAAATTTCCTAGCCTTTTCTTTTTCTGGGAATTTAAATTTTAACCATACAAGTAAAACATACCCCGTTATCTTAAAATGGGTTAGTTTTGCCAAGTTGAGAAGAACTGAGAAACTAGTATTAATATGCTGATGCACAAGGTTAGTTCATAACCTCTAGTGAATGGTGCATCACCATATCGATCAATAGTTAATGAAGTAGTTGTGAATGTACAACCCAAAACATGCACTATATCTTAAGTATTTTGTTTCTATACATTAGTACATCAAATACTTCATTCAAGTTACTCCGGGATCGCCAAATTTCCACTACAATAGAAGCTATTGTACTGGGATTTAATCCATTCAATTACCCCACAAGATGTTGCTGAAATTACTTCTACATGTTTATTTACAGATTTAAAATTTTCCCAATACCAATATAGTAAACAACTCATAATATTGACTTAGATAACCAGAGTCAGATTAAGTTTGCTCCATTCAAGTGATTTTACTTAAGATAGCTACAACCAAATAAATCCAATATAAACAGCCTTCATTTTCCCACAGCTTGACAGAAATTCATTTTTGAAACTATAACATCTGGGCTGCATTACTGAATATTATATAGAAGCTCCTCTCTAGGAGTTTGCACAAGCGTGAAAGATACACCATCAATATAAATGCACCAATAGGTCGCGTGAAAATGCAGAATGCCTTTTGATGCTATCATCACCATGAAAACCTTTTTCTTCCTATCTTACTTTATCCCAGATACTCTCTACTTGTAAGTTCTAATAGCAGGAAGTGGGAACGGAGAGCTTCTTTAGTCATGGACAAGCTAACCTGCACCTTTCCTGCACGAAGAAACAAGATAAAAATCTGATCCTAAGACAGGAAACTATGTATGATGCTTCAGTATGAACTTGATGATACCAATTTACTGAAGAACTTCTTGCATGATTCCAAAAGCTTCCTGTATAGCTTAAAGCAATTTAGCATATGATGTTGACCTTTTATGCTCCCATTATGCTCAATTATAGAGATCCACATGTTTTGTCTTGTAATTGATGTTTGATCTCTTTTGCTCTTCCAATAGTTTTGTGGTTTATGTAGGTATTGGAATGTATCACTTTGCCAATTTGTGGAATCCGCTTTGTACCTAGTGCTCTAGTTTACAGTAGGATACTTTGATCAATTACAATATGGAACAATAAAATTTACTTATTCTTGCTTGTCATTTCCCATCTTTGCCATTCCTCAAGGTTTCTATAGGTTCCATGGTGTTTCATAAGGCCTACATCTTGCAGAGTCAAAGACTTCACCATCTTCGCCCTCTCATAGTTTGGTCAATGCTTCTTTAGGCCGGCATATTAATCTTGTGCCATTCCATTTCTGTCGCATCTCAATGACATTCTACATATATTGGATCATTGTTAAGCCAGTTTAGCTTTGCATCAACATTTCAAGGATTTGATTCAGATCTTGGAGATGTATGGATCAATGTTTTTGGAGATCTTGGAGATCTTGATTTCAGTTCCTTGAATTAGTTCGATCTTCAATGTTTTTGGCTATGGCAACATCAGGCAACGCACTTGAATATGCAACATCTTCTGTATTCTAGGATTTATATAGGGGGGATTCGGCCCTAGTTCAGTGTGTTAGCATAGGATTTGGAACCTTGATCATCATGTTCACACCCTAATAAGATCTTGCACTCCCAAGTCTCAAAACTTGTTGATCATGATTTGGAATAAAACAATGGCAAGCCCTAAGGAATGATGTACTCAAACAAGGGTTCTTGACCGAACATGAATTAGATACCGATCCAAATATCAATTTTGGCATCCCTTATTCTGGGAGAAACAATATAAATATAAAGAACTTATTTAATCAAGTGAAGGTGGACCATAAAAAGGTATATAATCTTAGTGCCCTAGCTTGTGTAATTGATAGCAATAGACCTTATGTCCATAGATAATTTATGATTTTAAGCAACGGATGGAAAATATCAGAGTAAGTTCTATAAGAGATACTATAGATACTGAATTTTTGATGTCTGATTTTCTACTTTTGAGTTTGGTATTGTCTTATTCAAAAAGATTGATGGGGTATACAAAATAGGACAGCAATCAAATGTTAAAAAGACAAAAGCTCCTTTCCTTGGTAAAAAATACCAACAATTGCAATATATTATGTCATGCATGTTGAAGTCATTAGATTATTTTACACGTTATGTAGATGAGAATTATACTTTTTTCATTGATAATTAACATTCAATATATTGTTATATGATATACAATTAGATATTGGAACAGATGTTGTTTGCAAGATGACAAATTAAATAGGAATAGCTGAAAATTCTCTCAACGTAAACACCACTTAAGATTTACCAAAGTCTTCCTGATCACTTCCAACATGATTGGTTTAGTTCTTCCCCTATTTTCTAACCCTACGACAAAATTTGGAGCTCCACTCTGCTTGGCCTTCCCGTGTCTAGGAAAATCAGACCCTTTAATACAGAGACAAAAGTTAACCCTTTTACACCATTAAAACATCTAAAATCTAGAAAATTCCTTGAACAACTCAAAAACAGAACTTAGTATGGTAGAAGAAGACTAGGTTTTTCCACTTACAGCATATCAATAAATAAATAAATAAATAAATAAATAAATAAACTGACAGAAAACTATCTTCCATAATGAATATGAAAGGACTCAATAAAGAGAGGAGACAAAGTTGTGCAGAAAAAGCTGAAAATAGGACATGAGGTAGAGGAACCAAAGAAGACTCTAGATGGAGACTGTGGAAGGAATGTTTGTTTAAGGCTTGACTAACTGAAACATAGTACTTCATAAGTATGAATGGCGTTAGCTAAGGGAAAATGTAGGTGCAGAGTATGGCTTGTCCATTAATGGTATCAGATAACAGGAAATAGTAAATATGCCCAAATAGCAAAAACATGAAACATAACAGCCAATGTTATGTATCTTTCCAGTCTTAAACTCATATATCTACTAGTTCCACATGATCAAATAGATCTACATTTTTTATGTTTAACACTTTTCATACTAGATCTATTAAACTAATTTCATCAGTTAAATATGGATATTGCTATTTAATTTGTATTTAGTATTCCACTTTTTTTTTTAACTTTAATGTTCAGCTTAAAAGTTCATACATGGTTTCACATATCTATCCAAATGACAAATACTTCTCATTCACAAACTGAGAGCAATAATTAGTATAATTAATGGAAAAAAGCCTAATCAACCACTATAGACGCAAAATGCTAGTTGGCATTCTAATATAACAGAACATGTCTTATCTGAAAAAACATTCATTGTACTACTTGGATATTTTGGGGCATACAGACATTTGTGATCTCTATAATTTATAATTGTAAGTGCACAAATCATCATTTAATCTGCTGAACAATGTTGGAATCAGAAATTGTTCTTTCAAAATAGTTATTTCAAAAAATAAATCTTCTTTTGCTTCCCAACATATTTCTCCTATACATGCACAAGATTCCTTTCACAAATATGATTCTAATCAGTGCATATGATTTTCCGAGAATCAGGGGAGATATGTTTTTCTCCAATATCTCAATTATTGGCACGGACACCTTGACGTCAAAACTTAAAGCATGTCCAGACATCACCTAATAATTCTGTCTACTGCCCAAGATTCCAAGCGATCCATATATCTAGCATTTCATTACCAAACAACCACAACCAATAATTAATCGATCTATGATTATTCAATGATTATCAGGACATTCTCAGTTAAGGAGCTAAAGTTCCAATCTTCATCGGGGATGGAACACTACCACGCTATTGTTCCAGTATATGTGATAGAATCTGCAAGAGAAAGGCAAAAAACAAAAAAACAACAAAAAAAAAAATCAAAGAGTAGATGAATTTCCAAGGTATGGGTATCATCAGGAAAATGATTATGGGACTTAAGCAGCAAACAAATGCTTAATCTTGGTAGAGAGTCTAGAGACATTTTTTTCTGAAACTTCTGAAAAATGATATACTTGACCTTAAACTTGAAGAACAAATATAGAACATTCAAATGTTAGATAAACCAAAAATGAGTAGACAAGCTAAATCTGCATAGTCCTTAGAATTCAACCAGTCCAGTTCATCTTGCAACCTCCCCTCTGATGCAGAGTTCTTTTAAAGATGTCAAAGAATTGTTTAAAGAATTGGATCTGTTGAACACTTGAAGCAACAAATTGTGGTGATAAAAGTGGGAAAAAAAATGATACAATGAAGTGGAAGCATCAAATGCAACACTGAGTAGGAAATGAAACAATAAAGCAAAACCACCACCATAGCACTATGAGATATATTGCCCAGTACACTGGCCTACATAAGGCATGAACTAGGCACAAAAGACCTATCTCAACCCGCGGATAGCATGGCAACGGCAATGATTCTAAAGATGATGCTGAAACAAAGAGTTGTATGTAAATCTCTTCAACAATCATATCTCAATACATAGCAAGAGAACTAAAAGACTAAGCGTGCATGTAACCTTTGGCAAGAAGAGTGTAAGTGGTTTTGTTTCTACATCTAGTTGCTAGATACTACAAACAAACCAAGCATGCTGGTACATACCTCACTCCTAATGAAAGTGTGAAAGGAGGACAAAATATACACTCAAGAACATGTTTTAGATAGCAAAATATTTGATGGCTGAGTGCACCAGTAAAACAGGATTTTTGTTTCCTAACGGACATCCAACATACATGAGGCCATGGGCCAAGATTATCAAAAAAATGTTGGAGTTTTCCAATGTTTATTTGATTCCTTTACTTTCTAAGGTTAGGAAGCTTCAGTGAAATCACCTCAAAGAAATCTACATTTCATTTTTTCTGATTTAATTTAGGCAATTCCTAGAAACATTGATGTTAGTCTCTACGTGCACGGTGGTACTTTTCAAGATTGATAAATTATAGGATAGTGAGTCTTAGAGTAACTTATCTGAAATATGGCAATTTTCTAAATCAAATTTGCAAAATATCCCATCAGAAGTCTTGTTTTTCTTCACGTTATTATTATTACAAACATCTTTCTATTATACATAAAAGGTCATCATGCTTGCCCATGTATTTTTAACTTTCTTTCAAATTTTTGAAAGTTTTGATAATCCTTTCAAATTATCAAACTAGCATTCATCTCTAGGGTATTAAAGTAATGCTAAATCCCTTTCCTTCGACACACCAATAAATCAACCATGGTTTCAAGAAATATTTGAACAAAACCCAAAAAATTAGTAAGCTTTATTCATGATTAAGATTTAGCATAACCTAAAGAAACTTTTAGTATGAAGAAGAGTTATCAAATCAAAACTTAAAGAGGAACAAGAAGAAAGAAAAACATGTAAGTTTGTTATACTCCTGAAGATATCTGGTAGAGAAAACAGCATCTGAAGAAAGCCGCTTGATCATTTCAATTATCATTGAACCTACCCTGCAACAGTGGCTTATGTCAATAGGAACAAAACAAGTCTAATGTGATAAACTCATTCATCTGTTGAACTTCTTGTCCTCTCATTTGCTGTGATTGGGCCTGAGGTCTTCAAAATTTTGTCATGTTGCGCAGTCCGAGCATTATGAGCAGAAGGACCTTTCAAACAATCTCCACAGAGATCATGGCTTCCACTTGAAGAATGTTGGGCATCAAGTTCCAAACGCTACCATAATAAGCTACCATCTCGCTAACAAACAAATGAACGAGCAAAATAAGGAAAACTTGGTTATATTTATCATTCAAACAATTAAGGATGCACCTCTAAGATCTGATACAATGCAAAAAAATAGAAGTGCTTAAACATTGCGTCTAACAACATCAACCAAATCCGATAACAAGCATCCACATTATCTGACAACTGCAACTTTAGAGTAGGAGATCCACATCCAAAAATATCTCCCTTCTGGGACCTCATCATATATGACTTCAATCACATTTGATCAAAAAAGTAAAGCAAAACGTGTTAACCCACCTATGAAAACCTAATAAGTATCGTGGACGCGAACATAATTCAATCTAAGAAGATCACTCCTTGCTATCCAACTTTTGTTATGGAAAGCCATCACCCCAAATGTTAAATAACACTGAGGTTTGTGATGCAGTACTCATACAATATCTGTTGCGTCACACGTAATCAAGAAAGCACAAACATCTAATTCAGGACCCAAACTAAAATGACAGAAAAAAAAAAAAAAAAAAAAAACATTACCGAATCTAACAACCCAAAATACATGAAATCCACGAACTACAATATCATCCATTCGGCGCCGTTAATTGCAAGAACTAAAGGTATAAAAAAACAGTGGCACAGCAAGATAAGACATCCATAAGAAAGAAGAGCAAGCAAGAACAAGTGGGAAGAGAGATAAACCTGTAATCCTTCTCGAGAAGTCATCCCACCAATCACCAGTTCCCTGTCCCGACGCCATCGACGCAGCGGCGGCGCACCTCTCGGCCTTCTTCTCGGCCCTCTTCCTCTTCCGGAACCCTCTAATGGGCCCCATGTTCGCACCTCCACCACCACCACCACCACCCACCCACTCACCCGATCTCGGAGAGCCCACCGACCCTCGGCCAAGAAAAAGAGCAAAGAGTACTAGAAAACAAACTGGAGACAGGAGAGTAAGTCAAGGCCCAAAATTCCCTGCGCAAATTCCTTATGATAGAAGGAAAATCGCAGCGAGAGAGAGGGAAAGGGAGATCAGTTAGGAGGCGATATAGGTCGTGGTAAAAGAGGCATGCAAGGCTGGTTATAGCGAGGGAAGGAGAGAAGTAGAGGAGGTACGATTAGCAGGAGAGAGAATGCTGTAGCTGGCGAGTGGTGCGCTGCTGTTGGTGTTCTACAGCATGCAAGAAGGCTTCATGGATGGGTGCGGATTTGAAATGGCTCGAGAGCAGCAGATGTCGGATGAGTATCTAACGAGGACATGTGGGTGAGAACTTGTCATGGGGGCAGCGCACCAAATAGAGAGAGAGAGAGAGAGAGAGAGAGAGAGAATCAGGCGAGGAACCAAAGAGGGGGGTCTGTACTTTGTAGCCTCTGGAGACTTGGATTTGGAGTTTTTGGGAACGCAAAGTTGCTTGGTATGAAGCATATAACCAAACCATTCCAAAATGTATTCTGTGTGCAAAATCATGGAAGAAGGGGCTCAGTTGATTAATGCTTTTTGTAAATGGATCTGGAATTGGGATTAGCTGTAGGCCCTGGTTGATCAAGGGTCAGTATGGGTCAATCCTGGATTATTATCTATTAAATTATAGAATTGTGCAAAGAAGGCGCTTGAATGACAAAATGACCCTCATCTTATCATACCATCTTATTCTCATGGTTGTGTAATTGGTCAGTAAAGGTGGCTTTGTGCGTCGAAGAGAGGGTCATGAGGAACTTTGGTACTATGGATGGAGAGTATTTTTGGTCAATTAAAAAGTTGCTGCTTCCCAGGATCATTCACTGTCTCAGTCCCCATGGCAGGGGTCATGGAGGCAGCGCTGGTCCTGCGAGCGGGAAAGAGAGCAGTGTGGTAAAGTGATTTTTTTTTTTTTTTTAATCTTAATCAAAAGGGAAGTTATTGAGGTGCGGTATATCTTGGAGTCGTCTCTCTTTCAGTAAAAGAGTATTTTGGTGAGGGACGGGATCCAATGAATAGTCGGCATACCAATTACTAAAACAACGAACGGATGCTAAACAGGTGCAATGTTCTTTACATTTTACCGCCGAGTTCATTACGTGGCAGGTGTGAGTTTGCTGGATTTTCTGTTTTATTTGTTGGATGGGCAATTGGGCTGGCTCATGGATCCATAGACGTTTTCCGGGCTTCTGATGGGCTTTGTCGGGACTTTCTGTGGGTGCGGCTGGTGGGATGCCGATGTTGGAACGAAGTTCATGGGACCTGCTCTAGTGGATGATGCCTACCTTCAATTCAACTGGAGACTAAATTAGACTTCGAGATGCATAAGATACGAAGCACGGTACATCAACATGCAGCTCGCATGTGTATCAAATGGCGAATAGAGCTGCAGACTGGATTGCCTCCTATGTTACTCGGTACACCGGAGCGATTCTTTGGACTAGTACTGCTGAGATTTTATTTTTCTTTTATCATCTTATTTCTTCTGACTTGGCAGATTGTAGCCACGTAAGAGCTATATGAATACCGTTTTTATCAAAAAAAAAAAAAAAAAAAAGTAAGAAAGAAACATGCAGCTCATGTGCCCACATACCATGCGTCCCTTTGTTGGGTGATTGGCCAATATTGCATTAGAAGATCAAACGATTTAACAAGCATTGCATGTTCTTAGCACTTGACATGAAGAACCTCGAGACTTTAAAAAGGTCCAGTAGCATAAATATAAATGCATGTTCAAGCCTTCTTTTGGTGGAAATACATGTTCAACTCTTCAAGTCGCCCATAATGCATAGCAGTAGGTGTGAGGAAATTGTTTTGTATTTGCTAAATCTAGCCAATTATACTTGTAAATATCACTATAATTTTTATCCATGCAATGTCACTTGCATACAACTCCAAAAACTAACGGGTTAAAGTTGTTATCAAGCACCTGTTAGTGAGTCCACCTTCTTTCACCTCCTTTTTAGGTAATGATTAAGGTTAACGTCTAAACCGGGGCAGCCCAACTGGCTCAACTCCTGTTGGAGAAACCATTTCCCATGCTCAGAATTCATGAGGATGCTAAAGTCACCGGGTGTTGATGAATTGGATTGGAATCATGCCCTCCACCAATTTAGACAAAGATTATTCACGTCCTAACTCTAAAAAATAAATTAAAGATAAAAATAATTATGGTTCAATAACTTTAATCCCATTTTGTAGTATACTTAAAAGAACTTGATACTTCATAACCAATTTCTTATTGAATTATCAACAGGCATTACCTTTTCATCTCAAAATAGATAATAATTAATTATTGATATTTGAATCGCTTCTATCTTTATTAGTGTTAAAAATTATTGATTTGATGGAGGAGATATTATATGAAAAGTTATGTTCAGAATCTTCTGATCGGTCCGCATATTAATATTATAGGATGGCTGCAGAAGATCAAAATTGGGTCAGATTCAGGTCGAGCCAGGATGCCTTTGCCTTCAACCTAAATCCAATCTGGCTTGAATTAAGATCGGTGTTTGCAGACCAAACAATGTGCCTTTTACTATGGGTTAAGTACTTAAGTTTGGTTGGGTTTGACCTAAACTAAACCCGTTGTGCGGTGCTGCAAGTTTCGGGCTATTCCTGCTGGTATCTGGAAAAGTCACTGAAACCCCACTAAAGCGGTTGGTGTTTTTCCAACTCATTCGAGCCGTTCTTCAACGTGGCTTCAGAGTTTCTATGTCAAGACATTGGCAGTAGTTATGCCTACTTTGCTTTTTCTTGGTAGTCACTCGTGTTATAATTGACATGGTTCCGTTGACTTGAATCTAGTTGCAAGAACGCACAACGCAAAAGGGAGGGAAAAATGGTCACTGACCCAGTCTATTTTCCAATCTCTTACCATCATATTCTCTCTTCAATATCCTGGCAATTCATATAGATTGATTGCGGTAGTCTCCCTGGTATCGCCGTCCACTATAATCTTTTATTTGGTATGAGAGATGGATAGAGGAGAGGATGGATGAGTCTTCCATCCATCCTCAGAAATGAAAGAAAGGATGAATAGTATTTATATAACATTTTTACCAAACTACCCTTTAATAAAAAAATATTACAATTATCGATTTATAACACTTATTTATATTTAAAAAATTGGGAAATATACAAACTTATAATTTTTATAATTTATAATTATATAAAAAATTATATAAATATTAAATTTTACTTTAATTCAATTAAATAAATAATTTTTAAATTAGTTATATTTGAATTAATTTAATTATATATTTTACTTATTTATATAACTTATTAATTTATAATTTAATTTACATATTTAATTAATTTTATATAAATAGTTAACTAAAAAAATTGCACATATACATAGTAAAATAGAAGCAATTCCAATTATTTACTTATAATTATAGAAATTATGTACTAAAATTAAAGCAACTAGTAATGAAATTAATGGTATAGGGTTAATAGTATAGGTAAAATAAATAAAAAAAATATGTGTAAATAAAATGCACGAAAAAAATAAAGAAGTGTTAGAATTTTGACAAAAAAATTAATGAGAGTTAATTTTGCCAACTTAAAAATCCGCCCTTCACATGCTCTCTACATCCTTGTTTGTATATTTCCAATTTGGAAGGATGTAAATTGTTAGACAAAGATGGATGGACAATGGCATCTTTTTCATCTACCTTTTTTATCTAATTTTTCTAAATGTTTTTGAACTAAATAGTGAATGAAGAGCATCCATCCATTTAGCTCATGACCCAATCAAATACAGGATAATTAATACTGCATCTCCGCCGCGTTTTCTCGGGTGTCGAGAAATTGCCCGAACGATTCCTTAATCCTGTCAAGCTTGGTCCAGACCTCAGATTCAAGAGACCGGAAGCTTCTTCGAAAATGTGGTCGAACTCATTAAGCCCGTCCACACGGGAAACGTGCACGTACCAGCAGTGTAATCGGACTCGGGGCAGTCCTGATTCCAAACAGCCCTACTTGTTGCCGAAGAATCAAGATGGATTTGGAACGTGACGTGAACGTAACAAAGTTTACGTCGGTTTCCGCCGGGTATATATATGTATCCGTGGGGGTTGTTATTCGGACATTAACTTGCAGTCTAAGGCTTCGAGCTTAATATGAAGCGCTTGAGAACAGAAGAGGAGGGAGAGACGGATACCATGAAGACAGCCAATCTCTTGTTATCGCTCTCTTGTGGAGGTAATAAGCCTGAGAAGATCCGTAGGAGGACAAAGACGGAGGATGGTGTGTTCGAGTGCAAGACGTGCAGTCGCCGGTTTTCGTCGTTCCAGGCACTCGGAGGCCATCGGACGAGCCACAAGCAGCCGAGACTCCAAGGCCTGGGGTTTGCTCCGACGAAGGGCTCGACGTTGAAGACAAACGTCCACCAGTGTTCCATCTGCGGCCAGAGGTTCTCCATGGGCCAGGCTCTGGGCGGTCACATGCGGCGGCATAAGCCCCCGAGCGAGGCTTTTCCAGAGAAGAAAGCTGGTGTGGAGAAATCCATGCCGGACCTGAACGTGCTTCCTTTGGAGGATGATTGCTCGAGAGAAGGTTCTCATGGCGTCTTGCTCGAGTTATTCGTGTAGAACATGTACGTATTGCGTTTAGATCTCTCTTTTTGTGGAACTTCTTTATAAGTTAGTTGATTTGGTTTTTAATTTGCAAACTCCTGCCCAAAATTTCCATGGTCAAGAATGTTGAACCATGAATTCAGAAAAGAACAGCAAATTTTAAAGCATAAACATCAGCGTAGACGCCGCTCTTGAAGCTCTATATATGGAAGAAACTCAACATTTTTCAGATTACATATATGAATAGGTGGGTTAACACAACACTTGTATGTATTTAAATGAAAGATCTTATTTACTATAGACTACCTTTTGGCAAAAAAAAAAAAAAAAAAGGAATAAGAATAACATAAACCTCATTATACACACTATAAGGCAGAGCAATCGTTGCTCTCTTTTGTACAAAGGGGTATGCTGTTTCTTTTTCTCCCACACAATCTCTCTCAAAAGAACTGCATGCCATGCTCTCCAAGGTGCTTTCCAAAGGCAAAGCAAGGGTTCAATTCACAGAGATACTCAACTGTCTCCATAAAACTTATGTATTTAGTCTCACATCGATTATTCGCCGAGAAAATCTTGGATATTCATATAAGACTAAGGAATCCAAAATACCTTCTGGCTACCCATTTGGATGAGATCATGAGTTGTTAGAAATGGTATCGGGAGACATTGCAGCATTGATGTATTGGAGTTGACCACGAGCCGATCATGGTGCTTGTGATTAAATTTGAATATATTTGAACTTTTAACTTAACGAGGACGCCGGATAGATCTTGAGTACTTATACTGAATTAAGAAATCTAAATAATATCTTTCTACTAGTCTTTTTGGGTGAATTCTTGGATTGTTAGAAAACTTATTCACCACATGATTTTTTTTTTCAAAACTATTAGGCATAAAGTTGGCATTTCAATTCCTAATAAACCACTTACCTAACATGTTTATTACCAAAAAACTGGGTTTATGCCAGCTACGGGGAGATTACTGGGTAAATATATCAGTGTTCTATATCTAAATCAATCTAGACAGCTTCAATTTTATTAAAATGATCATTTGGAATGTCAAAATCCAAAATAATTCTTTTAAAGATCGAGAAATTAAAAAAGAAAATCAGTTTTACAAACTGAATCATCTGGTTCTAGTTATAGGGTGGTCAACCATTTATCCTTCTGCTCTGGTGTATGCCGCGTGTGATGGGCAGGTTCCTTTCTTTCCCTCTCTTGGGCTTTCTGGGCATGCATTTGGCATGGTCATCCTCGATTTCCTTGCTTAATTCCATTCTTAAGGTCCTGTTCACAAAATTTACAAGAAACTGCAATCTCATCAATAAATGAAATTCAGCAGAATAAAACAAGCAGCAACTAATAGAAAAACACACTATTTAAGTGTTCCTGCACTTGAATGCCATATTTTAAGTTGTCAATTGTCATATCAAGGTATGCATAATAGTATACTTGTCCGCTCACAGATACATCTGTTACATGAAGCATGATATTCACTTTTTTTTTTGATTAAAATATTCACTTTTTCACTTACATCAAATAATTGGCCCACTTCACATGTGCGGCTCATGCAAAAATACGTCTTTCCATGGTGTCATACCCTCGAAAATTGTCAATGACATGAACAATTGCAATGCCTTTTTATTTAGTCTACTTGTAGGAACATGAAGGTCGCATTTTTCGCTCTAGCCATTCATTTATGGAGCGGATGTCGGGATTGCCGATGACACATTAATCAATCTACCAATCCAACCATTTCTCTCCTAAAACTTCAACCAATCATACCACTTCTATAACAATTCAGGACCCCACCCAAAATAGCTAACCGAAAAATATTATATGAGTTCTCACACGGGTTCTGACATACTTCTTCATTCAAGTTCTGAAGTTCTCGTTAGATTAAAAGTTTAAATCCATTCAATCTAATCATAAACACCATAATCGGTCTACCATAATAGATCCGTGCTGCTGTGTTTCTTAGGCCCTGTTTGGGAGAGCTTTTGGATGGCCAAAAAGCACTTTCTGGCCCTCCAAAAGTACTTTTAGATAAAAAATGGTGTTTGGTAAAATTTTCGGAGAGCTGTTTCAGCTTTTGCGGGAAGCTGAAAACAGCTTTTGGGGAGAAGCTCCAATTTGGAGCTTTCCGAAAATGCTGTTTTTAGCTTTGTCGGAAAGCTGTTTTTTAGACCAAAATACCCCCATTTAAATTACACTTTTTTTCCCCAAAAACCTTATCCTGCCTCTTCCTTTCTCCCTTTCCCTCTCAATCTTCTTCTTCCTTTCTCTCTATTTGTTAGAGAGATAAATGGTCATTAGAATGATGAAAAATTAATTTACACTAATAATTATAATATTTTACATATTTATTATTGTATTATACTATAAATATAATATTATATTATATTATATTATAATACATTGATATGTTATGTTAAATAATTTAATATTATATTAAATTATTATTTTATAATACATAATGTTATAGTACTATATTATAATAATATTATATTATATTACATTAATATTATACTATATCATATATTTACGTATTAATACATATTATATTTTATTATGCTCTATTATATAATACTGGTAATGTCCTTTATGGTTATTTTGTCCCACAAAAGTACTTTCTCAGTTTGTTTACCAAACACATGTTAAAGTGTCACAGCACTTTAGAGATGTAGTTACCAAACAGCAAACAACTTTTTATAAATGCTCTGCTTCAAAAAGCTCTACTTCCAACAGCTCTACTTCCAAAAGCTCTACTACTAACAGCTCCCCCAAACAGGGCCTTAGTCAACATCGATTATGCGATGTATCTACTCTGATACAATTTATAACAACTCAGGACATCATCCAAAATGGCTAGCCAAAAGGTATTATTTTGGTTCCTTGATTTTATATAAGTACCCAAGATATATCCAACGAATGATCGATGTGGGAATAAATATACATCCGCACGGATTCTGATAACTCTACCCTGATATGTTGGAGCGGCATACCACTAATTATTTTTTTATTCAAATATGTGTGATCACGTGCGAGGAGAAATAACATAAACATATTTCGGAAAAATGAGCATTAGATTGGAAAACATGGCATCACTTCACGTGCAAGAGGGCAGAGCAGTCAGAGTGCTTACCTGGCAGCATTACAGGAAGCCGACCGCTTCAAGCCGGTGAATTCTCCAACGCCACCATTTCCCAACCCCCTCGTTTCAATCAAACTCCCACTAAAATACTTCTTGTCCTCCAATCCCATGCGCCCTGACACGGCCTCCATCGGCAGTCTTCCCCTGTACTGGGACACCAGCGAGATCCCCTGCTCCTTCACCGAGATCGAGCCGCACGAGATCAGATGCATCAGGACCGCCGACGCCCTCGCCCTCCCTTTCGGGCAGGCGCCCACCGTCCGATGACTCCTATCCTCCGGGCGTATCGCGACGATCCGGCCGTCGGCTTTGATCACCGCCACCAGCGTCTCCGGGCTCGAGGGGGACGGCGGAGGCGAGATCTCGTCCGTCCCGAGCTCCGTCGGTTCGGGATTCGCGGTCTCCGCTTGCCTGTCTTCTCCGATGGGAGCTCGTCGCCCGTGCCGCAGGCCGTCGGTCTGGGTCGAGGCGTCGGAGAATTTGACGGCGGTGACACCCGTCGGTTCGCTTTTGTAGGCCGTGGACTCGTTGAGATCGAAAGAGTCCCAAGACGTCATCTTTCTTCTCGAGACGGGAATATCGGAAACGTCTCGGACGAAATTAGAGATTTCGGGAGGCTTCTCGGATGTAGGAGAAGAGTTACCGAGGTGGAAGAGCTCCGATCCTTTGAGAATGTATTCTTGGTCGTGAATTGGGTAGACGAAGTCCTCTTCGCAGAGATCGAACCACACAAATCCGTTCTTATATCTCCTGAATTGAGAGAGATTCGGCATTCGGCAAAAAAAGCGTCAACTTTAATATTACTTCGATTCGAATCAACATCAAAACAGCCAAAAAAAGGTGAGTTCTATATTAAATTTTTTGATTGGAATTTACCTTCTGGAAGACCACGAGTACATGGCAGCCATCTCTTTCCCTCTGAGAACGCAGAGACGATTGATGACATCTAGAATTCGAACAGTAAATCGAAATCAGATGTCCATTGCAAAGAAGCACAAAACAAAATTAAAAAAAAAAAATCATTTTTTTTCCTTTTTCTGATCTGATACCTCTGAGATAAAGCCCTTCGGTGGAGGAGAGCGGGACTTCCAGAAAGTGAGGGTGCTCCAATTGGCCGTCTCTCGAGAGGTAGTAGACCACCGAGGCTTTCCTCTCGGCCGTCCTTCTCTCTTGACCCCAAAGCTCGCTCTTTCCCCTCGAAGAGACCGCCATTGTCTTCGAAAATTTACGGTTTAGATAGAGGGTTAGAGGAGAGTAAACAGGGGGAGTGAACGTTTAAAGTTTAAACATAGGATTAGAGAAGAATAAATGATGGAGAGTAGGGTCAGGGGACGAGGAGAGCGTGAAAAGAGCAAGGAGCCGGTGGGATTCAAAAAGGGATTCGGCGGACAACCGGAAACCAACAGAATGAGCACATGGAATCACAGTAACAAGTTAATATAAAATAAATAATCTAATCCAAGTTACAGATCCTATCTACTTCATGTTTTCAATTCAATTTTTTCCACCATTCATGGATCAACTAATGCGATTTTTTAAACAAGCACGACCAATGCACAGCCAAGGATGAGTAATGAAACAAATAAAGAACAATCAAGTTTTTTTTGGCTAAAAAATTCCCTCAAGCACCATTATAGCAAGAGTCAACTAGTATTAGATAGGCATTAGGCAACAAGAAATGAACGTTTTTTTTTAACTCCAAAGTCCAACGAATAGACTTATGAAGCCTATCCAAGATTCTATATCGATAGTAGGTTTATCATAGAGTAAGATAATGATTATTGTAATGACTGTTATAGTAAGAAATAATAAAAAAATGAGGATGCTATTTGGTAATGCCGCTACACATGGAGTCTTGGTGCAGGGAGATGCAAAATTATGGCTACTATTTTAACCGCTATCATTTTTTTGACTAAATCATCAGCTCTCATTAAAAACATATTATTCACACATTTAACATAAGAAGAAGCTTTTATGGCTATTATGATGGGTGTCATGGTGGATCTAATCTTAACCTAGATACTGGACAAAGAGAATGGGATCAGCTTTGTGCCATCACACGAGTTTGTGCGGGAGCTTTCATGATCTTTTGTCTCTGTAAATGAGGAGTATGACATGGCTGCGTTTTAACTAGAGGTCCAATGTTCATTTCAAGTGGAGATTGGATGAACACAGGCCAATGTCTATACCGGCATTAAACAAACATTTGGAAACATTGGAACACTTAATCTGTTACATGAGTTTAGAACTAAAGATGTAGGAGAAGGCCTTTTCGGAACAATGACATTGCTAACAAGCGGATCGATGCTACTTTTATGCTAATAGCTACCACGTTATACATCGCGCAAATGATGGCACTCCTTCATCCCCACTCATGCTGCGTACCGTACTAAAAAGTGTGTTCGTGGGATAAATGAAAGCCATCCACCTTCAAGATGGATGATGTGGCGGCTATCATAGTAGTGCAAAAATTATGCTCCATTGATGATAGCTTGTGTAAAGTTACAAATTACCGCTACTGTAGACTCTGTTGACTACTGCCTGAGGTCTCAAGTCTGAAGTTAGTCCAGCTGGTACTAATAGAGAATCCCCCTTGTCCAATATAAGAAGCCCTATTCTGTTTTGACTGTTCTAAAGTCAATTCTTAATTTCGTAGTCAGAGTGCAGGTCTGTAGAATGACTTTGTGCAGAGTCCCCAGGATTTAACTTGAGAGAACTAGGTATTCAGAACTACGGATTTTTTCCCTTTTCCGGTGACAAAAAAAAAAAGAAAAGAAAAGAAAGCCTGAAGGGCTTCCAGAATTCAGAAATGTGGTTGAGATTACTGGCTGTAAAACTACAGGCAGCTACAGCCAGGAAGTCGCATCAAAGTACACCCATGCATGGTCCAAATCCCTCTCGATCTCGCCATCCCGGTCCATGGGCTCTTCTTGAAGAGACACAAAGCTAGCTCGAAAGCCAAATGTCCCATTGTGCTAGAGACGGTCCAAGGATACGAGTAATCCTACCTCGCCTCGGTGCAAGTTCTCCTCACTGCTGCAGCTTGCCAGACAGCACAAACTGGGCCATTGAGATAAAGTCTGCAATGCATGCATGCTCCATTGGAAAAAGACATAAAGTCTGCATGCGCGTGCAAGTGTGGTGAAAAATCTTGGAACTTGGCTCTGTCTGCTGCTGTGCTCCAATCTGGGGTAAAGCTTGAGCCAGATCGGACTCAGACTTGAACTTTAATTTGGAATAATGCATCCCATGGACATTACCTCAAGTATGTCAATTTGAGATTCCAACTGTTGAGGAGATGTTTGAAGTTGTTGCGACTTCTATCTTGCATTGAATTGTCGAGGCCTAACCTTAGTTCTTGAGTCATCTGATATAGACAGTGCTCCACTCTGGCTCCCATTTTTCATAGCTTTCTAATGCTTATATCGCTAATTATTGATATTAGACTACCTTCATACCTATTGCTTCAAGATTGCAGCGACCTTGTTAGAAAATATTGTATTGCTTTCAACAAAAAAAGAATGAATATCTATTATAATGAGAATGCGTTCTAACATCAAGAAATCAACCCATCTTTTACTACATATTTTGATAGACACTCTATTTCTGAACAAAAGCACCTATCTTGTTCATCTGCCACCAACTCTCTCTCTCTCTCTCTCTCTCTCTCTCTCTCTCTCTCTCTCTCTCTGTGTGTGTGTGTGTGTGTGTGTGTGAGCCTGCATGGTTAACAAAGGAGCATCAGGACCAAAAAAAGGAATTGGTGTCTTTGCTCATGAAATGTAGATAAAAAAGAATCTTGAATTCGGCTCAGATCGCAGTCAGCAATCTTTCTTTTTGATAAATAAATCTCATGTGCTCAGAGCAGTAGAATTTTACTCAAAAACAGCTTTTAAACTTTTCCACTTCCTATCATATATATTGCTACTGATGCTTTCTTGATTCAGTATCAGATTCCACAGCTGTATCGTACAATAAGAGATATAGTCTTAGCAAATTATGACTGCCATGTTTGGATTCTTGATCTGAAAGCCATTCAACGATTAGGGTGTCCATCTTTCTTCTCCACTCTCCACTGAAACCTGATCACGCTCTCCAGCCTTTCAGAACTTTCTTGTTTGAGTCGTGTACTCTGTGGCCCGCATGACACTTCACTGTGCTCCCACTCAACAGTCGAGTAGCTGGCCAGGACAAAAGCCCAAAGCTCAGCCACCAACTACTAACAATAAATTGTGGTCCGAATCTGGGCCGCATGAGATATCCCATTGAACTGCAACAAGGCCAAGTTTCTTGTGATGGCGTACTCGAATGGTTTAGGAGCCTTGTGCCCACAATCAATTCATTACGAGGCTAATCTTGTTCTCATCATTTCATAAGCAAAGAAATATTGTGAGAGCACAAAAAGTAGGGGCCCGTTTTTTTTATTGCTTTTGTTCGTTTTTTCTGGTTTCAAAAATTCAAGACGAAAAATGAACCAGATTGAACGACGTACGTGGATCATAGAGCCATTTTGTTTTCTAAAATTATTTGTAAAATCTTTGTAATTAACTTTTGGTACAAAGGTTAATGGATTTCGAAAAAGAGTGAAAATAAAAGCTACGAGTAGCAAAAGTTTTGCGCAAATGCTATCTTCAACATCAATTTCTATATGGTATTTTACTAATTTCTATAGAAACGAAAACAACAATGATACAACATAGGCTCTAACCATTCTCATATCGTGTACCAAGCAAAGGAAACTGATAGACATTCGAAAGGACTATGCTCGTTCATATCTTTCTGAATGATAATATGCTGGATTGCTAAATTATTTATAATGGAGGAACTATTTTTAATGGAGGAACTATTTATTACGGACAATTAAAAATAGTCTTCAGGTTATAATGGAGGAACTATTTGTTACTGTGATCCTCCTGGATACATAGTTGAATACTGCAGTCATTTTGATCATGCCTCTCTTGAAAACATAATTTTCCTGTAGACCAAAAGAATTTGGTTCTAGGGTCGGTCAGTCAGCTCCAAATTGCATCTCATAACGAATCTTTAAGGGAAGAAAAAGAGTTGCAACCAAGTCAGATGTGCTTCACAGATGCCCCCTTTTTATACGGCAACTGGGCCTACCACCCTTTCCATCAGGTCAACACTTGTGTCCCTCGTTAGCTTAGGGAGGGACGCATCCAGATATAGTGAAACGGTCCAAATATATGAGAACAAATAGGTTGAAGCAAAGCTCTTCCAAAGGCCAAAACCAGACACTGCAATATGATGGATTCAAATCAGTGAATTCCTAGCTACTTAACAATAAATAAATCACTGCCTTCCAGTTGACCCATTGGCCTTACTCTTCTTTGTCCTGCACAACCATTTGCAGCTACTCTCATGAATCAAACAAGCAATTGATGGCCTTTGACATCACAAAAACTATCCATCCACCGACCAAGGTACACATAATGCAACCTGCCACATCCCCCATGCTTCATGTTTTCCCCCAACCCATTGATGACAAAAAACTAAGGGTTCCCCATGGCATCCAAACGAACAGAAAGAAATAACAGCAGCTAATGCGATACAACAATAATAGTGAGGAGCCAGAAGGCTAAAAGGGAACAACAGCATGAAAAGGTGCAAGTGGACAAGCCACAAATTGGTGACCTCCACCTCATGATGGCTTAGCCTTCCCCCCCTCCCCTTCATGATCCAAGTGAGATCGATACAGGTCAAGAAGGCAACCAAGGCTGACATCCTTTAGCAGGAGGCCTGTTTGATACCGTAGGATGCCGGCGAATGCATCAACATCACGAAGACATCATCTCCCACAACTATCTACTATATGATTTAGTGTCCACACACACACAACGACATACTATTTGCTTCTTGAGATCATATGAACAATGAGATGAAGAGTAGCCAAGTAGCGTGGCCCAAAGAGAACCACATAGTCTTATTGCTTCAACACTAAGACCTATTCTGGCTATATAACGTCGCTAGATCAACTTTGGTGACATAGAGTGATATCATCTCCAAAATATATTTATGTTCAGAATTAGGTATGGGAGATCTTACATAGAAGCATGATGTTCCATCGGTGCATGGTGGGCGACAATATTTACCTATTTTAGTAATTAATATAACATAAGATAGAATCATGAGTGGTGAATGTCTACATGCATGATGGTATTAGACCAACAAAGCACTGCGAGAACATATTTCTTGTGTGTCCCCATACTGATCGTGGATGTATAAAGTCATTTGCTTTTCACAGCCTCAAAGGTGAAAGGAACAGTCCAAGGAGAGACTGGTCATCTAAGACCAGACTTCTTTTTCAATTCAGTAACATATTCTGCCATGAATAGACGTTGCATCTTTTTCCTCTAATGGGTAGCTTCCTCCTGGGTCAAGCACTACCATGTCCTCCGAGAAGCTTCAGTGAAGACTTGTTTGGAAGGTGCCAAGCCTTTTTTTGGTTTAAATTGTGCCACTTGCATGTAAAATGGTGCTCCTTAACCACCTTCTCATATTAATCTAGTATTTGACGGCAAGCATAATCATGTTGTGGCAAAATGATAGCTGCATTATAATTAATCAGACCAATTGGGTAGGAGAACTATCTATCCACATGGTTGGGGAAAGAAACCAAGTTGATTTTATTTTAACCTAATGCCATTGATGACAGTGCTGCTGACCTATAAAGGTTAAAAAAAGAAAAAAAGATAAAAAGTACTGAAAACAATGTATCTGGATGAAAATTCATATATATATTTTGTTCTTAAAGAAAGAGATTTGTACTCAGGTAACCTAGTGTTATTTGAACCCTTGATGTATTTGGTTGGGCATATCATTCAGCAAAAATGAGACAAGGATTAATCCCTAGGTAGGAACTGCTTGTAACTTACGGTGGACTTTTAAAAAAGAAAAAAAGGAATGTGAAGTAATAAACCTCGCAAACTACAAATCACATCACCGCCAAAGTCCTACCAAAACCATGATACTACTACACTAACCTCTCTATTCGCTGAACTGCTCCGAAGTGGTAGTCTCACTAACAGCAAACCTAATGCAATAGTATGGCTTTAAGGTGGAGAAATGTATCTTTTTAGTTGAAAGCGACTCTGCTACGGTGATTGCCCAAAAATGAGATTTGAGCAATCATGTATTATTTTCTTAAAGGAAGAGATTTGTACTCAGGTAACCTAGTGTTATTTGAGCCCTTCATGTATTTGGTTGGGGATATCATTCAGCAAAAATGAGACAAGGATTAATCCCTAGGTAGGAACTGCTTGTAACTTACGGTGAACTTTTGAAAAAGAAAAAAGGAATGCGAAGTAATAAACCCCGCAAACTACTGACCAGATCACCGCCAAAGTCTTACCAAACCGTGATCCTACTACACTAACCCCTCTATTCGCTGAACTACACCAAAGTGGTAGTCTGTCACTAACGGCAAAACTAATGCAATAGAATGGCTTCAAGGTGGAGAAATGTATCTTCTTAGTTGAGGACGACTCTGCTATAGTGATTGTCTAAGAATAAGAGAGAGTTCAATCTTTATTGTGAGGCACATCTATCACAAGGCAAATGGAGCTGCGAACAGAATGGCCTCTTTTGTAGGTCATCGCTCTGATTATATTTTGGACGCTTGCCTTAGAGGCATTCTGGAATATGTTATTTTTTGATTTTTTTTGATTATTTCGAACTTGAATTGTACGAATTGTCCATCTTAGCCGCAAAAAAAAAAAAAAAAAAAAAAAAAAAAAAAAAACTTGAGAGACCATGAGTTTTAGTCTATGCTTAGTCTTGAGGCATTAACCAGAACAAAGAAGAGTGGATCTTAGGGCTCTGGCTTGTATTTTTATATGGAAATTTCTTCTCCCATCAATCCTTAAGAGCCATCTATCTTTGGATTGATTCACTCACCGTCGAATCTCTGCTTAACCATAATTTTTCTTTCTTTCTTTTTTCACTTTTGTTCTGTTTTTTGAGAAAATTAACAGTGGGTTATCACCTTACATTTCAGTGAATTAACCACAGAAATCTCGAATAATACAATAACATCTTTATAGCATGCAGTATACCATTACAAGAAACAAAGACATGTTATTATTTAGATATTTAATTACACATTCATGTCCTTCCATCATTTAGGATGTACACAGGACGCAGAAGTCAGAAGCACTCAATCAGGATCTAATGAATGAAAGGCACCTTATTTTTAAGGTCGTTATGCCTACACACCAGGTGGTACTATAGCTAAGTGCTAAGTACACTGTCTAAATGCTAATCAAACCAGAGCTCTGAAAAAAAAAAAAAAAAGAAGAAGGCCAATGTCACATCACGTGGACTGCACATGCTTCTGAGCTGGTGACTCAGCCCCCACCAAAAGTAAAGAAAACAAAGAGGGAGCAAGCCAACATGTGAAATCACGTGACCCTGGAGGTCACTCCCTATAAAAAGATCACGAGAGGACGCAAAGGCGAGCAGGTTCTGTGGTCTAAGGACAAAGCAGTGGCTGCTGCTTTCCAAGTGGAGGTGGAAAGGGAGTTCTGAAGGCCGTGCAGAGAGAGGAGGAGGAGGAGGAGGAGGAGGAGAGACGACGACGATGGTGACGGTGAAAGAAGAGACCCGAAAGGGCCCGTGGACGGAGAAGGAGGACCTGCAACTGGTATGCTTTGTGGGCTTACTCGGGGAACGTCGTTGGGATTTCATAGCCAAAGTCTCAGGTTTGAGGGGGGGGGGGCTACAAGTAGGCTTACTTTGGCGGTGAGGAGGGGTGGAGGACGCTACCGTTTAACCCGGCCTGGTTTAATGTTGTATGTAGGTCTCAACAGAACAGGCAAGAGTTGCAGGTTACGCTGGGTTAATTACCTGCACCCCGGTCTCAAGCGCGGCCGCATGACGCATCAGGAAGAGCGCCTCATCCTCGAGCTCCATTCGCGCTGGGGAAATAGGTTCGATATCTATCTCCATGCTTCATCTCACACTCCCCAACAACAACAACTCCTTTTGATTAGCTCCTCATCTATTACTGTTCCATTAGTAAAATTATATCTCTTATGAACTCGCCTAGATGATGATTCTTGTGGTGCACATCCACAACTTTTTCTTTCATCTAGTGGCATGCATTTATAGGCTTGCCGCATAAGGAACGACTTTGACGAGCAATGCTTATTGTATAGGTGGTCTCGCATAGCTCGAAAGCTCCCGGGGCGCACCGATAATGAGATCAAGAACTACTGGAGGACTCATATGAGGAAGAAGGCCCAAGAGCGAAAGAGAAACGCTCTCTCTCCGTCATCATCTTCGTCATCTCTGACCTATAATTCGCCCTCTCGAAGCGAACCCCCAGCGGAGGAGGCTGGGTTGGAACAGCACGAGCTTAATAGCGCCAGTGGTTGCTGCTGCGTAACTACAGGGTTTGTGGTGGAGGAGGAAGGTGCGAAGGGGTGGTACTCCATGGATCAGATTTGGAATGAGATTGCAACCTCTGAAGCAGTCAGCGGGCTGAGCTTTGAGGGATGTAAGAATGAAGTCTGCGATACTTCCTGGCCTCCGATGCCCTCCCCTATGTGGGAATATAGCCCTGAATCACTCTGGAAGATAGATGAGGAAGAGTTCAAGATGTTTCCTTCTGTTCATGACCTATTGGTCCCTAACTACCATCACAGTTGAGAGTTTTGTAACTGGCGCTATTATACTTAGTTCTCTCTTGGCCTTTTGTTTGTAGATGTGAAATGGCTGGGAAGTAGAACCTCTGGTAGGATGGAGCTATTTCTCATGTAAAATTTAGGTATGCTTAGTCGTAAGGCCCATTGCGTGTTTGTAAGATAGATATTCTACTGTGCTGAACTTGATCGAACCAGACTAATTTGCCTCCTAAGGAATGTGTAACAGTTGTCTCTACAGCTATGAGGTTTGTCGCCCGAGGAAGTTCTTGAGAGGCCATCTTTTATTGGAGTCACTTGTTTTTTCTTTGAGAAAATTGGAGTAACCTACTATTAATTTAAAACATTTGCTCAAAGCCAAAACTTCATGACGAATTAGGAACTCTTGTTGTATTTATTTGAACAGAACAGCAAGTTGCTGAAGAAATTATTTAAATCATTTTCTACATGTGTATATGAGCACATAAGAATGCATACTTTAAACAAAAACGATCAAGATTTATTGAGACCTTGAGTGAGTTCGGAAGGATCGATTTTCAGGTGGCAACGGGTCAGGTTTGTTGGATCAAATAAGAACACCAACATACAAAACCCTAACCCATACTCAACATGATCTGATCTCGGATCAAGATCTCTCATACGCTTGTACAGAGGCTCTCGAACTCTGTCTGGCTTGGATTTCTTCACATTTGGCTAGATAAGCATGATTGGCACCATGGCCAGCTACATATCATTTCGGGTCACTCGGTTAATCCTAACCCAATCTATTTTTCAAGACTCAATTCTAATAAATCTAAGCTAGCATGTTAAATCCATTATTTATAAATCTTACCGGCTAATTTTTTCAAAATGATTTAAACAACTAGTAGCAAGAAAAAAGATTAATCATCAAAAAAAATATCAAACCAACCTAAATTATTTTGATCCAAATAGAACTCCATCCTTATGACCTAACCAAAGTCAAAACTTTAATCTATAATTGACCTATCTAAAATTCTGAGTCAAAAATCTGACTCATGTCCGGCCCTAACTGAAAAATTCATGACAAAACATGACATGAATTGATAGGGTTGGGTCAAGTTTTTCAGATGGGTTAATTTTTGCCATTCCTAGATATAGTTCGAGCATGGTTGGTTAAAACATAAAAGAGCAAGTCAAGCAACCACATGATTTTTGTACATAACTATATCGAGACACTGTTACAATAGTCCTACTGGTAAAACTAATGTTAATTTGTTAAAACACTCGACAAAATCTTGGGCCTAGATCCACAAAGACATGAACAAAGGGGGAAATCATACCCATCATTCTTTTTTCTTTTTTTTTAAGTAATAGAGTGAAGAAAGATTAAGCTAGCCTTCCAAATCACACCCATCATTCAAAACTAAATAAACTATTGTTATGGACTATAAATTTTATATTTCATTTTGAAAATAATGAAAACTAGTGCTAATTTTATATAATATTTAATAAAGAACTTTGTTCCCTTTTCTTTCTTTCTCTCTTTTTTCTTTAAATTCAGGAGAGACGACCTAATAATACATCAAAGGTAGTTGGTTCTATCTACTTTCTATAAAGTCCAGTGAAGTCCTTATTTAGTTGTGTTTTATCCTTTGTGCGAAAGAAGGATACACATTTTTTCACGCCAATCTATCATTGGATTATCCACTACACAGATCACAAAATGTTCCAAACGGCTGTCATTCATCCACCACATAGATTGCAAAGCAAAATGGGGATGAATCCTTGTCTGGCGCAAAGGATACAATTGGGCTCAAGTACTGGATAGCCATGCATAACCCCTACAATGACAAGGTTCATCCCTTGCTCTAAAATATATGGAGAATATGTTCATAGGGACTTCGGTTAACTTGTGTGGAACTCTGATGCTTCCTCTCCAAGGTTATTCCGTGAATTCTTGTACTCCGATACAACGGGCTGTGCATGTCTACGCAAAGATGGGAGAGAGAGAGAGAGATACACACACATAAAAAAAAAAGAAAAAGAAAAAAAAGGGGCTGGTTTACAAAAACTATTCCGTCTAATTAATCAATCCATGATAGAGAGACAAGCTGCAATGAAACGACACACACTGCTTAAAAATAAAACGTTCACTGTAAAGATGAAACAAGGTTCTCCATGGCTGCAAAGAATGATTTAAAGACTTCTCACCTCGACTAATGTGGCTGTTAATCCTCCAGACGTAGGTCGCTTGCATGTATGGACCCTCACCTCGCTCCATTCTCTTTTCCTCCCAATCATCCAGCATTGGGAGTGGGGAGGAGGCGAGGGTCGGCACAAGTAGTGGGTGACCTCTTTTTCTTCAACTTTTCTAGCTAGTGACAGGAAATGTTTCCAGCCTTATTCGATAGAGAAGGATTAGATTGGGAGATTAGTTTGGCCGGTAGTTGCGCGTCTTGCAAGTCTGAAATGAGAAATTAGTGGCTGCTAAGATAGGGCAGATAAAAGGAAGATGATAAGGAGGTGCCACGCTCTAAAGGCTTTTTGCGAATGATCTCGCACCTGATACCCTTCTTATCTCCTAACTAAAATAATTTGGTTAGTGCTCAGCTACTCGTATCCCATCAGCCCATATTATTTTATAGTGACTCTTTCTCGGCGAATGATGGCTCCGGCTTTTAAGCGTTAATGGGGCAAGAAGAAACATGCTAAAGAGAGTTGGAAACAAGCACGACAAGAAACAAATAAAACATCATGCATCAAAATAATGGGATATCTGCAATTTGATAATGACGGATGAAGGTGGCCACACAGATGAGCAAGCTGCAAAACAATTCTCCATCACAAGGAGTTAATAAAGCAGGAAATTTATTTTACGTGGATCCTGCAGAATATATGGTCATTTTCCATCTTTGACTTGCTAAGTTATCTAATGCAGCTTTAAGTGTTAGTAGATTTCACTAGGTTCTTCCGTAGCAGTTTATCTAAAAGACTTTAGGTATTAACAGTTGTAACTCAGGCTGACAAACTATACGCATAATCGCTACTAAGACTGCACTTGCAGAGTAGGGTATTTGATTTCGCAAGGGGTTAATAGTAACTATCAGAGATAACTCATAAACAAGCAAATTAAAACGATGAAATTTTGTTCTTTTTCAAAGCTCTTTGCTTCTAGGCGATCTCCAATGACAACCCTAATTCATGCAACTTCCTGTGTATTTATGTACAGAAGACATGCCTTCTATTGGACATTGTACCAATAACTTCCATATTCATACACTCATGATGCCCAAACAGAAGATCCGTGCGTAGGATTCACATGCTGCATTAGATGAAACTCTCTGCATCTGCCATCTACTGATCTAATCCGTCTAACCAGAACACTAATTCGAACTTAAACCACAACTGTCTCTCCATTTAATAGCCACATGAAGGACTTGGTTCCTTAATGTATTCCAACAGTTGATGTAATTTATTACATGGTAAGCAAACCAATAAAGGAGAAAGATAATGTTCAAGAACATTAGTTACGGTATCTAACTTACTGAATAGTTTTAAGATTTTCTTTTCTTCCATTTAACCATGGCCCCAAGCCCTATCTGGAATTAATCAACCCCTTGAAGAACCTGTTTGCTGAGAAGCCTGATAGCGACTGCAGTTGGGTTTCCTGGTGGCATTTCTCACGTTAAACAATCGATCAGTATCTATACTTCCTGTGCAACCGAGCTCCTTCATTCCAGGTCATATGGCTGCAGAATCTTGCTAAACAACCTGATAAGCCTGTCTTTCGAATTTATCCCTAACAGATGCAATAAACATACCGACCAAAATCCTCAGAAAATGCAGCTGAATGTAGTAGTCATCCTGTCATTGCCCTTTAGATGATACTAATAAATGCTATAACAGGTAAGTGAACGAGGTGGTCCTGGTGCCCGCTCAATCTGAGTTCTTTTCCATAAAAAGGAGGAGACCATCCTGCAGCCCGCAATTACAGAGCAGGGCCTACAAAGTGGAGAGCAATGAGAGAAATAGAATAGAGTGCTCGAAAGTTGGCATTCGAAACATGAATTAGACAATTACATCGTGCAACATAATCCTAAGGACAACAATTTGCACGAAAAGAGGAGTAAAGATTGCTGTTCTGACATGACCACAATTTTTGGCGCCGAGTATAGTGTCTGCCAACAAGTCAATCACATGCCTGAGATGTTTGGAAAGCTTTGGCTGTGTGAATTTGAACTTGAGGATACGATCAGGGCCGGCCCAACCTTTAAGCGATTGAGGCGGTCGCCTAAGGCTCCGGCCCAAAGAAGACCCACTACAGAAAAGCCTTTAAGGCAAAATGGAAGAAAAAAAACCCTCCTGTGAGTTTACCTTAGACCAGCCTACTGCAAGGAAGGTCTCAAAGATAAAACAGCCTTAGGCCTCCAAATATATTGGGCCACTTCTGGACACGATGATGGGCAAATCCAAATAGCCCATTAGAATCAGGTGTCAGGCACGGTATACTGAATGCAGAATTTTGGTTGAACAGGCAATACTTTGAATTTTAACCAGAATATTTTATTTGAACTGCAGCTTTTACTTTTGTTCCCTCCGGTTGGCTCTTAGGTATGAAAACATTTGATAAGCAATGGAGTAAATGTCAGAAGACTACTGCTTTGTTCAATCAAAAAGGAGCACATATAGACTACTGTCAAATCCTCCATAACTGATGAGAAATGGTGAATATACTGCAACCTTATAAAGAAAATCCAAATTTATGCCCATCAAATAGAGGATTCTAGATTCCCTCCTTTCTTTCCTCCTTTTTTTTTTGCAAATAGATATAATGAAGTGGGAAAAAGTGGATCCACTCATCTTAATGGCATCAACGCCAGATTGCCCTTGTTATTATATGGGAACAAGTGGGTGACAGAAAATTCATGCAGGTCCCACGCATTCATACTTTCATTGTATATGCCATGCGTGTGCCCGGAGATACCCAATATATATATATATATATATATATATATAACATGATGTGTGCACATCTTGTAAGCATATGCGCACCCAATTGTGCATACCACCTTATACTTCACCATATTAAAATAAAAAAAATAAAAGTTGGGTTTGTTACAACCGAGGATCTTACTCAAAAAGGCTAACTGGAAGGTATTTTTTTGGATTCTTTAGTCTTGTATAGGTACCCAAAGTGTCTTCGGTGAATAATCGATATGGGACTAAACACACGTCCGCACCAGTCCTCACAAACTTTCTCCGTTCAAGTCCTGACATTCTCGTCAGGCTAAGGGTTCAAATTCATTCAAATCTAATCACAAGTACCACGATCGACCCATGGTCAGCCTTCATGAATTCGTGTTGTAGTGTCCCCTAATCCACATAGGCTATAGGCTGAGTTCGTTCTGATACCATTTATCACAAATCAGGACCTCACCCAAAATGGCTAGCCATAAGATATTTTTGGAAATTCCGTAATTATAAGTACTCAAGATTTTCTCGGTGAATAACCGATGTGGGACTAAATACATGCCTATATCGGTCCTCACAAGATTAGGATCCTCTCCAATTCAGGGACGAGCTGGCGAGAACGAATCACACAATGGCCAGCGACTATGTGGACCCTGTGATTCTTTTTTTTCTCCTTCTTATGAACACTAATCCTAATAATCATCTAGATGTGTCAACCAACTGCAAGGTGAAGATGGTAACGATGACTCCTTCGTGCCTGTGCATATTAAGCATGACAGGTCTCTCACTTGAACAAGTAATAAACCAATTACAGCATCTACTCAAAACGGAGACTCCCCCTCCCGAGTCTTATATAGAATAGTAAGATTTAAACCAAGACATTATACCAGTCCTTTAAATATGAAGATTTCTCCACATGGAACAAACTCAACCCCATCTCTATTTTTTCATCCCACAGACTATTTTGAGTACTACTATAGGATGTCACTTCTCTGCACTAAATACCATCCCTCAAAACTTTATCTGTCATTTCCCTTACCTCGAAGCAGATTTACTGATTCAGAGAGTGTCACTCGCAATGCCCCAAAACCCCTCAGTACCTGAGTTCCTCATCACCCTGAAAATGTAACAAATTACTACCCTGATAAACGTTAACTCAATGGTGTCACATTCTTAATTTCCAAATCTATTTTTCTTTGCACTCTTGCCTTTTCTTTGGATCAACAAACAAAAATACTCAAATCCTCCATATAATAAAAAGAGATGACATAACATCTTCTTGCTTAAGATCTGGAATCAGATCGTTCCCCCTGAATAAGTGGCAAGCAATGATACTATCCAAGCAAGTTCTAAGAAACAAAATAAACATTAAAGTAGAATGCCCCTGTAACTGGTTTGACCAAATACGGCTAAATTGGTTGAGTTATTTAAAAGATTGATACTGATAAGAAAACCTATATATTTGAGGGGGGAAGCTGGGAGGGGGGAGGGGGGGGGAGAGAGAGACTTGAAGCTCTCTCATACAATTTTTTCTTCTTTCCCAAATATGACCCTTGATAAAAGCCTTCTCATTATGACTTTATTATAGATGCTAATTCTATGCATTGCTTTTGCTATTCCCATCTCTTTGTGATGTCAAAACAATCAATCTATTAATTGTATCATAGCGCATGTCATCATTATATATATTCATTAAACAACTTTCATTCTAGTTTGTTCCCCCTCTTCTTCCATCTTCAAACCATGATTATGGAATATATATTAAAAAAAGTAGTGTTTTAAAATGTGATGCATGAGGTAGTTATATAGGGGATCAAACAAGCTGAACATAGAATGAGCTAGCCTAGCTCAAGCTCAACTCATTTTATGATCGAGCCAAGCTTAAACCAACTTATTTAGTTTCAAGCCCAACACAAGCTACTTGCAAACAGCTTGCTTTAAAAAATCAATGAGGGTTAAAGATATTTCAAGATCTTTATTTACATAATTTTTTGTTTAGTCTATGTAATTTAATCTCTATAATCTTAATTAAATTTTAATATTATAATTGAAATACATCTTTTGTACAACCTATGTTAGTTTATAGTAAATATGCAAAAAAAAGTGTGTGTGTGTGTGTGTGTGTATATATTATTAAATTAAGCTAGCCAAAATGTTATATATATATTATATAAATTTATATTTGGGGCCAAATTGAAGCAAGTTCAAATGAGCTAAGCCTAGATCTAGCTCAGTTCATTTACTATCCAAAGGAGCCGAACATGAGCTAGATCATGAAAAAGTTGCTCATTTGACATTCCTAGTTGTATATATGGATGTGGTCTCTTGCACTGCCTTGCCTATATGCACTTATTATATGCAACCGTACCGCATATGGACTAAACAGGCGTCCAATTAGCATTTTGCCATCTTATATGTGGCCCACTTCCATCATGGGTAGGGGTGTTAAAGGTCTAACCGGTTCGGCTATGGGCATGCAGAATCCAAGTTGCATCAAAACTCTTATCAACCAGATCTCAGCCGGCTTATTAAACATGTTAAAATTTTAAAATCAAATTCAATTATTTATTAAACAGGTAACCTAGCTCGACTCATATAACCTGTCCAATAAACAGCTTGAATTAGGTTTACAAACAGTCATAAATGAATCAAATCATAACCATGTCAACTTCATCCAACTAACAAATGAGTCAAATAGGTTAAGACTCTTAAGCCTAAACCCGAACATTTAATAAATGAGTCACACCGAATAGACATGCTTATGGTCCGAACCCATTTATGCCAAAGCTAAACATGTTTAACTCGAGTTGGTTGCAGTCAATTCATAAATTGCTACTATTGATTAGGGGGGCAAACATATGGATAAATTGCCCCTCTTATGTGGATATATGCAGATAGAGCAGGTTCAAACTGATGCTTAATTTAGATGTGAGTTTTAATTATGTTATAATTATTGCTAGTAATATTATATATTAAGTAATAAGCACCAATTAAATAATAAGCACAAATATTGATATTATCTATCTAAAATTACTATCATTATTATTATTTTTTTATTTTAGTTCATATATTTTAAAAAATTTATATAGTTAAAAATACCAACCTTAATTATATGCGGTTATATATGTAGCCTGCATACTAGATATGTATTATGCAATACCTTGCATATTACAGTCACTTTTCTAAAACACTAAAAAAAAAAATAAAAACAATCTTGTTGAAGGAAGATTTGCCACTGAGGATGGTAATGAACCCAAAAGTCCTAAAAACCTTTAGTGTGTTGTTTGCCTTGACCTGACTTGAGAATCTACTAACAACCAAAACATACTAGAAAATGTTAAGAGAGTCTTTTGTATCTTATCAAGTGCTAACAAAATCAGCCCAACCTATACAACTAAATTTTTGCATTTCCCCTGGAAAGCGACATCTGTCGATAAGTGGTTATACCTCATAAGGTAATTGTTCTACACTCCTTACTTGGTGTAGCTTGTTATATGGATTGTGAGCGAGAACTTATGCATCCTTGAATTGCAATTACATATATATATATATATATATATATATATATATATATATATATATATATATATAAGTTATATTTAAAATAATATCACATATCTTCTAAAGAATCAAAAATTTAAAAAAAAAAAGAAAAAGAAAGGAAAGAAAGGAGAGGAGATGGGAGAGACCCTAGAATATGTCCCTCCCTTCTCGTACCGCCCCCATCTTCTCCACCCCACCCCCACTAGACAACCTCCATCTGCCCCCTCCTCTCTCTCTCTCTCTCGCCCCCTCCCCAGAGTCCCATTCTCTCTTTTTTTTGAAACTTCTTTCCTCTCGTTCTCCATTAACCCTACATCCAGATCCCCTACCCTCAACTTGGCTACCGTGACACTGTTCAAGTAGGCCAACGCCCGCCACCTCCTCCTCCTATACCCCGCCTCCTCTTCCTCCTCGTCTTGGAACTCTCCCTCCTCTCTCGCAATCTTGCCCTCTCCACAGTCACCATCTCCCCTCTGCTTTGATCCTCGTCCCTCCCCTCACCCTCACCATTTCCTCCTCACCTTTCAATAATGGTGTGAATAGTGCCCTCGGTATGTTGGGTCGAGATAGGTCGGTCTTGGGCCGGGCTCAAGTTGAAGCCTATAGGCTCGAGCGCCAGTCAAGCTGGGTTCGGGCTTATGAATTAACTCTCAAAATTAAGGCTAGGCCTGGCTAAACCATGCAAAGGTCTATCGAGAAGGAAAAATAGGTTTCAAAAAGACTACCGACAAAGATAGTATATATAAATTCTTCTGAAAAAAAGAAAAAAGAAAACGTAACATAGTAGTATATAGAATTGTGACAAAGGTTGCTTCGCATTATATATTGTGAAGCTATGTGCCCAATTACAACTTCATATTTCTTCCGCCAAAACTATCTTGGATTTACCAAGTTGGTGCTACAGAAAATCCTACATTAGGCACATTTACACTTTCCAGCATACTAGTTTATATTGAGGGAGCCTCTTTGAGAATTCTCCGTGACTTGAGTTCAACTCAATAATCTTGTAAAGATGCACCAGCACAAGAGTAATAAACATCGAAAGTCAAATCTAAAGAAATAAGTTCAAAAAGATTGGAAAGGAAGAAGAAGGGGGCTGGAGGTGCTTTCTTTTTTATTTTTCTGAAACCTTCTCTTGTATTGTATGTAAGCAAAATATTTCTAATGAATCATTTTTTCTTGTATATTGCAAAGAATCCTCAACAGATTCTAATCAGAAGCTTGGCCCCAAGAAGATGAGGAATGAGAGTCACATTGGTTGATTATAGGCTTTCTTAGGAGACACAGTAGAAGTTTGTTGCTTCTTTCTCCTCACACCTATCCATTCTCCATCCCTCTTCTCGTTGCTCTTCAATCCTTAAATATTTATCATATGACAGTGTTCGATCAAATGAACCAGGTCACACAACTTTTAGCATTTAATGATTAAATTAGTTGGCACCAGCTCACATAAGAAATGCCTAGCATCTTGGTATTGCTCGCATTTTAGTCATTATGAAGTTGAAGTAATCAACAGAAATTTGATTAACCCCAATATCTACTGACTCCCAGTATCTATGTATTCTAGGATTAAATCAAGTTGTGACCTGGCTTTTGTCCAAGGAATCAAAAGTATTGCATTTTTAATTGTGGTCCTCAAGCTAATGGAGAGGAAATATTTGACTCCAAGTCATGATGACAACTTGCATAAGTTGAAGAAGTAGAACTATAAGTGCTGGTTGCAAAAAAAAGTTTTCTAATGAAGGATCTGGGATAATCCAATAGATAACAAAATGATCAAATAAATAGAATAATTGTTATATATGCTAAATTTTTAACCACATCAAGGGTTATAACTTTATTAGACTTTTACAAACTCTGTTTTACTCAAAGAAAACAAAAAGGAACTCTGACAATCTAAACTATCAAAGTATTTTCATGCAATCAAACATGTATGGTTACTTTTTCTATGCATAGTCAGCCATATCATTTACAGAAAATAGCATATCAAATTTCAAGGGATTAATTGATGTCTCCATGTTCTCATGTCGGCAATAGCATATCAGACAGCAACATCAGCTGCGAGAAGGTGCAGACCTTGAATTCCATAAACTAGCTATGACAAACTGATTATAGCTCCAGACAGAACATGCCATCATGCAAATTACAAGTAACAAAATTTCTGACAGTTTAGAGACATTAATATGCATGTTGCAGATAATACTTCAGATACCTTTCAATTGGACTCATTATCATCTCTTCTTGAAGCAAAGGTCTTAGAAACTAATCCAAATTGCTGAGCTAAAGGGGGACAGATCCATAAAACACTGTGTCTGCAGGGCCTATGTAAACATGGTTGTCTTCCTCCCTCCACTCAATCTCCAGTGGCCCACCAGGCAAATCAACAATGCATGTCTGGTTCAAAAGAACATTCACCAAAAGTATAGAGTTATAAATGAGAATGGGAAAAGCACATGCGAGATAGAATAAGATGAATGCAACAACGTAAAGATCACAGAGTAATATGAACATACCCTTTCAGTGTGGCCCTCTAGAACTGCCGCGACAACAACTGCACAAGCTCCGGTCCCACAGGCTAGAGTTGCTCCTGCCATTCAAAAATAATTTAACCATCCAATTGGTTCATAACACAATCACATGATGACAAAAGGGAGTAATGCAGATTTTAAGACTGTGACCACAATCAGGATACTAAGAAGCATGATTTGTAAGCAACTCCATTTACCTGACTCAACCACATACAAAAGAATACGGCATACAACTGAGCTGGGATGAAATACTGTTTCTATTATATTAGAAACCGAAAAGGGAGGCAATCCTATGCTGAATAACATAACTGACAAGATGCAAGAAGGTTTACAATATTTCTGCTCTTCAGGAAGTATAACCAAATAAAAGACCATAATCACCCTCACACACACAGAGACACGTGAACATAGAAAACAATAGCTCTGAGAAATACCTGCACCATGTTCCCATACACGCATTTTTAGGTGTGAACGAGAGAAGACTTGCACAAATTCTGCAAAATAGATGATCAAAGAATTCAATCAAGGAAACCAAAAAAGGGATTCTATATGCTACTGCTCTTTAGTGTGTGCAAAGGTGAACAGCACCACCATAGCCTTTATGGATGAAAGCAAACCACAACAGCTGCAGATAGGCATGCAGTCAAGCATGTGACGGAGAACTATAATATGCCTACTTACACTGATCAGTTAACATTGCTCACATAAAGAATCTCATTATAGAAAATAAAGGATATGCAAAAGCATTGAAGCATTAAAATGGAAATAAAATTAAATGCAATATCAGACACCGCATATTATGATGGATGCATACCCATACAGTACCAGTACTTTACCGACCTGTAACCAGTACTTTACCAATTCGGTAGCATACCGGTATTTTACCGATACGAGGTACAGAGTGATTCCACTTGGTTCGGAATGGTATGGACCAGTTCAACTCATATACTGAACCGAAAGTCAGTATCATACCGGTACTTTACCAGCACGGTGTGGTATAGTCGGTACATGTCGGTATGGCACACCAAGTTGTCAACTTTTCTAATTTCATTATGAACTATGTGCGAAGAATTTTTTTTTTAAGGAAAAAGTTAAACCAAGACTGCTCCAAGAAACAAAACAAGTAGCTTATGATTTCACACTAAGAACACATCCAAAACTATTTACAGGACTTCAATAGTCATAGTAATGTCCAATGTAGAAAAAGAATATGAATATCGAAGAAAATATTTTAGCAACTTGTATCAATACGAGAGGGGAACATCTCATGGTGCTCAAATTTTGGACCAATATCTCCCAGCTTTAAGTCATCCACCTCCAAAGCCTGTATAGGACTAGAATAAGACATTGTATAGTCATAATTCAAAAGGCTTACTCAAGAATTAATACTTCAAAAGGCTTCTAAAATCATTCCAATTCAACATTCATAATGTATGTTGCTGGAAATTGGACCCGGGGGCGGCCGCGAACCGAGGAGGAGGAGCTCCGGCGAACACTGGCGGACGGCAATCCGTCGGCGAGCGGCGTCCTCCGGGGGACCTGCAAGAAGCCGGTGGTCGGGCTTTTCCGGCGCTGGCCCTCCGATGCTTAAGTCAGAGGGAGGCTTAATTTTGGAGAAGGAGAGGGACTGTATGTAGAAGTCCGAAAAATTCCCTTTTGGGAGGAAGAAGCCTCTCTTTTTATAGGAAGAGTGGTAGGGTTACCTGTGATGTGACTGGGCGAATTAATAGGTTACCGTCACGATTGGACGTGGGCGTGTGGAAGTAATGAGTTGCCGTGGATGGCCCGTTCCCATCATGGAAGGAGATGGCGCGTAGCCAGAGCTTGCTTGTAGCGCGCAGTGCAGTACATTCTTGGGAATGGTGGGGCGTTGACAGTCGTAGCAGGGTATGGTTCCTGATCAAAATGTCGTGGCGTGGCCGACAAGTAAAGCATGGTGTAGTGAGGCTGCTACAGGGCATGGCCGCAGCATATAGACGAGGTCGGCCTTTTGAGGTCAGCTCGGCCTTCTATGATTAGCCTTCTGTGCTCGGCAGCCTTCTGTGCTCGGCGGCCTGGATGAGCTCGGCAGCTTCTGTGCTCGGCCTTCTGGCCTTAGTCTTCTGAGCTCGGCAGCCTGGATGAGCTCGGCAGCCTTCTGAGCTCGGCTCGGCAGCCTTCTGAGCTCGGCCTGGATGGACTCGACAGCTTCTGTGCTCGGCCTTCTGGCCTTAGCTTTCTGAGCTCAGCGGCCTGGATGAGCTCGGCAGCCTTCTGTGCTCGGCGGCCTGGATGAGCTCGGCAGCTTCTGTGCTCGGCCTTCTGGCCTTAGCCTTCTGTGCTCGGCTGCCTTCTGAGCTCGGCAGCCTTCTGAGCTCGGCCTTCTGGTCTCGGCCTTCTGTGCTCAGCCTGCTGTGCTCGGCCTTCTGAACTCGGCTCGGCCTATGAGCTCGGCAGCCTTCTGAGCTCGGCCTGCTGTGCTCGGCCTTCTGTGCTCGGCCTGCTGTGCTCGGCCTTCTGTGCTCGGCAGCCTTCTGAGCTCGGTAGCCTTCTGGTCTCGGCCTTCTGTGCTAGACCTTCTGAACTCGGCTCGGCCTATGAGCTCGGCAGCCTTCTGAGCTCGGCTCGGCCTATGAGCTCGGCCTGGATGGGCTCGACGGCTTCTGTGCTCGGCCTTCTGGCCTTAGCCTTCTGAGCTCGGCGGCCTGGATGAGCTCGGCAGCCTTCTGTGCTCGGCGGCCAGGATGAGCTCGGCCTGGATGAGCTCGGCCTAGATGGGCTCGGCAGCTTCTGTGCTCGGCCTTCTGGCCTTAGCCTTCTGAGCTCGGCGGCCTGGATGAGCTCGGCAGCCTTCTGTGCTCGGCGGCCTGGATGAGCTCGGCAGCTTCTGTGCTCGGCGGCCTGGATGAGCTCGGCAGCTTCTGTGCTCGGCCTTCTGGCCTGTCTTCTAAGCTCGGCAGCCTTCTGTGCTCGGCGGCCTGGATGAGCTCGGCAGCTTCTATGCTCGGCGGCCTTCTGAGCTCGGCTCGGCCTATGAGCTCGGCTCACTGTCGGATTTGGGTGCTTTAATTGTATTTGTGGGGTGGTCCATTTTTTCCCCCAACACTACCCCCGACTTCCGAGTTCGAGCTGCTTTTTGGCTCGGGCGAAGGAAGTAGTCCAGTCGTCGATCATCCTATAATATAGCCAAATATCTATGGAGATGTGCGTGCTAAATAGAGTGTACCTCTTATGCAGTTGGAGTTTAAGTGCTTCAGGTCGACTCAGCGGCCTTCTTTGGCCTTGTCTGTTGGCGATCGAGCCGAGCTCGATTAGTCGATGGAGATCGAGCCGAGCTCGATTAGTCGATGGAGATCGAGCCGAGCTCGATTAGTCGATGGAGATCGAGCCGAGCTCGATTAGTCGATGGAGCATGACGTTAATCCTTTAACTGGAGGATCCGAGCTTAGTCGGGAACCCGATCTTGGAGACATATGGGAGATGGACTTCATTCGTTGGCGATCGTGCGCCCTTATTCGGAGCGGAGCGACGTTGGAGATAGAGATACCCGTAGGTCGTTTTTTGGATTCTCCGACCTGAAAATAGATAAAATATTAAAATTATTTGAAGCCAAAGTGGCGTCCTGTACCTTTTGGAGATATTTTGATGGCTCTCGAGCTTCGAAGTCCCTCAGGACTTGGTTCAGCATCGGCCTTCTTTGGCTCGATTTTCTAGGAGGTGTTCTGCGCTCGGGCTTCTGAGCTCGGCGGCCTGCTAAGCTTGGCCTTCTGGATGAGCTCGGCAGCCTTCTGAGCTCAGCAGCCTGCATGAGCTCGGTCTTGGGCTGCAGTGGCTAGCGTTTGGACTTGCTGCACTAACGCATCGAAGTGCTCGAGTTGGACTTGTGGAACTTGATCTACCGGAGATCTTGGTGGTGAATTCTGGACTGAGCGTTTGGGACTTGGAGCATGATGCTGAGAGGCGTTAAAGACTCCTCCGCTCCTTAGTTTCATGGCCGCAACTCGGGCCCTTCCTCTAGCGCCAACTGTTGCTGGAAATTGGATCCGGGGGCGACCGTCGGCCGAAAGGGAGGAGCTCCGTTGCCTGAGTGGCGAGTGGCGACTTGTCGGCGGGCGGCGTCCTCCTGGAGACCTGCAAGAAGCCGGTGGCCGGGCTTTTTCGGCGTCGGCCCTCCGATGCTTAAGTCAGAGGGGGGCTTAATTTTGGAGAATGAGAGGGACTGTATGTAGAAGTCCGAAAAACCCCCTTTTGGAAGGAAGAAGCCTCCCTTTTTATAGGAAGAGTGGCAGGGTTACCTGTGATGTGACTGGGCGAATTAATGGGTTACCGTTACGATTGGACGTGGGCATGTGAAGTAATGAGTTGCCGTGGATGGCCCGTTCCCATCATGGGAGGAGATGGCGCGTAGCCAGAGCTTGCTTGTGGCGCGCAGTGCAGTACATTCTTGGGAATAGTGGGGCGTTGACAGTCGTAGCAGGGTATGGTTCCTGATCAAAATATCGTGGCGTGGCCGGCAAGTAAAGCATGGTGCAGTGAGGCTGCTGCAGGGCATAGCCGCAGCATATAGACGAGGTCGGCCTTTTGAGGTCAGCTCGGCCTTCTATGATTAGCCTTCTGTGCTCGGCAGCCTTCTGTGCTCGGCGGCCTGGATGAGCTCGGCAGCTTCTGTGCTCGGCCTTCTGGCCTTAGTCTTCTGAGCTCGGCAGCCTGGATGAGCTCGGCAGCCTGGATGAGCTCGACAGCCTTCTGAGCTCGGCTCGGCAGCCTTCTGTGCTCGGCCTTCTGGCCTTAGCCTTCTGAGCTCGGCGGCCTGGATGAGCTCGGCGGCTTCTGTGCTCGGCCTTCTGGCCTTAGCCTTCTGTGCTTGGCTGCCTTCTGAGCTCGGCAGCCTTCTGAGCTCGGCCTTCTGTGCTCGGCCTGCTGTGCTCGGCCTTCTATGAGCTCGGCAGCCTTCTGAGCTCGGCCTGCTGTGCTCGGCCTTCTGAGCTCGGCAGCCTTCTGTGCTCGGCAGCCTTCTGAGCTCGGCAGCCTTCTGGTCTCGGCCTGCTGTGCTCGGCCTTCTGAACTCGGCTCGGCCTATGAGCTCGGCAGCCTTCTGAGCTCGGCTCGGCCTATGAGCTCGGCCTGGATGGGCTCGACAGCTTCTGTGCTCGGCCTTCTGGCCTTAGCCTTCTGAGCTCGGCGGCCTGGATGAGCTCCTTCTGTGCTCGGCGGCCAGGATGAGCTCGGCCTGGATGGGCTCGGCAGCTTCTGTGCTCGGCCTTCTGGCCTTAGCCTTCTGAGCTCGACGGCCTGGATGAGCTCGGCAGCCTTCTGTGCTCGGCGGCCTGGATGAGCTCGGCAGCTTCTGTGCTCGGCGGCCTGGATGAGCTCGGCAGCTTCTGTGCTCGGCCTTCTGGCCTGTCTTCTGAGCTCGATAGCCTGGATAAGCTCGGCAGCCTTCTGTGCTCGGCGGCCTGGATGAGCTCGGCAGCTTCTGTGCTCGGCGGCCTTCTGAGCTCGGCTCGGCCTATGAGCTTGGCTCACTGTCAGATTTGGGTGCTTTAATTGTATTTGTGGGGTGGTCCATTTTTTCCCCCAACAGGAACATCTCATGGTGCTCAAATTTTGGACCAATATCTCCCAGCTTTAAGTCATCCACCTCCAAAGCCTGTATAGGACTAGAATAAGACATTGTATAGTCATAATTCAAAAGGCTTACTCAAGAATTAATACTTCAAAAAGGCTTCTAAAATCATTCCAATTCAACATTCATAATGCATGATAGAAATTATAAGTTGTTAAAGATATTCCTTATCGAGTATGCGTCCACCTATGGAAAGAGAAGATTATGATGAATTGATTGTCCATTACATTGCATAATTTGTTGAGAATCAACCAAGGAAATAAAGTACTCTAGGTAGATATTATGGAACATTAATGTTTAATATGCATGAATATCTGTAACCAAGAAAAGTCAAAGACTATAACCATACTCATCACCATCAAGATCTTCTCCTGGCTATTTAGGGTTGGCAATTAATGACATTAACAAAAATTATTTTAGCAAAGTGTAGTCCCTGAAGTGCAACTATCCTAGAACTAGGAGTCCAAACCTAGATTTCTAGATGACCTAAGTTTAAAGAAGTGTCCTACTGTAACTTCTAACAAGCAGAGCTTTTGATATGGATAGGTGCTCCCTTTGAGGCAAGACAAGTATTTTATTCGTGTTAACCAAAACCATTAAATAAACCAATGAGGAATGAAATTGGAAGTTATCTCTTGTTGGTCTGTTTTCTTCGTACCGGTGTAACAATAGAAGTGCGATTTTTGGCATCTAATGCATCTTGATATTGAAGTTCTATTTTTCACCTTCAAGAATCCAGTAGTTCCAAATAGAGTTTCAGAATTCTAGAAAGATAAATCTATCTTTACTCTATCTTGTATGCCACCTTTGATTCCCCTAGACTTGTAAGCAGTCTAGATGAAGAGGGAAGAAGATGACAATTTATGTTGGGAACTATATTCATCTTTGGGGCTCAATGTAGAAGTTAGCCACAAGATTTCTGTTGTTCCCACTCCAAAAAAATAAAAATAAAAAAAGGATAATATTTTTAGATTATATTAACTTAATGATGTCCATGCTTCAGTATGAGTATGTGTTTTTTTTTTTTAATTTGGGGAGTGGGGGGGGGGGGGGGGTGGCAAATGCATATGTGTTTTTAGGTTAATGCATTTGAGACAAAAAATTATGCATTACCATTTGCATACAATAAATGTGGCCACAATTTATTTCATTTTTACCCAAAATCATCTAATAGCCAAACAAGGAACTAAATTATGCACTTGTAACATTTTCTATCATTTTTTTCAGTTTTAGCATACAAAAAAAAAATCTATAGTTTCTTTGAAAACAGACAGTTGTATGTCATCCAGCTTCCATATGATGCTTTATGAAAAAAGATTTACCTGCATGTCATTGCATGCTTAATCAGATTAAGCATATCTGATGTTCCTGAAATGTATAAGAAAAATCTATACTTTTTACCTTTATCCACCACACAGTTCCATTGTAGCAGTCAGGACTGGTGTGGTACATGGGGTGTAGATGGTTTCGGTCAGTACCATTCAGCCAATCACTGATTTCCACAGAGGACCAGTGAACTGAGATGTGATATGCCGAGTGATCTCTGGCATTTTTATAACAAGAATCAATAACCAAAAATTGTTTAAAGGTTAATTTCTCCCATACGTGAAATAGAAAGCAGTTAATAAACAATATAGACAGATAACAAGAAAAACAAAAAGAAATAAAGATGGGACATGGAATGGTCTATTCTGCTTATAAATTGTGTATCTTTCCATAGAATTCGACTTGTCTAACCATTAGCACATCTTCAAGCTGCTTAAAACTCTCATCTACAGCCATAAGAGGAAATTGACCGAGTGTGAAACAAATAAAGATTCTCCAAGCAACGGATTACCTCGGGCTCGCTGTCATCCGAGTTAAAGATCCTCATGGAGTAATCGGTGCCATTGACCCCGGGCAATGCAAAGATTACACCATCAGCACCAATCCCAAAATTCCGATTGCAGAGCTTCACGGCCTGTTGGGGAGTAACCCTAGGCTCCAAGGAATCCCTATTATCCACCTATATTAATAAGATAAGCTCCACAAGAACCGGATCAAGAAGAAGTCCATGCCCAAGAAATCAAGAATCGGAGGTGGACAATGAGAGATCGCATCACGAACCATGATGAAATCGTTGCCGAGACCCTGGTATTTGACGAAATGGAAAAGGCCGGAGTCCTTCCTATCCAAGAAAGAGGCATCGGGGGACTTTTTTGGGGCTTCGACGCTCATGGAAGCCGCCGGCGATCGAGAGCTAGGGTTTCGGAGAACGAGGACGGGTTTGTGGGAGTGGAGAGATGGAGGGAGTCGGAGCGGAGAGAAGGGTGCGAGGGAGCGAAGGTGATGGAGACGGCCATGGTCGTCGGCGTCAGCCTCGACGCCCCACCTATCGAGTGCGGGGAGGCTTGTCCGTTTGTGCGAGGGTAGGAGTCATCTCCTCGCTTTATACAAGGCGGAAGGTATTTGAACTAATGTCGGCAACTGAGTACCTGACTTTTGGTTCATCATTCAGGGGTTGCAGGGTAGCGGTGCGAATGGACCGGGATTTAAATCTCGAGAGGAGCCCGGTCCGGCCCAAATATAGTCTACCAGGCCGAACAGGACCTTCCAAATGGGGCCACGGCTTCCTTGTGGCCCATATAGTGTACCAGAGGAACGCGTCGCAAAGATGCTGCCGCTGGCCACGAATGGTATCCGCATAATGCCCGTGGTGCTGTTTTTTTTTTCTGAAAAAAAAAAATAAAAAGTCCTAGAAGAAAAATGAACAGAAGTGCATTATAAAGCCTTTTTAAAACTACTGTAGCAGTACCTGTGCCTTTATATAGTTTTTTATTTTCTGATCTTGTTAGCGGCATTCACATCCGTCGAGTGTGAACCACCATTGCACCAAAAAAAAAAAATCGTTATGGCAGCAATTATTTATGCTTGAAAAATGTAAACATACAAGCAAAGAATGCCACATACTCCGCACAAATGTATTTAAATTATGTCGACAGACATATAGTAATGGTTACACTCCATAGCGAAAGCGTGTAGTGGCTCTAACCTTCATCATTTTCATAAAAAATAAAAAATATATATAAAGGATAATATCGGTGGATATAACATGGAGGGACATTGCCGGGTAAATTTATTTGATTTTTTGAGTTACCATAAGGCATATTTGATTATGAGTTGACGTTGGCGGATATAAACTCGGTTTCTGTTGCGATTAGTAGGCAAGAGTGCGAATAAACCAGTTGAGACCAAACCTGAAAGCAGCCCAGGGTTTAACGCTTAGACCAAGCCCAATCAGGCCCATGGCTGGCCTGCTAGGCCTGAGCTCAATCTGAGTCTAGGTATTCTCTTAGACCAGGTCATGTCCAAACCGGATTACTATTTATTTTTCATATATTTAAGAACGCCAGAAAGGAAAGGCGACGTAGGTCATCATCATTTTCCCCCTTTTTTTTCCATGTTACGCTTGAGGAAGAGAAACAAATGTATTTACTAGGCTATCAGAGTATATGAACATATTCTACCAAAAAAAAACAGAGTATATGAACATATTAAATAAGGATGCGAGTTCTCTGGTTAGTATCTAAACTTCAAGAATTTCCATCTGTATTGCATGTTTGATGTCATCCCAAGAGTAATCATGCGAACTGAATGTGCCAAAATCTTGGAGCATATAAAACGGCAAACGTTATGCCGATTATGAATCTATTTATTCTGTCGCCCTTTCTCAGGTCTCTTCTCTCCACCACGAAAACAGCAGATGCCTCAACTTTCCAAGCTCTATCTCGTCTTCTACAACTCCCTCCAGTGCCTCGGATGGTCCTCCCCATCTCTCTCTCTCTCTCTCTCTCTCTCTCTCTCTCTCTCTCTCATTCCGTTCTTCATTTTTATGTACAGGGCACTCGCTCTCTCCAGGGTTCTGGGCAGCGTCCTCGCCACCAACTCTATCCGTGGAGCATACGCCTCTGCTGGAGATATCATCTGTGAGCGATTCCCAAATCCTTCCCAATTCATTTCCTTTTCCTTTTTTTCCTAATCGAAATCAATCTCGTATTTCGGTAGGTTTGCTGCAAACAATTTCATTCCTGGAAGTCATCCATGCGGCCGTTGGTGGGTTTCTTTTCATATCAAAACGAGTGCGTTGTTCTGTTTCTTTATTGTTCTGATCTATTTTAGCTCTTATTCGGGACCATTAGGATTGGTTTCCAGTGGGGCGGTGCTCGCCCTGATGCAATGGGGAGGGAGGACTCACTTCTTGCTGGCCATCGTTCGCCAGATTCCGGAGGTAATTTTTAGGAATGATGTTGTCTTTACTAAAGGAAGCCAAACATTCTCTCTTTCTCTCTGGTAGTTCTGAATTTATATGCACTTTTAACCAGGAAATGAATTCCTCTGTCTATGTCGGGCTTAGTTAACAAATCAACCCATTGATTGGAAAAGAAGGATCTTTTCCTTATTTTTTTTTCAATTTAAATTACCGTTTCGATTCTATGGAAGGTAGAATTCTCCTCTCGTATTTACAGAACCCGTCCTGTTCTAGTAGATATCTGTGCTGGGTTTAGTCATATGTGACTCTATATGCACGTGAGCATCTAAAGAACAACCTATTTAACTTTTTCCAATGATCCTTTTATATTTTTGAGCTAGTGTTTGATATGATAATTAGTTATACAATATTATAGACCTAGCTTTCAGTTAAATATTTATTTTGCAGGTCCAGAATCTCCCATCAGTTTTCATAACCTTTATGGCATGGAGCATAACTGAGGTGTGTTGTAATGTTATAATGTATTAATCTTCTAGTTTGGTCTTTTATGCAGACTGATTATTTTCAGTTAAATTTGGTAAGCATTCATTCGTTTGACATGAAAACCATTGTTAAGCAATCCTGGGGACATGCAAATGTATTTCATAAAAGAGAATATGCGTTGAGGTCTAGTTTGCACTGTAAAGTCAGGGAACAAATTTTATGCATATATAGAATCATTGCATAATTTGAAGTTTGCTTTCTGTTTGGATAAGCATAGCTTTGTGTTTTCTCCCTCAATTTCCTTTTGCTTTTTTTGGTACAATATGGATCCACCCTTCGCAAATTTTGAGCCCCACCTTAAATGGTTTGTGATCAAGCTTATCTTGTTCCTCTTCATTTTTGAACGCATACTTTTCACTATTTTATATTTCTATCATACCTTCACCTAAATTTGTTGACTTTCTTGTTTTGAATCCAGGTAATAAGATACTCCCATTATGCTTTGAGTTGCACAGGAACTTGCCCATTATGGCTTACCTACCTCAGGTTCAACACTGGGACACCAGATTAATATTTTCATTTCCTTCTATATGTATTGCATGTACACCTATTACTCACTCATATACAGTCCGCAGTATAGTATAGTTTGGCATTATCCATTACATTTATTGGCAGTTGTTTGTTGCAATAACATATTTAGAAGTTCTTTGTAGTCATTCGAAGTGGACCAAGCAACGCACATCCAAACAACTTTGGGACAGTTTCAGTTTCATTCTAACCATAAATAACTTCTGACTGATAAAACTGCATCATATAGCAGTCATAATGTCTTTTGTTTGATACTGGTTTTGATTTAGCAAGCTAAATATCAAATTGTATTTATAAACTATAACAATATTTGTTATATACAAATATTACTCAAATTCATAGTTTTTGTAATTCCTTTATGTGACTGTTATGAGCCATCACATGCTGTTATAATAGCTTTTGATTTTTGTTATAATACTAAAGTCAGATGATAATAAAAAATATTTTTTGACTTGACAGCAGTTGATATATAGTGTAATAACGTTCTATGGCACCTTTAAGCCATGGTTATATGACAATAACAAAATTATTCAAAATATGGTTACCATTTGCCTCATAGTTTTGCAATGCCTTGAATCGTTTTGTAATGGGATTATAGCACTGAACTATAATTCGATAGTTATGGCCTATTTTAACTAGGCTAGTGATCTTCATCGGAGATCTTAAACCTTGCTCCAGATGAGTAGGCCTTAACCTTAGTGTGTCCCATATATCCATGCTTTTAAGTATTTAGATTGTTAATCTATCCTAGAAATTTCAGCATGATTTCTTACATATGTTCTATCATCAACAATCAGCATCTATATTATCAACTTCGATGGAATTACAATGATGAGCAACTGGAAGTATACAGCTCTTGTACTGGGGGATTAAAGTCCTCCATTTCCTGCGGCTGAGTATACATTATGAAGATCAGATTTTTCACTTCAGAGGTGCTTGCTTGATTCATGTTGTTTCTGTGCTGGTGCCTGGTTTTGTTTGTCACTAGAGCAATAAGGGAATATGTTGGTTGATGATTAGTATCTTAAGCTACTTCTGTGATATCACGAGAAATGAAAAAAAAAAAAAGATAGTTAAAGCTACCCTATTGTTTGTCACTAGAGCAATAAGGGAATTTGTTGGTTGATGATTAGTATCTTAAGCTACTTCTGTGATATCACGAGAAATGAAAAAAAAAAAGAAGATAGGTTTTACTTCTGGGAAATAGCTAGACAGATGTCAAGTGCTGTATGCGATGTGGAGAAATCATGGGATGTGAGATGTGTTTATGCTCATCCATTTGATACATATAATAAAGATTTTATGTTTTTGATCAACCAAAGAAAAATCAAGGCTTTCACCAAGAAAGTCACCAGTTTATTTTGCGAAATATAGCTAGAAGTGATCGCTAGAGATTCCATTTGATTCTTCTTTTTATTGTAGAACTGCTATGAATTCAATGAATTCAATTGTGTGTTGGGGCAGTTGATCCACTAAGAGCCTGTTTGGATATTCCTACATAAAGCTCCCCTATTCTACTCGTGGATTACTCCTTAAAGGTGACTAGCATATATCTATAGTTGATTTTTTTTCCGCAACAGAATCTGTTTCAAGTGGATCTGCACCACTCATTTTATAGAAAGTCGAAGAAGTGGATGGAAGACTGAAAGCCTCGCAGTTTGTTAAATATGTTCGCGAGATAGCAGTGTTGGCCAAGAGGATGCAAGTGGATTTGGCATTGTGTGTCAGGATCCATTATTGGATTTTGATGAGAAGATCGCATCTTCCCCTTGTTACTTTAGTTAGTCAAGTTAAAGAGGTTGGGAGGACTTGCCTAGAGCTTAAGGTTATAAGAGAGTTGCACTGACCACTGGTAAGCCATCTCTGACATGTGGAGTTCTATGATAATAAACTTGCAAAATTCATGATCATGTTCACTTGTATGTCATAAACAGATGCTGTGCTCGATGGTGAACATGGATTTAGTTTTTCAGATGGAATAGTCTTCTGTTAGATGCACTCGGATCATAATAAGGGGTGTAGAGATATGTAGGATAGAGGTTGAAACTCTGTTGTAACAGTGATAAGGTAGTGCAAACTGATTTTCATTGTTTTGCTTTATGATTTATTCCTTCTTCCATTTTTCAGACCTTCCTCTTTGTTATCTCCTCATTAAGGTTTTTGGAAAGATCCCTTTGAAATCTACCTTTTCTATTTTTTATATTGTGTTTTCGTTGAATCTCTTCTTGCCTGAGAAAAAGAATCTGATTTAAGTTTTTGAAGGATTCCCTCAATGTCTTCTACCTTAGCCATGCCTACCATGAAGCCAACAAACCAGTAGACTGGCTAGCGAGCAGAGAAGACAAGCTTGACATCCTTTCCAATCGATGAGCTCCTGATTTAGCTCTGTTACCTAATGCTGATATTACATGTGGCTGTACTTTCCTTTGTTATTGAGGTCTCTGCCTCCCACTATACGAGATGAATTTCAGGATATTTTTTAATAGCATCTAAGAGTTCTTTCCAAGGAAATTGCTGCAGTATTTGTTTGAAATATAAAAAGATTGCTCTCTCATTCATTGTGCATGAAGATTTAGAGAAAGCATTTTTATGAAAAGTCATGCTCTATGCTCTTATGGGCAGGCCATTCTTTTGCTCATTGGTGTATCTCTGAGTTGAGATTGGCTTCTGTTTTGTGGCCTTTGCTTTTTGTACAAAATTTTGTAGGCTTAGTAGATTTTATGCAGCTTCTGAACTTATTTATCATTGTTTTTTATGTTTATGGAGGTGAGTTCCTCGTGTCTTTACCCCAACACAAGTTACTGCACATGGATACCGACTTCTGAATCACAGAGACAAGATATAGTTGTGTTTTTTTCGGCTTTAGCTGCTTTGTGCAACTTTATATTCAGATGCATAAATGCATGCTTACATTGCATGAATGTGCCCATAACACTCATGATAAATACTGATGACAAAGGTTATTTTTACTTTCTTCAGGTACACAGCTTTTATTCTTTTGTACCCCATTGGTGTAGCTCCTGGAGAAAGTGAGCACAAGAAACACCAACCAGTCGCACATATTTATCATTTATTTGCCCTTTGTTTTCTTCTAAAACAAGAGAAGCTGATCATTCCTCTTCCATGCAGTGTGGCTTATGTACCAAGCACTTCCATTTATAAAGGAGAGAGACCTTTATGCAAACTTCTTTAACAGGCTCTCAATCAGCTATTACTCGTTTATTTTGGTATTTGAGGAGTTCTTGCCAATCTGTATGCATCAATGCTATTTATGGAGGTTTTGACATTTGCTTCTTTTCCATGCCAGGCTGTGCTGGTGTGTTATCCAGTATTATGGTTGAAGTTATATTTGCATTTATTTAAGCAACGGCGGTCAAAGCTAGGGAAGCATCAAAGGAAGAAGAGACTTTGAAGGACTGAAAAGCAAGCCCTTCGAAATCATCGGTCAGTTGTCTACATCATACCAACATGCCAGAGTCGAAGAGATCTTTGGACTTGAAATAATTTTACACTAGATGGAAATTGTATGCTTGACATTTTTACTTTCTATGCTTGGCGTGAAGCAAAAGACTATCTAGAGATTAGGTTTTATGTATATTTTACTCGCCATGGTAGTGCTCCATGCTTCCATTCAGTTGTAACTTGTTTATCGATAGATTTCATTATTGACTTTATAACCTGGTGCAGTGTTTGTTCCTACATTTTTTTCTTCAGTCTTCTGACTTGTTCAGAGTGGCAACTTGCAGAATGGAACCCATGCCTCTTTTCCCCTCATTCTTTCTTATGTCTAAAATGTTTAAAAGTTCATAAATAGTATACTTTTCCTTTTCCTGAAAAAATGCACTGATATGTTATTTTATAATATGATAGGGAAGAAGGATATCAAGTAATTATTATTTTCTGCTGATATCTGACTAAATTTTTGTTAGTAAGAACTGATAGCTCGATATTCCCCTTCATTCCTCTGGTGTTTCTGCAACTGTTATAGATTTAAGTAATTGACTACTAGTTTGACATTGATTGCAGGACTTAAAGGTTTCAAGGTGGTGGAACATATGCTTGAAGTGAAAGAAACAAACGTACATTATTCATGTGATGGAAGGATTCAGGTCAGAATTTAGGTTGATTTGCCACTAAAGATTGGAGCATTAGTATCCGTTGGATTTTTTTTTTTTTTTTAAGTTTTATAGAGCCAGTATGGGCTTGGGCTCATGAGAGATAATTTAGGAATATGAAAAGGGGTATATGGGGTAGCCAATAAACTTCAAAATCCTCGCTGATATAAGCTGGGTCATTCTAGGTCTAATTGACCTATAGATTGTGCTTAGGTAGGGCTCATGAGTTTGGTTGCCTATATAGGTCGGTCATTGATGACTTACAGAATGGGCCTTAGTGAAGATAATGGGCTGGGTTTGGATTTGGGATAGGTCCATCAAGGAGGAAATTATTGGATGGAGAGGGATAAAAAAAAGAGGTGTCTAGGCGTGTCTACTCAAAGTGAGATAGGACTTTTTATTATCAACCTAGTAGTTAAAAACATAGTGAGATCACATTTTAATGAGTTCATTTATCTGCCTTTTCTGTCGACACCTTGTTTTAGCATGGGATGAGCACCATGCATTATTTCCTCGAGATATGAAGGAACTTGATTAGATTTTCTCAATAATGACTCAGTAATTACCTGGTTGTGCATGAGACCATTAGTTCATGAGGTTAGGGATCTTTCTTGATGCTGTGATCTAAAAGGATAGGCAGCCCAAAACACAGAGTGCAAGTAGTTAAAGGTAGATTCCATCCTATATGTGGGTGGTGAATCACAAGGATTGCTAATTTATGGGATTTCTTTACATTTAGTTGACAATTATTCCGGTCTATGTTGATATCATCAATTAATACCTACATCAGTTGTCGAACTTGTCAAAATTTTAAGTTGAATCTTCTAGGCAACATTGAAATGGTGGGTTCTGATCTATCTTTTGAGACTTACAGTGGGTTGCAAAGGATTGTCTTACTTTATTTACGGATTTTATGTAAACTTTTAAACGAAACCATCCTTTTCATCTCATTCCCTGATGACCGATATGTTTCTGTCAACTAAGCAGTCTTTTTCTAACCATAACCTTGATAAACAAAATGCTTATGCCAAGGTATTATCTTGGACTTCAACATTAAAAAAAAAAAAAAGGAAAAAGGAAAAAGAGAGAGAAAGAATAGAAGAGGTTGCATAGTACTACTTCAAATCAAACTTGTTCCATCATCTCCTGAAAAGATCTCAAAGTAAAAGAAATAAAAAGAAAGAGAAATCACTACCCTCCTCATAAAATGATATTATTTGCTCCTCCAGCTTGAGACGAGAGACTTGAAGAAGCAATTGAAGACAATAGACCAAGGAAATGGAAATATTTTCTCAATAATCCGTAGTGGGAAGCTGTTCATGGGTGCCGCGACCAATGAAGCACATATCATAGACAATGGCTGCAAGCGCTGCCCCGATCATTGGCCCCAGCCAGTAGACCCAGTGATGGTCCCACGTCCAGCTGACCACCGCCGGGCCGAACGAGACTGCCGGGTTCATCGACGCCCCGTCGAAGGCCCCGCCGGCCAAGATGTTGGCGCCGACGATGAATCCGATCGCTATGGGTGCGATCACTCCCAGGTTACCCTTCTTTGGATCCACAGCCGTAGCATACACGGTGTACACTAGCCCAAATGTCATGACGATCTCAAACACAAACGCGTTCATGGGAGTCACGTCGGCCGAGACTGCGAAGGCTGCTGTTTTCTACACAGGGATGTCATCATTTAAAACAAAAAACTCCAAGCTTCAGCTTAGCTTGAATTGATTGCTACCATACGAGAAACGAGAACCATCAGCCAGCTTACCATTCCACCAGTGCCGAACTTGAGAAGAATGCAAGCCACCACGGAGCCGAGCAACTGCGCCATCCAATACAGTATAGCTCGGAGCAGAGTTATGTTACCGCCGACGAATGCACCGAACGTGACGGCGGGGTTCACATGACCTCCTGAGATGTTGGCTCCGACAGAGACTGCGACGATGAGAGCGAAGGCGTGAGAGAGAGCTGCTGCTATGAGACCGGAGGGCGTCGCTGGTCCATCGCCGGTGAGCTTGCCTGTCCAAGAATTGGAGGGTGAATTTATAATTTTATATATAGTTAGATTCTACGTTGTCAAAGAGCAGTGGAAGAATGTTCCTTTAGTATCGGCATTGAACGAAGTATTAACTGAAAGCCATTCCGGATCCTTCGCCGGCGAAGACAAAGATGAGCATGGAGAAGAACTCGGCGAGAGCGGCTTTGAGAGCGTCGGGGCGGCTCGCCTCCCCTGGCTCTCCAATGGCGATTCTGTTCATCGGCATTTTGCTCTAAATTTTGCGAGACTAATAGCTTTTCTGGAACTCAGAAATGTAGAGCTCGTGTTTCTTCTCTTCCTTTTTTTTCCTGAGCTAAAGCTCTGCTAGTTTCATATGCAGGTTTATTCTGGTGCTCTTCTGCGGTAGTTATAGTTGGTTAGTGTAAAGGTGAAATAGCGGCTGCAGAACCGGAAAAAGGCTGGCCTGTTCAAGCTCGTCGTCTGGCCGACACGTAGAGTCGTTGATTCGGCCGGAGGGTTGATCGGCGACGCGGCGGGTCAGTCGGAGAGAGTTAATTCTGGATCTGTCCTCGGACACGAGAGACGCTCCGGGGCGTGCGGGTACAGTTTCAACTGTTTGGGCTTGAGCTATTGGGCCCGGTCGATCGCAAATCTCGTGTCGTAGCACAGGCTTGTTCCGTTTCGACAGTAACTTCGACTAGCTTCATTTCTGTTGTTCTAGGGTCTTTTTAACTTGATATTTTAAATAGTTTTTTAAATATATTTAGTTAATGTCTTTTTGTTAAACAACATCAAGACTGTTACTCCCATTGAAATATGAAATAACTAGAATTCTTTACGATGCAGCCCGTGCATCATAGAGTACTGTGCATCCCTAGATGGCTGCCATCAAGAGGTGGACAGTCTTCAAGCATGCTCGTTATCCACTTTATTTAATAACCGTACATCTTTTGATGGCTACCGTTTAGGAATGTGCATGAACTAGCTATGTAGCAATCCAAGATCTCACCAAAAATATGTATGAATTAGCTGTGTAACAATCCAGAACATCATCCAAAATAACTAGCCAGAAGTTATTAATTAGATTACTTAATCTTATATAAATATCTAAGATATATCTAGTGAATAACCGATATGATACTAAACACACGTTCACATGGATCCTTACAAACTGAGCTACTAACTTCTGACCTGGGGAGCATTAATTAATCTTCAAATGTATTACAAAGTCCAATATCTTTGAAAGTAGAGGCTCTGGAAAATTATAAAAAAAGTGAATGAAAGCTTGATATGGGTGGCTCTTTCACACTCTTGAAGAAGAAAAAGCACACAAAGAAACAAAACTCACGGTGGGAGATACTTATTATAACAAATAATGTATTTATCATCTGTTAATGCATGCCGCCACCATCCGATCAATGGTTCCGGTGAATGGCATTCCACATTGGTTTTATGCTCCACCGCAATTGCAGGATTCTGAATATAATATGCCGTTTTTACCAAAGAAAAAAAAAATAATCCAATGTTAGATACATCCTGGATGATGGCAAGATAATGTGAAGTGTTGACCTATCTTTCCCTGTTAAATCCAAATTTTTGGACCTCAGAGGTCAAGGCGGGGTGGAGTCATTAGCCTCTATCGTGCTTATGAGGTCAATTTCCAAGACTTGAACCGCTACAATTTTTAGTAATTAATGTCGGCTAGCGGCAGAATATCTACGAGAATCATGTGGTGGATCGAGGAAGACCTAAACGTTGGAGGTGTGGGTCTCTCCACCAGCAAATTTCCAAGTCTTGGGCCCTTCCAAGTTTAGTAATTAACTTCTTCCCCCTTAGTCAGATTTCAGATCTTTCTAATTGCTTCGTTTTACTCTATTTTCCTACTTTTATCTAAGTCTACCGTCAATAATGTCAGCAAATTATTTACTTTAGTTAATACAATTACATTTTAAATCCACCAAGAAACCTCATCTTTGTTAATGTTATAATAAAGATGCTTAAAACTTGACCTAGATTTATTTTAATTGCCCTCAGGTCACACCATTTTCTCTAATCTATTGACTGTCTAAAACTGCTGGCAGTAAATTTAGTTTCATTCCTTCTAATACCATTGCAAATGACAAAAGAACTCACAAATTCTTTGTGGACGAGATTTATTATTACATATAAAGTGATTTATATAAATTTTAAAATAGTAATCGAACCAATGTAGCGGTACTTCGTCCACTATAGGTGTTGACATTGGTCAAATGGTTGGCATCCCTCTTTCAAGGGCGTGCTACTGGGAGAGATTCCAGGTCAAACCCTGGTAGGGAGACATTCCCATCATGCTGCTCAAAGAAAAGAATAGTTAAATATATAATATATAAAATACTATGTCCCAGTTAGTATATCATATATCATGTAATGCATGAAAAAGGAGAAAATTGGGCCCACATGTATACTTACCTTTATACCAAATTCTCACATTAATTTTTAGGTAAAACTTTATTCAGACAAATACTCTAATCGTGCATTAGCATAATAGAGTTGCTGCATTTTTTTAAAATTGTCTCCAAAATGGACTGATTTTGGTGTGATATACAAAATATCACGGCATTAATTTAGAGGCATGAAACCAATTATTCACTTGAAGGTCAAAAAGAATTATATTTATAGTTGATCTTTTTTGTAACACAATATTTTTCTTGACATTAGTATTCTTAAAAAAACATACAAACCTTTTTAATAATTTTATTTATTGAAGTCAATTTAATTTTGCTATAAATGTTCAATATTTTATTTCTCATTATGCATTTGTGTGAGTGTATATATATCTGTGTGTGTGTGTATAAATGCTATTACATGTTCAAATGGATTATAAAATCAGTCTGCTCATCTTCAAGATCAATGATAGACTATCCAATATTAAAATCTAAACCATTGAATATAAATAGAATTGTATCAATTATACTAATAATACAAGAAATATGATAAGGTACATAAATTGAAAATTCATCTTATGGATCAATCGACCTATACATCTTAAAACATGGATAATTTTAAATTCACATAGCTTTAACAATGAGATCATAACAAAATAGTATTATATTATTAAAAGTGTATGTTTTGATTCCTACTTGATGAACCTATATTTTTTTATTATTATTAGACTTTTTTATTATCTAGATTGTTTTTATTGATTTGGATTGTTGAATTTGGATTACTAATCACTAATTTTGACGATGAGCAGACTGATTTTCCTATCCATCGAAGCACATAATAGCATAGAAAGACAGAGAGAGAGAGAGAGAGAGAGGGGTATCAAAACTCATCAAGAACATGAAATAAAAGGATGTAAAAGGAAATAAATGTTTCCCATAGTCAAGTATAGATTAGGAAATCAAAGTTTTGCAGCCTAATCCTCTACTTAAGGATATTTTAAGCTGGAAGAGACTATGTTTAGTCCTAGTAAAGGGAACAAGGCTGCTGTCTGAATAGCCACAAGGGCAATGGATGGGGATTTCGGCACTCAGAATCAAAACTTGCAACATTTGAGTCCTAGTATCTCTCCTTATCAGTGCTTAGCTCACCAATTCCATGGCACGGCTGGGGATTGATGGATTGATGCAAGACACAAGTATGGCACGACTGGGTGCAATTCAAACATTTTGCGGGCGCTACATCACGGAGTAATGATACTAAGTACTTTTTTTAATTATTTTTTAAAAAATTATTAGCCAAAACAATTTTGACATTTCCTTTGGCCAAAAACCATCGCGTTGACGTCCCATCAGCCCTTGCGCTGCCGGACGGGCGTCCAGGTCTTGCGGCGCGTTCTCACCGCGCGTGCCCAACGGGAGGGGAGGATACCGTCGTTGTCGACCAGCCAGGCCTTCCATGTGCCTTCGGATGCGGGTCTCCTGCCACGTGGACCTTCGCTTGTCCGTTTCATGCCTTCCTTTTCTGACCCACCATCGGTTCCCAACTCGTGGACACGTTACCGACGGGAAGTGGGCCTCTACCGGACCACACGTGCCGCTCCCACGAAGAAGACTCTCTTAGCTCTACGGTTTAAAAAGTCGGCAACGTTTACACCATGATTAAGATCTATTGTTAGATGCTCTTTTTTTTTTATATAGCAAATGCTTGTGGAGGAACGGTGGATAGGGGTTGTCCTATGTTCAACGGGTGTTGGAGACGGATCGCATTCTTCTCGAAGGCGACTTAAATTCGATGATCGTGTGAATCTGAAGATGAAGACGTACCATCGAGAAGAGACCGTAACATCTAGAAGAGTGCGGGTCCCACTAGACTACACCGGGAGATAAACGGTGTCGCCAACTGAGTTACCTTTTTTGTGGCTCACCACTCGGTTAGCTTTGTTTGGATGAACCAGGCGTCGTTGCTAGAGAATTTATGTAGCCTTTTATTTTCTGATTTTATTGGTTGCATTCAGACTTGCCAAATGTGAACCACCGTTATACAAAAAAAAAAACTGCATGGTATTTATCTTTCTATTTAAATTTTCAAGATTAGGTTGAATCCAATCCAGTCTGAATCAATTAAGTCTAATAAATCAAGATATAATTTAAATAAGAGACTGCCCCGTGCAATTCTTTCATAAAATTTATTTCTAAATTTTACGAAAACAAGTTTAATTAAAATAATCAAATAGCTACTTTTGTAAAACTGATTTATTTTATATTTTTATAAATCTATTTTATTAAAACTCGCAAACCAAATGGTTCCTATAGATCAAGAGCAAGCATGAGTCTGAAATTAGTAAAAACTTTCAATTGCGATAGAGTATGGATGTATTGACTTTTTTTTTAATCGAAAAAAAAATTGTCCATCAATGGGCAAGCTAAATTTTGGAGTTCAAGCTAATCTAAGCTGGGTCTATGTCAAACTGGACATGGACCTGACGTGACCCATTTGCAGCCGTAAACCAGACACAACGAAACCCCAACGCTTGAAGGAGGACGTTATGAACAAGTCCGGCATGGCGAGCTACAGTCATACATAAGCACAAGTCTGCGTTCAAGTCTTTTCTACTGTACAAGTAAGCCTGCTGGATTGAGGAGGACAGGGAGAGACGGTCGAAAGACGTGTGATTTTCCCCCACGAACACGGCCGTCGAGCGATGGTGAGGTTCGATAGAGATTTGCTTTCTTTTCCGGATAACCATGGGGAGTTTATGTAGAATTCTACGTGCCATTTTCTCAATCTTTTTTCTTTTTTCTTCTTCAAACAAGAGAGGGTAAATTGAAGACGCTTCTCCTCTTCTTTTTTTTCCTGAGACTCGGGTGTTACGACGTGGTTCGGGTTTTTGGAATTTTGTGGAGCGGAAGACCTTTATAAGAAGAGCCAAAGGGTTGGTTACGCCGTGCGGAAAATGGGTGCCAGCCCTTGGGCTTTGGCGGAGGCGGCAATAATGGAGGGAACGCTCTCTGTTTGGGGTCGGCAAGAGGTGCCTCTCTCTCTCTCTCTCTCTCACACACACACACACACACACACACACACATACGCATACACTCTGATATTGTGATATCAATGGAAGAAAGAGTCTTATATACTGCATGAACTCTTTTCCCGAGGTGGAGAAAAAGGAGGAAAGGGAAAACTTTGAGATATTTCAGTATAGTGTTCAAGACTTCAATTTGCCATAGAAGAGGCTATAGATATGCTTGTAAAAGATCTGCGTTATGATACTGACTGAACTCTATTTTGTTGCCATTTTTGGATTGCATGCATTAGTCTCGCCGGGTTTTCATTTTTTTTTTCTGAGGGAAGCATTAGTTTTGCTGGTTAAATCACGAGGTTCTTGGAACAAAGGAGAGTGACTTGGTTAAACGGTTGAGAGAGACGGTCCATAATACTAGAATGTTTTGAAAAACAACCACTGGCAAGAGATTGAAATAAAACACTCCTTCCGTGCTGAAATAATACTATAACTATTCGTGTTTTTTTTAAGGTAACTGGTTTTAGTTTTGAGCCCTTGCATGTCTATCAAAGCTGTGTCTCGGTTGGAAGCAATAGTCTGAAGCAAGCATTAGACATTGTTTATCTGGTAGTTATAGAATGTCTTGCACGGCTGGATTTCTTGGGCCAAACTGCTCCCCTGTTTTCAAATTGATGCTGTATTCTTTCAAACAGGGTGTCGAGGAATTGAAGGCTAGGCTTCTTTTGACCACTTTGGAACTGGAATCATTGCGAACAAATGCCCAGGAGGAGATTAGGAGGAACCAAGAAAGCATAAGCAAGTTAGTCCATCTCCTCAACGTAACCAGGCAAGAAAGGGATGAAGCCAGGACACAGCTTCAGAGTCTGCCGAACAAGATCATTCTTGGTAGTCCACCGCAGCTTTGTTCCCTCGTTTCCCATCTCCAGCCTCAAAGTCAAGAGATCAAGCCCATGGGAGCCAATCCCAACATCGAGAAATCTGATGGCCCGTCCAATCCCCCTACCCAATACTCTCATGGCTCCTCCTCTCATGCCGACCCTTTCTCTGTTACGCTGTCCTCTCCAGATATGTCAAATTTAACCATGCTCCACCCAAGCAATACGCAGCTCCAGCAGCAGCCAATCCTCTTAGAACATAACAACTCAACCTCCATGGGGATCCCCTCATGCATCAGCAAACTCGATAGGGCTTCTGCTGCAATTGATAGCCTTGTCTCCAAGAGAGCTCTGCCGGAGAAAGGGAAGCTGTTGCAAACCGTGATGGAAGCAGGTCCACTGCTTCAGACTCTTCTTGTGGCGGGGCCTCTCCCGCAGTGGCGCAATCCCCCGCCGCTGAAGCCAATTCAGATCCCTCCTGTTGCGGCCCAAGGAGGCAATACCGAAACACCGAACCGGTCTTTAGTTCTGGGTCCAGATTACGAGAGATCCTATGTTGGATCCGAAATGGATGGTGCATCCGCGTCCAATTCCTTTGGCGCAGCAGATTCGTGTTTCAAGCAGGCAATGTCCACGTCTCATGCCAGGAGCTACCAAAGCTTGGCTAAGAAACTAAGGACTCAGTAGAAACAATGTTCTATTTACTAAATTATGCAGTGCCAGCCTTCAAGACCAGAAGGAAGCATGCTGCATCTGGAGTATGAAATGTTGTCATGTTTAAGTTCAGAGACTATGCTTAGGCCGGCGCAATGCCTTCAGTTTTTTATTTCAAGCACTATATATATCATGATGGATTACTTATTCTGATGCTTTCTCTATTTTTCCTGTACTCATCTCAATTAAGATTTGCTAACCAGCAGTCAAAATTTCTTTAATGGACCTAAAATTAGGCGCCAGCAGACAGCCACACACGGCGCAAATTTTGTAGTTGATTTTTATGTACAGTAGGATTGGGATGCGACATGTTAAAGTATATTCCAAATGTTGAAATGGGACTTTGCAAGTCAACGGACCCCTGGTGTCGTCGCTTAGGCCCATGTTCCATGCTTGTGATTGCGCTGAAACCAAGCGCCAATCACAGCCTCCGCATGAGATCGTCGCTCCCCAAGCTCCAAAGCTCCCTTGCGGACCTCAATCCACATCCGCTGCAGACTCTCCCGTCTCCCTCCTTTCATCTTCTCAGCACGCAAAAAGCCCACGCCCAACTCCTCAAGTCTGGAACCCCCGTAGAATCCTCGCACATCGTCCCGTCCTACTGCAACTGCGGCGCATTCCCATCCGCTCGCAAACTGTTCGACGAGACATCCCACTGGGACTTGGTCTCCGCCACCGCTATCATCGGCGCCTTCGCTCGCCACAACCGCCACCGCGATGCCGTCGCCCTCTTCTCCCGCATCCTTTCCCTCGATATCAGGCCCAACCAATTCACCTTCGGCACCACTCTCCATTCCTCCACTGCTCTTCGTAGCCTCGACGTCGGCAGGCAGCTCCATGCTTGCACAACAAAGATGGGCCTCCAATCCAATGTCTTCGTCGGCAGCTCTCTTCTTGACCACTACGCCAAACTGGGCACCATCGAAGAAGCCCAGCGTGCATTCGAAGACACTTGCAATCCAAATGTAGTTTCGTACACCGCGTTGATAAGCGGGTGCCTGAAGAACGAGCGGTTCGACGATGCTCTCTGGCTCTTCCGGAGCATGCCGGAGAGGAATGTGGTCTCGTGGAATGCGATGATAGGTGGCTGCAGCCAGGTTGGTCTGAACGAAGAGTCTGTGAATCTCTTCGTCGAGATGTGTCGAGAAGGTGTTCGGCCTAATGAGTCTACCTTCCCTTGTGTACTCGGTGCCGCCGCCAATATAGCGGCACTTGGGATGGGCAGAAGCTTTCATGCTTGTGCTATAAAATATTTGAGTAGGCCTGATGTTTATGTGGGTAATTCTCTCATTAGCTTCTATGCAAAGTGCGGTTGTTTGGAAGACAGTGTCTTGGTATTTGATAAGCTCGAGGAGAGGAACGTTGTTTCTTGGAATGCTGCGATTTGTGGCTGTGCACAGAACGGCAGAGGGGAGTTGTCCTTGGAATTGTACGGTAGGATGCGGGCTTCGAATTTGAAGCCGAACGGTGTCACCCTTCTGGGCCTGTTGTTTGGCTGCACCCATGCAGGCCTGGTGAAGGAGGGTTACAACTACTTCAACTTGGCTAAGACAGAACAACCAGAGATACTGAGAGCTGAGCACCATGCTTGTGTGGTTGATCTACTTGCTCGCTCTGGGAGATTGGGAGATGCCGAGAGGTTTCTTCAGGAGCTACCATTCGAGCCGGGGATCGGGTTTTGGAAGGCTTTGCTTGGAGGCTGCCAGATACATTCCAATAAGGACTTGGCCGAGACGGTTGCTCGCCGGATCATTGCGCTGGACCCGAAGGACATATCGTCTTATGTTCTGCTGTCCAATGTGTACTCTGCGGCCGGTAGATGGCAGAGCGTGTCGGCGATCAGGAGGGAGATGAAGGAGAAGGAGATGAGGAGAATTCCTGGATGCAGCTGGATTGAGATCAGGAACGAGGTCCATGTGTTCTTTAATGGGGATAGGAAGCATCCTCAGACTGATGAGATTTATAGAATACTAATGACATGCTTGGATAATTAAAGTCATGCTCATCTGGACAGTTGGACTCTTCCATTGTGACAATAGAATGCGAAGTTAGCTTGCTTTGTAGTATACGAGCTATCTTACCAATGTCATTTTGTCAGTTAATGCATCCACTTACGCTACCATCCTTAGAGTTATCGCCAACCCAATCAACTCCAACTCAACATCGTTGTAACCGATGCCTGCGTCAAATTGGTAAGAACAAGGTTTTATTTATAGCGATACCTCTCTTCATAGCCTTCCGCCTTTCCTCTACCAAAACATATGCAGTCTTGAGATACTATGCCTCAAATCCTAGATTTAGATTGGAAAGAGCCTGTAATTTTATCTGTCTATGCTGTTTGCTTTATACTGCTGCTTGGTAGCTTGTACAAGGTCATCAAAAGGCGCTGTTCACCTGGCTATACGGGTCCATTCTTGTTCAGAAGGAGGACCGGGAGGCGACTTCTAGGCGAGAACAACCCAGACAACGCTTCACCAGGGTTGCAGTGTGAAGGCCTGGCTTCTGCCATCATACAGTCCCTCCCGGCCGTTCAGTTCCGGGAAAAAACGAAGCAGAGTGATGATGGCAGCGGTGCTTGCTCCATTTGCTTGGGGAAGTTTGGAGAAGGAGAGTGGCTGAGATTGCTGCCAAACTGTGCTCACATCTTCCACATCTCCTGCATTGACCCTTGGTTTCGCTCTCACTCCACCTGCCCCTTATGCAGAACCGATGTTTTGTATGCTTCCGGTAGCAATTTCGATTCTCCCGCTTCAGCGAATGGTTTGTTAGGGACGCTACCCAGAGAAAACACGTACCAAGGAAGGCCCCTAGGATATAGTCTTTTAGAATCTGAGGCAGTTCGAAACCAGGAGCTCAGGTGGGAAGCAGTGAGAGGCAATCGGCCCGGGTCAGACTCGGGTGAATCTTTTCCTCAGGTGGGAATGGCACCTTCATCCATGGCCTCAACCTCTCAAATGCCTGAATCAAGCAGCCATCAGTAAGTTTTCGTGGCATTCATTGCTTGTATCATAATCTCAGCATTCTTTCCTGGTTACAGCAGTCTCTCGCCATCATATTATGAGAGATACTCTTCCCAGATCACGTGCAAGTAAATCATGTCCTACGGCTTGAAGCAAAAGAGGTTTGGTGCACCAAAACCATGGGTGGACGTAATTTTGGGTTATCATAGATCGGTTTAGCCGCATAGCTCTTCGCTGGAAGATCTAGGAAAGATGACGAATGAACGAAGCGCCTTATCACCCAAGAGAGAAAGTTGAATGCACCAAGAGCTTCTCCATGGAACAATGTGCCATCGTTTTGTTTGCAAAGGCTTTTCATGTCATTCCTCATTACATCAACAGGTATCCCGAGTGCAGTTTCAAGACGCGAGAAGTAGACGACTTTAGAATGAAAAGGCACGCATGGTGAAGGATTTTTATTTGATGTATAGCTATGGTACATTGAGAGTTCAATGCAATGCGATCGCCTCAAAATAGGCTTGATGTCATGGCAAGGATATCTTTTTTTTCTCCAACTCCTTTTTCTGATTTAACAGAATTTTTTGCATGCATTCATAGCAAAACGACAGTGAAATACCTGAATTATTATTGCTGTTTTATGCCAGCAGTGTGAATAAATTGGATGGACTTGAAGTTAAGCACTGCTTTTTTTTGGATTCTAGTATTTTTTTTCTGCAAATATTTGTGAATGCTCTATTGTTTCTTCTTACGAGCATCAACATTTCTATCCTGATTATCAGGTACTTGGTTTGGAACTATTTAGCTTTTTTTCTTGCATATGTTCCTTTCCTCTCTTGACAATGTAACTCATCTATGCCCCTAGCTCATCTCTGTTGTAAATGTGATTAATCTTCAATAAAAGCCGGATGGCTCCTTTTGCCTCCTCTTTATATATATATATATATAAAAAAACTTAAAGTTAAGCAAGCAAGCAATGGAACTGAAGAAAAGGGAATGATAGCAATAGGGTATTGGAGTCTCCTCAGAAAAAAAGAAAAAGAAAAAACAATGGGGCATCATGAGATCTTCTCAAATTCTGGGAAGCAAATTTGAGAGTCCAATCCACAATCACCACCGTTCATGTGTTGCACGGCAACAATGATGGAGCATCTTGAGTATTGCATCGACAATTGCTGGGCTCAATAACAGAATTTTCATTCTCATGAATATAATTACCTAACTGATTTTGCGTACATTGTGACCTGGCTGTATAGTATCAGTTTAAAGTAAACTTATACGGTGGATGTTATGATAGAATGAAGTTACTAAGTACAAGGAGGTGGATGTTGGGTTAGTGTAAATAATGAACTAGGTTCTGGGTCCGAAACCATAGGCCATTAGAAGAAGCCGGGCTCCAGCCAAACACTCCCCTAAGCTAAGCTCCCCCCGCATCCCCAGTTTTTTCCTTTTTTCACAGACAAGTCTACTTCCAGCCATGATACATCTGTACTGCTGCAAATTTGATATCTGATTTGAAAGCAAGTTACTCATAGAATATTCAGGTGGTGAATTTAGAATTTCAAATTCTAAATTCACATTGCACAATACTTGTGAGTTAGATATACAAATGTGATGAAACTATTCATACATGGCATACTGGTGAAAAGCATCTTTAAGTCTACATATATGCAGTTACATCAAACAAAAACAAAAAAAACGCACATATATGCAGTGTATCCGTGTCATCTTCCCTTTGACTCATTGTCTTAATAAAAACCATTTTTGTATGCAATTATGTAATTCAGATGTCATCCTATAGTCAAATTGTAAGAAGAAAAGGAAGAAAACGGAGAGAAAGCCTGCTTGGTTATTTTGATGGACTACCATCTGTATAGATAATATAATCTCGATGAAATCTATAATATATTGGGGACAATCTTATGTAATCGTGGTCATGATATTGGCTTACCATATCCGGAAGTTGAGGTCTGAATTGTTCCACCTATTTGATGTGGTTCCACTTTCCAAATAAGCAGATAAGTCCGAGCAAAAGCCTAAAGGGAATGCCTGGAGCCTTAAGCTGATAGAGGTATGGAAACGTAAGTTATGAGTTGTCTGTACTTGAATCTCTCCCTGAATGGATTGCCTTCTGGTTAGCTCCACGTTGTTGCCTCATGCTATCACCAACTCAAGGTAAAAAATTTCCTCAAATTCGTGGACTTTATTCATTATTACTCTTCTTCACAAATCTATGTTTTTATCATCTGTTTTTTTTTCGAATTTTGATATATGTATCAGCTTCCACCGCTCCTTTTTCGGTTTGCACAGTCTGGGATTTGGAGTAACTAGAAAAGGATGGTTGAAATTTGGATGTTTTGCAATTGGTGGGGATGGGATGGGGGGTGCAGAAAACATGGAGAGTTATCTGAAGGGAAGGGATAATGGGTCTCTTTCCAGTGAGCTTGATGAATCAGGTGTTTCATTTGGAACTGTGAGTGCTGAAATAACTCAGGAAACGGTAGATTTCTTTGTCAGTGATACGGAGGGCGATCCCGACTGCCCTTCAGAAGGCTTCTCCTCCATTGATCAGGCCATCAATGCTTTACGTCAGGGAAAGGTCTATTTCTAATTCATAATAACTGTCATGTTTCTCTTATTTCATTTGTCTGTCTGATGGCTTGTCTGCATATCAAGCTATATTGAATTCGACCTACTGTGGAGATAAAGTTTTTAGTTCAACATGGTGTACGATGATCAGCTGAAATGGTCCAAGGAAGTTCGATCCTTCCTGAGAGCACTTTTTTGTTTTGATTTTTGAGTAAGATTGCCTTTTTCATCAAATTGCATGCCTTGGTCATCGGTCGCTGGCCTTCTCTGCTAACTTACCTAGTTGCCATTGGTTTAGCTGTCAGCTTATGATGATTTCGAAGATCACATAGGTTATGTCAATCTGTCGTATGATCTTTGTGGATATGGTCAGATATAAACCTTATGTTGAGGAAATCACTGTTGCTATATTATTAAGCTACATCACAAACTAATTGCGTGATGCACTAATTCAGAACTAATAAAAGCATCTCCTTTGAAACAGTGGCTGCCAGCAGAAATTAGTTGGAGAAAGCTTGTTGATTGGGTTTTCATTTATCTCTGCATCAACTTTCTTTTCTTGCTTATCATTTTTTTTTTCAAACTGAGCATATAATTTTTTTTTATCCCTTATAAATTTTTCTAGTATTCAGACCATGAACTATCTTTCTGTGGCACAATGGTCTCTCCTGTCAATTTTGATTGCTCGGAAGAAACTAGAAAATGGAATGAAGCCCATAGAATCTGAATTTGGGTTTAGAGTCCAGTTGGTCTATATTGTCAGACTTAATCTTCAGCCTCCTAGATGTCTTACTTGATCATGAACAGAGATAAAAATGGGTGTCTGCGAGGGACCCCAAGAAGGGCATTTCATGTGTTAGCTTACTATCTGCTCTTGCTTTAGCTTTTCAATCTTTTCCTGTAAAGCGCAGCAGCAGTCAAGTTAATTCATTTATTATTCTCTAGTTTGTGATTGCTGTAGATGATGAAAATGGTGATAATGAAGGGGATCTTATCATGGCAGCGACTCTAGTAAATCCTCGGGCTATTGCTTTCATGATCAGGCATGGTTCTGGAATTGTGTCTGTGGGCATGAAGGAAGAGGACCTGGAGAGCCTGATGATTCCTATGATGTCTCCTATCACTGAAATTGAGGATCTTTCAGCTGCAGCTTCCACAGTAACAGTGGTACTACACATCGAGTTCCAAGAATTTTTAAATTGCTGTAGTTCATGATTCAATAAGCAGTATGGCGAGCATCTACTGGAACTGGAATTGGTTAATTAATTGCCTTTTACTTTCCATCTAGGATGCGAGAGTGGGCACATCTACTGGTGTGTCAGCTGCAGACAGGGCAAAAACAATTCTTGCTCTTTCTTCACCTGATTCTAAACCGGTAGATTTCAGAAGACCCGGCCATGTATTTCCTCTTAAGTATAGAAATGGTGGTGTTCTGAAGAGAGCCGGTCATACCGAGGCATCAGTGGACCTGATTATTCTAGCTGGTTTAAGGCCTGTTTCAGTTCTTTCAACCATCGTCGATCCTGAGGATGGTTCCATGGCAGGACTGCCTGCTTTGAGGAAGATGGCTGAGGAGTATAGTTTACCAATCATTTCGATCACTGATTTGATCCGGTGAGTACATCAGGTAATAAGGCTTGATCATGTATTATTATCATGTATAATCTTTGTCTCCTATATGATCATAATTTTGCAGCATGCATGCATTTCTTTTATTCAGATGAGATCTATATATTGTGATGCGAAATTCTTTTTGGTTAGGAATTCATGTACACCAGTCAATCTAAAGAAGATATAATTTTGATGGCCCAGAAAACAAAAATGAAAAACAAGAAAATAAATGATTAGCTTATAACTCTTAATGTATGTCATGAAAAGCCACTGAGTACACAAAGTGTATAGCACTGGCAGGAGGAAAAGGCCGACCACCGATTAAAACCAACATTGTTAGAACCATTTCATTATCTAGCCAACTTTTAGCTCAGTTATGAATTCGAACCTTCTGTTTTGATAAGTCAAAGACTGCTATGACTTGTGCAAAATATACATCATCTATGCTTCGGGTGTTGTTTCTTTTTTCCAATCACGATGAAGTCATTTCCTGTTATAATAAGACATGAATTTATGATCATTAAGGATATTAATCTGTATGAGGAATTAAAATTAGTCTTTGTAATTACCTGCTGCAGTTACATGGCAATATGAAGATCATAATTTCATGTTCAGCACCCTGTTATGTAATTATAAAATCAATCTCTCAGAAACAGAGATGGTGTATTGGAAATGCTTGCATATACTGGTGAATGGTGATATATCTAATACACTACTGCATATATTCATATAGAAAGGAAAAGGAAAAGGAATCAATCTCTCATCTCTTTGGCATCTTCAATATATGTTTTCATATTATGGACTCCCTGTCATAAATGTCTATTTTACTCTCTCTTTTTTTTTTTCCCGCACACGTGAGATTCCTGATTTTATGCTTCTGCAATGGTGACTGAATTGAAGATCTTGTGCATGTTTTTGCCCATACTGATATTTTTTCAGGTATAGAAGCAAACGTGAGAAACTGGTGGAAAGAATTGCTGTCTCCCGATTGCCGACTAAATGGGGCTTATTCCAGGCTTATTGTTATCGGTCTAAGTTAGATGGCACCGAGCACATTGCTGTCGTGAAGGTATTTGAAGCAAAATGAATATCTGCATCTGCTTTAACTTGTGCACGGTAGTAGGATTGTGTTTTGGGAAGTGAAATGTGTTTAATAACCTAAATAGATGTTTAAAATTTGGAGTTTCATATGACAATATTGATATGGTAATTTACCTTCAGGTGGAATGGTTATGGGATATATCTTATGTTATAAACTTACAGAAGTATTTGACATAAACCGTTACTAAAATTGCATATATCAAAAGAGAACAGAGAAGAATGAATGTCGACAATCTGATATGTAAAATATCCCCCCTGCTGGTTCCTGTAGGAACATCTAAGTTGATAAGGTAACAAGTAGCAGCAGCAAATTGTTCCTTGTTGGAGGAGAAGAAGAATATATGCAAAAGCTCTTGGAGAAGGAAGATATCAACATACACACACACACACATCAGAGAAAAGGAGAGAAGGAAAGATAGAAACCAGTGCCTTTTTTTTTTTCTTATAATCATAATACATTCTGTTGAAATAATCAGATTCATAACAACTGATATGTACCATGCAATTCCTGTTCGAACTCCGCAATCCAAAATCTACACTATCCGACTCTTCTACCAATTTTAAGCCAACACACAATCTACAAATATATAAATCATCCTGAACAACCTTAAAGTAAGAAAACCCAAGCCTCATCAAGTGTTTTTGTTCCTCAAACTGCAGCTCTGCTAGAGTTCAGCTAATCATATCAAATATCACTTTCTCCAATGGGAGCTGTGTTTATGATTTCCTGAGAATGCAGGTATGTATGTGTTGATAGTAGTCTGTAAGTACAAACTGAATAAACTCATAAGTGATTTGAAGGATCTCCGTATCTTCAATGTGCAACTATATAAGCTCTGTATCCTGATGTGAGTTATAGTAGCTTAGCATTCTTTCCTCCTTTGTTTGCCGCCATGACTCAAAGGAAGTCCCATTTATCTTGATACGGCAATGTCAGAAAAATGACAATGATTTCTTTCATGCTTTTGCCAAGCCAGCTTTTTGTCATCATCACATAGAAGAGCATGGGTTGCTTAAAATTAATTTGCAGGGTGATATTGGAGACGGGCAGGATGTCCTTGCAAGAGTGCATTCCGAATGTCTGACTGGAGACATCCTTGGATCTGCTCGGTGTGACTGTGGCAGTCAGCTAGATCTCGCAATGCAGCTGATCGAGAAGGCTGGCAGAGGGGTTTTAGTTTACCTACGCGGTCATGAAGGAAGAGGCATCGGATTGGGACACAAGCTTCGTGCATACAACTTACAGGACCTGGGACATGACACAGTCGAAGCAAATCTGGAACTTGGGTTGTCTGTTGATGCTCGCGAGTATGGCATTGGTGCTCAGGTAAACTTCTGCGAGCTAGCATTGTTCATAGCTCTTATATCTTGAAGAGAGGAAAACTTCATGGTTCTCTTGTTTGCTTTATTGAAATGGGTTCATTAACTCGGTTCTTCTGAAAGCAGGTGGTACTGGTAGTTCTTCTGAAATGGGCTTATTATCTTTGAGAAGCTTTTATTGGTGTCTGCAGATTCTAAGGGACATTGGCGTGCGCACAATGCGGCTGATGACCAACAACCCAGCCAAGTTTGTAGGACTTAAGGGCTACGGTCTGGCTGTAGTTGGGAGGGTCCCAGTTATGTCCCCCATAACAGAAGAAAACAAGATATACCTGGAGACCAAAAGAATCAAGATGGGGCATGTCTATGGTTCAGATCTGCCAGGAACTTTGCCTGGATTCTCATGATGAGTACAGACCAATCAAAGGAGTTGTAAGATGTTTCCAATCTTGGTTGGTTCGAAGTTTCTTCCATTCTTAATTCTGTTACAAGAAACAAAAGAACAAATTTAATTGTGAAAACAAGAAGGGCCATCTTTTCTGCTTCATAATCTTTTGTAACTTGGTGAGTGTTGTTATTGTTGTAACCTGTGTCTAGCAGCTGATGATGGGCATATAAACTTCATAGTAAGGAATCTCACTCTCAGATTTTTATCAGAAAAGGAAAACCTGTATTTATTTTAAGAGTTTTCTTAGGTTTAACTATAGAGATTTTGGAATCAAAAATATATAGTATACTTGATAGAGCTATGTATGTAAAAAAGCCCATAAATAGTTTTCCAGCAACTATAATTCATCAAAGCCCAACCCCAGCCAAACGCTACAGTGTGGACGGTCTTGAAGGTCTTTTGTGTACATAGCACCAAAAAAAAAAACTTTTATATAAATCCAAGATACTTTTATATATATATATATATATATATATATATATATATACGCGCGCTCGTACATGCATGATAAATTAAGATTGATCAAAACAAATAAAAAAAATATATTTGGAGCTTGCGGCCATTCTGGATTTTGGTGTTTTTTTTTAAAATCTTATTTGGATGTGAAAAGAGGAACAACAACTTGGTTTTGAAGATCGGCAAAACATAGCTCTTCATGTTAAAAAAAAGTTGGTATAGCTGAAAAATGTTAGCTTAAAAATCTATGCGAAATTGCTTGAAACTTGTTCCTGCTTATAGATTTAGGTAAGGTTTTTGCCTCCACTGCTCTTTCTTACGAACATTAATATTCTTTTTTCTGATTATCAGTTTGAAACTATTTATTTTTTTTTTCGCGCATATGTCCATCTCCGCCCTCGGAATATACTCGTGCTGTTCTTTATTTTTGCTGTAAATATATTTAATTTTTAATAAAAGCCCGCGGCTTCTTTTGCCTTTCTTTATAATTAATTTTTTTTTTGGAGGTGCCGTATCCTGTACTCCACGTCTTGAAGCCCTAGCGGGATCGACCCACCCACCGAAGCGATTCAGTCGCATCTCAGCCGTCCAATGTCGCCCATCTCCCTTCACAAAACATCAACGGTCACCGATATTGCCAGCTCATCGATCCGGGGCGCAACCCATCGTGCAATCCCCATCCACCACTTTCTCTATATATATATATCTTTATTCTCTCCGCCCAGACCATCTTTCTCCTGCGCGAAGCCTCTTGCATAATTTCCGCTTTCCCCAACACCAGAAATTTCCCAAATCTCTTCTCCTTCTAAATCTCGCCTTCGATCTCGATTCCTCATGGCGCCCAAGGCCGAGAAGAAGCCTGCCGAGAAGAAGCCGGTCTCTGATAAGCCGGCAGAGGAGAAGAAGGCTGTGGCGGAGAAGGCCCCCGCCGAGAAGAAGCCCAAGGCCGGGAAGCGCCTCCCGACCAAGGAGGGCGGCGCCGGCGACAAGAAGAAGAAGAAGGCGAAGAAGGGGAGCGAGACCTACAAGATCTACATCTTCAAGGTCTTGAAACAGGTCCACCCAGATATCGGCATCTCGAGCAAGGCCATGGGCATCATGAACTCCTTCATCAACGACATCTTCGAGAAGCTCGCCCAGGAGTCTTCCAAGCTCGCCCGCTACAACAAGAAGCCGACCATCACCTCCCGGGAGATCCAGACCTCCGTTCGCCTCGTCCTCCCGGGCGAGCTCGCCAAGCACGCCGTCTCTGAGGGCACCAAAGCCGTCACCAAGTTCACCAGCTCTTAGATCTAGGGTTTCTTATCTAATTTTTCTTTTTTAAAAAAACTGCGTAATTGCTATGTTTTTGGGATCTTAGTTTTAGCTTTCGTTTCGATGGAAACGATATGTTGCAAAGCATTGAAAGCAATGAATTAGAAACCTTTGTTTTATTAGTTTATATGTGCTCTGTTTTGGCCTTATGTGAATTTTCTTTGGGTTTCCTCTGAATTTGTTTATTACTTTTATGGCTGGGCATCAGATCGTCATTTTCGTTGAAGTATTATCAGGTTGAATTTGATGGTAATTTGGTTGGGAGTGGTTCGATGATTCGGTGAACAGCTACTCGTCGTTTTAATCACTTTATTCAAATCATTTACTTTTAAATGAGAATTGGTATCCATGAAGGAAATAAAAATCCAAATCTCACCCCCAAACGACCCGCGAAAAAAGATATATCAACTAAAAAATTATCCTAGCGTGTTTCCTCTCTTAAAGAGGCTTTGGTAGGTTCGGGCGGCTGTAACTTCGTAACCGCGCCGTCTGCGCCCTTCGAAGTTTATTTTGCGGGCGTCTGGATTGGGATGGGAGTCGCATCAGAAAGGGTCTGATTGATGAGAGTTCGGATTGAATTTTCTAATCAAACAGCTGCATCATGCATTCTCGTTCCCAACTCTAGCTTCCTCTGTTGGTGAAAAAATGGACCACCCCACAAGTGTAATTATAGCACCCAAATCCATCAGCAAGCTCGAGCTCATCCTAAGTGATGGAGCTCTTCCGCTCTCGAGCTCATCCTAAGTGATCGGGCTCTTCCGCTCTCGAGCTCATCCTAAGTGATCGAGCTCTTCCGCTCTCGAGCTCATAGACCAGAAGGCCGAGACCAGAAGGCTGAGCCCATGCCTTAGCCAAATATCCAATTTCCACCTAACCCTCTAAGGGACCTGACAACTCCACTATAACCTGCCACTATCTCCAAGCCATCAAGGCATAAGATCTTCGCAGGTATTCGGCACGACCTGCCATTAATGCACGAGACTCTCTCAAGTCTCCGATGCACTCAGTCATTTAATGAACACGGCCCAAGACGATCTCCGGATCACTGAACCATCAGAACGTATGGCTCTCCCTGACCGCCGGTTCATTCGGTAATAAATGCACTTACCATCCACGGACCCCAGGCCCACCACAGCCGGCGGTTCAACCACTCCAACAGGTCCGATCGACCGTGACAACTCCCTGATTCCGGTCTGATCCGGTCCCGTTCTCCATTACGCCATTAATGGGCCAAATCGTGCCCAATTATCACAGACAGGGACAAATCCCCCGGTTACCTCCCAGGTAACGTAATCCCCTCCTATAAAAGGGAACCTGGGAGAACCAAGGGGAGGAGGACAACAAAAACGGAAACAGATCCCCGGGACTGAACCCGCCGGGAAGTACAGACACAATTGAGGACATCATCCTCTTCGTCTTCTTTATCTTATCCAAATGTTCTTGCTGTCTTCTCCAGATACTCTCTTCCCTGCTCTCTCCACATACTTGCCCCCTCTGACTTAGGCATCGGAGGGCCGGCGCCGGGGAGCCCGGCCACCGGTTTTCCTTGCAGGACTTGCACACCCCCCCGCAGCGGAGGACACAGCCAGCCGGCGCACACCCCTCTTCGGACGCTCCCACGCCCCACGGTGGAGGACGCAGCCGGCCGGCGCACCGCCGTCCGCCCCCTGTAGCAGCGGAGCTCCTCCTTCCCCGGCTTCGCGGCGGCCCCCGGGTCCAATTTCCAGCAACAGTTGGCGCTAGAGGAAGGGCCCGAGTTCGCTGCCATGAAGCTAAGAAGCAAAGGGGCTTCCAATGCCTCTCAACGACCTCCACCTAGTCCGGAGCGTTCCGTCCGGAACTCATCACCTCCGACCGAGTCAGTTCATCAAGTTCGGCCGGAGCAGTTCGATGCCCTGGTACAACAAGTGCAGGCCCTGGCTACCGCTGTCCAAAGCCTGCAACCCAGGGGCATCCCAATGGCACCGCCTCCTCCAGCTCCAGTTCAACCGGAGCCCCCTACAAGCGGGTTTCCCCTTCGAGTATCATGCTCCAAGTCCCAAACGCTCAGTCCAAAATTCACCATTAAGATCTCCGGTAGATCAAGTTCCACAAGTCCAACTCGAGCACTTCGATGCGCTTGTGCAGCAAGTCCAAGCGCTAGCTATTTGCAGCCCAAAGCCTGCAACAAGTGGAGGCCCCTCCTGTGCCGCCTCCACGGAATCATGTGAAGCAGAGGAAGAAACTTTCTCCTGACTCCCGAGCCATCTCGAATCAGGCATGGCTCCCGCTGCAACGACGTATGTGGGGGCAACCAATGAGAAGTAGTAGTCCAAGTCTCACGTCAACGAGTTGGGGGGAAAGAGAAATAAAAGCTGAGGTCTGGAGAAGGAAAGTTATGGAGCTTTAAAATGGGATTGTAAGCCTCTGTGACAAAGGGTACAGCCCCATTAAATCCCATTATCCTTCCAAGTCTTGTGTCTTCCGGCAGCAAGCAAGAAACCAGCATGTACTCCCTCCTTACGGGCGTAAGTCCTTGGGACGGCGCCCGCGACATTGCTCCCCTTTCAGAGCGTCGCCATCACTGAAGCCCCCGTCGAGCTCATGCAGACCGAGCTCAGAAACCCGAGCGCAAAACACCTAAAAAATCAAGCCAAAGAAGGCCGGTGCCGAACCAAGTCCTGAGGGACTTCGAAGCTCGAGAGCTATCAAAATATCTTCAAAAAGTACAGGACGCCACTTTGGCTTCAAATAAATTCAATATTTTATCTATTTTCAGGTTAGCCAACGAGCTCGGCTCGTGCTCCTGCCCTGACCACGGTCAGGATGCCCCGAGATGTCGGGATGCCTCGATCCGTCGGGATGACCCGAGACGTCGGGATGCCCCGGCTATAGGGACGCCCGAGACGTCGGGATATGAGTTAGCGGTCCTCTCTGACCGGACGAGCTCGGCTCGTGCTCCATCGGCTTCCACCGTCGAGCTCGGCTCGTGCTCCCCGAATATGAGTTAGCGGTCCTCTCTGACCGGACGAGCTCGGCTCGTGCTCCATCGGCTTCCACCGTCGAGCTCGGCTCGTGCTCCCCGAACATGAGTTAGCGGTCCTCTCTGACCGGACGAGCTCGGCTCGTGCTCCATCGGCTTCCACCGTCGAGCTCGGCTCGTGCTCCCCGAACATGAGTTAGCGGTCCTCTCTGACCGGACGAGCTCGGCTCGTGCTCCATCGGCTTCCACCGTCGAGCTCGGCTCGTGCTCCCCGAACATGAGTTAGCGGTCCTCTCTGACCGGACGAGCTCGGCTCGTGCTCCATCGGCTTCCACCGTCGAGCTTGGCTCGTGCTCCCCGAACATGAGTTAGCGGTCCTCTCTGACCGGACGAGCTCGGCTCGTGCTCCATCGGCTATGAGTTAGCGGTCCTCTCTGACCGGACGAGCTCGGCTCGTGCTCCTACCCTGACCACGGTCAGGATGCCCCGAGACGTCGGGATGCCCCAACTATAGGGATGCTCGAGACATCGAGATGAGTTAGCGGTCCTCTCTGACCGGACGAGCTCGGCTCGTGCTCCATCGTCTTCAGCCAACGAGCTCAGCCCGCTCTTCTATTTTTCGATCTCTGCCGACGTCCCCAAAGAACGGAGTCCGAGCAGAGAAGCGTCTTCAGTCGCCTCGGCGCAAGGACGCACACGGTACAAGGTACCCATTTACTTAATGTTTCTACGTTAATGTCTCCATATTGTCTATTTTTGGATCTCTGCCGACGTCCCCAAAGAACGGAGTCCGAGCAGAGAAGCGTCTTCAGTCGCCTCGGCGCAAGGACGCACACAGTACAAGGTACCCATTCATTTAATGTCTTTACATTCTCATTTATCTTTACTTGGATTCTTCTCTGCCGACGTCCCCAAAGAACGGACTCCGAGCAGAAAAAGCGTCTTCAGTCGCCTTGGTGTAAGAACGCTCACAGCACCAGGACGATCGATGACTGAACTACTTCCTTCGCCCGAGCCAAAAAGCAGCTCGGACTCGGAAGTCCGGGGGTAGTGTTGGTGGAAAAATGGACCACCCCACAAATGTAATTATAGCACCCAAATCCATCAGCAAGCTCGAGCTCATCCTAAGTGATGGAGCTCTTCCGCTCTCGAGCTCATCCTAAGTGATCGGGCTCTTCCGCTCTCGAGCTCATCCTAAGTGATCGAGCTCTTCCGCTCTCGAGCTCATAGACCAGAGAGCCGAGACCAGAGAGCCGAGACCAGAAGGCCGAGACCAGAAGGCCGAGACCAGAGAGCCGAGACCAGAGGGCCGAGACCAGAGAGCCGAGACCAGAGAGCCGAGACCAGAAGGCCGAGACCAGAAGGCCGAGCCCATGCCTTAGCCAAATATCCAATTTCCACCTAACCCTCTAAGGGACCTGACAACTCCACTATAACCTGCCACTATCTCCAAGCCATCAAGGCATAAGATCTTCGCAGGTATTCGGCACGACCTGCCATTAATGCACGAGACTCTCTCAAGTCTCCGATGCACTCAGTCATTTAATGAACACGGCCCAAAACGATCTCCGGATCACTGAACCATCAGAACGTATGGCTCTCCCTGACCGCCGGTTCATTCGGTAATAAATGCACTTACCATCCACGGACCCCAGGCCCACCACAGCCGGCGGTTCAACCACTCCAACAGGTCCGATCGACCGTGACAACTCCCTGATTCCGGTCTGATCCGGTCCCGTTCTCCATTACGCCATTAATGGGCCAAATCGTGCCCAATTATCACAGACAGGGACAAATCCCCCGGTTACCTCCCAGGTAACGTAATCCCCTCCTATAAAAGGGAACCTGGGAGAACCAAGGGGAGGAGGACAACAAAAACGGAAACAGATCCCCGGGACTGAACCCGCCGGGAAGTACAGACACAATTGAGGACATCATCCTCTTCGTCTTCTTTATCTTATCCAAATGTTCTTGCTGTCTTCTCCAGATACTCTCTTCCCTGCTCTCTCCACATACTTGCCCCCTCTGACTTAGGCATCGGAGGGCCGGCGCCGGGGAGCCCGGCCACCGGTTTTCCTTGCAGGACTTGCACACCCCCCCGCAGCGGAGGACACAGCCAGCCGGCGCACACCCCTCTTCGGACGCTCCCACGCCCCACGGTGGAGGACGCAGCCGGCCGGCGCACCGCCGTCCGCCCCCTGTAGCAGCGGAGCTCCTCCTTCCCCGGCTTCGCGGCGGCCCCCGGGTCCAATTTCCAGCAACACCCTCCATTCTCGTTCCAACTCTAGCTTTTGATCAGATATATTCTTAAAGGCAATTGGTTTAAAATGATCATCTCAAAATTAAGAGTGTGGATGGAGATGATGAGATTATCATGTTTGGTTGGACTACATTTAGTTCCATTATAGTGATTCTATATGCCGTGATACCAAAATATCCCAACATCTTAAATCATCGTCCAATCCTATCCTTAAGGTTAGAAATTTAAGATCGCCCAATGATAATCTTACATGGCCGTGATACTCAAGCATTCCCACCTCTCAAATCACCGTTCAACACAGTGATGAAATGCCTGTCCTTAGGATCAGAAATTCAAGATTTCCCAAGATAGTGATCTTGAATTAAAATTTAAGGACAAAATTACCTCTCAATCTAATCAAAAAATTGATATATCAAAATATTGTTAATATACTATATTAATATTAATATTATATTATATTATATTATATTAATTATATATATAATATAATATTATTATTTAATAATAATTTTAAAAATAGCAGAAAATATATTATTGTACTTTATATTTATATAACGAAAGTATTTAATATCTTACTCCTATTTATCTTATTTTTCTAATCAAAATAATTATTAGTATTTAAAAATATATAAATATAAATAAAAATACTAATAATTAATAATAATTCTATAATAATAATTAATATATTTTGTTAGATTAATAATTTATAGGATTGATATAAACTAATATTTTGTTATAAATATATTTTATATAATTAATAAATATTTTTATAGACTAAATCAAGGGTAAATTTGGTAATTATGATGAGTGATCATAAATTTTCAAGGAATACCAAACAGATTACTTAAGGATATCCAAGAATCTTTGAACATAGCATATGAAATACAGTTATTTTAAATCATCAGAATCAAATTACTTACAATAAGAATTATCGGTGATCTAAAATTATCTAGGTGGTCCTATTTGGATCACCAATTGCTGCCTAAATTTATTATAAGTGCACCATTATATCACTAATATGGTGATTGTGGGTAATTCGATTACAAAAATGATGATTAGGGCTCGAACAAACTGTTTATATTAGGATCCAAATTTTATGAGAATTTGAATCTAAACTACATTCCCCTGCCATCTAGTAAGTTTTTCTAAAACACACGTGTTGGGGGGAATAAAGTTTCCCCCCAAATGACATAAATGCCCCTAAGAAGCCGTACAACCTCCGACCCCGGACAGCCGAAGTCAGCGTCCGACCTCGGAACGCTCGGCCACAAGACGACCGACCCCGAAACCTCCGACCTAAGAGAAACCCCGATGTCCGAGGACCGTACTCTAACACCCCTCCGGCATTTATTGCGCATGGCCGCTGTAATCTTCCGGCACACTCAACAATAAATGCGGATCTCCGGCTTACTCCATAATAAATGCGGATCTCCGACTTACTCCACAATAAATGCGCATGGCTCCTGACATCTACGGACCCCCAGCTCTCCACGGCAAATCGACCCAGCAGGGTCTACTCGACTATGATAAGTCTCTGATCTCGGCCATACCGCCGACATCAGCGCGATGATTCGCCTGACCGAGCGCCGACCTGAACAACATGCCAAGCCGTACTACGGCCTCGCCCTGTTACATCACAGGTAAACCGACCCCCGCATATAAAAGGGAGCCTTGGCCTCTCAAGAGGGGATTGGAACATTCATACACCCAAAAATCACTGTTTATCTCCTTCTCCCCACTATTTGCCCCCTCCCTGACTTGAGCGTCGGAGGGCCGGCGCCGGAGAACCCGGCCACCGGTTCGTGTGCAGGCACCCGGACGGAGGACGCCGCCAGCCAACGGATCGCCGCCCCGCTGCGAGGACCTGCTGTTCCTTCTCTCCGATCGCCCCGGACGCAGGACGCCGCCCGCCGACAGACCGCCGCCCCGCCGTGAGGACTAACAGTCGCTCCCTCTCCTCGACCGAAGATTGCCCCCGGGTCCAATTTCCAGCAACAGTTGGCGCTAGAGGAAGGGCCCGAGTAGCAGTCATGAAGTTGAGAAGTAAGGGAGCCTCTAACGTCTCCCGGCGTCCCCCGCAAAGTCCTGGACACTCCGTCCAGAATTCTCCAACTCCGGCTGACCCAGCTCCTCAGGTCCAGCCGGAACAGTTCAATGCCCTGGCACAGCAAGTCCAGGCCCTGGCCGCCGCCGTTCAGGGCCTGCGGCACGTGGAGGCTTTACCGGCACTTCCCTCGCAGGCCCAGGCCCCGCCGGAGTGTCTCCCCAACGGCCCGGTTCTCCCCAGCCAAAATTTGCATGGCTCCTCCAGGGCCAACAATGGAGAACGAGCTTCTCCCCGGAGAGAGTTACCGGGAGAAGGTTTCGACCGGAGACCCCAACTTTCTGAGGCGGAGTCAGCCCCGGATCACCGTGAGCTGGCGCATACCACAGCGACAATCCCACGGGTGGAGGAGCTCGACCGAAAAGTCGAGCATCTGGAGCGCCAGATTGCGGCACTCCACAGCAAGAAGGCAAGACAGGAAGGGGACTTTGAGTTCACTACCAAGTCCCCCTTCTCCCGCCAGATCGAGGACGAGCCAGTTCCCGCAAGGTTCAAAATGCCCCAGGTGGAGCCCTACAGCGGAATCACCGACCCCCTCGACCACTTGGAGAGTTATCGGGCCCTCATGGCCCTACAAGGGTCCTCGGAGGCCATACTCTGCAAGGCCTTCCCAGCAACCCTCCGAGGGACCGCTCGGCTTTGGTTCTCTGGTCTGAAGCCGAACACGGTGTCCTCTTTTGAGCAGCTCGGCAGGCAGTTCGCCACCAACTTTGCTGCCAGCCGGCGCCAGCGACGGACATCAGACTCCCTCCTGGACATCAAACAGAAGGAGGGGGAGTCCCTCAAAGAGTACCTGGACCGCTTTACCGCCGCCACATGGGAGGTTCGCGAGCTAGACCAGTCGATAGCCATGTCGGCTCTGAAGACTGGGGTCCGCTCCTACCGATTCCTCTTCTCCATCGAGAAGAGCTTCCTGACCGACTTCACCGAAATGCTGGCCCGAGCCCGGAAGTACGCCAAGGCCGAGGAGGCAGTCGCCTCCAGGCGGGGGGCAATCGAGCCCACCTCGAAGAAGCGGAAGAAGCGCCGCGAGGAGCGCGGTCGACAAAGGAGCCGGTCTCCCCGCCGAGAAAAGAATCTCCCCAGACTGAGGAGCCCGCCCCGTCAGCAGGGGCGACCTCAGCAGAGGACACCTCCTCGTCCGAGGTCTCCACCACGGCCCCGGACGTACCAGGCGAGGTACGAGAACTATACACCCGTCAATGCTCCTCGGGCCGAGATCCTGATGGAAATTGAGGGTCGGGACTTCTTCCGACCCCCGCCTCCTATGCGAGACACGGAATTTCCCCGAAACTCCAGGAAGTACTGCCGCTTCCACCGAGATCGCGGGCACGACACGGAGGACTGCTTCCAACTCCGGGACGAGATAGAAGCGCTCATCAGACGGGGAGTACTGAACCGGTTCGTGAGGAACCGACATGAGGAAAGGAGGCCGGCGGAGAATGTCGCACCAACCGAAAATCCTGGCGGCAACAGGCCTATCGCCGGCACCATCAACATGATTGGGCGGACCTCGGCAGGAACAGCCGCCCAGGGAGCACCCCCGAAGCGCCCACGCACTGATGAAGTCATCTCGTTCTCGGACGAGGACTTAGAAGGGGTCGAGACCCCTCACGATGACGCTGTGGTCATCTCAATGATTGTAAATAGGTTTGATGTAAAGCGTGTCCTAGTTGACAATGGAAGCTCAGCCAACATTTTGTACTACCATGCCTACCAAAAAATGGGGTTGACAGAAGGACACCTCCGGAGAATCAATGCCCCGCTGGTCGGGTTTACCGGAGATGCGGTCCCGGTTGAAGGTGAGGCTAGCTTCCTTGTCACAGTTGGCCTCGCCCCCCGGGAGAGCACTGTGAGGATGGACTTCCTGATGGTCCGTCTGCCCTCGGTCTACAACGCCATCCTTGGGCGCCCAGGGTTAAACGCCCTTCGAGCCGTGGTTTCAACTCGCCATTTGCTCATGCGGTTCCCCACCGGCCAAGGAGTGGGCGAGGTCCGCGGAGACCAACTGGTCGCCAAGCAATGCTACATGGCGGCCCACACAGTAAAGCAACCAGCCGAGGCACCAGACAGCCCGATGGGCCCTTCACTGCCCATAGAAACCCTCGATGCGAGGGACACTCTCTGGAAGAAGCAAGTAGAGCCCGGTGAGCTCCTTATTCAAATCACTACAAGAAAATTTTTCCGAGCTAACCGTGCAGGTTGGCTCCGGCCTCGGCGCCCATGAGAGGAATCGCCTCGTCAGCTTCCTGCGGGACAACGCTGACGTCTTCGCCTGGTCGCCCGCGGACGTGCCAGGAATTGACCCCGAGGTCATGGTCCACCGACTCCAGGTGAGGCCAACCAGCAGGCCTGTAAAGCAGAAGAAAAGAGGCTCCGCCCCTGAGCGACAACGAGCTGCGGCCGAGGAGGTGGACAAACTCCTCGGAGCCGGCTTCATCCGGGAGGTCTCCTACCCGGATTGGCTCGCCAACGTAGTCCTCGTAAAGAAGGCCAACGGAAAATGGCGTATGTGCGTGGACTACACCGACCTGAACAAGGCCTGCCCAAAAGACAGCTTCCCTCTCCCGAGCATCGACCAGCTCGTCGACTCCACTTCAGGACACCAACTACTAACTTTTATGGACGCCTTTTCAGGATACAACCAAATCCGAATGGCGCCAGAAGACGAGGAGAAGACGGCCTTCATCACCGACAAGGGCACCTACTGCTACAAGGTGATGCCCTTTGGCCTGAAAAACGCTGGGGCCACCTATCAGAGACTGGTCAGCCAAATCTTTAAAGACCAGATCGGCCGGAACATGGAAGTCTATGTGGACGACATGCTGGTAAAGAGCCAAGCGGCGGAACACCACATAGCCGATCTCAACGAGACATTCGCCAAGCTCAGAAAATACCAAATGAAACTCAATCCGGCGAAGTGCGCGTTCGGAGTCACCTCGGGCAAGTTCCTGGGTTTCGTAGTGACCCAACGCGGAATTGAAGCCAACCCGGAGAAAATCCGGGCACTGCAAGAGATGTCGCCTCCAAAGACAGTTAAGGAGGTGCAGCGGCTCGCGGGGCGGGTAGCCGCCCTGGGAAGGTTTGTTTCTCGATCAGCCGAGCGTTGCCTCCCCTTCTTCAAGAGCCTCAAACGGCCGAAAGACTTCCGGTGGACAGAAGAATGCCAGCAAGCCTTTGAAGAGCTTCGGAGCCTTCTGGCCTCTCCCCCGCTGCTCACCAAGCCCCAGAAGGGCGAAATTCTTTACTTATATCTGGCCGTCTCCCCAGCTGCAGTAAGCTCGGTCCTCGTCCGGGAAGAAGACAAGCTCCAAAAGCCGGTCTATTACACCAGCCGGGTCCTCAGGGATGCTGAGACCCGATATTCTAAACTTGAGAAGACCATCTTCGCTCTCATCATCTCGGCTCGGAGACTCAGGCCTTACTTCCAAGCCCACACGATAGCTATATTAACCGACCAGCCTATGAAGCAGATATTGCAGAGGTCGGATCGTGCGGGGAGGATCGCCAAATGGGCGGTCGAGCTCGAGGAATTCGACCTAGAATATCGGCCCAGGCCGGCTGTCAAAGCTCAGATACTCGCCGACTTCATCGTGGAGTGCACCCTTCCGGACGACCCCGAGCCGCCATCTGAGTCCGTGGAGGAGACCCCGAAGCAGCCATGGGTCCTGCACTCGGATGGGTCTTCGACCCCGGGGGGCAGCAGGGCCGGACTTATCCTCACCAGTCCAGATGGAGTGGTGGCCGAGCAAGCTCTGCGCCTCGAGTTCCCGGCCTCGAACAATGAGGCCGAGTATGAGGCTCTCATCGCCGGGCTCAAGCTGGCGAAAGAACTAAAAGTGGGAGACCTGACGGCCTTCAGCGACTCCCAGCTGGTGGTGAACCAGGTCCAAGGAGATTTTGAAGCTAAAGAGCCATCCATGCAAAAGTATCTCCAAAAGGTGCGGGAACTCACATCTGCCCTGAATTCTTTCAATATTCAGTATATTCCCAGAGCGAAAAACCTCAGGGCAGACCAGCTATCCAAACTGGCCACCTCCCGCATGAGCGAGCTTCCCAAGGAAATAGCGCTCGAGTATCTTCGGGTCCCCAGCACGGAGGAACCCGAGCCCACTATGTGCATCGACTCCGAGCCAAGCTGGATCGACGGGCTCGTCTGCTATCTTCAGGACGGAACTCTACCTCATGACGAGACGGAGGCTCGCCGAATCAAGCGCCAGGCTCCCCGGTATGTCTTGTACGAGAATAAACTCTATCGACAATCATTTACTTCTCCCCTTCTCAGATGCCTCCGCCCCTCCGAGGCGGACTACGCCCTCCGAGAGGTCCATGAAGGAATCTGCGGAAATCACCTGGGGGGTCGAGCCTTGGCCCATAAGATCCTGCGGCAGGGATACTACTGGCCCACACTCCAGAAGGACGCAACAGATTTCGTCCGCAAGTGCGATCGGTGCCAACGAAACGCCAATATGCAGCGCCGACCTTCAGCTCTGCTGACCTCCATCATCGCCCCCTGGCCGTTTGCCCAATGGGGGATCGACATCCTGGGGCCCTTTCCCCTGGCCACCGGACAGAGAAAGTTCCTGGTCGTCTCCATCGACTACTTCACCAAATGGGTCGAGGCCGAACCTGTTGCCCGGATCACCGAGCAAAAGATGCGGGACTTCGTGTGGAAGTCTATAATCTGCCGATTCGGACTACCCCGTATCCTTATATCTGACAATGGTCGACAATTTGACAATGTTCATTTCAGGGAGTTTTGCTCTGAGCTCGGCATTGATCATCGCTTCACCTCGGTTGCCCATCCCCAGACAAACGGGGAAACTGAGGTAACTAACCGAACTATTTTGCAGGGACTCAAAGCTAGGCTTGATCGGTCCAAAGGACAGTGGGTCGAGGACTTGTACAATGTCCTTTGGGCGTACCGGACCACGTTCCGACTGCCCACGGGAGAGACCCCCTTCAACCTAGCATACGACACTGAGGCCGTCATCCCATTGGAGATCGGCTTGCCTTCTCCGAGGGTGGAGCATTACGACCCCGATACCAATTCCTCCCAGCTCAGGAGCAATTTGGACCTCGTCGAAGAGACAAGAGAGGTCGCCCGGGTGCGCATGGCGAGATATCAACAGCGAACGGCCCAATACTACAACTCCAGAGTTAAGCCCAAGCTCTTCAAAGTAGGGGACCTCGTCCTCAGGAAAGCCGAGGTTTCTCAACCAACCGAGCAAGAAAAGCTCGCCCCAAACTGGGAAGGACCGTATCAAATCGCCCGGGTACAACGGCCAGGGGCGTACAAATTGAAGTCCCTGGAAGGGACTCTGATCCCACGAAGCTGGAACTCCGAGAATTTACGGATGTACTACCAGTGAAACCCCAAGGGGTTCAAGATAATCAGGATAATGGACTCAGCTCCTTTTTCTGCAAATATTTCTCTCATTTTGATGACTGTAATCCTCTTTTAATATTGGGTCGTCTGTGATCCTCAGATTCCCCGGCCAAAATCGGGATGCCTCGAGGCTCGACCGTAGAGTCCCAAACTTCCTCGACCTCGGGAAGAATCGCAGGACGGTGAAACGTCGACTGGTGCAAGATTTCTCGACTAAGGTCGAGATGCCCCGAGTGTCGACAGTGCGTGCCCAGACCCCTCGACGCTTCGGGAAGACGGGGTAGTACCTTCGCAGTCCCCCGTGGCGCTCAACACCAACAACGGGGTAGTACCTTCGCGGCCCCCCGTAGCGCCTCCTCGACTAAGGTCGGGATGCCCCGAGGGTCGACCGTAGAGAACCAGACTCCCTCGATCTCGGGAAGGCGCCGTGAGGGGTGGAAAGGGTGGCTCCACCCGGGGCGCCACAAAGTGGACCCCCGGGAGCGGTCGACGATCCCCGATCCCCGAAGCGAGCGATCCCTCGACTAAGGTCGGGATGCCCCGAGGGTCGACCTTAGAGAACCAGACTCCCTCGACCTCGGGAAGCGTCGCCGGTCGGTAGAGCGTGCCCAGACCAGCCGACCTGACGAACGATCCCTCGACTAAGGTCGGGATGCCCCGAGGGTCGACCGTAGAGAACCAGACTCCCTCGACCTCGGAAAGGCGCCGTGAGGGGTGGAAAGGGTGGCTCCACCCGGGGCGCCACAAAGTGGACCCCCGGGAGCGGTCGACGATCCCCGATCCCCGAAGCGAGCGATCCCTCGACTAAGGTCGGGATGCCCCGAGGGTCGACCGTAGAGAACCAGACTCCCTCGACCTCGGGAAGCGTCGCCGGTCGGTAGAGCGTGCCCAGACCAGCCGACCTGACGAACGATCCCTCGACTAAGGTCGGGATGCCCCGAGGGTCGACCGTAGAGAACCAGACTCCCTCGACCTCGGAAAGGCGCCGTAAGGGGTGGAAAGGGTGGCTCCACCCGGGGCGCCACAAAGTGGACCCCCGGGAGCGGTCGACGATCCCCGATCCCCGAAGCGAGCGATCCCTCGACTAAGGTCGGGATGCCCCGAGGGTCGACCGTAGAGAATCAGACTCCCTCGACCTCGGAAAGCGTCGCCGGTCGGTAGAGCGTGCCCAGACCAGCTGACCTGACGAACGATCCCTCGACTAAGATCGGGATGCCCCGAGGGTCGACCGTAGAGAACCATACTTCCTCAACCTCGGGAGGTATCACAGGTCAGCAAAGCGTCCACGAACCCGCCGACCTGACGTGAGATCCCTCGACCAAGGTTGAAGCGCTCCGAGGTCCGACCATAGGGTCCTAAGCCCCTCGATCTCAAAAAGGGCTACAAATCAACAGAGCCTCCCTAGATCCTCTCAACTCCGGCAGGAGTCGCCGGGTCCATGGGAAGCCCGAGCCCCTTTTACAAGTCAAAAATGACTCCGGAGGTCGACGAGGAAGGGAAGCGACCTACTCCACCATGCGAAGCATGACCCCGAGAATGCACGAGGTACACCCAACTAGACGCCCTCCTTGTCAAATTTTATCTACATATTGCCGAGCGGGATCTCGTCCAATGTTGGAGTCTTATTTTGCCCCAAAGCCGGGCTTCTTCGCTGGGTCGGCTTAAGACCGACCTCCCAACTTCATCATGCCTGCTCTGTTCGTCAAGTCTCCGCAATCCGTACTAAGGCTTCATAAAGTAGGGCCCAACTCGGCTCTTCTAAGTAAACTCCGACGTCCAGCTGAGAAAGTGGTCCCGGCCACGAATGTACCAGCCAAGCACAGGTACCAAGGCAATCTTTGGGAATCCCAGCCTTGTTCACCGAAATCTCGGCAGGGTCCGAGAACGATAACTATGAAAACCTTCGGCAATAACTTGTTTATTAGCCCGCGCTCCCTATGAGAGGTTTGGAGTTGAGTTCGGAAACCCGACTAAACTCCCCGAATAGCGGCACGAATAGACCTATTCCGGTCCCACTTGAAGGGCTAAGGCCCGACCTCGGTGCCTTAAGATTTTCCTAAAGGCCAAACGTGGCAACTCCCACGACTCTAAGATCCGAGTTATAGGACTTAGAGAAATTTTCTAGAAACCTAAGCTCGGAGCTCCCTTTGGTCGAGACGACTGGAATCCGAGAAGGCTAAGATATAGCCAGGGAAAAGGGCAGCTTCGTTAAGCAGCCCAAAGATTAAAATACGAAGTTAGAGGTCGTCGAGGCGGTTAGCTAAGGTTCTAGCCTCATCCACGACAACCGAGGGAAAGATGAACACAGAATGACAAAAACATTTCTTCATTAACAAAGGGCCGGAAGGCCAATTACAAAATTGGAAGTCGGCCACTCAAGGGCCGACCCCGGATACAATGAAAAAGAAAAGAAAAATATGCTTAAGTCCTAAGCGGCGGGAGCCACATCCGGGGGGTCATCCGGCACATTGATGACCTCATGATCTTCCTCCGGAACAGGCTCGGGGCCGGGAGCAGGAGCTTCGGGCGCCGCCTCCGGGACAGCGTCGATCTCGGCTGCCGGAGCCGCTTCCATGACACCGTCCGCCTCGGCTACCCCCGTCGAAGGCTCGGCGGGGTCCTGCTCGTATATTCCCGCCTCGGACGTCAGGATGGCAGGAAGGGCTTGCACGTCGGACCCCCAGCCCCGGTCCTCCCTCGGACGGACCGTCGAGAAGTCGTACTGAGGGCAGTACCGGCGCACCTGCTCCCGGAAGTTCTCGAAGCCTCGAAGGAAACCGTCGACCGTCTCCTCCTCCAACATGTCGCGGAACTCTTGCGACTCTTTGAAGAGTTCCACAGCATGCTCGGCTCGTTCGAGGGCCCTCCTCTCCCGGGCCTCAAGTTGCCCGAGTCGGAGGCGCAAGACCCCCTCCTCATACTCGAGGGCCGCGACCCTAGCCTGGACCTCCCCTAAGCGCGCCTCCGTGCCGCGCATGGTTGTCCTGGTCAGGGCATGAGCCGCCTTCTCCTCCTCGAGCGCCCCCACCATGGCAAGGCGCTCAGCCTCGGTGGCTGTCCACCGAGCCTCGGCCGCGGCCAACGCCGCCTCCAGCTCGGCGACTCTTTTCTTGGCCGGCTCCAGTCGCTGGCTGAGCTGTTGAACTTCTTCCCGATACCCATGGGCGATGAACGCCATGGTGTCGAGCTCGAGAATATGCTGAAAAGAAAGAAACGAGGGTATTGTGAGTTGAAAATCACATATGTACGCTAAAAACTCGGGGAAAATTAAGAAGGAAGCTTACCCGGGCGGTGTTGCAGTAAGCACTGCCGACGACCTCCTCCAGCGAAATACCCCGGAACACGGCCCGGTCCGCTGGAAGCACCGCACGCCGCAACATGGAGCGTGCGACCTCGGCATCTTGAAAGGCCGAGCGCCCCTCGGGAATAGAAGAATCCGGCTCGACCGACTCTTCTCGGAAAGCTCGGGAAGAGCTCGGTACGATCGAACCCGAGGTCCCGGAGCCGCTCGCCTCGGTGCCTCGGGTAAGCCCGGGTCCTGGCTGCTGCGGCCGGACCACGGACGGCTCCCCCCGCTGGGAAAGGGGGGTAGGGCAAGGAGGGGCCGACGGGCCCGCATCACCAACAACCCGCTCCCGCCTCGGGTCGGCTGCAGGGGCCCCCGCCTCGGGGCCACTCGTCCCGGCCGACGAAGAAGCGCCGTCCGTCCTCGCCCTCTTCCGAGGCTGGGGCGCAGCACCCCCGGCCTCGGCCTCTCGCCTCCTCAGGCGAGAGAAAAGTGATGTGTTGCTGGTCGGCATGCGTGGAATATCTGAAATCAAGAATTTTGTTAAGAGTCAGACCCGTGACCGTAAAGACGGAGAACAAGAAATAAATAAATAGAATAATGCAACCGCCCTTACCCTCGGGGCGCGCCGAGCTCAGACCCACGCTCGCCAGGGCGTCCTCCCGCAGGAGCTCGGTCAGGTCGTTGCCCCTCCCGAGGGCTCGCAAAGAGTCCAGGGTCCTCAGCTCCCTCCCCGTGGGCTCGGAGAGTTTGTTGAGGGCCTTCAGCCGAGGGTGTCCCCACCTTGGCTCGAACCCCCAAGGCGCCGCAGACGCCAGAAAGAAAAACTTCCTCTTCCACTCGTGAATCGAGGAAGGGGCGCCCCGGAAGAGTGACATACCGCCCCGAAAGGCGAAATACAACCACCCTACGTCCGCCGGGTTTTTCTTTAACAGAAAACACCGGCGAAAAAGGCCTACCGAAATCGGGATCCCGTGCCCGAGGCACAGGGATAAAAACCCGATTATGGTCCTCCATGAGTTCGGAGCCAACTGCGCCGGGATGAGCTGGTACTCGGCCAGCAAGTTGCTCACGAACTCATGGGCGGAAAAACGCAGGCCCGCCCAAAGTGTCTCGCGGTAAACCGCGATCCGACCTGGGGGCGGCCGCGTCACCCTGTCTTCCGGCCTTGCGGTTTCAAGGCGAAACCCGGGCTGGAAGAAGAAACGGGAGCGGATTAACTCCAGCTCCTCTTCCGACAGACTCGACCCAACCTCTTCGGGACCGGAACCCATTCTCACGGAAGAGTGGAGCAAAAGTTAAGAGTAGAAAATGGAAGTTGACGAGGGGGAGAAAAGGGGAAACCCTAGTGAAAACAGGAAGAAAACCTACTGGACATTGCCGGAAATCGCTCCGGGCACCACCAGCAAGATTCAGCTGAGGGAGGAAGCAGGGGGGAAAGACGACGAAAATAAGAGGCAGCCAAACAAGACCTTCAGGGCAGACTCGTGGGGTTTATATAGACCCCCTGACGGCCCAGATCGACGGGGTCGGTTCCCATCCCCCCGACCGAGTTGCGCCACGTGTCGACCTCGGAAGCCGAGGCACCGTATTCACTCCGGTTTGATAAATCGGATACGAAATCGAAGCGTTGTCCCATCGGATCTCGGGGCCTCATCATGGGTCCACAGAATCAAATCGTCTTGAGGAACGAGCGGACGTAACCCCCGCTCCCCTCGTTTAATAAGATCTGGGACACGTGGAGCCCCGATGAGGCCTCCACTTCTTCGGAATTATGATCCAGTAACATGAAATCGAAAGCGTCCGACCTCGGGTCGCGCCGCGTGTCCGTTTCAAACCCCGTAACGACACACTCATTAATGAGCCAGAAACGTCGATTACGGAATCGAGACACCGCCTCGACGAGCTCGAGGTCCCCCATCATTAATCCGCCGTAAAATGATCCTGGCGATTCGAGAAGCATGATGATACGAGCTCCATCATTAGCTCACCGAATAAAGCAGCCTCGAGACGCCAAAGGGCGCATATCTCACCATGAAAGCTCCGGAAAGCACAAGGGGGCGGGCGAGACCTTCCCCCCAACCTTAGTGACAGACTTTACTTCCCACGTCCGAGCCCCACAAGCCACTCGAACTCGGAAGTCGGGGGGTAGTGTTGGGGGGAATAAAGTTTCCCCCCAAATGACATAAATGCCCCTAAAAAGCCGTACAACCTCCGACCCCGGACAGCCGAAGTCAGCGTCCGACCTCGGAACGCTCGGCCACAAGACGACCGACCCCGAAACCTCCGACCTAAGAGAAACTCCGATGTCCGAGGACCGTACTCTAACACCCCTCCGGCATTTATTGCGCATGGCCGCTGTAATCTTCCGGCACACTCAACAATAAATGCGGATCTCCGGCTTACTCCATAATAAATGCGGATCTCCGACTTACTCCACAATAAATGCGCATGGCTCCTGACATCTACGGACCCCCAGCTCTCCACGGCAAATCGACCCAGCAGGGTCTACTCGACTATGATAAGTCTCTGATCTCGGCCATACCGCCGACATCAGCGCGATGATTCGCCTGACCGAGCGCCGACCTGAACAACATGCCAAGCCGTACTACGGCCTCGCCCTGTTACATCACAGGTAAACCGACCCCCGCATATAAAAGGGAGCCTTGGCCTCTCAAGAGGGGATTGGAACATTCATACACCCAAAAATCACTGTTTATCTCCTTCTCCCCACTATTTGCCCCCTCCCTGACTTGAGCGTCGGAGGGCCGGCGCCGGAGAACCCGGCCACCGGTTCGTATGCAGGCACCCGGACGGAGGACGCCGCCAGCCAACGGATCGCCGCCCCGCTGCGAGGACCTGCTGTTCCTTCTCTCAGGATGCCGCCCGCCGACAGACCGCCGCCCGCCGACAGACCGCCGCCCCGCCGTGAGGACTAACAGTCGCTCCCTCTCCTCGACCGAAGATTGCCGCCGGGTCCAATTTCCAGCAACAACACGTAACCTGTTTTAATAAATCCCGTGCATCGCAGGTGACCAAAACCAGTAAAATAAGGTAACAACAAAGCGGATTCGGGTTGGGATGCAAACGGGTACGAGTCCGATATTTTTCCTATGGGCTCCCCGCGGGGAAACGGCTCGACGATCCTCGTAGAGGGATCCGGGTCCCCTTAACTACGGTTAAGAGGATAGATCGGTTGCGAGAGAGAGGATTAACTATAGTTGGCTTCTAGAGTAACCGATTTGGAGGATCGGGAACAGCAAGGAGGGTCACCTCTCTCTCTCTCTCTCGCCCCCCCTCCCGGGGGTATTTCTCTTAATCTCTCTCTATCTCTCTTCTTCGATCTGGCTTTGATGTTAGCCTAGGTTTAGATAGGCGATGGAGACCCAATGGATCGCAGAGTACCCGCATGTGCCCGTGGACAAGCGCCCCAGGAAGAGGCCCCGGCTCGCTTGGGACGTGCTCCCTCCTCTCCCTCCTCCCTGGGTACTTTCCCCTCGTTTCTGGCTAATTTTCCTTTTCGATCTGTCTCCTTTTATGCATGTCTATTCTTTCTTGAATCTGTTTGGTGATGATTCGTGTTTTCGAAGCGTAAATTATGATCCTAGATGCCTGGATCGTTTGGTTGATTCGCCTTTTGTCTTTTGGGATGATTTTAAAAAATAATTTGTTTATTTTTTGGAAATCTTAAGTTAGTGTTATGCGAAAGTTTCAGTTTTGCGTTCATCTTGGGTGGGCAATTGATTTCTCTGTTCTTCTTCGTTGGGAAAAATTCAATCTTTGTTGCTTTTTGTGATTCTTTGGAAGGGAATTTTCAGAGTGTGGGCGGTAGATCGTTGAAAGATTTTCCCCCCTTTGTGCTCATGGCTAAGTTTATTTGGGAACAATCTGTTTTTTTATTAATGAAACTTTTGCACAAATATGGAATTTTTTGGTGCAGTTCACTCTCTTTTTAATTTAAATGATATGGGTAATGCAATTTTATGTTTGGAGTAAATTCTTGATAAGAAGGAGAATTCAAATTTTTTGTTTGTTTAGCTTATGGAGAATCACATGGACGACAATTTGCTGTATTGCTTTTGTAGGTCACTCCAACACTATATTGTGGACAGGAAGTTGTGAATGGGGCTAGTATAAACCATTTGCTGCACTCATGTTACTTCACTGGAGTTCCTCGCCCTGCATCTCCTCCATGGAGAGCGGATGACAAGGATGGTCATTATGTTTTTGCAATTGGAGAGACTCTGACCCCGAGATGTAATTGTTCATTACCTCTTTTATCTGCTTGTTTGCTTCTGTGAATAGTTGCCTTAGAGTTCTGGTTATTGCATCTGCTTCTCCTCCCTGATTAGATTGGTGACAGTATCAAAAATAACCGCATTGCACTTTTTAGTTGTTGATTTTCCCCATCCTATTTCCTGCAAGCTTTGCCAGCAAGGGAATTGAGCGGCAGAATGACAAATTGCTGTTTGTTTTTACCCCCAAGCTACGTAGATCAATGATGTCGAATTTTGCTCTCACAAGATTCTCTTGCATTTCTTACAATTAGATTCTTTTCTTACATATTGTTTGTATTATAGTTTTGCTCATCATCACTTCATGTCTTCTTTTTTTCTCTCTTTTGGTAGGGTGGGCAAAAAACTGCAATTCTTATTAGATCGTGGGGGTTTCAATACATTATTTACTTTTTTTTGAGTGCTCTAAAATGCCGTCCAAGCAAAAATAAAAAGTGGCAGTTCTTACATGTCAATCTGGCTGGCTTATGCATATGTCCAACCATCATGTTTTTTTTGGCAGATTTCTTATAATTTGTTCTAGTATTCTTCTCTATGTTGTTTCCACGCTATCTTAACCAGTTTAACCTTTCCCATGCACTGATTCTGACATTTTTATTTTTGGGATTGACTTCTGCAGATAAGATACTCAGCAAAATGGGTGAAGGTGGGTTCTTTCTTCCATCCTTCCATGCCGTATTAGTATTTATGAATCTTGTTTTTCTCTCTGTTCCATTTCTTGGTTCTCACATGCTCCAGTGGTTTCAAATTATTGGACCAAGTTTGAACTTAGTACTAAGAGATGGAGCTTAAGCATATGTGAGAGGTTCTAGAGGATATGATTGATGGAGTTCCCAAAAGAAAAAAAGACCCCATATCTTATGATTTTCAAATATTTGATTTTAAAAATATATAGTGTTGCTGATTGATATGTTCATTTTGTGCAGGAACATTTGGACAAGTGTTGGAATGTTTGGACTTGGAAAAGACGGAAAGAGTGGCTATCAAAATTATTCGTTCACTTCAAAAATATCGAGAAGCTGCAATGATTGAAATTGATGTGCTTCAGAGACTTGCAAAAGCTGACATTAGTGGTACACGGTAGGACAGTCATTTTCCACTAAATTTGTCAATCCTGCAACACTTTAGGAGCTTAAGATGAATATGTATAAGTGGTTTTATTCCTGCAGTTATGTGCAAATACGGAATTGGTTTGACTATCGTAATCATATATGTATTGTAAGTACATATGTATTTATTATTGATTTATATGTGGTGGCTTTAGAATTTCTTATTTCTGTGACACTGGAGAGTTAAAACATGCAATTGTATTTTATTCGGTTATAACAGGTCTTTGAGAAGCTTGGACCAAGCTTGTATGATTTTCTCCGTAGGAACAGCTATCGGTCATTTCCCATTGACCTAGTCCGGGAGCTTGGCAGGCAACTTTTGGAGTCTGTAGCATGTACGTTGGTGACGCTCTCTCTATTTCTTCCTACTGCTTATAATGCTCGAGCACTTCATCTGAGAATAAATTTGGGGATTCTTCTTGCTCAATTATCTATTCATCACTCTGTTTGGAACAAAGAAGCACAAACTGTACTTGGGTTTTGAGAAGGCACATGCTAGTCAGAGCATAGCCTCATTGATTTCGCTTTCGGATGGTTCTTATTGCTTCTCTGCTTCTTTCAGTTATGCATGACTTACGGCTTATCCACACGGATCTGAAGCCTGAGAATATCCTTCTTGTGTCATCTGAGTGTATTAAGGTACCATTTTTTTTTTCTGTAGCTAAAATGTATTTTTCCCCTTGAGTTAATGCATGAAGTACTGTAAGAGACAATGTGATGCCTAACAGCATTTTTGCTACTCCTGGCATGCCTGCTCTGAGAATTTTAATCATGCAGTTGTTTGATACTGTATATGTGGATTTTGTTTCCAATCTATCTAATCTTTTTTGTTTTATTGTCCATGAAGTTTCTGACACGATCAGCTAAGGATGGCTCATTTTTTAAGAATCTGCCAAAGTCTAGCGCTATCAAGCTTATTGACTTTGGGAGCACAACATTTGAACATCAAGATCACAGCTATGTGGTGTCAACAAGGCATTATCGTGCTCCAGAAGTTATTCTTGGTATTTTTTATTATTGATCAATTTCAATTTGGTGGATTTTGTGCTCTTAGTTTTACCTTCAAAATGAGGAAATTATTATTAGTTTCTTGTTGTTGTTATTGTTATTGCATTATCATCAGCATTTAACAACTTTTCTTCAACTTCTTGTTTGAAGGACTTAGATGGAACTATCCTTGTGATTTATGGAGTGTGGGGTGCATTCTTGTTGAGCTTTGCTCGGTGAGTTTCTTTTATTTTCCTCCAACCAATTATTTATGCCAGTTATTTCCAATTTATTCTATCCTTAATGAGTTCTATTTTGTAACTTCTTGGTTGCTTTATTTTGATGATATACAGGGTAAAGTTGCAATGGCCTTTATAATCAGTAGTTTAATCATTGTTAAGCTTCATTGTGATCTGTACACTTCATTATGAATTTAGTAATTGCTTATTTGCAATATCTGGAGAATGTATTTTGCGCCTGCTAATATACCAGCTAGAGTTTCTCTAGCAAGCCAATGTTTTTTTGTTGCTGGATGGAAAATGAGGAAGTGGTTGTTTGAGGTGGATATGTTTAGATCAGTGGCCTAGATTGTGGTCTTATGAATGGTCCCTGAAGCATGATCTGCAAATGACTTAAAATCCCATACTTTCTTCTTCATAACATGCAATTTTGACTGACAAGTTCCTTTTACGTGCTAATGAAGTCATAAACAGAACTGGTGTGATGAAGAATTGCGCATGTTAAGGCTAAGTATTGTGTGTTTGTGTTCTTTCCCTTCGTCCTCTTTGGAGATATGCAAGCATAGCCCTATTCATGATTTAGTGAATGGGGAAACATTCTTCTGCCATTTTCTCCTCTAAATGGACCTGATACTTGTTATTATAACTTTACTCTTTTCAAAAGCCAATGGTTAGTGTGCAGCTCTGGATCCTCTAAGCTATAGTTTCCTGGATGCTTTGATGCAGTGCAGTGCTATCTGCATGAGCATGGACAATAGTGATTGAATTGGAGTATAACCATTTTTACATGCCCAAAGACAGTTTAAATGGTGATAGATGATCCTAGATATGTAAGAATTGCAGATGCGGTCATGCTGACATTATGTTCTCCTTGTGCTTCATCTAGTTAGGTGAACCAAAGTTACTAATTAACACTTGTACAAGCATATAGAACATAACAAGTATAGCATGGTAGACTATTTGATTTCTCCTTATGGTATGTCAAGTCCAAGAAGATAATCTGTTTTGAATTTTAATAGTCATAAGCATCAGGTACTAGGTTGCCGTGAAAGTACCGCTGTGTCCGAACATGATGCTTGGTATATCGAGTGGAAGGGTGAAAAGTCTGACATATATTATATTTAGAAAAGGTATTCTGATATTTGCTTGTTATTCCCACTTCTTACTGTTGTGAGGTGTAAAAAGCTTAAATTGATTTTTCACTTGCATTTGTATAAATTTTATTATCATCAGGATAATTTTGAGATGAAGTTTCTTGGCCTCAAAATCAAATTCTAGAATTGTCTTTCATACTAAGTTACCGAACCTTGTTTCTGTCTATATTGTGTACGTCATGCAGTGTGTAGAAATGGATGAAGATATGCATTGGGTGGATGGTACAGGGTTAAGGTTTGTTTAAGCAATTCTAATTATGTTTGCTTACTTTTCTCTTTTACTAAAAACAGGGAGAGGCACTCTTTCAAACCCATGAGAACTTGGAGCATCTGGCTATGATGGAGAGGGTGTTAGGCCCACTGCCACCGCACATGGCCACTAGAGCTGAGTAAGAGCAAATTTGTTTTGTACCTCATCTGATGCATTTATATTGTGCTGCTTTATTACATGTTCAGATGAAAATGTTACATGATTGGTGAATAAGGATCCATAAATCTGAGACTAAATGGTCACGAAAATGCTTGGTTGTTTTGAGATTTAGCTTTGTTCTTTTGCATTTTCTCACAGCCGCCGTGCTGAGAAGTATTTCCGGCGAGGACTGCGGTTGGATTGGCCTGAAGGGGCAACTTCAAGTGAAAGCGTGAGAGCAGTTTATAAGTTGCGTCGCCTTGAGGTAATAAGCTGCTATTTTTGTTTCTGAAGTGGGAACAGAGTTTCTTTTCACCCTTGCCTGCACAGTACCTTTACTGTTTAGTATTTAATTAAGTACTTGATTATCTCCTGGTGGTCGACATGTAATCGAGTCCTGTTGCAGAACCTGGTAACGCAGCATGTTGATCATTCTGCTGGGGATTTGATTGATCTTCTGCAAGGGCTGCTCCGCTATGATCCGACTGAGCGTCTGAAAGCACGAGAGGCCCTTAGACACCCGTTCTTTATGAGAGATCGTGGAAGATACAGTTATTCTTTTATGTAAGGGCGGTTTCTCTTGGTTTGTTGATTGAACCTGTGAGAGCTGTGAGAAGATGAGGTTATGCTATACAAATGGGTATTTGGACATGCTGGCTTACTGCATAATGAACTGTAAGGTTGCTGCTGTACAGAGAAACAGTTATGTAACATTGAATTTTATTACTGGAGCAATGTAATTTCGGTTCTGCTGTTTTTCTATTATCATGGTCTTCTGTTAATGTGCAGGCAGTAAAACTACGTTCAGTTCACTCAAAAATTAGGCAAGCTGACCGATGCCGGGACAGATTTTCGCAAAAGCTTCAAGTGGACATGTAGCAATTCTTTTGGATGAAGGTGGTGGTAGGGACTCAATAGAAGGTATGCATGGAAAAATCTGTTCTGGTGGCTTTTACATGGAGTGCCTTAAATTCAGTAATATGATGGTCGTTTTAATTCCGAACTTTGTCTTGGCCAGTTGTGGATTTAAGCTAGATAGTGGTACTGTTTTTCAACTAAATAAATTTGCGATCACAAGTTCTTATTTTAGATGAGAAGATATTATGATTGTTGCATATGGCAGCTGAAGGATATCCTGCGATCAATAGATTGTTCTGCAACATCTTTATTGCCCATGTATGGACTCTGTTTGGAGTCTGAAAATAATTTAGGTGCTGACTTGTGGAGTTTTGGTGTAAAATTTTGGTTGCAAATTATGTATTGAAGAATCTGGAAGAGGTTCAGTTGCAACTTGTGAGGCATGTAGGGTTGGAGTGCTCCCCATGCTGCATTCGCCTCGGATGGCCAAATCACCTCTAGTGGCTCTGAGCCAACTCAGTTCTTTATTCGAGTCTTAATGTGAGACTCAGACTCAACCCAATAGAAGATCGGGTCAGGTCTAGGGCTAAAATTTCTGACCCAACGGGTTATTTGGGTCGGTTCCATATATAATTCAGTCCCAACCAAAAAAAATTCTGATCTGGGTTGGGTTTGGATTGGGTCAAAAATCTGCACTTGTCATTGCCCGTACTTGGTTTCTTTTGCAATGTGTGAAAACTATAGAAAGCAAGTTATGCAGGACTATATAAGTGGAAGTGCCTAAGCATAAAGGATTGATGTCATTACAAACTAATCTAACAATGGTAGGCTCAACCTTGTTAGCTAGAAGAAATATTTTTTGTTCATGTATGCGATACTTTTTTTTTTAGTAGAAAAGAATAGCATTTTTGCTAATCTTTTTTACTCGGTAGCGATATCCTCCGAATTTGTTAGAATGCATTTAATATTATTTTTTCTAAACATAATACTAGAAAAGCATACATGGGCTAAGATGAGAAATATAGTTTTGATAACGACATATGACTAAGTTCAACAGCCGTAAAAGACCCATCATGAACCTATTGTCTTCCACATGGCAAAATTTTACTCTATTTTGCTTTCATTAGTCTGAACTTCTTTCTTAGGAGAACAACTTTTTCATTTAATGTAACCGACCTAAGTCTTAATTTAATATTTATATCATTCAACATTATACAAAAGATAATCTCTTCCATTCCTCTCGTCCTCAAACATAAGAAGAGATTAGAGGAATAGAGAGTTAGAGCCCTTAAGCATCCCTGCAGGCCCTAACAGTGTTTCCGGTTTGGGGTGGGTCGGAGGGTGGGAAATTTAAAATTGCCTCAAAAATCAAACGGGTCGGATCGGATTGGGTCATAATTTAGTAAATCTAGGCCCGACCTAAAAAATAGAATGAGTTTAATTTTAGAATCCGATCTGGCCCTACGGTTCCTTTAAAATCAGTTGGATCGGATCTAAACGGGTTGGGTTGAGTTGGGTCAGATCACGGGTCAACCCAATCTATTTGCAGTCTTAGATTCAGCGGTTCATTTAGCTTAGAGGTGGAAATCGATTTGGGTTGGACATAAACGGGTTGGGTTAGATGCAGGTCGGATCAGAAAATCATAAATCTGAATCCGACCTGTTTATTAAACATGTCAGAAATTACAATCTAAACCTGTCATGTTTAATAAACCGGTAATCCGACCCGTTTAACCTGTTTAATAAACAGGTAATCTGTTTGTCCGACCCGACCTGTTTAATCTGTTTAGCCCTACCAATCCTGACCCGACCTGTTTAACCTGTTTGCCCAATCCGATCCGACTTGTTTAATCTGTTTCCATGCCTCCATCTTCCTCCTCTTAGTGAGTCCAAAGTTGAACACCTTCTCGAACGCGAAGAAAATGACAAGAGAGAGGGAGAGGGGCCGAGACAGGCATAAAGGAATACACCAAACGCCATCAAAGAACTTGTCCCACACTGACGCGCGAGAGAGAGAAAGACGAAAGCGGAGCCACCCACCCACCTCCGGCATCAATCGTTCGATCCGCGTCGTCGTTGCGCTACATCTCTGGCAGTGGCGGTGATGAGAGAGGAGAAGAAGATGATGGAGGGCGCCTTAGAGGAGCTCGAGTGATGGATCCACTACCTTAGCTCCCTCATCCAGCGCACCAAGCTCAAGCCCGACGGCGAGCCGGAGAAGCACCAACACCAGGAGCTGGCGAAGCCTGATAAGGAGAAGCATCGCCACCACGACCATCAGCAGCAGGAGAAGGAAGGAGATGAGGTTGTTGATGGTGGGGAGGATGATCCACAAGAGCAGCAACATAACGTGCAAGGGCAGCGGACATGCTGCTGGAGCTCCAGAAGCGGGCGTTCCGGTGCGCCCGCGAGACGCTCGCTGCCATGCCCAAGATCGACAACAAGCGGCTCGCGCTTGCCTTATTCTCCCTCTGTTTTAGATTTGTTGTTCTCCAACCCAAACCATATATTAAACGGGTTAAACGGGTTGGACATCTAAAATATGTATCCGACCCAATTAATAAACAGGTTAAACAGATCAAGCTGTTTACGATCCGAACCTGTTTAGGTCAAATCTAAACATGTTTATGGCGGGTCGAACACGGATCGGGCTGGTGGGAAGGGTCATAATTTGCCACCTTTAATTTAGCTGTCCTTACATAAGCATGCTACTGATCCGTGCAATAGCCTTTTGCATGTTGTCAAATGCTGATAGATGAGTCTGGAGCAAAAAGCCTTTTTTTGAGTATTTTTCTAATATATCTGCTATACTTCTTGTTTATTATTTAGGTTTCCCTACTTCAAACATTTAAATATGTTTGTTCTTTAGCCAAGCAAGATCTAGCTTAGAGGGCTGTCGTATAATGGCCGGATATGGTCTGGCAAATAAATTCTAATTTTATGACCAAAAATATAGGAAAGATTTAATTAAATTTCTCTTGACATAGAAATATAAAGAAGTGAAAATTTGAGCTTTCACCTTTATGTTTTCCACTCTCAGTTTTCTGGAGCTAATGCATCAGCAATTCAAGTTGCAACCATAGTGGGAGACCTTCAGTGATTCGAGTTGGATTGAATCTGAGAGTTGTATGTATGTCATGCATCCTTGAAATTAAACTGACTACTCGTTTTGTTATACTTCAAGCGGTAGCTTGATTCATGACTGAATTTTTTATTGTTAATATTACTAAAGGAACAATTGTTTTCAATCAAAAAAAAAAAAAACAATTGTTTTCAATCCCCGATCATCAATGAAGCCCCTTTACCACGTAAGATGGCATTAAAAACAAAGGTTGCACTTGTTCTGCATCTAAGTTGGACATGCTTTATTCTTTTCTGCTAGTCCGAATGTTGGAGATAGTCTTTCATTTAAGAATATAGGCGAAAATAATCGTTCAAGCAGAACTTTCACACTCAAATGTAACATCTCAAGTTGGCAATCTCAAAGTAAACTTCGACGGCAGCAGGTCAGTGGACAGCATGACTGGAGGGGTTGGATTTGTGATCAGGAACCACGGTGGTAGGATGCTTGCTGCAGGAAGGCGGCGGATACTAGGGCTTACAGTAGTTGGGGCAGAGTTGTAGGCTGCTTGGGAGGGGTTATCCTATGCCAGGCAGATGCTTGGTGTCGAGCGAGTGTACCTTGAGGGGGACTCAGTGATGGTGATCGACTGGATCTGGGGGGCGGACAGGTATGGTGATGGTTATCCCCTTATCCGGGAGACACGCAGGATGGTTCAGTTGATGGACGGTTTTCTGGCAGCTCACGTGTTTAGGGAGGCGAACAGGGTCGCAGACTGGGTCGCCTTCTTTGTTGCCCCCAGTACTTCGGGGATGTTTTGTGGACGTCTGCATCAGACGCTCCTTCTGCTTTTTTGTCATTACTTTCCCATGATTTGGCTGGTTGTACTCATGTTAGACTTATATAAATGAGTAGCCGTTTTTACCCAAAAAAAAAAGAAAAAAAAGAAAAAAAAAAAAAAAGAAAAGAAGAGAGAGTAGCTGAAATCTCTTAAATTGAAACTGATGCATGGAGTGTAATCCAATGTTCCGTCTAGCCACTCTGTTTTCTTATGTTTTATGGGGAGTTGTTGGATTCGGTCATACACACTCGTGATGCAACACTGTTTTCTGATGTTTTCCTCCACTTATTATGATAGAGTTCCAGACGCGACAAACTCTCAGACGTGAGAGATGATTGGTATTCACTTATTCAAAACAAACCATTTTCCGTAGCGCACCTCTTTTTAGTTAAGTGCTCGGATAAACGTGGAGGAAGCTTTTTTCTGACAAGACAAATGTTGGACTCTTAAGGCACCAGATGCGCAAAATCCGACGTTCTCCCTCGTGTTCCTTGCGAACCCTACAGAGACCCACCGAATCGGTGTGTCGATTGTGCGTGGATCTGAAGGCTGGGTGTTTATCCTAAATGGCCCTCCTTCTATGGAACGTTGCTCGTGTCTAAGTTCCAATCAAGGACTGCTGAATAGATGGGGGCTTCTGGGTGGTTTTCAAGTGCCTGAAGGCACTCCGGATTTGGAGGCTTCCGAATACACCTATGGTGGCCTATTTATCTGCATCACAGATTGAGATATCCCTTGCCTACTCGAAGGGGTTCATGAGCGGACATCACTTTATCCCTAATGCATTCAAGCCGCATATATACATATTATATTTAATTAGGTAGGAACGCCTGGATCTTTGAGCACACCAGTCAGTCTTGAAACTTATCTAGAAGGAGGCCCTCTATCATATTGCTGAGATTATGCACCTACCTTTTATAAAAGATCCGTTGATAGTGAGGGACACTTGACACCTCCTCAATTGTGACCTGAGTCATAGGGTTGTCGTTTATGTCGTGGAAGCACTTTAGTAGAGTTTTTTTTTTCTTTGTAATATTTTATTTTTTTAATTTTGTTGGATATACTCATGCTAATTTTTTTAAATTTTATTTAAAAAATCCGGTGTCTACCTACTAGATACTGTGAGTTTTTTTTTTTTTTTTTGTTGACGGGGAGGTTTCGTCAGTATTAAAAGAATAACATGCAATGATAGGGCTTTTTCGTATACTCCCCCCCTCTCTCTCTCTTTCTCTCTCGTCATCAGGTTATTTTTGAGAGGCCTGCGATAGTCTTGCAGGAGGTGAATCAGGCTGCTGACTGGGTCACCTTCTTTGTTGCATACCACTCTAAAATTTTTTTTTGGACATAATAGTCTTTTGCTTCTTTTATTTTGTATTGTTTGTTTGATGCTGATGTAGCTGGCTGTGTTATAGTGTGAGTAGCTATTTTTAGAGAAAAAAAAGAAAAGGAAAAAGAAAAAAAAGAGGAAGCCTGCGGCAGTCTCCAATCATAAAAGGATAGAGCGGATAAAAATCTGTCCTTACTGGCCAGACCTTCTTTCCCTTCTGAAGGCGACCAAAGGCGTGGTCCGATTCACAGCCAGTTATAAACCGACAACCCGAGCGGGGCCCACACTAACCCAACTCTTTTCCCGACCCCCTAATCCGCAACGTACAAATACGCACGCAACGATACCAGGATTTCAAAATACCGGTGAGAAAATAACCCCCAAGTACACACCCAATTCTTCGGCGAATGACGTGTCGTTCCCGGGACAGATCAGGAAACGTGGCATGGACCTCTGTTTTGCTCGGACCAACGAGGTGCGGTTGGGGAGGCAGCGGATCGGGCCGACACCTTTCTCCCCCTGTGGCTAGTGGTGGGCCCGGCGAGGCTTGACGCTTGAGCGATTTCCCAAGAAGTGGGCCCCCATGGATCCTTTCCTTCGCTCCATACCTTGCACCATGCCATCCAGCCCTTGGGTGGGAGACGCAATCCGCATCCACGCCCCCCGCACCACATGATACACCGGATTATTTGTGGATCCTGAAATCCCATTCACCAGCGCCACCTACCTCGCTTTTGTTATAGAGCGCCGCCGGAGGAGAGACTGAGGAGCCCATTTCAACCCGTCGCCAATCTCCTGGGATTCGAGCTTGGTTCGAGGGGTGTGGAAGAAGGCCGAATGTTGGAGCCTGCGAGCTCCGACGGGGATGCCGAGGGAGCGGAACTCCTCTTGCCGGAGTCCCGCGAGCGGGAGCTCCTCTTGCCGGAGTCCCTTGAGCGGGAGCGATCGTGGCGGCTCAACTTCGAGGGCTTACGGAGGTCGGAGCTCCAAGAGAAGCCCCCCCGCGGCTTAGGTTCAATTCGCTCTTCGATTATTTAACATTTTAATTCTCGAGTCGAGTCTTTCTTGGGTGACGTGCGGGGATTGACGTGGTTTTGTGGGGTAATTCCGTTTCTTTTGCCTGAAGAGCCGATCTAACTGTTTCTATTCTAATTTCTTTGTTGTCATACCTTATTTTATATGTATTTTTAGCGATTGTTTTGTTGGATCGACTAAATGCTTGATGTTGATAATTACTTCCATGGGAAATTTATCTTTTTTCATGGGAACCAGAAAAACTTCCATGGGTTTCTTCTAAAGAATATTCTCGTCTTTTCTTCCTGATGCGATGACTCGTTCTTGACTTCTTATTTGCACAGGAAGGATACTTATCGATTCATGATGCAAAATTGATAGAAAGCAATACAAAAAAAAACTCTACGTTTCCTATTTGTAACAAAATCATCTGCTATAATACTATCTCTTGAAAAGCTCTTGTTGGATTAGGCCTATCAAACGCCTGTTGTAACAGAGGAAAACTTTAATGTTTAATAATCTGCGGGAAACCCCCTTTGCAAATGATATCACCGGTGAGTTCAGGACTCCAGTTGTAGCTTAGCTTTTTCAACATGCCTTAAGATGTGTTTCCCTGATTAATTGTTGGATAACCTGTGTTCTTTAACGGAACAGCCAGTACAGGCGACCTAAGATTCATCTTTTTTTCGAGCTCTCTAAGCAGCATTTAGTGCCTCCTTAATTGCTTTCAGCACATAGATGAACCATAAGTGTTTTTATGGTTTCTTTGAATGGTTGGTTTGTACAGAGTCAAAGAAAGTCCATAAGAACACATTTTCTTTGATTTCATCAAAGAATTCTGTTTCTTAATGCCATTTCAATCCACAGAAACTCCTTTTTCTGCTCTCCACATAAAAGTTTTCATGAAATGATAGTTGTCGGTGCTGCCTTATCACCCACCAACTCTAGTATATATCCATCTATATGGTTCTTTTGTTCATTAGCATCAGGGGCGGCCCAATGCATTTAGGGGCCTAAGGCGAACTCACCAAGAAAGACTTTTTTTTCAAAAAAAAAAAAAAAAATTTTTTTTAAAAAGTGCAAAATTTTAAGGAAGTATTTCAATGACTCTATAACATCTACTCATTGTCATAGAGCTAGCTAAAATGGTTCATAGATGAAAGAATAATTTTCTCAATTTATCTTTTTTGTACATTTAATATGTACTTTCTCAAGGTTGTAGATTTGTTGCATGTCTATCCATGGCATGATATGTAATACTTAACGCCTAGTAGTCAGCCCTTCACGTATGTGTCAAATCTAAGTTAAACCTTACTTTATCGACCAAAAGAATACATAATCATATTTCTTGCAAGTTTCCAAGCATACGGCAATTTTGCATCAGTAACAACCACAGCCACCTTGATATTCCCAATTAATTCTTATGGCACCAATGAAAACTATCAAAGGTAAAAGCTAAGCACCTAAATCCCATAAAATATTTCACAACTATCCCATTTATCCCTATTCCCCTTCTCTACATGTATATCCTACTGCAAATATCAACTGTACCATGTAAGCACCAATGCATGTCAGAAAATTTAAAGAATTAATATGAAGCATATGTTCCATTTATCTTACTTGATGCCACCTTGGCACAGACTGTCAAAATAGTCGTCTACCCCTCAAAGCTGATGGCACCAAATGGAGTATCTAATAAAAAAACAAGAATTCTTCAACTCTGGTATTTGTAATCAGCTTCATCAAAACACTCATACGGATTCTTTTCATACACATATAATTCTTTCCTATTTATTTTTACATTTCCTACCATTATAGTGTATTTTTTTCCTCAATTTGCACTCACGTCTTTCAGTCAGCCTACCTCCTTATATTTTAGTTTAAGAACACACCAGTTGAACCTTTAACCTTAAGGCTGAGCTGCAACCGACTTAATTTAATTCAACAGCCCGAGAATTCTACATATGAGTGGCACTGAAGCGCCAAAAACCTAAGACTTCTCTTTGGAATAAAAGCAAACATATCATGTACAATACAAGTCCAGATAACTAAAAATTAGAATACTCAAACCCCAAAACTAAAAAATGTACACTATCTCAGCACAGCACATTTGTTAAAAAGAAAAAAGAACAAAAAAAGAAATTTTGAGAGAAAACGAGCGCACCAAACAGTCCAAACCTGTTGTGGATGACGTAGTGCACGACCTCCTTCCTCTTCTGCAGCTCCCCCTCAGCCCTCAGGGCACCTCACAAACTTCGTATGGGGTCCAACGGCATCATGCAACCTCTGTTTTGCTTTCAAGAAGCACAGTGTTTCTTTCTTTCTTTCTTTCTCCTTTTGCTCTGCTCGCTGGCTTTAGTGGGGAGAGTTTGGAATGGGTTCTGCTCACACGGAAGTAGCCTTTCTTGGCTGCAGGCGGAGGGGGGAGGGGCCCGCGGTCGGCGGTACTCCTTGTAAGTTGTAACCCCTGCAGCCGGCTGGAGATGACCTCGCCCGCTCGCCGGCGCCCTTGTTGGTCACGACGAAGGCGAAGACGGTGAAGCATAACTGCAGAAGAGGATGACGATGAGGAGCAGAGGAAGAAGATGCATAAGAGCTGAAGAGTAGGTTTATAGCCAGAGAAGAACTGAGGTAGAGGCGTAGAGCCAGAGCCCAGGGGAGCCAAGCTGCCAGAGGCGTAGCGTAGGTTTATAGCTTTTCGCCGTGGGCGATGGGATTGGGACGGGTGGACGGTGACTTCAGACACCCTCATCTTCCCACGTCTTGTCGAGGTAGCCATTGCTCTGGCTCTGCGACTACGATTCACTGTAGATACGGAGTCTGGGCGGGGGCCTTCCTTTAGGCGGTCGCCTAAGGCTTGGGTCGGCCCTGATTAGCATACCTTTGAACAAATGAGATTCTTTACATCAACATATATGTATACATTTTGATAACAAAATACCTCCATTGTGTGTGCTATGCATGTCTGGATATATATTGATGGGCCTTTCAGTTGGGGAACTTGACTGGGGAATGGTTGTTTCATCTGCATGAAGAAATGCTGATGATTGCATTTATGTTTTTTGTGCATACCATTTTTTGATGGTGCTCATCCATCTTCTTCTATTTCTAGAAGCAGCTTTTATGAAACTATCCAAAGCGAGAATCAATTTTGTTGGATCCGTGGATCTTTAGCATTCATTGGCTGAAAAACCTTGTGATCTTTGAAAATTTGACACCAGTTTTCACCATTTGATTTTGTTCAGATTGTGTTTCATTAACAGTTGGCTTGCGATTTAATCTCCACAGTTTGAAATTTCCCTTAATACATGACACTAACTGGAATAAGTGAGAACATTGATTTGACATTTTATAAGTAAAAACTTGCTCGATGTGTATAGGTACTGGAGATGTTGTGGCAGAATATTATCAGCAGCAGGTAGAAATGCTGGAGGGATTTAATGAAATGGATGCCTTGACTGATCGTGGTTTTCTTCCTGGAATGTCAAAGGTTGGACTTATATACCTATTATAGTCCTTTTTTGTAGGGAAAAGAAGAAACCTCTTGGAAAGCTGGGCTGAAGAAATTTTTTCTGGTTTCCAATAGTGGGTCATGGACTGACACAATTGTATTACATATAGGAAGAACGTGAAAAGGTTGCCAAAAGTGAGAGAACAGCCATTCGTATATCAAATATTGCAAACATGGTTCTCTTCGCTGCAAAAGTTTATGCTTCAATAAGGAGTGGTTCTCTAGCAATCATTGCATCTACATTGGATTCACTGCTTGATCTGTTATCTGGTTTTATTCTATGGTTTACTGCTTTCTCTATGCAAACTCCAAATCCTTACCAATACCCTATTGGGAAAAGGCGCATGCAGCCACTGGTTAGTTTTTTTCCTTTGTTATTCTACAAGTCAAATTGATGATGCCCAATTACTTTACTTGGTTCTTCTGACTCTTGTAAATAAATTATGGCTATTAATATCTAATTCTTGTTGCATGTTATTATGTATCAAAATATATTAGCTTTTAATTTTTGCCATTCTTATTACAAGAATTTAGAATTGCTATCTCCATAGCAAGTTCATTCGGTTATTACTTACCAAAATAAAGGCATCTTTGCTTATAAAACTGGTACTTACTGTTAGTTCTGTAAATTTTGTACATATTTTAGACTTATGAATTCTCTTGCTTATTTGCTAGACGATTGACTTGGATGTGAAGTGCTCCAAGTTTATTTTGCTCAAACTTCAGAGATGTTTTATTTAAATGCAAGATATGGCTGTCAGTTTTCTTGTTGGATGTCCTTATAGCTGAAAGAATCAAAGTAAATAGTGTTGTCTTTCTCCTTTCCATCTTAAGTGAGGCAGGACCAGTGATTTCTATAAATCTTGACAAAGTTTGAGGAGAACAGAGAAGATATAAGCAAAATGAGGGAAAAAAAAAGAAATGTTATAAAGGTATAGGTTTAACATTGTTATTACTAAACCATTTTGCATTGCTACCAAAATATTTATCAGAAGGCAGTGGGAGAAAACTTCAGGTGCAAGGATTTCAGATGACGAGTCCTCTTGAGTTCCAAAAAAGCTCAGGATTTGTTGCTAATTATCGTATTCCAAAAACTGATAGGGAAATACAAGAGCAAAGACTAACTAAGGTCATCCTCGACTAGATCCATTATTATCCATTGATGTATCATTCATGATGTTTTTCTTGATTTTGTTATTCGCCAATGGTGTAATGTCACTTGAGAGTAAAATGGGCAAATTATAGTCATCGTTAAGTGCCATGTCAAGTAAAGAATTAGAGTAATCACGTTAAAATGGGGTATTCAGGTTGTAAATGTTAGGAGTATTGAAGAGTATATATTTATTCTATTTGTTTCTGTAAAAAAAAAAATTACCTGAAAGTTTTGTAACTACACTGAATCACTCTAGTATTAACATTATATGACCCCTTCACTGAGAATAAAATGCTACAACTAGGGCTGTAACTGAGCCGAGCTTGATCAAGCTCGAGTCCAGTCAAGCTTGCTTTGAACTTAAGCTTGAATTCCAAGAACAATCTTTATTTATTTACCATTATTTCAAGCTTAATTCCAGATCAAGCTGAACATGAGCCTACTTGTTCAGCTTGATAATCCTATAACGCAACTCCAGATTAAATCAAGCTTGGTTCAAGTTCAAATGAAAGCATGATTCTTGATTTCAAGCTTTGGTTCAAAGTTTCGTTCGGGTCTAAATTAACATTTAGTTGATCCCCAAAATACATACACACACATACGTATATATACCAATTAAAACTTTAATCCAATGATCCATTGTATATGAAAAAAAAGGTATATATAATTTAAATATATTCGAGCCTGATCGAGCTGAGCTCGATCAAGCTGGGTCAAATTTTGGCTCGGCTTGCAATTAATTTCGAGCTTGTTTTGCTGATTCAAACTTGGTTTGTTTAGCTTTATATTGAGCTTGATTCCAGTTTTTCTCGAACCAAGCTCAAGCTGCTCAATTTGTTTGACACCCCTAACTACAACCTGGTATTCTTCTTTTTTGTGGGATTTAAAATGAAAAAGTTCATGCGCCAAGCTGATGAAACAGAATTAAGGAGTGAAGCTAAGGCTTCATTGACTAAAGTATAACCCTGATCATCTTCCCTATAGCACATGACAGGTTTATTTGTTGGAGCTTATGCTTAGTCATATGAGCATTTTAACTTCTCAATTATTCATTTCTTCTGTGTCCTATATACTTCCTAAATACTCAAAGCAAATATCATGTGCAGGGAATTCTCGTGTTTGCATCTGTTATGGCAACATTAGGTCTCCAGATTATTTTAGAGTCAGTGCGCTCGTTGATATCTGATGTAAGTAGATATCTTTTCTCGACTCCTTTACGAGCATATTCTTCACTGTTTCTTTGTGTTTATTCCTTCCAGCAATTTAGTGACATTTAGTGGTAGTCTATGTTCCATGTTTGTTCACCTATTAATTTGGCATTTATTCTTGGATGGTCATTATCTTCCCCCCTCCCTCTCTTGCAAAGATGGTTAGTAGGCCATTCACAAACAGTATAAGTTGAGATTGACCAGGAATGCTGAAGCTAGCGGACCATTTATTGGTACCAATTTATTATGATAGTCTAGCTCCCAACAAAATATAATCTCAAACCATTCTTTTGTCTTAAGTAATGGTGCATTAGCAATTTAGTATCACTTTCCTACAGCAAAGTTGCTGATTGAATATTCAAGGCTACTTTTTCTGGCATCAAAGTTCCATGTTTCTTGACATAAATATGATTGCACAAATGCAGGAGGATGAATTCAGCTTGACCAAGGAGCAAGAAGCATGGGTGGTAGGCATCATGCTAGCAGTGACACTTGTGAAGCTTGTTCTGGCTGTCTACTGCCGTTCATTCACTAATGAAATTGTCAAAGCTTATGCACAAGACCACATCTTTGATGTCATCACCAATGTCATTGGCCTCGTGGCTGCACTCCTTGCCAACTATGTAAAAGACTGGATTGACCCTGTTGGAGCTATTATCGTAAGTATATTAACCATCATATCTTTTCTGCAGGCGTACTTCAGAACTGGCTCGGGCGTACAACCTGCATGTCATGAGTTCTTTGATGATTAGTCATTCAAATTGCATCATTTTTCTTTACCATCATAACCATTACAACATGCAGGCCATGTGTTTGCAAGATGGTTGAAGGGCATGATTAGTCTGTTAAACAAAGGGATTAATTTGCAGAAGTTAATTTCCATCAAAATACCTTCATTTGTTAATATGTCCTTTTGTTATCAGTATTGCCTCTAATTCTCACACAATGCCTATGACTGCAGTTGGCACTCTACACCATCAGAACATGGTCAATGACCGTGCTGGAAAATGTGAACTCCTTGGTAGGCCGATCGGCAGCACCGGAATATTTACAAAAGCTGACATACCTCTGCTGGAACCACCACAAGGCCATCAGACACATCGACACTGTGAGGGCTTACACATTTGGTTCCCACTACTTTGTGGAGGTGGACATTGTATTGCCATCAGATATGCCCCTGAGAGAAGCACATGACATTGGGGAGGCCTTGCAAGAGAAACTCGAGCGATTGCCTGAGATAGAGCGTGCATTTGTCCACCTTGACTATGAGTTCACCCATCGCCCTGAGCATGCCCGAGCCCATGATTTATAGCCTACTGAAGTTGTTTATCTTATGAAACCGATCATGGAAAAATGTTTGACTGTGAAAGGATTCATCTTTAATAGCTTTTATATACCCCAATCACCAGGGTTCAATCTGAAACTTTGTTGAAATGGAAGTATTCTGAGCGCGTTTCATCTAGACATGCTGAAAATTATATAACTGCTGGTTTACAGTTCTGCCTGGTGACAGTTATCTATGCACAATTAAAAGGAGAGAAAAATGGAATAAAAGATGTTAGGGAAGGGTCCTGAATATGGAACGTAAACTTTCTTGGTAAATTCATTGGTGGAGTGGATAAGTTAAGAGATCATGATGTCGTGATTCTACTACAATCTTTCATGATGCAAAAATACTTATCAGACATAAACATCTAAGATCTATTCAGTGTATACTCTTAGTCTGCTTGTTTTTCTTAACTCTCAAGATGAAATTGCATGATAACTTGCATCGAGTCAACTTGTCTCAGAAAAGGTAAAAAAAAAATAAGGAAATACGACCCTACGTGGTTAAGTAATAGAATATAACAATTGGACAAAATAACCAGAACTGAGCCAAGAAAATATCCTCTCGGATAAATATAGCTGAGAAACTCGGTCTATCCTTTACTTCTGCGATAAGAGAAACTTGGTCTTGGTCTATCAGAACAACAAGGGTCCACTTAATGAAGCTAAACGTAATTTAAACGACATACCTACTCATTAGACATGATTACACAAAAGATCGTAATACATCTAATGACTTTAGATCTCTCGATACAGGAGAAAGTTTTAGAAGCTCCCAGCATCACTGGAAAGGAAGTTACATGAGCAAGCAACAGACTTCCCCGGTTCCCCCAAAAGAAAAGTAAAAAAAAACATGAGCAAGCAATGGCCGTCTTGCAGTAACGATTCAATGTGCTTGCTGGATGGAAACCATGAACTGCTTTCGTGTTACCACCATCTTGGTATCATCTTTTGCCTACATTGCCATATAACATGTGCTCACTATATGAGTATCATATTATGTCCAACGAAACGTTCAGGTTAAATGACTACGAAATGTAGAATGACACCCAAAAAAAAGAAAAGAAATTATATTGGAAAAAAAATCAGTGTATCTTGTTTATAAATATTGAAAATAACCCAAGTTGTAAGGAAAAAAAAAAGAAACCTGCAATAGAGACAAATCTGATACCAGGCATGACAGAAAATGACAGACACACCTAGGAATGTCTTCTTACAGGAATTACAAAGTGTTTGCTCTTGATCCAAAGGCAATAATCCAGTATATGGTAGTAACATAATAAGCACCAAAATGCAGCATAGATTAACAAATAGCATAAGCACAAATAAAGTCTCGTGCTCTTCATTTTCTTCAGAATTAATATTCTCATTACACTGTGAGATGATTATATACATATATACTTCATGTAACTATAATGATTGAAACTTTAAATGGTAAAACCTTGTGGATAGTTCTACTACAATCCTTTTGTGGTAGATGTAGAAACCAAAATTAGGAATTGTTATGAATCAGATTAAACTGATTGGGGAGTTCATCAAACATCCATTTGTACTAGTAAATTGTCATGACGATAGCTTAGTCAAAGAGTAATAGTCCAGGAGTTCCACTTCATTGATAATTTTATATCACAAAACAAGTGAAAAGGTGCAGGAATTATGCCAGTTTCAAGTGAAGGCAAAAGCTTCTTTTTGAGGAGAATTTGCAAGCAAAAACTCAATGTCAATTGGATTATCATTTCACTTATGCCTCCTGCTATACATAGTGGTTTCATGTCAAACAATTTTTTGATACTTGCAGTACATAAACATCAAGAAGTGCTGCAATGAGAAGATGTAAATGTCACTTTTACTGAAGTATAATTCAACAGAATTACACCCTACAAGATTGAGGATTAGGGTAGGAATGAATTACGCGCCATTATCTCTAGGCATGAATGAAACTTGTCGGCATCAAATCTGATTGTAGCCACTTGCTCTGATTATGTAAACCTGTACAGTACATTAGAAAAGAAAATCAAAACAAAGGAAAATCAAACAATGGAATCAGTTTCTATAAGTTAATGCAAAAAACACAGCCTTCCTTTTCTTATGGTAAAAAAATTGATGAAGTTTTGGCATAAACTTCACAAAAATAAGCAGACAAGTGGATGGAGAGGTGTGAAGCAGCATTAAAATGTATGCATATATAATACATACATATATTATATATGTATGTATGGATGTAATATATATATATATGTGTGTGTGTGTGTGTGTGTGTGTGTGTGGTTATATGGTATGTATGTATATATATAGTTCATAGATCAGGTAAAGAAATTGTGCTGATAGATTGAGTAGACAACAGACATTTCTATAATTCATAATAGTTAAAAATATGAATCAGTATTTGATCATTTGTTCATATATTAACCAATCAATCACCTTGAATGTTGTAGGCTTGACCAACTGGAAAACAAGTGCATCACCATCAACTAACTCATGATAAATTGAAAAACCCCTCCACCCACCACTCAATCCATTCTTGGGGGCAAGGTAAAGAGATTTGAATTCATCGCCATTTTCATCAACCAGAGTCATCATTGTATCTTTTCTTGGCAAATGCTTGGTACAGAAATGCCTAGGAAGACCCTGTTAGCAACATTGATAATATATTAATAAATTCAATATGAGCTCCCAATGCTTACATTTTTACATAACCGTATGAAATGTAGAAGGAAAGAAAAATAATGTGTCTATATTGCCTCATATCATCGTTAATCATATTTACCAGCCAAAATCCCCCGGTAACATGGGATTGGAGCATAGGCTTGACAAAGGTAGGAAATTTTGGATCAAGTTGTGATTCAACTTCTTCTGCTTTTGTCTGAGCGTACAACCTTGCTTCATCTGAGGCGTACACTCGATCTGCTAAATGTCTACTCTTGAAACTTCTAAAAGCCACAATAATAATAATTAGAAAAAAAGTTTGATATTCGAATGTCATTATGAAAGATTAGAGTTAAGAGAGAAACATATTCCAGACCTTCTAGGCCTCTCCGCGATATCTGAAGCAACCTATTGAAGCACCAAATGTTTCAAAAGGAATCAGTATTCATACTGAAAGGCCTACAGGTTACTTTCTAATGGACTAAAAATTAATGCAAGCGATCTCAGTAAATATGCATACCAAAACCTTTCGCAAAGGATGGAGCACTACAACTGGAAAGGGTGTCAGGCTCATAAACCAGAACATTTAAAACCTAACAGGACTAAGATTATCGCACTAAGAAGTGGTAGAAACAATATAATCATGAGAAAAGAAAACAGTGCACACATTCCTTTATGGTTTACGGGCTGATCAACTTTACGCTGACTCACTCAGCACTTAGCCATCATAGCTTAATATCTGTAATTAGTTCGGTCACCAAAACCCAACCTCGAAAGCGTGAATGTTTGACGTATTAAACCTCGTAATAATTCAATTTATTCAAGTCCCTATACATCGACTTTATTATTCATTTAGGGTGCAAACCACTAACAATAGAAGAAGAACTAAAGGCAATAGAAGCAATGTACAAAAATAGGCCACAGAAACAAGAAATATTCTCCCTTTCATCATGGAAAAATTCCAAATCAAGAGAGAACAGAAGTTTTCTATTGTGTCATGCCGAAAACCCAAAAAGCATCATCACTATCAAAAAAACAACAACAAGAAGAAGAAAACCAGGAAAAGTTCAAAAAAAGTGATCGCTTTAAAAAAAAAATGCTGAATCCAAGATACAAGGTAGGCAATATACTTCCCGATAGCGCGGCTGCTGTGGAAGGTTGGCAAGACGATCCGATCTCCTTAAAACCACCAAGCCCCCTTCTTGCGGGACCTTTCGCTTTGTCTGCTTAGCCTGATCAAACACATGGGAGGCCAAAACAAAGGGCAATAAGACATGAATGAAACAAATAGTTGAAGGAGGAGCAAAGGAGGAAGAAAGAAATGGTTGAAACCGGGGGGGTCTTGGGGCTGGTGGACTCTCGCAGGACCGAAGAGAGATGGCTGAGGTTGAGCTCGTCCAGCTTCCTCTTGTTCTCCTCCAGCTTCTTCTGGCGCAGCTCCTCATAGGATAAGGCCTTGCGCGCCCCCATCTCACAGAGAGATAGAGAAAGAGAGAGGAGAGAGAGACAGAGAGGAGTATCTTAAACCGAGGGGAGAGAGGAGGAAGACATGGAGAAATGGGGGCTGTTCTCAATGGCCCTGGTGACCGTTTAAACCCCAGGGTTTTAAAAGGACCAAGGTTTAGGTCCTTGTCCCAGTGGAACCTTTCACTCCGCCAAGTGAGCAGGCGCAGTACACGAATGACTTTCAGATTCGTGAAACGTGTATTATGTTCCACTTGCGAAGCAGATGGACCACGTTGAATTCTGGAGCGCAGCATGGAGTTTCTGGCCTGACGGCAAATTCAAATTCAAATTAAAACGAGGAATGGGTCTTGCGTTAGTAATATATATATATATTATTTTTGGAAAGGAGTTGTGTCATAAAAGATTTCTCACCATTTAAAGCATGGCGACTTGAAAGATTTAATGATCTAATTGTCCTCCTCAATAAAAGGTTGCCCAATACAAAGCCTCCCCTTTCATAATCCCAGTCTATATATGATAATTTATAGACTTAATTGTGAGTAAAATTATGGATACCATTCGCTATTGATGATTTACCGTGCATAAAAGAAAAATGATTTAGTACCTGATAAGATATGCGAGGCCTAAAATGTTGCTAGGCAAATGAATGCATTGGCTCATATAAATGATGTCTCAGGCACCCGCTCGCACAATGTAGGACAAATAAGTTGGTCTGCATTGGTTAGATCGTCCATGACATACGTATTTAGGAGTCGGATTCGAATGCCACCAGTTGATTGATCTAATGTGAGCTTAAGTTGGGCTTATATGCTATATTTTTAGAATTTTAGATGTCTAAATCATAATCTACATGCTGACATGCATGTGTCTACATGTATATATCTTACAATGGCATCCAATAAATTTTTTTATAGTATTATTTTAATTATTAAATTATATATTTTATATTAATTTATTATTGAGCTAATATTTTTATGTTAGAATCAAGCTCTTGATAAACATGACATTCGGCCGAAAGATCCAATGTGTTCTCCCATCAAAATGATATCGTTAATGCCTCCAAATTTCAAAAAAACAAACATCTTCAAAAATGTAAATTTTACTTTTAGATGATAACAAGTCGTCAACAAAGTATAAAACATTTTATTATATCAAAATGTTACTTAAGGGTCATAGGTTGTGCTTCTAGAGGGTGTAGACCGTACTTTTGGATCTACCTTTTGGATGTCAACCAAGTAAGATCAAGTAAATGTGGAAGAGAGGACGTTATTTTTAGGCCATGTTAAATTTCTACATAATAATAAAAGATACCATTCATTAGCACTACCTCTTGGAAGAGATGCACTTTTCACTTCAGTCAACTGGAATACCATATTTATCTATATTGTTTACGATAATGAAACATGGCTCGTTCTAACTAAGCTCTACTATCTACATACACATCTATATATGAATAAAGTAACATAATCATTTGTTTGATGACTAAGATTTTACACATACTGAATCACAAATCATTAAAAACCTAAAGAACCCAATTATTGCTAAGATGTGTCAACAGAATAATGAAAGAGCAATAATTTGGAGTCCCATTAAATCCGCCAACTTAAAGAGGGTTTCTTGCGAGTGGGCTGCATCACAATGTCGCCCTCCATACGTGTCATCGAGCTTGATCTGCACCCTACATACAAAATGCTGTCCACAAATGGTCTAACGCAACTAGTGGCATTTAGTAAGTATGCAATTTGGGTTGGTTTAACGAACCGACGTGCCCAACTTGCCTATTAGATAAGATTGGGTTAAAGTTTTATAATGTGTGTGTAATTCTTTGTATCTCTGACCGTGTGTGTAATTCTTATTTATGTTACGTAGGGCTACATGATTTTTTAGCTTTGTAAGGGTTCATTTAAAATTTTGTTGACCGTATTTACTGCCGTCGTGTGTGAGCCGCTGATGTACCAAAAAAAAAAAGATTTGAGACCTCAAACCAACAAATGCATTCCAAATCTTTTTTTTTTCAGCCTAAGCTAGCTCGATTTACGTAATCCGGCTCAACCTAATCCAGGTATAACTCAAGTAGGGAATGATTTGGTAAAAAAACTCTTAACCAGAGACCTCATTAGGTTGGGTTAGGGTTTACCGTGACCCAAATCCTTGACCTAATTTGTCAAAGTTGCAACCGCAACATCAAGATGACAAGGAGACAATGAAATATGCACAGCCTTGGCGGCCCTACATGAAAAACTTCCGACCCATCATCATTTTTTTGTGCTTTTACTTGCATCACTTGTATATGCACGTGCCAATGCGAAATGCAACCCTAATATCAAAGCCGAGGATCATCTCCGCCTAATCTTTTTTTTTTTTTTTTTTCAAACATTGTCATATAATTGGCTAGAAAAAAAATTGAAGTGAATATTTGATGTTATCCCTTCTCGAGTACGGCATATGCCACGCACCCCCAAAGAAATTTTGATAGTTTTGAATAGGTGGGAAGTGGACAAAATGATTTTATCATAAATCAACCTAGCCGGTTATGCACAGTCCACGAACATCCTTTTCTTACAGTCCCTGAACCTAGGCAAGATTAGATGAGAAACCTAATCAAATTTAAGAACCAATAGGCACACTCAATCGATGCTATGAACACTGCACTAAGACAGTCCACGCGCATCCTTTTCCAAGAGCCCCACCAGCGCTCGCCGGAGATGGAGAAGACGTGTGGTCTTACATTTCCACTCGTGCCATCGGGACCCGGCCCCGCACCCGACTTGGAGTTCGCGACATGCAACGAAATATTTTACGTATACTTATAACACCTGTCGTCAACTGGGCTGATGTAAAATAGATTTATGATTTAAATAATTAATATATAATTAAATTGAATGCCCTTTCAGCGCAGAGAGGGCCTTTTTTGGCGATTGCGATGGCTTGTGATCGGGATCGCAGGCTATCACGTGATGCATGGACGGCAGTGATTTGAGAGCGGCCCCATTTAGTTAAAAAATAAGCACATAGCCATGGAGGACCGTAATTGCAAAAGAATTCAACTCAACCAAGGAGCAAGCAGACAAAATCGCCAGCTATTTATTTTCCGCCACGAGTAAATGAAACTAGCCGGCGGTGCGGTCCACATACATCCTTTAGACCGCGCACGCCCCCGCGCCCCCGTGCAATCAAGAATTAAGCACGTTGACGTAGGATTCCTTCTTTCTTTAATCGTTTCTTTGATCGTCGTCGCCGGATTGGAGGGAGGAGAGCGAGGAGTAGACGGGTGGGAGGGCGGCGATAATGGAGACGGACACCGACGCCGCGGTCGCCTTCGGCGGCCGGACGGTGAAGGTGATCCCGTTCCAGCACGCGTCGACGTCGTCGCCGCCCCCGCAGCAGCCGTCGGCGACGCTGGTGGCCAGATGGGGGGCGAAGCTCCGGGCGATGACGGCCGTGGAGTGGATGGAGCTCTTCCTCCCGTGCTCCAGCTGGATCCGGACATACCGCTGGCGGGAATACCTCAAGGTCGACCTCATGTCCGGCCTCACCGTCGGTGTCATGCTCGTCCCTCAGGTTAACCAATCCTCCTCCTCTCTCTCTACTCATTTTCTTTTACGGATTCTTGGTTCCTGGAAGCATTATCTTGAAATTTTTCCTCCTTAGAAAGAAAGTTTTGATTAGTCCTTTTCTTTTTCTTCACGTAATTGAATAGGACGCAAGGTTTCTTGGAAGTTGCCCGGATGAAATTTTTTTGAAAATTTTCGTTTAATGATTGGTTTATGATAGTTTAATGTGATGCGGGGTTTCTTGCAAGTGTATAGGGTAGCAATTTCTTCAATGTTCTCGGAGAATGACTGGTTGATCTCGTCTTTTTTTCTCTGTATTTTTCCAAGATTTTTTGCTCCCATTTCTTGTTGTGTTGATGCTATGTTCCGTCATATTCTTGGCTTCTATGAATCTTGTGTACCACACTTCTGTTTTGGGATTCTTGATTCGGTCCAAGACTGGTTGAACAATCTTGGCTTCTTTTTTTCCCCCTAAAAAATCACTCTTTCAGTTATTTCTTGGAATGAGTTGCAGTACACGGTTTCTTCCTAGCATCATGGTAGCAATTTCTTGAAATTGTTGTATAATAAGATTGGTTTATGCTAACTTCTTTGTTTTCTTTAAAGATTCTTTCTTCCTTCTTCAGTATTTTGAATTTCTTTATGCATCATAAAAAAGAAATTAATCGAATGAGTTTATTTATAAAAGTAGACTTATCCTAAGTTCACTGGGTAAAACTATAAACCAGAAGTTTTACACATAGTTACCAAAACATATAATTCATTGGAATAACAGTCCAGGCATAGAATTTTGGAATTCAATTTCAACACGAACAGATGCTTTTTTATAACTGTGGACTATGGCCTTGCGTTGTGGAGGTCAAAATTTGTTATATAAGTCACTCCTACATTAGTGATTTGGGGTCCATTTTGATAGAAATTTCAATAATATGTATGAAATTGTTGGAACTGATGTGATTATAGAATACCTGATTATTATTTTTTTAATATACACAAATGTTAGGCAATGTCATATGCAAAGCTGGCAGGGCTTCATCCAATATATGGGCTTTGTGAGTATTACTTTAATTTGTGTGTTTCTTTTTTCAATATTTTAAAGATTTTTTTCTCAAGTATAGTATGCTGTGTTCCTCAAGGCCAACATTTTTTGTACAGATTCAGGGTTCGTTCCAATATTCATATATGCTATATTTGGATCATCACGTCAACTGGCAGTTGGTCCGGTGGCATTAGTATCGCTCTTGGTGTCTAATGTCTTGAGCCACATAGTTGAACCTTCTAATGAGCTGTACACTGAGCTTGCAATATTGTTGGCGCTGATGGTTGGCATATTGGAATGTCTCATGGCTTTGCTAAGGTATTCAACCATTAACCCTCTGTTTCTTTCCTGCAACAATTAAAATTATGTTGCTGTCCTGATGCTTGAAGTTTGATAGCAATATATTTATTGTCTATCATAGTTTTAAAGATCCCGGCAGTGATTGCTGGAAAGGGCAGGTGCCCTACCCACATCAACTATTGACCTCTTACACGTAATGTCTAATTACTTCTGCAGTCGTCTTATTTTTCTTTCTTTTATTTTCCTTTTTTTATTCGATGATCCAAACTGCGGTTTGCTTCCTGGTGTGAAGTACTGTTTCAATTACAATGTACAAATCACAATCTCACAGGCTGATTTAGTAAGGATACTTATTAATGGAAAGTCAAGCATTTCACGATGAAAACCAGACCAATAGCGGGTAACGTCTTATCACTATCTATGCAGTATGACTGTATCTAAGACCATCTTTTGGAGATTTAAGCCTAATAATTTTTACCGTACAAAGTTGCAATAGAAATAGTAGATATACGTTTTAGTAGTAGAAATAGTAGAATGCATTATTCAAAATAAATAATTTGTAAATTAAGAATGCTTTATAATAATAGTTATTGATAGTGCAGGGAGTGAAAAAATTGAAAGCACTACTAAAAATACTTTCTCAGTTTGGTTACCAAAGAGATGTTAAAGTTTCATAGCACTTTAAAAATATAGTTACTAAATAACAAACAACTTTTTGTTAAAAGTTGTACTAAAAAAAGCTCTACTTCCAAAAGTTCTATTAATAAAGCTCTACTTCCAAAAGTTCTACTAATAAAGCTCTACCAACAATCCCAAACAGGACCTTAGTATCTTACCTAACTGACATGCTTTTATCATTTGTAAGACTATTGCATGTGCTAAACTAATATGAGTTTATTTCCTTATAGTAGATCTGGACTTGCATAATCTTTTTCATGTTCACAATTCTCTACAGGCTTGGGTGGCTTATTCGTTTTATTAGTCATTCTGTAATATCTGGCTTCACTACTGCTTCCGCCATTTCAATCGCCTTGTCTCAAGCCAAATACTTCTTGGGGTACAATATAGCACGAAGCAGCGAAATTATACCAATAATTAGAAGCATAATTGCTGGTTTTGGCGAAGTATGCTCCTCATGCCCTCATGATTTTATGAGTTTTCTGTTTTGTTCTTGTTCATTCTATATTTATACTTATATATTTGAGTGTTGGTGTGTGTGTGCTCGCCTTTTTTTTTTTCTCTCTTAGTTATTGTCCAGAATTGATCTTTCTTATTTAAAAGCTTGTTTCTTGAGGTTCATATTTGTTTACATTTTATAAGTTCAGATATTCATTTCTGTTAATCTTGTTTAAGATACTTAAAATCATAATTATTTCTACTAACCTTATCTGGCAGTTTCTTTTTTGTAGTTCTCATGGCCGCCCTTCGTGATGGGGTCAATTTTTCTTGCAGGTCTTCTCCTGATGAAGCACTTGGTTGGAACTGTTCTTTCAACTTCTAATGAAGTTTAATTCCATTCTCTCCATCCTTAGGATATTATATTCGACAAAATCAACCATGACAATTGTTATCATGCTTGTTGCAGGGTAAATCCAAGAAGTGTTTGCGATGGCTAAGAGCAGCTGGCCCCCTTACAGCGGTTGTACTGGGCATAATTTTTGTGAAATTATTTCATCCGTATTCAATTTCAGTGGTGAGATATGCTCCATTTGATTTATAGAGTCTGAGTTGTTAAGATTGAAACCTAATTATATGATTACGAATTACAATTTTTTATGCTCAGTCTAATGTGTCCAACCATAGCATGGAGGTATTCATTGTGATTTTCTATATGTCTTGTTTGCACCCCAAAGGAAAGTCTAATCCTGAAAAAAGCTAAACAATTAAAGTGGAAAAAGGAGAATGGAAAAGTCTAAGCAATGGAACTGGAATAAGCCAAGGGCTCATTTGATGTTTGGTTTGGTGCAAATGGGCCGAATGGGAGCGCACTTAACCAAAATAGCTTCATCTCCCCCTGGGCAGAAGCCACTTCAGGTCTTTTTCTCCCTTAAATTGGCCCAGGTGGGAACTCAGTTCAGCTCCACTTCAGGCCAAGTGGGCTCCCCTCGTCTGAATTGAGTTAGCATGCCCACTTATAGGCAGCCAAACAAGCCCTAATGTTTAGTGTATTGAATCATATTGGTACATATTTGGTAATGAGATGATATTGCAAAAGCTGCTAAAAATCTGGATGACTTGATTTTAATTTTAGATCAGATAGAAGGCTTCGATATGTGGCAGAACAATTGGATATCTAGATGGGGAATATAATTTTTATAGCAGTAGTTTCATAAATTTGTCCACTAGAACTATGACTACTTATGAATCTTGAGTTCTGATTAGTTTCATTACTGATTGATGAGTTCTAGTGCAATAAGAACTTTTCGAGAGATTATTAGCTTCATTTAGTGCAAATTCTGAAATGATGGATAGTCCTGTATTGACGTGGTCCTCCTTTAGAAATCAGAATACAAAATCATTGGAAGATCACCAATGAAGCAAAATCATTTACAAACATTGCGTGTTTTCCATGTCTTTTTTCGGCGGTGCTAAAAGGATCATATTGTGCGACACCAGTTATTTGGGACACTCAATCTAATATTTCATAAATGCAATCTGCACTTTTTCATTATTTTAGGTTGGTGAAATACCCCAGGGCCTTCCAAAGTTCTCAATACCTAGAGGATTTCAGCATGTGAAGTCTCTACTTTCAACTGCGGTTCTCATTACTGGTGTGGCCATTCTGGTATAAGTTCATTTTGCTAATATTTTCTTGATCATGGAACCCTTTCCTTTATGTATCACTGTCATCAGCACTCTTTTTGCTTCCTACCTTTTCTGGATTTTAGGAATCTGTGGGGATTGCTAAAGCTTTGGCTGCAAAGAATGGTTATGAGTTAGACTCAAATCAAGAGGTAATCATTTTAAAAAATACATATCATAGAGACTTCCTGTTTTCAAAAATCTTTTATAACAAACTTATTTCACTGTCATACTTAGATCCATTTTCTTGAGTTATATTTCCTAATGTATTCCAGTTATAATTGTTTTTCGTATTTAGGCATTACTATTTGTGCTTAGTTTTTTATGATAATGATGTACCAAGATTGAAGATAAGTGATCAATATAACATCTTCGATGTGAAATGCATGAGAACTCTTAAAACTAGTACATCAACATGCAGATGCTTGTACAAGTTAATAATATTAACTGAACGTTGAAATATATACTAGTGATGGTCATTATGTCGTAAGCACCAGTTTTCTAAATGCTCATCATATATTGAAATATGATTCTGAGCATGCTTTTCTTCCTAATGAAACTTGTTATAATAACTTGCTTCTGACACATACTTATGCAGATAGCACGAACAAATATAAATTATAAAGCTTTGCTCATAATTGAAAGTCAAGAGATAGTTTAAATATATTAGGCTGGGGGTTCTCCATCCAGTTCTTTCATTAAAATAAAAAAGGTTTTATCCTAAAGCTTCATATCTCCAATTTCATGAAGAATAATATATATATATATATATATATATATATATATATATATATATATATATATTTTCCTCCTTGGAAAAACAAAGTACCCAAAAAATGCAGAGGGGATAATGTGAAAGTGTTTAGAGCATATTGTCACTCATGTACCAGTGGGACATAACTAGAGTTTTTTAAGATTCGAAAATGTTCCTAGGTTGCGAAGCTGTGCTTGATGAATAACATAATTAGAGAAGATAAAATAGCAAAGATCTTTAGAGCATGGTCTATCGAACCGGGCCCGAACGGTAGAATCGAGCCGAACCGTTCGGCCCGGTGCGAAACTGGGTCAGTTCACTATTTTTTTGGTTCTGGCCGGGCCGGAACCTGTACCGAACCAATTAAAACCGATATCGAATTGATCGGGACCAGCCAGAAAGGGTCTAAACTTGCCGGAATCATCCGAAACCAGCCGATTCACACTGGGTCGATCCGGTTCTGAACTAGGCCCCTTTTTTGACTTGTCTGAGGCACTATTTATTGTTGGAAAGGCCTGAGAATGCCTTCCCAACAACAATTAAAAGCGACAGAGAGCTTTCCTCTGCTTTCCTTCCCAACAACTCAAAAATCACACCGATTCAGCAGTTCAGAAGGAAGATCCAAGCCTAAATAAGGTGTGCTTCCTCTCCCCTATCTCATTCCCTCAATTTTTTTGGGGTGGCTTGAAAAAATAGCTCAAAAATTGCAAAATAAGAAAAAATTATGCCAAAATTTTTGATTTAAGCTTGATTTTATTATATGTTGTAGATCTATGGAGATCTACACGATGATATAAATATTTTTAATTTTTGGATTATATATTTTATGTTGTTTCTTGTAGCATGCAATATCTCACTAATCATTTTATGATTTATATTATTTTAAAACAATACGATTAGGTTAAATCGGGGTTATAGAAATATCAAAAAAATTTAAAAATATCAAATTAGACTTAAAATCATTGAAAAAGTTCAAAAAGAGTGATTACCAATTAAATTTTTTTGAAAACTCCAAAAAAATGGGCATGTCAGTTGGGAATCGGCACACCTTACCCGTACTGACACACGATACGGTACCGAACCGATATCGACCTGTAGCGGCCGCCGACTGGTACGGGTCTCGGTATCAGTTTGGCGGACCTTGCTCTAGAGAAATATAAGAATCATGAAGTACACTAATAGAGAAAAAAAAAAAGGAGGAACAACTTTCGAGAATGAGATGGTACATTATTCCTCCCTCCATAATTGGAATTTAAAGGATGGAGACCACTTGGAAGGCGGTACAAGACAAGAAAAGTCGGTTTAACAACAAACGAAAATCCTAATAATGATCTCATTCATGCATAACCAAGGAGAAGTTGAGAAAAAGGCCAAATTACCTACTCTCCTTCAGAATTCATTTCAAAAGATCAAAGTTATTCATTACAATGCTTCTGGGATTTTCTTAAAGAATCCCTACTTACAATACTTTGAAATCTTAAATTGTTGTAATGAGAAATAACGAAAATTTATTCCAGTTGGGATTATTGATGATGTGGGATTCATAGAGCCAACCTAAAACTTTGAGAAATCGTAATTTATTTTCCTTCTAACAATATTTTTGTATGTCTTGTCTGCTAAAGTCAAATAAAGCAGGTCTAAAACTTCCAAATACAATCCTAGAGTAAGAGGAAACTAGTAGTCAAAGTTCTACTTTAGATGAGACCACTTAAAATTGTCTTATTCTGATAATTGTTGCATAACAAGCTTGCTTAGTAAATCAGCTTCCATATGCCGAGTAGAAGCCTAGGCAGAATAATCTCACTATAGAGGAGAGAGACTTCGTTACAATCTGACATGTAGTGTTCTGAATATTTTCCTAAATGCCTTTTATCATGTATTGTGGCCCTGGCTCTTGTTAGGGAGATGGGGAGTTGTAACCAAGGGAATTGACATGCACGTTGGAACCCAAGTTGACCCAAAAGCTTAAACTGCTATTTTTTTGACCCATTCATCTATATAATCCATGTGCCTTATTTAATTGTTTCATGAGGGACTAAACCTTGTGATTCTCAACATTCTCCCCCTTCATGTGCGAACTGATTTTAACTTCCCTCGAATCCAATCCTCTATGCCCAATTATTCTTCTAAGTGCACCATGTGTTACCGCTCTAGCCCAAGAGCCTAGTCTCCATGAGCTAGACCTGCCAATGGGTCAGGTCCAATCCGAGACCTGCCAATGGGTCAGGTCCAATCCGATCCTACCTGATATTCGGACACGAGTACCCGAGTTCAACCTGATTCGGTGCAACCCACATCTCCTCTCCTCTTCTCTCTAGAGACCAAAGAAAAAAAATCTTTATACCCAAAAAATGGAAGAAAAGGAGCTTGACTGGAGTTGTTGAAATTGCTTCATCAGTGATTCAATCTCAATTTCTTGAATGACTCTCGTCTTATGAATTGGAGTCGTGAGTGCTCTAATCTCCCCCCCCCCCCCCCCCCCTCCCGAAAAAAAAGAAGAAAACCCCCACTTTGATTCATCTCGAGCTTTGACGTGAGGTGGCAAGGAGGGTGTCAAAAGGCATCAATGGAGAGGAAGGAATGAGGATATGGTGGTGCAGTGGGAGGTGGTGAAGAAGAGGGTGATGAAGAGCTTGTAGCAAGGCTAGAGAGGGCATCGGTGGCAGCTGTGGAGAGGAATGGTTGACGAGGCAGTGTAGAGAGGGAGCAGTGAGGAGGTGGTGAAGAGGAGGGCGACGAAGAGGGGAGTCGAGGAGAGCATAGTTTGCTATCTATCTTTCTCTCTCTTCATGAAATATTATAGGTTTCCAGATTAGGTTGGGCTCCTGGATAGGCTTGGCTTAGGTCAAAGTTCAAGTCGGGTAAGGTCCCAATCTATACCATTGACAAGACTACCGTGAGCCACACTTACCACAAAACGTTCGGCTCAAAACCAAGAGTTACTCGCTTTTCAAGAGCCATGTTTCACCATACCTTTATAAGAGTCCTCGTCAAGAATCATGCCTAAGCATGCTCTGACTCCACATCTGGCTCCATCGAGTCATCGACTTGCTGCATTAAGCTTGTGCTCAAATCCTATGCTTGCTCCATCAAGTCCACTTATTCAACTCGGCATATTGTGACCACCATGAATAGACTCTACTTACCGACATGCTACTGTTCGAAGAACCACCAACATTGGAGAACATTTCACTGCTTTGAGAGTCTTGCCCAGGAACACCACCATTAGCTTGGTACCACTTGTTGGGGTGTCAAGGAGTTGGTATCAAGGAACTTGATATGCACGTTGGAACCCAAGTTGACCCAAAAGCTTAGACCATTAGTTTTTTGGGCCCACTATTATATCAATCAACGTAACTTCCATTATTATTCTATGTGGCACTAAACCTCACATGTGATTCTCAACAGAATTCTGCCATCAGTCTTGTTTTGAAGACATCTGCACTGTCTTTTTTGGAAACTGGAATGGATATCTATCAATTTAAAGGTATTGTAAGCTAGAAATTCTAGCTTCCAGATGTAATATGAATAACAGAGTCTCCAAATGTGGGCTTCAAATATTTTTTCTTTTGAGTACACTTGCAAATCTCAAAATATATAATTTACATGTTCTGAATATAGATCTCTTTTATATAGGATAATTTTGTGACGAATGATTAGGTTGAAGATTGCATAATTTGAAATGCCAAGTGCTTGATGGCACATCAGTCAGTTACTTACATAGTTGACAGAGCTAATGGTTGTTTTTTCTTATTTCATTGTATACTAAGAGATATCTCATGCTCATTCATTTACAGTTGTTTGGGCTAGGCGTGGCAAATATTTGTGGGTCATTCTTCTCTGCATACCCTATAACTGGTGAGATACTGACTTTTCTTTTCCCGCAAACATGGTCTGAGATTTGCAATTTGTTCTTCTTTGCATAGTCAGAGAGAAACATTTAAGCTTAAACTAAACTTGCATGTTTCCATGAGATGACATTTGAGTATTTATGTGCAGGATCTTTTTCTAGATCAGCTGTAAATCATGAGAGTGGGGCCAAAACTGGATTGTCTGGAATCGTAATGGGAATTATTATGGGATGTGCTCTTTTGTTTATGACACCACTGTTTAGTGAAATACCTCAGGTATGACTTTGCCTTGAAAAGTTTTTTGGCCATTCAACTACCGATAATCTTGGCTTACTAAGATACCAGGAGTTAGTTTATTCATGCAATTTAAACCAACAAACTGAAAATGCTGAGTGCTCACAACGATGAAAGTATGTTTAGCACTGGCCTGGAAGTTAAATACATAAGAATAGTTCAAGCACAATATAGTACAGAACTCCATAGTGACAAACACGCAGAATCAAGAATGCCTGCAGATACTACAGATATAAATTTTTCTTTCTATGATAAAAAGCATATAAACCTAAGGAGGTTGGACTTTTGGAGGCTCTATGATAGTACGAAGTATATAAAGATGGAAAAATACTCTCATACAACATATGCAGTTATAAGCATAGGGTTATTGTACTTCTGAAAGAAATGAACACCAACTCTTGCCAGATTGATCATGTCAGAATTAACCTGATTCCTTCAGTACTGGATTGAAAATTATCAGAGTATCTACTGTTAGAGTCAGAGCTCAGGTTGTTGGATTGCATGAGTTTGAATTCCCTCTAGTTCAGTTATTTTTGTCATTTTTCCTAGTTAACTTTGATCCTATTTCTTGTATATCATCTTATCTCTCTCTTCACTCGGCTGCCCCTCCATGTGCATGGTCCCGGCTGCATTTGAGGGGGGATGTTAAGCTTGATATACATTGTTAACTCATTCCCTAACATCTTAAGCTTTTGAATCATTGGTTAGCCAACAACATTTCTCGAAAACATTGGATAGTGCATACTACATTTCAGTGGTGTTCTTTTGAATGGGAATTTTTTTTCTGCTGACCCACACCAGTCAACACATCATATTTCTTTTATTTCTTTCCTTTCTTTTTTTCTCTCCCTTTTTGTGTGTGTATGTGTGTGGGTACAGGCGGGTTGGTGTAGTCTCCCTAAGTGCATATTGCATTTGAAACAAAGGGCAATTTAATTTACTTCATCAGCGAAATTTTTGCAAATTTGTTTTGTTTTTTTTTTGGTTTTTAATGGGTTCCATCTTATGTTATTATTATTTTTGAAGACTTGGCCTCAGAGAAAGGATCCATATAACCCTCCCTAAATGGATGGTGTGATTTTGTATCATATGATTCAATTTATATTATCAGAACTTTTCAATGTTGCTTCTCAGATTTTGTCTAGCTGCTACTCAATGATCATGAATATACATGCTTAGCATGCTTTTCTTGTATTTATTTCAGTGTGCCCTGGCTGCAATTGTGATATCTGCTGTAATGGGCCTGGTAAGAATTTGAAAATACTTGATGATGGTGTTACTAATATCTATCTTATAATCTCTTTGGCAGTAACCAATATGAAAATTATATGACATTTCAAAGTTCTACTTTATATGTTACATCATGACTTTTCGAAACTCTAGTCATTTCTAGGTTTGTACGGAGGTTTGGTTATGTTCTACTGATTTATTTTAGCAATTCAATACAGGATGACTTTATATTTGATATCTCCACTAGCAAACATCAGATGCCAACTGTTTTAGTTGATGTCTTGTATTTCTGTTACTGTAAAGTTTTACTTGTGAAGTGCTAGCAGCGACAAAAGTTTCAGTTATACAATCACTAATCTAACTGGACAATATATGACCTGAGTTAGTTTGCCATTATCAAGTAGATTGTGCAATCTTGATGCATTGCTTGATATCCTCTACAAATTATTGCATAAAATAGAACACATTCATCCTTGTTAGTCAGTTTGCAACCCACTATTAGGACTCGTTTGGTTCGCAGAAAAAAAAGAAAAAAAGTGCGGTCAACTGGCAAAAGAAGAAAGACCTCTTGTTTGGTTGGAGTTTTCAAAGGAGAGAGATAGAAAAGTAGCATTTATATGAGAATAAGAATCTCATGTTTCATGGAAAAGAAAAACCCATGAGCAAAGAAGGCCGAATCGGACTGAACTGTCCGATTCGGCCTGTACCGAGCCGACTCGGTGGGAAATCGGGTTGGTTCGCCTAGTAGAGTCAGTTTTGGCTTTGAACCGGCTGGAACCGATTCCGAAACCGGCCAATAAAGGCCCGAATTAGACCGAACCAACTGAAACCGGCATGGAACTGTTCGAAACCATTCAGAACCAGCCGGTTTCGTTCAAATTTGGTGCAAACTGTCTGGTTAACACCGAGTCGACTTGCTTCTGAACCGGGCTCCCTCCTCTTTTCTTTGTTTGCTGATTAAAAGAAGCCTTCCCAACATCGTTTCTAAGCTCTCTGGCTTTCTCCCTTTCCTTCACGGTGAATATCACACCGATTGGGCATGATTGAAGGAAGATTGAAGTTTAAATAAAGTGTGCTTTCTCTTTCCTATCTAATTCCCTCATTTCTTTTAGACTTAAAAAAATAGCTCGAAATTTGCAAAATAAGAAGAGATCATGCTAAAATTTTAGATTTGGGCTTGATTTTATTATATATTGTAGATCTATGGATGATCTACATGATGACATAAAAATTTTTAATTTTTGGATTATATATAATTTTTAAAAAATAAAAATATATTTTTGGATTAAAAAATAAAAAAAATATTAAAAAATATTAAAATTAGAAGCGCATTTAGGGGCATGTAAGCTACTCTCTAGCAAAATTTGGTGTCCAAAATATTCAAGTTTTGATACGATCATGCGCACAATGATCTAGGCCTCAATTTGAAAAAAAATAAAGAAATAAGTAGTTGTTTTATCAATTAGTTTATCAGCCAGAAGACACCTCTCAGCAAGGAATGCCGAGCTGGGCCGTATCACCCACTTCAAGCCGAACCGGGCCATAGCACCCGGTTCAGGCCGAACCGAGCCAACCCGGTCTCTAACCGGGTTCAATTCGGGCATATAAAATGATTCTGGGCCCGTAGGGACCGGAACTGACTGGTAAGAGAGCAAACTGGACGGAACTAGACCGGTTCTGTCTGGTTCAGCCAGGATTTGGTGCAAACCGGTTGGTTCGCACCGAGTCCGGTTAGATTTGCCACAACGCGCGTGCTCGTGCTGTGGCATTTTTGGCCACAACGCGGTGTTATGGCATTTTGGTGATCGGTTCAGTAACCAGTATCGATTTGGTATCGGGTGCCGACTGGTACGGCACCTGGTACCGGTTCGGCAATCCTTGCCTCTTAGTGCCAAAGCTTTAGCAAAAGATTCGAGGGTGCTTATAACCTGGAGCACGTTCTTTATAAGATGAACATACAATACTACAACGTCGTTTGGTTAGAGGGGTAGGCTGATGTGCTTTCTGACTATGTTAATAATTTGGATATCTACAAGAGGCATCGCCACTCGACGAGATTTTAGATATTGGTATGTATGTTGTACTTTAAATATATGTAATTGATTGTATTATTTTATATTTTTTACCTCACTACTTAATTTGAGGATATTTTATGTTGCTTCTTGTAGCGTGCAACATTTCACTAATTATTTTATGATTTGTATCATTTTAAAACAATAAGATGCATCATTTAGGTTAAACCGAAATCATAGAAACATTAACAAAATAAAAAATATCAAAAAAAATAAATAAGACTTAAAATTATTGAAAAAGTTTAAAAAATTGATTACCAATTAAATCAACTTGAAAAACTTCACAAAAATAAAATTCGGCGTACCGGTATGGAACTGGCACTCCTAAGCTTACCGTGTATCAGTATGGTACCGAACTGGTATCGTACTGACTCGTCCGCCGACCGGTAGGTCTCGGTACTGGTTCGACAAACCTTGCCCATAAGGGATATAGGAAAACTACTTTCCCGCCGGTTGGAAATTAGGATTCTTTTTTTTCAAAAATACCCTTGAAGCCATCAAAATCTATGGATAAGTTCTTTCCTTTTATTAAGGGTGTAATAGATATTTCATACAACTTTTTTAGAAAAGTAGATGCTCAACCAATCATAAGCTACTCTGGAATGTACCACTTTCTCATGGTCAACCAAACATGCCAAAACCATTCTCATGCATCATATTTTCAGAAATCAGCTTTCTAGAAAAAATATTTCGGTGAGGAGAAATTCTTTCCAGCAATCAAGATCCTAACAATTCAACATTTTTTTTTTGCATTAAACTTCCAAAAAATAGCAATTACTAGGTAATTGTTGCAAGTCCATGTGATTGGATTACCCGTTGTATAAAGATGAAACTGAGAACATTACAATTCTAGAAGTCCTGCAACAGTCTATTGCTACTACCTATTTTACTTTTACCATTCTGTGGTCTTTTATCAAGCATCAGCCTATACTAGGACTGAAAATGGGTTGGATTATATCCGACCGTATCCATTTCTGTATCCGATTTGGGTCGGATTTGGATACTATTTTTTTGGTTCGATTGGATTTGGATTCAGATTCAGATAGTCAGTTCAATAATCTCTCGAATATCGATACATGTGCGGATACACCTGATTTTTCCGAATTCGGAACTGGATTCGGATATCTGTATAACAAGGTAAGTGAAAAGAAGAAGTTGAAGTTAAATCAGGGAACCAATTAGGTGATTAATCAAACCTAAACTAAAAGGAACCTAGATATCAGATGACCGTCACTTAAGACAGTAACCCGAATACAGAATACCTGATTTGAATAAAATCTTTCAAATCACCCTGCACACCTGAAAGGCTTAAATCTATTGTTTGTCTGTTTTATCCTTTTTTCCTCTTCGCCGTCTTCAAGCGGCTAGGGTTTCGAAAATCCCATCCACTTTCTAGTTTCCACCCAACAATTGCAAACCAGTGACAGCCGTAAGACGCCTTCGAGGCACCATAGATCCCGTCTACTTCGGTGATGAACAATTTTGAGCGGTATATCTTTTATGAAATTGTTAGCTTTTATTATTGATAATTATTTGTCAAAATTATATACATTTTTTAAATTGAATCTTTCTTTTATGATCATGTCTTCATTGCTAGTTTTCATCATTGAATTTTGCTCAAATTTGATTAATTTTCGAAAAATTATCTAATTTATATTTGTATTCAGATAAAAAAATGGATATGTTTAATATCTGATTCGTATCCATATCCGTTTATAACAAATATTGATAGCTTAATATCCGATTCGTATTCGTATCCGTTTAGAACAAATATGGATATTAATTTTGATATCTGTTTAATATCTGTATTCGTATTTATTGAAAAATATTGATATATCAATATCCGATCCGTTTTTAGCCCTAGCCTATACGATTATCAAGTCCTTGGAGATTGAAGTATGTCTGAATGTTACCACACTTGGATTTGGATCCTGAACCTTTTTTAATTCGGATGCAAATACTTAGAGAGGCCCTGTTTGAGCCTGTTGACACCCTTATTTAAAGGCATTATCACCATGTACCATCTATATTCCAAATACACATGCTAACTGAAGTGCACTTTCAAATGCGGTTCTGCCCATCAGAGTGCATACTCGTGCACAAGTGGCATCTTGCTGATGTTGGAACAATGACCTTTTTATACGAAGCGTGTTGTCTTACTGCCAGAGCAGCCAATCAGAGACTATATCAATCACAAGTTAAAAAAGGGAAACATAATTGGACAACCAGTGTATGATCATATATATTGGTCCTATGATATATGATTGCATATATTTGACTGGAAGACGAGTATGGCATTCTTTATAAGTTTCTAGCTGTTGTTGACTTGTGAAGTGAATATTTATTGTTGCAGGTGGATTACGAAGAAGCCTTATTCTTGTGGCGTATAGATAAAAAAGATTTTCTTCTCTGGACAATCACTTTTATTACAACACTAATCTTTGGTATTGAGATTGGTGTTATTGTTGGGGTAAGTATTTGAATTTGTTTCTAGCTTATATTTTATAACTTCAACTTATCCATATCTTCATTAACACATTTATTGTTTCAATTTATTAAGTCTGCTTCACCTTTTTGTATATGTGTTATCTCATATATGGGAATGGGATCATTTTGTTATGTTCATGATTACAGGTTTTGCAGATCTTCTGTTTTGTTCATTATATCAGATGTATTTTCAGTTTGTATCATCCAAAGTCACAAATACTTTGGTATAATAGTTGAGAGGCTGGCTTGCAACAAAACTTGAACTGATCATAGTGAAACTTTACAAATATACTCTACTGCAGTTTGCTGGTTCATCTCAAGACTAACCAATGCATGCTAATGCCTCTCCATGGTCTTAAAACTTACTGCGCAGGAATGTTTCATCTCTTAACACTGATATTATCTCAATGCTTTTTATTTGGAAACGTGAAACCATCTTATGTGCATATTTATTTTTCATTTAAAATTTAGATGTGCATATTTATTTTTGAGCATGATGATGCCCTTGAGGGATTGAATTTTGTATGATTGTCTTCTGTTAATTATAAGTAAATATTCCTATTACCACTGGATTTGGTGATAAGTAATTCTTGTTAAAGGCATGAGACTTTTTGCTTTGTAGGTTGGCTTCTCACTTGCATTCGTCATCCATGAATCAGCAAATCCACACATAGGTGAGTGCCGTTGGAATCTATCTGGCATCTGTAGTCTGTGTATGGTAGTACCAGTGCGCATCTGGCATCCCCATATCATTTTGAATGTAATTCTTATTGGTCATATTCTGTGTGCCATAATTTTATTCTTCAACACATCATTTATCTAATAGAATATATTGAATGTGTTTGACGGATACAGCTTCATTTTTTCATGAGACTAACTTAAGAATCATGCAGTCTCATTCAAAACAGTTTTGGCATTCACGCATACCTGTTTCTAGGGGTACAGCTTTTACAGTCTCAGATAATTCAATTTTATCATTTTTTTAAGTTTCAGCAAAAACATTTGTTTCTTCTAGATAATAATTGTTAAACCATAAGTTCGTTAAGTTCATTAATTTTGATGCTGGTGCCAACTAGATGGTAGTGAGCTTCTTTTAAAAAAAATTAATCAGTTGATCTGGTCGTTTAATTACTATCCATCAATATGTAGACATTAGACATTCATTTTCTTACAAATATGTGATCTGAGTTGCTCGATCTTCATATCAATGGTTTTACATAAGCAGTTAGAAGTTATTGCTACCTGGAGACTCATTGTTGCTAACTCGTATAGGTCTTTTGTTGCAGCTTTATTGGGGCGTCTTCCTGGAACAACTGTTTACAGAAATATTCTACAATATCCTGAAGGATATACATATAATGGAATAGTTGTTGTTCGAATTGATGCACCTATCTATTTTGCAAACATCAGCTATATCAAAGACAGGTGAATGTTAAGATTTTTTAGATTGCATAAGATTAAGCAAACTGACATGCTGAGAAAATTCAAGCCAGAACCTTACTTGCTTTTTAAGTTTTTGAATGCATTTTAATATTGTTACGCCAACCTGTATTGTCAGGCTACGGGAATATGAACGCAATCTTTCAGGAACTGCAAACCGTGGACCGGATGTCGGGAGAATATATTTCGTAATTCTTGAGATGTCACGTAGGTCTTTGATCTTTGCTGTCATATCTCAGTCCACACAAAGTACTTACCATCTAGCTCGGAATTTCTATGCAGTAACATGATAATTAATATTTTCATTAATTACAAGGTGCAACTTAGAAAATGAACTTTATCTTAGATTGTAAGAAAATGGATGAATTGAGCAAAAAAGTATGTTGTTTCTTGCATATGTTGTCTTGAAAATAATTTTATATGTGAACTTTTAATTTTTTGAAATACATAAAAACTGACCAAGTCATCCAATAAATTATCACGTTCCATAAATTTCTAATGGTGTCCTAGCATAGATTCAGTTTCTATGTATTTGAATAAAGTGCTGAAGACATACATGGGGGCACACAGTCTCCATATGCGTGTGTGAAATATACAATTTCAGTCATTTTGCATGATGCGGATATCTAAATCCATGCTACAGAGATTGGTGCATGAGATGAAAGATTCCAGTCATGCCATGCTTCGGCCCATGGTCAAATTGACATGATCTGCTTTGCAGGGCTTTAATCAATTGTTAGCGGGGGAAACTAGTGCCATCTGCAGGACATGGGATCCAACCAACCCAGTTCAGCAATTTCACATGAAAATTCCATCCCAATTCAAAGCAAAGGTTACCTTTCATCTCTTTTAGCCATCCAAGCTGTGAGGCTCTCTCTTTAGAATGAATGTCTGTCAAGAGATTCTCTTCGTCATTGTTCTTTAGAAGAGGTCCTGGATATTCTCAATCATTAATTAACCCTGCTATTAACACAAAATCTAGTTTTCAGAGAGTTGGAATCTCCTTCCATCCAATTTTTGACATGCCCATTTTCCTAGTAGCAGCAATATTTCCTCCCTAGGCTTCTCAGAGCTCAACCATTTGCATGATGCAGTTAAGACAACAACAGGTCCTACCATACGTATAATTCTTTGATGATTTCTCACAATTACATCTGAAAAATTACTCTTCTCGTTTGTTTTAGAGACCTCGTAAGAAGTCTCTCTGAGCAGGGAGGAGTCACCTGAGGCTGATTCCCAGGGATTGCCATCGAATCATTAGAATCTTGCACTTCATTAAGATCAATCCTAGTGCAGCTGTCTGGTTAGGCAATCTATCTGACAAATAAATCAATCCTTATGACACTAGTGAGAGCATCTTTTATGTATCACTTTGTGTGACAGCGACAAGGAAAGCTTCTGTCATGTCATGTAGCCTTTGATTTTGAGTCGTTTTGGCATGAAGTTTTCATGTCCTTCACAATGGATATTTTTCTTTTCACGTTCTTCTGCCTCTAGTCTGATACTTGGTACATATGTTCTCATACTAGAGCTATTAAGTGGCCTGGAGCCTGCAGTTTCGAGATCGATCAGGCTTACTCTGTGACAGAAAAGAAGTTTGATGAATGTTCGAATTTCATAGCTTAGAACTGCATATCAGTTGTTTTAGCATGTACTTATTTATCTTCTTTATCCACATTTTTCAAATTTTGTTATGCTAACCATTTATTTATGTTTAAAACTTGCTGTTACACTCCAAGTTGTACCTCTGTTGGCATTATGAAAGCTCCATGATTATGTACAAGGCAAAGCAATAAGTCACAAAGACCTATTAACTTGTTGCAGCTGTTACATATATAGACGCCAGTGCTGTTCAAGCTCTCAAAGACCTTCATCAGGAGTACAATTCACGTGGTATCCAGGTTATTATCTTCTTGAAATTTAAAATCATGTCCTTAAATGCCACAACTTTATGGACCATGACATGGAATCTCAGTGACTTTCAATCTCTCTCTCTCTCTCTCTCTCTCTCTCTCTCTCTCTCAAGTAGATTGCAGTTGCAAACCCAAACCCGGAAGTTCATCGGTTACTTTCAAGATCTGGTCTCATAGACCTGATTGGCAAGGAATGGTGTTTTGTGAGGGTCCATGATGCCGTACAAGTTTGTCTACAACATGTGCAGAACTTGGATGGGATAACTCCAACAGCGGTAGACAGGACTCCTAGGAGGCAGCAGAATTTCCTGCAGAGCCTACGGCAGCATGAAGGTGGAGGTAACTCCGTAGTGGAGCCGCTCTTGCCACAAGAGAGAGTTTGAAAGTGTTTATTCTCATAGCTGGTTATTTTTGGAGCTGTGAATTGTAAATGCAGGCACTCCAATTCAAATATTTCACCCAAGCATGACTCTGATTTCTATCACAATTGTTTCCTTGAAATCACATATATTTGTTTCATTCTTGATATATTCGTTGGATATCTCTTTCTCATTTCCATGTGCAATCACTTTAGAACCATACCTCTCCATGCCCTCAGGATCTTAGGACTGTTAATTTGCTGTCTGGTCGTGGATCAGTTTGTAAGGAGCCAGAACACTGAAAGCCTCACTTCAATTTGTAGTCGTACCATATGAGATGGTTTTACATGGAGATATTGTAGAAGAGAAGGTGCCAAATTACTCGTGGAATTTGATAGTTTGATGAAATGGCTATTTAATGTTGATTCCGTGTACCAGCAGACAGGGCAATAAACACAGTATAAGGCTTTTTCCACCCATGTGGATTTTGTTTTCTAGGTACATTAGGACTAGGGCAAAAATGGCGTCCAGTTTGACCGGGTATCAAACATAGACTGGAGCAGCTAAGACTTATACAAAGGTGTTCACATCTCTCCTATATTTGGAGGTCATAGATAATCTTGTTGAGGAGCTGCACTCCTGTTGGAGGAGACATTTACAAGACAGTGCAAACAGCGTACAAGCTCATGAATTTACGTACAGGTAGGTACCTTTGGAGTTCTTTTTGTATTTAGCCTTCAAGGTTTCATTAGTCTGTGTATTTTAATTAGAGAAGAGAAAGATCAGAGGAAATTTTGAGAAGAATTTATAAGACAATTTCTTCCCTCTATTTTCTTTTTTTTTTGTGGTGGTGGTGGTGGTGGTGCGGGTGGGGGCATAGAATGATTGGAAATAAGGGCAGCAATCTTGGTGGCGGTGGGTGGCTGCGGGGCGGGTGGGGGCAATAAAATGATTGGAAATAAGGGTAGCAATCTAGGATCCAATCATAACAAACCTAATTTAAGTAGGCTTTGATTTAACCTAAATAGGTCATAATCATAAATAATTTAATCCATCTTAACCAATTTATTGACTAGGTTGGATATAGGTTTAGAATCTCAATTTATTTGACCCTTTTACTAGTTCATTTATTGAATAATTTCTTCTACTAGTTGGATTAGAATAACAAGTTATACGGGTTTACTTATTTGATAAAAAAAAAATCAGGCCTTGGTATTTTTGGTCGTTTCAGTAAACAAATCAAGCTTAGGCAGATAGACATCTTAGCCATGCCTAACTCGATTGCCACCAAAATTTTGGAGATGCTTAAAAGCAATCTTTATACCAAACCTCTGGTGTCTTTTAACACATTCTAGAGCCAACCATGAATTTTGATGGCAGTGTATCGAAGGGCATCAGCAGAAGTGGTGTCTTTTAACACATTCTAGAGCCATCCAAGGTTGATGAATTTCGATGGCAGTGTATCGAAGGGCATCAGCAGAAATGACGTAGGCTTTGTGATCAGAGACCAATACTCCAGATTGATTGCGCCAGAGGTTAGCGCACATTTGGTAGCTCCGTTCTTGTAGCAGAGTTGCATGCGGCGTGGAAGAGTCTTGTTCATGCTAGAGTATACCTGAGTGCTCAGCGGTCCCTAGAGGATGACTCCACCACAGTGGTCGGCTGAATTCGAGGCTAGCAAGCCAGGTTAGATTCGCATCTACTACTACGGGATATTTGGCGCTTGGCGGAGGAGCTAGATTCATTTCGGATCTCATGTGTTTCACGAGGTGAACAGTACTGCGGACTGTATTGCTTCCTTTGCAGCCCACCACTCTGGGTTTATAGTATAGGATGTTTCCGATCGAATGCCGCTGGCATTAAATTGTGTTTTGTCTTGTGATAGCTCTGGACTCTCTCACGGCCGAGTGTAGTGAATTCGAGCCTAGATTATAATTAAAAAATATAGTTAAAAATTAGATCAAATTAAAAAATATAAGCACTATATTATAAAATATTAAATTAATAATATATTATAAAATATTATTAACTATATTTTGGTTTTCGAGCTCAACTCAAAAAACTATTTTAGCTACTCGAGCTCGATGACAGCTGAGTCGAATCAAATCGAGCCGTGCTTGGATTTAAATTGGACTCGAGCAATTTGCAAGCTACTTGACTTATTTGCATTCCAAGTAAGCATTCTTCAGCACACCCTTCCTTGACTTCGAGACAGGAAATGATGCAGGAAATGTTCTCTGATAACAGAAAACCACAGCTGATGGACACTATTCCCTTCTTACTAAACATGGAACTTCATGATATTTAAATTTTATCGCAAAAATCAAACTACTACTCACTCTTTCGAATGTTAATTGATAATTGAAAGGTACAAAGACAACTACTTGCATGGTACTAAGTCTATAAACAATTCTGATGAAACAGACTTATACCGTGCGGGAAGTCATCCCTCAGCATGGTTCAAGTCCCAATTCCTTGGTGTTTGACAGGAAATGGGGGCGGGATATCCCTTACTTATTCTGTCCAACAAAACACCACCTAAGAGTAGGCATGATCAATTTATAATTAACAACTACATAGTATCCATAGTTTATCATGATTGTTGACAGTACAAATACTACTCTTGCTGCCAGAGGTGGCTGACAATTAACATTGGCATTCAGTTTTGATCATAAAAGGCGGGAGAACAATGATGCCATGTAGAGCTTGCGATACAGATACGGGCTGTGCAAGAGTCCCAGGCCAACAAGCTACCATCACCGCAAATTGTATTTTAGCACTAAACAGTTCAAAAGTATTTCAAAATTCTGTAGGATAGTCATGCTTGCCTGCTAGAATACAACTACTTGAGACGGGAATACGATGCATGTGCCAAAACTAAGCCAAGAGGATTGCACATATAACCTGTATATCAGGTCAAACAAGTCCCTAGTGACTATTATCCAATAAAGTATAGTTTCCCACTTTATGAAGTGGGAAAATGATTTGGGAATCTATGATTTGATCCTGAAAGTAAAAAAAAAGAAAAGAATATAGCATTATGAGATAAAATGTCAACTATTAATGGATTTACAGAAGAAAAGCTAGCAGTGTAATGTTATGCTTGCAGCCAGTCACAGATCCTGATCTAGCAATGTAATAGGTCCATTTGCAGACAAGTAGACAAGTGAAATCCTCATTGCTTGGTGTAAATTTCTTATACCTAATAATCAGATATCAGTGTTTAAGCATGCATCCCAAGGTGCAAATATTCACGCATGCATCCCAGGTGAAAGCATACATCACCATTAGAGTAGAATAATAACAACCCTCTTGCTTACACCGGTTTCTCATACAATACCTTTAACAGAGGAAGGCATTAATATCCTACCAGTTGTGGTCTCTGAAAAGGACATGCTGAGCAACGTATGAGCATCCCAGTACAACCACAGACTCAACAAATAGGATTATAATATGATGGGGAAAAGAAAAGGTGATTTAGTCTGTTTACGGAAGCCATCACAAATACTAATGGCACCTCGGTCTTAAATATCAAACCAGGAAAGCTACTTCAAACCACCTCAGAAGCGAAGTGTCACATACTCTTCAGCAAAACCACAATTTCAAAAAGACCGGATATTGCACAGACACAAAAAATGCCTAGAAATATTCAGAGAACATACCATAACCAAGCTCAGAAGCATTTCCTGTGGACGATGGATGGACCAGATTCATCATACTCACCCTTGGAAATCCACATCTGAAAATGAAAATTCAAGGCGATGAAGCACCATTCATCTGTAAATAAAATGTCATAGGGGCAAAATATAGTGTAGCACAACAAAACTTCACCTGCTGGAAAGTGCTTAAGGAGGCAAGGATGGAGCCTCCTATCCAGACACTGTATTTCCGTTCAGGTGGGGCGACCACCTTAATTTTCATGCTGCTTGGCGCAAGAGCTGTAATCTCCTTGCTCATGCGGTCAGCAATACCTGGGAACATAGTCGACCCCCACTAAGAACAATATTACCATATAAGTCCTTCCTGATATCCACATCACACTTCATAATGGAGTTGTATGTCGTTTCGTGAATTCCAGCAGCTTCCATGCCAATCAAGGATGGCTGGAAAAGGACTTCAGGGCACCTGAATCTCTCAGCCCCGATTGTGATCACCTGCCCATCAGGGAGTTCGTAGCTCTTTTCCACAGTAGAGCTACTCCTGGCAGTCTCCAGCTCTTGTTCATAATCAAGAGCAACATAGGCAAGCTTCTCCTTCATGTCCCTTACAATTTCTCGTTCTGCCGTTGTAGTGAAGGAGTAACCTCTCTCTGTAAGGATCTTCATCAGTGCATCTGTGAGATCACGACCCGCAAGATCCAAACGAAGGATAGCATGAGGTAGGGCATATCCTTCATAGATTGGAACAGTGTGTGTCACACCATCACCAGAATCAAGCACAATACCTGTTAATAAACAGCACAGCCCCATTAGTCAACCAGATGATGATGATTGTTACCATAACTAGAAGCAAGTAGTCAAAATGATACAAACCAGTTGTGCGGCCACTGGCATAGAGTGAAAGGACTGCCTGAATTGCAACATACATGGCAGGCACATTGAAAGTCTCAAACATGATTTGGGTCATTTTCTCTCTATTTGCCTTGGGGTTGAGAGGGGCTTCTGTGAGAAGTACAGGGTGTTCCTCAGGAGCAACACGAAGCTCATTGTAGAAAGTGTGATGCCAGATCTTCTCCATGTCATCCCAGTTGCTAACAATTCCATGCTCAATGGGGTACTTCAGCGTAAGGATACCTCTTTTAGACTGTGCCTCGTCACCAACGTAAGCATCCTTTTGGCCCATTCCAACCATAACACCAGTATGGCGGGGTCGGCCTACAATGCTGGGGAATACTGCCCTAGGTGCATCATCACCAGCAAATCCAGCCTATTTGACAAAGACAAGACAATCGTGCATGCTAGTTTGAGGCCAGACGGGAATCGTAGTGCAGATCCTTTTAAAGAAGAAGAAAAAAAAAGGTACAAAAGTGGAATGGATTCCCTAACCTTGACCATTCCAGTTCCATTGTCACAGACAAGAGGTTGGATATCTTCGGTATCGGCCATTTTCTATATATCTGCAGAAGCATTACACACAAGACAATGTACCTTTTAACTGGCAAAGGTTTTTTTTTCTGAGAACTATTCTGTACCCTTGAATTCAATAGCTTTTCAAATTATTAAACATCCCTAACCAAAATGTATTTAGAGATCTCCAGACATTTTAAAAGTGAAAGAAACCCATGAAGAAAACCCTGTAATGCTAACATTATTTTAAACAAATGATAATATAACAAGGATGTTAAGAAGAGAACAATGTGTAGCAGATTAAAAAGTAAAAATCTAATTCATAAGGAAAAAACTTGTTGACTTCTCAAAACTATTTCAGAATCAGAATTCTGTTTTTAAAAGATTCGCATAATTAATCATGTATAAGAATGGGAAAGTTATCAGGCATTCGCTAAGGTGTCATTATGTTATTTAAACAAAACAAGATATAGAAACTATCATGAAACCACATCAATAATCAGTGTAGCAGAGCCATGCAACAACTGCTAATACACCCACCAGGAAAATTAAATAGGAAAATTTATAAGTTTTAAACAACTCTTAGAAGAACAAGATAAAAGAATCTAAGGGTTTCACCACAATAATATATTGAAAAAGTGCTTAACATAATTTTAAGAAAAGAAATGTTAGAAAAATTCTCATGTGAGGACTTATTTATCAACCGTTGGTGCATTGATTTGATCATAGATCAAAGGTCAAGTTGATAGCTATCTGGCTAAAAAGGACAATAAGATACGACTTGATAAAGCTTTATGTTGGACTTCTTTTAGTTATTTGACCTGTGATATCATATCTGAGATAAAGATACTGTTTTCTTTTTATGTTTATTTTATCTTTGCTGAGAGGCCTACCCTCGATAATCTAGCAAAACTACAACCAAAACGAGCAGTAAAAACAAGGTTAGTCAAAGGTAAAAAGAAGAGACTGCAGTCCAGCAACAACAACATTCCTACAGAAATCATTGGAAGCCAGCCAGTCTACTGGCTGATTTCCATCGCAATAGACATGCTTAGCCAGAAAGAATGATAAAGATATTGGTTGTTAAACTTGCCAGGTCATATCAATTTTAAACCGCTCTACTTGTTAAAAGACATAGCATGGTCAGAATATAAGAAATAAATTCTTATTTAAACTTTCTGGTAATCACAAATTGAGCTCTGAGGTTACTTCTTCAAGGACAAAATTTCACAATTTATATGTCATCATGAATAGAGAAACAGATCGAAAATATCAAAAAATACCTCAATGAATAGAAGAAATACCAAGAGTCTTAAGATAATCATACCTAGTAAGAAAATTCATGAATTATTCATTAAAGTCACCATAAATTCATAAAAACAAGATTTTAAATTAGGACATAAAATATCAAGAAATCAGCTACTGATAAAAAATTGAGAATTGTCAATTTATTTTTCCGTAAGAGAACTTAGGCCTTCGGGTTTATTAACTCCACCCCCCGATCCCCCAACAAAACCACCCTTTCAATGGACAATACAGGCTGATATATGCTTAGAAGAAATGTAACACTAGGTTTTTTTTTTTGAAAAAAAAGCAAAATATAGCAAACAAAGAAAAACAAACTGACCTACATAGCACACCATACACCAATCTCAGAAGAAAGAACTAAGAATGCCAGTGACGCAATAAATCTACAGATCATCAAACATGTAAATATCAACCGGAAAATCCCTCACATATCACCTCCTACCTGCACGATCGGAGCACCAGACAAATACCAGATCAAAAAAAAATTGCCAAGTTCGACGATCCACCAGAACAAACCCCACTCCAGTGTTTCAACCGCCCCGATCGGCCCTAAAAACTAAGGATCCTCAAGATCGAACCACAGAAACATCCGAAAAACCCATCGTTCTTTAGATTTCCGCAAGCAAAGATAAGATTACTGCGTCTAATTTATCTTTGCATATAAAATCCGATAAAGAACGCAAGATCAAGCAGATCCGAAGAGGCATGACTAGATCTAGTAGGGGAAAGCAGTCAAGATGGGGGAAATCTTAAGCCAACCTCGTCGAAGAAAGCGATTAGGGTTCTTTCTCCCTTCCTCCGAGGCGACAGAGAGGAGCGAGAGATCAAGTGTAGGAAAATAGAAGCGCTCCAAGAAACGACGAAGGAAATAGATGGGAGCATTTGCCTTTTATACTACAGGCGGAAAGGCGAAGACCAAAGAGAGACCAGAAAATTAGTCCGTTTTTCTCTTCACTTTATCAGCAGCAAAAAATAAAAAATAAAAATAGCTTGTTTCAAATGACCAGCCAAGAGATGCGCGCTCACGATCCAAGACGAGGAGACGTGCGCGAGTTCCGCATAATAGATTGTATAAGGAACATAGGATCTGCCGTTGATTGTGCCAGGATAGGAGATGATCTGGACCCTGGAGCCCGCATAGGGGTTTCTGTAGGGACGCTTGGAGAGAGAGGTAGCGTCGATGATGGGGGAGGGTGTTCCGCTGCCGTTGGGGTCACCGAATCATATTCGGAAATAGGACGGGACACGCGTCAGCTGTTAGAATTGTGGTCTGCATCTCTCCAGATTCTCTGGCCGCAAGATGGCCTTTTGATTTCTGAACAGAAGAAAAAGATTTTCAACAAAAAAAAAAAAAACAGAAGAAAAAGATAAGTTACCCAAAAATTAGAAGAAAAGGGGCTGAACATAAAAAAAAAAAAAAAAGAGAGTAGGAAAGCAGATGGGCCACTCGAAACCTATCTGTAATATATATTTTTTTAATAAACCGGCCGCCCACACTAACTTCGCGTGAGCATTGCTAACAGAGCTGTAAGCCAAAATACTCTGGTAGAACATGTACACAGTGAGTCCATAAAATTTTTTCAGAATGATGAGCAATAAAAAAGACAATATAGTCATAAGGATAATCTAAAATACATCACACGCCTTTTAACATTTTAAATGGAACAAGTCTAGTCATCCGGCCCAAAGAAGGAGGTTAACCCATCGGCTGGGCAGTTGGCGACATTCGTCGAGCAATATTAATACAGCATCTGATCAGGTTCGACAAAGAGGTAGGTGGCCAAAGCTTTCTTGCAATGCTTCCACGTTTATCGCATCAAAAAGGAGTTGATTGATTATAAAATTATGGATGATAGCGACATGGTGAAACGCAACTTCAAGACCCTGCACACTGATTCCCGATAAAGCGCTCCACTTGATTTTGCAAATCCAATCAAATAAGAACAGTGGAAGCATTAAGCAAAAAACAAATATGGCTTAGATTGGTAATTGTTGGGGTGGGGAGGCCCGCACGAGCGGGTTCTGCGAAGTAAGCAGCGTCCTCGCTCGGCCAGCCTATAAACCCTCCAAAAATACTTGCGCAAAGAGATTAGCGCGGCGGGCAGCTCTCACCACCCGCTTTGTTTTCCTTACTCATTAGTTTAAGGCAAGTTGAAACGCTGCAACAAGCCTGGTTTATATTGACCCGAGAGCGTTTCACCCATTTCAGTCTTTCCGATATGGGACTAAGTAAAGGGACGCTTCCGCCTTGCTGATTCAACTTGTCGGCTTCTTTTAGAGTTTCATTTCCGGCCTTCGCCCGCAAGCGGGAGAGCATATAACTTCCCTTCCACCGGCTCCGAGGAGGAGGAGGACGGCCATGGCAGAGTTCAACGAGCCACGGTCCAAAGCCACCGCCTCTGTGTCCTCGTCTGGAAACCCTACGTCCTTTCTTTCGCGTGCTTCCAAGTGCGCCAAAACCCTAGAGGAGGGAAACCGCTCCTTGTCCGACGACGCGGTACCTCTTTCGACTTTCTCTTCTACTTTCTATCACTTACTAGCCGATTTGTTCCGCTGAAATTATTGCTAAAAAGGAAATTAGTGTCTGTTTCTCTTTTTTTATATGAATCTTGTGTTATTCTGTCTCGGATTTGTATGTACTGTATTCGTTCGTTGGTTGCCTCATCTTGCAATCGTCTTTCTTGGATACGCCCCATTTGCCCTATGTTATCCATCAGGTGATCTTTATGAGAAGAAAACAACAAAATGCCCCAATTGTTTTCATCTAATGCTCTCTCCGTCTCTAATTTGGATTTTTTCAATGAAAGCTTATGCAGCGGTGCTTGTATTTTTCAGCAGTATAATTTCTGTGCTTGCATGTTTTGTTCGAATGTCCTGCTTATTTATTAAATTCCTCTGTGGATGGATCAATTCTTCAATTTTTTTCCATGATAAATGTACCTTTTAAGTAGAAACACCTCCTTGCTTCCACTTTCTGTGATTTTGATATACCACGGATTGGTCCGACCAGAAAACTCACACATCTGGAGTTAAGGGCCATGATGTTAAAAGGGTTTAAGATGAATGACTATGATGTTGTAAACTACAACTGGGGGCTGTGATTGTCTCTTGACAGAAATTTATGGGTACTTTTATGTATGGTTACGAGGAACGAAGAAAACCGTATCAAGAATGGGAACTTTTGGCATGAGAAGCTTATAAATTCAACATAGGCTTTATTTATGGGCATACATTATACAGCTCCTCGAGTATGCCAAAGATTGAATTCAAGGGTTAAGCGCTTCTAGCCTTGACTTACCATTGAAACCATAACTTTAAATACTTGTAACAAGGTCACTAGGTTCCTGAACCAGACCCCGGCCTGGTCCAATTTTACCAAAGGACTAGAAATGCACTTGAGCTGGCCAAAAACCAGTGACCCAGCCTGTTTTACAAAGTACTCCTGATTTAATCAGGTGCTGTTTAATATTTAGTGACATTTTAGACATTTAATTATAATAAAAGAATATTTTAGAAAAAGAAAGCCCTAATTGCCCATCTCCGTCATCCCCTTTCCATCCCTTCTCTGATTCTCGTTCTGGTGATCTACTATTTTCAATTCTCTATCTGGCGATCCACTAATTTTGATGGTCCTCTCTGACTCTGGTGTCTGATAACAATGGCGGTGGCAGACGTGACAGGCAATTAGGGCTTTCTTTTTAAAAAATATTTTATTATAATTAAATGTCTAAATTGTCTCTGAATTTTAAACAGACCCCTGTTTAAATCAGGAGTACCATGGTCCTTGGGTCAAGTGAAAAAAAAAAACTAGTGATTCGTTCGGGACTGGCCTGGTCATCAGTTTTCTCGAAAAAACTGGTCAGATCACTGGCTTTTGCTGGTCAAGTGCATTTCCGGTCGTCTGGTAAAATCGTACCAGCTTGTGGTCCTCTTCACTGGTTTTCTGGTCAGACAGGCCAATCTATTCTGTGTTTAAAAGCTATGATTGGATCTAATTAAGTTGTTCCTGTGTCTCACTCCAACAAAGTTATTTCAATATGTTGCCAGATATTGTAGTTGATATGTTAACAATTATATATTTAACCAAATCCATGGCACGCAAGGAAATAGCGTTAACTTCTTATAGATGCATATTCTTTAGTGAAGTTTTGGTGAGCTAGCTTCTACAATCTTCTTGTGGCATTTGCATTGAATCTTCATAAAGCTGCATTCATGCTTATCCTTTTATGGTATCTTCATTCTCTTTACTGAAGCTTGAAGGGGGTTGAAAGGCTTCCTTATTTTGCCTACTATAATTTGGTATTTTACACCAAAATATGTTAAGATAATCTTATAGAATGAAAATAGGGGTTCGCTCAAGTTCAACCGATGATGGAGGATTGGCATCAGCCATGGTTGAATGGAGTGGAGTTGCTTGAGGATTCTAATCGTAATAAGCATTTTCTCCCCACTGGATATGAAGGGTATCTTGAATGTAATTTTGTGGACCTTAATAAAATTTTGATTCACTAAGTTCCAGTTGAGATGCATTATTCTTAAAATTGATGTGATCTTTTTAGCTGCATGAATTGCTAGGATTGATGTGCTTCTTGGAGGAGGCTTGTGTGAAGGCCAGTTGACAGAAATAGTTGGGTCATCATCTTCTGGTAAAACACAAGTAAGAATGCTCAATGTTTTGACTCTATTAGAACTCCCAAGCACTAAATATTTTTAAACTCAGGGATCAGTTTTTTTAATGGGAAATGCTTCATCATCTGTCCATGTAGTTTTCTTATCCCAAGATGCTTGTTTTGGCCTACATGCTCTCAAACTTTAAATAGGCAGTCAAGACAGTCTTGAGCCATTGTGTCTTCTAATTCACCATTGTGCCCATGCAGGTTTGTCTATATTCTGCTGCACATGTTGCGGACAAGCATTTTGGTGTTGTTATGTTCTTGGACACATGTAATTCCTTTTCTCCGAAGCGTATTGCATGTATGGTTGATCAACTTTCTAGCTCTTTTTCCGGAGAGGTCAATTTCTATTCTTCGTCAAAATTCTTCGTAGACTTAACAGTGTTTGTTCATTTAGTGAATATCAAGAATTGTCCATGTCATAATTCTAGAATATTAAGTTGTTTGAGAAATAAATAGAGCCTACTCTTGTGTTTAACCGCTCATTTTGTTTGATGAATTCTTTTGATTTTAGGCCAAAGAAAGAAGACTTAAAAGGATTATGAGCAACATATTTTGTCACTCAATTTTTGACATCTTTGCACTTTTGGATGTACTGCATCAACTAGAATTCAATTTAAAGCATCAGGTCTTTATCCAACAAAAAAAATTTGAATGATAATATTGCTAAAACTATATATCTATTATTTATTGCCTTGAGTTTTTGTGATGAATGGTTCAGGTAACAAGTGGACATACGAAGATATGCTTGCTAATTATCGATTCAATCTCCTCTCTCCTAACCCCTGTCCTTGGAGGCAAAGGTTCGGAAGGTATATCCCTGATGCTCGATTGTAAAATCAGGCATTTTGGAAGTAGATTTTTCATCTGAAATCTCCTATTCCAATTTAATGTGTCTGCATCATGTTAGCTCCAAATTACAGCTATTGTGAGGCTGTGAGCTGGCATTTTCTAATTGTGCCATGAGGGCAATCCCTTTATACACTTCACAATTATGTCAGTACAGGATTTATTTTGTGCAATATTGACAAACTTTAAGGTGAATGACTTTGTGTTGGAACAAGCATAAGAGTCAAATTTAGTACATCAGGAAGTTCTGATCTGAAAAGCTAACCTTCATGGATTTCTACAGATCAATGCAAGAAAAACTATATAAGAGGCTTAAGGGCTGTAATTTATTGTGAAAGGTATCTAGGATTCCAAGTAACAGAAACTAGAATTTGCCCAGTTCGTAGTGTTGTACAACTTCAGTGGGTAAGTGATGTTATGGCCCAATCCAGGCTTAATACAATGCAAGCCTAATCTTCCCTGCAACAGCCGACTTATTCTGAAGCAAATTCAACACCATATTGTTTGACCTATATATCAGGTTGTTATGGTTAAGGTTTATTTAGATTAGGTTGGTTGAGAATCAATGGGTTGGATTAGGCCCTGAAGGACCTCATAAAACACTGATTTAAATTGAAAGTTAAGACCGAGAATTTTATGCAATTTATAGAAAATTTAAGCACTTGGTTGCGATGATTTATGTTGTTCTCGCAATTCACTGCATTATAGAGATTCATGGGGCCTAAAAAGCCTTAAGCAACTCCATCTATCTCCATGAAGATGAAATAGAAAAAAAATGTCGAGAAATGGTTGATTGCCAAGGTGTGTCATAATGGAAGAGGATTCATGTTGTTCCCACAATTTAGTGCAATATAGAGATTCATGAGGCCTAAAGCCTTAAGTAACTCCATCTGTCTCCTCTTGATTTATCTAGAAAATGAAGATGAAATAGAAAAGAAATGGTGAAAAAATGGCTGATTGCCAAGGTGTATCATAGTGGAAGCATACACTCATGCACATACAGTATTAGCTGCAATACATTGCTGTAATGGCCTTTGATGTCTCCGTACAAGATGCACAGGATGCATTATGTGCAAAGTTCCTCCATGCTTAAATGTTTGATGGATATTGGAAATGCAGGACGACTTTTGATGGTGTCTGCTGGAATTATTTTGAAGAAACTAGCAAATGAGCACAATGTCTCTGTTTTGGTAAGCACAGATATATTTAAAATTCTGGTGTTTTTTATTTGTTTATGTGGTGCAAAACTGTTTATTTGGAATCTTAGAACTTTGGAAAATTGCATGTTAGACACTCTGCAGTCTATGTGGTAAATGGGTTTTGCTGAATGATAATTTCATGCCTACACCTCTACATCGAAGTTCATTGAAATTTCTGGGTTTTTTTGGCTGGCAGTATGCTCGCTCTGCATAAGCAGGCCTTCATCCATGTTGCCTTTGTTCGCTTGCACTATTTTTATTGCCTAAAGCAACAGCTTTAGTTTCTAGGTACTGTTCAAACGTATTATCAGGTGGGGATATGCCTTTTCTTTTGAAAACTTATATAAAGGGGACCAATAAATTCCAGAGAATATTGGTGCAAATTCTGTTGAATGGATAAACTGAAAACGTCAGGCAAGAACTTCATCCATGTTGTCTTTGTACCCTTATACTATTTTTTATTGCTTGAAGCAAAAGGTTCACTTTCTAGGTACTGTTTCTGTGTATTACTACATGGGGGTATGAGTTTTCCTTTGAAAACTAATATTACAGGGGACCAATTGGGTCATCTGGAAAGAAACTCAACTCAGATAAGCCTTAATCCCAAATTAGTTGGGGTCGGCTACATGATGTTGAGATATCAAGTCCTTAATACTTCATCCCATGTGATTTTCAGTCTACCTCTACTCCTCTTGGTTTCTTCTACATGTATTAAATCACTTTTTTGTACTGATACATTCCTCATTCCATATTATGCATGTCCAAATTATCTGAGACATCCTTCTCATAATTTATCCTCAATTGGCGTTATGTCCGCCTTTTTACGAATGACTTCATTTCTTAATGGTGCAAATTCTATTCAACAGATAAGTTGAAAACGTTATGTAAGAACTTGCTTTTCTCCTTGAACTGCTGAAATAGGGCCTCATATCACTTGCTTAACATGAGAAGTGTTAGAATTTCATGTATCTCAGAGCAGGCACTAATGTTGTACTAAATTTGTTTTATGATGTCAACTAGGTGACAAATCATATGGTCGGTGGAGAGGGAGGAATCTTGAAGCCTGCATTGGGTGAAAGTTGGAAGAGCATTCCACATGTACGGCTACAGCTTACCCATGATCAAGGGAGCAACATCTGTAATGTTTCAATATTAAAGCACACATTCATGGTAAGCATTTTTTAGTCATTTGGCCCACTTCCTTTTTAAGTATTTATGTATAATATATTGATTCGCAGCATAAACTGCTTTCACATAATGAGGCATGGTTAAATAAAATATTCCACTATTAGTCATAACATCAGAGATGAATATCTATCATAACATGCACTGGGAACATGTTGTACTTGCATATTAAAATTTTACTGCCATCTATGAAGTAGAAATGGTAGTGAGTGATCTTGTTTATATATATGCACCTACTTGTCACTCTTGATCCACTTATTCATTCATGTGAGCAAATTTGGTAATTCTGAGTGCCTATTACTTGTCTGCTCACAGTTTCTGTTAGTCACACATTTCACAAGATCAATGGTAATGTCTTTTGTCTTTGACATGCTCATTCCAGATCCCCTGCTTATTTTGTTACAGCATTCTTATGCTTGGCTGTAACCTCACTCAAGTTGAAATATACTTCTCTCCAAGACATTCCATGTTCATGGCAGTTGATCTGAGTGTTGCTATCTTTCTATGCTATTAGCCCATGTCTGATAGATGTCTTTGCAAACCAGAACCATCAATAATCCAAAATTAGGTAGGAGTTGAAGTTATCCAGAATTCATCAATTCCAATTTCGACGGACAACATCAGCCCATCTGGAGGATGGTAAGCCGATTTTATCAATTGTGGTCCAACCTAGGCTAATCCCCATAAGGTGTGTGCTAGTCCTGTCCACTAGCCGCTTCTGGTGAAAGCATGCCACGGTAGTTGTTCATTACTCCAAACACAGTCGGTAACTTATGATCATGTTAAGGTTGAAAGATTATTGCATTCCAGTTGTTGTGTTTGTAGCTTTCTCAGACCCTTTTTTGAATGTTATCTTGATCGCAGGCTTCTGGTCGTACTACAAAATTTGTGATCCACGGTTGAAGCTGGCTAAGAGCTGCTCTGGATAGGATGGGGGAGGTAAAAGAAGAGGCTGCGACTGTGAGGTAGCACAGGGCTTCTTCCTGATTCAGACCAGGGGGAAATATCTTGCATGAAGTGCTCGGCTGTTTGGAAGCGCAGCTCTTTTTCTTCTCTAGTTTTGGCTTTTTTTTTATATGGGGCGAGGGCCCAGAATACCTGGGCTCTCTTAGAAGGGAAGGCTTGCAAACTGATAAGAATTGATTGAGAAAGGATGATCGAATCCGCTCAATCGCTGTCCTCTTGCATTGTCCTTTAAACGTTAAATACTGTCGTCATTTTATCAAACCCTGGGGGACACTGCACCAATCAGGTCGATAAAAGGGCATTTGCAGCGGTGCGTACCCAGGGAAACGTTAAAGACAGAATATTTACTCCAATTGCCGTATTTCTATTCCTTTCTCCTATGGAAAAATTGGGTGGTATTCCCAGCTAAGAAACATGTAAAGGTGACCTCGCAGTGAAATCCGCATGAATTTATTTTTGAGCCATGGTCTTTCAGACGCTGCTGAAGAACCAGACAAATAAAGTTCCCATAAGGCGTTGCTGTTAGAGCTGTATTTGCATCAGGTTTGTAAGCAATTGCAGCTGTAAAACATATGCACAGATTTAGGCAGCCCTCCTGCTGCTGAAGAACCAGACAAATGATATTCACACGAGGAGTTTGCTGTTACGGTTTTATTTTTATCAAGGGGTAAGCAGCTACGGTTACAGACATATGCCTTCCAACTGGCAATCAGATTTAGGTCTACAAAGACTGACAGTTTGGGTTGCACTTATTTAAAACAGTTGAGGTTGTGTATCCTGGTCGCTTCGTGATGTGGGTTGAACGGCCCCTGTAACACATTCCCTCCATTAGCATTCTGCTGGAAGTGGCATAATTCATGAGAACTATTTTTTTTTTCTTTCTAAAATGGATGATTCATATAGCTCTTGTACGAACACATTCAAAATAGATGAAAGCTAAACTAGATTCGCTTCTCAGGGCTTATGTTCTCACTTTTTAATTAATTGAGATGAGCACCACCTCCAGTGACATGCATGATGAAGTGTTTGACGATGCTCTGCCACTCATAGCCTGAGAGATCAGGCTGTGTAATCCAGAAGGGACAGCTTGGTAGCGGTGTAGCAAATGATAAATTTGCTACACCAAATGATGGACATTTTCTTTAATAGATGAGCTTAATATATGAAATTTTTATTGATGAGGTTAAAAGAGTGTGAAGGTAGGGTTCGAGCTTAGGATCTGATAACATGTTGAAATCATCAATTATTTCAAAAGCTATTGGCTAGTCCTTGTGGTACAGCAACTCCGTATCAGTCGTGAGAAAGAGGTGGAGAATGACACCCTACGAGCATATAAATGGCCACCGTCAGATTAAGATTTCAACAGCGACAGGCCGGAGAAGGACCTGTGGCGTTCTCGGACGAGGAACCTTTCGTTTCCTATTGGTGGCCGTGGGGCCCTGCCGCGTGACGTCGAGAACGGTGGAGAAGTGGGCCTTGACGCTGAATAATGCAAGGACAAAGACAACCACCGTGGGGCCATCCGAACAGGGTTGAAGGAAACGACATGGGGAGAACTGCTTGCTTTCTTTAACCCGTTTGGAGTTGGACTTGAGAACGATAGCTGGGGTTTACTCCCATCTGGATGCTATCGCTTACTACAAAGGACGAGAAATCCTCTAATTTGTAACACGTCCCTTTTGAATTTTCAACTGTCAGATTTGATCTCTCTAAATTTTAGCAGAGACATACATACATGTCCGCAATTACAAGTTTAATACCAACACATATCTACTCCATCGATGGTGGATACATGACGTTCAGATTCAGGCCCCGCCAATAACACACTTTCCGTGGTGAGAATCTTTTAATTTTTAGTAAATAGATGTTAAGCAACTCATTGTAAGTAACTGGTCGGAGGATATCATCTGATGCCCTACAACCTATTTTGGTGAATTTGAAGAGGTTGTTGTTTATGTTGGAATCATCTGAAGCTGCTTATATTTTTAGAGAAGCAAATAGTGCTCTTTTGTACTTGGTTGCTAATATTTCTGTTCACGCTAAGATTGTATAATAATACCTAACAATGCCATGTTGGACAAAGTATAAGCTGCAGAATAATAAATAAATAAAATTTTTACCGCCTCCGTCCTTGTTGTTCAAGCACGAAGTTATCACATCAGTAAAAAAAGAGAAGAGAAGAGATCCCACGAGGAAGAGAGAAGATCCGGATCATCTAACTTATGCAGGACTTGAGTTCCTTAGGTGATGGCAAGCTTATTTATACTGCTAGATTAGGAACCCATATTCTTATCCATAAGATTTATCTCTAATAATTTTCATCCATCACGAAAATTACTTGATAAAATAATTTTTTATTTAATTAAATTTAAATTATTATTTTAAATAAAATTTATTTTGATATAGGATAAATTGATCAAGTGGGCCACATCAGTCTCCTAATGCAAGGAGACGTGCTAAACATGCCAATCTTAATTTGAAAGGAAGCAAGGAAACGAAAGTAAAAAAAGAAAAAAAGAATTAGGTGGGTGGAGGGAGGAGCAAGCGGGATGGCGGCGCGTGGGGCCGTCGGCTGGCGTGTCGTTGCTCGATCGGGCGGCAGCGTGGTTGGCCCGCCAGCCAAAATTGGGGCCCACCGTCACGTGAAGGCTTGAGGGACGTATCCCACGCTGGGCGATTGCGATAGGCGGCATAAAATTTCCCTCATCTCGTCTCCTCCAATCATCTCCCATCTCCCACGTGAACACTCTGACCCCTCATCTCCTCGTGTTTCTCCTTTCCATTGCCCCACCGTACCCCCCTCCTATTTATATTCCTACTCCTGACTTGAGCTTTCACTCCTCATTTCTCTCCTAATCTTAGTAGCTATTGTTTGTTAAGTGATCACAGGTGGCTTAATCTGATCATGGCTGACTCTTCATCAGCTTCCTACATCCGAATGGTAATATGAGAAATGAAAACCTGAAAACCCTTTTTTTTTTTCTTCTGATCGCTAACTTTTTCTTGTTACTTCATTCATGGGATCTATATATGTGCCTTGATCATAGGTGCAACATCTGATAGAGAAGTGCCTTCTCTTCCACATGAACAAGGACGAGTGCGTGGAAGCCCTCTCCAAGCATGCTAACATTAATCCTGTCATCACGTCTACTGGTAACCTTTCTTCTACTACTACTCCTGCCTCCCCACTTCATCTTCATGCTGTATTTTAGAGCTTATTTAAAGGAAAACAAACACATAAGGTTTAGTACCTAGCTAACACAAAGGTTATTGTGGAGAAGGTTCTGTGTTCAACTTTTGTGTGCTGTGTTAGTATGGACGGAGCTGGAGAAGGAGAACAAGGAGTTCTTCGAGGCATACAGGCGGGAGAGGGAGGAGCGGGTGTTGGAGATGGAGACAATGCAAATGATCCAAAAGATGCTGGCTGAGACGGCTGCCATAGATCCTGACGACGAAGACTAACAGATCCATCCCTTCGTTCCATTGCCGTCATGATCAACCTCCAAAGTCTTCTGGAAAAAAAAAAAAGTCTATTAATTTATTGCACCTACTCGTGCTGAAGCTAGTGGCAGCACGTTGTAAATTCCACCCCAAGCCTAGGGTGGAAAAGCAGTTAAATAAGCTCCAAATTAAACTGTTCCAGTTTATGGAGAGGGAGCACCTGGGTGGGAATGTGCCGATCGGGACGGCCGGTTGCTAGTGTTCTTAATTTAATGTACAGGTGGCAGCACGGAACAAGTGGTCCATTATTACGTGTAATTTTTCTGGAATTTGCTGGTGTTTTGTCTCTTTGTGTCGACACGTGGTGGGCTCTGGTGCTCGTGTTAGATCGCGATCACCTTTCTTCCTCTCACTTTTTGTTTGCTTTGGATTGAGCTGGACGCGAACGGTGTCTTCTCTTTCCCTTGCTTGAGTTGATGAGGGGAGACTGTTTCTTTCTGTAAAACCATAAATAACAAAAAAAAAAAGATAGAAGTTGACGGAAGAGTCGTTTGGTGGTAGCTCAGCAATCCTTTTAACACGTGGAGATGCATGGAGAGGTGTTTGATGATGGATGAGATTTGAGAGAAGAAAATAAATATGTTAATTTTCTTAAGAAAGAAGAATTTTATGGATAATTTGTTCATTTATTTGGTAGACCAGCTAGTACTGTTAAGATTGATGGGAGATGGAATAAATAACGGTTTGAAGTGGTGGCAAATCATGATAACAAGGGGATTTTTTCTCTTAATTTGAGCCAGAGAATTGGCAAAACAAAAAAAAAAAATCAATCCATAACTTTCTGCAAATTAACCAACTAGAATGCAAAACATGTGGAGGTAAATTTGAAGAAAGGGTAGGGTTACCTTTGAAGCCGACTCTGATTGTATCTTTTGCACCAAAGAAAGATTCACCTTCACCTTTCTTAGTGCAAATCCATTATTGGATCATCAACTGATCACTTTGATATCTGTGCAGACAGATTAATGACAACACCGGAGTGCTTTGAGATCCGTGTGGTGGGGATCGATCGGTGGATTCTCTTGAAGGAAAGTGAATCATTCTTTTGCGCTGAAGATACAACCATAGTCCCATTGGAATTGAAGAAGGGAGAATGGAGAGTGCATTTATTTCATATTGTTTCATATAGCGCATGGAAATACATGAGGCAGACTATAGGCTGCAATATAATATACAAGATAGATTAGGGTATAAACTTAATTTCAACAAAGTAATTATTGTTTATGAATTATTTACAATAAGAACAAAAGCTAAAGTTGAGTGGATATGAGGTTCAACCATCACATATGGTTAGCTTCTTTCCAAATTTTTTCAACTCTTTGACTTTACCCAATGCTTATGCGAAATCTCGTCATGACAGTAGCCTATTAACGTTTTATTCAAACGTCTGAATGTATTATATTATTCTATGGAACTCATGCAGAGTTGCCCACATATAACACTAAATTCTTTGGTCTTATTTCAAGGCATTCGCCCTCCAACTAAGCAGAGCAATCAAACTTGTATGAGCTTTTTTTTTCCCCCTCTGGTAAACCAATTAGAAACTTTCATAGTGTATGGGACTTCCTTGCTCAAATTTTTGCGCTTATATCACATTATGTTTTACTTGCAAGACGTTGAGATGTTAATGATATAGGGCTGGCGATACTGATGCCTTTGTTCTCGAAGGCCATCCTTTTGGTCTCTATTTAATTGGTGTTCGATTTTGTCTCCCCACTGAACAGGCAAAAGACAAGTTTCTTGTTTCCAAATGATCTTTATGTTGCAATATTTCTTGGAACATAAGCTCTGTTTCAGGGTATGGATATTGGAGAGCGAGGTTGGAAAGAGCTGGGAGTTGTTTTATTTTTTACTTTTATTTTTTTTTCCAATAAGCAGAGTAGCGCTGAGAACGTGAGCTCAACAGATTGCTCCCAGATGCTATGGTCGTTATTTCTGGAATCTTTGCAAAAATTTTTACTAGATACTCCCTTTATTTAATATCCACATTGAGTGTCAGTTGATGACCAAAAAAATAATCAAGAGGTCCAAAAGGAGATATTATTTTTCTTTTTTAATAAATAGATATGTATTGGTAATAGATTACTGAAACAGGTTGTAGCTTTCTTCCACCGTTCCACGTACTCCTAATCTTTCAAATTGTAGTAAATAGATCGATGCATGGAGATATAGCACAGAGCTGAAAAGCAAGCTATTTGTGTTTTCCAACTATGTCGGTCCCTTCATAAAAGAAGAAAAAGGAAAAGTAATTGAAAATTAGAGAAATCGAAACAAAAGCTCGATTTCCACTCCTCTATCATATCATAAATTTTAGACAATACGCATTTCCAAAAATCTTTTCATATCCATTATTTGATTCCTAGTATAACCCTGATCTTTTCAAAATAATTTCTGTTATAACTAATATTTTTCCTTACTATTCCGATCCAAATAGAAACATTCAAAGCCCACAAAATCTACGGTCCAAAAGGAGAAAGTTGAGGCACAATACTTCTGATAATCCCCTATGTTAATTGTAACACTGATAGACATTTTTTCTATTCTGGTAAAATTTATCAATTCCTAGATTGATATTTTTAGTGAAGAAAATAAAAATCAATATCTAGTTACATCAATGTTATTAGATGTTCTCTTAGATATGAATCATGAACTTTCAATACTTTATCTCATTATTCTACAGCAATCCATATTTAAAATAAGTTTTTTATTAATTTTATATATTATCAATATGACCATAAAATTTTGCAGCAGTTAAACAATGATAAAATATTAATAACACAAATGGAAGATAAAGTAAATATATTTTTCTAAGAACAAAAATTGTAGTTCCATTATTAACAATTTACTCATTTGGTTTGTTGATCAAAATATGTCTTGAAACAACATTTCTAAATTTTCTCATTCCACAAGTGAAATTTGTCATTTTCAATAATTCATTTTGTCAATCTAAAATAGATCTTAAAAGATATTTATATTTTCTAATTATATAAAGAGATTTTATTCATTCTTAATAATCATGCTCTCTGAAAGGGAAAAAAATCCTGGTCCCGCCCCTAATTATATTTGTGTTTGTTCCTCAAACATTGAATACACCTAATGCTTGTGCCACTAAAACATCCATTGCAACCAATGTGACATGATCATGTCCCTTAGTCGAACCTTAATAGGTTTCAGCACACTAATCAAAGATTGACCAATTAAATGATAATGTTGCCCATGGTGGAGTTGGATGCAAATAGGCTCATGTTTTAATCAAGGCCGAACCTTTAGGTCAGACATTAGATAGCGAAATCAGTTACATATCTGATAAACTTGGCATAGATCATGGACAGCCACGGTTAATTCAAAGGATCTTCTTGCTTATTCACATTGAAGGAAAAAGGGCGTTCACAGACGAAGGCTTCCCCCCATTTTCAAAAATAAATGATTAAAAAATTAAATAAATAAAAGCAAAAAATAATGCCACAAAAAATCACAGACGAAGGCTTCCCCCCGGACATGGCTTGCAGCTCTGAAAAATTGAAACCTTTTTATCCAAATCCTTGACAGCCTCAAGTAACATATTTTAGAGTAAATGGACTTATGCTGACATCTGCTCTTCTATGACAGTCAGCTTTCTTATTTCTTCGTACATCATACTTTCTTATAACAAGCTACTGATGCTTGAACTCTGCAATCACAATAACGAGTTTATGGGGTGCATTTCAGCAGCCTTTTCCATCATTATTCCGGGCAAAAGTACCGAACAATATGAGAGTCTTGATATATCTACATCATGTCATATGCCATGCTAGTTTCAAAGGATGTTGCCAGTGTTGTAATTTCTGACCTATCACGTTAGGCAATTAGCCTTACATTACTACGTTCTTTTTTACCTTGTTTATCTTGAGAGACTTGCAGCTACCTATTCATGGACTGATAGATGGGTGGAACAGATATTTGTTTGTTTATTTGTCCTCTGGCATCGACTTATGGTTGAAACTAATTATATAGATATCAAAAGTGACGAATAATTCCCAACGATTGAATGCAATCGTTTTTCATCCAATCAAAACCACTAAATGCAGGTATGGAATATTTCTGGCAGCATCTTCATTATGAGACGCATAGAGTCATGCTTGATGTCGTTGGCAGTGTACTGCATAACAGAAGCCACAGGCAGCTGCAAGTCCAGGTCATGGTTGATAGCAGCCTAGTACCAGGCTTTTGACAACGAAGCTTATCAACGTCAAGATTATTCTGCCAGTAAACTGCAAGAATCACGCCAGAGGTCTTCGATACATACTATACAGGACCGTTCGCTGCAAACTTGTTCACACCTTTGGAAGGAAGCCTATAAGGAGCAAACTTATCATTCTAAATCAAACTTTTTTAAAAAAAAAAAGGATACACGCACTTCTAAAATAAAACAGTAAACTGTGCAAGGCACAGAGTCTAAACTAGCCTCGAAGAGCCCCATTAACCAAGCAAAGCAAACCACAGTAACAAATCTTGCAAGACAAAACTACCTCCTGCCGACTAACTATATTTCATACACATCATATAGAAAGACAGGTAAAACTTGAATCTGGACTTGTTAATCGGACGCATGGCATGCAAAAAGTTAACCTACCGATGCTCGAGCCGAGACTAGTCAATGAGGACCATAATCGCAATCTGTTTAACCACATTGCCATCTCGTAAAAGCAGCCAGATAATGAAATCATAAGCGATACAAAAACCAAGAGATTTATATCAGCACAAAGAATTTTGCTTGATCTAAACACCTAACTCTATTATCAATTTTTTTCATTAAAAAGGTCCAAGAATTCTACTAGTCCTACAAACAGAACTCAGCTATGCTATATAACAATTCGTTTTTACATCCTCTTCATAACTTGCATATTCACAAAACTGGGTTCCAGAATCAGAGGTAAACAAGAATCCCTCAGCACCAAGTTGCTTGTTCATGACACCTTAAGGACCTTTTTTAGATATATGAAGAATGGCACCACACGGCAACATTAAGTTGTTTCGTATTTAATTTTCATAGTAAGCCACTGAATGATAAGGGTTTTATATATCCAAATCATCATCTGGGTCCTCATCCGAATCGGGTCGCTCATCATCTGAATCACGAATATAATGTATTTCACCCTTATCATTATTGGACTGAGCGTCCATTTTATGAGAAAACGCAGAAGGCTGCATCAAATGGGGATCTTTCTGGCCCTCAGAAAGGGATCGCCGCCCATCATATATCTGTATAGCCTCACCATTTCCTGACATAATTCAACATGGTCAGTATATTTTGACAATTTGGAAAAAGTAAAAGGCAAATAACAAAATGCCTGCAACAATGTTGCCATATATCATAAATTTAATGCTTGTGCAGTGCTTCAGATGCTGTTCAGTTACATTTTTAAAGCTTATGCTTCTGCTCAACAAATCTGATATAATATCATAACATCACCAGAAGTTTGTGTCATAGCTACTAAGCAGTAGTAGTACCTATTTACCTTGTGCATGCCTAAAATTTAATTAAATTGTCATTAAGTTAGTGGCTACAACATGTCTGCATTAAAATCACTTCCTTTGCAACCCACCTTCAGAAGTCAAATCTTCGAGTATTCATAGCAATGGCCATCATTGAAAACTTTAGCGAGCATTATCTTTGTGCCTCCCTCACAACCCCACCCCCTCCCCCCCCCCCCCAAAAAAAAAAACAAAAAGAAAAAACACCCACAGGCACACAAAGACATACATATGTGTGTGTGTTTCTATATATACAAAACATCAAAATAAACTAAAAATGGGAAAATAACTTTATTATCTTTTAAGGTCATAATGAAAACAAACACACGAAACCTACATAATGTGAGGACAATTATAAATTAAAAGGGCCATTACCCAGTTATGGTCCGCAGTAATCCAGGGTCCTGAGAGGGCAGAATGCGAACAAATCTAACCTTTGGCATATTTTCAACAAAATGGCTGCCCTAGGACTAAAACCTGCACCATTGCGCCTGTCACCCTAAGCCTTTTACCATTGCAACAAGCAGTGCCCCCTAAACTATATCAACCAAGGAAAATGCTAATTTTCAATTTTGCAAAAGTCTAAACTCATACCTTGATGTTCAAATGGAAGGACAACGTTTGACCTGTCAGCTCGTTCCTTATCTGATAGCTGGAGATTGAATTGAACCTGTTGAAGAAGGGAGTTACATGTAACGTGTAATACAACCATGCACGTCTGCTTATGTACTGCTGCATCCTAAAAAGTGAGAATGATGGGAGCTTCTAGACTCCCAAAGTTAAGAATATACTGATGACTTCATGGCACTGACCCTTGGCAGGAGGTTTTGATCGACTATTGTCTTTACAGAAGATGCTGCTTCAAATCTAATCTCAGCTTGTTCCATATGTAGTTCTTCATACTGGAAAGCATAATCAGATTGCAATTTTAAAACCAATAACAACAATTGAATAAATACCAAAAAGGAGAGGAGAGATTGAATGAAGAAGGACAGAGCTTACAAGCAGTTTAACTCGTCCATTACGACGCTTCAGACGCACATGAAACTTTGCTTTACGAGAATTTTCTTCAAGCCAAAGCAAGCTTCCTGAAGTTTTTTGCCCATCACTAGATTGCATCATTGGTTCTAAACTGGCAACCATAGTGGAAATATATTCAAGAGCTGCAGAGGCCCTGGGTTCATGAAGGTCTGAGTGTATTAACCAAAAGATACATGAAATTCGATCTGCAAGTAGAGAAGGCAAATTAAAGTGGGTCGATTGTCTACATTCTCAAACATCCATCTCAACTTTATGTTTCTCTGGTAACTATGATTTGATTCCATGAACTGATAGAACGTGCATGTAACATTAGAAAACAATTTAGCAGCAACTAAATTTTAACAGATAATTTAAATATCATAATCACAGTTAAATGATGATTAAGTGTTGTTCCATCAACACCAGGCTATATTGAAGTCTAGTATTGTCCATAAGTCATTCAATTGAAACAGAAGCACCAGAAAAAGAAATGTGCAGCTCTAGTTTAGAAGAATTAGCAAGTTAACTGAATGGCCAGATGAGTGATGAACAGGATGCTAACATTAACTCGATATCTCTCCCTATCTTAATTTTCTTCAAAGAAAAGAATGTCAAAATAGAATTTAGAAGAACAAGCATACCATTGCTGCGAAGGTTATTAAGTAAGCCTGCAACAGATGGTAATGAAACATGCCTCAGCATATTACTAACCTGAAAAGTGTAGAAAAATCAGATTTCAATAATATGGGTAGTGAAATAAAAAAAAGTCAATTAAAACCATGTTTGAAGACTGACTCTATCCTGAATAAAAATGGAAACAGAATAAGTAGTTAAAGGCAGCATCAAGAAAGAATCAAATATATAAAAGAATTTTGAGTGCATGATACATGAAACTAAGACAAAAAACAGTACAATGCCCCATAACTTGTAGAACATGTGAACGTCAAGCAACCACCTAGGCAACAATATTGATGATACAAGGTTAGCATACATGTGGTTTGGTGATTGCTGCTGGTGATGTTGATGGTACACAAATCCCCATGCAGTTCATTTTAGATCAGATCCAAATTTCTGGAGCTTGATATGGAAATCCTTTAAATACAATTATCAGATCACGCTAGATCGAAACCCTCTCGGAATGGTTTGGTCTGATCAGTATGATCAGAGCACTTAGAAAAGCTCTTAAACAAACTGATCCTAAAGGCCTCCAAGGACAGGTTGCAAAGTAACTCTGACAAAAGAAAGCCATCCAAAATCTCAATCATCGCATAATGTGAATGCAACTCACGCCAATTAACGCATTTTGCAGAGTAAGAAAGAACAAGTCAATGATTTAATGGCAAGTATCAAGATTGAAATGTAGTGTATAGATGCATTTTCCCAGCATGCCCTTACAAAATTTGAGCTTTATGGCTGCATTATTTTTATTTTTAATTCTCACGTACAGAACATATTACTCTGGGAAATAATGGGCATACCAAGTCAATGGCGACAGCAAACCGAACCTTGCCTTCCCCAATAAACCCTGAGACCGCACAAACATGGCGTGAGAGCTCATGAACTCCAATGGAACCAGCCAAGAAGAGAACATGAGGAAGTAGCCGGCTACTTTTCCAGTAATCGAAAAAAAAAAGAGAGAGAGAACCTATTCACACAGCATACCATTTCCAAGATCAAGAATCGAAGACGACAACTTATTGACATCCCTCACATTCTTGAAAACAGTAGCAGAGTCCTTCAAAATGGACTTCTCCGCACTCGCTGAGTCCACAAGCCGGTCCTTCCACCCGAGTGGATCCGAAAAGCAATCCAAGATCCGAAACCTAACATGCACGAGAGCAGAGTTCCAAATCAGAACCAAACGAGTAACTAGCAACAACCGGACAAGCTAAATGAAGCATTCCATATCCCAAATTTCTTACGATTTATCGACCGGAGAGGCATCTAATCCTTTTCTCTTGAACAAATCCAAGTAGAAAGACGGGCTCCGATTAAACGCAACGAGAACCAGACCGCTGCGTTGGGTAGTTCATCATAACTCAGTTAAGTCTCGAGAAATTAAACAGGGGTTTCATTTGAAGATAACCTGGCTTGAGATCTTCCAGCGGAGATGTGGGAAACGAGGGTAGAGAGGAAGTGATCGAAGACGTGGGAACCGAGAGGGCTTTGGAGGGAGTCTTTGATGGTGAGGGCTGGGGCCTGCTCTCCCTCGAGAGATCCGTCCCTCAGGGACCTGCAGATGGTTTCCGCCATCGGAAATCCTAGCGAGAGAGAGGAGGAGGAGGAGGGGACTAAACCCTAGTTGTCTCGACCGGGCTCAGCAGTTTTTTATTTTCTTTTTTAATTTGAGTACAAAAAGAGAAAAAGAGCGAGCGGTGACTAGGGCGGACTCATTTCTTGCTCGAAAGAGCAGCGACCGGGTGACTTTGGATAATCGGCTGGTCCAAAAATATATAGACGGTGGTGTTACCTCCTGCTTCGAGCATGATCGTCTAAGCTGAATATATATATATATATATATATATATATATAAAGGCTAATAGAATTATGGACTAGATGGCTTCGTATGTGGCCAATTACTTTAGAGATGCCTTATAGATCGAGCAGAGGGAGCTGCTGTACTGTATTTTTGATTTTTTTTAGATGTATAAGTGCTAGAATTATATGAATCATTCATTTTAGAAAGGAAAAAAAAAAACCACCGACCTAACCCTAACCCTGTCCCCAAGTGAAGTTCAGTTTAGCTGGATTTCTTTGAAATTTGATAGGGTCTACACTCGCCTGATCCACACGCGAAGTTGAGCATTGAGCTGGATTTCTGTCAAATTTAATGGAAGCTAGAGTCCATACAAAGCCTTGATCCAATTTCCTAACTGGGCCCTGTTGAGAAGAAACAAACAGAGCGGACCCAAAATAGGCCATTTCTGAGATTAGACCTGGAACGAAAAGGAACTCGTGGCATTTCACTACCGATCTGCTATGATTCTTCTTCCCATCTGGAGAAAACCGCTGAGAAGAATTTGAATCTAGCATTCAACGAATTGCATGGAGGTAACGTTCTGTTATATCAAGAAGGCATCATTCATCTATGCACCTAAAAATCAAAATAGGCTTTGTAGCCTTCAGAAACCCATGTATAGATTTCCCACTTAAGGATGCCAACAAAGATGGATATCCGAATATTTTACCCCCCTCCAGAAGACGATTTTAACTGAAATTAAATAAAAATAGTTTTAGTAATAATTTTAAAAATTAAAAATTATTCGATTTTGGTTTCGGTGAACTCGAACCCAACCCAAAATCAAATATACCCAATACTTTTTAGTAACCTCTTTATTTAGAATAAGTCCTAACTCCCTATCCTATCTAATTTAAATTGTTAATGGATAAATAACTAAATGGACAAATCTTAGAGACAAGAGAATTTTTTCCTTCACTTCACTTCTTCTTCGTGATTATTTTTTTCCTTCACTTCACTTCTTCTTCGTGATTATCATATTTGCCGAACTTGTTTTATTTGATGTAGTTGAACTTATTTTTAACTTAAATTATTATATTTGTTAAATGATTGTATTCTTATCTTTAATTAATAATTTTATTTATTAATTGAGTTAGTATAAATTATATGAAAATCATAGATGATATTTTAATTTTGATATCTATATACAAAAATTTTGAAATAAAAAAAAAGTTGAATAATTTTTGATTTTTCAATTCCAACTTTACGATTTTTTTTACGGTTATAATTTATATTTTAAAAACTATTGGATTTCGATTTCAACTTCAGAGACTAGTGATGGTAGGTTTGACTTCAATTTTTTCACTAATCATGCTAAATCTGTCCCATTAACATCCCTTACAGATGGTCGACACAATAACTAACCATCTCAGAATGACTGCAATAAATCAGACAGCAAATTCAATTCTAGTCAGATAGAAGAAAATCAAAATTTAATCACATCATTACATCTTCAAAATCTACCAATATCCCTTAACAAACTCTCCATCAACCGACGTTTGTAATTCCTGTATGACAACCAACCTCATGGTTCCCACAATTACCAATAAGAAAAGAAGAGTCACATACAGGCCTTGGATCTGCATAAATAAAAAAAGAAGAAGACTCCATCAAGGAATAGAAGTGGCATTAATCGAATATGCCTCGATCGTTTTCAATTCCCCAGAATGCTGCGAGAGTCTGCTAATCCAACTCACTTCAACAAAGAACCTAGCAGATAGCTTGTCAATTAAGTTATGTATCTTTCTTGCTGTTCCTGAAGAAGCCTTGCAGAAGATTTTGCATCCAGATATAGTGCAGTTACTTCCTGGAGATCAGCCTGAAAATGATGTGTTAAAATGTGTGTTATAAGCAGGACAATCCTAAGCAAATAGTTTTACGCATGCAAATGGAAGCATGTGCTCTACAACAGAGTGTAGTATTTTAACAAACTCGTATAATAAGTACCTTGCAAATCTTATCCCTTCCATTAGTCTTGGCCACAATGCTAGCAGGTGATAACAGCTGAATAGCATGCCTAGAAAAGCAGGCGATGACTATAAGGCCCAAGTTTCAAAAATATAAAAAAGGGTTTCAGAAGAGAACAATAAAACCCTCATGGGCATAGGAGAGCAGGTTACTCAAGCATGCAGAGATGAAAGTACATGTTCATTTGATAATACATGGTAATAGCAAACATGTGTAGGATAATTTAAGGTACTCTGAATTATCTTTTCCTATGTTATATTATTCTAATTTTGCTCTCTGCCTCTCTCATAATCTAATTTGCTTTCTTTGATCATTAACATTTAATTTTTAGTCCTGCACATATTTATACAGGATATGCACATGCTTACACCTGTACGCACTTATATTACTTCTTGCGCATAGCTACATTGCTCCTGCAAATAGTTATAGTCCCTGCATACACTTATATCTACATGTATACGGTTTTCTGTAATTGTGCACATAGTGGAGTATAAGTGTGTAAAAGAAAGCTGCCAGGGACTGGGAATTAAGAATCTTTGAAACTTAGGGTGGGTGTTCAAGTCCCAGCTCCCGCTCTCCTCTCCTTATCCAGTCGAGCCTCACTTCTGCTCTCCTCTTTGCGTGCTTTATTCCCTTTCGGCCGATCGCGACACGATTGTCAGATTAGAACTGTCTCAGTTGGAGGGTGCCAACACTTAGTCTTAGATCTTGTGAGACGGAACGAGAGTCAAGCCAGCTTCAACAGGGATTAAAAATTATAGTCCAGCCAAGAGAGGGACTGACTATCAATTTGCACAAATTTTCACATTTATACTGCGAAAATTTTTATTAACATAAGAATTTACATCTCAACATCTTCAATGCTTCCTCTATGGGCCCCCACCATCAACTTCTTCCAGCCTGTCAAACCCAGAAAACTCTCCGAGCACTTTTTTCACAAACGCCAATAATCTATTGTTCCACATCTAGAACATACTATCTAGCCTTTTAGCTTTCTAAACCAAACTTGCTCCTAACCTTGGACATACGTATGCACTACAGTCAAGAGGATAATGACCCTCTATTCAAGAGCCACGTCTGCAAAACTAACAGCCTAAATCCCTCTTCATATTTTAAATTGAGTAGGCCGTGGCGTAGCCTAAAGTAGGTCTGGAGTGGATGTGAACTGGGAAAGACTAGCAAATGAGAAAATCAAAAAATGTAAGATTCTCCGGCAACTTATACCGCAGAAAGGCCCTAAATATTACTGAGTGATAGACATGCTCCAACCCAACTGTACAAAACCCTTTACGGTCCTGACAATAGTTGTTCCACATTTCCACTTAGTTCTCCAAGAAAATGTCATAATCTTGAGGTTACCCTGATGCTCCAAGAGAAAAGCCAATGGCTCCAACTACATAATAGTTGGCCACGGATATCATTTCTATCTCTAGGGTCAATCTGCCCACGCACATTGATGGTCAAGCCTTCTTAACCAGCCCAGGGCACATTATCATGAAAGAAAGACATTATTTGGAAAAAGTACTTTATGGGGCTAAACACCCAAAGGGCAATAGCAGTACATATTTTTTACCTTCGCTCATGCTTGATAGAAGTTGAACTTCATTCTGAAAATTCAAGTAAAATAGGTGCATGATGAAGAAAATTCTAGAGAAAATTCGAGTAAAGCAGGTGCATGAGACTGTGTCACTGAGAAACCAATGCTTGATGGTTTCTGATTTTGGATGCCGAAGGCAACCATCTCATTTCAACTGTACTTTCATGGCCGTGACAAGACCTGTCATTGATGGCTGCTCAGAGTTTTGTTCACTGTTAGGTACTAAGCTGTACATGTGGAGAAAGCATTTGATGAAACTGACTTCAACTGGTTTCTGACCTTGGTAGGCAACAGATTCAATTCTGATTTTTTTTGATAAATCTAGGATTGCTCTCAAAAAGATTTGATGGAATGCTGGAACCAATATCCCCATACGAATGGGTAGATGGTGGCACAAATTAGTTCCCAATGAATGATGCATTATAGACCCAATCAGTCTTTCCTCATGCCATTGGAAGGCTGTAACTAAATTTCTTACCAAAAAGTGACACTGGAATTTGCTCTTGCACCCTTTCAAGAAGCTTTCATAAGAGATGAGCTTGTTTCTAAGGGGGCATTTATAACAAATAAATGTGTCAACTAACAGAAAAGAAGAAATTTGAGAAAAATGGTCTTCCATGATTTTGGAGAAAGCTCGAGATAAAGTGTACGATGCTTGGTTACTTGCTTTTAAGAATAGTAGAACACTATAAGATCTTAAATGAATTCATGCATGATTCACTAGAACACAATAACCGAGGCACTGCAGAAAAGTGACTGCTCTCTTCCTATTTCCTTACTACTTTAAGTGGAGTTCTTTAGTAGCTTCATCTTGAGCTCCAAATCTTATTTACTGTTTCTAAATCCAACATTTTGACACAAAAAAAAAGATCTTTAGCATGCATAAAGTCTTGCCCGCTAAAAGAATCTACCAAAATGAACAAAAAGATCATGCGCCACTAAAGAGACTTTTACAAAGGCAATTCATCTAAAGTATATCCAAGTGTACCAGAAAAATATTATTTCTGATATTTAAATTTTAAGTCCAGCAATCAGCTTAAAAAAAACAGAAGAAGTCGTCTCCATAATTTCAATAGAGAAGCTGTTATTTGCAATAAGAAAGGTGACATCTGCAACATTTTTTGGTGTAGGATGTAAGTAAAACTTTTAGTGCAAATTTCATGATGGATGCTTGCCTTTGCATGATTAATAGAAAGTTGAGGAGAAAGTGGTATCACTACTTAGAATAATAACACTGCTCATTTTTACATCCCCTCCAAAGAACACATAGAAAATGCATGTTGCATGAGAGAAAACAGTAGGCTAACTACATATACAAGCATGTGCATAAAATAACATATGTTATGCTGCATGAAAACTTGGGGGTGCACCACATATTTCATGACCAGAAAGGCGAAGCACTTACATATAATGTATCTAAGCATATTGAGATGTACACTTGAGCTCATAGGAAGCCCTGGCATGCTCCTTATATGATAATGGAACAAAATTACATGCTTCAAACAACCATATCACAAAAGTATGCCCAGAGTTGCGTGCATGAACATTTTGCAATTATGCCATTATTTAACGCATGTTAATGTAGATGTCATCTGTAATTTCAGAAGTATGAATAATAAATAAATTTAGAAATACCCTGAAGGATAACATACTAGGAGATAACAAGAGTAAAGAACAAACCTTAAAGATGCTTGTTGTCCAATCTCTCCAAGGTAAGCTAGACTTTCTTCATCAATATCAAGCTCCTCAACCTGTGCTCGGATCGCTAATATCTGTTCCATGCCAACAGGTAGAAAACATAATGAAGGATGAAATGTTGGCTGAATTGACCCTCAACAGCTAATTTTCTAGACAAGAGTGAAAGGTTATAACCTGAATCATTTCAGTGGGACCATAAGTTTCTGTCCGTATGATTACCAGACGATCTAGCAAATCTACTGGTATGCCGTGTGGACCGGTCATATCAGTTCCTCTGAGCAGAAGCACAAAATAAGCGGCATTACAACCATGTTAGTGACTTGCAGTTTGACTCTAAGGCAAAAGCTAATGACTACGTTCTGTGAATTGGCAAAGCAAAATTAATGTTTAAGAAACAGTATCCTATATTTATATTATCCAACTGAAGAATCAACTAATATTGTCAAACAGATAATAAATTTATTTTTATTGGTAGATGAAATTAAGAAACAGAAACAATGATATACATCAAAAGTTATTAGCTTCATCTACTGTCCTGGTGCTGCCAATACTATACCTTACATTACATATTCCTCTGTTTGTGGCAAATATCACAATCGGCGATATTGAGCTCTCTACAGCACGATTAAGATAAGAAAAGCATTCAACGTCTAGCATGTGCACCTGCAAAAAAAAGTTGCATACAGTTAAGGACTACAAGTAGGACTACCAAAAGAAAGGACTAAAGGTACACTAAACAGTCTTAGTCTAACCATATATAAATTGAACAAGGTGAAATCTAAAGAGAAGAGATACCTCATCAATAAATAGAACGCCAGGGACAAGCTCTGCTATCCCTTCATCAATGTACCTATTAACAACCTGCCACCAATGCAACTTTCAGTAAAACTATGCATACCAGGCACCTGCAATTTGCATATTAAAGCTTTGATTGACATTCTATGAATACATCTAATACATAACCTTATTTATTTCCTGCCGTAGTTTGTCAGTGATCTCAGTTTTCCGAGGTTTCATCATCTGGCCCATAAGGGATAATATGTCCTGTCCTCCTTGTGGGCGAGCATTTGCAGCATCAAGGTCGTGTAGTGTAACATCCTACAAATTAATTTTTTTCAAAAAAAGAGAGAGAAAATAGTTGCCTTCCTCATTATCACCTTTAGATCCATTCGAAAAATAAAGAACATCTCAAATGGTTTTTGATCTGAAAATGGTTTCATACAAAGCCAACAAATCATCTGATAAATTCAATTTCCATAAATTTAAAAGAAATGAAAGTAAGAAAAAGGAGGAATAATTGCAACTTTGAAATATCAATATGCACACATCAAACACGTTCGAACATCCAAAACCATGTAACCCAGCCAACCCATGCTATTTAGACAAACGGTCATTCTAATGGCATCAAACTTGATCTCACCAATAGAAGTAAACTAAACAATATGAGAGTAAAGGAATAGAGGCGCTGCGCATTTGGAGCTCTGAACAAGCAAATTAAATATTCGATAGAATAACAATATCCTCTCCAGCAAGAGTAAGATAAATTTACACCACCAAAATGCCAATTATAAATCTCCAATAACATTTGCAAGACATGGCAACTGCAAGTATATTTGCCTTAAGCATCAGAACATTAAGAAAGATACTATAGACTCAAAAATACAATGTTCTTCTAATTCATTTAAGATATAAATTTGCTAGACAATTTAATGTATTATATTTATACGTTATCAAATAACATGTACTAGAAGTTTAAATCAAAAAGAAGCATTCCACAAAAAATTTTGTTATTTGAACAGCATGCTTCATATACCACAAAAGAGTACTCTGAAAATTACTGATAAGGTACCTGAACTATCTCCTTTTTCTTATGGACTTCTCCTTTAGGGATTGGAACATACTCTTCAGCTTCAAGATCATATTCTGTAGCAAAAGCATCACATCTACCTACTCTCTTCACTGCACCACTATTTGCTTCTATGTAAATAACGTCACCTACAGCAACCTGCAGCTCATACCAGTAAGTTTTAATGTGACAACAACTATAACCACTAAATATTACACATTTTGAATTTAAAAGAAAATCATGTGAGTTAAACAGGAATAGCATCAAAAGTCATTAAAGGAATCATGTATAACCCAACATGAAGAATACATATGAGACAATGAAAAAAAAATCAGACACAAAAGCATATTTACGATGCATATTATATCCAAAATTTTGCATATAACAAAAGGATGCACTGTGTTGACATAGTTCCTGTAGTAAAGAACTAGATAGACTTTATGACACAGCACTGGAATCTTTATAAATTGTCATTTCCTTGTATTAACAATAGAATCCATCAAATGAGAAAAAAAATTCACTGACCCTGCCTTACAAAAGAAAAACAGGATTAAGCAAGAAGTTGAGAAATTGATATGGCTGCATAAACTTCTGATTTTCATTTCTAAAGGAATTGCAGAAGTAGGCTTCAATTAACAAAAGAATAATAAAATAATTATTACCTTTTCCTTAATTAAAGCATCATAAATAGTTGGATCCAACTTCAGCTGCTTGGTTCCTTTGACAGTCTTTAATCCAATGATTACATGACTAATGGCTTTTCCATAACCACCAGATGTACTCTCAGTTTCTTCAGGGGAAAGCTCGGTCACCTATCATAGGATTTGATTGCAATATATCAAAAATGAAACAAGCCCAATGAAAAAGTTCTTGAAATATATTTAACATGCATTGGAAGAAAAAAGAAAATATAAATATCAGGCAAACCCAGCTGCATCATCCATGAAGGGAAGTACAAAACTACAACTCAATTCAGGAGAAAACAAGCATAGCTAATACTTACCTCTCCTTCGTAAACTTCCTTGTTTTCCTTAATACGCAAACCAATGGCCCTCCTGAAATTTTCCATAAGCACCTCAGTTTTCTTGACCTCTGACGAGTATACTTCAGATCCAACCATGGGGCAGAAGGGCACCTAGAACTCAATTTAAACACAATCTTATTACAATAACAAATGGGCCATGGACCATGAAGACATTAAATGCCAATCAAATTGATACAATCATAATCTCGAACAAAAAAAAAATCATTACAAATCAGAATATATACATTGTACTGCATTTATCAAGGCATTCAGTAGTATCTAACAGCATTTATCAAATTAGCAACAATCGTATAATTTATAATAAACCAAAAAAAAAGCATTAAAGCTGCATTTGGCATCGTTGTCACTTTTCTTTTAAAAAAATGGAAAGAAGAGTTATGTTTCCATTTTTTCAGATTTCTGACAACAAAAAAACATATTTGGTTCCCTCCTTTTTTTTTAACAATGAGAGGAGCCAATCGACCATGTTGAGGCCAAGAAGCAGCGCCCGGGAGGAGTCGGCAGGGAGCTCGAGCATCGTCAATGCCTTCATGGTCGGGGCATTTATCAAGGATCTCAAGGATAGAGAAGGTCTGGGCAACGTCAAAGACGGTGGTAGCCATAATAGAGTCCAGCCATCGCTGCCCGAATGGCTGCATGGTGGGTAGGCAATGCCGTCACCGTCGCCAGCAGGGAGCTCGTTGGGGGCATTGGTGGAGGTAGAGTAGGAGAAAAGGCAAGGGACAGGGGGTGGGTCCGATGGAAGAGGCCAGCGGTGGACTCAATCCAGCCATTGGCTAGGCGGGAGAGGCCAATGTGCTCAATGGTGGTGACGTCCTCGATGACGTGTTTGAGGCAAACATGGAGAGGCCAGGTAGAGGGGACAAGAGACGGTGAAAACCTACTTCTGAAAAAAATAGACGAGAATATTTTCACTTCCACCTTTTCTAAAAGCAATGAAAGCTGTTTATTAAAAAAATAGAAACAGGTAACCAAACATGTTTTCTGCATCGGATTCCATGTTTCAATTTAAAAAAACAGAAGAAAAAAAATAGAACCAAACAGGCCTAGGCAAGGTGCAGTTCACAAACTTATGAATGTAAACACCATGACGAGACCATTTAACAGAGACTCACCGGAGAGAAAAAAAAGATGCAGTTATTCAAAAGCCATTTAATTAAGCTACTCGTCAAAAGTTCAATGTTTTTTATCAAGTAGGTTGCTGTACAAAAAACATCTTTAAAGTTGAGACACTTTCAATATATATATATATATATATATATATATATATATATATATATATATATATATATATATATATATAATGGTCTCTAGTAAATCGTTTTGGTCTCGTTTGATTCGTGGGAAGCATTTTTTCTTCAAGGAATATGATTTCTGAAAAGTAGATTCATATGAAGAAGATGCCTAGGAAAATACTTTTGGCATGCTTGGTTGATCATGGAAAAATGACAAATTTCCAAAATGCTTATGTTTGGTTGATCATCCACTTTCCTGAAAAAGTTATGTATAATTCCTAGTATAATCTTTAATACCTCTTTAATGCTTCTTTAATGCTGAAAGGCCTTTTTGGGAAAAATAAAAATGAAGTGATTCACGCCTCATGGGAAAGTAACTTTCCCATGTTTCTTATGGAAAAGATTTTCTTTTAAAATGTGGGAATCATATTTCCATGGGAATATAACTTTCTCGTCTCTCTCCTTTGAAAACTCCAACCAAACAAAAAGCATCTCATTACTTTTCCGTTGACCACACTTTTCTCCCTTCTTTTTCCGCGAACCAAACGAGCCCTTTGGGGAGTCAGGATCTAATAGCAAACCCACGAGGAAAAAAATAAAAGAAAAGAAACGAAAAGAAGAGAAAAACCAACCAAGAGATGAAATGCACCTTGCTTCCAAGTTCCTGAGAGATCCCAAGAGCCAACGCGGTCTTGCCAGTGCTGGGAGGCCCAGCAAGCAGAAGCGCCCGCCCAGCCATCTTCTTCTGCCGTATCATATCAACGACAAGACCAGCAGCCTCTCTTGCAGCCACCTGCCCTACAAACCCAGCCGACATAGGAAGCGCAGTTCCATTCGCCTTGCATGCCCAAACACACATCAACAAACGAAAACCCATCAAAATTTCCCTTTTTACTGAATAAAGAAAAAAGAAAAAAGCAAAACCCTCAGTATTCAGTAACCCCCGGAACTACACTAAACCGTGAAATCATAGAAACATTAAAGTTTTAATTTTTGGTGAGAAAGCACAAAGAAAAGACAAATCCCTAGACCAAAGAGTATGCCAACAATAGCATCGACCGGCTTAAAGAAGGATTCCAGTAAACTCTGGAACTCCATCAAACCGTGAAAAATCAAAGAAAGAGTACAAAAATGGTATGATAATCTTTTTTTATTGAAAAAAAAGGTACAATAATGGCATGAGAAATCGACCGATTTCAATCAAGATTACATTATCTGCAAGATTTGAGAAAACCCTGGACCTCCATTAGACGATGAAATCAAAGAAATACGATCAGATCTCACATAACAGAACTAAAACCCTAAACCCTAGAAACTAGAAACCCAACAGCGATGAGAAGAGGAAAAAGACGGGGGAAGAGAGAGAGAGAGGAGAGAAGTACGTCGAGGCCGAGGCCTTTGATGTGGGTGTGGGTGGCGATTCGCTGCTTCTTCGTGGTCGACTGGACCTCCTCTATCCTCATCGTCGTTGTCATGGCTCCTCCCCTCTCTCCTTGCCTTCTCCTTCGGAGCCCGGGGGTTTTAAAACCTCTGATGGCCCGGAAGTTTCTTCTCCACGGCCCTATTATTTTTCGAGCGGCGCCCCTTCGCTTGCTTTTAGAAGCTCTCTGAACACGTGGCGACTTTCCAATGGCCAAAGACATATAGCCTAGATTGCTGATTTTGAGTAAACAGCTGATTCCAAGTATAAAAGAATCTTCAAGCCCTCCAAAACCATTGGTGGGGAGAGCGAGAGCAGTTGGGCGGCCGAGAGCTCGAGCGCTGATGATTTCTTCTGCGAAGGCCATAGAAAGATTGCTTCTTTGTTCATACTCGTTCAAACGCCTTTCTCTGAGGTACCTCTGTCTTGTTTCTCCTTTCTTCTAAGGCGTTTATGGACTCTATTCTTCGTGCTTGTTATGCTCATATTGGTTTGTTATATCCTGCATTCTTTATTCCAACGATTGGACTTCATGTTGGCAATTGGGCCTCCTATGCCCAGCCGAGGTCTAGTCTCTCTTTATTCTACGTTTTTTTGCCATACCTTTTACACCTGACCTCAAATTGATTTGAGTATATTATTGTGACGGAATACCGCAGACATATTGTTCGATATTATGTCCAAGTGACTTTCTCCCGTGTATACAAGAAGATTAAGAGTCATGAGTTAGAATAAGAAAGTGAAAAGAGATTTTATTTCCATCGCTTAAAAAGCTGCGATTTTTAACATTTCTGTCTTGTTTATTAACGATTTTATTGGACTTGTTATTTGTTCTTTCTTTGATATTTGAATTCATGCTTTCTGGTTTTTCAGGTATCCTCAGGTTGAGAGCTTTTCTTCTCTTTATCAGAAGAGGAAGTTCGTGGGGGCTCTCAGGAAGAGACTAGACATGGGTTTCCAGGCCAAAGCAGGAGTTATCCTCCCAGCAACAGGTGATCATGTCAAAGAGGCAATCCATGCGATCACGGCTGGACAAGTTATTGCAGTGCCAACAGACACCATTTATGGATTTGCTTGTGATGCATGGTAAGTGATTTGAGGTTTTCTTCCAACTGCTGTTGCTTCAATTTTCTTACTCTTTTTTTTTTTGCTTGGCGTTGATAACTCTCTTAAGAGGTTTCAGTTCAGTTGCATCTTAATGCTGCTTGCAGGTGTAGATGATTTTTAGACTGATACTTATCTATTTCTGGTTGAAATCAAAATCCATGCCAAATTATCTTTTTTCCATGTTGCAAATCAGCAAATAAAGGAAACTTTACCTTGAATTGGGTTTTTGTCTTCTGTTCAATGTCACTCTTCCTTCTATATTATAGGCTTCTAGATGTTTGTTTTGTTAATGTTAACTTTTAAGTGGTATCACCTCATTGTTCTGCCTGGTGCTTCTATATACTGTAAGAAATCAGCCATCTAAGGTATAACCTTACAATGCTTTGGTTTTTGAAAGTGCATTATGGCAGCTCTGCGCAAGCAGTTAATAGAATCTATGAGATTAAAGGACGTAAACAGACGAGTCCTCTGGCAATTTGTGTTGCTGATGTATCAGATATATCGAGGTTTGCCATTGTGGATCACTTACCACAAGGGTTGCTTGATAGTCTGCTTCCTGGACCAGTCACTGTTGTTCTAAGGCGAGGTATGACCAACTCAAAATAGAGCTAAGTATTTAACAAGGTATATGGCTCACATACTACAGTGACTGAGCAAAAGTTATATGTTTCAGGTGAGTCTAGCATGCTGGAGAAGTCCCTGAACCCAGGTTTAGATAGCATTGGAGTTCGTGTACCAGACTGTGACTTTATTCGAGCTATTGCACGTGGTTCTAAAAGTGCACTGGCACTTACAAGTGCCAATCTTAGTGGCCAGCCTAGTAGTGTGAGCACCAAAGATTTTGAGGACCTTTGGCAGCACTGTGCATATGTTTATGATGGTGGTGTGCTTCCTTCTGGGCGTGCTGGTTCAACAGTAGTGGATCTTATCAAGCCAGGAATATACAAAATTCTGAGGCCTGGAAGGTAATTCTCTAAATGTGCTGATAATGATGCTTAGCATCAGTTGTTAATAGTGTGTTTGGGAGCTGGAATCTCTGTTTGCATTAATTGTTGCTACTCATATAAGTTTTAAAGCTAGGCCAGGCTTCTTGTTATCATAATTTTGTCTATTAGCATGCACATTGCAGTAGTTTTACCTACAGCAGTTACAACTGAATTATCCTCAAGGAGAGGGTTTTAATATTATATATTGACATAAATTTTCAAAACTAGATATTGAACGAGACAAAATAATGTTTTGTAGCAGTGTTATACTGATTTCTATAGTTCTATATCTCATCCTAGTTAAATTGCAGATTCTATCCATTATTTGTCTCATCCAAGTAAAATTTCAGAAAATTATTATTATTATTATGCTATTCTTAAAGGACCTGTATGCACCTTATTCTGGTGCTGCTTTTTCTCCTCTCTCATAATTTGCTTTATAAATTGTTCTTCACTATCTGTTCCCATTAGTATAAGTTTAAATCTTTCTTCATCACTTCTCTAAGATTTTTATAATTATCTTTCCAATTGACTGAGTTGAATTACCTGAATTGCAAATTAATGCAGCAAATTGAGCTAAGTTCCCAAGTTTAATTTACTCTTACAGCCTTTGGCTCCCCAGTCTACAAATTGTGCACCTAGGATCCTGATGGTTTCTAGTAACACAACATTCAGTCATAGTTGTTTTGTGACACATTTTATTCTTTCTGAAAGCTTTTGGAATTTGATGGCTAAAAATTAGCTGATCAAGTGGCTAAGCAAGCATGTGGGAGGTTAACAAAATTTTGTCGATCTTTCAATTGTTTATTAATGCATTATAAATGTGCTATATGCATTTGAATTAGGTAAATATTAATTTCTATATTTTTCTACCCAATTATCTTGATTAATGTTCTTTTTCGTTCTTAACATATACTGCTAGTATTCATAGACATATACGTGCATGTGCATGCACGTAACAAGGCATTAACAGATTTGTGTTCAAATTGCAGCGCAGAAGAAGAAACAAAAGCGGTCCTCGAGAAATTCTTTTTTCAAGAAGCTGCTTGAGGAAGGATGGGAAGGATTGATCAGCTCCTTGATAACAGACATAGTTCAGGAAGTTCACTTTTATTTGTTTCCTGTCAAATAGATTGCAATGCAATGTTGTCTTATATAAAGGAGTCAATTTGGATATGGGTTGGGTCAGCAGAACTAGCAATTTTGTCTGACAGAAAACAAATAAGGATTCTCTGAATGCTTGAATACGATTATACGATAGCATAAGCATCCATTCAATGAATTTTGAGTTTGATCCTTGCCTCCTTGAGTAGCATTTGTGGATTCTTGTCTGTTCATCTTTGTTACTGAAGCGGGATATTTTTGCCTCATGGCTGCTTAAGATTAGTGCTGTCAGTGTTGTCAGGACTCGATATACAAGTCGAAACCCAATTCGATCCAAAAGCTTGAGCATTAGGTTTATCAATCCTTCAATCCTCACCCCTTCGCACTCCCACAAATTATTTCATTTGGAACTAAACCTCGTATGCGATCCTCAACATGAATTACCTTCTTGTTTTAAGAATATAAATAATGCTATGTAGCTTCTGTGATCTCGGATCAGAAAACTCGTCTCAGCAATGGTAGCCATATGCAAGAGGACTCCCTTCTTGTTTTAAAAATGTGCAATGCTATATAGCTCCTGACATGCGTATGAGGAAAGTTCTTTGGACCCCACATTTGCAAGAGGTTTAGTTGGTCTGATATACTAGGTGATGGTTAAATGCTTGGTTGCTCACCAAGTTTGATGGATCCAGAGAAATTTGTGTATAAAAAGGGTCCCCCAAACATTTTTATTTGAAACGTGATTAGGGTTATTTATTGCTATTGCTTGCATAATATAAATTCCACAAAGCCATATATTAGCATATAAGAGAATATGAATATTATGTCTTCACAAGACAGGTTAAAGTATAGATAATAAATTAATCATTATTATTGTTACTGATAGGCACATGGATTGGTTGGCTGAATGTAAATTCCTGTGTGTGCTTCTTGAAGATGGTTTTGTCCTTCTTAATAAACTAATTTTGGATCTGGCCATGGAAATGACGTAAGCTTAGGCCAAGTTCTTGTTCTTGCAACTCTCATGAATCTAGAAAATAAGGTGATCCGGTGTGGAGCAACGTCTACACGGGTGAATTGAGATGTGAGCGAAGAAGACCGTTAAGTGAAACTAGCCATGCTGGGCTTTTCAAAAGTTTCCTTCTTCCTTGGGATATTGGCTTATGATAATGGCCATCACAATAATTATATGTATGTAGCAGTGATGGTGGATGAGGATGAAATATTCAACACTCGTTCTCTTAATAGTACTTATTCCATATTTTTTAAATATTTTTGCTCCCAATTCTCAAACTTAGGTAATCCCTTAACTCCTATCCCTCCATCATTAGTCTCCTAGCAGCCATGCATTGAGCTAGGAAAAAAAAAAAGGAGTAAAATAAGCGAGAAGAGGCTAAGTGGCGAGTCTCATTTACTAGTAAGATAATAGCATTTTTGACATTCTACAACATTTGCCAACATTGACCATGTTTCGATCAATGAAAACCAGTAGAAGAACCGAATTGTATTAAAAAAAAGGAGAAGATTTTATGAAAGGCCAAAACATCTTAATTAGAGCTTTTAAACTAGCAAGTATTTCTGACCAGGCCCATGTTAAATGACTCCACGTAACAATTTCTTATGCCCAGGCCAATTTCGTACCTACCCTCTCGGTCCACCCTGTAAGACCACGGGAACACGTAAGGCCTGACCTAGGCAAAGAATGGAGGACGCGGACCCCACCCAGGATGGCATAGGTACGCAGCTTTATGAAGCCCTCACGCGGTAGATGGACCTCATATCTTTGGTCAACTGAACCAGCTGTACCCGAACACAAAGCGAGCATAGCCGTAGAGAAATTTATGGGCATGAGAGGCACATTGTGACAGGATCAGAATGTTACAGTGCATCCTCATATTTGCTGCTAAAAGGAAAGGATGCATTCCAGGAAAACAGTAGACTTCCAATTGGAGCTTGAAGTGCAATAGATGTGAAATTATAAGAGAAAGATAATAGAAAGGTGCTGCTGCATTTGATTGGAAGCAGCTCAAAGAGAGAATTTTCTACAGTGATTCATAAGCTTGAGAATAAATTTCTAAGAAAAATATCTTGTTGGACAAGGGTAACCCAGCTAGACATGCATTGCTTCCATCAGTGAATTGGAAATTTAGTCAACAGCCATCGGTCTATGTTTTAAGAGATTGCAGAGTGCGGTGGAGCTGAGGATGGCCGCCATCACAAGATGGATAACCATCAATAAGAAAGTCTACGAGCACGTGTCGTATTATACACGGCGTGTGTTGTTTGATGTCCGTCCATTTTTTGATAGCGGCCATCTAGAAATTGACAGTATTCTGCAGTGCGCAGACCGCATCGTAAAGGATCTTAGTAAGGATCTTAGTCGATTTATTTAAGCCATCTTAGTTCAAAATGAGGGTGATACACAATAGGTAGCATTACGATCATCCTGCATACTTGGTAGTATCTAAACTTCTTCCAATTCATCATATGCATGGCCACACATGGTCAAAATATCAAGATACATCCTGAGACTTTCTATGCAGGGGGGAAGGTGCAACTTGGGAAAAGAGCCATGCGAGGGAAGCTAAGGTGGTGCTTAATAAAGTAGGAATTAAGGTCTAGAATAGACAGCGTTCATGCTATAAGTTTTAAGAGGCAGTGGATAATAGTAATTCCAATTAGACATGCTTATCTTTAGAATGATATTTTAGAAGGGATTGAAATAATTTATTAATGGATCCGAGCTCTCCACTATCCCTTCTTCTCTCTTAGATGGTATGTGTGGACCTAGAATTTATCCCCTGCAGGGAAAAAGTTCAGATAGCCAAGAGAAGGAACAACTATCCCTATTCCTTTTTTTTTGTTTTACCTATTCCACTTTTTTGTTTAAAAAAAAAAAGAAAGAACTAAACACAGCCTTGGAGTGTAGTGGATGTGAAACCACAAAAGAAGATGGATGGAGAATTTGTTCATAAGCTCAGCAATGGGAAGTTCCTACATTTGACCAGTCTCTATTTAATAGTGTGGACAAATAAAAGTAATCATTCAAGCAATCAATCTCACTCTCAAAAAATAAGCAAGCTATACTTAAATTTTATGCTGGAGAATCCATGCTTGATCATGAATGTGAGCTGTTCAATAAAGAAAACAAATCTAACACAACACTTGCAATGCAAGCAATGGAACAATTGTGAGTCTGCCTTAAGAGTCATTATTGCCTGCACTAAAGGCAGTGATTAAAAGACAGTGCAATATTGGGGGAGAAAAAAGGATGGCCACATCGTGGGCCATTTTGATTTGTAAGCTTTTCAGCAATTGTGATTATATGCCCATAGTAAGGTGCTTTACTTATGTTTAGGTGAAAGAATGCCCTTGCAACTTTTCCCCCAACTCTGCTTTTGTATGATGGGAAGAAAAAAATCAATCCTAGAGTTTCAGGAAAACAAAATAGGCATTTGTGAGTGAGAGATGAGCTTCTAAGATTAAGATAAATCTTATAAGATGTAGATAAATCTTTCAAAGTTTTAAATTATCTTCCAAATATCTACGCAAAGGTCCATTTATTACTTAAGAGTTCATTGAGACGAGACATTTTCCAAAAATGAAGTGGAAATAGTTAAGGAGGCATCAAGAATAAGTTTGGTGGAAATGCAATGGTGAATGAGACAGCGATGACTGACTGATGAGCCAGCAAAGCTATAACTTGATTGCTTAGTCAAAATTCTGGCATAATTATATTCCCCATATGCTGCTAATCGCTCTCAGGACGTCATTCTACAGTGATTTTGTAGATGCTTCCATGTGCTTCCTAAATTATTGTCTAATTGACGTGTTTCTTTCTGATCGGACTCAATTAAACTATGTCTGACCCTACTAATTGGGGAGTCTTGGGCCTTAAGCTAGAGAAATTATATGCAGGAATGAGATAGGCCGATTGGCATCATGCATGGTTATATTGGTGCACATGGAGGTTGTAATTTCTTCTCAAATTATTAGTTTATATAAAGAAATTATATTTTACACTGTGTTCATCATGTAATTATGCTCTTTTTTTTTACGGAGTGCATCGAGATAAAAGGAAATGAAAGGGTAGGGTAAAATTTCAAACGACAAACGAGTCCAACGGAAGAAAAAAAAAAACGAGAAAAAAATATTCTCTCGGCATTACGCCTGCTGAATCGCAGGCGCATCACGACACGCTGGCGTGCTAGAGCTAATCCATCGCCGACACGCTTTCGTAGGGATACTGGGACCCAAACTCGAGACTCCCGCCTTCACCGTCCGACGTGGTCCTCTCCTGAACCTCGCAATTCTGACGTCCGAAATGTGGCCGTGGTAACCTTTTTGGTCCACCGGGGATGAGAAGGGACAAAAATCTGTGAAGCAACAGGAGTCAGTTGAGTCACGCGTGAGAACTTCGCGTGCTGGCCAAATGAGGGTCTGAATTAGTGATGAGGACAGCGCAACTAAAGATTAGCGTTCTTCGACATGTTCGCTGCATTTGCTGTTTATGGGCTTGGCGTTGGGTCGATAATGTCGCTCTTCCGCCAGCGACTTGGTCCAACATGATGGAGATACAAAACCTCGTGTTTGGTTTGTTTGTTTGCTTTTTTTTTTTTTTTTTTTTTTTTTGGTTCCCCAAGTATACCGGCTCCTCACACTTTAGTATAAACAAGAAAATCACAAAGAAGTAGCTAGCCCAGCTTGTATCCGCCAGATTTACCTAAAGAAGGTCCTCCGAGTGATGCACCGTATAGGAGGCGACCCAATCAACAGTTGTGTTGGCCTTTCGGTACACATGCGTGGCCCTGAACGAGCCGCAATCTCCTGGCATATGTCATATATTAAGGACAAGGACTGCCCATTCGACTCGGCAGTCGCCCACAGATCCTCTCAATCACCGAAGCCAAGTCGCCCTCTAGGTGGATATATACTGCACCCAGAGCATGCCTTGAGGTAGGAGAGACCCTCCCATGCCGCTTGCAGCTCCGCACCAATGATAGGGGTGTCGTAGATCTGTCGACCACCAATCGTCACAAACCTAAAGTGGTGGTCTCTGATGATAAAGCTCACTCCCCTCTCTTGCCTTGCTCAGCAACACTATATCAAAATTTACCTTGAGAAAACCATGGGTTGAGGGTTCCCAGAAAACAAATGCAAACCTGGTCACTGACATAGCTGAACGGGAGACCCAGATATCTCTAGTCTTAGGGGAATAGGATAGTGTACTATTGATGAACTTCGACGCATGAAGCAGAGCTTCAGCCACCACCGCCCTCGACTGGGACCATCTGTCCTCGAAGATCCGGATGTTCCTATCCAGCCAAGTATGATCGGCAAAATAGACACACTGGACCCCCACTCTACCTATCCTCGTTCCCTCGTGTTTGATCATGGCGGAAGATCCCGCCCAGGAAAAACAACATTCAATACATCAACATAAAATATTTCTATAATTCATTGGGATATATATAGCTTGCTTTTCTATGATATATATATAGTTTGCTTCTCTCTCTCTCTCTCTCTAGACCATTCTCCAACATGCATAGCACTTGTTAGAGATTAGTTAGATCTGTACATTGCACCTGCATGACTCAAATAGCAACAAGCAACAAAGAGGCACAACCTAGTATTACTCATACATAGAACATATATTGAAATGATTTAAATGTATTTGTTGAAATCATACAATTCTCTATAATGTTGGGCTCTATTTGCCATCGCTTTGATCACTTTGATCAATCAATCACGACAACGGCTATCCGGTGTGTGTTGTTTTTACTAGACAAATAAAATTTACAATTTGATCCATGCATGCATGAACTTATGCGCCGGTGTCCAAATTGTAAACATGTATCCAAACAACAATGGAGAAAGACAGGATTTCCATTTTTGGCAGACAAGTGGGACAATAATGCATGTAGGACCGGCACTACGTGGTTTATAATTTGTTATATGTAAGGAAACCATCCTTCTACATGAACCGCATCCGGTTTGTCTTAAATGATTCAATAAACAAACCGACCAGGTTTCAGCCTCCCTGCCCCCTCTCGTCGTTATTTATTTTTAATTACAACGCCGCCATTTAATGCTCCTCCGTACCGTTGCTCCATCGCCGTCCCCGCATCCCCAAAACCACCACCTCCGTTTCCCCCTTCCTCTTTCTTTCCTTCCTCCAATCCCTCGCTCCTTCTCTCTTTGGTCTCTGTCCCACTCTCCTTCTCTCCTGAGGAGGTTTCTGCAAGATTTTTGCTGGGTGCTGGGATTCTGGTGGGGATCGGGGGATGAGGGAGATGGACCATCGGCTTCCGCAGAGCGGTAGGTCGCGAGGAAGGGAGAAGGCCTTCTTCGCGGGCGGCGGGGCGGCTAGGAGGATGATGGTGGGCTTAGATTCCAAGCCTAATGGCTGTGATCTCGGTTCGGTGGGTCGTGGTCACGGCGAAGGTGCTCCTCTTCCGCATCCTCTACTTGCTTCCACAACTGTTAGGGCTTTAGTTTGCCGTCTTCTTTGCATGTATTTTCCCCAGGTTATGCTCCGAATGTCGCAGAGAGATTTCCACTCTTATAAAGACCAAATCCTTTTCTCTTTTGAGCCAAAAAAATCGCTCCATTTCTTTTCCCTCTGCAATTTTAAAGAAAAATCCCTTCTTTTTTAGTGCTTTTGCCACTGGTTGCTTTAATAGAAATGAAATCCTAAAGATTTTTTTTAAAAAAATTATGGATATCACCGAATTGACATTGTGTTTATTGTATTTCTGGAACAAAAAGAGGGGCTCGATATCTAGAAACATTATATTTAATTTAATATTATTAATCTTCTGAGCTTATAATGCGAGCTCATATGTTATTCTTACGAATCTATCACATTTTTGGCGTTAGGATTTTCTATTTTATTTATTTTTTATGTTGGTACTTAGTGCTTCATCTAGACAATGACACACAAAAAAAAAAAAATCCGACCTTTCTGCGCGTTGGTTGATGTCTTCCGCGCTTGCTCTCTATGTTTTTATCTTAACCAAGCCATCTTATTTCCATCACCTAATTGACCAGCGTTATTCCAGCTTAATGATGCTGGCTTTCCTCACACTTTTCCACCAACGGTCGTTCCTTTCCATCGGTTTGTACCCTCTTTCACAGACAAATTTTCCTCCTAAGCAGTTAAGTCATCGACAGCAGTTTTTTTTTTTAGCCAATTTGATATGTCGCAGACTAGCAGTTCTGGATTTTTTTTTTTTTTAATCTTCGCTTTTGCACTTTGGATTCCAGTTTCTAAATATAGTTTTTGGTCGCTATAACCATGTAGCTAAATATCACATGATTTCTTTACCCAACTTCTAAGGTTAAGAGATAGCTGACTTAATTGCTCCAACTGATCCTCTACAGCTCAAGTTGAATGATTTCCTACAGCATCAATATGTGGCAGATCTGACAGGCCCCAAGAAAATCTAGCTAAGATTTCCTTTCCATTTAAAACCAAATCACCTTGACGTGTTCAGCACAATTCCGAGTTGTACAATGGATAGAAATCTACCACATACCCTAATTCTCGGAATTTCTTACAACTAGGGTTGTGAAGGATTTGCATTCAAAGTTCCTTATTTTCCATTTTTATTAAAATAAACAATTTTGACAAATTTCCGAGAGATTGATGATATAATCTAGCTGCCTTAAATGGACCAACGGTAGCTGGTTAATATATTTTTATAGAAAGTAATTTTTCTTACCTTCTTTTAATATTTTTTTACCTAATTAAAATTAGTGTTTTAAAAAATGGATGTTTAGATATTTTAAACATATATTCATCTTTTGCATATAAATGCAGTGTGTTGGATGATATCTTGCGCCAGACTTTTTACCCTACAAGTATGCTTAATATATTTTAAGGTAGTCTGTCATCGAGATTAAAACCCTATTCTGATAGCTTTGAGGAATCATTATCATGGATATGTTTTTTTTTCAGGACATGATCAGTTAATGGGACAAAGAAATGCTGTGACGATGGCTGCGGATTCTACTTGTGGCAGTGCCTCTCGAAGAGAAGAAAATTCTGTAAGTGCTTGATTTTTGTTTTCTAGCTAATATGCATCATATAAGCTGCTTGTGCTTAAGTTATCAGCGAGTTACACTGAAGATTGTTCATTATACCTTTTTTATTGGCATGTAGACTCTCCGTTTGTTCACATGGGTCTTTAAATCATCACCCTGATTCATCTCACTGAGATGTACTCCATCTTCTGCAACATATTCATGATATTAAATATATAGAATTTTTCTCGGTGTTCTTTCTTTACTTTTTAATGCATGCATTTGGATAACTTACTATTCACTCATAATACGTATCTTCACATGCTTATACTTTTCATATTTGTAGTTCACCCTTGAGTTGAGGCAAAACTCATACAGGAAAGTCAGTGGAAGACCAATGAAAGCAATAATGAACGAAGAGACGTTTAAAGAAACAGATACAAGGAGAACCTCACCTAGTGTAATTGCTAGATTGATGGGTCTTGATGAGCTGCCTCCTCCCAAAGTAGTTGATAAACATCAGAAGGAAATAGAGAGCCACTTCTTGAAAACATCACATGCTGGTTCTCAAGAGAAGTATGCGCCTTATGTGGATCATTCACGTCAGACAAACACTCCTGAGCTCCAAGGAGTTAAAGATGTTTTTGAAGTCATGGAAACATCCAAGGTTGAGAAGGACAAGGATGAGCTATTTCATAAGGCAGTGCCAAGAATGAAACATGAGACTGACGTAACCTTTAACAAGCAGAAGTTCATGGATGCAGCATTTCTTTCAACTGGTGAAACACCTAGAAACTCAAAGGAATTTAATGATGCATCAGAAAATTTTGATATCAGTGGGGATCTTTTCCTGAAATATCACCAAGAATCCAATTCCCTATTCACAAAACCTCTCCGTGATCGGAAGTGTCTTCCTACCTCGTCTCATGCAAAACGTATTACAATTTTAAAATCATCAAACAATACAAAGTATGAGACGCATGAAGTATGCTCTTCTAGGAAACCCACTGCTAGCCTTCTGAGTCACTCTCTTAAAGAATACAGTGGTTCTCATTCATATAAGTTGCCAAGATTACAATATGTGGGTAAAAATTATATTTGTCCTCATCCTAGTCAGATTGTTGTTTTGAAGCCAAGTCTTGAGAAGGCCTGGAACACGGGTAAAACTGTTTCATTACCAAGAGCTTCCGAGAATTTTCAGTTGGATTTCCAAAGTCACAGAGAATTTGGACGACCTGGATTTCGGGAGTCATACAGGGAAGGAAGAGTTTGGCATAATTTCTTTGATAATGTGGATGCTTTGGGATCCAAAAAGAAGAGTTCAAGGGAAATTGCTAGAGATATTACAAAAGAAATGAGACAGTCTGGAAGTAGTGATACTAAGAAGGCATCTACTTTGAGACTTAATGGGCACATCGGGGATGAAAGCTCGTGTATTATGCCAGGAATGTCTAATCTGCACAATGCTGTGGCATGTCAAAGTTCTTTTGATCACTTGAATGAGTGGAATAGCAGCTATAACACCTCATCAACTTATTCTGCTGAATATTCTGTGAGCAGGGAAGCTAGAAGACACCTTTCTGAGCAATACAAGTTGAGCAACCAGTTTAAGGAGGTGGAACATGTCGGTAGAGGTATGAGTACTTTAGGGGAAATGCTTGCTCTGTCTGATGAGGAAAGACTGATGAAAATTTTGGACTCGCAGAGTATCCATAAAGTTTCGGATGAGAAACTGGCTCGAGCTGAGGTGCCCAAGACATGGGGTTTCCCTTCAGGTATTAGTAGTATGGACAGTTGGAATGATGGATATTTTATAAATTTACCAAGATCCTCATCCTTTTCAGGTTCATCAAAAGTTCATGGACCTCTAAATCCATGCAGCAAAAGGGATCGAAGTAGTGGTGGTGGTTCTTATATTCTTAATGATGTGCTAGGTTTGGGCCCAAATGTTACTTTAAATAGAAAATCCAACCTTAACGGAAGTCCTTTGTTCAGACATGCTAAATGTGACACTAAGTCTCAGTATCTTAATTCTGGTAGTGAGGAAAAGCTACCTGTATGGGAGATTCATGTGAAGCCAGAAGATACGAGGAAAAAGGCTCATATAAAAGTTCCTGCTGAAGTGAGGCCTAAGGTTCCTGACTTCTCTTATGACACCAGGGCCGATGCAGGGATCCTGGTTGATAATTTCTCAGTTCCCCAGAATATGGACTCCAAAATTCCATTAGCATCTGTCCAACGGCGAACAAGAGATATACTTCTAAGAGAGGATGGAGACTCTTCTGGCAATGATCAGAATGGTCTAGCTATGGAGGTAAATATTTATAATGATCAGAATGATCTTCAATGGGGATTTCCTTGATTTTAGATGGCATATTTATGTTTCATAGTATGTCAAATGAAGGAGGAAAATAATTGCTTGAATCAAATTATATTTTGCTTTCAATTTCTCTTTCTCGTGTTTGCACATGCATTTTGCTTCCCCCTCCCCCCCCCACCCCCCCAATAATTACATATCCGATTTAGACTGATAGATGAATAAGCAAGCATATGTTTCATACTTGTTTGAATAATAGCAATGAGATTCCCCAATATCATGCTAAGAATAGCTAGGATTTCTAAAAGAAGATGCTATTTGTTTGATGAGAAATAAAAAAGAAATCGAAAATTCGCGTGGCTGAAGCTAAAGCAGCTACTTCTGAAGCAATGACTGGAGTGGGAGAGTTAGAGTTGAAAAGACGATTTGTCACTTCTTTTTCTCATTTAGAACTACGCATGATCCACATGTAAAATCTGAATATACTTAGATCCAGCTGTAATCTGAACATAAACAAATGATTCCTGTGTTCATAGTTGGTGATTTTAGTTATATGATTTCCTATCATGTGTTATCTGCTTAATATCCTTTTTGTACGTATTATTGTGCAATACCAAATTCTCTTTGTTGTGTTGGTTCAGACTACAAATAATGACTATACTTGCCAAATCTACTCCGGACAACCTTCTCTGGGGGACCATCTACCAAACGTTAAGATTGGTATTTGACTCCATCAATCATACTCATTTCCAAATCATACATGAATCATTAGCACGCCAACTTTATTCACCTTGCATTATGGGACTTCTTCGCCTGTTTCGTAACTAGTATTTTGGCAAATTTCTCTGCCCTTTATCTTCCATTTTTCTTCCATTTTCTGTTTTTGTGCCTCTATATAATTGGTGTCAAGAAGTACGGGTAAGAATTAAGTTCATATGCAAAAAGTACAACTAAGCAATATTTCTATACTAAATGTTGAGTTGTATCCTTCCAGGAGACATCATCAGACCGTCCTCAAGTTGATTTTCATCCTATGCACTCTGATGATACAGAATCAAGGTCTTCTGTAAGCTCCAAAGAGGTTGTGCAACCAAGTCCGGTCTCTGTTCTTGAGCCATTATCAGAAGAGAAGTCCAGTTTGGGATGTTTCAAGAGGGTTAGTGCAGACCTTAAGGGTAAGTGGGAAAAAATATTATATTTTATTCATTTCATAACAATCTTACTTTTGTTCACCTGTTCTACCCTTTACAATTCCTGTTCCAGAGCTCCAAATGCAGCTTCAATTTCTGCAGCTGGAGTCAGTTGATGCATATGCAGATGGATCAGGACTGTTTGTATCAGGTGATGTGGATGCGAGTAGAGATTGTCACTCCCTTCATCAGACAGGAGACATCCTGCAAGAATTCATGGATGAAGAGGAAAGAGACTTCTCATACCTACTTGACATTCTCATCGATTCCGGTGTTCATGCTGCCAAGCAGGACAGGCTTTTCAATTCATGCTACTCTCCAGAACATCCAGTGGGCCCAGGCATGTTTGAAAAGCTTGAACAGAAGTACAACAAATTGGCGACATGGTCAAGATCAGAGAGAAAGCTGTTTTTTGATCTTATAAACTCTGTTCTTGCAGAGATCCTCGCCCCATGCATGGACCTGCATCCATGGGTGCAGTCCAACAGTAAGATTGGGCCCATGTGGGGCTGTGAAGGGCTAGTTGAGAAGGCATGGCAGATGTCAGTTAAACAGCGGAAAGAACTGAACGTAGGTAATCCAGAGGAGAAGGTCCTGGATTTTAAGTGGTTTGAATTAGGAGATGATGTTGACATAATTGGAAGGGAGATTGAGAGGATGTTGAAGGAGGACCTTTTGGAAGAGCTTGTTTCAGAGTTCATCTTAGGGTAGGTTTTGGAAGAAAATATATTTGGCAAATACGTGCTACTGTCTAATGACCTCAGCAATAGAAATTGAGAGTTTCAGATACACGGGAATGTCTAGCGGGCTCTGCTCTTGCAATAATCCAATCTAAAGGTATCATCTACAGTCATCCAAGGTTCAGAAGATCGTTACGAGTTACGTGTCATCATTTTCCAGTTACTGAAGAGCCTGATGCACTAGCAGGTGTTAATCTCTCCTTTCAGAACAATTACCAAAGTATTTATATTGTTGTCCTTAGCAATGAACTGGTGAAGCATCACATACCCATCCTAATCAGGTAGCATGCGATTCATAGCTACTAGCTGTCATTGTTGGTTTGCCCAGATACTTCACACCAAAATTTGCAGCGAGTAGTTTTCAGCAGGTGGTGATACTTTTCCATGGTTCAAGAGGTGGATATGATTGTGAATGAGTGCTTCATTTTGATTGGGCTAAACTTGTAAGCATTGCGAGTCAAATATGAACTTTGAATTCCTGGGATCCCAAGTTTGTGGCTATGGTGTCTTAAAATATTGACTGCGACAAAGTACATGCATGGAGTACTGAAATACCAAAAATGAAAAGATGGGGATGGAGAACTAGGAAGATTGAAGAAAGAGTTTTGTATAATTTAGTAATTTTTTGGGCTGGCAATTTTAAGTCTGCTCAAGTTTGTCTGTTTTTGTCCGTGTGATGTATAGGTAGCTTGAGTTTATTGTATGAGGATGTAGAACACTTGTGCTATAGGAAATTAGGCCTGGTTTGAGATTATCACCGTTATTATTATGATTGCGATTATCATCATCATCATGATCATTATCATCGTCACTATTATCATTATCATTATAATTATCATCATCATTGTTATGATTATGATTCTTATCATCACCATTATTATCATTATGATCATCGTTATTATTCTGCATATATGATCATAGATATGACTTGGAGATTCCGGAGATTTGTTGTCATGGTCACTGCTATATTTCATGCGAAAACATTACTCAGGTGATGTAGAAATCTCATACAAAAAGTTCACACTAGAGGTGGGACTCCCCTGTCACTCATCTCACTGCCAGACTACAAAATCAGGTACTGGCTGTGGGAGGAATAGAAGATTCACTTATTAGCTGTGTGATTTTTTCTTTTTTTTAAGCGGTATGAGATTTCCATGTCTCTCTTCATGTAAGGGCACAGGAATTTCTGTGCGAGCAAGATGACCATAAATCCTCCTTGGTTTCATTAAAGATTCATGCAAAGCATGGAGTAAACCAACTGCTAAGAAATAGTCTGAAAGATACCTTGCCAATAACAAGATTGCGAATGTTTGTTCCGTGATTTGGTGAATATTGCTTTCATTTCTTTTTAGAGTCTCGTATATCAAAGAGCGGCAATCGGGGCAGGTTCTGAGCCAAACTATGGTTTATATTTTTAAGCTTAAAAAAGGCAGTCCGTTGATCATTTCACTTGAAGCAAGGGGATCATATAGGAGATGATACTCACCAAGACCAGAAGGCTTAATTGAGTTCAGTATTTATGTTAGCTGAAGGTTTTAGCTTGCTCTTGTCAGGTTACCAAGATGTCAGTGCAATGCCATCCTCGATAGTTGGAGTTGATGCATGGGGTTAAGCTGATCGAACCTGGGCTACCTGTATTCTCTTATTTCATCGGAAGTTCTATAATTTTAGCTAATATGTACATTCTGATTGGGGATTAAAATTCAGGCAATTTGCTTGTTGGAATCAGAACCAGAGGGAAAAAACTGGCCGGTTGAAAACCAGAAACAAGTCTCATCTAATTTTGTATTTCATTTTGTTAGTTATAGAAGAAAAAAAAAGGGAGTTCCAGAAAAAAAAAGAAAGTATGGACTTCAAAATATGGAGAAGAACCAAAACAGAATGGTTCCGCCTACTCAAAACTCAGAGGGGTGCGGCCTACTACTAAAATCTCGGTTCTTGCAAGAGTTGCGTTCTTCTATGCAAGAAGAAAACTTAGAAAGAACAAAGAAGTTTGGATCCGAAAAAGTATACTTAGACAGTTCATTCGCTAAGCACAACAGAATGAAGAGGAATTTGTTTCATTTCAAATACTTCTTTTTATTGAAGAGAAGGAATGGAAAAAATCAAAATCTTCCTACAGACTTTCTGAAAGAATGTTGTATGATTTTACAAAATATTCATCTGCCTAATTATTTTCTAAACTTCTAAAATATTTGAAATAATTGTCGATCCTCCAATCCTGCGATTTTTGTGTATTATTCATGAATGATTCTTGTGATTGTCTTTCACACGTTTCTTTTGGCAAATCATTGGAGTCTTAGAGGTGCTGCAGCTCCAAAGAAAGGGCTTACTCAGAAGATTGTTTTGGCAACACCAAAGCCTTCTGGGCTGTCTAGAATCTCTGGACTGGTGTCTGTCTTTTCTTTTTCCTTTCTGCCATTTGCACCATCAGAATATCACCTCGTTCCAGCACGAATAAAAAAAAAGGAAGAAAGCAAAAGAAAAAGAACAGCAGATCTATCCTATTTCATTGTGGCAACTTCTAAAAGACCCTGCGCCAGTTTCTCTCCAAAACAAATTCAGAGGTTGCACTCAAATCTTGCCCGGAATTCACGGCCTTTACACGCTGAAGGACGAACAGTTACCTGGAAACATGACATCGATAGACCTTTAAATCATTAAAAGCTTGACGAGGACTTCCAGTCTTTACAGCCATGGTTCAGAAGAATACTAGCATTTGTCAATGGTGGAGCCGTTGAAGAAATCAATCTCACCATTGATTTGATGCTGATGTTGCATCAATTCAAATATTTCTTTGTGATTTTCTAGATATCATTAAGAAGTGTGTTTATTCAAAAGGAGGATGTAAAAAAACTTTTAGCATGAAGTCAACCAATTTTGGCAGTGGCACGGGCCATTCAGCTAGAAATGGAGTTGATGAGACGGAGTAGTTCGGTTGTCATGATGTATCGAGTCGGCTGTACCCACTCCACCTGTGCATACTTCTCAAGCTCATTCCTCCCCATAAAAGCACACACATCACGCATCCAAATCCCAAGTCCCTGCTCATGAAATCCATCACAGTGGCTCCAACTTCCATAATATGGAAATGTTCATATATTGGCGAACCCCCAACATGGCTTGGCTTCTCGTCGCCATCTTCTTCACTGTCAGTCCGTCAACCTCAACCCGGATTCTAAGCCATCAACCACCCCCACCGCGCGGCGGCGATCGAGCGATCACCTTCTTCATGAACGACGTGCTGGGGACCTCACGGCCAGCGGCCGGTACCGGAGCTCCACCTCCGATCGCAAAGCCCATGGGTGGAAGGCCTCCGGCAACCGCTGCCTTCGCAGGCCAGACTGGTCCGCCCAACAAAAGCTGGTTGCCGCTCCTAACGAGCTTGCATGCATCGGCATTGGAGTCGGGAACAGTCACCATGATCGATGAGACATTAAGAGGCAGCGTCGCACTCGGGCCGCCGACGGCAGGGAAGGTGCAGGGGATGTACGTGACGAGCACAGGGGATAACAGCAGCCACATGGTGGCAATGAAGGCCACCTTCGAGGACGGCAGGTCGGATGACAGCTTGAGATTCTTCGGGGTCCACCATCTAGGCCTGCCGGAGTCTCACATCGCAGTCGTCGGCGGCACCGGAAGATATCACGGTGCAAATGGGTTTGCCGCGGTCAGGGCCACTGGTTCAAGGGAGAGCGCGGACGGGGTTCTCTCGGTTACTGTGTATCTCGAGTAATATAGCCATCTGATTTCGTCCAACAATGCTGCCTGGAGATGCAAAACAGTGGATTTGAATATATTTTTCTCTCCTTTTGAGTAATACTTTGAGTAATTGAATCATAATATATAAAATGTCAGTCACAAAGTAACATGGATAATGGCAGTTGCCAGGCCAGTCTACATGAAAAGAAAAAAAGAACGCCAAAACTGTAGCAAATGGCCACAGCCTGTAAAATTGTGTATTTGTTTTGCTTTCAGATCCTGTGCTAACATTTGCAACTCAGCTGATTCACTTCTCAGAATAAGTTGTTCTCTGAAATTAAAACGTACAAGGATGACGAAGATAAACAACATACAAAACTTGCCCTGCCTCGGAAGGAATTATTAAGAGAGCAATACGATGACAAATTCAATTAATGGTACATTTGTTGGACCGCATATTATAGATGATCTCAGTTTTTGGTTTTATGACTGCGCATCCAAGATACGCTGCCGGAAGTTGGTCACCATCCGGGGCAGCCCTTCCCTCAATGATATCTTTGGCTCCCAATTCAGCAGCTCTTTTGCCTTGGTGATATCTGGTTTCCTCATATGAGGGTCATCTGCAGTGTTGGGTTTGAACTCAATTGCTGCGGTCGAATCAATTGTTTCTTTGACAACCTGCATGGGTAGGGATGAAGTTTCTTGGGGAAAAAAATGCCATATGCGGTTCATGTGAAAACAATTCTCAGACAAACCTCAGCAAGCTCCAACATGGTGAACTCCCCTGGATTGCCCAAGTTGAAAGGTCCGATATGCTCACTTTCCATTAGCGCTACCAATCCATCAACCTAACAAGTTTGCCAGGGGTAATATAAAACTCAAAAGTCATCTTTATAATAATTGACAACTGCAATTTCATGATACAAATAATCCATATTCATTTACTAAGTAAACTCCATATAATAGGTATTTGAGTATCTTTGGCTATGAGTATTTGTTTTTGAGATGGTGTAAGTTCTGTTCTTCTAAAAGAAAATATCAGATGACTTTAGTGATCAAAACTCATCTAATTACAAAATAGTATTGGATTAGCTTTAACATTACTGACCAAATGATGGAGCATGCACCATATAGTCTAGCTCTCCCCGACACAGGTTACCTACTTTCAAACAATCTAAAAACAGCATAAGGATACAAAGCTTGGTTGGTATAAGAATATAGAGCATCATAAAAAGACAGCAAAAAGTTGAGCCTGATCCACACTTGTCTAGCTTAATGCAAAGCTCATTTAGTATTCATCGACTTCTAGTATGAAAATTAATTTTCATTGGGACAAATTTCCGTCTGCATCAAACATCAGAGATGATGTAAGAATTCTATAAATGAAGCAAGCAAATGGTAGTTTAAAACAAACAAGTTCATTTACAACCTAGGCACAAATTGAAGTATAAGTTAGGAAGAAAAAGCATGTTGTTTCGGATAATAGTAAACAGGACAAGAATTATGATTCAGTACCAAGTCAGAAACATATTGGAAACTTCGAGTTTGCTTCCCATCTCCATAAACTGTCAATGGCTGTCTACGAAGGGCCTGTAAAGAATAAATAAAAAGATTAGAATCTCCTGGTCCTCATTGTTCTTTACCATGTGAAGCTCACAATTTTTGCATTATGCAAGCAACTAAGGATTTAAATTCATATGAAAGGGTGAAGCCAACCTGTGCAACAAAATTGCTGACAACACGCCCATCATCAATGCACATGCGAGGCCCATAAGTATTGAAAATACGTGCAATACGCAACTGAAAATGGGAACTTTTTCTCACTTGTCCATGAAGTAGACACAGAGTTACAATTACTTCACTTACAGTCGGCAAGCAAGCGAGGCATACCCTTCCTAAATGTACTTGAATAGAAGATGTACAAAAGAATTATACAAATTATTAGTCCATATTGCCAAGATGCAATAACCCTAGGAGGCTAAGAGTGTCAAGAATACCATCCTCCATTTTTGATGTTCATCAGTAAATATATGAAAATGAGAGAGGAACATTGTCTAAAGGTCATCATGATGCAGGGGGTAAAAGGCATGGCTTTCATTAGTAAGTCCTATTCATCCATACTATACAGAAATACTTACAAAAACCAACTAGCATTGCCATATCTGTAGCATGATTGAACTTTGAGGCAAAGATAGCAGAATAATTCAATATACCACATAGGAGTACATAAAGCCGGTCCAAAATAAATGGAATAAGGTTGCCTTTCATGTTATTTTTACTATAGAAGATAATTGGTTTCTAAATGTGCTGAGAGCAGAGCCATCGCCCCCCTTCCCACTCCAAGTGAGCATGTCCGCCTAACTTTTTCAGGTCACATATGGCCTTTATCCTTTTTTTAGGTTCACTAGGATAGGAATTTCAACTATCGGAGGTGTCAAAATCGCTACATATTCAATGTGGTGCTACTGGATATCTAGTATCAATATGTTGATATGGGATACTGCATCAATATTATGTTTAGTAACCATTCTAATAATCAGTTCACTTTTCCAAGGCATTTGGAACATGAAACAATGCTATGCTCGGCACTCACTGCATTGTACAGCTTGCATATAATGCTATCATTGACATAAGCAGAGCTAGAAACACATACACCATGTGTCACACGCTGTTTCCTGTTGTATGCGCTTTGCAGTTCCTTAGTGCAGAACCCACATGGAACCTGCCGAATATATGTTGTGCAATATGTATTGATGGCATGCATGTACATGTAGCATTTTTCATAATTCAATTTGGTCACTCATGTAAAGCATGTAGATCTTGCATTCTTCATCATCTAATTGTCATTCATGAATTATTAACTCAATCAAATTTAGTAAATTCAGTTGAATTGCAGCAGTTCATCATGAAATGCTGCAAACAGAACTACCATCACCACCCAATATAGTTAATTCATAATAAACACTCGAACATGGTTACCTCAACATCTGCACCTCGATGGTAGTCCATAGTTAAAGTTTCTGCCGTTCTCTTACCTTCATCATAACAACTCCTAACACCTACGAAACACCAAGCAATAACACTTGCAAAATTTGAAGGGCAACTCAAAGATCACATAGGAACTATCAAGGCACTCTTCAGTACACATAAAAAAAAAGTATCAATTGACATGGAGCTTACCAATAGGGTTGACATTGCCCCAATATGTCTCCTTTTGTGGGTGTTCAAGTGGATCACCATAAATCTCACTGGTACTCGTCAACAAGAAACGAGCCCCAATTCTCTTTGCCAATCCCAGCATATTCAGAGTCCCCATCACATTTGTCTTGTAACCATAATTAAGAATTCAAACTTCAACTACATCAAACATCGTATGATGATTTGCAATAACTAGGGACATATCAAGGAACAATCATAAATCAAAACAATCTTGCTCAAACAACTCCTAGCAAAATTATAAATCTTAAAGAATAATCAAAACCCTAAAATTAAGATAAAAAAACCTATTTTTCAGAATGCTAATAGTTCATTTTACAAAAAAATGTTTAGTTCTAGTATCCTACCAGCTTCTAACGATAAAATTTAGCATGATCTCAATCCCAGTCCAACCCCGTCAACAGGATATGCTACAATCCACCTGAACTGATAATAAAGATTCACTTCATCAAAGCAAAGAAAGATGGCGATAAATATTTTTAGATCCGAAAAAAAAAGGATATGATGGTCTTGATGGGATTATACTTGTAATGAACCGGCGAAGCAGGGCAAGCGAGATGGTAGATCTGGTCGACCTCGAGCAGGATGGGCTCCACGACGTCGTGGCGGATCAGCTCGAACCTGGGATTGTGGAAGTGGTGCACCACGTTCTCCTTCCTCCCCGTGAAGAAATTATCGATGACGATGACGCTGTCCCCCCGGGCCAGCAGCTTGTCCACCAGGTGGCTCCCCACAAACCCCGCTCCGCCCGTCACCACGATCCTCAGCGGCGGCCTCCTCAGCCCCACCGGCATCCTCCTCCCAGCGGAGGCGGCGGAGACCGGGAGGAGGTCGCGGTGGGGGACGTCGGAGGTGGGGAGGAGGCGGTCGGACGAGGAGAGGTAGGGCTGGAGGAGGAAGAAGCAGGAGGCGAGGGCGGCGCCGACGAGGACGAAGAGGAGGCGCTGCTCGCGGAGGAGGTAGGAGGCGGCGGCTGACGAGCGGGAGTTGTGCTGCCTCGCGGCCGTGACGGTGTAGGTCGGGGAGTGGGTCCGGATTGGCTGCTGCTGGCCGAGGCCAGGCAGCTTGTGGAGCTGCTTCATGGCTCTCCGGGGAAGATCTGACGGTAGATCCGGGTGATGAATCGGTATATCCGGTTGTCCCTGCGGAACTCCACAAGCCGGAAGGAGAAGGACAGAAAGAATTAAAGAAAGGGAGGAGTTATTTGAAGGGAGCTGGGGATGGTTTCGGTCTTTCGGACAAGAGTCGAGGAGGGTTGAGACTTCGGGCACATCAAAGTGGACTCGCAGATGGAAAGGGGGTTGGGCTAAAAGCTCGCTCAAGACAGCCCATTTAGGGCCTATTTGGCAAAACCAATAACATAGCCTGTTAGCTTGCTTTTTTTTTTTTTCTTTTTTTTATCCAGATCCACTCTAATTCTGACCTAAATTCCATCAACAAACCTTTTGGATTGTAGGATAAAAAAAAAAAAAAAACTATGAAGGTTATATTTTTTCTTCCATAAAATTTGGGCTAGAGAGAGATTGGGTTGATATGGATCTTACTTAAATAGGCTGTATAATTCATAATCCGATAGAAAATCTAACTTGATTGGATTTTCCAAATACTATGTTCTAAGCCTCTTGGGCTCATGACATTGTGTGAGAAGGCCTCAACAGTGCTTCATAATAACCCACAATTTCTCTTTTTCTAGTTTAGCTCATGTGCATAACAAAATGGGATGGCTCTCTCCCCAGAAACAAATCGTATGTGTTGAGCACAAAATAAACCTGTAAACTAAGACCCAAAGTAAACAACAAAGCCATCTTTAATTTCATCCATTTGTATTCCCATGCTTCTCTGAAGATGCTTAATTTGCACTCATAACCTCTCACAAATTGATTAGGCTTCAAATCACCTAAACAAGCATGAATGTATATATTTACCTTCACCCTGATTGCACCATTCTGGCTATAGGTACCCATAGCACTTTAGTTTTGAAACTGTTTGGTAGAAAGTAGAAACATACAAGAATATTTGTCGATGTTTATTTTATAATTTATTGAATCTCTTGTTCAAAGAGTTAATAGAGTATGATGCTTCATCATAATTAACTATTTTTGAAGTATTTAAATTAAATAATTAAAAGAAAACACCATAGAATAACTTGTCTCAAACTAGAAACAAACCAAAAAGCTTTGTCTTAACCAAGGCACCAAAATTACAGCTTTTATATATCCATTTTTTTCTTAAAAAACAAAGAATGTTGACCGGAAAGAATACAAGAAAAATGATACCTAATAATCAGCATGACCGATATTCACTCTCGTCACAGCTGCAGCCTACTGATATTTCGACAAAATAGAAACTTTGATCTATATCATCGGCCTATAAATTCCTGTGATGACAAAATTTTGAAGGAAAATTAATGACTCCAATTCTTAACCATCTAAGAAAATCTTCGGATATCATGGGACTCGATAAATTTGATAAAAATGAGCTTTAGATAATTTGAAAGAGTCATTGGAGATTACTGACAATACCTACTTGACTATTCATTCTCACTTGACTTTTCTTGACTTACCTTTTCTAGCACGAGAATTATAGGGATAAGCCACCCTTTCTTACTTATGAACAATGGAGATGGATCGATAACGCAAGCTATTTAAAGACAAACTTGGTCCACACTTCACAAAGAGGAGGTATACTTAAATCAATTTTTTTTGTTGAAATCCATTGGATTATAATTTTAGATGTGATAACATTTAACTATGCTGGGGCCTTATAAGCACATCTATGTTGCAAAGCGGGCCTAAACTTTCAAAGGTTTATGATTCCAGTTCTTGAATATTTGGGGGGGAAAAATTGATCTGTCATGTTAAATGCGAGGTGTAGGAATTCAAATTCCTCGCATGTTATTAATCTTTGTGATCATATTTTGTAAATACTAGAAATTATTAATATCATTCTGTAAATTCTAGACCATCATATAAGCTATCTATAGTAATTTGACAAAATGGTAAAATTTTATGTTTTTACTAAGTAAGCCATGATGGGTGGTTACGCAGAGTTGGTCATATTAATCTATCAAGTTAAATAAACTAAGTTAATTGGAAACATGTTAGGATGAAATTGAGTAAGTCAATGCCTAACAATGCCTAGGGATGCTATTATAAGAATTTGGAGGATATGAGAATGGACAAGGTCTTCAAATTGTGCCAGATTGTGACAAAGATGACAAAGGGAGATGCGAAAGGTTGCAATAGTGGCTACTTATGCCTAAAGCCTAAGGAGAATTAAGATGATCAAATTGGAATTGTAACTTAGTTACCTCTAATAGGTAAAAATATCATCACCTTAATAAAAGAACAGGTTAGACACTTCGTGCCTAAATTCTCTTTTTTAAACTTTACTAGTGAAAAAATGTTAGGTCGAGTTAGACCAGATCAAGCTGACTAAGGCCTTGAATCATCTTGCCCCTTCTTTTAGACAAGGTTACATATTAGCATGCATATGCAGCCACTTATGATGTAGATACCATATCCCTTTCCATTTGATTGTTGTCACAGTTCAAGCTAATAAAAAAAAAATAAAAAAAAAGAGGGCATTCCATGGTTCAGCCGAAGTAATCCAACAAAACAAAATTAATCAAGAGAGAGTTCCAAGGGACCTTTATTTCTAAAGAGCTATATGCATCCCCCCTTCCATGTCACCACCTTCGAAAGTGCCATATAGAAATCCTTTCAAGGTTGCTTGGGGCCGGATATTTCTATCCATCACCATCCATATTGATGAAAGCCCAAGCTAAAAACCTCATCAAACATAGGAGTCCACCTTTCTAATAAACCGTAACCATCGATCTGCCATCATTAACATGGCACCACTATTTGTTATGCATCTCTCCAAGCATTTTCTTACCTTGCATCTTTAGAAAATGCTCATCATGCTTTGCTTTTTGCTCTATCTCAAATCTTGAGTCCCCTGTAGATGCTCTCTCATCTAGCCAAGCCACAATATCGGCGAACACAAGCTCAATGTTTTCAAGTGGTTCACCGGAGGTGAGGGCGTGCCACATTCCAGGGTACAGCTTGAATGTCTTGTCCTCGCTTAAGGCCGATTCATGGAGCAATTTGCTCACCGATGGATCAGTTACGATATCGTCTCCACCATGCACAACCAAGAATGGCAGTGAAACCTGTTGCCAAAGAGGAGAAGCAGGCATTAACATGAAAATTGAAGTTTAGGAGGTGAAATCGAGGCTAATAAAACTGTTTCTGAATTCTTAATTGGTCATCTTCAAGGAACAAGACCTAATCAATCTTATGCATTTAATTCAACGATGACCACAATTAGTGGGGCCATCAATCAACTAGCTAGGAAGCAAGGATTTGCTTTTCAACTCACTATGAAAAATCTGCGAAACATGTCGTCAGCTTAATTGCTCGAGTTTTTGGTACAATAAAATGCCTATCAGTAAGACCTCTTCCTTGGGGCCTAAACACAAAGACACCACAATCATTGAATGGTATCTTAGGTGTAAGAAGTGGACACACTGCTTGGCCCCAACCATTCTGGACTTCAAGACCATGTTGGAACTTGGTAAACATGCAACTTGGATAAATTGCTAGCTTTTTATGTCATGATCCATGTTATGATCTATGCACCATTCATCAAGCTTTTGTCGAGCTAATATGACTCAATTTTGAGAGAGTCGAACGTATCATTGATTGTAGAAAGGAGCACGTATTGTTGTTATACATGGAACCAAAATTCTCTTAGATTAGCCTAAGAAGGTTTCTTTGTTAACAAGCCATGCATGGTATGATAGATTAATTCCAAGTCTCTTGGTACAACATTAAACAAAAATTAAAGTGACTATTAACATGCAGGAAGACCAATACCTTCTGATCTGAGTTCGTTTTGTTGTACGGCGTAGTCATTATTGCTTAATGTCTAACTGGTGCACTTTAGGTTAGTTTCCATCTTAGAGAGCAAGAGAAGATAACATGTCACCATAACTAGACTTGTTTGGGTTGTTTAGTTCTTATTGAATTGCTTAAAATAGACGCTCAAGGACGACTTTCTTTTTCATACTTTTGTAGTGATGTTAGACCAGGGATATTATATGAATGTGTGTTATGTGGTCTAAGCTAGCTTAATTAATAAAACCTATCGGTGGAATAGAGACAAAATATGCTGACATAATGACACTTCTAATAAAGTTTATCTGACTTAAGCCCTGGTATGTAAAATTTAAAAGAGATAAAAAAAGATTAGGACTAAAAGGAAGGGATAATTGAATAAAACTCATGTTGATCAGAAGAAAGATGTTACCTGGTGAAGGTTCTTTTCAATATCTAGGCTGACCATGAGAAGCTCATGGCCGGTTTTTAAGCGAGGTTTTCCCTTGTAGCAATAAGGATTAGATCGAATCTACCAAATATGATTAATTCATGTATTAGAAATAAATCATAAAAAATAATTGAGATAAAAAGTTGAGAAGGAATGATATGTCATGGATCTCCAAGTATGTTAATTTACCTCCTCTCTTTTCTCAGGATTTTTGAAGGCAACATCGATAATATCTTGCGAGGGGATTATCTTCCACGTTGGTATGATGTTGCACAACTTCCTCAAAACGCTGATCACGAATGGGTGAGGCTTCATTTCATCAGCAATCTGAGATATAAAATAATTAAAGAAACCAAATAAACAATTCCAATTAGTTACCATTTATACTAAAATAATTGCCAAAAGCCTAAACAGTACATGAATCTAGGATACCAGATACCAGTCTACGAAGGAAAGATATAAATTAACCAATAAAGAGTTACCAAAAGAGACAGCTAAATCCATATATTACAATCTACCAAAAGGGAATCCACATACATGTTCTAGGCTTTGTGAGAAAAGTTATAGTATGAAGAATACAAAAAAGGATGGAAGACCGAAGGCCTTGTGAGAAAAGTTATAGTAGGAAGAAAACAAAAAAGGATGGAAGACCGAAGACCTTGCACATAGGAGCAACCAAAATGGCACCATTCCAATAGGTTGGCTCTCTTCTATGGAGGAGGAGGACCATTGCTCCTCCCATGGACTCTCCAAGAAGAAACCGTCGCTTCATCTTATTCTCTTGCCTCTCTGGTATTTTGAAAGAAATGGAAAAATTATAACTTCTTTTTGATAAGGAATGGAAAATTATAACATACATACATATATACACACATGTATTATTGCATATATTCTTAAAATTAAGTTGATATATACCACCTGATAGAAAGAAAGAAAGGAAAGAAAAAAGGAGGAGTTTATACCACAAATGCTCATAAAATAGTTAGAGCAATCATCAACAAGGGCATTAAAGCTTGGTACATATCCTTGCAATCCAGAAGATTTCCCATGACCCTCGTTGTCTAATCCATAAACTGCATAGCCTGCCTTCGCTAGCCGAGTTCCTGTGTCTTTTTTTTTTTTTTTGGAAAAAAAACATTAGTTCTCCCCTACCAACTATATTCAATCCAAAACTTCAGGAAAAATAATTATGTAGAAAAGGAGCATAACATGTTTAGAATCAGGGATAATTACTCTAAATGATTATGTAAAAGAATACCTCTCATATACATGCTGCATTCCACTCCATATCCTAGCAAATTCCGGCCATGGAATCAAAGCTTATGAATTTAGAATAGTAGCAGATCAGCAATCTTTTGCTCATATACATGAAACCAAAACTTATATATTTATATACCGTGACATAAAAAGATTAAGGCCTTCGGTTCTTTTTTCCTCGGAAGCCATCTACATGTAAAGAGCTCTAATCCACGGGGACTCGTTATAAATTCCTGAAATCACAAGCAAACAAAAGATTACAAAAAAAAAACCCCTATATATGGCATAAGAAATTCAACTAATGTTGCACCAAAAATTAAAGCTTTTGATAGCTGACTAACCTCTTCATATCTGATAGACTCGTTGTCTTGAGCCTGCAAAATTTAATGTCAAAAAATAAGTCCATACATATGCATGGAGAGGGGGAGAGGGAGGGAGGGAGAGAGAGAGAAAAGGATAGAGGGAGAGAGATGCTGTGAGGCGGGTGGCAATCGAACGTACCATGAGAAGAAAGAGCCACAAAAATATGATATGGTTTTGGTGGAGATGAAAAGGAGATGGGAGCGTAGAGGATATAAAGAGAGAGGAGTAAGGAAGGTAAGCGAGGGGTTGCTTAAATAAAATAGACGGACTCCCTTCCCTTTAAACTTGGCGTATAGCTAGGAACATTAAATGAATGGGATTGCCCTTAATCCCTTTCCTTTTAAATAAAGAGGCGAGATGAATGCATCCATGTTTTGAACCTTGAAGCGGTTACAGATATAAATGAGCCTACAAAATTGAACCGGGTTAACCAGACTCAAACCTAGCCCATTTTTACCTCAATCTGATCCAAACAACTCATATTTCTTTCAACATAACTTGAATAAATCCCAACTTTATCTGACCCAATCTATTTAGGCTTGATTGGCTCAGAAATTGGGTTCGATGATGGCTTAACCTTGCCATCATTTCAAGGTTTGCTTGCTGTGATCAAGTGCCGAGTTTGTGTGGATTTATTTTTTTTGTTGACTGAATGGGAAGCAATTGCCACCCAGAACGTTTTAGAGTTTGTGTGGAAGTCAATGGGTCTTTGGATAACGTTCACAAGTGGGCGCTTTTGGTGGGCAAGGAGCCAATGGCTCTTGAGACGAAGGATCGGACTTCCAGAAGGCGGCTTCCCTTCAACGCGTGGGCACTGGGGATGGTGATCGAGTTGCAGTCCATCATGGCCGTAATGGTCCGGTGCCATCGTGTTAAGGTGAATGGCCCACATATTTTGACTTCTAACATGGTTTGGTTCTGGGTCAAACATTGAACTCATTTGAGGTTAGTTTGAGACCCGGCAGATTATACCTGTCTGTCTTAACTTTTTTAACTTACTCATTCTTTTCATTTATTAGAATAATTTTAGAGGTCACGGAACAGCCTGCATCGCTTATAATATTTTTTTGTTAGCATAATATTGTTAAAGTGATTTTAGGGATCACATTACAGCCTGTATCACTAATAATATTTTTTATTATTAGTAAGATCCTATATTAGCTTATATTATTTTTTATATATGAAGTCTGTACACGAGTATATATAACTCTTGAGATGTGTCGAATATGAAGGAACATAGATCACTTTTTTCTCTCTCTTTTTCTTTTATTTTTTTCTTTTTTTTCCAAATATTTCAACATTATTCACGTAAATGCAAATTGATAATTGTGTTTCCTCTTTTATTTTTGCCCCTCAATCTTATATGCAAAACAAAAACAATTACAATTACTAATTACTGGTGGCTGCTGTGAGAAAAAAAAGATAGGCAAGAATAGCTATGTTCACTTGGAAAGAAGCATGGATGTCCACAATAGATGTGCTCATTTTTTGCTGGTGGCTAATGAATGTTCTCTTTCCTCCACAGAAACTAAACTAATTGTATTTATATCCTCAAACGAGGAGATCTTTGGACCAACTCTGAGAGTACGTGCTAACTCTCCCACAAGGATGCAGGAGGTTCAAGATTTTAGACGAAAGATTTAGCAGTTCACATCATGGAGAAAAAGAGGAACATAATGGTATATTTGAAGAGGACCAAATTTTCAACAAGAGTCTCAAGATTACAGGCAAAAGATCTAGCAGCTCACATTAGAGAAATAACGATTGAAGAGTAAGAAAATGGTATGTTAGGATGGCAAAATTTTTTGCAACCTGAATTAGAGAAATTTCTCACAACTTGGACGGGAAACTTGGCCTGAAGGAAGGGAAAGAAACGAAATGGAAGAAATAGAAACATAATTACACCAAGACATGATGCGAATAGGTCCAGCTAGGTCCCACACAGGAGCTGAGACCAACAGTACGCCTCGAGGGCCCAGAATCTACTTTCTATTCCTTCTTTCCAGCATTCCGATGGACGTGAGGGAAAAAAAAAAGAAAGTTGTCTCTTTGGTGAAAAAAAAAAAAAAAAAGAAAAACAGTCATGAAAAACATCCATAAAAAAAAGTATGATCAAAAAAAAATAATTTCTATTTGGTTAGAGTTATTAAAAAAAATTAATTTTTACATAATAATTATATTCTTATATTTTATGAATAAAATTTGTGGAATTTAGAAAAGTCTAATTTCCAATATCTGTAAATTAGGATAATTTTTTTAAAAGATACTTTTTCAGTTTTTAAATAAAACAAAGTAACGGTATAATAGAATATAAGCTACTCTAAAATTTGTCACTTTTTTATATTAAACTACCCATACAAAAATTATCTTTTTTGGACATCAAAGTTTTATAAAAAATATTTGAGTGAGAAAAAAATGTTTTTACAAACCAATTGGGCCGTAGAACTGATTACTTTAGCATTTTCCAAAATTCAACCTATATCCATCACATTTTGATCATCTCCTTTTTCTTTTTTTTCCCTCTCTGTCTGTACAAATTTAGCTAAGCATTTTTTTTTTAAGCGGCTGCTTACCCACATTAGCCTTGGAAATAGAATGTTCACGTTGCCCCAAGTGTCTGTGCGAGAAGCTTGGGCCACGCTCTTTGCACTCGTAAGCTCGTACAAAGATTGTGGCCTCGCAGGTCACCAAAGGTGGTTGTGCAATCGCATGCAACAAGTCTAACGCTTTAAAATATCAAAACAAATTATTTAATTGAGAGTGAGGTGACGATCGAAACAGAGAAAAATCTTATTCCATTTATCATGAGTCAGAAAGTTAGCTAGGGGATTATTATGCAAATAGCCAAATTATTTAGGTATCTGATTATGATGGTCAAAAGTCAGGAAACAAGAAAGTAACTTAATGTTCCAAAGAAATACTATTTTTTTCATATGCTTTATGGTTTCTGGGCCCCATCTTTATGATATATAGAGTTATACATACTGTTCTGACCAAACCAAGAATATGTAGTTTATTCCCACAAAAAAAAAAAGAAAAAACAAAGTTTCTCATGCATTCCACTAGTCAGCATCACCTTTATGGTATATAGAGTTGTTAGGGGAAAAACCCTAGGTCATATATCCACAGAGGCGCTCGGCCGAAGAGCGCCGACCGGAAAGCCGCTCGGCCAAAGGATGCCGACCAGGAAGGCGCTCGACTAGAGGGCGTCGACCAGAGCGCGCGCCAAGAGGTGCCCCACCCAAAGCTGCTCGGTTAGAAAGTGCCGACCAAAGACAGCGCCAAGGCGCTCTGCTAGAAGGTGCTCGCCTAAAGGGCGCCGACCAGGAGTACTTGAAGCAACCCCGCCACAGGGCGCCCCATTGGGCGACCAGCTCGGCTCGGCACTCTTGCCGAGCCGATGCCTTAACCAAATGTTCAACCTCCGCCTAAAGTCCAAGGGACTGACAACTCCTACGGCTTGCGACCTGCCACTATCTCCAAGCCATCAAGGCATAAGATCTTCGCAGGTATTCGGCACGACCTGCCATTAATGCACGAGACTCTCTCAAGCCTCCGATGCACTCAGTCATTTAATGAACACGGCCCAAGACGATCTCCGGATCACTGAACCATCAGAGCGCATGGCTCTACCTGACCGCCGGTTCATTCGGTAATAAATGCACTTACCATCCACAGACCCCAGGCCCGCTACGGCCGGCGGTTCAACCACTCCAACAGGTCCGATCGACCGTGACAACTCCCTGATTCCGGTCTGATTCGGCCCTGTTCTCCACTATGTCATAAATGGGCCAAATCGTGCCCAATTATCACAGACAGGGACAAATCCCCCGGTTACCTCCCAGGTAACGTAATCCCCTCCTATAAAAGGGAAGCTGGGAGAACCAAGGGGGGGAACAAACAAAAAACGGAAACAGATCCCCGGGACTGAACCCGCCGGGAAGCATAGATACAATTGAGGACGTCATCCTCTTCGTCTTCTTTATCCTATCCAAATATTCTTGCTGTCTTCTCCATATACTCTCTTCCCTGCTCTCTTCACATACTTGCCCCCTCTGACTTAGGCATCGGAGGGCCGGCGCCGGGGAGCCCGGCCACCGGTTTTCCTTGCAGGACTTGCACACCCCCCCGCAGCGGAGGACGCAGCCGGCCGGCGCACCGCCGTCCGCCCCCTGTAGCAGTGGAGCTCCTCCTTCCCCGGCTTCGCGGTGGCCCCCGGGTCCAATTTCCAGCAACAAGAGTTTTACTGTCCTCACCAAACCAAGTATGTAATTTATTCCAACAAGATAAAAAATTCTCCCATGCATTCCACTAGTCGTACTCGGCTCGACTCGTAAGATAACATATTTGCAAATCTCAAACTTAACTCCTACTCCTCTCTCTCTCTTTCTTTCTTTCTACATATATATACATACTTATGTAGGTAGGTAGGTACGTACGTATCTATGTACACATATATATACATACACTATATATGTATATATCCATATGTCATACATACATACATGCTTTTATAAATCATGAAATATATTTGATTGGTCTAAATATAATTAAATATGAATTTAATATGCTTGAATCTTTACCATAGACTCTATTAGCAAGTTTGAGCAAAACTAAATGAGAGAATAGTATTTACCCAAATAGTCATGAGACATTCCAAGTAGTCAAATTCAATTATATCCAAATGTCCATTCAGTCTAAAAATATGTAAATGCTAAATTGACATGGAAAAAAGAAATATCAGAGTTTTCATGATCTTCATGCTTATTATTTATCATCCACTATTCTTTCATACACATAAAAAATCACAACTCTACTTGTGGTTGGTGGAGGGATAAGATCTCACAAACTCATCAATGTAACTCACACGAGTGGGGATCTTGAATAAACAGAAAAAATAAAACTCGGTCATTTTTTTGACTTATCGATTCAACTAAATTATGAAAAATTCGACAAGACTCGGTTGAGTCTGGGTCGATTTTGAATATTGCTAGAGTCATCTTGATTTCTGGCTCAATAAACTTAATTTTAAATTTGGCCGAGTTTTCCAACATCAACTTACTTATTGCAAGAGCATTAAAATAGGCTATTTAAGAGATCGTAAGGTCTCCCTCCACATTATTTATATATTAGCAAAAGTCAAAAAACATAATTGAAGAAGTCTACGTTGTCAAATGATCTGCAGGATCTGCCATGTTGCACATTCCATTTAGCTAACACATTTGTTTAAACAAATCATCCCAAATGACCAATAATTTTACCTACAAGACATTCTATACTAAATACCTAATTGTTGCTGCTCGGAGAGCCCCACTTTAAAGATCAAATAGCCGGCATGTCCTTTAGCAGGAGTCTCTTAGCAAGTTTATAGCAAATGCACCATTATCTATCCTTGTCTCCAATTAAAGAGGGAATATGGGAGAATTAGAATAAAACTAACAGAACATGTGTTCTCTTAGCTTTATCCACCAAATAGGCTGCTCCTAGCCTCTATATGGAATAGAGAAATAGGCAAGTAATTAAATAGCTATGGCTTCTTGTTTGGTCTTGGAGTGATAGAAGGAGTACCAAATGGATCCCAAGGAAAATTACCCAAGATGTCCAATGAAACAAACATATGCAATTATTATTTTGTAAACTTTACATCAGAGAGCTTTCAATTCTCACACACCCCACTGATACACTATAGTCATCTTTTTCCCAAAAATAAAAAACTAATAGAGTACTCTCTTTCCTGCACCCACATCAACTTAACTTCTCAATCAATTCGTCATGAAAGAAATTAGTTGAGTGCTGTAGAGATCTTCGTGAGACGAAAGCTCATATTAGTAGTATCAGTACTCCTCGGAGTAGTTAACACGTTGCTTTCTCGCCATGCAGAGCTATGACTCGATCTTGGGTCGTGCCCGGCCTTGTGTTCTCTTTCTGATCTCGAATTAGAGGGCGTTGCCCTATCATCAAGCCATGCAATGATGTCTGAGAACACGAGATCGATGCTCTCCTGAGGCTCCCCTGAGGTCAGTGCATGCCACATCCCTGGGTAGAGCTTAAAGGTTTTGTCTTTGCTCGATGCTGTCTCGTAGAGGGATCGGCTCACCGAAGGGTCGGTAACAATGTCATCACCTCCATGAACGACTATAAATGGCAATGTCACCTGAAGCAGCCAAAAAAAAAAACAATGGAGTCATGAGTTCTTGTCATTGGATAATTAGTACGTCCTCATATAATGTGATAAGGAAGAGATGCAAGTGTGATGCGAGATGGAGGGAGGCCGGCAGACATGCCTGGTGCAGGTTCTTTTCAATGTCCAAGCTAACCATGAGAAGCTCGTAGCCGGTCTTAAGGCGAGGCTTCCCCTTGTAGCAATAAGGATTGCTGCGAACCTGCGATGATGCCAATTATAAAACGTCAAGAAAACGTTGCAAGCGGAGAGCAGACGACAATATGATGCTGTGGGAATCTTGAGCTGGTTGGTTTTGCTTGCTTGCCTGTTCTCGCCATTCTGGATTTTTGATGGCGCTATCGATGATGTCTTTGGTGGGAATTAACTTCCAAGTTGGAATGATCTTACTAAGCTGTGTCAAAATCTTGATGATTATTGGAGGAGGTTTCATTTCTTCAGCAATCTGTCCAATATCCAAAACAACATTCATGTGAACATATATTTAAGCTTGTGACTGGAAGAGAAAAAGGAAATCACGTCCCTAGCCTAATCTCATGCAGAATACTTTAGTCGCAGGATAGTAATAATAGCTCGGATGTATATAAGGAAGGAAGGCTACAAAATATCCTATATATACAAGTGAATTTTAAGAGTGAAACGAAGTGAAAAAGAGATAGGAGGCAAACCTTGCACATGGGAGCAACCAAAACTGCTCCATCCCAATAGGTCGGCCTCTTCCTGTGTAGAAGAAGGACCATAGCTCCTCCCATGGACTCGCCAAGTAAAAATCTCTTCTTCATTCTATTCTCTCTTCTCTCTAAAACAAAGGTGAGTAAAAATTAAAAAAAGAGTCGAAATAATGAACACATTTACATGCTTATCTGTTCTATATTATCAAACGAGTATCAAATTTTATAACCAATATAACCTTAATGGTTCCTCTCCTCATGAATATATTTGAAAGAAGTTATCTATAGACTACATGGTTTTTCCTAATTATCCCAGATCACCTGGATATTATTTAAATGAAAATATCAACACCTCCTATTTGATGGACTCTTCTTAGATTAAAGAAATAAATAAAAACATTGTTTCTTTAATTTATATATTTTATTTTTCTAATCCCTCAGTGTTTTAAAATTTTTATTGATTTATTTTTGATGTGCATTAGATGAACAAGTTACTGGTATGGGATAAAGAATATCCTTTAATTGCCTTACCGCATATGCTGGTAAAATAATCAGAGCAATCATTCACGAGGCCATCAAAGCTTCGGATGTAGCCTTGCAATCCAGAGGACTTCCCATGGCCCTCATAGTCGATTCCATAGACTGCAAATCCCGCCTTAGCAAGCTGTATCCCAGTACCTGAATGGTACAAAGAAATATGTTAAAAATCTAACGTTAAGAATGAAATCCACGTATTGGTGCCACATTATAATTAATATGCGGCTTTAATATGTACAGTTAATTCTTAAATAATTTAATTGGAAGTCAATTTAAACAGAATAACTTCTTACCTTTCATTGAGATGCTGCACTCCATGGCATATCCTGGCAATAAAAAAAGCAATTAAAAAAAATACATGGAAAGAACAGAAAGACACGAAACCCATCAATGTCAAAATCATAGAGAGAGAGAGATACATAGAAGATACAAAGATCCAGACCACTATCTTTTATAAAGTATTTTTATTGCTCTTTCGTGTTTTCCTTTCTTATAATTTTTTTATAAATAATTTCTGTAAACTCTTTTTTTCTAATGGCTTTGCCTCTCTCTCTTGATATATATATATATATATATATATATATATATATATATATATATATATATATATATATATATATATATATATATATATATATATATATATATATATATATATATTTGCTTGAGAACAAAATAAATATTTAAATATCAGAAAGAAGAGGGTCTTGGCAATGAATACCATGACATAGAAAGATCAGAGCTTTCGGTTCTCGGTTCTCAGGAAGCCATCGGCATGTAAAGAGCTTCAATCCACGAGAATTCAATAGGAATTCCTGAAACCAAGAGACTCGCCGCCGTTAGTTTGAGATATATCGAGATTAAAGACATGAAAAACATAAAGATGAAGAGGAGTTCCCATCGCTAACCTCTTCATATTTGATTCCCTCCATACTCTGTCCCTGCCAAAAAAAAAAACAGAGAACAGACGGGATTAAAATAAGAAGGAAGCCTGAACTAAATAAAAATTATTCCACATGGAGTCTTGTTTTGTGATGAACCTACCGTGCAGCAGAGAGATCTTACAAGTGCCAATAAGATAGAGAGTAGAAGGGTTTTAGATAGAAGGAAGGATGGAAGCAGTTGTTTTGTTGCAGCGTTAAAAGGTGGCGACGGTTTGGACTTGGCCTCTCCTCCCCGTTCCTCCCTTTATATTGGGAGTTTTTGCCTTCTCCTTGAAGACAGACTCGGTCGCCAGCTTTTTTACAGCAGCTCCGGGTCTATTCAGCTATCCTGGAATTGGAATCAGTCAACCGCATAAACGTGCGTACTCTTCTGCGCCATCCCTATCCTCCACGTTTGATGTTTGTTTTTGGAGGCTATCCAATGTGGCCAAATTAGAATGCAGACCCACCTTTAATCCAACTCTTATTCTCGTGAAATCCTGGATAAGTCCAATTCAATTCCAGTCACCACGGCACGGCTTTGGTGATCTGCATCAGATCGGTGTTTACAGGTGTGACGTGATGGAATCTAAATGTATCCAGCTATCGCTTGATTCTTCCAGTGCTGGCACACTGAACGCAGCTTGGCCTGCAATTGGTTCAGTAAACCTGTGATTCGACCAGCTCTCAATGGAGTTATAGCAGAGCAGTGGTGAATCGGGTCTAAACCTGAAAGTGACCCAAATTAAACCATTGACCAAGTCAAAAACAGGTCAAATATTACGTAATTCAGTTCAATCCAATCGAGACTCTGATCTAACTCAATCCAAGAATAGATGACTTTAGTTCTCTTATCCTTGCCCTGCTGTCATGTTTGGGCTTATAGATTAGATATTAAATTTACTATCTATAGGATGAAGGCTTGGCTTATATTGAACTATCTTGTTTTAGCTCGAATTACGTCATCTTGAGGGCATTAGAGGAAACTGGAAACATTTTTTAAATTAAAAAAGAAAATAACTTTGTTTGTGACTTATCATTCTAAGGTTTCCTTCCGAACATAAAATGAATAATCTTTTCTTTTATGAGGTTCAAATTTGGCCTGCCCTAATCCAGACTCAAAAGGATCAAGTTGGTTTTGGGTTATGTTTGACCTACCATAGCCTGAATGATCGTGCGGTCCAGAAGTTCTCCGAGAACATTCTGTAAGATCCGAATCTATAATCATAACTCGAAAGAAGATTGGGTCAAGTTCAATCACGCTCGTCCTTGTTCAAGCTAGGCTTCGTTATAGGCCTAACAACCACCATGTAGCCTAATAGTTTGTGATGTGGAAACGAATGTTAGCACAATCAATTGCCTATAACTTGCTTATGTGAGATAAATGTACGTACCATATTACCACTCCTATTCCTGAATTGTAAACCCCAAACCCTAGCCCTACATTTAATTGTTTGACTCAGGGATACAGATCAATTAGGCTGGTAGGTCATGAAGACCATAAATTTTTAATAGCTTTAGCCCCCAAGCTGGACCATGCACGTCTATAGCTCCAGCCTTCTGAATTGGAGCGAAATATACAATCTTGGGACATGATTAGGATTGAAGACACCCTTGGTGCTACATTCACACGAGTAGCACGTGCGTCTAGGGAAGGAAGAAGGGCGCCCCGGATCGAGTGGAAAGACGGGGAGCACGTGGAAAGTTGTTTTCACGTGAGACTCGGATGTTTGACCTATTTATAAGGGAGAGGGAGCCCCACACGAGCTCACCAACGTGGACCATTCATTTGGTGCATGGGAACAAGGGCCCACCCTAGATGCTAAGATGTTTTGGGGCCCCAACCCAAAAGAGTATTTTTTTTTATTTTCATTTTTTGCTAAAGCGGATAGAATCATACTTGACGACTACGAATACACCCAATAAAATCAGAAAATAAAATGAATGGTTAGTCAATGGACCAGTCCAATCATAGAGCAACACGTACACAAACAAATAGACAAAGAAAAAGGAGCGCAATACATGCGCTTCCGTGCATCTTGCTTTGCAATTAAATTGGTCTACCGACTCAACGATAGATCTAGTCCAACTAAAAATTATATCTTGATTTTGCATGGGGCTTTAGGCTAGGCTCTTAGTCTATTGCCCGCATGCTATGCCTTGAAATTATTATGCCATTGTTATGTCTAACTCTGGTACAAAGTCCAAATTCTCACGAGAACAGTGCAAGCTCAATTTAAACACAGAAAAAGGAGCATTTCTCAAAATCAAGTGCGAAACTCTTAGAAGCAGCACTTGCATGAAATTTGTGATTCAAAGCATTTTACCCGTTGGTCATGGCACCGTATGTATATTCTTTTACCCTCAGTAGGATGGCACGATATGAGCTTTTAATGAGAGAATTTTCAACGAGGAGGCAGACTGCACATTTATCATGGCTGGTTAGAACATCCTCCCCACTAATTAACTAGCATTAAAGTCCTCTGTCTCTTCTTCTCCACATTTTGCTAGATTTTGACCGACGACGAAGGGGTACACTTATCTGATGCACGAGTTGCATCTCGTCCACACTACAAAAAGATGCAAGATCCTGACCACCAGGCCAAACACGAGTTTGTAGTTAGGTCCGCAACCTGCAATCTCATCTTTAATTATATAGATATAATTTAAATTATGAAGCGCGAATTATATTGTAGTGTGAGATTTTATGAGATGTCAACGTTATATTTTGCATAGAAAGGGGAGAGGGTTTTTTTTCTGAAAAAAGAAAATCTTAGCCGGTAATGTCGTACTTTGCATGAAGCATATTAGATGCACTTGAGACTGAACCAGACTAAACTTTGCAAGTTCGAATCGGCCGGGGTCCGGGTCCAAGACTCCAAAGGCACAACAAATCTGGTTCTTACCTAAGTGCGAATGGGGCTCTAGCAATTCCATCATATATCAAATAGTTACGACACGTCTTTGAATTGATGTTGTTGGGATACGATCCGCAGAAAATTTAGAATCTCAATTATAATTAAACTTAGAGACCCTTCATGAAAGGTGCATGGCGTAATACCCAATCCTCAAATAATGAATCACTTAATACATGAACTATTCTTCTACTTCCTCACTTTCCACTAGAAATCCTCTCTGACTCGAGCATCGGAGGAGCCAATCCGATGAGCTCCACAGGAGTGGCCTGCATTATCGGTCCAAGATGGGCAGCAACATGACCTGTTTGGATGTTAATTTTGTTATAATTCGGGCTTACATATGAGTTTCATCGGATAAATGGCAGGAGTATAAACAACCCAAATCTGGTTCGGCGCTTCCCGAGCATTGCTATTTATTGTTTACCGCAAACCTCTGCTTCTCTTCTGCATAACTTTTTTACCCACCTAATGATCATTTAAATGAAGCTAATGTAGAATTTATAGTGTTCAGGAATTCTGAAGTTTCTGTATTAAATTTTATTCTGGTTCTCTAGTTTGAAACATGCATTTTAGATTTTTTTTTTCCCCAGATCGCATGCATCTTAGAATTGAGCTCCCCGTATGAAATCTTTCTTCCCAGTTCAGACTTTTTTTTTGACGTAAAATAGAGAGAGTGAGCAACTTCCCCCAAACTTTATTGAAAGAAAAAAAATATTTACAAGAAGAAGGGTGGTAATTACACACATAGAGAGATAGGAAACAGAGGTTTTGGCATTACAAAGACAAGCTCCACAGGAAAAAAAAAAGTATAGTATTTTATGCAAAACAGAGGAGGTGATGCTCTTCTTTTCAAGAAGATCCTTGAGTTTCTCTCGTGCCATGAGCAATTGATCCCAACCTTTTCTTAGATGGACTTGTGAATTGTCCTTTTCCTCCATGGGGACCAAAGAGATGTTAAATTCGGTGGCAATCTGCGGAGATTTAAGCATGATAAAAGAGAAGACCACAATGCTTGGGCAAACAGACAACGAATGAAAAGGTGAGAAGCAGCCTCAGAGCGGGAGCCACGAAAGGGGCAGCCGACACTTGCCCTCTATCCTTTCCTTGCCAAAATTTCTCCAGTATGTAGCCAGCCAAATGAATACTTTGACCTTTTCAGGCACTGGAGCCTTTCAAATTGTCTTGTAGAATTGACAACGGACCCCGCCATTATTAATAAACTTGTAGTACGAATCAACACTATACTTTCCATCACGACAGGGCTTCCACACTGGCACATCACCAGAATCAATTGGATGAACAGAGGAGAACAGGGCCTTCAATTGGGACGTTCCGCTGGTGTAAAAAAAATATAAAATATATAAATAAATTTATTTTACTTTATAAATTTAAGTTGTAAACTTTAATCGATAATTATCCTTAAGGTGGCCCCCATACCACATTCATGTACGGCTTGCTTGATAAACTGTTGGATAAACATCATTATAAGGTAGTTGTAGAGTTAACTAAAATTAACGGGTACAATATCTCTTAGTGATGGATTGAATGATAATATTTATTACAATAGAGAATCAAGGGTCCTGGTCTTGCCTATAAAAGGGGCTTGTGTACATTCATCATTATGTCCCATAAAGTTAGAAAAAGACTAGAAGTCCTTTTTCTCATTAAAGTGTTCTTGCCGAGTTATCCTGATCAAAGACATTCACTATGGCAAGAGGTATGCGTTCCTATTTCCGCTGCTTTATATATAATATTCAGATTATTCATATATGTTTAAGGCTTTTATAAGTTTTTGGGACTATTAGTAATTTTAACATAATATCAGAGTAGAAGTTCTGAGTTCGAACTTTGTTTCCGTATTCTTTAACTCCGTTATCAAAAAATTTCACATGTTGAGCTCACCCATTAAAGAAAAGTCCGAACTATATAGTATATATGAGAAAGAGTGTAAGAAAATATAAAATATGTAAATAAATCTATCTCATCCTATAAATTTAAGCTTCTGGGACAATTGGTGATTTTAAAAGCTTGACTCCTCTAAAGAACAAATCATGAAATAAGGATTCAAAAGGAATTGGTCCTAACAATCAATCTTCCCAAAATCTAATATTTTCACCATTGCCATGTTTAAAGGAAGCACAGTTCCAAAAGGCTTCAAGATCAGAGCAAATGCCCTTCCAAACCGGGTAGGCTCTGAAGGGTCGCCGCCTGACACGCACGGCAAACCGACATCTCGTGCGGTAGGCAGTTGTAACTTGCTTCCTCAAATAGATTCGCTGCCACTACCAACACTATGATTCATCATCAATCTCCAATCCCATTTTGCATGAAGGGAGAGATTCATATTTCTAAAATTCTTAATGCCAAGCCCGGCTTCTTCTTTACCATGGCATACCATGTCCTAATTTAATTAGCAAGACAATGAAATCCACTAATGCTATCTTTTTTTTTTTCTTTCCCGGTCCATATCATAAAAGGATCATGCTTCAGTCTCATGTAAGTTAAGTTTGACAGATAGCAAGACATGTTGTCCTTCCGGTCATACGTGTAGTGATCTCAACTCCATCGCCAACTTGATATCTGAAGTTGTGAAGATACCAACCACATAACCTAAATTCAAATCCAACCAAATAATCACATTATAAAACTTAATGCAATGCACAAACAGCAATAGTATGCCATTTTAACGCATGCCTTAGTGTAAACGCTTTGAGAGAATAACAATGTTTGTTGAACTGGAAACATAAAATTGACCGCATAGCGCAGTGGATTAGCGCGTCTGACTTCGGATCAGAAGGTCGTGGGTTCGACTCCCACTGTGGTCGATATCTGGTTCATCAAATGTTTTATTTGTTTATAATTCAAATTCTTTCTATTTTTTAAAATGTTTTTCATTCTTTTTTTTTTCTTCAAATTCTTATCCCCCCCCCCTCTCTTCAACTTCTAACTCTTCCTTTTTTTTCCATTCTTATTATTTCTTTTAGAATTTATTTGTTCTATCAAAGAAACAAATGCTTGATCATTTAATTTTCTTCTGTAATTCACTTTAGTTCTATTATTAAATATCTACCAACATTTTTATTTTTCAACTTTTTATTTTCGTTTTGTAATTTATTTGTGTATAATTCATTTGATTCTTTTAAAGATAAAAACATTTCCCCAGATTAATTTTCCTCTATTTTTTTTCAACTATTTTCCTTCTATTTTTTTTCCTTCAACCTCTTATATTTCCTTCTTTATTTTTTAATTCAACTTTTTATTCTTTCTTTTATAATTCATTTGTTTTCTCAAAGAAAACTACTTTTCTCTTCGACTGTTTTGTCCTACTAGTTTTTTCTTCAACTTCTTATTTATCTTCTTTTTTCCTTCAACTTCTTATTCTTCCTTTTATAATTCTTTTTTTTCTCACAAAGATAAGAATGTTCCTTCATTAATTTTTCTTCTACAACTCACTTTTCTTCTTTATTTCTATTAACCTCTTTATTTTTCCACTTTTATATTTTATTTTTTTATAATTCATTTGATTTTTTAAAAGATATAGACATTTCCCCCTTGTCTATTATTTTCTTTTATAATTCATTTTGCATCTCTTATATTTTTCTTTTATAATGCATTTGATTTTACAAAAGATAATACTATTCTCCTTCTTTTGTCTTTTCTTTTATACTGCATTTTGCTTCTGTTATTAACTTTTTGTCAACCTTTCAAAGTTCCTTTTGTGAATCAATTATTTATAATTCATTTAGACTTTGAGTAAAAACATTTTCCTCGTTTACGTTTTTGTTTTATAATTTTATTAAAAAGTAAAAGAAATCCTTTTTATTGTTAAAAATGGAGTTCCATTTTTTTTTTCTCAAAATATGAAAAAAAACATTCCGTTGCCGGGACTCGAACCCGGGTCTCTCGGGTGAGAGCCGAGTATCCTAACCAACTAGACTACAACGGAGGAATGGATAAAGGGTAATAAGGAGTTTTATTTATGTTTATATATTGTCATAACCTTTAAGGACTGTAAGCGAAGAGATGCATCGTATGTGGAAGATTTAACTTGTAACTTAGTTGGAAAAAATCCAACAAGATTAGATTGGATTGGATTTTTTTATTGAATTCTGGAAGTGGACAGTCTATTTGAGTAGGCACATATCCATGCAATGCGTTCCAGCCCAAATTTTATGGGAGGAAAAAACCTATATAAGTGTTTTTCTTTTTTTTTTTTTCTTCCTACAAGCCAATGATGCATTGATAGAATTTAAATTAAGATTAGGATGAGCTTTTAGAAGATATGGGTTGGACTTTTAGAAAATCTAGTCCAATTCTGCGGGACTTTCCACACGGGTTCTTCATAATGTCGGCATATATACACCAGAGGAAGACATTTATACGAATAAAAAAAAATGCATTCTGAAAGATTGTTGGCAAATGTTACTTTGACTGATCTTTCTTCTTCAGAGGGAGTGGATTAGCAATTAGCAAGGCCGGATTGTCTCTGTAGAAAATAGATCTCAACTTTCAATGCTGACTTTTGCCAATTTTAAGTGTCCCCATTGCCATCAAAGAATATGTTTTTGATTTCTGAGAAAAGGAGTATGTTGGATAAAAAGAGTCAAAATAAAAAAAATAAAATAAGGGTGTACCCTATCGACTGTAGATAGAAATCCAAATTTTTTTTTTGGTACAACGGCAGCTCACACACAATGGATGTGGATGCAGCCCATAAGATCAAAAAGAATAAGAGAATACAAAAATGATGGAACCAAGGATAGGTTGTCCCAAGTGAAACTCTCAAAATGATGAGCTGCGAAGGATGCCATCCAGTCAGCTACACTATTGTCCCAAGTGAAAGTGCCATTGCCATCGAACAACATGTTTTTGATTCTGGAAAGCAATAGCGCAAAAAAAAAAAAAAAAAAAAAGGTTGTACTGGATTCCACCCGCCCCCCACCCCATGTAGTGGGCTGAGATAGTACTTTCACAGACTTTGATACACACAAACTATATAATTTCATTGCTTATTTGGCTCGTCTCATACAACTGGGGAGGCATTGTTGGAATTAAAAAGATGAGAGGTATCTTCTCTCGTAGGCATCCAAACAACGGCAAATAACAATAGTCAGGATTATTTGTCTGAACAAACGAACATTCAACATTCATTTACTTTTATTTTCCCTATTCGTGTGCTAATTTTTGTTTTCCATGTTATAAGCTACCGATCTGGAAGGCCAAAATGTCTAACGTGTGCAGAAATATGGTACGACCGAAAATTCCATCTTAAAAGAAGAAAAGAAAGCGGAAGAGTGAAAGATTTTTTTTCTAAGAGGAACATGCAGTTCCTTGCTTTGAGACACGTGCACTGTATGAAAGGCTGCCTTTGGCTATGAAAACAGAAATCTGGCCACCGAGTGAGAAAATGGTTGGGGAATACACCTTTTTTCAAGAAATTTAAAACTCGCCAAGTATTTCGACAGTCTAAACATAAGTACCAAAGCTTAAAGCTTTGTTACGTAGAGGGGATAACTTTTGGAGAGACATCCCTTCTTCTTCTTCTTCTGAAGGCTAGGCTATTCCTGCATTCCACAGGATAGCTATTTTTTGATATTTCGTTAGGGAGAAATCAGTATAGCTTTGCAACGGACTCATTCTAAAGGATGCAATACAGCTTTAACGGACTCGTTGTGATTGTGGTTGTTCTCACATGTACAAATTTACTTGATACACCAAAATAATAACAAAGAATAAGAACTACGCCAAGCTGCACCCTGCATGTAAGATTTGAGAATTCTCCTTTTCTGGAGGTGAAAGGGGGACAAACCAGGCCACCCAGCAAGGCAGCAAGAATAGAACTTAAAGGGCTCAGCAATTCAGATTGCCGTTCTCAATAATTTAAGCAGACAGATGAAGCAACAGTGTCGAGCAGAAATTGCAATGAATATCCCAGCACTTGATGGAAGTCAGTGTAGAGCAGAAATCTCCATCGACATGTCAAACCAAGTTTAATACCAGCAAAGGAAGATGAATCAAAAATCAAAAATCAAACATCAAACTTATCTGAATCCCAGAAAAGACAACTAGCATTTTGTATGTCATAAACCCAAAGCATGGTACTAAACAGGATTGCTAATCCATAAAACACATGACAAAAATTGGATCCCAGAGGACAGCCACTTAAACGAAAAAGACAAGTCTAAATAATAACCTAATCTATGCCTTAATGGCATACTTCCTCATTGGGAAGTACATCTCCTTTTTCTTCTGTCGTTCGGTCTTCAATGAAGCCTGTAGTCAGAAGAAAAGAACTGTTAATGCATGCGGAAGATGAAAAAAACATGCGGAACTGTATAAATGTTCATTACATCCACAAGATGAAAAAACATGAGGAACCAGAGACGAATCAGTGTTCTGCCATCACTTTTAGGTCTGGAGAGCTTTTACACAATGTGACTTGTCCTATGATGAGAATGACTCAGCATGTCCTTCGAGCGTCACAGAATATAAGTTAATTCTCTTTAAATATCATAGAAGATATCCAACGTGCGAACAGCTTAAAAAATGTAAGAGTGGTTCTGAATCTGTGATTACAGAACAAACTTTAAAACATCAAGTCTGTAAAGAAAGATATGAATACCATGCTACACGTTGTTTTGTTTTAGAAGTTCAAGGGAGCTCTCTTGAACATGGACAATTCTGACAAGATAAACCACATAAATTCATATCAAAGAGCAATATTAAGTGCTTCTTTCAGTCTTTCCTTCTATTAGCCTAACAGATATTTAGATGCTCCATTTGTTGTATTAAAAAAAGGGACAAATTTGATGCATGGTGGGGAGAGATTAACAAAAAAAGAAAAGGAGAGGGAGCAAGGGAGGGAGGGGGAGGGGCGCCCTTTGGGATAGATCTTTATTTCTATTAAGATACATGTAATTGCTACAGGAAATACTCAGATATGTTGTTGCTAGTTGCTACAGACTTGATTGATCAGACATTAACTAGCAATTCTTGATGTGATTACAGAACAAACTTTAAAACATCAAGTCTGTGAAGCAAGATATGAATACCATGGTACTCCTCGTTTTGTTTTGAGAAATTCAAGGGAGCTCTCTTGAACATGGACAAGTCTGACAAAATAAACCACATAAATTCGTATCAAAGAGCAATATTAAGTGTTTCTTTCAGTCTTTCCTTCTATTATCCTAGCAGATGTTTAGATGCTCCATTTGTTGTATTAAAAAAAGGGACAAAATTGATGCATAGTGGGGAGAGATTAACAAAAAAGAAGAAAAGGAGAGGGAGCAAGGGAGGGAGGGAGGGAGGGGGAGGGGGAGGGGGAGGGGCGCCCTTTGGGATAGATCTTTAATTCTATTAAGATACATGTAATTGCTACAGGAAATACTCAGATATGTTGTTGCTACAGACTTGCTTGATCAGACATTAACTATCAATTCTTGATGTGATGATCAAACCCAACCACAGTTGTCTAATAACAACACTAATAATGACAAATACTACTTATTGGCATGCAAATGTTTCAACATGAGCTCAGTTATATAGTAGCATAAGCCTTTTACCGTTTTCCATTTTTCCATAGTACATAAATCAGACAACACATTATTGAAATATCTTCAAATCTACTCCCAACATTCCCAGCCTCAGTTGCCAAAATAAAGAACAAGTGCAGAACTGTTTTTTTTTTTGGGTGCAGGTGGAGCGGAATTATTGTGAAGGGAAGCAGATATCTTAAAAACATTTGAGCTAAACAAGCAATTAGAAAGGTGGTGGGGTGAGGTGGGGTTGGGTTTTTTTTTTTTGGGGGGGGGGGGGGAGGATCAAGTTTCCAAAGAGTTTCCTCCGTGGATATTGCCCTAGATTGAAGCATTCAACCACTAAGTTTCTAACTGCATCCACTGCAGTGGTCAAAAGTGCAGGAATTACAAATATAAAATGATATATAGTGCAATAGTTTCCATGGGAACAGCTACAAAGAAAGTCATGATAAAAGGCATCTTGGAAATTAATTGGTTGGATGCAACCAGGAACCAGGAAGTTTGCCTACTCCTAAAGCAAAAGCTTGGATTGAGCAGTGTAGACATTGTTGCTGGTAATAAAAAAGCTGCTGTAACAATTAATCATGATTAAAATACACAATGATATTGCTTTCTTTATATACAAAGAAAATCGGAAGAGATCATTCTGCCCACAGGAGCTTAAATGGGAACGGATGTCATGCTATCTCTCAGCAAAATGGCAATTGGTTATGTTGCTGGTGGTCCAAACCGAGAACGATTGACACAGCGGTGTGAACGGGGTTCCGTCTGAGTTGTCTTGGTTGGTGTTGGTTACGCTCCACCTTCCACCGGGAAACCTGCGAGCAAGCCTCGCACCACCACTGGGGTAGTGGGGGCCCTCCGACGATCAAGTCAGAGGAGATTGGAGGAGGAGGAGAAATGATAATAGCGAGCAAGAGAGTGCTCTGGAAGATATTGCTTACCCCCCCCTTCTCCCCCCAGCCGCATATATACCTGGCTGGGGGGTCTCTCAGGGGGGTTTGTCATCGTGGGGCGCGATGGAGTGGCCACTGACATGGCCGTTACAGGGCGTCGTGGAGCAGCGCTGGGTACGGCCATGACAGGGCGTAGTGGAGTTCCGCTTTGTACGGCTGATACAGGAGATCGTGGAACAGCATCGGATACAGCCGTTGCAGGGAGTAGTGGAGCAGGAGGCCTCGGCGTGCCTCTGGGAAGCAGCCTGTCGTTATCAAGAGATCTCCGACTCGGGGTCGGAGTGCTGGATCAGGGGGCAGCCGACCCGGGGTCGGGCTGCGGTGCTGAGGATATCCGACTTGGGGTCGGATTGCTAGATTAAGGGGCAGCCGACTCGGGGTCGGGCCGCGAAGCCGAAGATGTCCGACTCGGGGCCGGACTGCTGGATCGAAGGGCAGCCGACTCGAGGTCGGGCCGCGAAGCCGAAGATGTCCGACTCGGGGTCGGATTGCTGGATCAAAGGACAGCCGTAGTCTTCATGGGCGCGCGTGCCGGTCACGTGGAGCATGGCGGCTTAGTTCCCCCGTAACAGTAGCCCCCCACTTCCGAGCCTGGAACCAGAAGGAGAACGGGTGAAGGGAGTGATGCTTCGAGATTGCCGCCATCCCTCGGAGAGGCGCGCGCGCTTCGAGCTCCCCGCCTTCTTTATGGCGTATGGCGGTTGTTGCTGACCTGGCAGTCTGAGGATTTCGGCGGACATCCTTCCTTAATGGTGTCGATTTGCCTTTGGGGCGCGAGCGACCCTTCGGCGGCCAGGCGTCCTCTGGCGTCATCGAGGCATCACCCGCCTTTCCGCCTATTTAACCGTGGGCCCTCCCCCGTCCGTCTTCCTCTTTACAGACATTTTCGAGTTTCCCCTTTGCGCTGCCGTTGTTGCCGTCGGACTGTTCGCTTGCTTCTCCTTTGACGCTCTCGGAGCCGTTCTTCCTTCTCTTCCGGTGAGTTACCCCATTCTTCTACTTAGGGCTCTTCGTACTTTCTCCTTTTGTACTAGTGTACCCCAGTCGTTCCGGTCTTTCCCCCCTTCTTGTCTCCGTCCTGACCGTAGGTTTATTGGCCATTAGGAATGGGCGAAGTGAGAGCAGACCGCATTAAGTCGGAGCTGGTCGCCGAGGACTTAGACAAACTCGTGGCTCGGTACCACCTTCCCGAGGCCTGCAACGTTACGCTCCCGGGGCCTGAGGAGAGGATGTCCCATCCTCCTCCAGGGAAGATCGCCATCAATGAGGGCATTCTCCAGGCCGGGTTCCGCTTTCCCCCTTCGGACTTAGTCGTGCAGGTACTCCGGGGTTTAAGAGTTGCGCCGACGCAACTGGTGCCGAACTCGTGGCGTGCCCTGACGGTCTTCCAGGTTCTCTGCCGCATGCACGAGATTCCCGCCACTCTGAATGTTTTTTGAGAGTTCTACAGCCTGAGTGGCCACCCCCAGGACAAAGGGTGGTGGTGCTTTGCGGCGCGGCGAGGGTGCGGCCTCGTCAAAGAGGCTCCTTCCTCCATTCACGGCTGGAAGGAGCGTTTCTTCTTCATCGATGTAGATCCCTCTTGGGAAATCAGGGCGACCTGGGAGACGCCGATGAAGTCCCCGATCGGCCTATCGAGACTGTCGAGGGAGGAATCCGATGGCTTGGCCGCCTTGAAGGGGTTGGTTGCCGAGGGCCAGCTCCCCCCGGTGGCCCGCCTTATTTCCGAGGATACCTTGGTGAATGTCGGTCTGAGCTCGGTCCCCACCGACCGTGAGCCCGCCACCATTTCTTTTTTTGACTCTTTTCTCCTCTTTCGTCTCGTTCTTTCCTTCGGTTTCTCAGCCCTCGACCATCTCGTTCTTGTTGCAGAGATTGACGACGTCATGCGGTCGGACAAGGGACCGGCTGTTGGTAGGTCGTCCCTACTGGAAGCGGTCCGGAGGAGGAAACGAGCTCCTCCGAGCGGGGCCCCGCCGGCGAAGAAGTCCCGCAGGGAGGTGCCTCCGACGCCGACCGACGAGTCCGGGCCCACCGATCAGGGAGACGCCGTGGGCACAGACCGGCAGCTTATGCTGTATCAGCCCTCCGGTGGTGAGACTGCCGCTATTCCGGAGGTATCATCCGAGCCCGCTCGAGACGGACGGGTCGGGCGTGATCGGTCCCCGGTCCGGCCTTCGACTCAGCCGGCTCCTGATGATCCGAGGAGGGACGCGCCGAGGCCCCGGCCGAGCGGGGCCCTATCAATTCCTGGAGTGACCCCCGCCCCGAGCACAATCAGCAGGACTCTTTCCCAGGCGATGGATAAGGGTAAGGCTGCAGAACCACCATCCGGCTCCGGGGAGAAATCGGGGTCGGCCTTCACTACCGATGGCGCCCGAAACCTCATCGAAACAGTGCTGCTGGAGAAGGACCGTCGGCGGATCCGGGAGTTGGGGGTCTCTGACGTCGGGGCTGCCAGCTGTGTCTGTCTCATGTCGGTGAGTGTTCTTCTGGCCGCTTTTCACCATTTATTAGCTCTGTTGTTCTCCGCCTGACGCCCTCACTTTTCCTATCTCTTAGCTCGCCCAGTACATGATCCGTCTAGAGGAGTGCTACAAGGAACAGGCGGGGCTTCTGGCGAAGGCCGAGGACCGACTGAAAGTAGTGGAAGAGGGAGGCCAGGCCGTGGCGGGCAGGACGACCGGGGACCTCGAGGCGAGGCTCCGGGAGGCCGAAGAGCGGGCACTCGGCTTCGCCGCCCTCGAGAAGCAACTGTTGGAAGCTCGGGAGCAGCTCAAAGTCGCCTCGGGCCTCGAAAGCAGGGTTAAGAAGGCGGAGGAACGAGCTGAAAAGCAGTCCCGGAAGGTCGCGGACTATCGAGAGAGGTGGGAGAAGGCTCAGCGGTCTGCCGACAGCGCCCGCAACCGAACCCGGTCTCTTGAAGCCAAACTGGGCGAATTGGAGTCAGCCTTGGAGAGGTCCCGCGCGAACGACCAAGAGCTCCGTTCGCGCCTGGAGGAAGCTGAGGCCGCTCGCACTGCTGCCGAGGCGGAGCGTAAGGAGGCTCAGGCTAATCTGCTGAGGGTCTCCTCCGAGGCTGAAGACCGGATTGTGGCGAAGGTCTTGGAGGCTAAGGCTCAGATTACGGAGCGAGCAGAGGCGGCGCTGGCCGAGAAGAGTGCGGAGATCGGGCGCCAGGCGGTACAGGCTTATCGTCAGTCCGCCGAGTTCACCCGTGATATGTCGGAGGCGGTACGGGCCTATCGTCAGTCTGACGAGTTCGTCCGTGACGCGTCGGACGCGGGGTCCGAATCCTTCATCTTAGGCTTCGAGGAGGGCCTGGCAAGGGTGTCGGCTAAGTACCCCGAAGTTGACCTGAGTGGGATTTCCCTTCTCGACTCCTCTCCGGCGCCATCGCCTGCTGATTCTCCTACCGCCTCCCTACCCCCTGCGGACGAGCCCGACGCTCCCGACCCGGGGGTTTCTCCAAGCTGACCTCTTGTACCTTTCGTTGTCCTCTTTTTTGTATGTCGGCATTTTGCCAAATTGTATGGGCCTTGGCCCTGAAACAATGAAAATTAATACAAGTCGAATGTTTCTTCATCTCGCTTTCGTCCTCCTCTTTTTTTTCTTTTTAACTCTTGGCAGCGTCTTGCCGACTCCTAACTCTCGAAGTTCTTCCGGCCCTAAGCCAGGCATCCGAGGGTTAGGCCTCAGGAAATTCTTCCGGCGCTAAGCCAGGCATCCGAGGGTTAGGCCTCAGGAAATTCTTCCGGCACTAAGCCAGCCATCCGAGGGTTAGGCCTCAGAAAATTCTTCCGGCACTAAGCCAGGCATCCGAGGGTTAGGCCTCAGGAAATTCTTCCGGCGCTAAGCCAGGCATCCGAGGGTTAGGCCTCAGAAAATTCTTCCGGCGCTAAGCCAGGCATCCGAGGGTTAGGCCTCAGGAAATTCTTCCGGCATTAAGCCAGGCATCCGAGGGTTAGGCCTCAGGAAATTCTTCCGGCGCTAAGCCAGGCATCCGAGGGTTAGGCCTCAGGAAATTCTTCCGGCGCTAAGCCAGGCATCCGAGGGTTAGGCCTCAGGAAATTCTTCCGGCGCTAAGCCAGGCATCCGAGGGTTAGGCCTCAGGAAATTCTTCCGGCACTAAGCCAGGCATCCGAGGGTTAGGCCTCAGGAAATTCTTCCGGCGCTAAGCCAGGCATCCGAGGGTTAGGCCTCAGGAAATTCTTCCGGCGCTAAGCCAGGCATCCGAGGGTTAGGCCTCAGGAAATTCCGCTCGTCGGTCGGCCAAGGCTGGCGCAAGCCGAGGCGACCGGTCGGGGCTTCAGGCTAGTCTGGTCCCGGGATGGTCATCGGGTTAGCCTGGCATCCAAGGGCCGAGCCTCGGGAGATTCCGCTCGTTGGTCGGCCAAGGCTGGCGCAAGCCAAGGTGACCGGTCGGGGCTTCAGGCTAGTCTGCTCCCGGGATGATCATCGGGTTAGCCTGGCATCCGAGGGCCGTCAGGCCTTAGAAAATTCCGCTCGTTGGTCGGCCAAGGCTGGCGCAAGCCGAGGCAACCGGTCGGGGCTTCAGGCTAGTCTGCTCCCGGGATGATCATCGGGTTAGCCTGGCATCCGAGGGCCGTGCCTCGGGAGATTCCGCTCGTTGGTCGGCCAAGGCTGGCGCAAGCCGAGGCGACCGGTCGGGGCTTCAGGCTAGTCTGCTCCCGGGATGATCATCGGGTTAGCCTGGCATCCGAGGGCCGTCAGGCCTCAGGAAATTCCGCTCGTTGGTCGGCCAAGGCTGGCGCAAGCCGAGGCGACCGGTCGGGGCTTCAGGCTAGTCTGCTCCCGAGATGATCATCGGGTTAGCCTGGCATCTGAGGGTTGTCAGGCCTCAGAAAATTCCGCTCGTTGGTCGGCCAAGGCTGGCGCAAGCCGAGGCGACCGGTCGGGGCTTCAGGCTAGTCTGCTCCCGGGATGATCATCGGGTTAGCCTGGCATCCGAGGGCCGTGCCTCGGGAGATTCCGCTCGTTGGTCGGCCAAGGCTGGCGCAAGCCGAGGCGACCGGTCGGGGCTTCAGGCTAGTCTGCTCCCGGGATGATCATCGGGTTAGCCTGGCATCCGAGGGCCGAGCCTCGGAAAATTCCGCTCGCTGGTCGTGCGCCTGTCGCTTGCCGCCCGACGGAATTTCTCCGTGGCCAGCTGCGATCGTGTTTCTCCTCCTCTCCAAGCGTCGCCTGGGGAACACCAGATGGGCATTAAATGCTAATTGAGGGGTTACCTGGAAAATCGGATCGCCAGTTGCTGCTTGCGAGGAGTGTCAATTAAGCGGCCGCGATGCGCGCGTTCTTCGAGGCGGATGCGGCCTGGGCGCGGGCGGAGATACGTGGACCTAGGGGTACAGGGCACCCGGAGTGTCCTGCACAAAAAATGCGATTAAGGAGAATGACGCTTAGGAAATCGCGGGAAGATACGCCTTGAGAGCCGGATCGGCTCCGGATTCAATGCGCCCGCATTTATTGGAGCCACCCGTATCGGAACGACCGGGGGCCGCAGTTTGGCTATAAATATAGGTGCAGGTGCGATGGAGCCTGCCAAGCCGGAGCTGTTCAAGTTGCCATGGATCGTGGACCTTCTCTCTGGCGCATGGCTGAGAGACTCCTGCCGAAGGAACGGGAGGCGCGCCCCTCGCGACTTCAGCCAACTAGCCGTTTCATCTGGGATCAGCAAGGAGGGTCTCCCCGGCGGAACTCCGCTCTAGGCGTTTCATCCAGGATCACATCTCCCCTCCTTGAAGTTCAGCCTCCCGATTGAGCTCTGCACCAGACGCCTGATCCGGGACCGCGCCTCCATATGCTCTTCCCCCTCGTATTCCTTCTCTCCCCTAACACTGGGGAGGACCGGAATATCCCTTGGAGGTGGCGTTCCTCTGGAGGCAGCGGGAGCTTCGTCGGCGGCGGCTCCTCATCCTCTTCGTGGGGCGTGGATGGCGCCTCCGGTTGGAGGCAGTGTGGACTTCTCCTTCGTCCACTTCTTCTTCATCCGCGCCGGCTCTTCGTCTCTTTCGTGAGACGCCGATGGCGCCTCCGGTTGGAAGCACCCACTTCCGACGGGATTGCAACCGCTTCAGATGGAGGTTTCGGGATCCCAGATCTTCAGCTCCTCGGAGTCTCCACCTCTTCTTTACTTTCTTTACACCCTAATTCTCCCGTGGGAATTCCTTGTAATCACACGAGCACGCCGTTGTAACCAGAAATTATTGAAATGCAAAGCGTTATACATTTTTGAACTGTCTTCCTGGCATCGTCGTTCTACTGGTAATACATCCGCAGGTTAGCGGAATTCCAGCTCCTTAGAATTTCTCGACCATCTAGGGCCTCCAGCTGGTAGGAGCCAGGTCGGTTTACCCAGCGAACCTTATATGGGCCTTCCCAATTTGGCGCTAGCTTCCCACCTTCCGCAGGTCGAGATGCTTTAGCTCGCCTTAGCACCAGATCTCCGATTCTGAAAAGCTTCGGTCGGACCTTGGAGTTGTAATATCGGGCCACCCTCCGCTGATACATCGCCATCCGAACCTGCGCCATTTCCCTCGCTTCTTCCAAGAGATCCAGGTTCCCTCGGAGTTGTTCCGAATTAGCCTCGGGTCGGTGCGCGGCCACCCGAGGTGAGGGGAGTCCGAGCTCCACGGGGACAACGGCTTCCGTGCCATAGGTTAGGCTGAAAGGCGTCTCCCCGGTAGGGGTCCGATGCGTGGTCCGATACGCCCAAAGGACATTCTCGAGTTCTTCGACCCAAGCTTGCCCCGTCCGACCGATTCGCGCTTTGATTCCTTGGAGGATTGTCCGATTTGTGACCTCGGCCTCGCCGTTGGTTTGGGGATGCGACACAGATGTGAACCGATGCTCGATCCCGAACTCCTCGCAGAAGTCACGGAAATGCTTGTTGTCGAACTGTCGCCCATTATCCGAGATGAGGACCCGAGGTACCCCAAATCGGACAATGATGTTCTTCTTCACGAACTTCCGGACTTGCACCTCCGTGATAGTGGCCAGCGGCTCTGCCTCCACCCACTTGGTGAAGTAGTCGATTGCAACAATCAAAAATTTCCGCTGAGCTGAAGCGACGGGGAATGGTCCGAGGATATCCATTCCCCACTGGGCGAAGGGCCAGGGTGCAGTGATTGGCGCCAAGGGGACAGAAGGGACTCTCTGGACGTTGGCGTGGCGCTGGCAGGCGTCGCATTTCCGCACATGATCCTTTGAGTCCTCCAACAAGGTAGGCCAATAATAGCCTTGCCTCATGATCTTATGCGCCAAGGACCTAGCCCCCAGGTGCGATCCGCAGATGCCTTCGTGGACTTCGCTGAGGGCGTAGGCCGCTTCCGAGGGGCGGAGGCACCTTAAGAGGGGGGCGGTGAACGAGGTCCGATACAGCCTCCCTTCATAGAGTACGTAGTGGGCGGACTTCATGACGAGTCGCCGAGCTTGATCTTCGTCCTCTGGGAGGATTCCTTCGGCGAGGTAGGCGACGAGCGGGTCCATCCAAGATGGCTCCGGATCAATCGCCATCACCGCTCCGGCCTCGCCGATGCTCGGGGCATCCAGGGTCTCCAGGTAGATCGCCCTCGACAAGTTGTGCGCGTCTGCGCCCACCAAGCGGGACAGCCTGTCGGCCCTGGCATTTTCGCTTCTCGGGATCTGCTGAATGTCAACACTGCCGAGGTCGGGAATGAGTGCTTGCACCTTCCAGACATAGCTCTGCATGGTCGGGCTCCGAGTCTCGAACTCCCCTCGGACCTGCCCGACCACCAGCTGGGAGTCGGTGAAGACCTTCAAACGCCGGATGCCGAGCTCCTTGGTGAGTTTGAGTCCTGTGACTAGGGCCTCATATTCCGCCTCGTTGTTGGTCACTGGAAATCCGAACCTCAAGGCATACTCGGCTATCACTCCATCGGGACTGGTAAGGACCAGCCCGGCCCCTCCACCTTCGGGGTTCGACGACCCATCAATGTGAAGCGTCCAGATTGGGAGGTCGAGGCTGGGTGTTTCCGGCGGCCTAGGTTCCGCCTCCTGCACAGTGCACTCAGCGAGGAAGTCCGCGAGCACCTGGGCCTTGATGGCGGGTCGGGGCTGGTAGCGGATGTCGAACTCACCAAGTTCTACTGCCCACTTCACCAGCCGTCCCGCATTCTCAGGATTGCTGAGGATCTGCCGCAGTGGTTGATCGGTCAAGAGGGTGACAGGATGAGCCTGGAAATAGGGGCGAAGCCTCCTGGCCGCAGTGAGCAGCGCGAAGGCGATCTTTTCCGCCTTCGCATACCGCGTCTCGGCATCCCGTAGGACCCGGCTGATGTAGTACACAGGCTTCTGGAGCTTTGCCTCTTCCCGAACCAGTACTGCGCTGACTGCGGTTGGGGAGACCGCCAGATAGAGGTAGAGCATCTCCCCCTCTTGCGGCTTGGACAGCAGGGGAGGAGACGCCAAGTACTCCTTGAGTTGGTCGAATGCCACTTGACATTCGGCCGTCCAAAGGAAGTCTTTCGGACGCTTCAACACCTTGAAGAACGGTTGGCAGCGTTCGGCCGATTTTGCCACAAATCGTCCGAGCGCGGCGACCCTTCCAGCGAGCTCCTGAACCTCCTTCACTTTGGTCGGAGGGGACATATCTTGGATGGCCTTGATTTTGTCAGGGTTGGCTTCGATCCCCCGCTGGTTGACAATGAAACCGAGGAACCTCCCGGCCGAAGCGCCAAAGGCGCACTTCGCTGGGTTCAGCTTCATGCGAAACTTCCGCAGGGTGGCAAAAGTCTCCTCCAGATCCGCGATGTGCTGGTCGGCATGGCGGCTCTTCACCAGCATATCGTCCACGTACACCTCCATGTTCCGGCCGATTTGCCCTTTGAAGATTTTGTTGACGAGGCGCTGGTAAGTGGCGCCAGCATTCTTCAGACCAAAGGGCATTACCTTGTAACAGTACAGCCCCCGGTCTGTTATAAAGGCAGTTTTCTCCTCGTCTTGTGGAGCCAACATTATTTGGTTGTAGCCGGAGAAGGCGTCCATGAAAGACAGCAGCTGATATCCGGAAGTCGCGTCGACCAGTTGGTCTATCCGTGGAAGCGGAAAGCTATCCTTGGGGCACGCCTTGTTCAGGTCGGTGTAGTCGACGCACATCCTCCACTTCCCGCTCGCCTTCCGGACAAGTACGACATTTGCCAGCCATTCGGGGTAGCTGACCTCCCTTATGAATCCTGCCTCCAAGAGCTTGTCTACCTCCTGGTCGACCACTCGGATCCGATCCGGGGCACAGTGTCTCTTCTTCTGCTTTACTGGTCGGTGGGTTGGGTCGACGTTGAGGGCGTGAGAAATGACCTCCGGGTCGATCCCAGGTACATCGGCCGCCGACCAGGCAAATACATCAGCATTGGCTCGGAGGAATTCCACTAACCTGAGCCGAGCTTCTGAGTCGAGGTTGGCACCGACCCGGACCGTACGGTCCGGGCGACCCTCCTCAAGGGGAACTTCGATCACACCCTCGGCCGGCTCCCCGTGCCGCAAAGCCACCTCGTCTCTGGCGTCAAGGGACTCGACGCTTAGGGCCTCCACGGGCTTCTTCCCTTTGAGAGTTGCTAGGAAACATTGCCGTGCGGTCGGTTGGTCACCTCGGACCTCTCCAATCCCGGCCGCCGTGGGGAACCGCATTAGCAAATGGTATGTAGAGACTACCGCGCGAAGGGCGTTCAATCCGGGTCGTCCGAGGATAGCGTTGTAGGCCGAGGGAACACGGACGACCAAGAACCCGAGCCGCACCGTGGCTTCTGCGGGTGCAACGCCCGCAGTCACAGGCAGCTCAACGACACCTTCGGCCGAGATAGCGTCTCCAGTGAATCCTATGAGGGGGGTGGATGTTTTGTGCAACACTTGTCGGGACAAGCTCATCTTTTGGAAGGCCTCGTAAAACAAAATATCAGCTGAGCTTCCACTATCCACAAGAACACGCCTTACATCATAGTTCGCCATAGTGAGGGAGATCACCATGGCATCATCATGGGGGGTCTGAACCCCCTTTACATCCTCATCACAAAAAGTGATTACATTTCCGACCCGCTGCCTCTTCGCGACGGCCACCCCTGATGCTTCCACCGAGCCCCCTGCGTTCCTCACAGGCCGAGAGCAGCCCCCAGTGATGGTGTGGATCACGCCCGCGACGGGTCGATTCTGCTCCCGAGGCTCCTGAGGGGCCGGGTCGGCCGGGCGCGGGTCTGCGGGGGGACGTCGGTCGTTTACATATCGACCGAGACGCCCTCGGCGGATGAGAGCCTCGATCTCGTCCCGAAGCTGGAAGCAGTCTTCGGTGTCGTGGCCGTGGTCTCGGTGGTACTCACAGTACGCTCGAGAGGGCCTCCTCCCAGGGATTTTCTTCATCTGCCTCGGGACCGGGAGGTTCTCCCGCCCCTTGACCTCCATAAGGATCTGGGCCCGGGGGGCCAGGAGTGGGGTGTACCGGTTGAAGCGTCGGTGTGGAGAACGAGGGCGTGGGGCGCCGTGGTTCCTCGCCGGTGACGGGCTTCTGCGCCGATGTTGAGGCGTCGGGCTCCTCCTCTGGGGTGCCTCTTTTCGCCTTTTCTTCCCGAGCTTTAGAGGGGCCTCGGCGGCCTCCTTGTTCCGGTGGGCGGCTGCCTCCTCGGCGTCTGCATACTGGTTCGCCCGAGACAACAGCTCCTGGAAGCTCCGCGGCAGGCGTTTGTCCAGGGAGAAGAAGAGTCTGCCCTTCCGGAAGCCACGCTTCAGGGCTGAGAGAGCCACCTCCTGGCTCAGGTTCCGGACCTCCAATGTAGCCTTGTTGAAGCGGGTAAGGTAATCCCGCAGGCTTTCTCCCTCGTTTTGCCGGACATCAAAGAGGGAGTCGGAAACCAATCGCCGCCGGCTACTGACGGCGAAATGGCTGATGAAGAGGCGAGTGAACTGGTCAAAGGACTGGATAGAGTCAGCCTCCAGGCCGGCGAACCACGCCCTGGCTGGGCCACGGAGGGTCGCCGGGAAGGCCTTGCAGAGGAGGGGATCTGATGCTCCATGGAGGAGCATAAGAGTCCTGAAACTCTCCACGTGATCCCGCGGGTCCGCCGCCCCGTCATAGGGCTCGATCGCCGGCATTTTGAATCCCGGCGGATTTGGGGTCCGCAGGATCCTCGAGGCAAGCGCCGGTTGGGAGGAGATCTCCAAGTCGGCGAAGAGATCTTTGGAGTGGCCCTTCAGGACCTGGAGTTGTCTGTGGAGATCGTCCATCCGCCGGTCCAGGGAGCGCGACCGGTGGGTGGGAGACAAGGAGCGGCGCGAGGGGGACCGACTGGAGTGCGGGCCCCTCGAGGACTGGGGGGTCGGAGAACGCGCCCGGGTCCGCCTCTCGTACCCCGCGCAGCTTCGATGAGAAGGTCCTGGCAGAATGGACCGTGCTCGAGAACCTTCCTCGCGCCGGCGCTCCTCCCCATGGGAGAGGAAGGAGCGCGGGTTGAGGAAGACAGGTGAGCGCTCGGGGGGCAGCGGCTCCTGGGCCCGCTGTGGCGCTCGAGACATCACACCCTGCAGGTTCTGCACTACCTCCGCGAGGGTGCGAACCTGCTGGGGCTAACTGGTCGAACTGAGCGGCTTCGACCATCTGAATGGGGGGTGGAATGGTGGAGTGTTGCTGAGAATGTGTTGGAGACGCAGCGGCCTCCCGGCCGGAGGCGCGAGAGGCCCCGCGACCGGAGGCATTGGAAGCTCCACGACCACCTCGCCGTGCCATTACGATCGCTCTGAGATCAGGCCCTTCCTCTAGCGCCAACTGTTGCTGGTGGTCCAAACCGAGAACGATTGACACAGCGGTGTGAACGGGGTTCCGTCTGAGTTGTCTTGGTTGGTGTTGGTTACGCTCCACCTTCCACCGGAAACCTGCGAGCAAGCCTCGCACCACCACTGGGGTAGTGGGGGCCCTCCGACGATCAAGTCAGAGGAGATTGGAGGAGGAGGAGAAATGATAATAGCAAGCAAGAGAGTGCTCTGGAAGATATTGCTTACCCCCCCTTCTCCCCCCAGCCGCATATATACCTGGCTGGGGGTCTCTCAGGGGGGTTTGTCATCGTGGGGCGCGATGGAGTGGCCACTGACATGGCCGTTACAGGGCGTCGTGGAGCAGCGCTGGGTACGGCCATGACAGGGCGTAGTGGAGTTCCGCTTTGTACGGCTGATACAGGAGATCGTGGAACAGCATCGGATACAGCCGTTGCAGGGAGTAGTGGAGCAGGAGGCCTCGGCGTGCCTCTGGGAAGCAGCCTGTCGTTATCAAGAGATCTCCGACTCGGGTCGGAGTGCTGGATCAGGGGGCAGCCGACCGGGTCGGGCTGCGGTGCTGAGGATATCCGACTTGGGGTCGGATTGCTAGATTAAGGGGCAGCCGACTCGGGGTCGGGCTGCGAAGCCGAAGATGTCCGACTCGGGGCCGGACTGCTGGATCGAAGGGCAGCCGACTCGAGGTCGGGCTGTGGAGCCGAAGATGTCCGACTCGGGGTCGGATTGCTGGATCAAAGGACAGCCATAGTCTTCATGGGCGCGCGTGCCGGTCACGTGGAGCATGGCGGCTTAGTTCCCCCGTAACAGGTTTACATACCCATTTTGGAGTTTAATAAGCATCTTAATTTGAAAGCCAGTGTGCATTAAATGGAAGGTCCATATCTCAAGTGACTTAATAGTGTTAAAAGCATCCAAGGAATCATTAAACAGAAAAGGTTATGTCCTGAAACTGCAAATCCCTATACGTAGGTATGTACGCACTTGAACATGAGAGCATTCTGTCATGATCTTTATCTTTAAACTTTGCCCCTTGTCGGTTTTATTTCTCTTAGGCTCTAATTCACTTTTCTCTAGTTACCAAGACCATTTGTGTTTTGCAATCTCTCAATAAAGCTTAAGAATGCAATGCCAACAACACTGCACAGATAATTTGTGTTAGGATCTCTTTAACAGATAGTACCAACGCATTAATTAAGGGTTCAAACACTTGTTTCTGTCAAAGATGTGGCTAGTTACAAATGGATAATTTTCTTTTAGATATTAAAGATTTCTATGTAGCTTAAAGGATTTCGATGCTCAAGACATCCATCAACTGCAAAAGCACCCTTCTCCCTCTTGAACTCCCCTCTATTTTTCCATAATTACTTAATTTAATTGTAAAACTAGCATCTAACATAAAAAATAACTGTGACGGAATCATGGCCAGAAAGTGATTGATTTAATGCTTCAATCCATAATCCAAGTATTTCCAAAGAAAAAAGATCATATATATCACCTTGTAGTTTGAAGCCTTGAAATGGAGAAAGATACATGGCCAGGCAACGGTTGACAAGAGTGGCTGGAATAAATATTATAGAGTTTCACTAATGCTTGACTTACATAAGCATGCAAACATGCATTAATCAAGGAAATTGTTAATGTCCTTGACACAACTGTTACAATACCTTCTTTGTTGCAATTAGAGGCACCTTTTAATATAATTGAGGACTAAAAAGTTCACTCACATATATAACGTCATGCTATATTATATTCCATCGACCCACCACCTGAATCTCTAAGTCAATCACTATCTGACGATATACACTTCACAGAACTGCTTCACTTTATGTAGCAAACGGTTAGATTCCATTTTTTAACAATAGCTGATAAATATGAGCAGTAAAACCAATCACAACACAACACCATATAACCCGCATACTTTTCTTAGATTAAGCCTACAGTAGGGATAGCGCAATAAGAAATCACAAATAACTGATGTGGAAGGAAGGTGTGAGATATCGAGTATTTGAGAATGTTTTAAGCATAAAAAATTCTTAAGGTGCAGAAAAAATAGATGCTATATTATCATCATTTACGGACACCTATAACGCCAGATCTGTACTCATCAGGCCTAAATACTTTATCTTTTGATCCAACGTTATCATCCACGTAGGGTTGCCAAATTATTTCTCCAAAACTCGATGCAAAGCAGAAGTATCCATGCCATAATAAAATAAAATCTCGATAACTGGTAAATAAAAGGCATCCAATCAAGAACAAATAGAACCAAAAGGGATTTTTTGATCTTTCTATAAGAAAAAAGGGGAGATTTGAGAAACGAATGAGAAGAAGAAGGGTAATAACCTGGTACTTGGTGAGTCGGCGGCGAATGGCGCGAGTCTTTTTGGGGCGGAGATCGAGCGGCTGGTACTTCTTGTTCTTGTATGCCTCCCTCAGCACCTGCTTTGCTTCTGAGAGATCACCGTCAGCACCCGCGCGATCGAGAGCCTCACCACCTTGCTGCCAAACCAGAAGCAAACACCGTGAGCGCCGTCCGATCGAGATCAAACACTTAGATCGAAAGGAATCGGAGACTTACATCTTGGAGAGCTTGTTGGGGGCTCCGCCGGTGACCTTGGCGACGCGGAGGAGGGCGAGCTCCGCCTTGAGGTCCTTCAGCTGGTTCAACAGCTCCGCCTAGACTTCCCCCGGAGCTCGTGGACCTTAATCCTCGCTGCCATGAGAAGAAGAAGGAGGATGTGAGCGAGAAGGAAAGAGATGGGTCCAAAGGAATCGGGAAAAGGGAATGGAGATCAAGTCCTTACCCATTGGAAGCGGCTAGAGAATCTCTTCTTCTCTACTCTCGCTCGGCTCGGGCGAGACGAAATGGCGGCAGAGGTTCCAAAGCTAGAGAAGAGCTCTTAAAAACCCTAGTCGTGTAGAGACGGCTAAAAAAACCTAAATTGATGGGCTTTGGCTTTAAGTGGCCTTTTTATTGCAAGAATCAAGCCTTTTGTTGCACATTGTAAGTGGCCTGGATTTGGGGGCCCATTAACCTACCTCCCACTGCTATGAGACATCAAGATATCTTTTTGTTATCCTCGATAGCTAAATCGTGTGCCAGGATAAAGCGGGATAAGCTGGGTTAAAACTTAATTTGTATGTAGAAAAAGTAATTTTAACCCCATAAACAGTACCTAGTACCGCAGTGCGGTTGATACTATGATGAATATATGCCTAGACCCAGAATACTGTTCGAGTTGGGTTGGATTTCGGTGTCTCTGGCCCAAGTTGAATTTTTCCTAGCCTGCTAGTAGAGACCAACCCAAGTAGATCCATGTAGTCTTACGGCCCATACATGCAACGATGGCTCAGGCCCGGTTTCCACCTAAGTTGTACAGGAAAGGCCCAAAGCTAATTCCAAGGAACAGTAAAGCTTCATAAGATCTTTCTGTCTAGATACAAGCAATCCGTATATGTCTATTTCATGGTCTCTCTTCGAAACAGTGTCCAGATTATTATGCCTTTCCTGCGGGTCAAAATTCACTGGGGCTTCGATCGCCTACTCCTTTGTCATTACGTCACCAACTTTCTTGATCTTCTAGTACTGGGTAAGCGATAACCCCCATATATAGTCCTTACTAACTTCATGGAGACCTGTACTTTTGGTAAACAGTCATCTAGGCCTAGTCGCTATGACCCTTTTGCAAAGAGGCACCCTTTCTCCCAAAGCTATGGGGCTATTTCGCCGAGTTCCTTGGAGAGAGCCGGTCTTAGAGAGGTTGATAACAGGTAATTTTAATAGTTTCAAAAAAGTTCAATTACTCCATAACATTATCCTTATACAATGCGAAGAATTGAACTATCAAGAAGTAACCAAGAACTGGGGCAAGCACCCAAACAAATTGCTGATAGGAGCCTATCACCCATGCAACCCCCTAAACAGTTGCTAGCCTTGAATTTCAAGATTATTCATCCGAGTTCACATTAATTTAGCTTTTCCTAGTTTATACATATATATATATACTGAACATTTGAAAAATCATCGCCGTTGATCAATTGTTTTGTCATGGTCCGCTGTTCTATTGCAAGATAAATAGTTATTACGTGTCAGTTTCATCGTTAAAAAATAAGCTTTTATTTCTGCAAAATAAGATTTATTTTTCTGATAGCATATTAATTTCCTAGTGTGATGCGATAGAAATATTCCAAGTAAAAAATAAATCATAACCTAGACTAGCAAATGACCATCAACACTCTCATCGCCGGTGCTTGCTATCTCGGCAAATTTATCTAGAATGCTATTTACATTCACAACCATACACGTACTTATATTTAAACAAGAACTATATTCCATAAAATTAAGTATGTTATTTAATGATTATTCCAGTATGTTGATTTATATATTTCTTCCCATGTGCATTGCGATTAGTGGGATTTTAGAGCACATTAAGTCTTTATTGATGTCTGCAAATGAAAGTGATGGGTGAGGAATCTTACCTTCTTTTATTTTTTTTCTTTTGCATAATTGCCGAGAACTATTTTATACCTAGTAACAAGTCAACGGTGTGATTAACAACTTTTGGCAATGTGAACTCTCTATTCTTGAATGACCTTGATCTAATGATCTCAAGACTTTTCCTAAAACCATTTTACCCATGCCTAGAGGCATCAATCACCACAGTTGAGTCTCTTTCGTTAAAAATTTGGATCATAAGTCAATGAGCCTATACTTTCTTCCACGGTTCTACTTTGATTGGCACACTTTTTGTCAGCTACTTACAACCATTAGTTCATGGACACCTCTAGTAGGTCTCGTTCGCATTCATGATCCATGCCTAGAAGGATAGGAGGATACTTATTCTTGGTTAGATATGCCCTAAGTTTTTGGTTTTTGTTATAATGATTGACCTCATTTTATCTCATACTTTGATAATTTGAAAATAGTGGATGCTTTGACCTTTTTTTTCTTTTGTTACATCGCCAAATGTTTGACGTTCAAGAACAATTTGGTTAGAAAATTGAAGAAAAAGTCAAAAAAAATATAATCAAAGATTTGAAAAAGAATTTGGATAAAAGAGAATTAAAAAAGTTATAATCATATGATTTTTTAAAATATTTTTAAATTTATTTATTCAAAAATAACTATAGAAGAGACAAGAATTACACAAGGTAGTCAAAGAATACCCTTACCAGCAATAACACAGGACATCGTTAATTTGTAATACATAAGTTTTTTTAAAATTAATCATGAATAATTCATTAATAAAATATAAAATTCTCGTGTAATTTAAGAATAATTGAGTAGTTCCGAATCAATTCATTTGTGGAGAGTAAATCAGAAAATTATTCAATGAAGAGAAAAAATGATAATAACGTGAGTTTCTCAACAATCTAGAGAATGTTATCTATATTAGTTGGCAACCAAAGTGTTTTAAAAAAAAACACTTATTATTGTTGAATTGTTATGTCCAATATACATTACCTATCCTTTTTTTATATCAACTTAAGTTTTTAAAATTAATTGATCGGTTAATATAATATCAAAGTATAAATTTGGTAGGGCCCGTCAGCTCAAAATGAAATAAGATTTTTAAACTATTGTACACAATATTAATAGTACTGAAAGAACAAATGCAATGTAAGTGTACTATGGAAGGGAGAGTCAGAGAGCTATTTGGATGGAGACCGGTGCTGGCTCGTGTATATTGCGACGCATTACGACCAAGGAAAATTTGGTGGATTTGCCTTCATATGTCTCATATATCTATGTGCACCCTAGATTTTGTTGTTTTCAATGACATGATATACACGACCATAAAACGGCGACAATTATTATTAATCTCTTTATAGAGTTTTAGCGTGTTTCATTTCAAAAAAGGACATGGCAAAAAAGCAAACCACAGAAGAAAAGCGTAACGCATTAAATGCATGTTTCTCTCCTATTGGTTTTCAAGGCTCTAGCGAACGCAGTCTATCACATCATTTCCATTTTTTCAAATCAAAGCAAACAGTATTCTAGTCTCGATGCATGCATGCATCATGGTCGGTCCTTGGGTCACCAATTGTTGTGGTACTTTTCAGAAGAGAAAGGGAGCAAGTATGAATCCAGAAGGGAAAATTAAGGGTGCATTAACAAGTTCCTTTCTCGTAGATCATACGGCATCAAAGAAGGCTCAACAAATTAAGTGGAGAAGAGTGAAGCAGCGATGGTGTTTGGTCTCGTTCGGTAACCTCCCTGTGACTATAGAATGCCACAATGTAACCATCCTCCTAACGTTTGTCTCTGCTCATGACCACCTCCTGTAAGGCTGTAACTACTCTTCCTCATCTTGGGAGCAAGAAGACTTTTCTTGCCTACATGCATCCATGAAAAAGATGAGAGCATTCCGATGTAGAAAGAGATACAACAACTTGGCTGGTTATAGCAGAAAAATATTCAAAATAAAGCGTTTCATATTCAAATTAGGCTGGTATAGCAAAAAAATATTGGCCTTAAAATTTTTAGGAAATGCTTGAAACTTCAGGCAATGAATGCTCTTTCTTATTGATCTGAATGAGGTTCTTTTCTCCACTGCTTCATCTTATGAGCATCAACATATTCTGTCTTGATTATCAGATATTTAGTTTGAAGCTATTTAACTTTTTTTTCTCATATCTGTCTCTCCTCTTTTGATAATATAATTTATTTATGTTTCTCTGTTGTAAATGAGATTATCTTTAATAAAGCTGGCCGGCTTCTTTTGTCTCCCTTTATATATTAAAGAGAGAGGAGGAGGAGAGAGTATTCTCACTAGCTACATTGTTGAGATGAAGTCGCAAGCGTCCATGTTCAATGAATGGCAGTGTACGAATCAAAACAAATGAGCCCCGCATGTTTTTATAAACAAATGGGGAACCAAAGATGCCTTTTCATTCAGAGATAAACTCTAACAAGACAGGTAAGATTTCTTTGTTCTTAAGTCAAAGGTAGGAAAAGGTCAACTGCTGGAAAAAAAAAAAACAAACGTACGGACGCTGAAGCGAAAGAAGATTTAAGCTGAGATTTTTTTTTAAAAGACTTGAGCAGATCTACTTACTAAGGAAGTCTCATATGTTATGATCAGCATGACATGTTAGGAGCCACCGTGTCGCGTTCCTTGATCTTGCGTCGAGCTAAAGCTGCTAAATAATGCTGAAAATAGTTGCCCAAGTCAAATTTCAAACCTACTTTAAATCATCCTCCCCTTTTAATTTTCTCCTCTTTCTTAGTTTACAGTTTATACAAAAAGAGATAATATAAGATCACATTGAGTCTGATTGATGCTGATGCTAAAATACTTATTTGAATACGACTGCAATCACCTCTTGTACATCACCTTAGAAAGCAGCAGAAGTATTCAAGTCGAAACCAGGTAAAAAAAATAAAAAAAATCAAGGTATTAGTCTTGTTAAGACTTGAGCCATTGAGATAAATAGGAATCAGGTATAATTATCCAATTTACTACGGCATCCACAGCGCATTGGCAAACCTTATCGGGCGTGTGGATGCAATGGCCATAAACTTGTTAAGAAAACTTCTTCCATAAGAAAATATAGAGGAGATGATGAAGTAAATGACGATTTCGATCTCTAAGTTATCTTGGGATGGGAAGAAAAGGTGCGTATAAATTGGTAGGCTAAACTTTGATCGTGTCTCATCTTCAAAAGGTCCTCTTTGGCGTACGGAGTAGTTGCTAATAAGATTCCAGTTAATTGGAGGTCACCCATGGCAATATTTTATCGTGGAGAGTGATCCATTCCTTGCACTTGTGTGCATCAGGATAATCTCAGCAGGTGATCTATGGATTCTCTTTTTTAATTTGAGAGAGAGAAATCTTTATATTGATGTCATTGCTTGGATAGACCAATGCTTGCCGTGCTTACATATCATCAATTCATCATGCATGTAGAGTTAAAAAGGACATTACGTAACATGTTTACAATAATCATGGTGCATTTGAAAAATTATAAATTATGCCATACAATGAGATGAGCTAGGTCTTAATGTCCATCGTATTTCCATTTGCGGAGTGCATTCTCATGTCAAGCATATTAAACATAAGTGTTTTGAGGGTGATAGTATGGGCTTCCAAATGAAGGGCGTGTCCGGTTACCATCGAGCTTCTACAGGAAGAACATATCTGATTACCACTTGCCCGCAATTAGGAATGCTTCGTAAATAATGCCCATAGCATAAAAGCAAGTGTGATGCATGCAAGAAAGATGGATAAATATTTGTAATTCCATCTATTCAATTATATTTACTTTATAAAATTTAAATATGTCAATAAATGTAATCAATTTTCCATGTAGTTCTCTTTTCTAGCCACATCAAAGACGAAAACTGGATCAAATGAATTGCATTTTACACTATAGTATCTCATGATGCTAAACATAAATTTATAATTTACATTAATACTATTATCAAAATAATGCTGCTCAATGTGCATTTGTTATTATATATGATAATACTACTAAAATATGATCATTTCGGGAGAGTTATATTTAGCCAGAATTGTATTTTGAATATTGAAATAGATTAGACCAAGTGTTGAATTAATGGTGGCTAGAGTGGCTAGAACTATAATAAATTTAATGGGCTTGGGAGAGGTAAACACCAAGAGTCAGCCAATCCACAAGTATGTCTGAAACTCGTGGCAATGAGTTGGATTATGTCACTTTCAAGATGATGATTGTGGAGGTTCCTAGAGGACATATTGGGGCATCCATTTTTGACATTTCCAAGTTCAACCTTGTCCATGAGTTAGTTACAATGGGATTGCTAAGTTGAATAGTACTCCAGAGAATACTACTTGTAACTAATGTAAAAATTCATTCAAAATAAGAAATTATGTCATGAGATGTGGGCATGTGACCAATCACACTAAATATAAATGATGAAAATGTTTGCGAACCTCTTATCTTGCATTTATCTGAATTAAAATTATGGAAATTGATTTTCTTGTACTAATGAAATAAAATAATTAAATTGAAAAATTAAACTTTCTAGGTCGAATATTATATATATATATATATATGTGTGTGTGTGTGTTTAATAAATATATAGGACTCGTTTGGTTTGCCGAAAAAGAAGAGAAAAAAGTGTGATCAACGAGAAAATAAAAACATACCTCTTATTTCGTTGGAGTTTTAAAAGAAGAGAGATAAAAAAGTAGTATTTCAAAAAAAACATAAATCCTATGTTTCATAAAAAAAGAAAAATCTGTGGAATTTTTCCTCTAAAAAAATATTCTTAGGTCATCAAAACCTATAAGTAAGATCTTTTTTTATTAAGGGATAATAAGTATTTCATACAATTTTTTTCTAAAAAGTAGATGCTTAACTAAACATAAGCCACTTTGCAATGTGCCACTTTTTTATGATCAACTAAATATATCAAAATTACTTCTTTAGACTTCATATTTTAGAAATCACCTCCTCAAAAAAAACATTCTACTGCGGAAAAAATCTTTTCACAACCAAATGAGTCCATGATGGTCAAAAAAAATTTAAACCCACCACTAAATTCAATATTAATGGTCAAAAATGAAATTGTAAGTCATCGGACGCGATAGAGAAGGCCTAAAATTTCTGTGTTCAAGAATAATATATATATATATATATATATATATATATATATATATATATATATATATATATATATATAATCTACACCTTTTGATAATATATCAAGTCAATCCAAAATCAGCATATTACAACTGTATATTTGGGGTGACTTGTTGATACATAAACTAAGGGTCTTAAAATTGTATAATTTTTTTAGATATTAGATATTTTTGAATTTTTAAATTATATCTGGTTTATGTTTTATTTTTAACCGCTAATATTGAAATTAGTAAGTCTGTTTTAAACCCATATATATTATAACAATATCCTAATTAAACACATAAACACTCTCTTTCTCTCTCTCTCTCTATATATATATATAATATATAATATGATAGTTATTTAAATTCATGTTACTAATACGTCGTTTAAGTTGTCACAGGTCTCTAATACAAATTATTTGGACGGCCTTATGATTTACTTTAGCCCGTGGATGTTGAGAGAGTGACAACTTCTAACGTGGCAGCCACACGAGGAGCCCGACTGCGAACAAAATGTTGGCACGAATTCAGATGCGACTTTATATAGTTGTAAGTTGTAACCCGCTGAGGAAAAAAAATTGAAAAAAATAATTATTAAGAATTTTTTTACCTTTCGTGTGAGGCGGTTACCATAAATATTTATAGTTGAGAATGTATAAAAGATTATAACTAGGATGATATAAAGATAGCAAAAAAGAAAAAAACAAATAGATCATGGATCTCTAGGATCAATCCTAAATTTATACTAATAGATGAATCAAAGAAATAATGAATAGAAAAGAAAAAAGGGACAAGGAAGAGGATGGATGAAAAAATAGATAGATGAGAAAGAGAATGGATGGAGGTATACCTTATGTAATCGAGCTTCGGCCGAGCTTATGTAAAATTTGATATTTTCTGTCCCCAAGCCTGACATATGATTAGCTCTAAATCTTCCATCTATTTTTCTGTATGTTAGATGAAACATGGAAGAATGAATGGAAAAATTTTTCTCCCCTATTTGGTGTAAAAGAATTAAAGAAAGGATAGACACTATTTGTATAACATTTTTGCTGAACTATCCTTTGGTAAAAACATATTATTATTATTGATTTATAATACTTATTTGTACTAAAGAAGTAGGACAATATATAAACCTATAATCTTTATAATTTATAATTATATAAAAATCATATAATTTTTTAAATTATAATTTAATTTATTTAAATAGATAGTTTTATAGATTAATTATATATGAAATAATTTATTTAAATAATGATTATATAAATAACTAATTAATGTATAATTTAATTTAAATTGTTAATTAATTTTATATAAATAGTTAAGTAAAAATAATGAATATAAATAGAAAAATAGATGTACTTTTAAAGTTTTGTCAAGAAAATTAATAAGGGACAATTTATTGACATACGAAGCTATCCCTCGTATGTTTTCTCCATCATTCTTTGCATCCTCTCAGTATGGAAGGATCCAAATTAGTGGGTCATAATGGATGAACAATCCTTCATTTTCATTCTTCAATCTTTTCTAAAAAATTCTGAACTAAATAGTAAATGATGGTTGTCCATCCTTCCTCTTATGAGCCTAACCAAACATGGAGTTAATGTTGTGGTCGGTCAACTCCGAACTAAAGTTTGATGATGTCGGTATCAATGTACAATAAGCCCAGCCCTATTGTTAAAAACAATGAACCCAACCCCATTTAACCACGATTCACCATACAACTAAGATAATGACCTAGCCCACTATACAATTAATAATGATTTTAGCTTTCTTTTCCTAACACTATTAACCCAATGACGGCCCCCTCCATGACCATTACGTTTTATTGTAGTAAAGAATAATAACAGTCGCTATTATCCAAGATTAGGTTTGTAGGAAACAAGAATATTAGTTATTATTAATTAACAAGCATTTCATGTCATTATAGTGAAAAACAGTGGACAATAATAATAATAAAAAAAGATAACTCCAAGCTCGAGTTATTGTTTTAATATAAACTATTGATTTTTATAATAGATTTGCAAACTTTAATTTAAAACATTTTTTTTTGGTGAAATTAACAGTGGCATCAGCTATACCTGTTTCACACGTACGACTTCATCGATCGCCAAGAACAAAGTCCACACAGCCTCCAAACTAGGCTCAATGCCGCCATAGGACGGCCGATGCTCATTACCCGTGAGGAAAGAGAGAGCATGCAAGAAGATAAAAACAAATCATAAGAAGACAAACTATCGATTAATACAGCTGCAAGCTAGGAATTAGGAAATGGTCATCGCCCTGGCCAGCGATACCTGCTCCTCCTACCTCACCGTCTTCTTCAGCTGCTCCTCCTGATTTCTTGCAGCCGGCCGCCACACGCTTCCTTCTTGTTCTCTATTCTTTTCTCTTCCCTAGAATATACGGTATATATATTTTTCATGCAGGAATGCGCACGGCCGATGATAAAAAGCCAACAGTTTCATTTTCTTGAACTTTGTTAACATTGTTATCAGTTGACTGTGACACAGTATCGTTTAGTTTAAAATATAATTAATGGCCAGCATCACAATTCACAACGATTCCTTTGCGAAGTCCAAACCGGCACAACCGTGATAGTCCAACAGACAAGGTGACTGGAAACTAAATTATAGAATTGCATGGCGAGCTGATACCATGAATAAAATAGAGTGCATATCGTCTTGGTACGTGTAAGAAACTTTCTACGTTGGTTAAATAATGTCATGGATGATAAAGAAGGGAGGGATCGATATGTTATGTGTCTTATATATGTGTTTATATTCTGGTCACGCGAATAAAAATGGACGGCCCACCGCCCGCCCATGTGGTGCACACAGAGGGACCGTGCAAGAACGCCATTTGTCATATACTTTAGCTGACAAAAATATAGTACAGCTGAAGTCTATGACATTAGGTAGACGCATCTCAAGCCGGAAATGCATCATTCACGTTACCTGCTAATAACTATGCCTGCCGTATATTTCATACAATTTTTTATGATCATAATATTTGTATATATATACATATTTTGCTTAACGATGTGATCATGATATTGTTTTGCAACTTGTTGCCACCTTACGTCTTTACGATGATAGCATTGGTCGTGGTCGCTCGTTCGTAGCAAATTAAAAGTATAATTACATATAAACTCACAAATATCAATGTTTTCATTAACGTTTGGATTTTATATGATTCATTTCATGAGATTAAAATCAATCATGAATTGCCGTGACGCATAATCTTTATGCTCTCGTTGTTTTACGTATGTGAAGCACAGCAGCAGCGGAGGCAACTTGGTGAATGCAAGTAAAATCTGATTGAATTAATGGATGAGCCTGCCACGCCAGCCCTACGTACGTGCATGGTTCCTGACATATATATAACCTCAGCCCATCAAAATATCTGTAAATGTAAGCATAAAAAAATTATAAAAAGAAGAATCTTCTAATTCCAAATTCCAATGCACATTGTAACGCAACCATGCTTATCTCCAATTCCCATATCAACACTGCACAAGACCCAGCTGCTAACCACAACCCACGTACAGAGGGACAGTTATTAATACAAGGGGTTCGATTAGCGCATGCTAAGCTTATACCATTAGCCGGCTACAAGCACGTTGCCACTTGCCATGCTCCAGCTCAAGCGGAAACATCAATGAAACACCATCTAATTCGCACATAGATCACCAGGGTGGCAGGGTCTGACCCTGCTCCTTTTTTTTCCCCCTCTCTATTCCAAATTCAATATCAAAGTATCCTCAGTAGTTATCCCTTCTTAAATTCTTTGTACAATTGTACATGACATCACCTCCTTAATTAGCCGACTTCATCGTGTTGGGTCCATTTGAGTGGCTTTAAGCTTGCGTGTTACTCCCAAATTTTAATTATCAATAAAATTAAAAAAACGTGACATCCCTTAATACGTCTCCCCAATTCCGCGGGCTTTGCTCGGCCACACCCTCTCTTATATAAGCACGTATAGCTAACGACCTTTATATCCTATCACCCGAACGATAACAGCTTCCCTCTTCCTCTTGTCCTCAAACCTTTTAGTTCCTCACTTTCTTCTTCTTCTTCTTTGGGTGTGAGAGATTAGAAATGCGCCTCTTCTCCCACGCCGGCCGCCGTCGGCCCCATCCGACGTCGCCACCCCCGCCGACGTCGCCGCGGCAGAGCTTGTCCGCCACCCTCATGGAGGACAACATCGCCTCCGCCGAGGCTATGATCTCCCGGTGGGACGCGGACGCCAATACCTTCGCCAAGGTCACCTCCCTCTTCCATGCCGGCCGCGCCGAAGCCCGCGAGTTCCTCCACGCCGTCTCCAACCTCCAGCGCGCCATGGTCTTCTTCGTCTCCGGCGACTGCGCCGCCCCTGCCGCCGCCCGCTCCGCTGCCCTCGTCCGTGCCCAGACCCTCATGCAGACCGCCATGCGCCGCCTCGAGCATGAGTTCCACCAGATCCTCTGCGCCAACCGCGACCGCCTCGACCCCGAGTCCGTCTCCTCGTCCACCCGCGCCCGCTCCAGCGCCTTCTCCGACGATACCGAGAACTCCGACGACGACGAGATCCGCGCCGCCGGCGCGACCATCGGCGAGGTCGAGCAGGCCTCCGCCGGCGCCATGGCCGACCTCCGCGCCATCGCCGAGGTCATGATTGCGGCCGGCTACGGCAAGGAGTGCGTCCGGATCTACAAAACCCTCCGCAAATCCATCGTCGACGAGGGCCTCTACCGCCTCGGCTTCGAAAGGCTCTCCCAATCCCAGGTCCAGAAGCTCGATTGGGAGGTCCTGGAACTCAAGATACGCTCCTGGCTCGGCGCCGCCCCCGTCGCCCTCAGGACCCTCTTCTCTGGAGAAAGGATCCTCTGCGACTACGTCTTCGCCGGCTCCGATCCCATCGGCGAGTCCTGCTTCGCCGACATCACCCGCGACGCCGCCACCCTCTTCCTCGGATTCCCCGAACCCGTGGCCAAAACGAAGCGGTCGCCGGAGAAGCTCTTCCGGATCCTCGATCTCTACGACGCCATGTCCGATCTCTGGCCAGAGATCGAGGCTGTCTTCTGCTTCGAGTCCACCGCCGCCGTCCGGTCCCAAGCTCTCGCCTCCCTCCTCAAGCTCGCCGAGGCGGCGCGGGCCACGCTCGCCGACTTCGAGGCGGCGATCCAGAAGGACAACTCCAAATCGCCGGTCCCCGGCGGCGCCGTCCACCCCCTGACCCGCTACGTGATGAACTACCTCGTCTTCCTCGCCGACTACGAGGCGTCCCTCGCCGACATCTACGCCGATTTCCCTCTCCAGATCCCGACCCCTCTCCCCGAATCCTTCTTCGATTCTGCCTCCTCCACCCCCGCCTCCCCCTCCTCCACCTCCGATGGCGGCGGCGCCGCCTCCGCGATCTCCGTCCGGTTCGCGTGGCTCGTCCTCGTCCTCCTCTGCAAGCTCGACGGCAAGGCGGAGGTCTACCGGGAGGTGGCGCTCTCCTACCTCTTCCTCTCCAACAATCTCCAGTACATTGTGAACAAGGTCCGTGAGAGCCGTCTGAGGTTCCTCCTCGGCGAAGACTGGGCGGCGAAGCACGCAGCGAAGGCGCGGCACTACGCGTCGAACTACGAGCGGCTGGGATGGGCGAAGGTCGCGGCGGCGACGCCGGCCGATCCAGCGGCGGAGATGGACGCCGGCGAGGCGTGGGAGAAGATGAAGGGGTTCAACCAGGCGTTCGAGGCGGCGTGCCAGAGCCAGGCGGATTGGGTGGTTGCCGACGAGGTGATGAGGCAGGAGGTTTGGGCGTCGGTGGCGAGCATGATCTTGCCGGCGTACCGAGTGTTCTACGAGCGGTGCCGCGCGGCGCTCAGAGACTCCGGACCGGCGGCCGCAGCCGTGGTGAGGTTCTCGCCGGAGGACGTGAGGAACCGCGTCTATGGGCTTCTGGATTCGGGCTCGTTCAAGACCCCCCTTCGGTCGGCATCCGTATAGGACGCTGCTGTGCTTTCGCAAATCTATAGCCACATACTTGTAACTTCGTAATAAAGTCGATACGTACTCAAACTATACAATTAACTATGAAATACTACCGAGTTATTTTTTTTGTTTTTCCAAAAAGGAAAAAAATATCCCCAAGCTGTCGCAAACAATCTAATTACTCACAGAAATTCTAAATTCTGAGAAGTTATGTTAATCCTGATCCACCAGTTATTTTATTTTCTTTCAGAAAAATACGGTCAAAAAATAATGGCAGCATTTCATTCATACTGCTGCTAGTTGGTGTGTTCCATTATTAGATGCACCCTAATGTCGGGGATTTCTTTGGTTTCTAATATTGTGTGCTGTTTAATTCCTTATTCATGAAATCATATTAATTTTGTGAATTGTTTTTCAATCTAATTTGTGATTATGAATGGAGAAGTAGGGCTAGGTTCTGTTTTCCTTTTCTGATATATAGCAGTAGGTATAGAAAATTTGTATCAAAATTATGTGGAATTATAAGGATTTAGCTCAGCAGTGTGCTAGGTTTGAGTATCCAGTCTTGGGTGGGTGTTTCCCATTTTGGATTCATTGCTGTTTATATGAGCTTAAAACATGGGCTTCAAAGTTGGGTTCAGCGATGGAGAGCCCAGGAGCAAGATTAATGAGAAATAAACGCGATGCGGCATGTTTAGCACACTGATAAGAAAATACAAAAGAAATGACCAGAATGAGAGAATTGGATTTAATATTCTGGTTATCGGAGTATAACAGGCACAATTAGATCAGCCGATTGGTTGATGGGCCCGTAGTGGCCACAGGTGGGTCTCCTTGTGAAGGAGCTTGGATCGTACCTATATAGCCTGTTTAAGGTAATTCATGATGCTCAAGGGAAGAAAGTACTGCAAGTTAAATAAATTTTATCTACATCTCACCATTGCCGAGCAATTCCATGTTTAGAACTCTGAAGGCTGAGGTTGATTGCAGGGGCCTCATCATCACTGTATCAAGATAACCATGAATAATCTGAAGGCATTTTATCTTTTTTATCTTTTTGCTTAACACCCCTCTCATAAAACCGGGGGGGGGGGAGAGAGAGAGAGAGAGATGGAAACAGCCTGAAATCTAGCCAGGAAAATTGTCTGCATAACGATAGATGCTCTCGCATGGTTGACCAAGTAAATTGGAGGCATGCGTTGACTCATCAACATCACAGAGCACATGGGACACGTGGCCTTGTCTGCTCTCTGATATCCTAATGTGCAGGTGCACGCATCGTGATGTGATATGTCTGCCTTGGCTCAGCGTTTTTGACTGCAACTTCTGGCAGCTCCCTGGATTTTGTAATCTTGTAGACGCACCGAAATGGTCATTTGCAATGATCAAATGGGTTCCAAGTCCATTAGTTCAGAATGAGTTTTAAGCGAAGATGTTCAGAATTAGTGGAAGGAATAGCCTTGAAATGGTTTGCTAGTCCACAGAGATTGTAATTTTCGTTAAAGAGTATCTCCATCACCATTACTTCAGAGAGAGAGAGAGAGAGAGAGAGAGAGGGAGAGAGTATCTCCATCAGCATGTCTTGTATGGAAAGAGACTAGGAAATCTATCTAGTTGGAAGACATCCCAATGAAAGCCATCTTATAATTTCATTGTGGTAAGATAACCTGCTATGTTTGATTTCATTTAACCTTAACAACAGGTCTTTTGTATTATTTAAGTCTAATATGGTCCTGAAGCACCTAAGTAAAATGCATACGTTTCTTTTGCAAGATAGCAAAAATGTGCATTTAATATAGTAACCCTCATTATCTCACTCTCTGAAGTCCAAGATGAGAATTTGACCTTAATTCTTAATTTCACCTCAGAGTACATCAAACAGATACGCATTCTTCACGCCATCATTTTTATTTTCAGAAAGATAAGGATGTTGAGTGATAAATATAGACTCGATCAAATTTGTTAACTATCGTCTTTTTAACTTACTAATTGTCCCTTCATTGGACTATTCAAAGAAAGACTGAAGCCATTATCATGAACTATGGCATCATCGGATATATGTAGCATGCATGAGATATTGATTAGTCTACCAGCCACTGCAAATCCAAGTTTGTATTTAAGAAGCTAAAAACTGCAAAAGGAAGTGCTGATAATGATAGAGAAACTGTAGTGACTTGAAAGTTGCCAGAAGGTACTAAATGAAGAGGTAGTGTGATCTGTTGCTAGGAAATCCTCTGCATATCCACCATTTATTGATAACCAAATATCAAACTTCAGGCGGGTTAATTTTGAATCTAGATATTTCCTGAAGCACTGAAGCTAAACAAACATCTTCTGGTAGTCACATATAATATAGTGATTCTCGTCACCTCAGTCACGGTTGTCCAAGATGGAAATCTTGACCTTCAATATCAAATCCACCTCAGAACTTCTGAACCAGAATATATATATTTCTTGTAGTTGACCTTACCCTTAGAAAGATGTGTAGTGGTGAACATTAGCTTGATCATAGTTGTGCAATGATTTACTTCTCTTTCTAAAATCTATTCATTGCTGCGTAATTTGACTTGTCTCAAAGACTACATGATTTTCATGCAATAACAAGATTTATTTCATTTTCTTCCATCCGATACTTCAGTAATTTACTATCACTATCATGCATCAGACCTGAATTTGGTCTACTCACCAAAGTATCAGCAGACTTTGAACCAAAGAGGCTTAACTACATCGTCTTACTAATATCTTCTGGAAGCTTGATATACGATTCGCCTTCCTGATACAGCGGATCTCACTCCTTGACCCTATTTAGTCCTCCCCAAAGTGGCCAGAGTAATCCACATTAAGTTTAGTGATCCTCCTAAATCAAAATTTTAAGTTGCATGCCCTTATTATAGAGGTCTTAATGATGTAGCCAGCATCTATAGCTGCAAGAACTTGAATTGCCCAGACCAGGATATAGCTCTCTATTAGTCAAGCAAGGGGCCTCTCAAGAAGGAATTCTGGGTGCGCATTTATATCACTCTTGCAGGATTAAACTCAACATCGCAAAAGAAAATGGGAATATTATGTAGAGAACTCTTCTTAACAAATCCTCAAAAAGGCGGGACAATCCTTCATAAACACAGTTTCAAAAGATGAGGGCCAAATAAAATTAGGATCACAACAGATGTTAATCCGAAATGCTCAGATGAAGCCTATCCAAAAGACAGTTGCCTTATATGTACATGCGAAGAAGTCTTCCCCTTTCAAAAACTTACCAAAATCAGAAAGGGATGTTTTGTATGTAATTCTAAGGTTAGTGCCACACATGAATAAGTTTTACCCAGCATAGTCCATTAATTCTATGGTGCTACAAGAGAGGTCGTAGCATTTTAATCTCTGTCATTTTATATTCTTTCACTAGTGAAATCAGTTTCTCAGGCATGAATCCCTAAATTGCTTACTTCTCAGGTGATGAGACTTCTCAACAGTGAACTGTTTACTTAAAATTGTGCACAACATAGGAATCAGCTTTTCAATCCAAAAAAAGAGGAGGAATCAGCTTATAGTATATACAGCACTATTTCTGATTGAAAGCTCAGGCCCTGCTTTACAGAAGAAATATAGTGAATCAAGGTTCTAAATTTCCACACTGCAAGTGCAGCTACAGTGAAGAGACAACATACACATGAGAGACATGTCCAATGGGAAATGTAGATAAGCATTTAGTACATTTCCATTGAAAGTCAAACTATGTTCACTACAGCAGCTAGTGTATCTCTAACAATTTACTTCATAATGCTCTCTGATACTGCCAACATAGATATGTATACACCTGTATCCTTCATGCCATGCTCTCTAATTCACGAGTAAACTTGGAACCTGAAAGCAATGCACGTTCTTTGAATTCTCATACAAGGATCCCTTTTTTTATTGTTCTGTTTGCGTGCAGGGAATCCCAAATCCAGATGTTCTCGGCCATTTGTTCTGGTTTTCATGTCCAAGATAAACCTTTAACAAATATAAAGAGTGGAAGGAAGCCTTACCAAGTGGGAGACTTCCCAAAACTTCCAAATTTTGATAGCATGCTCAATGAACTCCATAGATCTGCGCTTTGTTTCTCTACATAACTTCATTAATTTATAATTGATGACCTTTGCTTGGACTCTGTAAATGCACAGCTTCTTACCTGTACAAGGAGCTTAGATTATGTGCCTGTAGACCCTCAAATATGCCTTACATGATACCAATAATAGTTTCAAGCTGCAGTAAAGCATGATTTAATAGTTTATTCTCCTAGTTATATCCTGAGTAAGCAATTAAATAAATTTCACATCTGTTATAATAATGGATCCAACTCCATTTTGTCTTTTTTATCTTATAGTACTTGTCAAAAATATTTTAGCTAACTTAAATATGAAGAGATGTTAAAAAATAATAGTAGTTATTGCATCCCATAGAAATGTTGGCACCTGATCGTTAGGATTCCATTGTCAAAATTCACAAACTAGTTTCAAAAGACCAGCCAGCTACCATTCGATAACATAATGATTTGTTTCTTGACACCAAAGATTCCAAATCAATTAGTCACTCTCTGGTTTTCATGTACATTCAATAAAGATTACAGGATGCCTGACTTATTGTACAATATGTAAGTACTTGCTGATAAACTCTTGACAAGTAAATGCCATTCTTATGTCAAAGATAAAATCAATCAACCACATAGACTGATATATATAAAATTTGTCACCATTTCTAAGTTACACAATATAATGCAGGCACAGGCTCTGCATACTCACTATAAAAGGATATAATATGTACTAGTATATGTAAATCATATTTCAGTAGCCAAAGTGTCTTCCACAGTACTACAATTGTCTGGTGGCCTTGCTATGGGCTGCCAACCTGTTTGCATTTGGAGAACCTTTTTCAGAGCTAATGATCCTGGTTCCATAGTCCATGCTGGATAGTATTCATGGGCCTTAAACACACTCTCTGCACTGCCATCTTCTAATAGAGAGGGTTGGGCACCATTCAGAAAAAGGTCCCCTTCAGACCCTATCCATCCGCATGCGCTTTCTTCTTTATCTGCTGCCTGCATGAACATCACAAACTCAGTGATTTAGTATGTGAAGTTATGTGCTTCTCATAGTTCCCATTTTCAACATAAGGCAAAACTTTGAAGTTTGCATTGTGGGATAAAACCAACTAATTTCATAAAATATAACAGGAATGAAGCATAAAATGACTAATATGTACATTTTCTGTTGATTCAAAACTAACCTAGCATAAATTGCACATCAAGTTTAATAAACACCAGAGAGGACAGACTAAAGGACCACCTAAAACAAAGCATCTATTCTCTTTCTGTCCAGTCTAATGAAGAATTCCAGTCTATTTCATTTCTTCCAACTCTGGGATTATGAGACATCAGATAAGAAAGTGAAAGGCATTCTTGCAAAAAAAAAAAAAGGAAGTTCATAACTGAAAAAAGAAGCTTCACAAATTCTACTAACCCGCTCAGCATTGCACACCCAAATATATCAATAATAATCGGAGTCCTCTCACGTAGAAAATATATGTTGGTCATTGCTTCCATACATAAATCTGAAAAGAAGATCTTTATATCTAAACATTCGGGGAACAAGTCTATGTATTTGCTTTTTCTCATTAAAAAAAACTTTCTACTCACTGCACTTCCTACTCTCTCTTTTTAATGTGTGTGTGTGTGTGTGTTATTGTTGGGGGGAGGGGCCAACAATTGATCCGTAGGCATAAAAAAAGGGACAGCGAAGAGGATGAATAAAGGAAGCAGAAGCACGGACAAAGAATGGGTTCAGAATTATGGTATGAGAATCCTAAGTTCCATATTTCTTTGTGCCCCTTCATCATCTCTTGTCAAGTTAAAACTAAATTTTGTGCTTTGCAAATAATCTTACCAAATGATAACTTTTACTTATGGGTTTTATTTCGATAGTTTCCTGCCCCACTGGTCTCAATTTGTGTGTGTTTGAAAGGGAGAGGAAGGGAAGGAATTTACCTTCTCCGATAAATATTTGAAAACTACCTTCTTCTCTCCGGCTTCATAAATATTGCACTGAGACACAATCTGAAGCAGAAAATGCAAGAAAGTAACAATGTATCAAGTCCAGCAATATATATATATATATGAATGCTTAGTTTTCAAAAGCAATGGATTTGAATATCTCAAATTTGCATAGACCTGTGATTCTACACTAGCACAAGCAGCATATATGCTCCAGTTTCTGGTGTAGTTGTTGTAGAGGTGCACTTTGCCAAATCTAACACGAGGATGTCGCTGTTTGGTTCCATCGAAAAAACAGTGATGAATTGTCACACGGATGCATCTATCGGAGATGCTACTGCTACTTCCTCCGATAAGAATTGTTTTATCATGCGCCGAGAAGCGACATCTGTTCATACACCTGATAATGGATTATGTCCACTAATAAAAACATCAAAGCTATCAACTGTAGACTAAACCTTCTTGTGTTAGTTAGCACTTAGAAGCGACATCTGTTCATACACATGATAATGGATTATGTCCACTAATAAAAACATTAAAGCTATCAACTGTAGACTAAACCTTCTTGTGCTACTTAGAACTTATATAATAACGACCGAATTTTTGAACTACCTATTTATGGACATACCAAGTAACACTTTACAAAGTCTAGTTCTACTGAAGGCAATATTCATATCCTATCCTGTTTCGACAGATTTGACAATCTTAATAGTAAAAATTCACTCGACCGTTTCGAAAATTGCTTCTCATTTACCTTGAAATAGTTATATCGGTACTTTCACGAGTAATATCGATGAGTCCATCATCGTAATCATGCAAACTGCAGCGGTCTATCCATATATGCCTTGATTTGGGCTTTATCTGAATTGCATCAACATCATGCCCTCTACCACCCTCAAATTCCAAATTGCATATAATGACATGCTCACACTCTTTCAACTGTAAACCCTTGCCAGCCAATTTAACCTTCTGCCCTCGACCATCAATTGTTTTATATGAAGACACCCTCAAGTCTGATGAAAGTTCAATGGTTCCTGAAACTTCAAAAATGATCCATAGTGGTTCATTTCTACGGCATCCTTCACGAAGTGAACCACATCCATCATCTGCACAAACAGAAAAGGCAGGACTTTTATCATGACTTGATGCATAATCCACAAAAGAATATATAGAAGAAATATTGAATATCACTATCACAAACTATAATATGATAAGAGAAGCATCTCAGAAGAACAAAATACGGGAATATGAGTTCTGAACATTGGCAACCAAAAGCAAGAAATGTGCATAACAGAAGGATTTGGATCTTTAAGCCAAATTCAAAAACATACTACGTGGAATATGATTTGTTTCAGAATATAAAATTGATAAGAGGATTCCTTCAGAGAGTCTATGGTCGACAGATACCAGAACAAGATCTTTCTGTGCATTCATGCATGTATGCATGGGCATTTGTATGTGTATAGGTGTTATCATAGTTCATTGTAGACAGGAATAGAAAAGGCAGAATCAAAATATTATGAAAGAATAGGAGTGGTGCTTTGTTTGGGTGCTATGTGATCGATATATGAACACTTACTCAGATTCTGAGGGGAAAATTTGCAAGGCAACAGTAGGGCCCAACTTTTTAATCTGAACAATATTATGGGCCTTTTCTTTACTGCAAAAAAGGGCTCGTAATGTTGTTCAGATTAATAAGTGAGGATTTTATCATAAAATGATTAACAAGTTGGGCGATAACCAAAATCAAACCACAAAAGAGATGAGATCACTGAAGTGAATGTATGATAAGAACAAGAAATAATAAAGCTAGAAATTCGAACACTTCAAGATTTACGAGAGTTGCACATTGAGGACATTTGGTGAAGAAGCGGTAGAAGCAACAAAATCTCAGGAGGCCCTAGTAGGCAATCTACTCAGTTGGAGTCAAATGGACAAAGAGGAGTAGAAGACATAATATATAACATGGTTGAAAATTGTGATACAGGATCAGAATTAGCTGGAAATTACAGAAAAGTATAGTATAGTAATAGCTAGCAACAGTGGGAAATAGTTCCACTTAATTCAGAACAAGGCTAGCTAGTCGACTATGTTTACAATGTAATATCCATGCACCAAACTTCATGATCATTGCCAATTTTGTGAATATATCAATGATGATGTACATACATGTTTTCATCCAAAATGATGATGAACACTTTCTCTCTCAGACGAGATTTCATGTGCAGTAGTTGCAAGCTGATAAGGGAAAAAGTCTATTTTCTACAGCACAAGATCAACCATCAGCATTGAGATTTTAATGCACTCCAATATTCGAAGCAAGCAATAGCATGTTGCTGTCTCTACGATCTTTAGATTTTGTGATAGAGGAGACAACCTTTCCATTTCTCAGAATAGTGACCAAGCAAGCTTTCATCATGAACAAGCTAGGTATTTACTTTTTAGCAAATCAAGGTTATCTAGCCATAGATCAGAAAATGAAGATATTCATTTATAAATCTGTAACTATCTCTTACTTATTATAACACATTTTTTCTAGAAAATTTAAATGCCACAGATTAAATAGAGACGGTCTAAACCTCATTTAAGGACTTCTTTGGAGATTCTAAGAAAAAGCTATTTACAAAATAATAGGAGATAATCCTGGAAAGAAACACTTTTGGCGAGAGTGTCAACATCTTCCAAGAAAAAGAATTAGCCTAAATCCGAAGATTTTCCTCCCCAGCTGCATGACTCATTGGGGTAAGTGTGGCCTCATTGTTCTTTTTTTTTTTTTCACTGTTTCATTTAAGCAGACCGCAGAACATGTCTCAGAAAAAAAATATCAATGCTACAATTCATATGAGCAATCATTAGCAAGAGTGCGTACGTAAAAGAACACAAACCACATTCAAAACTCTAACCCAAAGCATGAGTTGAAATCCTACCGGCTAAGCTGGTGACGTGATAGGGAGCTCCATGCAGGCCTCCAATGGCGTGCCGGCCGAAGCCCTCAGCCTGGCCGGCAAGGGCTCGCAGGCTCTTGTCCACATGAGCGTAAGGAAAAGCCACCATCTCTGCTCTCGCGAGGATTTTTCCGAGGCGTAGCGTCTTTGGGGAGAGCGAGAGAACCGAGCAGGAGGAGGAGGCCGTGGTAAAAGAGCGACATCGGCCGCCGTTTCGGGAAAGGAGCCGTGAGCGCCGTTACGATTCCCGGGCGGGCGTTTCGGATGGCTGGTAACAGCGGCATCCTCCCATCCGTCGAGGCGCCGAGTGCAACGCATGCTTTGTTAAAGTTTTGGTAACCGAGCGGTTCGAGATGAGGCTGAGAGCAGCGGCAAATTATAGATGTTATTAGGAAATTAAATCTTTTTTTAGATGTCATTAAGCTTAAGTTGCAACGGAAACGCACTTATTCTCTCTCTCTAATAAATTGGAGGAAGTATAAAAAAACATATATCCCAAAAGCATCACCCATATTCTTAGTATCAGAAAACCTACTACCGGGGTTGTGAAAAAGTTCCTAGTGTCTATTCTCTAATATAATTAAATTTGATCATCTTAAATACAACTGATTGATTTTTGATATTTTCTATTGCTGACATGGTGCGAAATTTAATAATGAGATACCCAGTAAGATGGCACAGATTAAAAATCACAAGACTATTGAATTAAGTTTTGAGAGTATTACTATGTGTTTGCTTCCATGAAACAAGCAGCAAGTGGATAGGATAATTGGTTCAAAAGTGCGATTTTGTTCATGAAGTGAATTATAATCATGGAAGTGGCCGGCCAAGTATGCTTGATCTCATCACGCAGTTAAATGTCAAACTTGGCATGGTGCCTTAGGGATGGTGTTGTATTTATGAATCAGATAGATCACAAGAATCAAAACAATCACCTCGTAACATCGAATCGCATAGATTACCTGAATAACAACAATCACCTCGTAAAACATCGAATGTCATGTGGGAAAATCTGGCCTTGTGGCTTTAATCTTCACAATGTAATAGAATTAAAAGATACCTTCAAAAAACTTTAGTCCATCCTAGATGCGATCAATTTCAAAAGAACATGGATTTATCATTGTTTTGCTTCTAAAGAACCTCTTTGCTTTGCTACCTCTCCCAAAACAATGAAGCCATTTATTGTTCAAATATGATGAGAAAAATTCTGATAAAGCTAATGTCAAAGCACACAATCCCTATTGCATCCAACACAATGAAATATTCTCTTAACATCATTGCCAAAATGTCTAATGAATGATAAAGACACCATATCATTAATATGGAAATTGCTTTGGGGGTCTTTTATGCACACATGAAAAGTTCATCGAAACTACAAATGCTAAGTTGGTAATATCATAATTAATTGATTCCATGTATAGCAGTGAATCCTAATTCCTATAAATTGTGCCAATTCCTTTATGCCATATGACAAGAGAACTATCCATGTACATATAGCAGAAGCCCTGAGACCTTACTCCATTAATATTCTTTTGTATGATTATGTCAAATTGTCTACATTCCAGACCTAAACCATGACATATGAAAAAAAAATACAAATGTAAGAGCCTGAAACTAAGCTTGTGATCTAATCTGGTGGCCCCGGTGGTGTCTTATCGCCCCCTTGCCATAATATTTAACTAGAATTGAAATTCTTAATATTAATTAAATATTAGAAAAAGGACAATTAGGAGAAAATTGAGCCGTTTTAGAATCTCTCCTTCCTCCCTCCTTCCTCCCATGGAAATCTAGTGCCACTAGTAAATTCAAATGGAATTTGTCACAGTCTATGAAGCACCCACGAAGTTTCTAACAAGAAATTCAAAATCCTCTGCTGCATCGCCACCATCTTATAGCCTGATTAGAATACTAAACTTATGATCCATTAGTGTATTATTAAGAAGTGGAAACCAAAAAGTTCTGCTTCGGTACTAAACACCATAAGACTCAGCTCTGAGCGAAGGTAATCAGTCCTTCGAGAGCACGGGAAATAGAAAAGGTTTTAAAACCAAGCTTCTAATAAAAATTCTGATATTATATTACATTTTTCCTAAGGTTGGTGCCTTTTGTGTCAATACTAGTTAAGAGCCGTAATATTCCTTCTCTTAAACGAGTCTGGATTTTTTTAGTTTGGGTGGAGAGGATCATTCTTAAATCACAGGCCATTCACGGCTCGTGTGACCGATCATGATACATCAAGTTCCTTATATTACACAATGCACCATGTATATATCTGCTGCAAGAATCATTGCTTCACAAGTCATTCCATGAATCATGGGTAACTTATAATTTGCATGTCTAGTTCAGTGCAAATCCATGAGTCTCTTTGCCTTGTCGGTTTAAGAATATGATTTATGGACTAAAACATCTATTTGAGCATGACTCATATCAATACAATACTTTTTTGATCCGAATCCATGAGTCTCTTCTTTTTCTTTCTAGGGCCCACAAGACCGATTTTGGCAAGCTCTTGAAAATTATCGTAGAAATATCCAAATAGATCCTAAGTTGGAAAAGAAGCTACAATATCCCCGTCGGTCAAAAAGCTCGTACCAATCGGAGAAGGAAATAAGTGTAAAGTTTGTTAGAAAGCACTTTAGGGCAAGCAGATGTGATCGATTCCACAAAAAAACAGAGCTCATCCTATCAAAACATCCTCAAATGCTACCTTTTCCAAAATGGCCAAGTCCAAATGAGAAACCTATTACGTCGTTGGATTTGAAGCACATGATCTCCTTTAGGTCCAGACGGCACATTCGACTGTTTTACTGCTTCATTGACTAATGTATACGATCGCAAATACTACGCCACACCTCCATATTCCCCATCCGACGTGACGTCGACATGGCCCGCAACATCTAAATCGCATACCAATCATCCCCTGCCACATCAGACGAGAACTTCTTGGTGAAGCAATGTTGCCGCAGAGGAATTTTGTATATGATGTCATTAGATTAATTAACAAATCTTGCGGACATTCCCGGAGCTCGACCTAAACAACGGCTTCTTCGGTGGAAAAAACGACGACCTTACGTGACCCCGCTCCTAATTAAGTGATCTCATCCTAATTATCTAATATAATCTGGTAGGCCTGGCGGCGTCTTATCCCTCTAAACACCTATTTAACAGCTAAAATCACATATTAATAGTTAATTAATGTGAAGGGAGAAAAGGGACTTCGCGAGTGTACCAAAAACTTTTCCATCCTCTCTCCTTCCTCCCTCCTTCCTCCTCTTGTCCCGTACCTCTCCCTCACTCCCCTTAAAGAACCCTGGAGCTACCGATCCCAATCACGGCTCCCCGCTCCGCTAGGGTTTGGAATATTAGGATTCGCTCACGCTGTGGAGAAGAATGATGGGGCTCGAGATCGAGAAAGGTGATTCCACTGTCCAATTCTACGATTTTTTTTTGGTGTAATTTTGATTCAAAAATGTGATTTTTTTTTTCTTCTTCTTCTTCTTCTTTTTTGATGCAGGAGGAGAGAGAAATTTGGAGATGGGGTCCGCGAGCCTCAGCCCCGACCAGAACTGTAACCCCTCCACGTCGGCGCTGCCGTCGCCGGCGGCGGCGCCGGCGCTTGTGTTGTCGAATTCGGGGAAGCGGATCGACCAGGTTGGGAAGAAGAAGTATGTGAAGCAGGTCACTGGGCGGCGCAACGACACTGAGCTCCATCTGGCGGCGCAGCGCGGGGATTTAGCGGCCGTGAGGCAGATTTTGAGGGACATCGATACCGAGATGACAGGGACTGCGGAGGGGGCCGAGTTCGTCAACGAGACCAACGAGGTCGGGGAGACGGCGCTGGTCATCGCGGCGGAGAAGGGGCATCTCGACGTGGTGGTGGAGCTGCTCAAGTATTCGGATAGGGAGAGCATCTCGAGCAAGAATAGGTCGGGCTATGATGCCTTTCATGTGGCCGTGAGAGAAGGGCACCAAGGTGAGGCTCTGTCTTTTTTTCCTCTCAAGTACTTACTTGTTTAGTATTAAGTAACTGTTCCAGAGTTTGGTCTATCCGTCTTTAGCTCTTCCTTTTTGATCTTTATCAGAAAGCCAGCACTTAGGGATGCATGATTACTTGATTGTTATTATGTGTTTCACCTTATGGACAAGCTGATCTTATTGAGGAGAAAAAAAAAGCTAAAAGATTAGATCTTGATTTTTTTTTTAAAAATAATAAGTTGCCATGTTTGTCCTGATTCTGTACGCATGGCTGCCTTTTTCCTTCTGTTAAAAAAAAAAAGTCTGGCATCCTTTTTTCCTATACAAGTAGGGAGAAAATTCTTGAATCATTTGATAACAAAGTGTGCGTTGTTTGATATAGGAAGAGTGATTATTTCAGTTAGATTTCCAAGTTACAAAAATCATTTCAATTAAATAAGTGAAGAAATTCAGTTTTTAATTTCAGAAAATTATTTACTTGTGTATGTCCGCCAAATCATTGCTTGGTTGCATCTACTATGTTGAATCAATTTAGTACTGAAGTAACTTTTCTTTGAAGTCATGGGGCTAGATACAGAAGCTGGAAATAACTAATTGGTTTTAATCTGAAGCATTGGAGCAGTCTTATATAAGATTGAGGAGGGCTCTATATGTTAATTTTTTCTTGTTGTGCTAATGAAGCTCTTGCTACTTAATAGCTTCCACATTGCTTTATTCTAACAATGTATTTGTAAGTTTATGTAGTTTTAAATAGAAGTTGCCAAATACCTTCTGTAGTTTTACTAGGATGCTGGTTTCTTGCCGTCGATAGGTAAGCCATAGGTGGAACTTCTGAATCTTATAATGGGGTTTCTATTTTGATTTCAAACAGGTATTTAGGAAATTTGAGTACATATATTCAGAGTGTTTTCAGTTTACATGAAAGCAGCAGAGATCAAAACAGATCATAAGGGTCTCATTTTCCTTATGTGACTTTTTACCCACTTTTGCTGATGAAATCTAGGGATGCAAATGATGACAATAATTTCTACATTCTTTCCTACAAGTAATTATTTATCACTCTAATTCCTTTATTTAGAGAGGACCAGGTAACTTAGTTGCAGCCCAGTTGATGCTTGAAGGTCTCAATTGTCACTTAACTTGTCAGCATGGTGAATTTGATTTTCTGATTCCGTTCTGGAACTTGTGTGAGTTTTCAGTGGTTTTGTTTTTATAGTTTTTGCATTAAGAAGCCTGTTGTGTTTTATGCAACAATAGTCTTGTATAGTCCTATTTTCTCCCTGTGGCTTAGGAGCTGTAAACTTACCTTTGATTTTTAGTATGATATCATGGATGGCAATAGGCAAAGGTGCATATTGTGATAAAAATTATTTGCCCATCTTCAAATATGGGTCCCAAGTTTGACAAAATTGTTGAAAGCTTCCTGAGGTCTAGTACTACACTGAAGAGCAGGTCAAGATTGAGCACCTAGGTGCTGTCAGACTTGTAAATTTGGATTTTACTTGATTTTTCAACTGTATTAAGGAATTACCGGAAACCTTCTTCTTGTTGTTGCTGTTGTTGTCATCTGTGAAATAAAATCTTATGCAATTTTGATCATACACATGGACATGCACATACTGGTTTTCAGGGTAGCAAATTACCATATGAACCCAGGCATGTCCCTCCTCCTGGCGCTCCTAACATTCATGTGTCAGTTTATTGCTTATTTCATCACTGAAGTTCATCTGTTGAGATTTTGGAGATTTGTGTTCTTGTTTTATTGGTTCAGAGCAAAATGATAGAACTGTAACTAACTAAAGTTATACAGCCATTGTGCAGGTATTTTTGGATCATGACCCAACACTCAGCAAAACATTTGGTCCCTCAAATTCAACTCCCCTTATATCTGCAGCAACAAGGGGCCACACTGAAGTGGTCAAGCAGTTACTAGCTCAGGATTTTGGCTTGGTTGAGCTGGCTAAAACCAATGGGAAAAATGCTTTGCATTTTGCAGCTCGACAAGGACATGCAGAAATTGTAAAATCATTGCTAGATAATGACCCACAGCTAGCTCGTAGGACTGATAAAAAAGGCCAGACTGCTTTGCACATGGCTGTAAAAGGAACAAACTGTGATGTTGTTAAAGCACTTGTGGATGCTGATCCAGCCATTGTGATGCTACCAGACAGATCTGGCAACACTGCTTTACACGTGGCAACAAGGAAAAAGCGAGCAGAGGTAAAGCTTATTGATGCTCATTGTTGGTATTTCACATATCCTATTAATGCTTGTGTCAATGAAGGATCATAGTGGATCCCAACATCCAATATCCAGATTATGATTGGTGCTCATGCAACCATTTTTATTCCCCTATCTTTGATACTTCTTGTTGGCATTCAAGAAATAATATGGTTTTAAGAAAATAATGATAATTTATATGATAATTTATGAATTGCTTGTTTATTTGATTCCATCCTATTGATAGCTGTAACATCTTCCTTTTCTGCCAAAGTCCACTATAGAAGAGTAGCGTATTAAAATGTATACTAGTTTCCCCTTTATTGAGTACATGATGAAAAGGATTCTGATGCAAAATAGTAGATTGAAGAAGGATAAAAGGTGTCTGGCCTATATAGTTTTGCCCAACCATCTTACATAGTTCTCACACTTCATTTTGCCTTGGATCTTCAATGCATCTTTTGGCGATATTATCTGTGTGTTCTCATTGCTTCTTGATACTGTGACATTTTAAAATTTATAATCTGACAAATCTTTTTAAAAAGTAAATGATAGTAAAATTTGTACGGGTCAGGGGAATGATGAAATTATTTCGATAACTTCCTTCCTGGACCCTTTTATTAATTAAGCTATCTGCTGATGAGAATATGTAGCGAAGCATTAACTTGAAATTGACCACACATCAAATAAAGCAAAGGTGAGTTTCCCTATCTACAAGGTTATATTGGAGAATGCAGATATTGTAATTGGTACATATGAACATCTGGATACATATAGCCCTCAGTTTTAGCAAAAAACAAAAGCAAAAAAGAAAAACTAGCGGCCCTAACAAAAACATCTAGAAAATTTATCTCCACTTCTGGTACCTTTTGAAACTTTGTTCTTTTTATTTAAAATATGTTACTGATTGGCCCTTTGATTCATCATTTGTGCCTTGAAAGATGAGTGTGTTCCTTGTAATATCAAACCTTGTCTTCTTCATCTTTCTAGGCTTTTTCCCAATCCAGGCCTCTATATTTGTCATCTGTCTCTTAGCAGTTTTATGCCAAGCACTATCTTGTCCAATGATGGATTGATTAGGTGTTCTAGTCTTCCAAACCAGTTCAAGGAGATCCAGCGCTGATGCCAAATTAATAGCCTATCTTAAAAATATTCCCCAACTCAGATCATATCTTGATTTGTGGGCTGATGCAATATGAATGGGACAAGGCTTGTTGATGGTTGTTGGACCTTTTCTTATAATTTGTATGGTTATTGAGCTATTTTTACATGAAGCATTTTTTTTCTATCGAACTAGGTGCTTTGGGATTCTTTTTATTACTTGTTTGCATCCTCTGTTATGAAACAAAAACCACCAGGGTTTTACTTTTATTCTTCTCATTTGTTCTCATTGTTGTTCATTTTCTCCCATCTTTTCATTGTATATATAGAGTGTTTCTATTGTCCCATGGGGGATCTAATAGCTTCAACTGAAATTTATTTGCTGTCATCTTGCGAAGCTTATCTCTCTCATTTCTTTGCAGATAGTCAATGAGCTATTGCTCCTACCAGACACACATGTGAATGCATTGACAAGAGAGCATAAGACTGCCTTTGATATTGCAGAAGGGCTTCCTCTCTCTGAAGAGTCTGCAGAGATTAAAGAGTGTTTGTCTCGCTATGGTGCAGTCAGAGCTAATGAATTAAATCAGCCTCGAGATGAGCTTCGGAAGACTGTTACAGAAATCAAGAAAGATGTTCACACCCAACTGGAGCAAACTAGAAAAACAAATAAAAATGTGTATGGGATAGCTAAGGAGCTCAGGAAACTACATAGGGAGGGCATAAATAACGCCACAAATTCTGTAACAGTGGTCGCTGTGCTCTTTGCCACAGTGGCATTTGCAGCTATCTTCACCGTGCCAGGTGGAAATGAAGATGATGGAGTAGCAGTAGCTGTTCATGCTCCTTCCTTCAGGATATTTTTCATCTCTAATGCTATAGCGCTGTTCACATCATTGGCAGTGGTGGTGGTGCAGATAACAATTGTAAGGGGCGAGACAAAGTCCGAGAGGAGGGTTGTGGGGGTGATTAACAAATTGATGTGGTTGGCTTCAGTGTGCACCACAGTTGCTTTCATTGCCTCCTCTTATATTGTAGTCGGTCGCCATGTCCAGTGGGCTGCAATACTTGTTACATTGATAGGAGGTGTGATAATGGCTGGGGTTCTTGGGACCATGACTTATTATGTGGTAAAATCAAAGCGCATCCGAGGGATCAGGAAGAGGCAAAAGTCATCAAGGAGAAGCGGCTCGTACTCATGGCATCCCAATTCTGATATTTCAGACTCTGATATTAATCCAATTTATGCCATTTGAAGAGTGGAGGTGGGGGTTTCTGACCTCCATTTGTATCTGATAATGGTTATGGGGTGGAGATGTAAATTTTATCCATTTACTGTGACAACTTGTGCTCAAAGCTCTGATGTATGTAATGTGTATATTTAACCAGGAAAGCACATTCATTCCCAAATGTTTGGGAGAGAGTTTTGATTCTGATCATAGTTGAAATTATTTGCCACAATGCAAAGACAGACATGATATGACTTCTCTCTTAAGAGTCAAAATGGCACAAGGTTCTCAGCATTTGTGATCTCTTGGTTGGGGAAAATTAAGCGGCTGTTGCATTACAGGTGATGGTCTGGGATGATAGACGTAGATTTGTTATACAATAAGAAAAAGAAAATATGTGCATTGATGCGTCTTGCCCAAATGCATCTTGTTGATGGTTCAAAACTTTTGGCGAGAATGTAATATTTTCACATTTGAATAAGATTACTTTTTTGGCAGCAGGTTAATTTGGTTGAACTGGATTTAACAGCGGCAGGTTAAAATAGATGACCTGGGTCGATTTGCTGAACCGGATGGAATGTGGGAACGTTTGTTTTCCTGCATCTTCTTTCAATAGAGATTTTCTTGTAATTTTTCTTCTTTGAATCTTCTGTGGCAGCCTTCAGCAGGGTACTCTATACCCCAGCTCATAGATCGTAAAGCGGGTTATTTGAGTTTGTCTTCAATAGAGTTAAGAATTTCTATATATGATCACCAATATATATATATATATATATATATATATATATGTGTGTGTGTGTGTGTGTGTGTGTGTGTGTGTGTGTGTGTGTGTGTGTGTGTACATATGTTTATTGATTTATACCGTTGGATTTGCATTGGTAACAGTAGATTTGGTTTTGCATAAAATGATATGTTTTATATGATTTCCGGTATGGACATACTTATATGTTCATTATATGTGGATACCAATTATTGAAGATATGATTATATGAACTATGATTATATTTACCTTGAAATTGTAAGAAGTACATGTGTAATTAAAATTGAGTTGACAAATATGATATGTAAAATCAGATGGATAAGAAGTGGTTTGGACTAACCTCATCATAAGATAGTCTCTACGGGTTTATGCATGGAAACTTTGTTATCGGGATATGATCTTGTTTTATCCAAAGCCGGAGAAATAATTGCTATTAAACTTGGAATTTAAGATAATAAGAAACTGATGGCATGACATGATTAAATATTATATATATATATATATATATATATATATATATATATATATATATATATATATATATATATATATATATATATATATATATATATATATATATATATATATATATATATATCTTTTGATAAGATGGACATTGATGACTTATGTGCATGTTACTTTGAATGAGCTTTTTGAATATCGTTATGGTAATTATTTTATCTAGTATTATTTATCTGGTTATCTTCCTTATTATTTATTTTTGGTGTGGCGGTGGGGGACTCTTACTAGAATGGAAAAGCTAATATCCACCTCTTATATTTTTGTTTCAGAGTCACATAATGCGTAGTTTCAAATGGGTAGAACAGAGTTATTAATTAGTTAGTTAATTTATTCTATTTTTTTGATACCAATGAATATATGAAAATTTTATAATTGAACAAGTTGGTTATTTAATCATAGTGGTTTTATTTAGTTGGATTAATTGATTATTAATTGTTGATCTAAATTTATGGAATTATTTAAAAATTATCCATCTAAGGCTTTGCATGATCTCTAGGGCATCACTTCAGGGATTATGCAGCTGTGTCACCTGACCGACCCAGATAGCGGGCTCAGGCGTGACATCTTCATTTTGCTTTCAAAAATTGCTATCCTTGTTGAATAGCATTGTTGGAATAGTTCTAACAGAATTCAAACTACATGACATGCTATCCCTATCCCTATCTCCTTGTTAATGCACCTTAGCGAATCCAAGATTTGGGTCTCCCACAATGCTGCATCACAATAAATATGATTTTTAAGCTGCTTTCCAGAGCTAATTTCATTTTCTCAAAATTCGAACTTGAATTTTTAGTTGTTTCTGAAAACTCAATAAGGCCAGATCCAGCAAGCACTGTTTCACATATCGTGATGCTTGGCTGAATTGCTTTACAATTCTCACAACTTAAATCCTAGTATCATGGATGTCCTCATGAATACACACTTGTTCAACAACCTAAGTTTCTCCATTGTAACAGTCCATTTTACCATGTCTCTACTGCCCAGATGCAGGTGGTCGAGGGACAGGAGAACCATGCGAAGAGAGAGAGAGAGAGACAAATTGGATTAAAAAACAAAAGTGTACATCAACCCAGTTACCCTCAATAGGCAGACCTCTCTGCTCCAATTACAATTTTTTTCCCTGGTGGTGAGAAATAATAGAAATACAGCTGATGTCATGAAGACAAGAACATCATATAGGTAGGTAGGTCTCCCTTTGCCTACCTTTGGATGCCAGAGATGCTGGATGGAGAAAAGGAGTCCCTGTTCTACGCCCCTCAGCCCTGCCAGTGCTTAGCAGCATCCGGTGAGGTGGGTTGAGCTGCTTGCTTTGGCTTTAATCTTGTCAGACTTTTTTCTGGCATGCTCACTTTGTTTAAGGTTTCTGTCTCTACCTGAAGGTTTCTTTTGAACTACTCTTTTGAAGTCGGGGCATCATTTTGCCTTTGAGTGGGTCTCTGTCAACATGGTTGTTGGAAGCAAGTATCAAACAACTCCATGCAGACAAGTGGTGTCCTCTGATGGCAGTCATCATTGCATAGTGCCCATACTTTTTCTGTTGCACTTGATTCTTAAAACATTCCTTTATATTACTTGTAGTAATCTTAGTTGAGTTTAATTTTAAGTTGTCAGATAGCTTGAGAGTTCGATGCAAGGTGCTTAAGCATGTCTGTTATACTGGAATCTCACTAGGCCCATCATTATGTATTATAGTATCTATTTCTTTGTTTAGTTTGTTTGCAGGTTGTGAGCCCTCCTTGCCCTCTTGCTTGATCATATAAAAAAAGAACTTATTTATAATTAACAAGAATCGCTCGAGCATTAAAATGGGATCTCCCAAGCATTACAATGGGTTGCTCTCAGCATGCATAAATCTAAGGATATAATACTTAGAACTTGATGATTAGAAAATATTCATGAGATGGTCCATTACAGCGTATTGATAACTAGTGGAGCTTCCATATAGAGCTGTCACTACAAATCACTAATGATCTGCTTCCTGGTTACATTTGTTAATGGAAACAAAAAGTAGTGGTTTGTTTCTTTCTCCACCACTGTTTGTTTTTGTTTGGTGGCCAAGTAAAGCAATCCAGGGCTGGTGATCAATCAATTTTAGCTTCAAAGATGGGTTATGCATCAAAACTAGCTACATTCAAGCCAAGTTAATTATGGTGGTTCCTTGTCATCACCATTTGACTTTTTTTTCAATATTCTAATCTCTTTCCATTCATGGAAATTCGTTGACCTCTTAAAATTTATGTTGATCAAGTATTATCTTGATGATTGGAAGAGGAGAATCCTATGAGACATCATAGCTAAAAGAAAATCCCTTGTCAAAGGGAATAGCAGTTGTATCTCCAAGTCAGGTGTCAGTTCATCTGTCACTTATTGGGCTGCTTCATATAAATCCCATTGACAAGTACAGAGTGTTGGGTACTTGGATGGTGAACTACTTGGAGATCTAACTAAATCCTGTTGGCTGACCTCACACCAGCCTCAGCCAATCCTTTCCCCTAAACCAATAACAATTCGATCAGCAACAGCCCAACAGCCTGAGCAAACCTGAAGAAACATCAGTTAGATGGCTTCGACAAAGGAGATCATATGAATAAATGGGGATTGCAGTGGTAAATCACCACAAGTGCTGGATGGTAACAGAACTCCATTGTTATGTTAGGCGCACTAGGCCTCTGTTAATACTTGAGCCTGTCGCAGCCACCTTATTTTCACTGTAAAGACCTTGAAGAATATGGGTGAAACACAGCGAAATATTCAGTTGTCACAAAGGCATGAGAATGTATCTCAATTCAATTGGAAAAGAGGACATTTCATGAATTCTGCTGTGTTTCAATCAGGATTGCCTTCCAATCAAGAAAAATGATGGATAGCTGCAGCTTGTACTGCACATCTGAAATATCATCTAGATGCAGTTTCATTACTAATTGTTGTTTAAAGTTATCCAGTAAATGATGGCATCGGATGCTTGGTTCATCAGGAAATGCCCTCTTCACCATTGTTGTTTTCTGCTTCATCTGATTTTGCATGTTTGTAACTAGACATTTGAATGGATAGCAAACAGAGATAGAAAAGAGAATACATTTGCATGGCTGCGAGCGTGCCATGCAATTAGAAGGGAAGAGTTTAACTACATAAATATCGTGCTTGAGAACTGAGATATCGATGAAGTGCAGATCTTTTAGTCTACCCAACATGCTAACAGCAATGTGTTCAGATATTAATTCTCTTTCAGAAAAACTTGTGAAGTAACAAGATGTATTGGATTAAACTGGGCTTCCGTCGAGCATACAGTACCATAGATAGGCTTCTAAGTCATTTCTACTGGACTACAGCATACTCAAAGTCCTGCAAAATACAAATATCCAGAGAAATGACATCATCTTTTTTTTTTCTAGAGAATTTCTCATCATCCCCTGCAAAGCCCTGGCTTCTCTTCTGTCTCGCAATCTGCTGCCATCCTAGAAGCAGTCAAGGAACAAAATCCAACATCACTTACGCTCTTTCTTGCTGAAACCAGCTGTTGGGACTTCTTACAATAAGCAATTGCTCCTTGGATCGAGTTCTCCATGTCCGAATTCACACTGCTGCTCCTCTTCAGCATTGCTGCCCCGTGGAGACCACTTGAATTCACGCTTGAAAAGGATGAAGAGTTGGAAGAAGAGCCTGATGAGGAAACAGAGGAGGATTTGGTTGAAGAATGCCGCTTAATGGCACCTGAGAAAGACCTCCTGTGGCGACAGCAATCCTCTTCTTTCATCTTCTCTCCGTCGAGGCTCTTTATGGTTGTAGCAGCATGGTTACGTACCGCTGCATTTCTTTCCCTTCGGATTTGCCCAGATGGATTCCTTTTCCCCGACTTCAGGTAGCCACTTGAGCATTCTTTAACTTCAGGGACCGCGCATTTCTCGTCCGAACATCCGGATTTGGTGAAGAGAGACTTGAAGTAAGCTTTTGAAGCCTTCAGCTTGAGACTCAGGGAGGACTGCCTGATGAACTTGAGCTTCTTAGACCAAGACTTCTTTGGGTGGGACTGGACGAGCTCTGCAGAGCAGTCGAAGTAGTAGTCCTCTGCATCGAGCTCTCCGCTTACATAACAAGAAGCAGCAGGCGAGACGTTGCAGGACTCAAATGGGGTGGTGGTGGCAGTCTTGGTGTTGTTGTTGTTGGTGGTGATGAAACCCTCCTCGAAGGATTCCAGGTTTTCTCCATAGGCAGGTAGGTTGGAGCTCCGGAGGAGCTTTTGGACCATCTGCAAGCGCGGCGGGAGGTGGAGGGGGAGGAGCTTCCCTTTGTAGAAGAGCTCATCAGCAGGGGAGGTGATGGGCTCTCTCTCAAGTGGGGCAGACATCTGGAACTCAAATTCTCTTGAATGTGGAGGAGAAGTTACGTTGTAGCACCAGAAGGCAGCAGAGCTGACGTCCATATCTATGTACTCCTCTTCTGCTGCTAGTTGCTCATATGGAGGGAGGTCCCTTGCCATACCAGAGTAGTAGTTTGGGTTACTGGCAAACTGCTCTCTTTGTTGTGATAAATTCTCTCACTCCTGTGTCTTCTTCCCTTCTCTCTATTCCCTGTTTTCTCCTTGATGGTGTGGCCTTGAGGTGTTTGTTTCCTTGGGGGTGGGGCTCTGTAGGAAGGACAGAGAGGGGAGTTTGGCATCCTTTAAAGTGAGGATAGGACCTGGAAAAGAAGCATTTGGGAGGGGCTGCTGCAGGTTAGAAAGCCTCCAAAATAACAAATGCAGGGGAGTTATGGGGAAGACTTAAATGCCCCCAGCCTAGTCGTATGGCCTATTTGTTCTCATTATAGACATCTCTCTCTCTCTCTTCCCGGGCACCACATACTTCAATGCTGCCCCTCAGTTTCTTTATGTTAATTTAAAGTTCTTGCGCTGTTATTTCAATGAGTTCTCGCTATCTCCATTGTTCTCCCTCTTCAATGCCTCTCTTTTAAGTAATTTTAGTCCAACACAGCTACCCTGCTGGTAATTTGAATTTGAAAAGAGCCCATACCCCAAAACCTGGACTTGTGTGCCTCAGGCATTGAACATCACCAAATATAATAAAGATTACAGAGTAGGACCTAAATTTGGCATGTGGCTTTTGATAACAGCTGCTTGGAACTCCTACATGGTTTTCTAAGACTTGTTGCAACAGAAGGTGATTTCATTCGCTAGACAGGGCCACTTGGCCACACTTGATCCTTTTTGGAAGTGATAAGAAAAAACTAAGGGGGTTGATGTGTTGAGAATCTATGTATCGATGCATCCGTTCAATCAGGTGCTAAACTAGATTAATCTAGATCGGTATGAAAGCTTTCTGCGACAAACACTAGGATCATGGTTGATGAAAAACTATAACATTTTATTGAAGGTTAAGATTGAAAATCTTGCAATCTCTAAATATATAAGGCAATAAATCTAATGATAAGTAGGATCTGTTTCCTTCTTTCTTTCTTCTGTTTTTTTTTTTTTTTTGGGTGCTGCCTTGTGGACAATCAAACATTGGACAGCCCACACACACTGAGCCCATCTACCCAACTGAGATATGCTCCAGGCATTGTGTCTGCAAGCATGTGCATGAAGCTTCTCTCTAGATGCTCTGCCTCTGTTATTTTTATATCATATCCTCTGGTATCCAAATTCCAGGCAAGCCTTAGATGATGGGCTAGGGATTTTTTGTTTTTTTTACTATGTATCAAGAATCTCAGATGGCTCTTGGATGTTGTTTGTGATTCAGATTGTGGAATGGAGAAAGACCAATAATTGATGGATCAGGGAATTGTAATTCAAAAAATTTGCATTGATATCCTCTCTTTCTTTGTTATCTTATCCTCGGGTAAACTTAAAACACTTCTAACTCTGTGGCTGCACGCTTGAATTTTTAACTCAGAAGACCTTCCCGACATTTGTAGGTGGGTGACAAATAGCTTACATTAAGAAGACTACGCACTTCAAAGCTCGAGGGTCCCTTTGCCCTGCCTAAATAAAAATAGCTCCTATAATTGCTGTTCTAAAACAGTATAAGAGGCCCTGAACACAGAAAGGTCCTCTGCTTTCTCTTTCTCCTGCTCTCATTCATGTTAGGACCCAAACAGAAGCAAAGATGGAGCTTTTCTATTCTGACGTTTCTGAAGAGGAGTGGTTGCTAGCATCCTTTGGGAACTTTGAGACCCCATCACGCCAAACTAAGTCTCTAATGTTTCGAGCTTGCCGAGAAAGTATGTGGGTCCGCGTGACATAACAACACAAGAAGCAATTCATAGTTTGACACCGCCCATGATGTTGATAATAGGAGCTTTTAAATTTTATAAGGTTGACATTAGCTCGAGGAGTAGGTGCTAAGCTTTATAAAATTTCCATGGATCGAGGTCAATTATGTACATGAGATAAAAGTTGTTTTTTAGAATTAAGTTTTTCTGTCATGCACCAACTGAGAGCAAGTTTGTGCATTGGCTGATGTTCCTGAGAACAAGTTTCTGCAATTCATTATTAGTTGACACAGAGAAGGAAGCTTGAGGAATACTTCTTCTTCTTTTTTTTCCCAAATGCAATCATCAAACAACAAGAGATCCACAAAGTGATTCCCAGTCACCATCGCCACTCCGGTTTTCTACATATTTTTAGAACGAAATGCTCACAGGGATGACCTTATCAGGCCAAAAAAATCTTCCAACATCCAACAACCAACACCCCTTAACAAGGAAATTGATCCTCTGGTTGCTCAACCAACGAAACCATTTTTTTTCAGGCCATTTTGGATTCCCAAGGGGGCCTCTAGACATCATCAAATGGCCAATGAGGATCGTGTGATCCAAGATATAAAAAGAAGCACCTACTGAATTACTCGTGCTTCTTAACAGCCAGCTCCTCGAATCAACAAAACTGAGACCTGCTCAAATTGGGCTGCAAGGCGAAGGTTCCGGCAATTACAATTACGATGAGGACGAACATGAATATCCTATTAGACCACAACAGGGTTTACGACATGATAAACCGTGAGAAATAATGCCTCCATTCTCTTGCTCTCACCCACTACACGCGTAGACACTTTTACACTCTCAACAATGGACAAGGTTTCTGCGCCTCTCTTATATACCATGATGAATGTTGAGAGGATTTGCATTCACAACCTGATCAAAAATTCTCCAACATATTGTTCCATTTCTCCTTGAAAGTTTCGATCAAGCGTCAACAGGGTTACACATCCTAGACTCTCATAAATTTATTCTGTTCTCTAGCATGATGGCAGTCGCTCCCTACAGAACACCTGTTGGTGTAATCAATTATACTTTTTCCTTGATCAAACATATCTATCTAATCAACCTGATCAATCTGGCATGCCTGCAACTATCGATCCATAAATTTCTGTTTTTCAGGAAACAAATTGCTGTCAAAATTCTACAAACAAAGATTACATTTTTTTTTTTTACACCTTTTGACCTCCAAGGCAAATTTCAATCTCCCCAAACCTCCCATGTTTTCAAGAAAGCAATTCGTAGGTCCCAGACTCCTTGACAAATCAGAAGTCACTCAAGTTCCCTGCATAATCCATCCACTCTTTTGACCTGCTAGGATTCAGACACTGTCTACACAAGTGGCTGAACATTTGTCTCGTTCAGTCATAACAGTAATTGCAGTTTCCCTTCTGACATTAAAGCCGCAACAAAAGTAAATCTATACGTCAAGGCAGAGTTGCAGACGCTTCTAAAAAAAAGGCAATTGCATTTTATCCTTCACCTTTCATGGTCATAAATTTAATGGATGCAATTTTGGCCTATAAAGTTGAATACTGGCTGCAATTAGGGCCCAAAACATTGTATGGATCATTTCTTACATTGGTATACTATTATCCCCTGCATAGAATAAAGACATACATTAGACGACTGGCAAGAGTCCCTTCAATACTTTGGATTTCATTTATATAACTCAAACGAGAGAAGTAAACAATTCAAGCAACAATGGGTGCGAATACATCAAAGGAATTAAAAAGGGGGGGGGGGGGGGGGGGGACGGGACTTACTACAGTGCATCATTAAAGTTAGATGTCAGCCTTCTATGGATTTAAAACAACTGCTGGTATTTGCTTTTGACTGTTGATCAACGCCCTCTTGCTCTCCAAGAATAGCTAAAAACCTTGCCTCAGAACATGTAGCATCAGATGCTGCAGACAAGTATCTCAGCCTGTTCCCATTGAATCATAGGCCTTTTTCACCAAACTAAAACTGGACCATGGTTTCTGTTTACCACATAACAAGTTGCATATTATTGGCAGGTAATGTAGCCAAATCTACTAGTTATTGAAGCCACATAGGATAAGTGAGGAGGGAATGCAATGCATGGGGCATTGTAAAGGGGAACCATTATTTTACACCAGACCACCTTTCTTCATGTACCGGATGCAACTATGAATCCACCGACCTTCATAATGTCCCCTCATTAAAAATTAATAATTTACAAATGAATCCTTTAATAGAACCGGCATACATTAACTGAATTTGGCAGCTGCCGTAGATTGAACAAATTATCACCAGGTAAGTGAGAAGAATTACGTGATCAAAATTTTGATACTGTGTTCTGAGGGTTAATCCTAGTATTCAATGTCGGGCAATGGCATTTTCCAGTAATTCCAAGAGTTGAAATCCTCCTGCACACCATGCCAAAAAATAATCAATACAAACATATTAAAGGCTTAAACTTTCCATGCCAGTTCGTAAAGCCAAAGCTTCTGGAAATATAAGAGCCTAAATTACACATACTTAAATCTACCCATTCGACTTTCAGACCAGATAACTATGTGTTTTTTTTTATAATTTGGCTGCATTACTTTGTAACAATAGCATTCTGGCCCAAGTACTCAAGTCCACTACCGCAAGTTTTCCATAAAAAATGGAGCAAAAGCCCAGTCTGCTACCAAGAGTAGGATGAACCAGGGCCAAGGAGATGCACCCAACCACCGTGGACCATTGTTGCTAAAATCACCATAAACCAGGGAAAGAAGCAGGCAATGAGGAATCTTACTTATGGGGCTCACGGCAAAATCATGGATTGTTTATTAAACCTCAAGCAAAATTAATATGCTTGCGTAGGTGCGCAATGTGGGAAAGTGTTATTTGGCATGATTGGACAAGTTTGCTCGCCCGAGACTAGCCCGTTGCTTGTGACCTTTTCATCTGTAAAGTTCTAGCATCGACTACAATCCTAAAGAATGAAGCCTGCTTGCTCCTTAATTAAAGCTCTTAAACAAGCTTCTGTTTATGTATGCATGTATTTTTGTATGTATGTATTTATGCATGTGTAAGCAGGGGGGGGGGGGGGTGCGCGCATGTGGCTGTGTGTATGATGAGCCTTTAATGTTAGCTGTTCAGTTGTTTAAATAGCATTTATCCTTGCATCTATGGAAGAATATAAAGTACATAAGTAAACCATTTTCTTCATTGTGTATTCGCCTACATATGTTAACCATAGAAAACTATATCTTATGTGCTGTTTGTCTATTTTTAGTTAGATGACAAACCTGCTCGACCAGTGACGGTGGGAACATGTCATCGACCAGTGTATGCAAGGAGGTATAAGATTTCACATCAATGCAGTGATTGATAGCCACTTCCCCCTGTGAGTTTTAAGGATGACAATTAGTGCAATCTTGCTATGTCCTAAACATCAACATGAAAATTGAAAGGAGGAAGCCTACCTTTGGATTAATGATAAATATTTTTCCTTTTGGAATTCCAATTTTCCTGTAACTAAGCTCATCTGTGTCTCTGTTCCCAAAGCCCGCATAGAATGGGTTGTAGTCAGAAGGAAAAAGTGCTCTAATGTCCTGTCAAAGAAATAAAATTCCAGCGAACTTATAATTTGAAAGGAAATGAGAAGTTCTCCCTAAGAATGAATTTCCATGTGAGTAATTGCTTCCTGTTTTTAAACAAAAAACACAAATGGATATACATAATGGCCATTATTTCTCTACAAGTATATAAATAAGGTGTTCTTGATTCAAGAGACAGATATTATAATACTAGAACAGTCCTCTGAAGGCCTCAACTATCTACCCAGGCCTTTGCACCATCTATATCTTTTTATAATTTGATATTTGGACTTTTGGAGAACCAACGTTATAGACACATAATGAAAAGTAACCATATATACACACATAATGGATGTCCCGTACCTTTCACATAGCATAAAATTCCTCCCCAAGAATGACGCAGAAAACCATCCATGCGAAATGACGACACACCCCACACTCCATGTGCATTTACAGCTTTCTTCTTTTTTGTTTGTTTTCTTGAATTGATGGAGTCCATAAATGCAGCAGTTTAATAGTTGAACTCCAATCAACCATCTTTGATATTTTCCACTGGTTAAGGGTGTATCCATGGACGGAGGATGAGGATCCCGGCGACGGTGACCACCCCCCGAGGGTGAATGTGGGAATCAAGGACGATGAGAAAGCAACCCTGGTCCGACCGGTGTCGGCGTAGGAGGTACAAGAGGCAGTCTGGGCGTTGGCTGCAGATAAGGCCCCGGGACCTGACGGCTTTCCCCCATTCTTTTTCCAACAGCACTGGGGTATCATTCGGATAGCGGTGGTAGAGGCTATTCAATGCTTCTTCTCTCAGGCGGTGATGCCGGAGGATTAGAAGGCCACCTTCATCACGCTCATTCCGAAGCGTCAGGAGGCGGCAGAGCCCTGTCACTTCAGGCCCATTAGTTTGTGCACAACCCTATACAAGGTTGTGGCAAGAATAATGGTGGGCAGGATGAAGCCCCTTTTGCCTGGCATCATTAGCCAGGAGCAGGAGGCATTTATGGCAGACAAAAATATTTTCCATAATGTTCTGTTGGCCCAGGAGATGATGTGGGATCTTCAGCGAGCATCGAAGCGACGTAGCTTGATAGCTGGATATGGAGAGAGCTTACGACAGGATCAGATGGAAATTTCTTCAGCAGGCACTGGAGGCGTACGGATTCCACAGGTGGTGGATCGGATGGGTCCTGGGGTGTGTCCGGGGGCCAAAGTTTTCTATTTTGGTCAACGGCACACCGTCACCCTTCTTCGAGTCCACCATGGGGCTGCGTCAGGGATGCCCTCTATCACCATACTTGTTTATTATCTGTGCTGACATTTTGTCTCGTGACTTGCAGAGAGTGTGTGCCCGCCGGGAGCTGAAGGCCTATGTCCCCGCACCGGGGGCTAGTCCTCTTTCTCATTTACTTTTCGCTGACGATTGTCTTCTTCTGGCCAGGGCGCGAGTTTCTGATGCACGGATCCTTCGTAGGATGGTAGCAGGTTACCACACGGCGTCTGGTCAGAGAGTTAATTTCCAAAAGTTAGCTGTTCACTTCAGCCCGAGCACGGAGAGCAGGGTCAGACAGGACATTCGAGAAATTCTGCAGATACCTGAGCAGGAGAAGACATTGACCTACCTGGGAGTTTCCATCACAGGCCGCAGACTACGGGTGGCAGAGTGCTCCAATGTGATGCAGCAGGTACAGAGCAGGTTGGAGGGATGGAGAGCGGCCTCCCTGTCTATGATGAGGAGATTGACATTGATCAGATCGGTGTTGGGGTCCATGCCAGTATACCTCATGGCCAACACCGTGGTTCCGAAGACGACCTTGCTGATGATCGAGCGACTGCTTCGGTGCTTCCTGTGGGGGTCATACAGCGGAGGCCGCGGGGTGCATTTGGTGGCCTGGGAGCAGGTCTGTCGGCCTACCAGTGAGGGTGGTCTCAGGGTATAATCCCTACTGGAGCAGCGCGAGGTTTTCATCGCTCGGCATGCAGCTCGGATCCTGTTAGAGCCACATGGGCTGTGGAGTCAGGTGATAGCAGCCAGATACGGTCGAGAAGGCTCAGAGGGGGCATGGAGTGGACGTTGAGCCTCCTTCATGTGGCGCGAGATTGGGAGGTACTTGCCGACAGTGTCGGCAAACACCAAGTGGCTGATAGGCGATGGGCGGAGTATTGATATGACTGCGGACCCATGGGTGAATACCGTTCCACTGAGGTGCTGGCCGACCATAGTCGACACTGAGGCAATGGAGGGGTTGCGGGTTTTTGATCTCCTTGCCCCCGGAGAGTCAGCTTGGGATGAGGCCAGACTACGACAGTTGTTCGGAGGACACCTAGCTGAGAGGATCCGGTACCAGGATGTGGGGGGGCAGATGTCAGGGTTTGGGGCACCTCTTGTCGGTTCAGTATCAGACTGGGAGACCTTTCTCGTGTTATCCAGCAGGAGCATGAGCCGAGGCAGGACTGCATTTGGATCTGGAGGTTGGGGCTTCACCCAAGGGCGACACTCTTCTTATGAAAGGTGGCATGGGACCGCCTTCCGACGAGAGCAGTGCTGAGCAAGCGTGGCTGGGGGATCCCAGCGGAGTGCAGGACATGCAGTGCTGAGGAGTCGATGGACCACGTGCTCTTCCAGTGTACGTGGGCGAGGTCGGCATGGCAATGAGCAGGAATCCCGCAGGAGGCCTGGTGTGGGAGGCTTCAGTTTCTACAGATAATACGGCAATGGTTGGCCCGCCCTTGGACATGTCAGGAGGCTATCAGAGCGACTTGCACAGCACATCAGATCTGGCTGGCAAAGAACGCCCGCACCTTCGGCGAGCGCAGGGTATCACCCAAGTTTGTTGCGGAGTTCGCTTGTGTACAGGCATTGGAGATCATGCCTTCTTCAGATGGACCTTTGACAACTCGGGACACCTGGGATTCCCTCTCTGCTCAGGCAGCTCCTCAGATGGTATTTTTCACCTGGGAACCCCCACCCCCCGATTTTTCTCAAGGTCAACTTCGACGGATCGGTATTGGACAGAGGCGCGCGGGGTGGTGCGGGCTTTGTGATACGGGACCCACACTCTAGAGTGGTGGCAGTAGGTGGCTGCCAGTTGTTCGACACATCGGTCCCCGGGGCAGAACTGCAAGCTGCCTAGGCGGGTTTTCGACATGCGAAGCAGGTGTTGCAGGCCGGCTCGATTGTCTTGGAGGGCGATTTGGCCACAGTCATCGAATGGATCCAGAAGGGGCTGAGGGGTGAGAGCACAGACCACCCCTTGGTTCGAGATATCGGGATGATGAGGGATGGGGTAGCCGTCCAGGCCAAACATGTATTTAGAGAAGCCAATGGGGCAGCCGACTGGGTGGCTACCTTTGCGGCATATCATTCAGGGTACACCTTTTGGGCGAGGGAGGGGGAGCTGCCATTGGCACTCCGCGAGTTAGTGTTTTTTGATTTTATTGGGTGTATTCATACACGTATTGTATGAAAACCCGTTTTCAGCAAAAAAAAAAGGGGTGTATCCATGATTGCACAAATGTCTTCCATCATCTTCTTTTACACACATACACACAAGTTATAGACACACATAATGAAAAGTAACTATATAGACACACATAATGGATGTTCTGTACCTTTCACATAGCATGTAAAATTCCCCATCAAGAATGATGCAGAAAACCATCTATGTGAAATGACGACACACCCCACACTCCATGTACTTTACAGCTTTCTATTTTTTTGTTTTCTTAAATTGATGGAGTCCATAAATGCAGCAGTTTAATAGTTGAACTCCAATCAACCATCTTTGATATTTTTCAATTGTTAAGGGTGTATCCATGATTGTGCAAATGTCTTCCATCATCTTCTTTATAGTACATCAATAACCCCCAACCCCCACCACACACACTCACATCCTTGAGATGTATGTATGTATATATAATACGTATATATATATATATATAATGTGTGTATATATATATAATATGTATATATATATATAATGTGTGTATATATATAATATGTGTATATATATATATATATAATATGTATATATATATATAATATTTGAACCTGTTATTTCAAAAATGTGCCAGGCCATATTTCATGCACTACCAAATAAAATAGCATGCTATTTTATCAAATCATTGAAATTACATCTTTTATTCAGTTCATTTCCAGTTAGATAAACATTTATTTGTATCTGTTCGAAGAATTACCTCCAAACATGCAATCTTGAACTCATGAGGTGCTCTACGTATAACTGTCACAAAGGAGAAAAAAAAGCAATTAATCAGAAAACTGAAAGCATCCATCGCAAAATTCACCCTGCTTATAAGTTGCTCTTTGCATCAACTATTTCTCAGGTCTAACATGACAATGACAATTTAAATCCTTAAATAATTTAAGCAAGAACTCTTCACAACTTCTTTTGGAAATTGAAATAAAGTAAAACATGAATATCTTACATTCAAATAACAGAAAAACTATAATCAACCAAATGGTATTAGCAACTTATGCAGGTTTCATTTTGGCAAGCATATCTCTTTCTGATAAGAGATCAATATATCCCCTTGGTAATAAGGAAATTAAATTAGAATTTCGACTCATATAGACTCTTATCTGCACATAACTTGTGCTCAACAAAAGGTCAACATGGTATTTTAACAGAAGGTAGTCTACAAGCTAGTAGGATCATAGAAATCAGAACAAACACATTGATTCCCTCAATTCCTGAGAGTAATCAAATACTAAAAATGTGTGCCTGAGCGAATACTAAAGATAGTGAGATATAACACATTACCTTCTCGATACAGCGAAGGGAACAATCCATCAGGTGAAATTACGACAGGCCCGTTAGGTAGTGCTTTCCCATCCTGCAAGAATCAAAAGAATTCATTGAATCTGCAGATAGACCTAGCAAAACTTCAAAGCCAAGCACATGAAGATCACAAATTAATGGAAAATAAATGCTCCCTCTAAAAGCCATAAATGGAAGGTTTACAGTCCAAAGCACAAGAGGAAGGCCAGAGCAATGGCGCCTTTTTTTCCTTTTTCAAAAACTAATCATGCACGAATCAGCAATTTTTTATCCTAAGGACTCCCCAGCGAAGACAAGGAAAATCATGAAGCGACAACCAAAAGAAGATATGCCACCTGTTTCAGATTGAGGAGAAAGCTTCTGGTGAGATATGCCTGGACAATAGCTCTTGCACTCAGGAACAGTAGCTGATAGCCATTTTCCTGATTTGAAAAGAAAAAAAAATTTATTGTCAGTCTCACATAACAAAGAACAATCACTTGTTCAAATAAGAAGAATAAAGAATAGAGCACGCACATTACCATATGGATATAAGGCCTATATTGCCCAGCTATAAAAAATTCTAGGATAAAGAAACTTTAGATAGCTCAGAGTGATACTATGATATAAGATTCCAGAGTAATTAAACCCGGAAATATTTCCTCAATTGAATATTCTTGATGCAAACAAAAAATAGGAGAAAAATAAAGCTAGCAAATTAATGTCAGAAGTCTGAGAACAGAATAGGTACATAAACATAATATATATAGAGAGCAAGCGAGAAGAAGGGAAGCTCTCTCTAATATCCAAACTCAAACGATCCAAGGAAAATTTGCCAAGGTGATTTACTATGGTTACCATCACCTGATACTTATCCGGATGCAGTATATTCATATTCCTCTTTTATGCTAAGTCAAACCAGACCAAAAGAATCCCATAAGCTAAGGAAATATTCTTGTTTCTCTAGTAGAATAATAAATTGGACACTTGCTTTCTATTGATGGACCAAACTGAGACTACACCAAAGGCCTACTCTCAAACAAGGGTATCAGAGTGGTAGCGGATTGGTATAGACTAGTATAGAATGATACAATACTGGCACAAAATACACCTCATGGTGCCAACAGCTCAAAAATGAGGTAATTATTCAAGCATTAATAGAGTCTGGTGCATAAAGCCTTGCACAAATACTTGCACTTCTTTGTTCCTTCCTTAAATCATAAATTAAAAAAATAAATCAAATTTGAGAATTTCGGATACTACAACCTTAAAAATCACAATTCAATTGCATACCTTTATTGCAGAAAAAAGTCGTGCTACCCCAGATTGAGTCCAGTCCTTTCCAACTAGAGGCATGAACTGGCCCAGGACATCAGACCTAAAATATGCAGAACAAATTATGCAATTAACAATATTCTCATATCTAGAATCAATGAACCTGTCCTATGAAATCAAACCTGAAAAGAAAATAAACAATATGACATTACTTCATACTGCAGAGAAGAATTCTGAATTCAAGAGGGTATTTTAATTCTATATAGATGCTAAATGCCTCTACTTAAAAGCAATGAACTCTGTTCATCAACCTGTTAACACAAAATTAAAATCTTGCAAGCTCCTATATTTAATAGTTGGGTAAAGAAAAACTATATACAGGTTTTACATTGAAAAGAAGGACAAAAAAAAAACTCCTATTAGCATATAAAACTCGCTTTTCTGTCAAAGAATTCTTGATCTTATAAAAAACAACATTTTTTGCATCTCAAGGACCATACAATTAAAGTATTACTCTGGAGTTTCAGCTAATTTTGGCTGAAAGTAGCTGAAGCATTCCAGTATGGGCAAAAGATTTAGGCCAAGAGCTAGCCTTAAAATGGGACAAAACATAGAGCATCTCCCAATAGCAATTGAAACAGGCAAATTAATCATTTTTAAAATTTGTCTCTATATGCATTGCCTATTCCAACAAATAAATTGCCCAATATCACTTTGTCTAAGAGTTTGAAAGAAAAAAGAGATAGGAAAAATTGTGACAGAGATAAGAATAATTTTTGGAATCATGAAGCAAAGCCTGTTCTCACCTTCTCCAACTACCAAACTACACCTCAGCCTAGAAGTTTTAAGCCTCATTCACATCCTAAGACTACTACAAAGCCTAGAATCTTGATATATCTATGGGTTCTTATACCGAAGGTGATCGAGTTCTTTCCTCCTTTTTTTCTGAAAAAATGATATAATTAAAAAAATCCACAATATGCATCTCTGATCTTCTCTCGATAACAGTCAGATGTTCATTGTAAAATCTAGTTATTTGAACAAAAGATGCTGTATACTTTCCAAAAGCATAGCATGCAACTCAGCTACTGACAGATACTAACTTGGTAATGGTTCCATCAACATCAGATATGACTATCCGTGTATTCCACTTCCACAAATAAATGTGTGCATCGACCTGTTGAAAAGGAGCTTAATCAAATATCATTAGCAACATATCATGGAATGAGTCAATAGTCATTCATTAAATAACAGCAAACCTGTTGCTTCCCTAGAACTCTTGTGCTGAAACTGAAGGCTATCATATTTTGACCTTCCTTCAGATTTAAAGAAGCAATCTGCTCATTAGTTGGAATATTTGTCCGTATGAACTGCTTGCGCGGAGATTGATTTGTGCCCACATGTGTGGATTGTTCTGTGTTTGGGCTCTGCAATCCAGATTCTGAATCAACAAAAAGCTCCTCACTTGAGTTACTATTACTGTGCTGAAGGGACTTGGCCCTCCTAAATGGAATCGGCCACAGTCTCCATCTGCGGCTGAAAGAAGGTGAGACTTCATGGGTCTCTTCTCTGGATTTCAACGTGTCCTCGTGTTCCACCAGGATTGAATCCTTCGGCTCAACTGAAAAGTTCGGACCAAACACAGCCTTCCCAAGAATGATATGAGCAGCTTCATCCCACGGCAAATACTTGCCTTCAAATCTAACAATGAGGTTACCATTCTTAATGATGGATGGTCCAGATGCCCTGAAGCTCTCCTCGGAAATACGATGGGCTTCAAAGGCTTCCCCAGCAGAATTAAAGCCCATACCAGGTCGCAGTAAGTTCCCACAAAGGGAAATATCAAAGCCTGTTAAAAGTTATAAACAAGTGATTAGCAGCAGAAAATCACATAAGCCATACAAAATGAATAAAAAAAAAAGATTCATCCTTATACAGTTAAACGAACTTACCCAACCCAGAGAAACTCCTTTGTAATCCAGGACTCTCAGTTTCATTGCTTTCTTCTTCAGTAACAGACCCCTCTGCAATTGTTCCCATATGTTCCTTATCATTGCTTACTGAATGGACTGAAAAATCACCCCACTCCTCAGAAATGTTTTCACCACTCACATGCTTCCTATCAGAAGATTCATTCTCCATGCTTTTGCTCCATGACTCCTCACAGAATAACTGATTGGAATTTTGAAGAAATACATCTGCACCAACCACCTCATCTTTCTGATTAAGGTCAACAGAGACATCATCTTGTGATTCTTCAGTTTCTACATTTACAGGCTGTGATGCATCACCTCTACAGTTAGGGTCAGTGCTTGCTGTCATTTCCGCCAAAGCAATGCCGCTCAAGGAAGTAATTTCCTGCGAATATTCAGAGACAACTTTTGGGTCCAATTCCACGGCTGAAGAACCCTCAATTTGCATATCACCCTCAGCCTGGGCCATTAAATCTAAACAACTCTTGAACATATCATCTTTAGTCAAACCCACTCCTGCATCCTCTTGTTCAGTTTCACGGTTACCAAAATGGTGAGCCTCTTCAACATGGACTGAAACCTCTCTACAGTCTTTAGAGTCTTCCACCTGATTACAAGGAACATCTGTATCTTTCGTTGTAGATGCATCTAGATCACCAAACAAACCAGCTTCCCACACAACTCCGCTTGTCCTAAAATCTTCACCAGAGCCTTCCCCCCCGGGTCCTAGATGGAATTGCGGGGTACTCAATTGCACATTTTCCGTGTTCTCTTCATTCGAAGAGATGGGTGCCATGAGGACATGTCCATCCACACTGACCAACACCATTTCCGAATTGGACTCATTGGATTCTTTAACCATATCCTCCACCTCGTCTAAACTCCCATAGTGATAGTTGCCAAACCCAGATGATCCTGCCGAACTATCTGGGGAAGCCTGCTGATCTTGAAACCTGTATAGCTGATCATCATTCTCAACCTCCCCTTTGTTTTCATCAAAGATATTCTCATGATCATCAACAGAATTGTCAATATTATCACCCTGATGTGACTGAGGAGTGTTGGACTCATTCATAGCCTGGCCACTGGAATCTGCATCAGTACTTCCTGACATAACTTCTCTCATGAAATAGGCCTGGCCTGAGTTATCAAGATACATATGGAAATTGGCTTCGACACCATTAACAGTAATAGTCACAATCTTCTCAGCACCTTTAAGAACACCCTGGAACTTCCCAAATCGCACATACCATGGCGTACTGCGGTAGGTCCCATCTTGTTGCTCAACAACAATAACATCAACAGCACCACCGAAGGGGTGGAAAGGGGTCGCAACGGAATAGACACCTTGGGAGATAAGGCTCCCGACCTTGCCCACCACGTTCATCTTAATTGGAGAAGAGCGATGCCGGCAAAACCCTGATTTATGACATCTAAACCCCAAGAATACGATTTCAAATCGAAATCACCAAAGAGCTCAACAAACTCGCCTTAGGTAATAGATAAGATATACAGATAAATGGGAATCACCCTCGAAGTTCTTGTCGATAGTTTTGGCTCTAATTTTCACTGGTTTTTCTGCCAAAAGAAAAAGAAAAAATATAGTCCGATAAACATTTGGCCTAATACTCGAAACTTTATCCATCCAAGAACACAACTTTTTTGTCAATCCGGGAACCTAATACAAAATAAAGCACATTTTTCTGGTCTATGGCACAACATTTTTAAATCCAGTAAATGATGAAAGGGGAAAAAGAAAGACAACCATATGAGAAGAATCGAGAAAATGAAGAAGAAAAAACCCTACATAATCGTAACGCTGGATCTTGCATCAAAGATGCCACGATTCTTGAAGGAACGCGCAGACACTGAAACAATTCGACACAAATCAACCTATCGACGAGCAGGATAAGTTTCTTGGAATCTTTTTTCTTTTTTTCTTGGGCAAATCAAACTAAGAAACGACTCTTGGAAGCCCATAGAAACGGCATAAAGAATCAAAACCCATCAAACTTCCGGAAAAAATAAAAGAAGCGAGAGAAATCGAAGGAAGAGAAAGAGGGAGACAATGAGATAAAGACACGAGGACTCACCTACCAGCGAGCTGAAGGAGAGAAAGAGAGAGAAGTAGCAGAGAGCTTCGGGAGTTTCCTCCTTTCTTCCTCTCCTCTCTTCCTTGGCTTCTAAATTCTATAATTCTTGGAGACGTCGATATCGGTGGGGTTAAGGAGCCGTGGCGATCGGATGGAGGAAACTGGCCAGTTCGGAGTTCGGAGTTCGGATTCGGACTCGTCACGGCCTCCTACTCTCATATTTATAGGTACTCGTCCCCATGGATTAATTAATGGATAAAACCCCCTTTTTGGGTGAGATTATGACGGAATTTCGCCTCCTTTTCTATGGGATTAATTAGCTAATGACGGTTGCTCTCACGGACATTTCGTAATGGGTGACGCGGTCGATGGCCTCGACGTTTTATTTGAAGACAATTGCTTCGAGGCCCAAGCCAGTTACCAATAAAGCCGGTAATCGGTGCTCCAATGGATCACCTCTGCCACGTGGCTCCGTACTGTTACTAAACGAATCTTTCACGATTTCCATTCGCGATCCGGTCACCGCCAAGGACGCGAATCGATCTGTATAGCGATTTAATTCCTTGGACATTATCGGAATGTCCTTTGATGACGTTTGAAACTTTGAATAAAGAAAAAATAATGTCAAATTTCTTTTATTTATTATTTTATGATAGTTGCGTGAGGATAAATAAATCTAGCCTATCCAACGAGATGCGGTAAGCTGAGGTTATCTTTCTCCCGCGAGCCGTGTGGTGACCTTAATCTAATCCCGAGTGATATAAAATAACGGTATTTGGTGCGTCATGGTCCAGTAATTAAAGATCTTCAAATAAATTTGATATATCATGAGAATCCAAAATTACTGACGATTAATATCAAAAAACTCTCTGAAATATGCTAAAAGAAATTTTTACATATTTTCAATTCTCATAAATTAAGAATAGAAATAAGCATACTGTGATATATATAGCGGTCCTATTATTCTATCACAGACTTTATTTTTAGCCGCTATTACTCTATAAAATTAAACTATATTCTAATTCTAAATATAATATTTCTCTAACATAATAAAGTGAATAGAACATCTTCCTTGACCCCAATATCAAGTATTTTAGCACTACACCGACATTAAAAAAAAAAAAAACAAGCTCAACGCACATGGAGTAGAAATGGATAGATCAAAAATATTTCTCTTCACATTAACTTTGAACAAATTGAATCATAGTTAAATCTACGCAGCATCAACATTTGCAATATATTCTTATTATTCAATTATTTTCTTCTGCACATAAATTTAGAGCTACCATGATAATTAACTTTAAAATCTTTGCTGCAATTTTTGGCCTTTTGCCAATTATTCTATCTATATGAGGGCTCATTATTTAGGAATATGGCTTTTCGTTTTTCGTGCACCCATGATTTTAGCCAATTGTATGGCAATAATAAGAGCACGCGCGTGTGCGAGAGGCCAGATGCCACCTAGCTATTATTATTAAATAAAGCTTATATATAAGTAATTATGTATATGAAGCAACAAGGATATATTGGTATGCTGTCCAAAGGAAAAGAGATATGACAAACGCATAGGTTGAACTAAGGCACAATTGCTTTTCTTTTTCCTTGAAGCTATATTCTCTATCATATCATGCTCTATGCCAACATCCAGTGCATGAACACAACTTCAAAAAGTTTATGCACAAAGAAGTTTGATAAACATTTTTAGAAATAGACAGATCTACATAATCTATAAAAAAAATTTATGTATCTTAGATCCTATATAAAAAAAAATATTCATCTCAAATGTACAGACAAATCTATAAGATGAAAAAATTAAATTTTTCTACATATATATCGATATTCAAAAAAATAAGATGAACTCATATAAACATAAAAAATCAAAATACCAAAATGTCAAAAAATTAAGACCTTGCAAAATCAAGAAATCACTGCAGCTAAAAAAGGAAAGATAAAGGAAACATGATAGAAATCTAATTTTTTTGTGAATGGTGTTTCCTTATGGATACTCTTTCTAGATGGCACTTTCTTGAAATCTCTTACATCAAGCACATGGGAATTTGGCCAATACTCAATTGCTGGATCAAGATCATCGTGCCGGGGTGATCTTGAATACCCATCTTTAAGGATAGATTTTTCATCATTGAGTCGGATGGTGATTTGAGAAATAAGAGTGATCTGGGATTACTGCTATGTAGGATTATTAAGATGCAATCAAATATATTGGTCTCATCATTTTTATCTAGAATATCTTTGATCTTGGGCGGATCACCTTCCACCAAATGCATTTTTCATTAAAATAAAAGCGAAGATTAGGTGTGGCACGTGAAGAACGCGGTGTGTTTTTAAACCATGATCTATTTCATATATGGGCACGTGCGTCGCTGGATATCTTCCAGAACAAGTTTGAGATCCTCGTGGAGCCAGCCTGGCTTCTGACGTGAACGCTAGTAAGTTATGGGTTTGCCTGGTGCTAGATTGCCGTCAGATTTTATCCATCACTTGCTCCTTAACGAAAAAAAAGAGTTTAGCTTAAAAAATTTAAAAAAAAATGTTGAGAAGAAAGTATGTTTAATTACTCAAGTTTCATTATATTACAAGTAACAACATTGTTGGTTTGGTTCAGTTGCAACGTCAAATATTATATCGCATTTTGCAAAGATCTCAAAGTATTATAATTTTTTTTTTTTATATCTATCCGTATGGATGCCGAAGCAGCTATTATGTAATTGAGGGGTCAACATTGTAAAAGAAGTTAGAATCATTCTTGCAACCCGTTAGTAGATCTTGATTGATAATTGTTGTTATCTTGTAGGTCTAAAGGGAATCTCCCATAAATCCAAGGTACCCTGATCTTTTGTCCTGTTTTGTGTATCCACCAATAACTATAAAGAGGCATGATTTAAAGCCGAAAAAATTGTTGGGAGGCCATTAATTATAAAGTTATTTAGATTCTCATCATACGCAATCTGACATAAAAGATGGTTTTCATATCCATATCATTATCTTCAATTTTTTACTCTATCAGAAATGATGAAATTGACCTCTACCAGAATGAATAATGAGAGAAACCAAGGTGATGCATGGGGAAAGGAAATTTTCATCATTGTTGCATGATTAGTTTCCCAGAACAATAAGATTAAGATGCTGGTCTAAATTAAGTAAAATAAAATCGCAGGGATTTTAGTAAGGTTAGGTTCTTTTTCCCAATTTGCAAAAAGAAGATAGGTAATGTGCATTGAAATTTATCAAGATCATGAATTATATTAGGTGCAAGATTTGTATTCAAACTACTAGTATCCAATTGATGCCCTATATTGTTATGCCATTTTTTGCATGTTTATTTTGCAAAGCAAAGAATATATTATGATTCAATCATTTGCTTGTTCACTGAATCTATACTCATGAGTAGCATTCTTACACCAATCTATCATAGACTTATAGCAGCAAAATAAACAAAATTTGATAAATAATGGAATATATGGATTTTACTTATTCTACATACCCATGGTGGCTTGGCAAGAATCTTGGTTAAAGAGTTAAAATATAGTATTAAGGGTGTGGTTAAATTACTTGTAGAATTTTCTAAGTTCTAGAATTGGACTAATATATAGACGTTACTTGGTTTTATTAACATCAACAAGTATTAATTTTGTATCATATGAACCAATAAAATACCCTGAGGGAGTTTTTTTATTTATTATTATTATCACTTTTAAAGCTAGTATGGCAAATTCTCACCCTCTCTTCTACCCTATCTTTAGAGGATTTAATCTAGCCAGCATCGAACCTCCATTTCCATCTTCTAGTAACACGGGATGATATCATTCGAGCAAATAGTCGATGGTGCCTATGCAGGTTGATGTCGGGCTTCAATCAACTAGGAGCCTATAATATTTTTAATTATCATGATGTTACTATGTTTACTCGAAAAATTTCTTGGAATGAATATGAACTCAACTTTCTTGGTGCTAAACACAGCATGCAGTGCTTTGATAAGGGCCCAAATACTTATTTCATCCCAACAACTAAGAAAAACTATAAGTTGAGAAGATTTTGAGGGAAGACAAAGTATTTGCCAATTTATAAGGCTTTATCTATTTTTGTTTAACACATGCCATCAAACTCTACTTTTTTTCCTTTTTTTTTCTTTCAAAATCAAATTGCTAGCAAATATTTATTTCACAAAAAATATAATTATGAGTTATTAAACAGTAGTATGATATACTAAAACAAAATTGTAAGGTGAAAAAAAATAAGTCACACAACTTTGCCGAGAAAATAGATGTTCAACCAAATATAAGTCGCTCTAAAGTAGCTACTTTTTCATCATCAACCAAATATGCCAAAATTATTTTTAGATATTATATTTTCAAAATTAGGTTTTTAAAAAATATTTTAATGAGATTTTTTTTTTTTTTCTGTATGCTGAGAGACCTAGCAGCTAATCCCTATTTTGGATCATTGAGATCTGGTTTTTGTTGTTATATTATTATATTTTGAACCATTAATGGACCAATTCAAGGACCATTGGATTATCACATTATGATCGGTCAGGATGCAACGGGGCAAAGAGAAAAGTCGGAGGCGCTTTGCCTCCAAGTCTGAAATCAAAGGTTGTCGGAGTGGGAGCGTTTGTCCACACGCTCGATGACGCGGTCAAGCCATATTAAATAAAAATCTGGGAATAGAGCTAAGTTACGTAACTTAACTCTGTTCCCAAATTATAACGCGTGATTGCGCACTAAAATCTTACCATCAAATCGGTCATCATCACACCAACCGCCCAAATTTCCACGCAAAACGGGCGGCCATTGCAAATCGGGGCCACGTTAAGTTATCCAATACCCGTGTCGTAACAAACCGATAGACGCCGCGGCGACCAAATGACCTGCCCACCCTCGCCACCAAAAACGTATTAGTTAAAGCACCGGCCCTCTGCCGCCTCCGCTACGCCTGTCGCAACCTCCGCTGCCGGCCTCCGCCACGCCCGTCGCAACCTCGTCTGCCGGAGAATTCCAGATCCGATCCCCGGCGCAATGGGTAAGCCTTCTCTCCTCCCTCTCCTCATCCTTTTCTCCCTGATCTCGTCGTCCATGGCGGAGATCAAAACACTAAAAATCACCGCCGACACCCGTCCTATCATCCTCTTCGAAAAGTTCGGCTTCACCCCCAGGGGTTTCGTCACCATTACCGTTTCCGACGTCTCCTTCACCTCCTCCCTCGCCTCCCCTGACCCCTTGCTCTTTGGCTTCTTCCTCCTCTCCGACGAGAGCCTTATCCAGGCCACCTACGAATCCCAGCAGCGGCAGCAGCAGCAGCAAAACCCTAACCCTAACCCTAATTCCAACCCCAAATGCGTCCTCTCCAGCCCCTACGTCCGCCTTCTCTTCAAATTCGACCAGCTCACTGGCCCCAACCACAATTTCTACAACCGTTCCTTCCACATAACCCATCCTGATGAGTACAGCCTCTTCTTCGCCAACTGCAACCCTGAGTCCCAGGTTTCCATGGCCGTCCGTACCGAGATGTACAACGCTCGCCCCGACGGCTCCCGCGACTACCTCTCGGTCGGCCAGTCCCGGGTCCCCACCCTCTACTTCTTCTTCGCCCTCGCCTACGTTGCCTTCCTCGCCGTCTGGATCTACTTCTGTCTCGTCAAGAACCGCCTCTCCTCCCACGGGATCCACCACCTCATGGCCGGCCTCCTCCTCACCAAAGCCCTCAACCTCCTCTTCGCCGCCGAGGACCAGCACTACGTCCGCGTCTCGGGCACCCCCCACGGCTGGGATGTCCTCTTCTACCTCTTCCAGTTCCTTAGAGGTGTCCTCTTGTTCACCGTCATCGTCCTTATTGGCACCGGTTGGTCCTTCCTCAAGCCCTTCCTCCAGGAGAAGGAGAAGAAGGTCCTCATGGTCGTGATCCCGCTCCAGGTGATCGCTAACATTGCTTCGATTGTCATTGGCGAGACTGGGCCCTTCATCCAGGACTGGGTCACCTGGAACCAGGTCTTCCTCCTCATCGACATCATCTGCTGCTGCGCCGTGCTCTTCCCGATCGTCTGGTCGATCCGCTCTCTCCGTGAGACCTCCAAGACTGATGGGAAGGCCGCCAGAAATCTCGCCAAGCTCACTCTTTTCCGGCAGTTCTACCTTGTTGTTATCGGGTACCTGTACTTCACGAGGATCGTCGTGTATGCACTCAAGACGATCGCGTCATACAAGTACCGGTGGGTGAGCGTGGCGGCAGAGGAGACAGCTAGCCTTGCTTTCTATATCTTTATGTTTTATATGTTTAGGCCGGTGGAAAGGAACCAGTACTTTGTGCTCGATGATGAAGAGGAAGAGGCAGCACAGGCAGCGCTCCGGGAGGAAGAGTTCGAGCTCTGAATGTCAGGAGGATTGAAGACTTATGATCAAGTAGACTGCTGGGTGTGCTGTTCTGCTCGCGTTTTACTACTGTTCTTCACTCTTACCATAGGACGGGTTTACATTAGTTTCTATATACTCTCTGGAATTTTGTTTTCTCTCTTGAATGTGGCTGTTGAATGTAGCTGTTGGAATACGGGAACGGAATTCAGCTTGTGAAGTCCAGGATCAGAAAGTGTCATACTTGCCTTTCATTATATTTATTTTCATTTTTTGATGCTTCTTTTGATGCTTTACTTGGTGCTTCTCTCTGTGGAATTCTGTTTGCTGTCTGTGCTGTAGCTGCTGGAAGTTGGGAGGCATTCAGCTTGCCGATTCTTAGTTCAGAAGGTGTTTCACTCGATTTTTTTAGTGTCAGTTTTGATTTTGATTGTTGCTTTATTTTCATTTTGTGTGCAATCTAGTTATGGCAGCTACTTGCTTTTCAGGCTATAAAATATCTTTGAATAATGTAAGCTAAAAATGTCTGCCGATGATCCATCCCATACAGTTTTTATATAGATCAATATAGATAACATGTTTCTGATCTCTTTTTCTTAAAGCTGAATTGATATCAATAAATTCTGTTAAATGTGATGTCTAATGTCTTCTAAAAATAGTCACAGTAAGAAAACATTTTCTTAGGAATTATATTCTTGACAACAACTCTCTTGTTTTCTTAGAAGATTGTAAGGCTGCTGGAGTATTATGCTTTTGAACTTTGAGACCTACCACTGACTAAGGGCCATTGCATATAATCAATATTTCTCCAATAACTTTGCATCAGGAGAAGTTTTGAACATTTTAGACCTGGTAAATAGGATTAATTCTTTGATACTAAAAGGGCATATTATATTGATACTGTATAGAAACAGAATGATATTCTTTTTCCAGGAGCTGCTTTGAGGTGTTGGATTGAATTAATCTAATCTAATCTGTTCCTGTGATGGTTTCCATGAGCCTTATCACTTTCTTTTTCCATGACCAAGCTCTTGACGGTCCAATTGGATGGATTTTCATCCCGATCATCAGACTTACTGGTCATTGATTGAGTTTGATCTTTCTGAGGCGTTCAGTCTGTATCTCTTTTGAATAAAACTTCCATGTTTCTAGACGTTTATCCATATACATTTCTCTCATGCGCTCCTATGTGCCTAATCCCTCTTCACACGCACTCCTATTGCATATTATCCCTGCTTTATTCCATAGACAATCTATATATTATCTGGACTTGATCAATGTAGTCCATTTGCAGGTCGTGTAATAAAGTGGTGGATCTTTTAGTTCCTTATCACCGTGGAGGGACAATCTGACTATTTTGGGGACCTGGAGTTGGTAAAGCAGTACTCATCATGGAATTGGTCAAAAACATGGAATTATCTTTATGATCTGTTCAATTATATCTCGTCCAAACAATTAAATAGATCCCCAGATTCCGGATGTCTCATTTCCAGCATTATCAATATTAGATCTATGAGTAGATAGTGGGGTGGTGGTCATGATTGACATCATGGCCTACGGTATTAAGGGTCTGGGCTCATTTCTATTTCAATGTTATCAACATAATGAAAGATAGGCACCTCAGAAGTCTTTGATCTTTGGGCAAGGTCCACCCAAACAACATGAATAGGCTGTAATTCTGAGCTTCAAAAAATGATAGAAATACTCTGAATGTGTTACTTATGTTTCTTGTTATATTATATGACTATAATCAGTACATGCTTCATGCTTTCTCTATTAATGCATATGGTGGGGTACCCAATGGAGTGTTCTTTGATAACTGTTCTTTCTGCTATATGGTTAGGCTTAGCATGCAATGAGATAGAGTTTAGTAGCTTGCACCGTTGACAACTCTCTTTGTAATGTTGTGTGTGCGTGTGAGAGGGAGAGTCATTCTTTTGAACTATATATATATTAAAAATGTTTTTTCTTTCAATATTTGAGCATTGATTTGTAGAGCCTATCCCTGATACTACATGTGAAATCCAATAATCACTTTTTTTACTTCTCTTAGTTTATCACAAATCTACTTTGGACTAAATGCATTTAGAGATTTGAACTATGTGATGTGGTATTGCTGCTTGCCATAACATAATTGACATATGGCTGCTCTAAAACACTATCTTCTAGATCTGCCATGCCTCCTATTTTGTAATTAGGTTCGACAGGATCGTCCATCATTCATGCACATCAACACCATTGCAACTTGGACTACGTGCACAAGCATGTTTGGTGAAATGCCTCAACTGGAGAAGTTTGATGCGCCTGTTATAGTCAGATAGTCTACTCCCAGTGGTTTGTGGATGTGACTACAGTGCTTAGCACAAAAGCGACACTTACTAGGAATATTTGGGTTAAAGAACCTATAAGGTTGTAAACCAAGCATTCAAAGACCATCATGACATGTTGCACAGCCATTGAACTTTTCTTTGAATTGGTGATCTGATTGAAATTGCATCTGGAGACATCAGTGATAAAAGGGGCTTCTGCACTTCTTCTTTTTTTTGAGGAAAGGCTTCTGTGCTTTTTGAACAAAGCATTTTATTCCCCTTTTAGAGATTACAAGCTTTCATAGCTTTTGTTGCACTTATTGGTTTTCATCGTCCTCTATGCCATTTGCTACCAAACTCTGCAATATGTGACACTTATGATTCGTGGTTTGAATTTGCACTCTAATGATCATATGTGACATGGACTATATAATTTTGTTCCATTTGTTTATTAATTTGTGAGAGATCTTAAAAAATTTATTACTTAGAACCGCTCCATGTTGTGAGTACAAGAAGCAGCTTTCTTCATTGCAAAAGCCAAATTAGTGGAAAAATCATGAATAAAACTTTATCATCAAAAAAAATAAATTGATTTGATGGAATCACATCATTAATTTCTTTTTATCGAAACTGCTTGGTTAATCCAGATTAGCAAAAACTGCTTTAAATCATAACAATTGGCAATTGTAGTTTTATCCAAATTGTTGGTACACAGCTTGAAGATTATGGAATAATCTTGTAAGTTGTAACCTAGAAATATTAGGAATTCTCTATTGGTAGGAACTATTTAATTTGCCCCAGTTTGATAATTAGGTAAGGAAAGTGACATAGAAGAGATCTGGAAGATGAAACCTACAATAGGTGGAGGTCTGAGATAACTTTGAAGAGATATATCCCGTTCTTGCTGTTATGTTGTTTAAATATGTTGAAATTCATTCTTGTGTCTTTTATCACCAATCACAGCATTTGATGTGCAAAAAAATTGATGAGATTTGATTGGGAAAAGAATTGCACAGATAGTTAAGCTACTGAGTGAAACTGACATATTTGCGCTTTCACTGCATGCACTTTTTTTTGCCTCCAGAGATCTGATAGCCGATAACAATGGGTGTCATGTTAACTCTAATCGATTTTAGAGGATGTAATAGTAATTCATGACACAAGAAGATGGTTGAATGATGGTGGAAGCAGAAAAGAAAAAAAAGGAGGAAAGCAATTGCAAGAGTCTTTGGTTGGAATGAATCGTCAAGATATGCTCCTGATTGTTTTTGCTGGATTAAAAGAGAAAAAAAAGGAAATTAATGGAGCTGATAACAGAGCGTAATTAGTATGATTTAACCGTTAGTTGGTATACTTGGTTTGATGGATTGGACTTCTTTTCATTATGTTGTCAACTGTTCAGAAATTGTGGATGTTTAAAAATCATTCATTTGCTTTATTTATTCACCAACCATCTCCAGCAGCATTTGATGTGGCAGTGCAGAAAGATTGAAGGATAGCTCCTAAATGGAAAAGTTGATCAAATCTGCACCCTACTTCTGCCATAATCTGACATAATTGTTGTATGTGTTTTCATGTCTGATTAAAACTTTAGTTTTTAGTTTAGTTTTTTATTTTCCTATAGGAAGAGGCACATAGGCATGGGACCACAGAATGGGAGATAGCCCTCCTGCAAATTTTCCAAATCCCTCAAGCCCTGGTGTAGGTGGGATTTGAACCCAGGTCTGTTGTACAATCATCTAGGGACTTTACCAGCAAATAAGTTGGGACTTTCTGGAGTAAATTTAAAGTGATGTAAGATGCTTTTCTACTTTCTTATAAAACTATCAACAACTATTGTTTATGTAGTTAATATCAAATAGCACCTCTATGCATATTATTGTGTGTACATGTTGGACTTGTCTTTAATTCTTAGATATATTGTACATTACATTTATAGATTTTGACCTCTTCTAAATTTATTCTCTCTGTTTCTAGTGGTAGCCTATATTTTATTTATTTATTTATTTTGGGATGTCTAATGTTTCATCGCAATTGATAGTGGCCAAAACCAGCAATAAGCTATTTCTTGTCAAACACATGCCACATCATTTTGAAGTAGGAAGTAATCAAATATTCTCTAGCTTACAGGCATATCGGTTTCAATTAGCAAAATTGCTATTCTTTCACGACGAATCTAGCAATCTTAGTAGAGATTCTATCATCCTGTTTCTATCTTTTGGGAATGCCATGACCTTTGAAACAGATGTTGCTGGAGAAGATTGCAAAATTTTTTCAGTATCTTTATATGATTGAAAGCAAATTAGAGTGGTTTTGGTGATGGCATTATAAGGATTTGCAAATTTATTGAAAGAAAGATTTGGGAAAAGTAATGTAAAATTGTGCTTGATAAAAATGAATCATTTGATAAGGTAAGAAAAGGTCTTTTAGTTTCTGCTGGTGATAGGTGTTAGCTTAATATTCATCCATGTTCTTTCTGTCATTTCTCATTGCTCTTTCCTGCATTCCCAGAAGACTTGACCCTGTCTAGGGACCAACAGCTAAGTATTCAGAAGGGCTCCTTGTGCAGGCGGGATAAGGTTTGTTATTCTAATACAGGCGCCTGATTAGCTTTAACTCTATTAAAGCCTTGCTTCCCTTGATTTGTTGGTGTTGAGCAGGCTGTTACAATTGAATCTAGTTAGTGCTCAACGTAGGTTAGCCTCCATCTATGAATTTGCACCTAGATTGTAACTGGGATCAGATTAGAGATGATCATGTCTTGACTTGGGATGAACTGTTCCTCTGGATCATCAACTATTCAATTAGTTTTATCTGTTTAGTGGAGTCAGGATAGCGTCATATTCATTAGACCATGATGGAGTAGAACCATATCTCAGAATCTAGGCCTTGAACTGAAATATACTGTTCCATAATAGGTGATCTGTGGCAAATATGTGTCTGAAGGACCTGCTGCTAGAACCAGCAAAAGTTTGCAGTACCAAATTGGGAGCTCATTTGCTTGCTCACACATCTACCTTCTTTTTTTTTTTTTTTTTCTGAATGCTATCTCCTTCCTGCATACTCGTAGTTGTAACAGGACAATAAGTTCTGGTGCCATACATTTGCATTCTTCTTGTAACAGCACCTGGTTAGTCTCCAACAGAAATTGGGGTTAAGGAAAACCCATGTTATAAATTTTACATACCAATCCGAGTTTGGCGAATAAACTTGACTCTCTGGTTGATCCGAGGTCCATATTGTGGTTCAATTTAGACACTGCAAAGTTGTCATGCCAAAAGTTGGTACAAATCCAACCTTGTAGGCTTAGCTTCGGCGGCCCACTTGGATTCAGGTCAGCCTAATCCACCTGTCATCGGCGCCCAATTAGATTCAGGGCAGCATAATCCACCTACCTGTCATCGTACATTACAGTCCACGCCTTTGTAGGTCAAATTACAGCTCCATCCGCTTCTTGGTTCGGATTAAATTGAATATGGTCCCATTGTGGGTAGATGATCTTAAGTAATTTGATAATTGGCGGGTATTTGATCCATGTTTCCAACCCATTCTGGTAAGTCGGGTCCAGAGAATAATTTCTCCTGTTTGAATGCCTGCCCACCTACTCTCAGACCCTGCTGCTATGGAGAAATTATATCTTATATTACATGCGCCATATGGCAGTGCACCACGTCAATCACTGGCACGTGTTTTTGTGGCCCAATCACCGAGATGAGCACTTGATGAATAGTGTAATTTCTGGCCCTATGTGCTTCAATATTAGCTATGTGGTGGAGACTGATGCAATTTTTATATCCTAGAGGATTAAGTTTAACCTTTTTTCGGGGTTATTAAATAAAAAAAAGAAAAAAAAGGAAATAAATAGAAGTGATGAATTGCTTTCGTTGAGATGCGGATGGATTGGGTCATGAGTTGACCGGCGGCCTGTGGGACCTTAGTCCCCGCATGATTCACTAGAGCTGACGTTGTGTTGGATTTGTTCTCTCTATATGCAATTTGATTGAGCCTGCCGTACCTAGGTTTGTGAATTGTGAGTGAGAATTTGTAGAGATTATTTGAGGCGACTCTCCCAGAAAGTGTGCTCTAATGGTTAAATGGCGCTGTGTGGTCATACCTGTCTACAACTACGTGCAGTTCTATATGGTCATCGATTCCGTTGGTTGCCAAATAAGGGCGATTTACATCAGCCATGAACCATGAATCATGATTAAGATCTGTGACCATCCTTTATGATTTCAGTAGAATCACTGTAGACTTAGCGTGAGTGATTTGAAAACTTTTGATTGACCAGTTTTGAAATCTGCTTGACAGGTGCACATCAAGATTCGCAGAAGTCATTTTATATTCATAGTAATGCTATTTAAAAGAAAAAGAATTCAATCATGTTATGAAATACTTTCTCAATTTTGTCGATTTTTCCCAAAACATCGAGGATGAGTCAGGGAGGTATTTGGCTGTGAATAGCTTTATTGACGTGGTTTTGGTGGTGTATCAATTGGATAGGAGGAATAGGGAAGCGTAAAAAAAAAAAAAAGGTGGGCGCATAGTGCCCAAGTTGAAAGAATATGGAAGTGATGTAAACCATCAATTCAAAACTCAATTTTCATTTAAGCATAAGTAGGCATACAGTAATGATCATTACCACCATTTTAAGCGACACAATTACGCCCAATTCATGATGTTGTAATTCTATGCTAATTTTTCAATCATCACTAGTAAGTTTACCATCCATCCCCAAGCCTATACCAGGGTGGTTGACGCCTCGGTGCCTTTGCTTCCATGGAGACAAGTCCTTTCGAGAAGTTCGCTGGCAGGAGTGGTCATGATCCGGCCACTGACCGGCCTGCAGTACTCGGAGAAGGTGGCCGAGAACTGCATCATTAAGAGGCCTTTAAGGCCGAGACATTCGGTCATGGCTCCTCCATCCTCTTCACACACTCTCCTTCTGGCTCTCTCACCGTCAGTACTCTACTTTATCACGTCTCCTTCTGGCTGTTCTATTATTAACATGGTTGATGTTACTCATCTCCTCTTTATGTGTTCTCTTGTTTGTCAAATTGTGTTTTCGAAGGACGAGTCGATTCCTAAAGGTGGGAAACGATGCCGGAGACCATAATTGGGGGCTCCCCTGAAGCAAAGAGAAGTTTGGCAATGCGACTGTCGGAGATCTTAAAGGAATCCTATGACATGGAGAAGCTGGCGAAACGGTGATCGTGAGCGCATGATTCCGATATAGTACTAGGTAGTCATTTGTTGCAGTATCTTATGAAATAAATTGTCTCCTTCATGCATATAAGGAGGAACTGGTAAAATATCCCTGCCATGCATGGGAAAATAAAAGAAAATAAGATTTCAAAGCTATTATTTGTTTTGTTTTTTGTTTTTATGCTACAATTAGTAACATAGAAGAATTTTTCTCCTTTTTTTTTTATGTATTACATTCTTTGAAATACCAACTGAAGCTCTATTCGATTCTCTTTTTTTTTTCTGTATATTTCTATAAACAATGATTATCAAAGAGTACAATTTAGTTATCAATCTTGTTATCAGATGAACTACTAATGAAGGTCTATTTTGGTTTCTGGTATTTGGTATTTCATATGTGAAATTCTATTTTGAGTTTTCTAAGAACCATAGGTATTGTCAAAAAACATACTTCTAATAACCAGTTGGAACCTAATTATTGAAATTATAAAATTGTAGATGATGTGGTTTTACATGACGCCTAAATTATACATCGAGAATTTTTTTGGTGATGCAGGGAAGACAGCATAAATTAAATATTATTTTTTAAAAAAAAGTAAGGAGTAAAGGACAAAACTAAAGGCTTAAGAAAAAAAAATCTAATAATAAGACAATGCTAATTCAATAAGAAATGAAATTTCTGAAAAGATAATTTTTTTTTAAAAATAACCAAGACCTGCATGAACCCTTCTCTATGCTATCGCTTCCCCTTATTTGCATGCTGTCATACCGTAGGCTGCCAAGGTGTATGATCCAACAAATCAACAATGGGAGATGTAGGCGATATGGACCAAGAGAAAAATGTGTTACTTACTAGGAAGTGGCGGCTTAGTGGCGATGGCTAGGGAAGAGAGTTCGATTGCTATGGCGGCCCTAGTCAAGTTGGAGAGGAGAATTTGATCGTCGTCGTGGTGCACGCCGGAAAGGGATTCTGGCCGCCATGCTAGGAAGTGGTGGGAGACGAAAAAATCGAAGGAGACTTTAGAAATTGGAGAATGTGTGAGCTTTTAGGATTTAGAGTTCACTTTTACATAAGGATGGGCCATATTGTCACAAAAAATACCAACAATTATTACTTGTATTAGATAAGATAAATGGCCAACAAAATAGTTTTTTTTTTCTTTTCCTTCTAGGTTACTGGAAAAAAATTCAAATTCAAATGCAATTTCCTATTAAATGGCTTATGATTTTCAATACCAAATTTAAATTATTTTACAATAATTCTCATTTAGACTTGAGTAGATTGCTACAAACAATTCATTAAATAGCTATCAATTTTTAGTGCCATTTACAATCTTCCTAGTTTAGATTTGAGAGTTTGGATCGCTCGTTTTTAATTTATTTCGCAACTAATCCGATCTGGCTCTTAATTGATGTGGTATGGAGAATTTTTCTAAAGCCTGGATTGCCCGTTTTCAATCTCTCTCATAACTAATCAGATGACGTAACCTAAATTTAAGGATGATATGGCTGTTAGCCGATATGTGATGGTAAATTTTTATATAATATTCTTTAGATTTTTTACTGGAGAGCTCAGAGCTTTCTCTCTCCTATTAGTTTAATAAACCTAGAGATGCATGTCATGTTTCAGTCTCCTAAATCTTCTACGAGAAGTTCAACCTTGGACCAAGAAGGTGCTAGTTTATCTAATTATTGGACATTTTGCAATGCTATGAGCAGCCAAAGAAAAGTTTAGGTGAACAGTAAAAGGTATGCTATGACAAGGGGACAACCAGATACTTCACAGGGGCTATCCATCAGAAGGTAACTTTCACTTGATCACAGCATCAGTCTTTCAAAGGGGCAAGTTGCAGGGGTTTGGCAGGTGCAGCTGCTACCTCTGAATTGGTCAGTGAAGAAGCTTGCTGGTGTCATGCTCCTCATGAAGAATATTTGTCAGTTGCTGTGCGTAGCTGCTCAACGTAATCTGCCATATGTTCTCTCTTTTCCATCCTTTGCATAATACCTATTGCTCCTCTCCTCTTCCAGAGAAACAGTAAAAAGTATCCCTGTAAACGTTCCTAAAGATCGAAAAGAGGAACTTATCTGTTAGTATTTCTTTGTTGCGATTTCTCTCTTCGTTTTGCCAGAACCATCTGATTTCTCTCTTCATTTGCTAGAACCATGGAACTCAAAAGAATTTCCGGGCGCTGCAAAATAGGTATTGGTAGGGGATCGGTGCCATCTCATATCGGCATAAGATGGAATCTGAAAATTTAGATACATGATTACGAATCACCAGACAACAGGTCATGCATTCGTTAGAGCTATAATTTCTTTTATGCAAATGTATTTTTTTAAAAATTATTTTTTTAAAAAAATTATCAAAATATTTTTAATTTTTGTATCGAGTTACTGAACCATTCAGAATGAGTCTTGAGTTTCTTTCAATTTTAGATATTTTCTGGGAATGATACAGAAAATTTTCCCATTAGTTGACTTCTCTTAAAAAACATGAACCATGCACCTAGAAAACAAAATAATCATTGGACATTCCATTGTTGAACGGCACATAAATTGTTGGGCATGGAAAATGAAAGCCACAGCACATTGACAATCAGAAAATTTAGCACACAAGTTGGAATCTCGTGCATAATCTGACAAATACTAAATGAAAAGAATCTTACTACTTCGATGTCAGCATGTAAAATAAAATTATGGAGCAGTTGATATCACCTCAAGATTGCTTCGTTTAAGAAAATCCAGCAGAAATAGAGCAAATAAGAGGGCAATAACGGATGATAAGTCCATTTCTCCAATTGATAACCAGCATTTACAAGTTAGGACCTAAGTACTCGAATATACACCGCATGAAACTGTTTAAGATCTAAAGTGACGTATAAACCATGCAACAGCGTGCACTCTTCCCCTCCCCCATCCTTTATTATTTATTTTTTTTGCTAACCGTGAATGAAGCCATATACAAGGAAGATAAAGGCCACAACAAGAAGAAGACAGAGAACAGAGCTAAGATCCAATCAATCACCGAAATAATAAAAGCTTTTTAAAATCAGAGAAACAGAGAAACGAATTGGATCCTTTAAATGCAATAACTGAAACTCCTTCTCGATTCTCCATTCTTGCCTCTGTTTTGTCGAGGTCGGAAGATGGCTCTTGATGCTGAATTAAAGAAAGAAAGTTTGTGAAAAAAGATTTTTGCCCATATAATCCGTGGATGCACCATGATAATATTGAAGATGTGTTACTATTGGTGGTATCCGTCCTCCCAGACCGGGCATTAGTCATCCTTGTGCTTTGGAGACAATCTTCCGACATTGGATGAGCTTGTATACCGTCCCACAAACTTGAGAACCTCATCAATGAGGATTACAGGGAAAGCCACCACTAACACTAAGAGCCATTCATTGAAGTTAAGCGGCACAATTCCAAACACTTGAGCAAGGAACGGTACATATAGGATCAGAAAATGCAACCCAAATGAGACGGACATTGCCAGAAGAAGCCATGGATTGACCCAAGGAGGCATGCTCAGGAGGCTCCCATCTTCCGACAAAGCATTGAGCGAGTTGAACATCTCGATGGCCACCAAGACTGACAGTGAAAGGGTTGTTGCCTTCACTTTACCAGTCTGAAAATAGTCGCAGGGGTTGGCATCAAAGGAAAAAGCCTAGTTCCAGCAGTGAAAGGGTTGACCTTGAAGCCCTCCCAGGATGAGCATTGGCCCCAGTTGGAAAGCTGGGAATAGGTGACAAGGGTGTGGCCGTCACCACTCAAGTCAATTCCCATGAAAGATACATGTGTGTACCATATGATGAAAACACCAACGGTAGCAATCCCAACATAAAGCCCAATGACCTGAATATGGAGTGAAAAAAAGAGGTGGTCAGTTGACATCCCTTTTTTTTGGTTCAGAAGTTAGAACCATTTCAAAGTCAAAGCCATATGTTTCCGAACAGCTAAACAAACAATAAGTCAGAGGTGTTACATGGCATCTCTGAAGACACAAGAAAATTCTAATCTTCCTGCTTAACAAAATTGGTAAGAAAGAAATTATTATCATGTCATATAGGCCCATCAAATGCAATCTGCTAGTAAACTTGTATTCTCTTCAATAAGAGCTAGTAAACTTAAATTACACAGGCTGGTTTTATATATGACTAATTACATGCATCTATCCATGGAGGAAAAGAAGATACTACGAGTTGAATGGAGGAGCAGAATGTAGGAACATGCGCACAAATCAATCTATGGTGAAAAAATAAGAGCTGAGAGCAATTTACCAAATAACGGAATAAGATCCATGCACTGATCAAGGAATCATCACTTTTCCTAGGAGGTTTCTTCATGATATATCTATCTGGGGGGTTAAAGCCCAAAGCAGTTGCAGGCGGGCCATCTGTGACGAGATTGACCCACAAAAGTTGTACTGGGATTAGCCCTTCAGGGATACCCAAAGCCGCTGTTAGAAAAATAGAGGCAACTTCACCAATATTGGAGGAGATCATGTACCTGCAGCGACAAATAAGAATAATAAATGTTCAGCACTACATCATAAGTATTATAATATCAGCAGTATAACAAATAAAGAAAAGATTTAGTATACAAGACTAATATCAGGTACTATGACGAACCCCTTAATGACCATAACCAAAATAAAAATATTTCCAAGTCAAATATGTGGTAGAGCTCTCTTGGGAAAAGAAATACACTTCCTAGACAGCATATGGGAATCAATAGGTACAGTTATGAGATCTTTCGAACCATGTCTCCAGACATACTGAATAATATCTTAGCAAATTGCAACAGACAGTACCAATTGCCCTGAAATTTGAAGATCTACGTTCCTGAACAAATCTTGACGATAGTGTTCACAATCCATCAAATTCTTGCCTGCAAAATTTACAGTTTTTAAGAGCTTGCTGTGTCTTTCAGTTTATTTTTAAATCTCCATCTGTCTGTAGCATTACTTCTTACTATATAATTCTTTTTGACCGCTAAAAGAAAAAAATCGGGCAACTTTTACTTCACAACAGAAATCAACTTCCAACCAATACAACCAACAGCAATGACCAAAGACCGATCCTTCAAGATGGCCTCAGTTATGGAGCAAAACCCTGAATCAAGATATTTGTTCCGATTTTATACAGACAGCAAAAGCCAATTGGTCAGAATGTAACGGGAAAATGGAACCAAGGCATCCCTGATCCTATAACGGTATTAGGCTGGTGCAACCCTCATGTTTAGAACCAGTCATTGCTAGATTAGATCACCATGCATTATCACCTAAAATTGTTGATGTTTGCCCCATAAGGTTCAACTGAAATCATACATGGAAAGTTATCGAAGAATACCAATGTCATGTCTTAAAGTACCAGAATAAAAATGTTTCCTTGTATAACAACTGGAGTGCATTGCTACTAACAAGCCCATTAAACAGAGGTGCAAGGAGCAATCTTGTCAAGATGGTAATTTGGAAATCCAGAAAAATAGGCTAAAGTGTCTTATTAATTAGAAGAAAAGAATGAGCATGCTAGAATGAAATAACATTCTGGATATGAAATATAAATGTGGAAGAAGTTCCTCAATTCCAATCCTGTCTTTCTGATAAGCCACTTCTTTGACCTGCAATAGCAGGCTAGTTAACCTGTCACAGCTGGTGGCTTCATGAGCATTAGTATTGCACTTTGCTGATTATTGCATAACTGAAACATTATTTTGGATGATAATTCAGTACTAGTCTTGTCCCATCAATGGGTTGAATTTAAAGTGCAGCTGCTAGCATCTCTATATCACTATATGGCTAGCGTTAATTTCTTCCACAGGAAAGAAAAGGAAAAGTTTTGCAAATTAGTCATGAAGAATGCTCTGGTGTAAAACAGAAGTTCAGTCAATATGCTATCTTTTTTTGCACACATTCAGTAGCAAAAAAAAAATCCTCCAGATATATAATGGATGTTTCAATGTCAAAACTATAACAGACCAAGATTATGGTATGACCAAAATCAAGCCACAATGCACTCTTGAGGTTGAAGTTCAATTCAGAAGCACTTCCTAAGTTATTCATAAGGTTTTATGCAAAGGTCAATTCTGAGATTCAGTCAAAATACTGTGGTCAGAAAAAGATATAATCTCAATCAGACAAATGACAAGCAAAGGTAGGCGAAAAGGTCACATAGACTCAAAAATGAAGAAGGGCAAAACCTTATAAAGGCCTTCATATTGTTGTAGATGGATCTTCCTTCACCAACAGCAGTAACTATTGTATTGAAATTATCATCTGCTAACACCATGTCTGAAGCTTCCTTAGCAACCTGGTAAAAGGACACGGTGAACTGTTTAAGTAGGTGTTACGTGACTTTTTTTTTATAATTGTTAAGGAGATTTTCCACTACTGTTTTGATATACGTTACAACTTATATTCTGCAGCAAAGATTGGCATTGTAAATACAATATGGCCAAATCAGTCTATTCAAAGAGCCATAGTGGCAGTACAACCAGCCACTGCAGGCTTGCATATCATTCATTATGCAGCATGATCATTTAAAATTTCCTCCCTTGCTAGTCCTGATACTTGCCAATAATCACTCTGTTGTTGCAAGATGAATTTACAAAAAAAGAAAATTCATGACTCCTTTTAGCCCAACCAATGCACAGTTCATCAGAATTTTCTAGCAAACATGAAATTTCTTTGATTCTGAACTACAAATCCAGCTCTGAAATTGGGGTTTCAATTTCCTACAAAACGATCTGGTAGCGGGATGTTGGGCATGGTTAGATAGCGTAAGACAAATTTAGATGAAAGAATTTTGAAAATATGAAAGAAATGTTAGCAATCAGGATGAATACATAAAACAAATAAACTTGTGTCGAGAAAAAGCAATGCAGCCAAGCTGAGTCGGAAAGAAAGAAAATGCATTTGGGATTTCTGGCCCAAGTCAAGCAAAGCTCGGTTCAACTTGGTTCCCCAACACCCTTAGCTCAAATTTGACCTCCTACGACCTTCCTTCCAAATACCCAATCATCACTCGTGATCAACTAAGGCCATCCCTTCTCAAAATTCAAATTGGATCCCCAAGACACTCTTTAATAACTGTCCAAGATCAGTGATACCACACATGGGAGCAGCAATGCAAGTCCAGCAACCTTAACAATGGAAGGAGCCTTTTCATGATGTACATTGAAATGCAGCTCTGCCACAGAATTAGTCATAATGTGACCAGCTAAGTTACCACACATACTCCTCTTCTGATGACAGTGAAACATGAAAGTAGGGTAATCGTGTGTAAGCAAACAGAGTAAAATTTTCACCTAGATGCTGATTGAATAACAAGCCTTAAATGTGGCAAAAGAAAACAAAAAATCACTGACATCATACCCAAAAAGTAGGCAAAAGATGAAGATGAAGAAAAACACACCTCAGTACCAGCAATGCCCATGGCAATACCAATATCAGCCAACTTCAGAGCAGGGGCATCATTCACCCCATCACCTGTCATCGCAACCACCTCGCCATCTTCTTTAAGCAATCTCACAATTTCTTGTTTGTGCTTTGGTTCAGCCCTCGAGAAAAGGAGTCCACCTCTTTGCCTCAATTGAATTTTTTTATCAAGAAGAGACAAAAATTCTTTCCCTGTGAAGCTTTTCAAGCTAATGTCCTCTTCAGGCCTAAAAACACCTATTTCGCGGCAAATTGCTTCTGCTGTTTCTTTGTTATCACCTGTTATTACCATGACCCGAATACCAGCTGCTCTACAGTCCTCAATTGCTTTGTGAACCTCTTCACGAGGGGGATCCTATGACAACAGAGGAGAACAATAGATGATACATTTATAGAAAAATAGATAAGGTAGTCACATGGAAATGCTCGTTCAATTGTGAAATGAGCACATCTTATCTCACCCTCAATCCAACCAAGCCAGCAAAGATGAGGTCGCTCTCAATTGCTGAGTAATTAGATGGATCAAGCAAAATCCTATGAGCAGGATGATCTTCACCATCATATGTTGTGAATTCAGAAAGATCATCCTTGTATGCAAAACCCAAACAGCGCAAAGCATTGGACGACATGTCACGAAGGACTTCTAAAATAAGGCCTTTCGTACTTTCATCTAGCTGTACAACAGAACCATCCAGCAGCTGTATAGAAGCACTCCTTTCTAACAAATTTTCTACAGCTCCCTGCCAACATTAAATTATTAGCAAACCAGATTTTTAAGTTTCGAAGCATGATGTGGAAACTGCATGAGAATGCGAAATTCATATAGAAATCCTATGTTATAATAAACAGGAAAAATGGCGGTACCTTCACAAGTAAGGAATTGCTTCCTGACGGTGATTTCACAATGACGCTCATAGATTTTCGTGTGCGGTCAAATTCAAGAGTTGCTATCCTCTTTGCAATCCCATTCCACCATTGACAGCATCCTTAAGAAGTTAAAAATAAGCAAAGTACTTACATATAGGTTCTCATGCAGATGTATGCTAATGAGAAACAAATGTAAATATGAAAAACAGTTTTGAGGCATTCAGACATACGTAACATCTCAGAAGAATCTAAAGATGAAGCGGCAGACCCTCCTGGAAGTCCCATTTTCTCAACCAGGACCTGGTAATGTATTAAAGTAAATTGTAATTTTTGTTCCCACTACAGAAAACAAAATTAGATAATGGAAGTAATGATAAGTGCATCCTATCCATACAAAGTCTACATCAAAATGACAAGAAGGATATTGCATACTTTGAAGAACTAAAAACATGAACTACATAATTCTCTGGATACTTCTCCTGAAATAATTAATTCATTTTATGGTTGAATAATCAAATATGAAGAATTAGAAATTAAACAAATACCATATATTCATGGAAAGAATGGAAGTTGAACTTAAGGATCTTCTTATTGAGTCTAAAAATTACTAATGCAGGAGAATGCTAGCATGGCCAATTGATGAAGAACAACCAGTCCATAGTCTCAGGGTCGAGCAGAAGAATATCGGTTTTCAAGACACTTTCTGCTGCAGACTATCAAAAGATCTCCATTTTGACCCAGTATAGGTTTCTTCCTTAACGGAGAAAGCGGCAAACAGACGTTAATATGAGGACGAATGCAGAGTAAAGAATTTTTACCTTTAAAGCCGCCTCCGTGGGCATTCCACTGGCAGCGAACTGATGAACCGAATGTGCAATACTTGCATCATTGCAAACAGCAGCTATCTTCGCAATCATCTGAAGATTCTCATCCATGTTGCCGGTCGGCCAATCATGAATCTTCCCATCACGAGGATCATATGTTGTACCATCAACTTTGAAGCTCCTGCACATATCGGTCCGGCGACCCATCGCCACCAGCCTTACCGCCGACATTTGGTTCGTTGTCAGCGTACCAGTCTTGTCGGAGCAGATCACCGTCGTGCACCCGAGAGTCTCAACACTCGGCAGCTTCCGTACCAGTGCATTCTTCTGCGCCATCTTTCGAGTACCCAGCGCCAAGCAAGTCGTGATCACCGCCGGCAGACCCTCCGGGATCGCAGCAACAGCCAGAGCCACCGCAATCTCAAAATAGTAGGTGCACTTCTCGAAAGAAAACTTGAGATTCCTCGGCCAGCCATCGACATACTCCCAAGTCAAGAAGTACTTCACGTTGATCAGCCAAACCAACACACAGATCACCCCGATTATAGCAGTAAGGGCCTCGCCAAACTCATTCAGTTTCTTCGTCAGCGGTGTCTCATCTTCGCTTTGGGAAGCTTCGTGAATTTGGGAGTGTATTTTGCCGATTTCAGTGTTCATTCCAGTCTCCGTGACCAAACAAACACAGCTCCCATTCACGACGGTGGTACCAGCAAAGACCACGCATTCTTTTCCTTGGATGTCGGTGTCTTCCGAATCCACCCGTTTGTTGGTCTTGTTCACTGCGGCACTCTCCCCTGTCAGCGACCCCTGCTCTACCCTGAGAGTGGAGCTTATGAGGTACAGGACTCGCATGTCGGCCGGGACCTTGTCCCCGACCTTGAGCTCCACGATATCCCCGGGGACCAGCTCCTTGGCCGGAAGATTGGGGACCCATACCCCGTCCCTCTTCACCGTGGCATGCTCCGACTGGATCTCCTTCAAAGCTTCGAGGGCCTTCTCGGCGTTGTTCTCCTGCCAGACCCCGACCACAGCATTCACGATGAGGATGAGGAAGATGACCAGGGGCTCGACGAAGGTGGTGATCCCCATCTCGCCGCGCTCGTCTCTCTCGTACCAGGCGAGGGCGAAGGAGGCGACGGCGGCAGCGAGGAGGATCCGGACGAGAGTTTCCTCGAACTGCCCGAGGAGCAGCTGCCAGACCGAGGGCCCGGAGTGCTTCTCGAGCTCGTTCCACCCGTAGACCTCGCGGAGCCGCCGGACCTCGTCGGAGCGGAGCCCGCCGTCCGCCGAGACTTTGAATTCCGCCTCGCATTCCGCCACGCTTCGAGCCCAAGCCGGAAAATTTGAAGGCGAGGGCGGGGAGATAGGCTTTCCGCCGCATCTCCTCCCATGATTCTGCCCCCCATTGCCCATCAAGATCGCTTTTTTATAATCTTGCATGAAAAACAGAAAAGTACGGGAAAAAACAAATCTTTCTACGGACTGCGGAGATGAAGTAGGAAAACCCAAGCAGCGGGGATTGGTGGAGGAGAACAAGAAAGGCGTCGGAGAGGAAAGAAGAAGGGACGGGGAGGCGGAGGGATTTATTAGGCTTTTGTAGCCCGAAATCAAGAGATTTCACGGTGGCTCTCTCGGTGTCTCGCCGGCAGGCTTCTTGTGTTTGAGGCAGGATGGAAAGGGAGAGGAGAAGCTTCTTTAAAGGGGTGGAGTGGAGTACCTGCAGGGACTCCTCGTGACATGGCGGATGCATGTGCATCGATAATATTTATTAATAAATATTATTAAATATAGGTTGGGGCATGTAGTGAGCAAAGAAAGCTAATAGAATAAGCAGGTTGTAAGTACTTTTTGCCCAATCAACAATAAAAAAAAAAAAAAACAGAGAAAAGGTTGACCGATTTTAACTTGGTAAATTGTATAATTTGGATCAAAATCTATGGACAGTATTTATATGCAATTTCAGCTTAGTTTGATATCAAATTCGTACTGATGCTATAAATATGTTAAATTACATATTGTATGATCTTTATTTTCTACTAGCCTATTGTTTATGTCGTTCGTATTTTTCTATATTTTAGAGTTAAAAAATAATATTTTTCAAAAAACTTAAATCGGTGCTATTAATTATTTACTTTCTTAATAAACCAACACTTAGATCCCACGGTATCAAATTTATATTAGCATAAAAATAATTAAGGCAGATAGCATGCTTCATAAATATTTTTGATATAATATCAGTAATAGTTCAAAATACCCTCATAAATCAAAATCTTTTATTTTATACATTCATCATAAGACGAGAGAGGTGTGGTGGCCAAAAATTTATGTTTTTATGTCAAAATATAGATAACAAAAATTTCATTGAGCGAATCATGATATTCTGATGGAGCATAAATGTCTCTCTCTTTTTATGAAAATATTGAAATGATTCAAATTCTTTAATTAATAATTAGTTTACAAAATTTCTAGAAATAAATATGAAGAGATGTGGCACAATATCGAGATCTAAATATTAAGGTAGACTGTGAAGTGCGTGCAGAATTCGGAAGGAAGAATGCTATTCATGGGAAAAAAAGGGAACTCCGTAGACCGTATGCTACAATAAAATAATAAAAATAACAATAAAGGCGCTTCAGAACTTAACTCTAACCATGCTCTTTTTTCATCTATTGCCAAGCGCTAAAATATTAGTAATATTTATGTTGTTTAAATATTTTATTTAGATAATTTTTAATATATATGATGGAAAAGCTTGTCCACCAGTTGGGCAAGCTTTGAGGTCATCGGTAGTTGACATACATAAGATAATTGAGCGAGCTTCGACGCCATCAAGAGTCGACTATCTTGAGATCGACAGGTACAATGACTAATAATAACTAAGGTACTATCTAAGTACTTATCACTTAATTTAAAAATAAATGGACACTTAGTATGAACCAGATACCTAATTGGTTATCGTCGAATGCCAAGCACCTACAGTCTACAGATTATTTAATCCATATTAGCAGGAAAAATGACTGAACGATCATTAAAGTATGATTTGAGAAACTTCCACGATCCTTCCTTTTTGGGGAAAAAAAAAAAAAAAAGAGAGAGTTGTTGTGACGGCGACTGTTAGAATAATTTCAAAATATGAACGTCCACTGATTGCATATTTTTTATTTTATAAAATAGATCAGACGTATATCTCATAATGGTACTATAGTTAAGCTTAATATGATGTATGATCATTTTATTTTATGAGCTTTAGTGCATCTTTGATGAATAGGATTGAATCCTATTTATTATGATAATTTTGGTATGTAGGCCAGAAAATCCAATTAGGATTTGGAACCCTTAATGAGAAGGCTTTCTTAGGTTTTCTATATAAAGGCTAAGTTCCCCTCTTCTCTCTATATGGTTTTATAGCTTGCTCCATTGATGACTATCTTTTGTGAGGAGCAAGAAAGAGAAGATCAAACCGCTATTATTTCAGGTGATTAAAAAATTGCATCCAAGATGTATTCCCTAGGAATATCTCTGGAACTCGAATACAATGTTATTGTGATTCTAAATCTTAGCACAGAAAATTCATAAAGGGAAAGAAATTTACTGCCAGATATCTAATTGGTTGTAATCGAATGCTAAGTACCTACAGATTATTTAATCCATATTAGCAGGAAAAATAACCGAACGACCATTAAAGTATGATTTGAGAAACTTCCACGATCCTTCCTTTCGGGACTAAAAAAAAGGGGGAGTTGTTGTGATTTGAGAAACTTCCACGATCCTCCCTTTCGGGACTAAAAAAAAGAGGGAAGTTGTTGTGATGACGACGACCCAAAGTTGAAAGCAACCGGTATGTCCCTTCTTCCACCCGTGCTCTTCGAGTATTTCCCTTAAGTAACTTCCTCTCTCACTCCAACTCCAAAGAGAATGACTAATGACATCATATGCTTTGATCATATTATAATATAGTATATTATTGTAATATAGTAATATAATATTATATACTATAGCATAATAATTTAATATAATATATCAGTATATTATGATATAATATAATATTATATTTATAGCATAATGTAATAATAAAGATATGAAATATTATAATTATTAGCGAAGAAGAAATGACAAAGAAGAATTTTGGGAGTTCCTTGGATTGATTCCATTTCCCTCGGCAAAGCCAGCAAGCGGCTTCCAACTTTCAGGTTAATTTGGTGAGGTCAGGCGCGAGCCTCCAAGAACAATAGAGAGCACTCAAACATTTGTTTGACAGCACTTATGCTAGCTGGCGTTGCATATTATCTATATATAGCGTCCAATATTTGTTTGATGTTAAGAAATAGACAAGATAGTGGACTCGGCTAATATTTTATGCAGACAGGGTATTAGATTGGATCGCTTGCGTGCTCTGAATGCCCACCACAAGCATCGTCATTCGTACGAGCAGCTTCCGTGAGGGATTACTGCCCTTCTCCTCTCTTGAGGTTGACATGGTGATTGCACCCCACTTGGAGTACGGCGTGGACATGCAGCTACAGTGGTGTTAGGATGTGTTATTAGCTCAATGGACCATGGAATATTGCTATTGCTATTGCTATGTTTGCATCCATACTTAAACCTACCATTTTGATGATGGCAAGTGCTTGTTTCCACCGCTGATTTTTGTCCTTTCTCCTCTTCTAATAAGATCAGGTTCATGATCTTTGGCTCCAGCTTAATTTCCCACCGGTACTTGTACAATCTCAGCTCTAATGGCAGCGAGAGGTGATCTTGCGGCGTCCTTGGTCTGAACACAGAGACTCTGCAAGCGATGCGTTGCAAGCCGGAGTGCTCGATCCAAGTCTTTGTGAAAATGCGAGGAATCATGCATGGTTGCGTTTGTGGGTGCATGCATTTTTTGTGCATGCCTGCTCGTGTGTTTGCGCGCGCGCGTGCAGTCAGTTTTCGTTCTCATTCTCATTCTCATTCGTACCTTGAAAAGTTAGAACTTTTCCCATAAAAGCATCACGCAGCTGCGGGCACCAACTTGCCACCGATCAATGTGAGAATTGGGACCATCTCTCGGCCAATCAGAAGTCGCCAGGACAAATTTTAGTGCGAGCAAGCAGGCAATTGGACCCTCCCATCCTGCCCACAAGACGTATTATTGCGGCAATTAGCAAACAGACGGGCTTAGCTTCTTGCGCCCTAGAGCGTGAAAGGGATGCAAGACCACAAGCATATAGAATATTCGCCGAGCATGACAGTGACCACCTCTCTCATCAATCGCATTCTCTGTCATGCAACCAAGCCACTCACCATTTTTTTTTATGACTGCCATCAATCAAAAAATGAATGACGACCAGATTTAGCCACAAAAAATATTTGTTACCATCAAAAAAAATCGAAGCAGAAGTATTTAGTCCCATAAATTTGGTGATAAAAAATAGTAATAAAATATAATTTTGTTGCTCAAAATACTACTTAAATTATATTTTATAATAAATATTTTTTTGATATTTATTAGCGATAATTTGCAAGTTCGTTGTAAAATATTTTGTTACTGTTTGATTTTTTTTTTTAGTACACCTATTACTATGTTATTATTTTTTGATGGTTGTTTCGGTTATTGATAACTGTAGAGTAACTACTCTAGGGCGCCGTCTCATCTTTCTCTCTCTCTCTCTCTCTCTCTCTCTTTCACTTTCTCTCGTGTAAAAAAAAAAAAAGGATTTCAAAAGGTTTAGCGACAGGCATGGATCATGGGATCTTTTCTCTTTCAATCAACCGTCGACAAGACACCGCACATTTTGGTACAATTTTAGTACTTCACAAGCGAGCAAGCAAGCCTTTTGACCTTCGCGGGACCCGCCCTAGGGCATGAAAAGGATGCAAGAACGCAAGCACGTAGATATTCACTAAGAATGACAGCTACTTCTCTTTCGTCAAACCAATTTTCAATCATGCAGACGACCCTTGGACAAGACAGCCTATACTATAAAAATACATTTTTATTAATAAAAAATATTTGCTACCACCAAAAGATTAAAATAAAAGTACTTGGTGCCACGGTGAAAAAAATAGTAATAAAATATAATTTTATTGTCCGAATACTATTTAAATAATATTTTATGATAAATATTTTATTTTGATATTTATTATAAACAAATTATAGTTCGCTGTAAAATATTTTTATCGCTGATTGATTTTTTTAGTACAAATATATATCATTTTTTTTTTTTAGGTTGTTTCACTCACCGATAACTATAGTACTATTCTAGGGTGCCGTCTCCTCCTCCTTTTCTTCTTTCGCTTCCTCTCGTGTAAAAAAAAAAAGAAAAAGATCCCAAAAGGTTTAGCAGCAAGCATGGATTATGGAATCCTCCCCCTTTTCTTTTCCTTTGCTTTATAGAGAGCTGACAAAATACCAACTGTTTTGCTTGGGGAGGGAAGCAGCTTCTACTGGACCCCACCCCACCAGAAGAATATTCGATGCAGATAGAAATTACCGTATGTTGGGCATTCCGGTCGGTTACTCATACCCTCCCCACCCATGGGTCCGATTCGGTTACCCCTCTGGGCTCCGGCACGAATACCACGTGTGAATACGTCATATTTGGCACCACCGAGTCTACCAGCAGAGCGATACATCCTTCCAGACCCCGTGTCCAAGCAGAGAGTATCCGGTATGCATAATTTAATCGATGTCCGTACGTTTTGAACTCGAAACTACTTGGTTAAAAATAAGACCATGCTTCTACTATGCTGCTACCTCAGTGGTTGCTTTGCCTTCCTTTTGGCCAGGAAGCAAACAAAACTTTTAATCGAATGCTGCGGCTGGCCAAATCAGCAGCACATGAGCACTGCTATCCATAATAGATTATAACCTTCGTCACATCTCCTCCAACGCGTCGCTCCCAGCCTCTTGATTGGTACGGAATAACTTTGATAACAAATGTGTATACTCGAAATTTCTGAAAAAATACATGACGGCCAAGGCCATGTTTGGTTGCTGAACTGTTGTGACAGAAGAGAGAGCGACTCAAGTTTGTACCTCCTGAGTCCCTGGCGATCCCAACTTGGTTGCCCGGTCAGATGAGATAGCTTTTGGTTATGGCAATTTGTGATTTGACTCACTGGCTCGATCCGTAAATGGCCGACTTCAAACAAATTTACGCCCGTTTACGAAGATGCATCCAAAAGAATAATCAAGAATCAATAAATATATCTTTTGCTAATACATACTAACCAATATATTGAAGAAAATTAATTTATTATTACTTTGCCGGTCAATATATGAATGAACTGGTTTGCTCCGATTTATCTGTTCGTATGTGTATCAGTGTATGTTGCTCCATGACTGGATGAATTTCATAAGCTAAGTAATGGATCAGTCCAACCAAAAACCATCATGTCTTTCTTCTTTTTATATTAGGTGAGTGGTGACTGGGAAAGAGAGGATAACCTAATTTCAGTTAGGTGATTGTCAGCCATGAATCATGAATCATGATTAAGTTCAGCGATCATCCTTTATGATTTCAGTATAATCACTGTGGGCTTAGCGTGGGTGATTTGAAAACTTTTGATTGACCGGTTTTGAAATCTGCTTGGCTGGTGCACATCAAGATTCGCAGAAGTCATTTTATATTCATGGAGTGTATCAATTGGATGGAAGGAATAGGGGAGTGAAAAAACGAAAAAAACAGTGGGCGCATAGAGCCCGAGTTGAAAGAATATGGAAGTGATGTAAACCATTAATACAAGACTCAATTTTTATTTAAGCGTAAGTAGGCATACAGCAATGATCATTACCACCGTTTTAAGCAACACAATTATGTCCAATTTATGATGTTGTAATTCTATGCTAATTTTTTAATCATCACTAGTAAGTTTACCATCCATCCCCAAGCCTGTACCAGGATGGTTGACGCCTCGGTTCCTTTGCTTCCATAGAGGCAGGTCCTTTTGAGAAGTTCGCCGGAGCGGTCATGATCCGGCCGCTGACCAGCCCGCAGTACTCGGAGAAGGTGGCCGAGAACTGCATCGCAATATGGAAGGCTGCCGGAAACTACACCAAAGCCGAAGCTGTGGCTATCGAGAAGTTCAAATTAAGAGACCTTCCAGGCCGAGACATTCGGTCATGGATCTTCCATCCTCTTCACACACTCTCCTTCTGGCTCTCTCACTGTTAGTACTCTACTCTATCACGCCACTTTCTGGCTGTTCTATTATTAACGTAGTTGATATGACTCATCTCCTCTTATGCGTTCTCCTGTTTTTCAGATTGCGTTTGCGAAGAACGAGTCAATTCCTAAGGTTGGGAAATGGAGCTGGAGACCATAATAGGAGAGCATGGGGGCTCCCCTAGAGCAAAAAGAAGTTTGGCAGTGCGACTGTCGGAGCTCCTAAAGGAATCCCAGGGCATGGAGAAGATGGTGAAACGGTGACCGTGAGCGCATGATTCCGATGTGATAAGAGGTGGTCATTCGTTGCAATATCTTATGAAATAAATTATTTTCTTTTTTTTTGGGTACAACGCGACCCACCACATACGCACTTGAGTATACCTAACGAAGCTAGCAAGCAAAATGCTACATAAGGGCTACGATAGAGATGCAGCGTCCTCCCAGAAGAAATCACCCGAGTAAGGTGCCTGCCGACTAGAGGGGTTCTATCAAGAAGGGAAGTTCGGATCTCGTCTAACCATGAGGGATGCTCGGGGAAAGAGGAGACCATCAACCACGTTCTATTTAGGTGTTCGCGAGTGTTTCAAATTTGGGGTGCTGACTCAGCCCCCCCGCAGATCCTTACATCTATAGAGGTATTCCTAAGCCAGTTGAGGGACTCACGACGTAGACCATCCTCAAGATAGTGGGCAGCTAGATGGGCATTCCTGACGTACCACATATGGTTGGACTGGAATGCTAGATTATTTGAGGGCAGACGACTGCACCCGAGATCAGTGGTGGATAGAGCCATGTTGCATGCGGCTGAGTTGTCGAATGCCATCATGGGGGACTCACCTGGAGAGGGCAGGGACATCTGGGGTTTTTTTTCGCTCGCACGGCGCATAGTCCTGTTTTGGTATCCTGAAAACCCCCATCCTCTGATTTTCTCAAGATGAATTTCGATGGCAATATCTCTAAGAACGGTAGCAGGTGCAGAGTGGGCTTCGTGATTGGAGACCAGAAGTCCAGATTTATCGCGGCCGGAGGATGACACACCTTTGATGAGACTGTACTCTTGGTGGAGTTGCATACGGCATGGAAGGGCCTCATGCATGCCAGGCAGTATCTGGGGGCTGACTGGGTCTTTCTCGAGGGGGACTCCACCACGGTGATTGACTGAATCGAGAGCGGAGCCGGCAGGACGGATCGGCACCCTCTATGTCAAGATGTATATCGCATGGTGGATGGACTGGCCTCCTTCAGGGCTACGTTTGTTCCTTCATGCATATAAGGATGAACTAGTAAAATACCCTCACCATGCATGGAGAAATAAAAGAAAATAAAGATTTCAAAGCTATTATTTGTTTTTTTTTGTGCACGCTACAATTAGTATCATGGAAGAATTTTTTCCTTTTTTTTTCTATGTATTACATTCTTTGAAATACCAACTGAAGCTCTATTCGATTCCCTTTTTTTTCCCATATATTTCTATAAACAATGATTATCAAAGAGTCCATTTTGGTTATCAATCTTGTTATTAGATGATCTACTAATGAAAGTCTAATTTGGTTTTTGGTATTTAGTATTTCAACCGTGAAATTCTAGTTTGAGTTCTCTAAGAACCATAGTTATTGTCAAAAAAACATTCTTCCAATAACCGATTTGAAACCTAATTATTGAAATTAGAAAATTATAGATAATGTGGGTTTACACGACACCTGAATTATATACCGAGAATTCATTTTGGTGACACAGGGAAGACAACATGAATTAAATATTGATTTTTTTTTTTAAAAAAAGGAGTAAAGGACAAAACTAAAAGGCTTTAGAAAAAATCTAATAATAAGAAAATTCTAATTCAATAAAAATGAAATCTCTGATAAAAATTTTCAACAAATAAGCTAAGATCCGAACGAACCCTACCTTGTGCCGCCGCCTCCCTTTATTTGCATGCTATCACACTGGGGATGGCATTGCATGTGGGGCGGACTTAAAGATGTAGGATCCAACTAATCAACAATGGGAGATGTACGGCAAAATGGATCAAGAAAAAAATCTACTTGCTAAGAGGAGGTGGCCTAGTGGCGATGGCTAGGGAAGGGAGTCCGATCGCCATGGTGGTGCTAAGTCGAGCTGGAGAGGAGAGTTTGATTGTCGTCATAGTGCACGCTGGAAAGGAAAGTCTGGCCGCCGCACTAGGAAATGGTGGGAGACGAAAAAATCGTCGGGGACTTTAAAAATACGAGAATGTGAGAGCTTTTAGGATTTAGAGTTAGCTTTCACATAAGGATGGGTCAGATAATATAACCTAAATTTAAGGATGATATGGCTGTTAGCCGATATGACATTTTGCAATGCTATGAGCAGCCAAAGAAAAGTTTAGGTGAACATTAAAAGGTATGCTATGACAAGGGATAACCAGATACTTCACAAGGGCTATCCATCAGAAGGTTACCATCACTTTTATCACAGCATCAGTCTTTCAAAGGGGCAAGTTGCAGGGGTTTGGCAGGTGCAGCTACCACCTCTGAATGGGTCAGTGAAGAACCTTGCTGGTGTCATGCTCCTCATGAAGAAGATTTGTCAGTTGCTGTGCGTAGCTGCTCAACGTAATCTGCCATATGTTCTCTCTTTTCCATTCAGAATGAGTCTGAGTTTCTTTCAATTTTAGATATTTTCTGGGAATGATACAGAAAATTTTCCCATTAGTTGACTTCTCTTAAAAAACATGAACCATGCACCTAGAAAAGAAAATAATCATTGGACATTCCATTGTTGAACGGCACATAAATTGTTGGGCATGGAAAATGAAAGCCACAGCACATTGACAATCAGAAATTTAGCACACCAGTTGGAATCTAGCGCATAATCTGACAAATACTAAATGAAAAGAATCTCACTACTTCGATGTCAGTATGTAAAATAAAATTATGGGGCAGTTGATATCACCTCAAGATTGCTTCGTTTAAGAAAATCCAGCAGAAATAGAGCAAATAAGAGGGCAATAACGGATGATAAGTCCATTTCTACAATTGATAACAGTCATTTTTGAGTTAGGGCCTACGTACTCGAATATACACCACATGAAACTGTTTAAGATCTAAAGTGACGTATAAACCATGCAACAGCGTACACTCTTCCCCTCCCCCACCTTTTTTTGGGGGGTAACCGTGAATGAAGCCTATACGAGGAAGATAAAGGCCACAACAAAAAGAAGACAGAAGAAGAACAGAGCTAAGATCCAATCAATCACCAAATAATAAAAGCTTTTTTAAAATCAGAGAAACAGAGAAACGAATTGGATCCTTTAAATGCAATAACTGAAATTCCCTCACGATTCTCCATTCTTGCCTCTGTTTTGTCAAGGCTGGAAGATGGTTCTTGATGCTGAATTAAAGAATGAAAGCTTGTGAAAAAAGATTTTTGCCCATATAATCAGTGGATGCACCATGATAATATTGAAGATGTGTTCCTATCGGTGGTATCTGTCCTCCCAGACCGGGCTTTAGTCATCCTTGTGCTTTGGAGACAATCTTCTGACATTGGATGAGCTTGTATACCGTCCCACAAACTTGAGAACCTCATCAATGAGGATTACAGGGAAAGCCACCACTAACACCAAGAGCCATTCATTGAAATTAAGCGGCACAATTCCAAACACTTGAGCAAGGAACGGCACATATAGGATCAGAAAATGCAACCCAAATGAGACGGACATCGCCAGAAGAAGCCATGGATTGACCCAAGGAGGCATGCTCAGGAGGCTCCCATCTTCCGACAAAGCATTGAGCGAGTTGAACATCTCGATGGCCACCAAGACTGAAAGTGAGAGGGTTGTTGCCTTCACTTTACCAGTCTGAAAATAGTCGCAGGGGTTGGCATCAAAGGAAAAAAGCCTAGTTCCAGCAGTGAAAGGGTTGGCCTTGAAGCCCTCCCAGGATGAGCATTGGCCCCAGTTGGAAAGCTGGGAATAGGTGACAAGGGTGTGGCCGTCCCCACTCAAGTCAATTCCCATGAAAGATACATGTGTGTACCATATGATGAAAACACCAACAGTAGCAATCCCAACATAAAGCCCGATGACCTGAATATGGAGTGAAAAAAGAGGCGGTCAGTTGACATCCCTTTTTTTTTTGGTTCAGAAGTTAGACATCCCTTTCAAATGCACGCTCCATGCATACAATTTTCCACAATACACTGGCGTAACTTTGAGGATTCCATTTGAATGACACGCAGAATGAAATTTGAAAACAGAGCAACAACAGAGTTATCACATAAATTCAGCAACTGTAAACTGTTTATGATCTGTGAGCCATATAGCAGAAAAGCATTCCTTTCCTTTTGCAAACTAGAACCATTTCAAAGTCAAAGCCATTTGTTTCCAAACAGCTAAACAAATATAAGTCAGAGGTGTTACATGGCATCTCTGAAGACAAGAAAATTCTAATCTTCCTGCTTAACAAAATTGGTAAGAAAGAAATTATTATCATGTCATATATGCCCATCAAATGCAAACCTGCCAGTAAACTTGTATTCTCTTCAATAAGAGCTAGTAAACTTAAATTACTCAGGCTGGTTTTATGTATGACTAATCACATGCATCTATCCATGGAGGAAAAGAAGATACTACGAGTTGAATGGAGGAGCAGAATGTACGAACATGTGCACAAATCAGCCTATGGTGAAAAAATAAGAGCAGAGAGCAATTTACCAAATAACGGAATAAGATCCATGCATTGATCAATGAATCATCACTTTTCCTAGGAGGTTTCTTCATGATATATTTATCTGGGGGGTTAAAGCCCAAAGCAGTTGCAGGTGGGCCATCTGTGACGAGATTGACCCACAAAAGTTGTACTGGGATTAGCCCTTCAGGGATACCCAAAGCCGCTGTTAGAAAAATAGAGGCAACTTCACCAATATTGGAGGAGATCATGTACCTGAACCGACAAATAAGAATAATAAATGTTCAGCACTACATCATAAGTATTATAATATCAGCAGTATAACAAATCAAGAAAAGATTTAGTAAACAAGACTAATATCAGGTACTATGATGAACCCCTTAATGACCATAACCAAGAAAAAAATATTTCAAAGTCAAATATGTGGTGGTAGCTCTCTTGGGAAAAGAAATACACTTCCTAGACAGCATATGGGAATCAACAGGTGCAGTTATGAGACCTTTCGAACCATGTCTCCAGACATACTGAATAATATATCTTAGCAAATTGCAACAGACGGTACCACTTGCCCTGAAATGTGAAGATCTACCTTCCTGAACTAATCTTGAGGATAGTGTTCACAATCCATCAAATTCTTGCCTGCAAAATTTACAGTTTCTAAGAGTTTGCTGCGTCTTTCAGCTTATTTTTAAATCTCCATCTGTCTGTAGCATTACTTCTTACTATATAATTCTTTTTGACCGCTAAAGAAAAAAATTGAGCAACTTTTACTTCACAACAGAAATCAACTTCCAACCAATACAACCAACAGCAATGACCAAAGACCGATCCTTCAAGATGGCCTCAGTTATGGAGAAAAACCCTAAATCACGATATTTGTCCCGATTTTATACAGACAGCAAAAGGCAATTGGTCAGAATGTAACAGGAAAATGGAGCCAGGGCATTCCTGATCCTATAATGGTATTAGGCAGGTGCAAACCTCATGTTTAGAACCAGTCATTACTAGATTAGATCACCTTGCATTATCACCTAAAAGTGTTGATGTTTGCCCCATAAGGTGCAACTGAAATCATACATGGAAAGTTATCTAAGAATGCCAATGTCATGTCTTAAAGTACCAGAATAAAAATGTTTCCTTGTATATCAACTGGAGTGCATTGCTACTAACAAGCCCATTAAACACAGGTACAATTAGCAATCTTGTCAAGATGGTAATTTGGAGATCCAGAAATATAGGATCTAAAATGTCTTATTAATTAGAAGAAAACAATGAGCATGCTAGAATGAAATAGCATTCTTTGGATATGAAATATAAATGTGGAAGAAGTTCCTCAATTCCAATCCTGTTTCTCTGATAAGCCACTTCTTTGACATGCAATAGCAGGTTAGTTAACCTGTCACAGCCGGTGGCTTCATGAGCATTAGTATTGCACTTTGCTGATTATTGCATAACCGAAACATTATTTTGGATGATAATTCAGTACTAGTCTTGTCCCTTCAATGGGTTGAATTTAGAGTGCAGCTGCTAGCATCTCTATATGGCTAGCGTTAATTGCTTCAACAGGAAAGAAAAGGAAAAGTTTTGCAAATTAGCCATGAAGAATGCTCTGGTGTAAAACAGAAGTTTAGTCAATATGCTATCTTTTTTTGCACAAATTCAGTAGTCACATTAAAAAAAAAAAATCCTCAAGATATATAATAGATGTTTCAATGTCAAAACTATAATGGACCAAGATTATGGTATGACCAAAATCAAGCCACAATGCACTCTTAAGGTTGAAGTCCAATTCAGAAGCACTTCCTAAGTTATTCATAAGGTTTTATGCAAAGGTCAATTCCGAGATTCAGTCAAAATACTGTGGTCAGGAAAAGATATAATTGCAATCAGACAAAATGACTAGCAAAGGTAGGTGAAAAGGTCACATAGACTCAAAAATGAAGAAGGGCAAAACCTTATAAAGGCCTTCATATTGTTGTAGATGGATCTTCCTTCACCAACAGCAGAAACTATTGTACTGAAATTATCATCTGCTAACACCATGTCTGAAGCTTCCTTAGCAACCTGGTAAAAGGACAAGGTGAAATGTTTAAGTAGGTGCCACGCGACTTTTTTTTTTATAATTGTTAAGGAGATTTTTCACTAATGTTTTGATATATGTTACAATTTATATTCTGAAGCAAAGATTGGCATCGTAAATACAATATGGCCAAATCAGTCTATTCAAAGAGCCATAGTGGCAGTACAACCAGCCAATGCAGGCTTGCATATCATTCATTATGCAGCATGATCATTTAAATTTCCACCCTTGCAATAATCATTCTGTTGTTGCATGATGAATTTACAAAAAGAAAAAAAAAAAACTCATAACTCCCAACCGATGCAGGGACAGATATCAATTCATTTTGATAATTAAAAGAAAATATTGATTGCAGTTTGTTGTGCTAATTTAATGTTTTGACTGCAAGGTTTTGATATTGATCTAGTTGGGAATGGGTTTAGATCTAGGGTTCCTAATCAATTTCCAATGTTGCATTAGTAATACAGTTCATCAGAATTTTCTAGCAAACAGGAAATTTCTTTGATCCTGAACTACAAAACCAGTTCTGAAATGGGGTTTCAATTTCTTACAAAAAGATCAGGTAACAGGATGTTGGACATGGTTAGATAGGGTAAGACAAATTTAGATGACAGAATTTTGGCAATATGAAAGAAATGTTAGCAATCAGGATGAATACATAAAACAAATAAACTTGAGTCTAGAAAGAAAGAAAATGCATTTGGGCTGGTTCAATGACAACTTTTGGGATTTCTAGCCCAAGTCAAGCAAAGCTCGGTTCCACTTGGTTCCTCAACACCCTTAGCTCAAATTTGACTTCCTATGACCTTCCTTCCAAATACCCAATCATCACTTGTGATCAACTAAGGCCATCCCTTCTCAACAGTCAAATTGGATCCCCCGTGACACTCCTTAATAACAGTCCAAGATCAGTTATACCACACATGGGAGCAGCAATGCAAGTCCAGCAACCTCAACCCTGGAAGGAGCCTTTTCATGATGTACATTGAAATGCAGCTCTGCCACAGAATTAGTCATAATGTGACCAGCTAAGTTCCTACACATCCACCTTTTCTGATGACAGTGAAACATCAAAGTAGGGTAATCGTGTGTAAGCACAACAGAGTAAAAGTTTCACCTAGATGCTGATTGAATAACAAGCCTTAAATGTGGCATAAAGAAAAAAAAAATCGCTGACATCATACCCAAAAAGTAGGTAAAAGATGAAGGCGAAGAAAAACACACCTCAGTACCAGCAATGCCCATGGCAATACCAATATCAGCCAACTTCAGAGCAGGGGCATCATTCACCCCATCACCTGTCATTGCAACCACCTCGCCATCTTCTTTAAGCAATCTCACAATTTCTTGTTTGTGCTTTGGTTCAGCCCTCGAGAATAGAAGTCCACCTCTTTGCCTCAATTGAATTTTTTTATCAGGAAGAGACATAAATTCTTTCCCTGTGAAGCTTTTCAAGCTAATGTCCTCTTCAGGCCTAAAAACACCTATTTCGTGGCAAATTGCTTCTGCTGTTTCTTTGTTATCACCTGTTATTACCATGACCCGAATACCAGCTGCTCTACAGTCCTCAATTGCTTTGTGAACCTCTTCTCGAGGGGGATCCTATGATGACAGAGGAGAACAATAGATGATACATTTATAGAAAAATAGATAAGGTAGTTATGTGGAAATGCTCGTTCAATTGTGAAATGAGCACAGCTTATCTCACCCTCAATCCAACCAAGCCAGCAAAGATAAGGTCCCTCTCAATTGATGAGTAATTAGATGGATCAAGCAAAATCCTATGAGCAGGATGATCTTCACCATCATATGTTGCAAATTCAGAAAGATCATCCTTGTATGCAAAACCCAAACAGCGCAAAGCATTGGATGACATGTCTCGAAGGACTTCTAAAATAAGGCCTTTCGTACTTTCATCTAGCTGTACAACAGAACCATCCAGCAACTGTATAAAAGCACTCCTTTCTAACAAATTTTCTACAGCTCCCTGCCATGATGAACATTAAATTATTAGCAAACCAGATTTTTAAGTTTTGAAGCATGATGTGGAAACTACATGAGAATGCAAAAATTCATATAGAAATCCTACGTTATAATAAACAGGGAAAATGGCGGTACCTTCACAAGTAAGGAATTGCTTCCTGATGGTGATTTCACAATGACACTCATAGATTTTCGTGTGCGGTCAAACTCAAGAGTTGCTATCCTCTTTGCAATCCCATTCCACCATTGACAGCATCCTTAAGAAGTTAAAAATAAGCAAATTCTTACAAATAGGCTTTCATGCAGATGTATGCTAATGAGAAACAAATGTAAATATTAAAAACAGTTTTGAGGCATTCAGACATACGTAACATCTCAGAACAATCTAAAGATGAAGCGGCAGACCCTCCTGGAAGTCCCATTTTCTCAACCAGGACCTGGTAATGTATTAAAGTAAATTGTAATTTGTTCCCACTACAGAAAACAAAATTAGATAATGGAAGTAATGATAAGTGCATCCTATCCATACAAAGTCTACATCAAAATGACAAGAAGGATATTGCATACTTTGAAGAACTAAAAACATGAACTATATAATTCTCTGGATACTTCTCCTGGAATAATTATTTCATTTTATGGTTGAATAATCAAATATGAAGAATTAGAAACTAAAAAAATACCATATATTCATGGAAAGCATGGAAGTTGAACTTAAAGATCTTCTTACTGAGTCTAAACATTACTAATACGGGAGAATGCTAGCATGGTCAATTGATGAAGAACAACCAGTCCATACTATCAGGGTAGAACAGAAGAATATCGGTTTTCAAGACATTTTCTGCTGCAGACTATCAAAAGATCTCCATTTTGATCCAGTATAGGTTTCTTCCTTGAAGGAGAAAATGGTAAACAGATGTTAATATGAGGAAGAATGCAAACTAAAGAATTTTTACCTTTAAAGCCGCCTCCGTGGGCATTCCACTGGCAACGAACTGATGAACTGAATGTGCAATACTTGCATCATTGCAAACAGCAGCTATCTTCGCAATCATCTGAAGATTCTCATCCATGTTGCCGGCCGGCCAATCATGAATCTTCCCATCACGAGGATCATATGTTGTACCATCAACTTTGAAGCTCCTGCACATATTGGTCCGGCGACCCATCGCCACCAGCCTTACCGCCGACATCTGGTTCGTTGTCAGCGTACCAGTCTTGTCGGAGCAGATCACCGTCGTGCACCCGAGAGTCTCAACACTCGGCAGCTTCCGTACCAGTGCATTCTTCTGCGCCATCTTTCGAGTACCCAGCGCCAAGCAAGTCGTTATCACCGCCGGCAGACCCTCCGGGATCGCAGCAACAGCCAGAGCCACCGCAATCTCAAAATAGTAGGTGCACTTCTCGAAAGAAAACTTGAGATTCCTCGGCCAGCCATCGACATACTCCCAAGTCAAGAAGTACTTCACGTTGATCAGCCAAACCAACACACAGATCACCCCGATTATAGCAGTAAGGGCCTCGCCAAACTCATTCAGTTTCTTCTTCAGCGGTGTCTCATCTTCGCTTTGGGAAGCTTCGTGAATTTGGGAGTGTATTTTGCCGATTTCAGTGTTCATTCCAGTCTGCGTGACCAAACAAACACAGCTCCCATTCACGACGGTGGTACCAGCAAAGACCACGCATTCTTTTCCTTGGATATCGGTGTCTTCCGAATCCACCCGTTTGTTGGTCTTGTTCACTGCGGCACTCTCCCCTGTCAGCGACCCCTGCTCTACCCTGAGAGTGGAGCTTATGAGGTACAAGACTCGCATGTCGGCCGGGACCTTGTCCCCGACCTTGAGCCCCACGATATCGCCGGGGACCAGCTCCTTGGCCGGAAGATTGGGGACCCATATCCCGTCCCTCTTCACCTTGGCATGCTCCGACTGGATCTCCTTCAAAGCTTCGAGGGCCTTCTCGGCGTTGTTCTCCTGCCAGACCCCGACCACAGCATTCACGATGAGGATGAGAAAGATGACCAGGGGCTCGACGAAGGCGGTGATCCCCATCTCGCCGCCCTCGTCGCCGTCGTACCAGGCGAGGACGAAGGAGACGACGGCGGCGACGAGGAGGATCCGGACGAGAGTGTCCTCGAACTGCCCGAGGACCAGCTGCCAGATCGAGGGCCCGGAGTGCTTCTCGAGCTCGTTCAACCCGTAGACCTCGCGGCGCCGCCGTACCTCGTCGGAGCGGAGCCCGCCGTCCGCCGAGACTTTGAACTCCGCCTCGCATTCCGCCACGCTTCGAGCCCAAGCCGGAAAATTTGAAGGCGAGGGCCGGGAGATAGGCTCTCCGCCAAATCTCGTCCCATGATTCTGCCCCCCTTTGCCCATCAAGATCGCTTTTTGATCTAAAATCTTGCAGGAAAAACAGAAAAGTACGGGGAAAAAACAAATCGTCCCTCCAATTCTACGGACTGCGGAGATGTTGTAGGAAAACCCTAGCAGCGTGGATTGGTGGAAGAGAACAACAAAGCCGTCGGACGGTCGGAGAGAAAAGAAGAAGGGACGGGGAGAAGGAGGGATTTATTAGGATTTTGTAGCCCGAAATCAAGCGATTTCGAGGCGACTCCCTCGGTGTATCGGCGGCTGGCTTCTTGTGTTTGAGGAAGGGTGGACGAGAGGAGGAGGAGAAGAAGCCCTTTAACGGGAGCTGTCGCTTATTGGGATCCGTGAGACGAGAGTGCCCCCTGGAAGGACCGAAGGAGAGGAGGACCTGGAGGGACTCCTTCCTCGAAGCTTCGCCCCCGTGATATTGAGGAAGCATGCATATTAATAATATTTATTATTAAATATTATTAAATATAGGTTGAGGCATGGATGACCATGGTCATCTTGATCTTGGACGATATATCTTATTGACATTCATTATTTAATCCATATTTCTAAGTGAAGAATATATATCTTTTTTTTTTTTCCTTTCTACCTCTAAAAATTGGTGTAAACAGAAGAAAAAAATTGCAAGTTTTGATTTAATATTAAAATGGATGTGAGGGCGTATAGTTCTCTTTCTATTGTAATTTTGGTAACAATTGGACGTAGAATGCTGGTCTTCAATTTGGTTAATGTATTAAGTAAAGAAAGATAATAGGATAAGCCCAATTAAAAAAACAGTGGAAAAGTTGCCCGTTTATAAATTGTATAATTTTGATCAAAATCTATGGGGAGTATTTATATGCAATTTCATCATATCAAATTTATATCAATGTCATAAATATTTTAAATTATGTATCACACTATCTTTATTTTCTATAAGGCTATTGTTTATGCCGTCTTATTTTTTAGTAAACCTAAATCAGCGCTATTAATTATTTCTTTTTTTATAAACCAACGCTTGGTCCTACACTATCAAATCTAAATTAGTATAAAAATAATTTAATGTTGATAGCATGCTTCATAAATATTTTTGATATAATAGCAATAATAGTTCAAAATACTCTTATGAATCAAAATCTTTTATCTTACACAATCACCAAAAGACAAGTGTGGTGTAGCGGCCAAAGATTCATGTATTTATGTTAAAATATAAATGACAAATATTTTTGAATGATCGAGCAATCATGATATCCTCATGGAGCATAAGGATCTTTCTCTTTTTATGAAAAATATCAAGATGATTCGAGTGCTTTAATTAATAATTAATTTACAAAATTTCTCGAAATAAATATAGAATTTGTGATGATATCATGAAAAACTCGATTAAAACCACATTCAGAAGAGATGTGGCACAATATCAAGGTCTAAATATTAAGGGTAAACTGTGAGGTGCGTGCAGAATCGAGACGGAAGAATGCTATGCTTTGACTACGATAGAAAAAAAGGGAACTCCATAGACCGTATGCTACAATAAAATGATAACAATAAAAATAACCGCCCTCCAGAATTAACTCTAACAGTGCTCTTTTTTCATCTATTACCGATCTCGAAAATATTAGTGATATTGAAGTTGTTTAAATAATTTATTTAGATAATTTCTAATATATATGATAGAAAAAGCTTGTCGACCAGTTGAGCAAGCTTCGTGGTCATTGAGAGTTGACGTACATCTAGATTTGAATTATAGAAAATTATTATATTAAAATCAACAGGTACAATGACTAATAAGAACTTAGATCTTACCTAAGTACATATCACTTAATGAAAAATAAATCAGCGCTTAGTATGAATCTGCTCCCAAATATCTAATTGGTTATTGTCGTATGCCAAGTAAAATTATTATATTAAAATCAACAGGTACAATGACTAATAAGAACTTAGATCTTACCTAAGTACATATCACTTAATGAAAAATAAATCAGCGCTTAGTATGAATCTGCTCCCAAATATCTAATTGGTTATTGTCGTATGCCAAGTACCTGCAGATTATTTAATCCATATTAGCAAAGAAAAATGACCGAACGACCGTTAAAGTATGATTTGAGAAACTTCCGGGATCCTTCCTTTCAGGACTGAAAAAAAGGGGGAGTCGTTGTGACGACGACGACCCAAAATTCAAAGCAACTGCTCCCTTTCTTCCATTTGTTCTCTTCACGTATTCCCCATAAGTAAACTTTCTCTCCAGACTCCAACTCCAAAGGTCATACCAGATGGCATCATAGGCTTTGATCATATTGACCTAACGACATATCAGACAAATTAAGAGAGGGAGAAGGAACGAGAATTGCCTTGTGGTGTGGGCATCCCAGATTCCCATACCAAGAGCATGATGGTCAAGTGGAATGCGACGTGGTGGGAGAAAATCGCAAAGAAGACTTTCGGGAGTTCCTTGGATGAATTCCAATTCCCTTGGCAAAGCCAGGAAGCAGCTTCCTTGCAGCTTCCAGCTTTCGGATTTGGCGAGGTTAGGCGTCAGCCTCCAAGAACACTCAAACCTTTGTTTGACAGCACTTTTGCCGTCGTTACATATTATCTATATAGCGTCCAATATTTGTTTGATGTTAAGAAATCAACAAGATAGTGGACTCTGCTAAGATTTTTTATGCGGACAGGGTATTAGATTGCGTGCTCTGAATGCCTACCACATGCGTCATCGTTCATATGAGCAGCTTCCGTGAGGGATTACTGCTCTGCTCCTGTCTTGAGTTTGACTTGGACTGCGTGTACATGCAGCTCCAGTGGTGCTAGGATGTATTATTAGTTCAATGGATCATGGAATATTGCTATTGCTATGTGTTCATCCATAATTAAACATACTTATAATTTGATGATAGCAAGTGCTTGTTTGCACCGCTGATTTTTGTCCTTTGTCCTCTTCTAATAAGAGGTTCATGATCAGTGAGCGGCTTAATTTCCACCTCCCCCAGTACTTGTACAATCTCAGCTCTAATGGTAGTGAGAGGTGATCTTGCGGCGTCTTTGGTACAAACACAGAAACTCTGCAAGCGATGCATTGCAAGGCGGAGTGTTCGATCCAAGCCAACTGAATTTGTAAAAATGCGAGGAATCATGCATAGTTGTGTTTGTGGATGCATGCATTTTTTGTGCATGCCTGCTTGCGTGTGAGCGTGGGTACAGTTCGTTTTCATTCTCTTTCTCATTCGTACTTTGAAAAGTTAGAGCTTTTCCCATCAAAGCATCACATAGCTGTAGGCACCAACTTGCCGCGATCAATCAGAGTATTAGGACCAAGGTTCGCCATCTTGGTATCAGATCCTATACTCAGAAGCGACCCAATGTATTTGGGTGCCTTAGGCAAACTCACTAAAAGGGATCTTTTTTTCTTTCTATTTTGTCTTTGAGACTTTTCCTGCAGTGGGTCGGTTTAAAGCGAACTTACTAAGGGGAGCCTTTTTCTTTTCTATTTTGTCTTTGAGGCTTTTTCTGCGGTAGGCCTTCTTTAGGCCGGAGCCTTAGGCGATCGCTTCATTTGCCTCCCGTACTGGCACCATACTAGCACAGTATCGGAACGGTACAATACAGAGTTTTTTTAGCATACCAAGTATCGGCAAGCTACTCGTACCAGATACTGATACTGAACAGGTACGGTACGCTACATATGGCCTGAAAGCCACCGGTACCGAAACGGTATGGTACATGTAAGTATGTAACGACCCAGGACCTCACCCAAAAAGACTAGCCGAAAAGTATTTTTTGGGTTCCCGCTAAAAATTCAAATTTATTCAAATCTAATCACAAATACTATGATCGACTCGTGGTTAGCCTCTATAAACTTATGTTGCAGTGTCTCCTAGTCCATATAAACTATGAGCCGAGTTCGTTCTAATATCATTTGTCATAATTCAAAATCTCATTCAAAATAGTTAATTAGAAATTATTTTTTGGATTTCTTAGTTCTATATAAGTATCAAAATTTCATCGACGAATAATCGATGTGGAACTAAACACGTAAGCACATGTCCTTACGATATCATATATTTCATATTATCTTATTCGGATTAGTACGGTGCATCATGATGATAATTTCTCGGTCAGTCAAAAGTCGATATGAGAGCCTACAGTTTGGTACAATTTTCGTGCTTCACAAGCAAACCGTTGGACCTTCCCATCCTTCCCATAAGACATTATTGCAGCATGAGCAGACATATGAGCTTAGGTTGACGTCACGCCCTAGAGCGTGAAAGGGATGCATGACGGCGACCACCTCTCTCATCAATCAGATTCCCTGTAATTGCTGTACATTTTTAGATCAAATAAAACATACTACACTACAAGAATACATGTTTAGCCATAAAAAATATTTATTACCACCAAAATATCAAAATAAAAATACTTGGTGTCACAAATTTAGTCTCAAAAATTAGTAATAAAATATACTTTTATTATTCCAATAATATTTCATAATAAATATTTTATTTTGATATTTATTAGCTATAAATTATAAGTTCATTGTAAAATATTTTGTTACTGATTGATTTTTATATACAAATATGTACTATATTATTATTTTTTGATGGTTGTTTCAGTTATGGATTTCAAAAGGTTTAGCAACAAGCATGGACTATTGAATCCTTTCTCTTCTCCTTCACTTTGCTTTACAGAGAGCTGACAGAAGACCACTCCGCTTTGCTTTTCTTTTGGCCAGGAAGCTGACAAAATTTTTAGTCGAGTGCTTGTCAGTGTACATCAGGTAAGGTACAGGGGAGACAGGTGCTCCTGTTTGGGCTGCGGTTGGCCAAATCAGCAGCACATCAGATACTGCTGTCCATCATAGATGATAACCTTTGTCCCATCTTCTCCAACGCCTCTCTCCCAGCCACTTGATTGGTACGGTCTACTTTCTCCGGAGCACGGAAAAACCTTGATGACAAACGTATATACTCGAAATTTCTGAAAAAATACATAACGGCTAAGGTTATGTTTTTTTTTTTTTGCTAAACGCTAAGGTTATGCTTGGTTGCTGAGCTGTTATAACAGGAGAGAGCCATTCAGGTTGCAGCTGAGTCCCTGGCGTCCCCAGCTTGGTTGCTCGGTGGATGGCTTTTGATTAGAGGTAGTAATTTATGATTTGGCTCACCAATTTGATCTGCAAATGACATACTTCAAATAGATTTGAATTTAACATAAACGAATTTGGATCGTAAATGAGTTAACCAATCTAAATTTATTTATTAAATGGGTTGGATTCAGATTTAAACTTTTGATCTATTTAATCTGTTTTGACTCGTTTAATAATTGAATTGGATTATGATCCGACCTGTCTAACCTATTTAAAACCTGATTAACCGATTTCTGAACCTGACCTACTTAACATGTTTAACTTGTTTATATTCATTTAACATGTTAAAAATCCATCTAACTCTTCTAATTTGACATGGCCTATTTAATAAATGGGTTGGATTGGGTTACTTATTTAATAAACAGATCAGAATCAGATTTGAAATTTTGACCTATTTAGTAAATAGATCGAATTTGAGTTGATGAATTTTTGACTCGACTTGCATCCAACTCAACTTGTATCTAACCCAACCCGACCTGATTGCTACCTCTAGTTTTGATCACTAGATCTGAAACTGGTGTACCGCCTTTTGTTGATCTTTGTGGCCATAAAATCTAAATAAATGAAAATTCTTAGTATCTATTATTATAATTATGTAAATCAACAATTTAATTATCCGTTGGAGAAGAGATGGAATGAAGTTGTCGTAACTTTCCTCTGGTTATAGAATCCGAATGTTGAAACAATTCTATAAGAGATGGACTCTAAGAATTAGCAAGCTACAACCACCGGAACAAATCCATCCATATCCATATTTTAAAAGCATACTAGAGTGATTCGTAGTCTACGATGCCGATGGCAATTTTATTCATACGATTTTTTTTTTACCAACATTAGAGCTAGGTTTAGCCCACCGGAACAAGTCCATTCATATCCATTTTTTAGTTAAGCATACTAGACTGATTCTGATCTCACTTGCGTTTCTTCCTTTTTTTCCTCTCTATTTTATTTCCCTCCATAATTATCATCTAAACTCTTGATACTGTTTCAAAAATGTCAAGCCCGCTTCTAAAAGTTAAATTCCAGTTCTGCAGTTCCTCTGTCAACATCCCAAACATTACTTGCAATATCAGCATATATATTTTATAATTAAATAAAAAATATTAAATAAGAATTATTAATGTTGATGTAAAATTGCAGTCCGACCATGAGGCATTGGAGATCGGTGCTAATGAGCTTGGTGAATGTTGTTGAGGTGGGTTCGAACTGAAAAGATTGACGGTTGTGATTGTGCTCAAATAAAGAAGATGATTTGACATTAATCTTTTAACCTAAAAACAAAAAAAGAGAGTCCACTTGCTAGGGTTTGTCTGATGGAGACCTTCCGATATCTAAATCAAATAGAAAAATTAGAAAAGCAATAGAGACTTGAGAGTGTGTAACAAAAAAAATAAGCATCAAGAGAACACTCATAAAAGTTCTTCGAGTGCTGCATATATAGGCAAGGATTGGCATCCGTTATCGAGTGGGGAGGTTATACAACTTAACTGCTCGGTAACCGTCCTCCAATTATGCATGATAGCTTAACTATGCACAAGGGTCAATTAAGGCGTCAATTAAGATAATCAAAAAAAAAAAAGAAGAAGAAATTTTGTGTTCAAATCTTGTAATATGTATTTTCTAATTATTTTAAGCTTAAATGATGCTTGTGGCACTCGTGCGGATTTGTTACATAAAAAATAAAAGGAGGGGTCCCAATTCTTTTGTTGGTTTGAGTAAACCAACTTTAAATAAATAGAGGTGGTTGCAGGAGTTTAATCTGCTTCTCTTTGCAGGTGTGCAGTTCAGTAGGCCAGCAAATAGCAACAGAGAGGAGCAGAGCGATAGCGAACCGTGAAGCAGCAGCGTCCTCAGTATCTCAGGCAATGATGGGATCTTATTCTGTCCTTGTTTCCCCGTCCATGTCTTAACCTCTCAATTACATCGATCCGACGGGTACGACGCGGAAGTGGGACACTGGTTTAACTCTGCGGTCCGGCCTCCGTACGGAAAATAGATCCACCGAGAGTAGCGTCTACGAAGCAAAAATGCGCGGAGAAAAGAAGTACGCCCATTTACGGGATGCATCCAAAGAAATATCGTATGCAATAAAAAAATTTTCAAAAAAAATATAATGTTATGGTATAATTTTTTTTTGACCGATGCCAGACGACTTTCTAGATAAAAAATTTCGAATATTAATAATATTCATTCTTTGAGATAAGATTCTCAAAAAAAAAAAAAAACTATTTTTTTTATTTTTTTAAAAAATTAAATATATTTAAAAAAATAGTTCAATTCATGTAAATTCTAGTTTGGACGCGGTCGTGACATATGCTTTTTTTTAACTTGTATTATTACATTTTAGTTTTAGATATTCATAAATATATCTATTCTAGATTGGTTTAAAAAATCTAATTTATATAAAAAAAAAGCTCGCTCATTTGGCAAACGAATTGATCATAATATTGCGACAAAATAGCATTTAGGACCCCTTCCATAGTTTACTCTAGATATAGCATCAAATAAGCCTGAAGAGATAATAAAGATATTGAATAATAAAGAATCAAAAAATATATTCAAATATTTTTGCTAATATATACTAACCAATATATTGAAGAAAAAGAATCTATTATAGCTTTGCGGGGTCATTCTTATATGAATGAGCTGGTTTGTTCTGTTTTTTCTGTTCATATGTGTGTGTTGCTTCGTGGTTGGATAGATTCCATCAGTTAAGTAATGGATCGGTCCAACCAAAAACCACTGTGGATCTAGAATGAATTTAATCATTTTTCATGTCTTTCTTCTTTTTATGTCCGGTGAAAGGTGACTTGTAAAGAGAGGATAACCGAATCGATCGGCAAAAGGAAGAGAGCAACATTGTTAGGGCAAAAAGTGGTGGCGGTGATAAAGTAACCAATAGCAGGGTAAAATGATCGTAGTGCGGTTGCCGGGCGGCCACTTCTTTAGCACCCATCCCAAGCAATAATTGGAATTATGGGCATCAAACTACAACCATTTTTAAGCCCACAAAAGGTAGCCTTCTACGTATGTATTTGGCTTTTGAAAATTTCCGCCAATTAATGTTATAGAGACTTCAGACTCAAGAAAAAAGAAAAAAAAAAACATGAGAGAGAAAACCTCCAGCACTACCCCATACTCCATAGTGAAAGGTTATAACCATTTCCATGCCCATCCTGTTACCACGGCCCATGGGCTGATGATTTGAATTGGCAATTGGTGGGCCAACTCGGGCCCAAGCCCGGACCATGCCCAAAAAAGACCCCCTCGATGCATGGTGCTGGATGGTAAGAGTAGGGAAGAGAGCTAAAGGAAAAGTAATGCACTACAGATGAGAGAATTAGATTTGTATCTAGGAAACTAATACTGGGCGCGTAACTCAAATCACAGAGAGAGAGAGAGAGAATTTGGTGGTTGAATGTAGACCATGTATCCCAACTATTTAGAGATTTGGTAGATACGTTATATAGTTTATTCCGTACTTCTCTTCCTTTTCACTTGTTCTTTTTCGAGAAAAAAAAAAGAGGAACAAAAATCCTGTTCACTCTTTTAGAGAGAATGGAAAAGTCCCAAAAATAACACACAATGAGAAACTTCCATGCAGCAACATTGCCCTGCTGTGAACTGCCACAGCACATACATTAGCATCTTCTTCCAGGTTGATGCAGCTTAGGGAATCAGAGAAGTGGAAGACAACCAAAAGAATTTTGGTAATACCCATGCCCTTTTAGAGCATGATTAAGAACTGGGCCAGGTCCCTTTGACCGGCCTAGAAGCATACTTCGGCTCCAAAAAAAAAATTGGCATGTGCTGCGCGTGTATTTGAAGGAAAGAGACTCTCGATCGGAGTTTTCTTACTCCCCCGAAATCATCGGATGGAATTCAACTCTGGGTCAGATTCCAGTCGCGGTCGAGCTTATTCAGAGGCCCTCTCAGTCCTTCTTCCACTCTACTGGAGGTCCAACCTCGATTGGAGATCTCTGTTGGAGGATTTTCTTGAATCCTTTGCACCATCTCCATGGCCAATCGCCGCCAAAAAACCGGCAAGGCCCCTACCATCTTCAAGTTAGTCCTCTTCCTTCTAGACCTTTTGAATTATCGATTCTGACCGATGATCATTAGAATATGGCCAAGAAGGGAAATACCCTGTTTTCGTTTATTTTTGGAATCTAACCCTATTTTCTTCTGATTTGGGCTACCTTCGTAGCCGACGCTTGTCGCCAAAGGCTATTCTTGATCCCCCACAGTGGCGGAAAGCTGTGGCCATAGCATCGGCTATCGGGATGCGTTGGATCTACGGTTTAGGTGGTCATAACCTCTATTTTGATCTATTTTGGCACTGCCGGCAACTAGTCGCCGCTGGCCTCTAGTCATTGCTGGCCGCCAGTCGCCGCCGGTCACCCGTTGTTCTGCCGTGGCTTCCTAACCCCGAGCACCACCCACAGCCACCCTCTTCCTTGATTAGAGAAAGAAGCTTTTTTAAAACATAGCTATGATAGTAATTATTTTAAAACATGTTATGTTATAAAATTTAGAAAATATGATTGGGCAAATTATGAAATTTGTTTTATATGCATGTATTCTCAGCATAGCTATGATCTATCTCTAGCAATGGAGATTATTCATTGGCCCTGTTGACTTATAATCTGAGAAACTGGTTTCGACATCGAACCATCGATGATTAGAATAGTGGTATTTGGTACTTTGTGCATTCTAGATTACGTGACCATAGCCTGAGGTTAGATTTCTAGTATCGATTTATAAAAATAATAGTAAATTTCAAAAGCGATATATATATTATTCAAAAATTGATTTATTCCCGTCAACATCATATTTTTTAATTATTTATTTATTTAGCATGCTTAGACCTGTTGTTATGTCGCTTACTAGGCTAGTATAGCTCATTATTATTTCTTTTTTTAGATTTTGAATCATGATCGCTCAGGACTTGGGGGAGTACGCTAGATCTTTTGAAGATATTTGCAGTTATTGAAGTCCTAATTTGGTCTAGTTTAGTTAGAACAATTTATTTGATTTAAATTAGTTAGTATATTTTGACTTATGTCACTCTAGAATAATTGATTATAAGAATGACTTTGTTTAGATCTTGATTGAATCAGCTTTCGAGGATCGAAGAATTATTATTACTGATTTGGAATTATTATGATTTGATTTGTAGCCTTGCATGCTCGCATGGTCCATCCTACATATATGCTTTAGGTCTGGGGAGCGCTACAGCCTACAGGTTTGGGGCGCGACAATTTTTTAGATGAAGCATGCCATGTATAAAAAAGGGGGGACCACATGCATACCCTGCTTACATGCAACAATAGATTGAACAGCATATTTATTTAGCAGTTAATTACTCGGCTACTTTGTCTAAGTTTTACAATACTCTATTTTATCACATATCAGTTTGTTGCGTGTGACGATCACGAAACACAAAGCAAGGGGCAGTTTCACACTGCTATCTCACAAAATCAATTCAGCTAGGCTTGTACTGGATATACGAAGATCGCAGCTCTCATGCATGGACGTATGAGTTTCTAATCGATCTCGATCATGATTCAAATGCATTGCTCGATCGTGATTTATTAAGAGAGTTGACAAACACGTAATTCTACACGATTATGGCAGCATCAAACATCACAACATTTGCTGCACAGCTACTAGCCCTCTGCTGCTCAGTGCTATTTTACTAAGAGTCATCCCAACAACAGAATCAGATCTCTGTGACTTTCTTTTATGTACGAGAAATGTCTCTCTCATACATCTAATCGATATGTTCTCAACTTAGCACCCTTGGAATATCTTCTCAGAATTAGCTGAAAAAGGTTCCTGATGAATAAAAAGAGCAAATAATAAAATAGCTCCAGTGAAAATAAGATCGAAGGTTAATAAGCATTAATTCCACGTTGACATGTGCTCATGTTTTTTCAGCATAATTATGAAGAGATCATAAATTAGTAAGGGAACATATTCACTTGAAAAATTGTAATATATACGAGTGCAAAACGGAGAACCTCGTTGAGAGATGGGATTGTCCAGCTAATGTCTACTTGATTTTTTAGAGAAGGTGCAGAAAACAGTGAGGTTTTTAGAAAAAAAATAGAATTTCCAATCATTTAAGCTCTAAATGGTGAGAAATTTTAAAATATTAAAAAAACAATTTTTAAATCTAGGGACGAATTAGTTACTTTCTTCGTTTTGATCAATAAGTTTATAGACAAAGATTCAGAAATCACTGGAGCCATGTGCAAACATCCTAGTGCTATCCAATGTGGTCAACTATCCTCCAAAGAGGTTACTTCGAACAGCATGGGCCGGGCCCTTGGCCCAGGGACGCTCAGTCACATCCCACTTTTCTGCCAGTTGGTTCCATTCTCCACTCCCATGTCTCTTTCCTCTTTGGCTTTCTCTAAAAGAAGTCCAAACACCAATGAACAGGGAGGGGGGGGGGGGCAAGAAGAGACAAGACAGCTTCTCAGAGCAGATTGCGTCCATAAGATACTCTGAGAGAGGAGAGAGAGAGAGAGAGAGGCCAAACTACAGACCCTGGAAACCGGTTGCCTGTTTGGAGAAGGAAGGACAAAGCAGTCCGGATCCCATTGCCTTATTTTATGGAACAATGGTCTAGGACTTTGGCAACTGCAAGAAAATTTAAAGCACCATCTACCAACTTATATTTATAAAACAAAAAAAGAAATCCAAACTAGAGAAGGGGTTAAAAAAAGAGAAAGCAGAAGAGAGATTGGGAAGAACGGGATAGAAATCCAGCAAAACAAACCGGGAAAAAAAAGTGCAAATGGAATTAATTAGAGGAGTACCGCCACCCTCACTGTTCTTGTGGGTGGCGAGCCGTCGAGCCGGCATTGGTGGTGCAGGAGAGGAGACGCCAGAAGACGGAGTGAAACGCGGAAAAAGAGACTTCTCTCAGCTTCCTCGCCGCCACCACACACCCCTTCTTGTTCGTCTTCCTCTGAGCAGTCTTCTTCCAATCGCGAGACAGATCATTATCGATCAAATCGGAACTCTTCCTCCGATGGTAGATGAGGGCCCTCTCCTTGAGCTTGGCCAGGCATCGTCTCGTCTTCTCCGGCACGCTCTCCTTCTCCTTCTCCTTGGAGAAGGTGTAGCTCCGGAGGTACATCTGCCTGCATGAGTAGCTATCCACCACCGCCGGACTCCGAACCCAACTCCTCCTAATAACACCGCCGCCGCCACCTCCCCCGGCCACCGACTTGACGAACTCCGCGTCGGATTCCGGCCACCTGTAGAGGTTGACGTACGTGGCCCTGACAGGCACACGTGCGTCCACGCATCGCGACGAGGTTCTGCATCCAAGGGAGCTCATGATGCCTCTCGCGCTCGCTTCCTGGGGCTGGAGAGCTGCCTATATGTTCGTGGATTTGATTATGGAGGGAGGGAAGCTTAGCTCGGAAGAAAGCCGCGTCGAAAAAAGGTGAGGTCCATAGGTCGACATAAAAAGAGAGACGTGGAATCATGTCCTTATCCTAAAGCGTGCGAACGGATGACGTGGCATCATGCAGCATATTGACAGCTTAGCTGTAGCTCCGTCCGTTTCTCTCCTTCCATCACTGCAGCATGGTTATGGGCTAGGCCCACCAAGACCGTGGTGCTTGTGGACTTACATTACTCCTAAGGGCATTACATTACTCCTAAGGGCATTTTTATCCCTACACCATCCGATTCAAGGTGGACGGCACCGAATTAATCACCGGCAACCAGTTTTAGCCGGTGATGTGGCGTGGCTGGTGCGGTAAATAAGTCGAACCGCGTGGGTGGATTGAAATCGAAACGGATGGCAGCTTAGGTAAATAATTCCAAGTTTAGGGCTTCTTCGGGAATCGGATACAAGCCGCCGACGAGATCTGCGCTCTTTCCCTCACCTCGATCGTCGCGAAGAACTCCGGCATCGTCTCCTCCTTTCTCCTGTCCATTCATGGACTGCAGGGACGCCGTTGGTGCCCGCTTCCCGGCCGCAGAGCTGCCACTCCCCTTCCCCTCCACTCCCCCTGTTACCAGGCCCCCCGGCGGCCTCCCGCTCTGCCGCAGCACCGGGAGTGCAGTTCCGGCACCGATCCGCCGCCCCCGGCCAAGTCGCGTAGAGCCGCTCCACGAGCCCATCTCGCCGTGTCCGGAGCAAGGACAATATGAGGCCGATGGAGATCGGGGGGAGGCAGATGAATACGGCGGCGGCGGCGGCAGCGGAGAGGCAGATGGAGAATTGGGGAAGGGGTTAAAAAAATGTTTTTTTTTTTTTAAAAAAAAGAGGTTAGGCTGAGTCAGCTTTAGATCTGACTTGCCAGCCGTAGTTTTGACTTGACCAAATTTCCTAAATACCCTTTCTTATCGGACGGTCAATATATCTTGGACCTTTTTGTAAAAAAATATATAAAAAAAAAAGCTCATGACGACAAAACCCTATATCTATGGAAAGGTTGGGGTACTGGAATCTGATGCCACGCACACGTATGAGGACAGATGGACCCTCGGCTGGCTCTCGAGGATCAAAGGCAGGAGACAAGACTTGGTGCCTTCTGGCCGCGGCATGTGCTGGTCGTGCGCGTGCGCCCAGGTACACTACTGCCTCCCTCCCATCAATGAAGCTCAGATAGGGAGCATCTTTTTCGTTCATTCACAATGAATCAGTTGCTCAGTTGAATGATCGTTCACTAGGGGGGGGGGGGGGGGGGGGGGGGAACAAAATTATAGAATGAAGACAACCCAAACTCTGACATTCTCGAGCATTTCGATGGGCCCACAAGACTTGATCAATGGTGGCTCTACATAACAAAAAGGAGGTTGTGTGTGGAGTCTTGTGAGGCCAATCCTAGTTTGATTTCTTAATCTCAAGTTCTTAATTTCCCCATTTTCAGCGAATGCTTCCATTCTTGGTACAAGACTGGCTCTTCATCTCTTCCACTCGTGTGTGTATATGTATGTATATACCAAATGATTCCAATGGCATCATCTGTCCTTGACACCAGATAGATACCTGGCGTTAAGATGGACTCGCAAGGGCAATGATCTAGTACATGTACAGCATGCAATAATAACGTGCCATTTTCTCCTAGGAAATTGGTATAGCTAACTTGGAAACAAAGTGGCAAATCTGAAACCGATACACCACGTTAAAGGTAGTAGATGACGCGACATGATTCCATCCCCCAAAATCTCACAAGGTTCTCTGAATTTTCCAAGTTAGGCAGCGCTTCCTCTTTGAACGAAACCCAGAACAGTCGAGGGAATTCATCCCAGATCCGCTGACCAACTTTTGCGTCCTGGCTGTGACTCATCCTCCAATATTTCAAACCTGTGGATCTTCTGGCCGTCGAGCCACCGGTTGACATATGACCGGGGAGACATCGAAAAGAACTCCGGACACGGACTGTAAACCACATGGATTATTGGATTATCATTACCTTCACATTCAAACATCAATCCATTTCAATCTGACATGTTGCTCCATTTATTTCACTATTTCTATTCAAGCCCATTCTGATCGCTGCAGCCCATATTACGAAGAACCCTTTTTCTCATTTGCAAGTTAACGAAGGACAAGTTCCTTGTGATAGAAAGCATATAATCATGTTCTGGGCCAAACCCGGGCTGTGATAATCATATAATTATGTCATAGGGGAAGAACCTGTCATCTCTTTATCTCGTGCTGCAAGTTTAAAATACCACAGGCAAATACCATGATTAACATCATGAAGTCCACCTTCGACCAAACAGTTGAACGCCAGCACTTTGATATCCTTTGCGGCATTCACTCTTATGAAGAGCTACATTCTTGATCAACACAAGCTTTTCCAATGGCCGTCATCCCTACTGGTAACCTACCGAACCTTAAACCTGCCTTTCCGTCTGCAACTTGACTCCTGCCATTTTCATTACTGTAGTCATTTGTCAATCGCTTTAACCCCAAACCATGTGAATGCTGACCTTAAAGTCACATTGACTCTCTTAGTATGTATTTTCTAAATACTATACCTTAAATTCATATGGACTTCTTATTAGTTATTTTTTCCAACTCTGTACATCTGGAGTTTATTGCACGTCTATGTCAATATTGTAATCTCTGTAACCATGACATTATGGAGTTAATTTTATAAACCTCTCACTATCAAAAGAGATCATAATGACAGTTTTCCGCATGTTCTTTTTGTTTTGAAACTCTTCACTATTTCTTTATATAATTGATCATATGGATGTCATATACATCGTCTGTTACAGCTAAAAGAACCATAAGCAATGACAGTAAACCCGCTAATAAGAATTGTCCATCTTTTGGGCTTTTAATGATGAAAGGTATGCAGGTCTATCTCCAAGAAATGACGGCTACCAAAATCTGATATCTGAAACTCGTTATATTAAACTAAAAGCATGCAAAACCAGTTGGAGCCATCAGAAAATGTTGACGGGTTTTGATGAGTAAGTTCAAAGCATGGGGTGACCGAAATGAGCTCGATAGCAAAAGGCTTAAATTTTTCAACATAAAATTATGATAAAAACTGAGGCACAATTGCGACCTAAATAAATAAAAAATAACAATATTAATAAGGATAATAAGACAATGATATGCTAAAATTGAACAAGAAGCGCACACCCTGTATGATGAAGCATATTGCTCTGGCCAATGCATTTACATTTTAGAGTCAGCCGACCCACTAATTCTCCCTTGCAGGTGGAGCCTACCATTCATCCAGATTAATAATGGTGAGGCACATATGCAAGACAAGACTGGGAAGTATAGATTGTACCACACCACCTACAAACTTCAGCCGGGGACCAATTACCTACAGTTCTCATATATCAGTCAGCCAAGTTAAAAATACATGGTCTTGTTGTGACCAAATGACGCGATGAAGAGAAACTCTCTCAAGTTTATGACATTTTCACTAATCTAAAGATATTTATAGCAGACCCTTCAATTTAACACGGTTTTTTGAGCGGAAGAAAAGTTTTAACATTGAAACTGAAAAAGGACCAACAGAAGTATTTCCTTGCACTAACATTCAACTGATGCAAACATTCATGATAATTCAGGATTCGGAAAGACTAAAGACTTATCATATATAGGACAGGACATAGGGTATCATGCAAGCAACGTTTACAAACCAGATCTAATTCAACACAGTTTATATCTATCGTACTTCAGTTCAGTCAATCAAAACAAAGACCAACTTTTTGATATTTAAAGCACCCAAAATTTTTTTTTTCTAAAATCTACGTATTTAATAAAGATTTGTCCTTAATAACCTTGACAGGCATTTTTATGTATATCAAACTAACAAGATACATTAAGTATTATGCTTAGGCCACCCAGCACGTCAGTACCTGGCAGTGGTTTTATTAGATACACAAAGACACAAGCCCAATATGGGAAATTGGCTCAATACACAGGGGCTTGCTCTTGGGTGAAAAAATTGGGAAACTCGCCAAAGGATCCAAACTAAACTACCTCAAGCCAATGTTGCCATTTGAAAAAGCAGGCTTGCATTACGCTTGAGGTGTTCCTCCAAATTTTTGCCTGTCCATTTTATAACAAGGGTTGGTTGTAGGAGATGAACATTACTTTCTGCAGTTGAGCAAAGCCAGGCCTGGATTTCTCCTGTATAGTAGAAAGAGTACAACAATAAAGCTCTTTCACAACGCTCGAGTCAGAAAGTCATCAACTGCAAGGCTTGCATCACCATGTGCAACAGCAGCCTCTGGTTCCGGTATGTAAAGGCTGGAAGAGGAAACCTGCCATGCGATGATATTTTCATCAGAAAACAAGTGATAGGCTCCTATCAAATATTTACTTTAAGTCAGGAATTGCACGGTTAGCGGTGTAGGGCCCATTCCTAGAACCATCACAATTACAAGAAACCCAAAAAGTACAAGAGGTTACCATTTAAAAGCAGTTACAAGCAAAAGTTATTGGGTTTGTAGAAATTGCAGTCTATTGAAATAGTCCTGCATGGGTCATTTTTCAATTGTTTCATTGCTTTATTTCTTTATTTATACTTCAGCAACATACCTGGGATTTGAACTTTGGATGCACATATAACCTTTTTATGTATTTCCAGTGAAAACTTTCAAAACTGCTCTCTAAGAAACTACCAGAAAATAAATCTTGCGTATCAGCAAAACCAACTGCCTAAGAATCACTAAATTTGATTAGCTTCAAATTTTTTGCAGCATTGCTGTTTGGTTTCTCATAAACTTGACATTAGTATATTGGCTTCTTTTTATTTATCTGTTCCAGTTAACCGAAGCTCATAAAATCATTGCAACCATGCACCCCCGCTTCACATGCGCACAAAAAAAAAGGAAGAAGGAAAGAAAGAAGCAGATAATGTCTGCAATATAGACATGATTATATTATATACTGCTAATGAAACAACTGAGGATTTCTCAGAAGAAAGGAAGATGCAGACAATTTCGGCACTATAGACATCAATGTTATATTTCAAAACTGCTAATGAAACAGCTGGGGGATTTCTCCTTCTTTGCAAATACGATGCAAAGTAACAAATAATGGACTGCAAACATAGCAACAAACTGTAAATAACTGACAGCACTTACTGGTTCTATCATGTAAATTACTGTCCAGGACTATTAAATTACGGAAAAAGGATTATCATTTACTGGGATATTGTGGCATCTCTTAATGATGATGTTTTTCTAATAATTCTTTATAGGGGTTGGTGGTTTTGAGGTAATGGGCTAAAAGAAATTACAAACTAAGCTAGCTATATGCTCCTAGCACTAAGCTGGAGCATTTTTCTTCTGCTATCCACAAGGCAACCGAACTAGATCTAGCTGACCCCATCAGAGCGTCCAGATCGGGCCCACCGCTACCCCATTTAGTATTTTCTAACAAGACCATAATTTTTATGCGTGCAAACCAGAAGTCTTGCCGGACAATCAAGCAAATACTGGACCTGGACCACATGGAAACGGGCCAGAAGGTCAATCTTTCCAAATCAGTTGCCAATTTATCCACAGGAGTCCCAAACAGCAATATATATATCTATATATAGTAAATGATGATACTGTAATTAATCATGAAATTAGTAAATACTGAAATGCCACTGCCAAACACACCTCCTGGATAGTGAAGTTTTGACTCCCACTCAAAAATTAGGAGTTCGTCATACCTTCGAATCCAGTTGCAGTTCTCCATTGTTGTCAATGGTGAGAATTGCCCCATGTGCTCTTAACCATTCTTCACATTCTACCAATCCATCTTTGCCCTTATCTTCACAATTTTCTGATGATACAGCTCTTGAGAAGCGCAAAACCCTGGCAATGTATGCAACAGGGACTGTTGGGCGATATGATTTAGACATGCATTTCACAGCCTCAAATCGCATCTTCTCGACAAAGAGATCTGCATCACAAGGAATTAAACTAAATGACCACACAACATCAAAATTGATAATAATATAAGGCTGCATTGCTGCTATAACGTGTACCCATAAGGCAGGTATTTAAGTTGGGAGCCGCCTTATACAATCTAAAAAATTGAACATAATTTCCAGATGAAACAGCGGAGCGGACTGCAAGAGCATGCTTGACAGCTTCATCATCTTTTGCTTCATTTGACAATCTGAAAGTAAGGCCATTGACAAGTCAAAACAGAACAACGTATTAAAATCTAAAATATGGAAAAGAGATATACTTTAATATTATCAATTTCTTTTAGCAAAGCTTGACCAGGTTATCTTTTGGCTGCTTTAAATACCAAAGAGACAACACAGAGGTGGGCAACCAAATGTTGCCTTGTAACATCTTTAAGGTTAATGAAGTCATTATATGTTTAACGAGAGTCAGTAATCTTGCATAACAAAAATTAACATAAGATATCAATCAGACAACAAACTAAAAAGATTAGGATAGGACAAGGCTAGTCTATGGATGTGGTCCTAAGCTGACCTGCTTAAGACAAGGGGAAGGGTTTCCAAAAAACAATATTTCTTTTTTTTTGTGATATAGACCACGCTGATGTCAAATCATCTTTTCCACCACATATTCAAACTCTCCATTGTTGAACCCAGATACTTCCTAAAAATCAACAAATGCCCTTTTAAAATGAAAATTATCCCCACCATTTGTCATGAATAATAAATTCCATATTGCCCAAAAACAAAATATTATTGTTTTGAAGGCCTCTAACCTATACATCAAATGGATAAAAATGGGGCAATTTTAGTAGCATGTTTTAAATTGTATATTAGCAGCATCTGAAATGAACTGAATTCTGGTTCAAACATGTTCTGTATAAGGTCTAGATTAAGATCAAAATTGCTGAAGTACATAGCCTACAACATATTTTACCTCACTATGCGTGTGCAAGTTATGGGTCCACAATGTGATCTTCATCTAATAATTGAATCTCGAGGGGCTTTTCAAATTATAAATTATGAATTGAACAGACCCCTTATAGAAGCTTGAAGCTACCAAATGTTCCATTTTTCTTTCGCCTCTTTTTTTTTTTGGAGGGAATGAAGCCACCAAATGTTAATTGGCCTTCACCTCCTCCCCTGCAGTTAGTGAGCAGCAGCCAGCAACCACCCAAGGCCCAAAGTGTCGAGTAATGCCTAGATTTAAATAAATCAAGCTATATGTGTTTGACAAAGTCTAGATCAAGATTAGCGATCTGGATGCTTTGTTATATAGCCCATCTTAGCTGACTAGCTACATACATGTGTGTGCGCATGTGTTTTTTATATATCCACCTTTTGCTTGATTTGATGGAGAAATCTAGAGGGGCTCTAGAGAGATTATAAGTTGGGAAATGGGGACACATACTCTGACTCTGAAGCCGCTCAACCGTAACTCTTCTCTATGACAACTCCTAGCCCCCGTACTCCTCTATGGGTATGGAGCAATGATTGGTAGCGACATGAGCTGAAAGGGGCTGAATAAGATTTACTCCTCTAATCATCTCCCCCCTGTCACTTCCTTTTCTTTCTCTAGCCACCCTTTACCTCTCACATCCACCAAATCACCCCACCCTGACCCCCTTTATTCCATCACCAACCTCTTTTGCTGCAGCCCCCATCCTATCACTTATTACCAGCAACTCCCCATCACCATCCCAGACTCTTACTACGGGTGGGAACAACTTGGGTAGGCTAGCCTAACCTTTACATAGGATTGAGTGGGTTAGTAGGTATACCCACTTGGGCTTCAGCTGGCCAAGCTGAACATGACACAGATCCATCTTGGAGCCAGTATTATTTCATGCTTGTTTGAGAAATAGCAATGAGATTCCCCAATATTGTGCTAAAAATAGCTCGATGAAGTAATAAACCCTAAACATATCTGCGATCCCAACATCCTCGATCTCTGGCTTTGGTTTCGGCATCCGTGCCAACCTACTCCGATATACTGGCTCGGGCTTTGGATCTTCCACCATGCTCTCTTTTGCTTATTTGTCTAAACCAAACAGCATTGATCATTCACCAACGTCAATTTTCTCAAACCCCCCCCCCCCCCCACCCCAACCCACCCACCACCACCACCTCTCTCTCGCCCCCCCCCCCCCCCCCAAAAAAAAAAAAAAAAAAAAAAAAATCTCCCTCCCCTCCCTATAGAGTGTCCTGGATGGAGAGCCCAAATCTGGGTTTCTCACTTGAGTTTTGATAAAATCTCACCATTGCTGGCTGTCGTTGCACCAGAGGGGGGGGGGGGGGGGGGGGGGGGGGGTGGGAGGGTCTCTCCTTCATCCCCACAGGAACTAACCAAGGAACTAACCAAACCTTAACCCTCAGACACATCCCCACAGGAACTAACCAAACCTTAACCCTCAGACAAAGTTGGACCAGGTCAGGCTTTTGACACTTTCTCGGGTCGGATTTAAGTACCAATTCACTAATCCATCGGTCTATTAAATCAGATAGAGCTGGGCTTTCAAAACTTCAAAAATGGTCTAGAATGACCCAAATCCAATCTGAACCAAACATGTTAACCTAGACAAAACTTGTCTACTATAAATGATAAGACCTGAATGAGGAGAAGAATGTTTTCATGAAGTTAGAAGAGCAATGCCCCAACAAACCAAATGCAATGGAACAACAAAGTAAATTACCCCGTTGCCCCAGATCCATTGGTTTAGGAAAAAACAATCATAAAATAAATTTTATAAAAAATAAGAGTACTCAGATGAATCTGTTTAGAAATTGGAGAAGTATATACAATTTGGCAAACCTAATTTGCATAATGGAATAAATATGAGCATAAAACAAGCTTAATAAATATGAGAGTACTGGGATAAATCTGTCTGGAAATCGGTAGTAGTATATGCAGGCTCTAGGTTGAAGAGTTTAAAAGTGAGAAACATCTCCTAGGGTTGTTTGGGTACAAGCAAAAAAAGGCATCCCAGCGTACAAAGCTGTCGCCACTGCGGTGTTGAGGAAGGGTTGGATGTAAGCAGCCTTACCTCCTCATGTAGAGAAGCTGGTTCAGTCTTTCAAACCCATAGCACCTGTGTCACAATGAAGCAACCCCACCATTGTGCCAAAGCCTGCCCTATTGTTTGGACATATGTGGTAATCAAAAATTATCGATATATTCCCTATATAAAAGCCCAATTCCATACTTTCATTGACATGTGGAAACATTAGGGACTCCATTGGTTTGCAAGAAAAGGGGGGAAAGTGTGGTCAATGGAAAGCAAAAAAATACTTCTTGTTTGGTTGGAGTTTTCAAAGAAGAGAGATGGAAAAGTAGCATTCCCATAAGAATAAGATTTTCATGTTTCATGAAAAAAAAAATTTATGGAGAACATGGAAAAGCTACTTTCCCACCGATTGAAAACTGGAGTCCTATTTTTTCCAATAGTACTCTTAAGCCATCAAAATCTATGAGTAAAGTCTTTTTCTTTATTAAGGGTATAATAGGTATTTCATACAACTTTTCTAGAAAAGTAGATGCTTAGCCAAACATAAACCACTCTGGAATGTGCCACTTTTTCATAATCAACCAAACATACCAAAACTATTTCTCAGGTATTGTATTCCCAGGAATCTTCCCAGAAAAAACATTCCAGTGAGGAAAACTTCTTCCCATGAACCAAATGAATCCTAGAAGTGGACAACTACATGCCAGTTTGGGGTGTTTCCCAATGTTGGTATCTTAAGAATTGCTTAGCAAGCAACTAAAGATAATCATGGTGATGTGCCTTTCAACAAAATATTATGGTGAAAGCAAATTCAGGAAAATCCAAATAAATGGAAGAGATGACAAATAGTAAACTTATTTCACAAGACATGAGATTTATAGCACACACTATAAAGTTCCAAAAGAATATTTGGGAGAATCCCAAATAGTAAACATCGACTCAAATATTTTGGAGAATCCAAATATATCCAATAAAAAACTTTCCTACTGAGCTATGACCAGAAATTTTGCAAAGGTGCTACACAAGAAAACACTAAATCCATATGCAAAATATCTGAGATATGTCGAATACCTTGTCATTGATGACAGTAAGTCTCTTTTACTATTGGAGTGTAAGATAGCACAAAGTAAATTGTATGCAGAAAACTCCATGTGGCATCCCTCAATTCCTTCTGCATATAGTCTTTTCAACTGTGATTGGCACTGCAAATGGAGCACATCCGGAATTTTCAATTACAAATTACAAATCAATTGACCAAAAATAACTTTGGCTTTCGATTTATTATTCGTTGCAAGTGTAAGCTTATGTTGCATCTTAATTTCAGTTTTTTTTTTTTTTAACTCGTGGATGACCCCCGGCTGTTCAACATGTTCTTTAAGTAAAATGAATTCAAAAGAAAGAAACTAAAAAATAAGATGAAATCACTGAGTAATGTCAGTTGACTAAGCCACAGTGTTTGTGAACTTCAAGAATAACATTTTGTTTACCCTGATAGGCAACACATTTGAAAAGATATCTAAAACAAAAACAACCAACTCCAAGGTTAATCTATCATACCAGAGAAGAAGGATAGGTGACTTGTGTGTCGTTTGGCATATAAACCCATGTTTAGAATGAACCACGTATGGACTAATACTAATGTATATAGAACTTGGTAAGTTCTCACCACATATAAAATTAAAAATTTTCTTCTTGAATATCCCACTAAAACTATTGGTTACCCATCTAGCTGACAAAAAAAATATAAAAAACATAAGTCAAAAAGAGGGTGCAAAACAGAGCAAAGGTGACTCATACAATAAATATGACAAGTCAAAGAGTAGTAACTAGATTGGAAACTTTCTGTTTGTAATTGCCCTTCCCCATCTCTTTTTATCATTAACTATACGATATTGATACCATTGTTTCAAACCCAGTCAACCCACAGCCTAGTCATCCTGCTTGACCTCTGTCACCCACCAGCTATTGTGGGTCAGTTCAAGCCAAAAACCGAAAATGCCATAACCTCACTGAACCACTGAATTGGGCGATTGAACCATTTGAATCGCTAAGGTCAATAGCTTTTAACCTCTTCTAGGGAAATGAGGGAAGAAATGAAAATGGAAAACTTCAAATACATGAAAAGAAAGCCAAATCCCCAGATTACCGACCCACCATATTTGACTCTTCCTAGCTTTTTCCACTCATCCCTTTGAACCCTCATCTATGCTGTTGCCAACACCATGAAGAGGCCAAGCATTGAGGACTTGGTGACTGTTAGGGAGGATATCACTGCTTCTTCCCCCCTCATGTTTGGTATCCTCAACTTCTGAAAAGACACTTCTTGGTGGCTGGCTATGCCTCTCTTTTTTCTGAGGGCTTGAAGGCTGGTCTCACCCAGATCTCAGCAGCAAGGGCCATGAGTCATAATCGGCCTGGTGATCCTCATTAAACTTGTGCTGAGATGGTGGCCAATAAAGATTTAAGGCTGTGAGGGTGAAATGGTTCCGAAGCAAAGGGGGATGAATGGTATAAGTAGTGTTTTAGGAAGGGAGACTGGAATTGCCGGTCAAACTGTGGTTGAACAATGATTTACCTGGAGTCTGGAGACCACACTGGTTAGGGCCAACAATGTCTTAAATGCAACTAGAAGCAATTGTTAATAAAATACAAGTATTTTATTGCATCTCAGTTAGAACATAGACTCTTCCTTCACAACGAATTCATGCATTATGATAAAAAACTTGTCATGCCAAAATACGCTTGAGAGATGAAAAACCAATGTGATAGACTGAATCTCAAAATTAAATGTGAAATGCAAGAGCCTGAAACTGTAAGGTGAACCTACCTGATTAAACTCCGGCAGGTCTCCTGCTTCAAGCGCTAGTCGTGCATGAGTCTCATACACCTGGAAGAAGCAAGAAACAAGACACTCGGCATAAGGAGATTATATTCAGATTAGAGTGACAATATATGTGATGATGCATTACTTCATGTACAAACATTTCCAGTCATATTGTACCAAGAATTTCAAAAATTTCAAAATTGCCTATACATACTGAAATCTGAGTGATGAAAGCATACTTATTACAATACTTAAAACAAATACATCATCAGGAGATTGGTTACAAATTAATATGTTAAGTATTCAATAATATATCAGAAAACTAAACTAGCATAAAGGAAATGAAAGAGGACCTTCACAGTTAGCACATTTCGTATCCGTTGCACTGTTAAATCTTGACGAATTGATTTAAGTTGATCGCATTTGTAAGAATAGCCCTTTCGAGAAGTCTGAACCATTTGCAGAGCTTTCTCCAAAACTTCTTCTGTTCTTACCTGCAGAATAGTGCTTTACTCTGTCACACAGAAAAAAGGCATCTTCCACAGAAAAAAAAAGCTAGATCAAAGAAACACAAGAACTGATAGATTGTGCAGAATAGACTATGATTATTACAGTAGCAGGATCAGGTGCAGATGTAAGACGCAGATAACGTTTCTCAATTTCCTGGCAGGTTCCCTTGACAGTGAGAGCATCCCAATCAATATCTTCCACAGCTCTGCTACAACCATCTTCCAAATTTTTAGCAAGAATCATAGCACTTGCTCTTCTTGTGTATATACTTCCAGGTCCAGCAATGTTTGGTCCATGGCATTTACTTTCCACTTGGTTTCCTTGTACTTTCTCAAAACGCCTGGAGCGATGCTCACGCCTTCTCTTTTCCTCAGGAGAATTTGCTAGTGCAATTGCGCTGGAATAATATTTTGTCAAATCCTGCTCCTTATCACTATCACTAGAACCATCACCATTTTCGATTGCATTTGGGAAGTCACCAAGCCGGGGCTTCTTCACTGGCCTCTGAGCAAATTTACTTAACAGTGTTTGCTGTGGAGATGAAAATAATCTGACTCCATTGCAACCACCTTCTTTACTTTCATACTTTTTGCTTTCAGCCTGCAATGAGTTTCCAGAAATACAAGCCAAACTTAACATGTTCCATTCAACATAGAATTTTACTACCATTCAGAATAACAATGCATGCTGAAAGTAAGAAAAGGAACCAGATATCTTGAACAAGGAATTTAAGAAACTAAAATTATCAAAAAGTTCAGAAACTACAGAGGCTTCAAATGACTTCCTAAAAAGGAATGCATGAGACAACAAACCAGAAATACCTCCAACTGTACTATAAAAAGCATTTTAAGTTCAAAAAAGGGCAAAAAGAGTTACCGCTCTTCCAGTTCCTTCAAAATGATCCCAACTAGCAACGTTTACTGAATCACTTGTAATTGATGGCTGTTTATCCACCAAATTTTCTTCTGCAACAGGTTCCCATCGACTTTTGTTGCGCCTACGCAAGGAAGAGATGGGAACCGAGCTCTGCAGATTGCTGCAAAACAGCCCAACTTTTAAGTATCTTGTAGTATCGCAAGGGAGGCAAACAAGACAAACCAGATTACTGATTCATGCCCATCATTATCATGTGTAAATCAGACATTGGGTTTTGTTTTCACTAAAAGTAAGGTTTGTTCAGCTATTCATGCATAATGTGACGTTGGTGTTCTCTAATTATGCTGCATCATGGGTTATACAATAACAAAAGAGAAAAGAATGCAGGTGCCATTTGTCTAATTACCTGATCACTATTTTAGTCACATAGTAACCTTACTCAAACTAGCCCTATAGAATAAAATAAAAACGACCAAAACAAAGCAAGCCTAAACAGTATGATTCATGCAAAATTCATAAGTCGATATGGCATGCAAATAGATTCATTTTCCTCTTCATCCATCATCCATTTAGTGCTATAATGAATTATTTGGATTAGTTATTCAACATTATTAATTTCATAGGCTTAGTTACTTCCCAGCGAGATAGATAAACATACAGACAGACAAACAGATAGAAGATGGATGGATGGATAGATAGAGAGAAGGGGGGAGAAGATAACCTTTCAGCTGCTGTATTTGGACCCCAAAGCCGTCTTTTGCAAATTAACAGACAAAATATTGGAGTTTATATAAAGTTGATCAATGGTTCTAATTCTACTCTTAAACCAATATTGACATTTACAACACCTAAAAGACCTTTTGGATGCTAGCAAAAAATTTGGCATTGCCTCCATCACTAACAAACAAGGGTGAAATGGTAAAAATACTGAGCACAAGTCATCTGTGATCCAAGACATGCATAAAAAAGTAAGCTGCGTTACTGGTGAATTTGGCAAGAATTTTGCTTGCAACAGCTGCTTATAAGTTGTTGTCTTTTATCCATTAGATAATTATTTAATTAACCCTAGAAAAATATCACAAGCAGTGCAGATAGGAGAGATAATAGGCAAAATAACATCAGCAAATTGAATATAAAGACTAATGATTTCAAGAGGCAAAATAATATAAAAGCTCGTTTGTGGATGATTCCTCGTTGGAGTGAAGAAATCGCGTTATAGCGCGATTTCGTCTAGAAAGTGATACCTTAAAATGACACCTTGTGTCATTACAGCGCGCATGTGTGCGCGAATAAGTAATAATACCAGACCATTAAATCTTCAGATTGAGAAAATAGGGTTTTTGAAGCAACAAAAAACCATCAATTTCTTAAAATATTAAAAAATGAGAAACTAAAGAAATTAAGATGATCCTGAAAATTTAGGGAAAAAACACAACATAGAACTAAAGAAAAATAAACACAACAATACTAATAAAGCAAAATTAAAATGTTCAGTGAAAATAAAAACAAATAACATGAAAAATTGAAAAAACAGATGAACACAAACTATTAACTCAAAGGTAAACACATGACAGGTATGCAAGCCATATAGCCACAAGGATGAAGACAAGCATTACAACCTTCATATTGAATTCCAAATGTATGGTCAGTTTTAATTCTTTGAATCACCTGGTCTATGAATTATACCTCAAGCATTCACATAACTATAATTCTTGTCCTTTGGAGGACAAAAAGGATGAACCTTAAATGATTACATAAAACTGATACTAATTCTCCAAAGATTGCCATCATCATCTACAGCTTTCCCAAATCTGATCAAATGTAGAAATATGAGGGATGAAGAGTACGAGATAAGTTGAGCCTAAAATGGTCATAGAGCTATGATAGAAAGCAGTACAATTAGTAACATACTTCTGCTCAACCATGTCTAATGACGTGCTTGGCAGGGGGAAAAGTGGTTCAATATCCCAATTTCTTGTAAATAGCGTGGCATCAGCAGATGCTTTGGTAATTACCTGGAAAGAACAAAAGAAACCAAATTTTAGAATATAAAGACTAGCATGTCCTAGAGATCATTTAAAAATTGAATGATATACAAACCAAAACGTTAAATTGAATAGACAATTGCGAGGACCTAACAATATCAATTACTTTATCAAAAGCAAAAGTTCATGAATATGGCTATAAAACTTTGCCCTTTGGGGAGACTACTGGTTGATGAACTTTATTCTATGGTATTGCATTTTTTATGGGCAAAAGTGGAAATGCATCTGACTCTCAATCTTCCCACACTCTCTTCCCTCATTAATCTGAATGGTTTCAAAAACAGTATTCTTCTTCCATTGGATTGGATACTCTACAATCTGATTTTTCACTTAAAAGTCAGGCAAGGTCAACATTACTGCAATCAGTGAATCAGAACACAACAAGTATATCAAAAATAAAGGTTCACCTCCTTCATCATTTTCTGATTGGCAGACCTTTGTGCATCATCCTTGCAGCGAGAAAAAGTCCTCTCCACATAAGCACGAAGTGATGGAGGGAAGGTTCCCTAATTAGGCCAACCAAAAAGTATGAAAATAATAATAATAATAATTAATGAAAAAGATAATTTACGACGCAATATCATGCTTTTTTCTCAAAATATTAAACAAAAAATCATTTGGAGAAACATTAAATAGAACCAACAGTTATAATTTTTGAGGTTGTAGATAGAAGTGATGTTTAAATAGAAAGTCAATATAAAAAGAGAGCTTTCAGAGCTTGCATGAAATAATCAACTTTCAATAAGATTCTGCTCCATCATATGTACGACTGACAACAATAGGAACACCTAACACTTAGTGAGGAAAAGAAGGAAAGAACTTGAAAAAACATAATCGGCAAGAATATAAAAAAAACGGTGCATAGTATACATGTCAACTTCTGGATTTACAACAAAGGTTGGCGACTAGGTCCTAGCACCAAAAGAATAGATTCTAACAAAATAAACACATCTCACGACCAACAAGGAGGCAGTCGGCTGCATTTCATAAAACATGAGAACCATTAAATACAAATATACCTCTCTCTAAATAAGAAGATATTACAAAGAAATAGGATATAGTCACCTTGATAATAGCTTCAGCATCATCTTGAGAGGATGATTTAATGTTAGGCTTTGGTACTGATACACTGATATAGGCTGGTTTCAATGCTGCATTAGTTGTTGAGCTTTCCTTGTCGATTTTTGGCATGCCCACGGCCAAATTTGAAGCAATTCTAGGATTTGTTGGAATCTGCAATTTGCTTACCCGACGTGTCTCTGATACAGGGATTGCTTGAAAGGGTGATTGGGAATTTTCGGGAACATGATTGGTTGAAGAAAGTGGTAATCTCGGAGATTGAGAATACAGAAGTTTTTGCTGATCTTCATGGTTCTCATGTGGAAGAGGAGTTGAATCTGTAGGCTTTTGGAAATACAAGGGCATTTGGTTGATATGGTGATTTTGGAAGGTTGGAGCTCCTACTCCACCACTACCATTTGAAGGATATGCTGTAACATCTTTCTTCTCCTGCAATAACAGATGACATAATAAGCTTATGCTTCAGTGGTTTTAGAAAAAGAGAAGGCATTGAAGGGCCTTGACATAACCACATATCTCAACATATGCAAACGACAACACATATCTCATTTACCAGCAATCAATGGTGGGGCACAACTCAATTTAGACGGAGCCTAACATGACAATTGATCAGGACATAGGTCTAACCTAGTCGATAGCTCAAGATATAAATTATAGCAAACAAGATACCCTTGCCTGCTAGCTTCTTCTTTCCTTCAACCAGTCAGATCTACATTTCTTAAAATTGGAAAGTATCAAGGAAAAAAAGTAATATGACACTGCAGATATTTACAACAATGGAAACTTCAGTGCAGCAAAAATAAGTTAATTAATTTACTAAAACATAAACACTGTTTATCCACTGCTTAATTAGAAAGCTAAAATCTTTTAATGGCTCTAACAACACATTTACTAAATACATATTGTACAATATGCATGTTAGAGAAAAGAAGCATCAATTTTGATAAACCAATTTAGTATGTAAAATTTTTGGAAGTTGGCACGACAGCTTTACACTCCAACTTTTAGCACACCCAAACCAAGAGGTACCAAGCACAAATGCTTCTGCTACCTATCATGATTCGTAATAGAAGATTCACAGTAGTATAAATGTTTGCATATGGTTCTATAACCATGTAAATTTAGGCAATGTATTGAAAGCTATAGGAAAGGAAAATAGATCCATGTATGATCTCTATTGATTTGTTTTATGATAGGTAAAAAGAAAGGTCGTGATGGGCTTTAACAAGGAAATGTGTATGCAAATGGTAAACTGAAGTTGTTTGAGACATTTGAAGCAATGAATGTTAATCATGGTTGTGGTGCTACAAGTGTAACACAAGTCACTAGCAGATCACAGTAAGAGTCACACTAAGCCCATATTTGTTAAGGCCTATGTTATGACTGATGGCTATGTTATGACTGATGGATGTGAAATACTAGAGTTGTATGTTAAGCAGTTGTTACTAGCTGTTATCTTGCAGCACAGGATGTTTGTATACATTATAATGGTTGCCACTTCTACATTTATTACAATGGCACAAGCTTCCTATGGAAATAGAAATTCATACCTGCAAAGAAGGCAACCCAGAAGAACCAGTATCTTTTCTCCAGGATGTCGTGCCAGGCGGTGGTGGCTGATTGCTTGGATAAGGATAACCACCACTACCACCTTCTACTGAGCATCCAATGGTAAGGGACGTATTTTCTGTTCTAGGAGCACAGCTAACAACAGGTGCAGACTGGCTGTAGTAATAAGTCCACTGATTATACTGCTGCTGATAAGGAAGAGAATTTGTAGATACTGCACTAGAACTTTGGGTGGAATTTGTATCTGAGGATGTGTAGCTGGGATATAGATGAGGGGGGTAACTTCCGCAATTTCCATTATTCCACCAGTTGGTCTGATAATTATAATTGCTGTTTTCATATCCTGCCGTCGTCTGATGATCACCAGTATTGTAGTAAGTGCCTAAATAACTTGTAGGATGGACATAAGACCCTGCAGAATTCTGAAATGAGCTAAGAGGCTGATAAGCAGCACCTGAATTTTGATTTGCACCCACTTGCTGAGAGGAAGAATCATTGTCTGGCTGCTGATATCCATAATAGTAACTTTGATATTGTGTATTGCTATAGCCATAAGGAGTGGTAGCACTTGGGTAAGGCGTGTAACCAGCATACTGTTGTGTTGCAGTAGCCGCAACCACATTAGTTGAAGCAGATGCATGAGATGCAGAATTTACTCCACCTTGAGCATTTCCGGAACCAGCCATTTCCCCTTGACCATAATGGTAGCCAGAACTTGAAGGGGTTCCACTTTCAGTTAAACCACTATTTGTCCTATAAAAGTTCCATGAAACAGTTGGTCCTGTTGATGAAGGCCAAGATTGTTGCCCCGAAGTAGATGGATATAAAGATGCATGCCCTTGTCCCACGTCCACAACATGATTCTGGTCAAAAAAATAATAATAATTGTGATACTTCTGTAAGTTCAGCTGTCAGTGTCATGCAAGGCAAAGTTTTAACATAAGATATTCATGGCACATGAAAAGATGGCTGCATATATTCTGGATGAAACAAGTGCACAACACAAACATAACCAAGAAATACTAGGGCAGAAGCTAAACATCTAAGTGCAAAAAATGGAATAAATTATGAGGGGAAACAAAGCATAAGACTAAACAATTTCGAAAATGTAGTCCAAAGCTAATTCATCCTCACATATTAGTCATATTAATACATTAAACCATGTATTTGATTGGTCCAGTTGTGGAGTTAGACACCTAGGCTAATTCAAGTCCCATATTGAAAGACCAAAACATATTAGAACTTTCAAATAATGATGGTAATGATTGTTATATTAAACAAGAGATTTCATTCTAATTTGTGAAGAAATGACCCCAATGACCCATGTAAATATGGTCTAGATTTAGGTTAGATCAAGTCTTAGCTAAAAACCAACTCAGATAAGTACAAACTTCAAGTTACATATCCAATCCGTACCAAGGTCGTCATCAATATCGTCACTATCATCAATATCAATAACATCAATTTTAGGCTTGTCATCCAGAATTTTTTTCGGAAATACCATCATGAATGGAACATACGAATTTGTTGTTAGATATTTGACCAAATAGGACCGTCCAGCAATTTCAAAGTACAAGTCCAAACCCAAACAAACAGACAAACTCCTAACCTAGCATCGCACGCATCCAAGCGTACGAAGTCAAATGTTAGAACAATAGATAAAAGTGGATATAGAAGGCAACCATTAAAAAATACTCCACATGCCAAAACTCCAGTTCCCTTATATTCCTCTCGTAGCCCCATATTAAAACTTATCTTCAGCATCTCCAATACCTATGTGTCTCTAAATCCGTCTACCAAGCAAGGCCCCATACATATCTTCTAACCGTTTTACCCTCACATAAAAGTGCACCCTATCACATTAACAAGGGGAAGCTTCCGAGAATTGCCTTAACTCAATCCTACTCCACAGAAAGTCACTCCAACCCACCACCACACCCTGAATTCACAATAAAAGCAAACAAAAAGAAACAACCACCCTTTCACTTAAACAATTTCCTATACAAAATGTGTCCATATGGGTATACTATATGCAGCCAACCCCAAACAGTCAAGAAAAGGCTGGGTGGTTACTTACGGTTATGATACTCATACTATATGTCCAGTTTCCACCAACTTCGTTTTCCATGGCTTCCAATCAACAACACTTTTCCTTCTCCAATAGATGCAACAACATAATAAAAAAGGGAAGAAACTTTTGCATTAAGACCAAGGTCTCCGTTTAACTCCAGCTCTCGGACAGCATGAAAAGAGGGTAAATTGGGAAAGCTTTTAAATCAAAGATATTGGCCATCTTGGTGGACGACTGGGACCAAGGTCTCCGTTTAACTCCGGCTGTCGGACAACATGGAAAGAGGGTAAATTTGGAAAGGACCAAAATTTGCAAGATTTCAGTCAATATTTTAGGATGAGATATCGAAAACTCAACCAATATAGGTAAATCTGTGGTTAGCAATTAGGCATCAATTTTTGAAATTTAGTAGCTAGAAAAACTAGTTAAGTAAAAAGGTGATTGAAGAATATCAGCTGATATGTTTGTATCATATTGCCCAATACCTCAGGATTTATTGGTTTATATCAGCCAAGACAACAGGGGCTGAGATTTTCTACATATCATAATGGGGGGGCTCCTGATACCTATACAAACTGAGATATCTGTCGAGATGAGGACTCTAGGAAAAAGGACACCAGCAATCACTACACATACCCACAGGTTTACGCGGCAGTGAATAATATTCATGATCCCCAAAAATATTTTAGCAGAATCTAGTAGTATTCTATGGAAACATTGGAGACATGAAATTTCTTGGGAGTGAATACACCCGCTAAAAGTCAAGATAAAGCATTATTTCCCCTACAATTAGAACACAGCAATTATTTGAACCTACAAAATTACAGCAAAATCAAACTGGAACAAACAAAAAATTTACCACGACCAAGGGAAAGAGAACATCAAGAAACGGGTCAAAAACAATCTCCAAGAAATCAATTAAAGAAAAAAAAAAGAGAGAAATTCTTGAAAAGAATACCAGGCCGGAGTTGGAATCCGACGCAGCACCGGGCTCGCCGCCGCCATCGCCGACTTGATTCATCATTCCTCCACCAGCGTCCAATTTCACACCAAGAACCGATCAATCATCCACTGCGAGCACTTCGATTGAACGATATAAAAAGACCACCAAAAGCAACGGGAAAGAGAAACGAAACCCTAGATACCAACAACCATTACCCTCAAAAAGGACCCTTTTTTACCGATCTTGGCTTCAAAGCACCTCCTTTCGCTAGATCGGAAGCGAATTCTTCGGGAAAAGGAAACTCGAAAGAGAAAAAACAGTGAACAGAACGGAATCAAACGAGAAAGGGCAAAAAAAATTCCAAGGAGAGGGGGATTTTCGATTTCTTTTCCGCAAAGAAAAGAAACGCGAAGGGAAGAGAGGATTTTTTTTTTTGGCTTAAAAAAATCGAAAACTCTAATATATATATCAAAACATAATTGGTATTCTTGATGGGTCGTCTCTCGTCTGACCCTTTTCAACCCTTCTTGCCGGCGAGAAAAGTAGTGGGCGGGTTGGGGCAGAACTAAAAGAACGGGAGGCTTTTATGATCTCCAGCGATTAATATTATATATACTGTTCCGATAATGACCCTGCTCCTTCCGGGACGCGCCCGCCCTCGTCCAAGTTAGCTGTATCCCAAAGATCAAGAGATCTCGGCCGTTCGTTCGCGTTGCGGCAGCCCGACGCCCTCCGGGCCGGCTTACGGACTAGGCCTGAAAAAATTCAGGTGGGGTTCGAATTTAATTGCAGACCCAATTTGTTTTTCAGGCCGGGCTCAACTATACTATTGGCCCAGCTCGGGCCTGCACCGAGCCCGAACCTGGATAAGGCCTGTTTAGGCCCATCATAGGGAAGCCCATAATACATCAGAGGGCGAGACAAAAAGAGCAAGAGAAAGGGTGCATAATACAAAGAAGCTGGTATCCCTTAGAGTTTTAATCAGCCATTCTTTAGATTCATCAACGGAAATCCATTTTCAAATGTTTCAAGTTACGCATAATTGGTACATCCATAACATTTTTTTCCCTTATATTTTTAATCCCGATATCCATGAGTTCTTTCGTATGAGATTGTTTGGAGTGTCATGTTATGCACAGTAGTCCAATACGGTTGAAACCATTAACCTCAGCTGCATCCCTCCGAGACGTAGTTCTTCATGTGCAATTTCTCGAGGGTTGATCGATTCAAACCTTAAAAAATTCCTCTGATGATGCCCGACAAACTCGAGGCGTTTCACTTGGAGACTAGGGCGTCTCTTTACTACCAAGTGTTGCAAAAACTGCAATTGAGCCCAATCTTAAATGATTTTTCATCCAATGTCCCGATCTTATAGCCACTTCGCATGATGATGTTAAATCACCATAGCATGTTGCTCTCATTGATTCTTCCAAAGCTTCACATGGTTCAATTTTTACATCTTTATAACCAACCAGTTTCATGTCACTTGTTTCAGCTTTCCTGCTGCGGAGATGACTATTTTCATCACATGATTCATGTTGTGGCTTAAAATCAACCTGCCTATCATTGGCCATAGCAGGAGCCAATTTTAGTAGAACTTGTATTTCCGTGCCGATTCAGATAATGAAAGCTTAGAGGGAATTCTTTACTTGACTCGAACTCTGAAGAGTCCAATTCTAGCAGGACAAGGACTCTCCCTTTATAAAAGAGAGCCGAAGATACGAAACATGCATATCAAAATGCCCTCTTTTTTCCTATCCGCCGCCGCCGGTTCGCATTTTACAGCTCTACAAGCAACCAGGTTTCAATGCAGGTTGAAAGCATAGGTTTCACCAGCAAGCTTGGAAGAGGCATTCCCTATAATAGAGTTGAATCAAGGAGGAGGACTAAAAGCTCCCAGAGTGGAACAAGACTCGGAATTGGTCATTGATTTTTTACATTGTGAATTTAGGAATGCCTTAGAATTATGAAGCGCTCATTTCCAGGCGATGACGAATTGAGCTGATGCTCGGCATTTGAAAGCAAATAGTTCCATTAGATTCTTTACCCATCACTTTCGTGGCCGACAGCTGAGTCATTCATGCGTCCACTGTAATAAGCGAATGCTGACCAACGATTAGAATAACTTCGAGGGAGGAGAGCATATCATCCGCAACGCTGTGCAATTAGAGTCCATGTCATGTTCCTATCAAAGAAGATGACTACTCTCACACGTTTGAAGGAAAAAAAAAAAAAGTATGCACATCCAAGGAAAAGCGCACACCAAAAGAAAATACAGCCAAAAATTGTAAGAGAAAGGAAGAAAGAAAAGAAAAGAAGCAAGACTTTGGGAGAGGAAATTATTAATTATTTTGTCCCTTGTTATGCTTCTAGCCTGAGGGCAAATTCAGCTAGGAGATTTGTGCTAGATTATCTTGATCCAAATAATATAAAGTATCTACTATTTGTAGAGAATCAATGATAAAACAAATTGGTTGACTTTGATGGGGAAAAGGAAAACAAGTAACTATGGCAAGAGTCTTCCACCAAAATAGGTGGGGCAAACCCAGATCAAGTTTTAAAATAACAGCATCATGATTGTTATTGTAGTTATCGCAACTATTATGGTCATCAATAACAAATTCAGTGGAGGTCTTTTATAACAGCATGGTGTGGTATTTAAAACCTTATCTCAGATTACAAAGAGCCAATAACTGATTCAACTGACCCATATGGCCATCAGGTTGCCTAGCGCTTAATCTGCATCTGTTTTTTTATCAAGTAAGAAATAAAAAGAATTAAAACAGAACGATCACTGTGGAGGGCGAAACAATCAAAGCTTTTAATCCCATTTCAAGCTACAAAATTGAAACTGATCATGTAAAGATAATTGATAAATGACTCAATATTTCATGGTGGTTCTGTCAGTCAATAATGGAGAGAAAATACCAACTGGATCGGGACATTTTATTAGATAGACACAGTTTTCAGCTCTTCATCATTAAGAACAGGAGGAACAATGATGGCCTGTTGTACAATAAAACCAGCTTTTTCACAAGCCTCCTCAAGAAGCTTAGCTTGATCAGGTCCATCAGGGCAGAATGCAACCACAGCACCTCCACTGCCAGTAAACTTAGATGCGGCACCGACACTCCTGGCAACCTCAACCATCTGGATGTTTAGAGAACCTAGCACATCATCTCCAAACATTTTCCTGAGTAATACAAATACAAAGAAAGTAAAATAAGAAAGTATAACAACCATTAATTAAACCACCTTAAATTGGTATTAACTGCACCAATAATGACAGACAATATCAAACCATATCAGCAGCAACAAAAGCTAATGGAATACATAAAATGAGTTAAACTCCCATTTATGTTTATTCCATTGCATGAATCTGCATTAGGTATTTTTCCAGCCAATATGGAAATTCAGGACACAAACATCAGTTGTTCATCAACTATTTTAAGATAGATAAACTGGAAGAAGTAAACATGTCTACAAGCAAGGTTCGCATAATTGATGGATATGACAGGTTGATCAAGTTGCCACTGAAGATGGGAAAGCCACAAGGATGCCATCGCAAACAAAAATGTTGAAAGACCACATATTAAACAAATATCCATAGCTTTGATGGAGAAAGCCAGTGAGTAGATAATAAGTGCTATCAAATTGTTGCCACCATCATCGTCATTGTCTTTTTGAAAAATGTTGTCACTGCCATCATCATTGTCATGCAAGCCATTGCAACAGTTTGTGCCTCTATGGTCGTTATTATTTCATGTTTTGGCCTCTTTACTACAACTTACTGGCTGCTTAACATCAAGCCTTCACCCTTTCTCTATGGCTGATGCCGGTTTAATATGCTTATGCCTCTAGGATAGATGCCTTTGTCGCACAATCACCTAGCTCAATAAACTAGGTCGATATTCTACAGAACACTAAAAGAGCAGTAGATAAAGCAGGATGAGAAACAGAAAAGAGCAAATATGAAATTGTTCACAAAAAGATTCTGGCGTTTTATTTATTTATTTGTTAAGGCCAGAATTACATCCTAACTCCTCTATAAAACAAAAATGACTTCCTATCTCTAGCAGCCAACTCACAGAAAACTGGTAGAAAACAAGAACTCCACTAAACTGGTAAAAAACAAGAGCTCCACTTAATAGATGTAGTCCTAATTAAGCCTTCCCTGGACAATCCACAGTCCGCAAGCTGGCATGGTTCATGATAACATTCATAACGCGAGCCGAGTTGTAGTGGCAAAGCATCCCAACATCATCGGACTAGTCGACTGGGCCCAAGGGCCCTCATAGCCGATTTCAGCCATGGAATACTGCAGTTGCATCACCTGATCCATACTGCTGGGGCTCATAATAGGATAATAGAAGCATTTAACTATTTGTTCCTAGGGCTCTTATTTAATTATTTGTTCCTAAGGCTCTTAATGCAACCATGCAAATTATCCTAGAGACTGAACCAGAGAGAACCTTTACCAGGATTGAGATCCCTTCCCCCATTTCTCTCCATAAATTTATATGGATTCTTCTCCTAAGGTCATATAGTCATGGATGACATCTCATAGCAATCTGCATGACCAACAGATCAAGTTAAAACGGAAGGATAGAGCTGTTACAAGCAATGAAGAAAACCTATAGGTTATATCACACAGAAGATTATACTATGCGAACATTTGATGATATTATTAATTGAAACATATAGATCAAAGTAGTTCAAAGCAATGAATTATAAAATGTGATGAAGCTTCTAAAGATAATTTATCCAAAATGTTGGAACAAAGCAGCTAAGACATGCCATCCGGTAAGAATATATTGGTCTTACACTTCATCAAATATATTAGTTTTAATTACCTGCGAAGCTCAAAGTTTCGGTTCATTAGGTCTGCAAGTTCGGCATAATCCTTTTCCAATAGAGCCTTGCGACCCTCTAAGGCTAGCTCTGCAACTTCTTCCATTGATGATATTATAAACTCATCACCCTCTAGCCACCTTTGCCGAACAGTGCTGTGCACCTGCATACAAGAGAGCAACGACTGTAGAACAAATAAACTGCACCTTGACAAGCATTTGAATCAGGCAAGTTTAAATATATTGCACGTGGGTTTCAACAGAAAGAATTCATTAATCACTGGTCCAAGTCAGCTAAGATCAAACAAATGGATCATGAGATTTATTTGATGACTACATAACACCCTGAACTTGTCACATAGTTTTACTGGAACAAAAGGAAGATGTGGCAACAGTCTTCCAGTAAAGGAGATTGAAAATCTTATGGCGTCTGCAAACTAACAAGGCACTCCAAACAGATGATGAATTCGCACTCTTGTTTATATGCTAGGAAGCAAATCATAGTTAGCACTGTCTTCCTATAAAAACTTACAACTTCAAGAATCCCAAACATTTAGAGGTTACATTGTCAAAGATGCCTCCATGATGCTAAGAAAGGCAGAATTATTGAGAACCCAACAAACAAGCCTTTTTCTCATCAGAATGGTGCTGACTATTAAGTACAACTCTAAGCTCTACAGACAAGAAGATTCTGACATTTCATATCAAACCATTTACTTGTTTAAGCCACATTATTGACCATTTTGACTTGAGCAAAGTAAATCAGCATGCTATTTTCTCTTTCTTATCATTTAGATATGCATATGGTTTTCCTTTTCTTTTTTGGGCAAAATAGCAATTTCATCCTTTTGCTTGATTCAATTTTTTTATTTAAAAATCAAGAATATTAGATGATGCTATGTCACTAATAGGAGAAAGTTGAAAAATTAAGAATGTACTATAAGATGGAGCAAAAATCATAAACTTGATAAATCGTACCGAAAAAATAGACAATCATTTCCTTAGACCTACAGATGTCATAAATTTTCACAGCCCAGGTGGACACTCAATTCTGGAGTATCAAGACCTGTTTAATTTCAGATAAACATCACAAATGATCACAGGATGCCATATATCTAAACGCACTCAAAGTGAATATGAACTGCTTTAGCATATGGCCAACTGGTATATATGTACGCTGTTTTACTTTTTTCTTTCTTTATAATTCTTAACAGATGTATCACGTATTAGAGCATAAGTAATTAAGTCCCCATTTCACTCAAACCTGCTCCCTATCATCCACTTAATATTGGACCTGATACCTAAAACATAAAAAGTCTTCACCAGTCTGCCTACTAAAGAAACATGGTTCACAAATTGAACAATGTTGCTATTAATAATAAAAAGAAAAAAATATGACTGTTTAAGGAGAAGAGATTATGCAAGACCAACCTTTCCAGAATCACTTGGATTTTCAGCATATATGAGATAGAGCGGGGGAAGAAGACCAATATCCATCATTGTATACATGCCATAACCCAATTTATCCATATATTCCTTGCTAAAATCCTGCAAAGTCAATAAATGATCGTTGTGAATAGAGACACAAAGGCAGGCAACGAGCACAAAAAGAGCTGTACGTAAACAAACACATGCAATTACACTCATGTGGTCTGGTTTCTGTGACACGAGTTCAGGCACTTGGCTTCAATATGTTTCTCCTTCAATTATAGTATCACATACCATGTAGACAAGGCCTCCATAGACCTGTGCAACTCGATCTTGAAGTCCAGCAACAATTCCAAGCTCCGTTTCTGCACTAAGAATCATCTCTGGTCTGATTTCGACTTTTACTAGGTGTCTAATTCGATAGAAGTCAAGGAGGCAGTTTAAGGCAGCACAAACAATGGCACTTGAACCGGAAAGCCCTGTCTGGAAAAGTCAAAACAATACATGCTTGTTAATCAACTAGTGAAAGAACATCATTAACTTCAACAATTACAAGATAACTGTACATTCTTGTTATAACAAAAAAGGCATCAATCACTCAAGTATTTCTTCATCTAGCGCAATGCTGCAGGATAGGCATATGCCAGTGAATTTTTTTCATGACATATCAACTATTCTTTTATATGTAATTATAAGTGTAGCTGAGAAGATATCACGAAAATGTCATGGATCAGGCCATGTAGGCTTGCAATAAGCAAAGAAGAGTGAAGGTTTAGGTTGGGTAACAAAAAGATCAAAAAACTCCATAACTGCTAGCTTAACAAACTCCAGAAATTACTTGCCCAAAATAAAGGGATCATCCAACTCAGAGTAAGAAGGTTTGCTTGATTCTCTGAGTATCTTTGAGACCTCTCTAACTTTGGTAACAATATCAAGGCATAATCTTCCAAGAACCATAAAATATTTACGGGCAAGAACATTCACCAGGGCCAGAGGCCCTAATGAGCCTGGAAACCATCTACAAGAATTGCATAAATGGCTTCAACAGGACACCTGTTTCATCCCTGCGACTCCATTACTTTTTTCCTTTTTCTTTTTGGGTCTACCCTGTCATGGTGATGTTTCAACTCTTGGAAAAGTTCTACTATCATCAAACTCAAAATGAAGGTAGCTAGGAAGACTTTAATCTAGAGGCCTCTAATCTTAGATGTTGACACATAACAAACATGCTCCTATCATGTGGACCGGTTATCCAAGAATTGAACAACACTGAATTTACCAAAAGATTGACGTAAATATTTGGTTTAGAATTCTGCATGATGACTAGTACACTTTTAAATTTGTCAAACTTGGGAGCAAATAAAGTAAATACAATATGCTATGCTATATTTTGCAAATACCGTTAATGATCATATTAATAAAGCAAAATAAATAGACTAACTTAAGTTACTATTCTTTTTTAAAAAATGTATTTAAATTCCTATATATAATTATTGCATGATGCATAGTGCAATTCTTTATTAGAACAATGCAACTGAAACTGTAAGCTCAGAGCATAATTAATACAAGCTCCAAATATTATTGGACAAATTTCACCAGTAACATATTAATAGGCAAATGAAGCACATTAGATTCAAATTTCAAAAGGTACCCAAAATTTATTTTGCAAACATAAATGGGGTTTATTTGAAGCTCCACCTGGTGAGGAATATTGGTGTCATAAGATAGAGTGAAATTTCCTTCTTTTAACTCGATCTTATTATCAGTGCAGTACTTGTAGAATAATTTACAAATTGCCATAAGCAAACGAACGCCTCCATAATATCCTTCACTTTGCAAACGACTGACCTGAGATATAGATATCAAAAATATATTTCAAACCAAAAAAACAACACTGAAAAAGTTATATTCTCATTACTCTATGCCCTTGTCAAATAATTTTAAGAAATAAAAAACAAATCCATCTGATCATCTTGCCATGCTATAGTTAAATCATATTGTCCTGGTTTTCTTCATTATATCATGTAGACAAACATAAGAACCATTTAGTTGCAATGACTATCATATAAGAAGCAATGAATTGATGTTGAAACTCAAAAACAGAACAGCATCTTCTGCATTACTCTTCGATCTAAATTCACATCATGCAGAGTAGGCATCTCATCGAGAGCAGAAGTCATTTTTTTCAAACTCTACATCCGAAACATTTAAACCCACGGACAGTATTTCTATGCGAACAAACCAAGTAAGTACTAATCTCGTATGCAGAAAATTACCAAATGGAAACAAGAAATCATCCAATATACTCCGATCATTCCAAAAATTTCATTTTTTTTAAAAAAAGAAAGAAGACGAAGAGATATATCCGCGTTCATAAAAGCTATCATATAACCAAGTTCTAGAGTTCCAAGAAAATCCTTAATTACCGAATGTAAATCCAAATATTTTAGCTGTTTATGTCGCCGGATTCGTCCATAAGCAACGAATCCAATCTATACACCAGACCAACAAAGATCTATTCGAAAATAGGAAAGATCAGGAAGATCAGACAGAGAAGGAAAAAGAGGAGACCAAATGGTGGATGGAGGTGAAGGAGATAAGATCGTGGGTGGGGTGGGGGCGGATGATGAGATCGTCGGAGGGCTCCAGCCGGACGGAGGCCCAGAAATTCCCGAGCGAGAAGGAGATGGTGCGGCCGAAGTAGACGTCACTAGGGTTCCCGAGGAGCCCTATCCTCGCGTACGCCTGGTGCTCGATCGCAACCTCCTCCTGGCTCCCCATCTCCGCCGCCGCTGCCTTGCTCCGCTTCTTCCCGCGAAAGCGGTGGCAACACTCGGCCTTGTCGTCGTCGTCGTTGTCGTCGTCCGATCCCCGCATCGCCGCCGATCGCCGCTTTTGTTGACACGGAAACCCGTAGTGGGTCCCGCTGCTACCGAAGTACAGATGTTTCCAGCTTTCGAAATGATCCGGATGTGTGAATGGGTATAGGGATCCGAATCCGCTAGGCTGGAAATCATTGAGCAATTCTATATTTGCGTGGCCCCGAGATTCTTGGATTATTTATTGCATGGGATTTCATATAAATATGGATCCGGTCCGAGTTGGCCCAACGTTTTTTTCTGCTCCGGATCTGTTAGGTGCTGCCGCCACCTTAAGTGAATCTATCGGCTTAGCTCTCCAGCTCATCAAAGTCAAACTACGTGTATCGCACGGCTCCATCACTTTCTCTTCCACGTGGACCGCCGGTCGGCCGCCTAACACCTTCTTTTATCCACCACTCCGGAAAGGCAAGACCACCGGATCGCGGCGTCGCCTGCATGTCGTTGACGGAAAAAAAAAAAAAAAAAACACCCCAATCCTCGGATCAAACCAACATCGTAATTTAGAACTTCTTAGTTAAAAGCTAAATAAGTCATCAAGATAGTAGCACAGTTGGAACAGAGCTTTATTTTTACCGTTGTGGTGTAGGTTCGAAACGCGCAGGCGTCGATTAAAATGCGGGGACCGAATGCCCCCTACCTGGACACGCTCGGTGGGAGGAACCAGATGGCGCTGGGATGACATACTCACACGTGGGGCAACCCACGGGTCGGAAAGGGCATGCGGATAAGATTTCCTCCCCCTGCGTCCGGCAAAAAAAAGAAAAAAGAGCTAAATAACGATAAGAGGCGTTGTCAAGCTAGAATATCAAATATTATATTCCGAAGAGTTAATCAGACTTAACAACCATTACTTTAAAAAGTTTATCAGTAAAATATTTAATACATATTATAAAAATTAAATTACAAACAATCCATTCACGATTAACTATGTCCCAATAATATACTAAAAATTAGAAGATATGGTTTACATAAAGTCAAGTATAAATATCAAAAAAGAATAAAGTTGGAGGTGAAGCCCTAAAGCTAAACAGGGCAGTTGGAGGTGAAGCCCTAAAGCTAAACAGCGCAGAGATTGAACCATTTAAATAAGCACAAAAACTAAATAGAAACCAACCAAGAAAAAATGACCCAAAAGTCTCAAATATATTTAGGGTTGAACCATTAACCATAATACATGCGAAGAGCAGACTTCCCCGACATAGCTTTTTCAAGTTGGAACCTTTTTTTTTTTGTAGCTTTACTACGTTGACATGTAGAAAACTTGCAAGAGTTTTTAATATCTTTTTGCACTAATTTTGAATAAGATTTCCATAAGAACATAGTTCAAAAACATATTATAAAATTGATTAATAATAATTAAATAGAATAAACAATACTATAATTTCTTAAAGTAAGAAGATGACAAACTTGAAGGAAATCTAAATAACTTTCTCGTTATACAATTATATTCAAAAATCAGCCAATCCATATTTTGTACAAATTACATTCCTGACTCGGAAAACCTGAACCAACATAATGAGCCAGCGAACTAGCATGAAAGGGTTAGGAGCACTTTTATCTAAGCCTCAAAATCATTTTGCCAATTCTATAAAAATAGAAAAGAAACTGCAAATTTAAAAATAACTACACTTTTCTTGCAAAATCCTCTAGAAGATCAGAAGTTGTCACACAACCCACTCATGTTCGGCCTGGCAGGATCTCACATGTTGAGTCAAGCTAGAGCAATGCCTAACCCATTCATGTTCAACTCAATTAAAATCAAATCAAAATAAACAACGAAATATACATCATATTATAATAATTATTTACAAAAAAAAATATAGTAATCATTAATAAATAAAATATTGTTTCACCATTAACTGCTAGGAAGAACTTAAATGGGGTCTAGCTCAAATAGCACTGGCTTGATCAAACCCGGACTGTCAACATCCCCAATAACAAATGCAAGTGCTATCAGCCCCAATAACATATGTAGATGCCATCAGTCCAGGTGCTCCACATCATTCATTACATATCCTCAGTATCCAAGACAAACAACAATAAAGAGTCAATTACTGAGATCAAGTATTTCATCGACAATTTTAAAGCAAGCAACATTCATCAGTCACTCGTTTTAAGAGAGTCCACAAACTCTTTAACTAGCTAATAGCAAACTTCAGCAGCGCTCAGTCCTGGGGGGACTCGCTGCCCCTAGGAGAGACATGGTTACCATCATCCCTGTCATCCCTAGGGCTGGGGCTCCTCCCGTTGGTCTCAGGGCTCCGATGCCTCAGGCCCATAGGAGGGCTCTCTCGCTCCTGGCTCATAGGGCTCCTGCTGTCCTCCCTCCTCGGGCTCTCACCATAATCTGACCCATTGCGTTCAGCTTGCCTCCGTTCTTTAGGTGGAGGGCTCCTGCTATCATCAGGTGACAAGCTGTGCTTTCTCCCCTTAGATGGAGATGGGCTCCTTGCCTTCGGGCTCCTGCTGTATCTAGGGCTCCTTGATCTCCGGTCATCGCGTTCGAGACTGCGCCCATCCCTTCTGGGTGCAGGAGACCTGGACAGACTGATCATAGACAGCACAAAGTTAAAAATGCTCATGAACTACATTAGCAATATGTAATGAGATTTGCATTCAAAAAGAGAGAGAGCTCTTCAACACCCAAAGGGCCCCCAAGGGATTCGACAAACAATATCCCCAAATAAAAAACAAAAGACTAACTGCTATTAAATGAATCCGCGCACGCAAATACAGCAATGAGGCACACTTAAAGTGAGGGATGCATCGAGTTGATTTTTTGAGGATGTAGATCCTGATGTTTGCACTCCTTGATCTAGGGAGTGCATATTCTGTCATAACAACATGCTACTTGATTTTAACCAAAACGTAAAAGTTTTTCCTGAATGAATTGCGAAAATCGGGACACAATTCTGTTAACTAAAACAGTATGCTGGAAGAATTCACTATCAACCCAAATTTTTCTTTAACAAAACCCTACAATATTATTTATTGAAAGAAGAAAGGTAACAAAAGCCAGATTGTAAATAAACGTGCTACTTATAAGTCGCATTTGCAGCTCTCCCCAAAACCCCTCCTGAAACCAAAACCACCACCAATCACCACAAATAAAAGAAAGAAAAGAAATAAAGAAAGGAGAAATGAAGAAAAGAAAAACAGTAGATCTGGAAAAAGGACTCTAGAGAGCATAGTATGCAGTACCGGTCCGAACCGGACGGTACTGGGCGTACTGTACCAATTCAGTATTGGTATCCGGTACAAGTGGCGTACCGACACTCAGTATACCCAAAAAAAAAAATTCTGTACCATACTGTACCGATACTGTGCTAGTGTGGCGTCAATACGGAGTCCGATACTAAGACGGCGAACCTTGCTCAAGAGATTGGTTAGGCCTATTTTCCCCCTTTGGAACAAAGAAACAAAAGACGACCTCAAGTAAAAATAAACAAGACCAGCAAGCAAGCAGATATGCACCCATTCACTAAAATGTGAAAAGCACATCAACTAAAAATAAATAATAAATAAAACAAATTTGACAAGTCATTTGCCCTTCCAACTTGTAACAACCACCCACCACCATGGGGGGAAGGCCCACCCACCCAAAAAAAAAGGATAAAAAGCTGAAACCTAACTAGAAAAACCCCTCAACTAGCCTTTCCAAATGATCCATGTTTACCGAGTTTGGGGGACACCTGACAGAAAATTTTGAAACTAAGGCCTCCAAAAATAAATAGCAAGTTCAAACAACTGGTCCATGCGCACCACACAAATGTAGTACTATGATAAAAATAGTAAAAGGTTAAAATATTTTACAAGCAAAAAAGACAGCCAAAAAAAGGCAAACAATGATGAAATTGGTTAATCAACAGGCAATATCAGGGGTACAATCTACATGACACAAATCACACAAGGCATAGCAAACAGTCCAAACAGCCCTATATTGAATTTACCATATTTTAACTTTTCAAATTTACACTAGCATCATGCCCTCATCCAAAACACTGATCGTTCTGCATTCACAAGGATATATAATTCTCAGCTTAATGCAAATTCACATCAAATGATCGAAATCTGTTTGCAGTCCAAAAGCTCTAATGTGTTCCCACCAAACTAATTGAAACACTTGAAGCCAGCAAGATGTTATCAGGACTTATTTTTTTCAGTATGTTTAAAAGCAGCTGAATTCCATTAACTGTTCAGGAAAAAGTTTAGAACCATACAATATGTTTAGCATACCTGTAACTACGGCTTCGGCTGTAGCTCCGACTTCGGCTCCTACCACGGCGAGGAGATGGGGATCGTGAATAACTCCGTCCACGTCTGCAACATCAACAAGCAATCAGTTAGTCAAATCCAGATTGGCACTTCCAGTAAATAATTCATCAAAAAGGAATCCAATGCAAGTTGTAAAAAATAGCCTACCTGAGACTCTTGGGACTATTTTGGCAGTTTCTTTCAATATGACCTCTTTCACCACAGCGATAACATTTGTTCTTCCAGTCTCCAGCTTTGCAGTCTCGAGCCCAATGGCCATCAATTCCACAATTAAAGCAACGGCCTGATCCAGGAGGAGGGCCTCTTCCCAGATATTCCCGAGAACCTCTAGGACCACGTGGACCCTATAAATGGTGGGAAAAGTTATACAACAGGGCCAGAAAAAAAGAATCAATTATAGTAATATTCAGTTTAAGCACCATTTAAGTGACATACCCCTCTGGCAAATTCAACTATAATACGACTTCCATCAAATTCTCGCCCATCTAAGCTATATCTAGCATCGTCCGCATCTCGTGGATCACTAAATTCCTATTAAAGTGGTGGGCAGACACCAAAAAAGCAATAGGGGAAAAGCTCATACTTGAAGAAGAGCACATTACTGTTGCTAACAAATGTAATGTCAAGAAGCAAATAATAACTAAAGAAAGAGTAACGCATAGAGTAGAGGTATACATACAATGAAGGCATAGTCACGCTTCATGTCCACATCTCGTACTCTGCGGAAATGGTTGCCAGAAACAGTAAGGCCATCATGACTTAAGGAGCGGAGGGTATGTTACTTCGCCCCTCAGAAGAACAAAACACCACTTTGTGGTTGCAGCCAATTCCATAAAAACACGCAATAACACTACAGAAAGAATCGCCAAAGTCTCTTATAAACTTTGCAAGAATAGCCACCAATTCCACCAAGGGCACCCTCTCACCACAGACCTCCTGGTTGGGCAAAAACCCAACAACCTTCAACAAGATCGTTCAAGTTAAAACACACAGACACCTTTTCTCAACCTTCTCACAAGATAATAAAAAGAAAAGAGACATATACCCAAGCACAAAACACTGGCTTGGCAAAGGACTATGTCTGATATCACCTCAGGGAGTCACTTCAAGGTCCGCACTACAACTAATTGAATAAACAGATTTCAAAAACAGCAACTGGAAAGGTTGCCATCACAATATATCAAACAGTTAGAATCAAAAAAACCCATGCAAAAGATGTGCCAATTTTTTAAACGAGAGTCTGAATAAGAAATGACTTTTTCCAGTAAAACCATAAGCAATAAAAATACTGCCACAAGCAAACAAGGATCAAGGACTCGTGTCTCAACTAGTCATGGAGGAAAACTCAAATTATAGATGATAAATGACATGTAGAACCACTAGATATAGAAAAGAATCAGTGGACTGTTGTTAGGACAATTGGCAGCTACTCGGAACAAGATGTGGCATGTAAACATACAAAATGGACATTAACAACATCATCACACTTGCACACCAATCGAAACAAAGCATGCAGTACTGCAATATAGTTGGCTATATTACCTTCCATATCTGCTGAAAAGGTCTTCAAGTTCACGTGGTCGAGTGCGAGATGAGAGATGACCAACATAAAGACGCGTGCCACCATAGCGATCATCGTAGCGAGGCATTTTCTTGCTGCAACTCAAATTAAAAATAAGCAAAACACATATCCAGAAATTAATATACCACAAAATTCTGATAAACAACTGTATGTGCATATGCATATAGCAGCTGACTGGAATCAAGATAAAATGGAAAAACAAAAGAAGGAACTGGGATGAAAATTATCAACTAAAAAGTCTTTAAAAAGAAGAAGAAGAATACAACTATACTAGATACCATACTGTAGCTATACAATGAAGTTTCATAGATGAACACATAATTAAACATATACTCTAGTGAGTATTAAATGTATGTCACATATTTGTCTACCAGACATGTACTTCTATATACAATGTTCTTTTCATCACATCTTTGTTACTAATAGTATTAAGGTGGTACAAAATATAGTTCAGGACTGCCTTCATGGAGGCATAATAAGAAGTGCACATTTTAAGTGCGTTTTTTGTTGTATAATATAATTTCTCAATAGCACTAAAACCAGGAAATGGAAATTTCAACCTTTTCGGTATAATTTTGTGATGTGACGTTCTTGCTTTCTTTACCATCTCATTCTCTATTCAACAACCAAAAAACTCCTCAAAAAAAAAAAAACTCCTTTTCAAAAACCAAGAAAATACAATCTTGAACAATAACAAAAATTCATAACTTTGAAAGACTCCAAGCACAACCTTCAAAGTTTGGCGTGTGGGTGCTCATCTCAACCTTGATATTTTACAGATCTTGGCCAAATTTTCCATTAGGAGAAAATCTTAGATCAAACACTGATACCAAGAGAATGTCCAGAACTCGAGTCATGCCGAGACGAATGGACCGTTCCAATGCTCAGCAGATCTCTAGATTTATCTAAAGGAACAACTACGCTCACGAATTAGGCTAAAAGTTTGGGAAATAACAAGTCGCAAAGAAATGCCGAAATGCTAACAAAAAACAGAAATTTCAGACCACATATAACCCTCCATCCCTCCCCGGTTCTATCTCTCTCCAAACCCTAATCTATTACAGCTCCCTCAAATCAAAATAATATCGCAGGCATCGAAACTATTTGATCTCAATACTAACGCCTATTCGACCAAAACCAAGAAAAAACTAAAAAGACAAACCAGAAACAAAGAACATTCAATTGTGATCACAGCAGGAAACCAGATCAGATCTAATAGCATCAAAGCGTGGAACAAACATCGCAAATCCACAAAAATCTTCCTTGAGAGTGGAAGAGACGTAATATCGAACCAATCGATCGACGAAACGATAGATTCGAATGAAAATTCGGACAAGAAACCCTGGCATCTGGAGTCGAGACAGGACCGCACCTGAGCGACGCCTGAGCGAGGAAAACCCTAGCCACTCGAGAGGACGCTTCGCAGGCAGGCAGGCTGGGGCTTCGCGATAAGTATTAGAGGACTCGGGATTTGAGCGGACGGCTCAGATGGTCTTGACCGGATCAGCTATTGCCTGCGTTCCTTGTGTGTAGCTCTCGCACAAACAAAAAGTTGTATGGGTAAGTGATTAAATAGAATGAAACATTACTATTTTTGTTTTTTGCCACATTTTCGTAAGGGGGTGGATTAGGGGGGTGCACTGCACCCGTGATTGAAGGGATGGTAGTGATTCATGTGGAACAAAGTTGATGGGAGGCTCTCCAATGGGCTTGCCCATCCTTTGATTTCATGATCTATATAGAAGGAAAATGATTTGAATTAAAAGCGAGAGGATTCTCGAATGAATGTAACTTGATGTTTTTGGTTGCCATGTAATAAGGATTGGACGAGGTTTTTCTTGCTTTCATAATGTCTTCAAACTTTATAGATGTGATAGCTCCGACGTAATAGAGATGCTTTATTTGGATGGCAATCTAGGGGCTTTCTTGTGAGATTGCATTTCGACGTGTGATAGAAATATGGAATGCAATGAACAAAAATATGGAACCATAGAAAGATGATAGTAACTTCTAATAAATCCTATTCCAAGTTATAGTAAAATATATCATTATAGTCGGAAAAAGATAGCAAGCTCCTCAATTACAAACACTCAAACATGATACCAATATCAACCTGCGATGATAAAACCATGTCACTATAAAATTAAAAAAATGAAGGTTCATCTCTTCTCGCGATCAATTTTGCACGCTATGGGTAGCAAACTATTTCCTTAGTTATCTCCTAGAGAAATATGGTTAGCTTTAAATTTTTCTTTTTTCTAGATGCATACTTTGCTTTAAGCTTAACTCTATTAGCATTAATTCGATAGAGATCCACTAGGTAAGGTGCTAAGCAATTGCCCACCATACTTTGAATTGCTAATAGTTTTGAAAACACATGTAGCTCGCATATGTTTGCCGTAAATTGGCTACTGTATAAAGGATTCTAGCCCATGCTTGTGAGCAAATTATAGATGGAAAAGGGAATAATGAAAAATGTTGGATGTATGGCTATATGGCATCTGCAATCTATGGCGATGAAACCAATCCCTCAACTTCTCAGGTATTGATCATACCATCAAAGTTCGCTTTGAGATACTATAGTTTTGGGAGGTTCATGGTGGACATGGATATTAGTCTAGGATATTTTGCTCGAACTAATAAAAAACTAAATGGTCTTTTCCTTGATGCACATTTTTCTTTTTTTTAATCATTTCTTTTGATGTAATTGAAAGAATAACAAAATTAGATATTATAAAAATGAGTCATTTGAAAGTCTAATCCAGCTACAAATATTTGATACTTAGAAGCCCATTAAAATAAGTTTGCTTCAAAAACCGCTTCTCTTATATAATCATATTCTCCAAATTATCCGTTGCACTTAGAGAGGGTGATTGAAGATATGATGGAAAATGTATGCATTGCATGTTGCTTGGAGATTTCTGCCTTAATGCATTGCCAAACAATCCTTTTTTTTTAAAAAAAAATGCTCGTGATGATCTAATTCAAGAAATACATCAAACATGAAGCCTAAGCTTGACATGTACTACACCGCATTCACTATAAATAATATAGTTTATTGCATGATGGACGTCATTCGCGCATTGGCTTTTTTTTATTTGTGTGGGTACAACGGCTACTCACATAGATCTAGCGTGAGGGCAGCCAGCAGAGTCAAGAGATAGAAAGGAGGCAGCTCAGTCTACGCCCCTTTTCGCCTCCCGATGCACATGCGCGAGCTGAAAGGTGCATTGGCTTCATGAATCTCACATGAATATCACAAATGATGGGTTGGGTTTAGAGTGGATCAAGTTAGTTTTCTTACAAATTTTATGCAGAATCACATTCATCCTAACAATGGATTGGAATCACTCGGTTTGAACCTTGAATCATACAGCTTAACCCAACAAATTTATGAGAACAAATGGTTGCTTTTACTGATGGTTAAGCTACGTATAACAAAGTAACAGATCAACCATAAGAGGCTTAACCCGTTCGCCTCCTCCCTTCCTATTAGAGCGCTCGCCCCACAAGTTTACCCCGTCTTCCGGATTGCATCTTGTCCTCTAACGTCCGGGCCTCTAATTATTCCTACCAGCAAAAAAATATTCAAACCTCTCGTCATGGTGATCGCCTCCTCTGCCTTCTCCTCTTCCTTCCCCCCCTACCCCCCCACAGCTTATTCACTTCTCTCTAATGGGATCTTCTGATCCAGTATAAGTCCAGAGAGAGAGAGGGAGGTGGGAAGAAGATGCTGCAGAGGGCGGCGAGCAACGCCTATTCCTGGTGGTGGGCCAGCCACATCAGGACCAAACAGTCCAAATGGCTCGACAACAACCTCCATGGTTAGACTCCTTGATCTCCATTATATTATGTTTTTCTAAACATTTCATTAATACGGCCAAGTTTTGATGCTCATTTGTTTCTCTTCGAAGAACATTTTCATATACTACGTATGAGTGATGGCAGACTTAATTCATACGAGCCACAATCATAAAATATGCCGATATGATTACCATTTGTAATGCATTTCAAATTTAAATTTAAAATAATAAGAACGGGATTTTCATTTTTTAACTTTATGTTTTATTTTCATGTGAAAGCATTTTAATGTTATTTGGCCTGCTTGAGCATAGGATCTTTGCAAAAAATTATCTGGCTGAATAGAAAAAGAGAACCCCCTCCCTCCCTCTCTAATTTATTTTGCAATTTGGAATTCATCATAATTTTCCAGCAACAGTGAGTTCCTGTAATTTCACCAAGCAATTCTTTTGGTTCTTTTTTGAAAGAATAGCATGTAGCATATGCTATGAATGCAAGAGGTAGTACAGATGGTTGCTCAGTAAAATCTTTTATTACTTGTATAATTTGATGAACTTTAGGTGGTGCGCCTTTTTGTTTCTCTCATTCAAAGCAATAAATAAATTCTTGTCAGATATCTCCAAAGTGACATCAAAGCAATAAGTAAAACAAGCAAAGTATGATTATGTTGTTAGAATATTTTCAACATATTTTCAAAGTAAATCTTAGCATGTTATTAATTTATGATTAACATATGTGATACTTGGGAAATTATAGGACTCATTGCGGGATTTTTTTTTTCTCATCAAAGTATTTTTTTTAGAAAGCTGATTCCTGAGAATATGATGTTTGAAAAAATGATTTTAACATATATGGTTGACTATGGAAAAGTAGCTATTACATAATGGTTTATATTTGGTTGAGCATCTATTTTTTTGAAAAAGTTACTGATTCATTGATTTTGATGGCTTGAGGATAGTTTTGGAAAAAAATCTCAATTCTCTACTAGTGGAAAAGTATCCTTTTCATATCCTTCATGGATTTTTCTTTTTCATAAAATATGAAAATTTTATTCCTATAGGAATGCTGCTTTTCATCTCTATTCTTTGAAAATTTCAAACAAAAGGCATTTCTTTATTTTTCCGTTGACCATATTTCCCTCCTTCTTTCTATAGTGTTGAGTGACCCAGAAATGTGCACATTACATGTTATAGATGGTTATGATCCCACAATTTAAAATTATTTTATAATTTTTATTTATTTTCATAAATATGCTTCCAACTTTCTAAAATGCACTTTTCTTGCTCCTTTCCCTCAAAACTGAACAGCCTAGGGTTGGTAACTTAAAGTTAGACTAGGTATAGGCGTATAGCACAGGGAGATAGAGAACAAGAAGTCCTATGGGCTCAACATTCCGGGGAGTTTGGGTTTTATATTAGAATGCATAGTGGAGTAGGTTATTCTTCTATGGCGTCCATATTCATCTATTTTTGACAAAAAATGACAGCATGATTGCTTTATTTGATTCTTTCTACTAAATCGAATTTTTAACACTTATTCTTGATAATGTGTTGAACTTATCAAGTAATCCATAAATATCACTATTCTATTGAAGGCTACAAATCATTCAAACATTTCAGAATCTGTATCCCTCTTAATCAAGACAAGCCATTCTCTTAAAAAAAATTGTCATTGTTGTAACGAATGTGTCTACAGGTTGGCTCAATTTCAAAGTTAACTGAAATCTTATCTGTCACTCATAATAACTTTCTTAGGAGGTATCTAACCAATTCTTTCATGAGTTTTATGATACTAGGCAGTCTATATTTTTATCTTCTTGTCCTTTGCTCTGAGAGAACAACGAATAGCTTTGATGTGTTTCCTTTTTCTTCATGATTTCTTATATTTTTTGAGAAAAGGGAGTCTAAGACGCAATGTTGCTTATTTATGAACAAAATAATCATGTCGATATTGTATATGTTCACTACATTTTTTCCCCTGAGAGAACACTGCAAATTTGTGTTTTGGTAGTTCATGATCTAAAGTTTCTGGAGTTTTTTGGTCTGCAGAGATGGAGGAGAAGGTGAAATCCATGGTCAAGCTCATAGAGGAGGATGCTGATTCCTTTGCTAAGAAGGCAGAGCTATACTTCAGGAGGAGACCGGAGCTCTTGAACTTTGTTGATGAAACCTACAGAGCATACAAAGCATTGGCTGATAGGTATGATCGGATATCAGGAGAATTGCACAAGGCCAACCACACCATTGCAACTGCTTTCCCTGACCAAGTCCAGTTTGAAATGGATGATGATGATGATGATAGCTCTCCAAAGGCAATCACTTCTATCGACAGCAGTAAATTTCCCAAGCCACCGGCAGAAATCCCACCATTTAGTTTGAGAAGCATGCCTAGAGAAAACCAGCCTGCCTTGAAGAAGACGAACCATAGGAGGATTAGCTCTCAGATTAGTAAAGAGAAGGCACAGAAAGAGATTGACAGGCTTCAGAAGGAAATCCTAGTGCTGCAGACCGAGAAGGAGTTTGTCAAGAGCTCCTATGAGAGTGGACTAAGAAAATACTGGGACATAGAAAGGCGGATGACCGAGCTGCAAGAGGAGGTTTCTTCATTACAAGATACTTTCAATGCCAGTGCAGTCATTGAAGATGATGATGCCCGAGCTTTGATCGCAGCGAAAGCCATTAAGTCCTGCGAGGATACCTTAGTGAACTTGCACAGGCAGCAAAAGAGATCGACGGAGGAGGCAAGAATAGAGTCAAAACGAGTCAAGGATGCCGAGCAGAAGCTGAAGGCACTTAGAGTTGAGTGCGGTCAGTCTCAGATGGAGATTGAGGAGAACTCTGATCAAAACACGGAGCAAAATTCTGACACCATGAATAGAGAGAATGAAGCTTGTGCTTTCAAACCAGAGAGGCTAGAGTTACAGTCAATATGCCAGAACGTAAAGGAACACTTGGAGATGAGCTCTGATACATCTGTGGTGGAGCTTGCAGAAAAGATTGACGAGCTCGTAGATAAGGTCATCAGCTTAGAGCTCACAGTGTCATCCCAGACTGCACAGATTCAGAGACTGAGATCAGAGACAGATGAGCTTCAAAAGCACCAGCGCAACTTGGAGGAAGATAAGGCAACTCTGATTGGTGATTCCAATATACTGACTGAGAGGTTAAAGCAAGCAGAAGATGAGTTGCAAAAAATTCAGCATCTCGAGAAGTGTGTTCAAGACGGAAAAGGCATTGTTGAAACACATTTCACCGAAGCCTGTGATAGCCTCAATGATCTTTCAGAGAAATTGCAGTCCCCTAAACATCGAGAAGAGAATAAGTCACTGGGAGATAGCCGGCAAGAAGGAAGGAGCAAGGAGATGGGTTCGGGCGACAGCAATCTACGAAGTTCCGACTTAGAGTCGCAATTAGAAGAGCTAGATGATATGCCAGACTTGCACAACTTGCTAGTGAAGGGATTAGAAGGCAAAGAAAAGATGTTGCTAACTGAGTACACATCCATCCTTCGAGACTATAAAGATACAAAGAAAATGCTTACTGAGATAGAAAAGAAGAATGAAGAATATCATGTTGAGACAATGGAACAGGTAAAGGAATTGAGGAGCGCCAATGCCATGAAAGATGATGAGATCCGATCTCTAAGGAAAATGCTGAGCTCATTACAAAGGACTGTCAATGAAAGTGCACCGAAGAACTCCGAGGATTCTGACACTAAAGTTTCAGACTGCATGGCAAAAATAAATGTACCATTTGATGCTGCAAATACTGATAGCCCTTGTGCAGAAGTAGACCTCAAGCTCTACCAAGTCAATGAATCAGACACCTCCTCAGCCATCGAAGAAAGATTTAGAGCAGATATTGATACACTGCTGGAGGAGAACTTGGACTTCTGGTTAAGGTTCAGCACATCATACCATCAAATCCAGAAATTCCAAACAACATTTAAAGACTTGGAAGCTGAGATGGAGAAACTGAAGGACATCAAACCACAGGAGGGGAGTGGTGGTGCTATGGTTGCTCCTGGGCAGACAATGAAAAAGGAATCGGTTCCACTTGAGAAGAAGTTAAGAGAATTGAACACCGAGCTCCAAGTCTGGCTTGAAAAGAATGGGCTGCTAAAGAAGGAGCTACAGTGCAGATTCTCATCACTTTGCAGCATACAGGAGGAAATATTGAAGGTCTCAAAAGAAAGTGAGACCCAAGATGTGCAGTTCACTCCTTATCAGGCTGCAAAGTTCCAAGGTGAGGTGCTCAACATGCAACAAGAGAACAACAAGGTGGCAAAAGAGCTGCAGACTGGACTGGATCATGTGAAGGGGCTTCAGGTTGAGGTTGGAAGGGCTCTGTCCAAGCTTCATGAGGACTTCCAGCTGACCGGATCAAGAAACCAACATCACCAACAGTCGCTCAGGCATGTATCGAGCAAGCATAAAATACCATTGAAGACCTTCTTATTTGGTGCTAAGCCCAAGAAGCCATCAATATTTTCATGCATGAACCCAGCACTGCACAAACAATACAGTGATATAAGAACAGGGTTTCCGACATAAAATTGGACTTGGTGGTGGATCTTCTTCGGTCCTCGACGTCATTTCCTCGATCACCTGCAGAGAGTTTTCTCGGCATCTTGCGAGCTGGTTTTTGGTTTCTTTTGTGATCTTAGAAGACTCATTTTTACACCTGCTTTTAGGGTCACAATACTGTAATAAGGAAACGTAGCCTGGTGTGTTATATTTTTCCTAAGACTACCAAAACTTCACATCATGTTTGTTGATTCAAGAAAACTTGTTAACCATTCACAAGATGGGACTTAATTAGTACTCTTGTGTCTTGAAATTATGCATTAGATTTGACAAACGGATTCTAATAGAAAGTGCACGAACTACTCAAACTGATGTTGTAACAAGACATGGTGTATAAATTATGTACATGGAACCACGAGCAAGAACGTGTGAGTCCCTTATGATGTGCCACTTGAATTTTTTCCTTGCTCGAAATCGTAACAATTGTCTTGCTATTCTCTATTTAATATTCCTCATGAGCTAAGATTTGGAGGACCCTTGGTTTAAATTTAACTCACTAGCATATATATGGAATTATCGGTATACAAATATATAACTTTGTTATAAATAACATGTAAGCATATTCATGCTGATCTGCTTGAACATAGGATTTTTGGAGGGATGATCGAGGGGAAAAAAAGACGTGCAGGTAAACAGAAAAAACGAATGTTCTACCCTCTCTCTCAATTTTTTTTACAATTTGGAATTCATTATAATTTTCGAACAATATCATTTCAAGAGCAGTGCATTCTTTCTATAATTCAAGCATATGCAATTTCATCAAGCAATTCTCTTAGAAGTAGCTGTTTCTATTCCCTCTTAATCTTATATATTTCTCTATTATCTACTTCTCTTATATGCTATTAACTTATGCTGGCTGTACATTTTTTTTCTTCTTTTTTTCTGAATAAATTTGGTGACAAATGGGGATTACACTTATTAGTCTCCTTTATCTTCAAAAAAAGAAGAAGGTATTTCATTAATAAAGATTATAAGTGATGCTAAGCAACCTTGGTAAAGTATATGATGATGCAACTCATGAATTTGTTGCCAAACATAGCAAGTTAATTAGTTATAGAATTAGAATTCAATGAATATGGGCCTTATGTGTGCAATTTAGCACTTTATACTGCATTTGGTTCAAAAAGAGGATTTGTTCTTCACCTAAAAAAAGAAAACAGGATTTGTTACTGGGCCCCACAAGATGAGGTGGTTGGGAAACTTTGTGGCGGTTGAACAGCCTCTCCCTAGGGAAGAGGCGCCCATATCTCATCACGCGGCTGAACCTAATACACGGTGTACTTTGAGAACCGCTCCACCCTAATCACGGAAAAGAACAACTCAAGCCACCAATCGCCGCGGCGTTGAGTATTACTAGGGAGCGCCCATTACCTCACACATCATCATCTTCTGCCATGTGGCGTGAGCCGATTGGCCCAGTCATCGAGCCCGATGAACTTTTTGTGCGAGTGCATTTCCGGCTTTCTCGAAAGGTTACGCATTAGTCGGAAGCTTTTAGCTTTTTTTTTTTTTGCTAAAAAAAGCTTTTAGCTTTTGGTCGAAAGGTTCACGTTTATCCGCTCTGCCTGCGGATCGAATCACGTACTATACTTCTCATTTGCTCGAATCATAAAACGCCACCAAATCATCGACACGTAAACCAATTCACGAAAAATACACGGAGAAGCAGACGGACAGCTGGAGACACAGCTTCGTAAACACACGGCACGCGTGCCACGGATGCTTTGCTTGGAGATGAAGGCAGGCCACACGTGGCGGCCATCCGATCGCCTCGCACGCCACCGCGTTTGCAAAGCGCGTCGCTTTCTATAATTAAATACTCCCCTCCATATATATTCGCGAAAAAAGAAACGCTCCCCACTCTGATCTCTGTCGCTCTCTCGTCTTCGTCGTTCCGGAATCGTTAACGATTGATCCTGGAGAAACGGTGTGGTTTTTTCCGCCTCTACATTGTGTGTTTTCCCCTTTGTATCAATCTGTTTGTTTATTTAGATTTTTTGGATCGATTGCGTGATGAATCCAATCGTTTCTTTGTTGTTTTCCATGTATTTGAGCATCATGTGGCGATTCTTTAATAGGAAAAACTTGAATCATCTGAAATTTTGTGGGTTGTCGTTCTATTTGGTTCTAGTATGTTGGAGTTCGTTGTCGGTAATTAAAAAGCTGGGATTTTTGTTTTGGGTAGGATATTAGAAAACCAGAATAATTTGTGATTAAAAGCCTACATCAAAAAAATTGAAATTAAAGGGATTTCTCGTAACAAGGTGATGGTTGCGGTGTTCTTCGTTGTTGGTTGATCCAATATTAATTCAAAACAAAAAAAAAGGATTTAGATTAGTTGTTGTATTTAGATATTTGCTTTGCATTGGATGAATTGCACCCCAATATTATTAAATGATGATTTTCGAAATTATTTGTGTTGTATAGGGGTGAAGTATGTTTGGAAATTCTGATGGGCTGATTATCCTTGGATTTGGTGTAGTGATGATGTAGACATGGGTTCTTGAATCAGCGATGGTAGTGGTGAATACAGGTTATTCGTCACCTGTTGGATTTGGAGAAATGCTCTCTCGTTTCTTGTGTTTGAGGGGGTTAGAGTGGGTGTAAGAGGACCCTATTGTTGCAAATTGGTTAAGACTTTCTTTGTTTTTGGGAACTCGGTCAAGACTTAAGAAAGGGGTTGAGTGAAATCACCATGAAAAGGGCTAACAGAAGGCACATTGAGTGACCTTGCATTCGAAAGTTTTATCTAATTGAAAACAAGAGTCACAGAGTCGACATCCGAGAATGTACATTAAAGTGATATGATATTGGCTTGGTTAAGACTTCACATTCTGCACCTTTGGTGCCATGGCCACTAAGATGTATTAGTGTGACTCCTAATCATGCATGCATGGACATACTCCTCCATGCATTCTTGCACACCTAGCACAAAGCACACACAAGTAAGCACGGAAATAAATAAATTATAAATCTTGGTCGCATACTCTTGTCTTCATTATTCATTTTTCTATCGCCTATAGGCAGACATGTCCACTGAGTATTAGAAAGAGCAGGTTTTATTTAATATTCCATCTTATTTGTGCATGCAATTAGAATTTAAAACCATAAAGCGAAGTAAGAGGGTACGGAATGTTGTTTTGTTTTTCAAGATGATCGTAGATGGAGAATATGTAGTGACGAGAATACATGAATCAGTTTAATATAATTTTTTTATGATAGGTTATATAATGCTTGCAACAAACTAGATGTCAGGTATTAGCACATTGACTTATTTTGCACCAATTTTTGTTATCACCCTTTATTGGTGATAGCATGCGTTTTTGGTTCTTCCTAGAATGTTTGGTTAGATGGCTTGTTCCTGAGATGATTTAGACTACTTCTATATATTCTTTGACCTTTTTCCCTCCTACTGGAAAAGGTGGTAAGTCAAATTTTTTATAGGATTTTGCTTGCTCGTCGCTGATACAAGTTACCACAGATGTTCCATTGATTCCAAGTAGTTCGTGCACATCTGTTGATACATCAGCAACCAGAACTTTGTTTTTACTTGTTGGTCTTTGATGATCATATGGCTGCAAAATTTCAAGCTAATACATGATGAAATCTCAAAAACAGACTGATACAAGAAAACATAAAAGCCTTGATCAACACATAATTTTGCAGGCATGCTCCATTAAATATGTTTATATGTGTGCTCCTGAATAAAGTGGAGAGTCTCAAATGAATTGCTGTTAATACAGAAAGAAAATAACATCAGGACAGGAAAAGAGCACAATGATCTTTTTTTTTCAGTACATCTTATTAGCTGTTGTCATTTGGTAAAACTAGAAAAAATAATTTAGGAAACCATTTATTGAGGAAGATTGGGGTCTTCATGGATAGTGAATAAAATGACAGATGAAATAAAACGGTGAGAAACTGATTGGGTTAGTAAATGTAGGAAAGAATGGAGGAGGGGTTTGTTGGTTGCATTTTGGTCTAGTATTGTGGATTGCGCACACTCAAAAAAAAAAGGAAAGAAAAAAAAATTCTGAACCAGAGTATATGTATTTTCTTTTCTTTCTCGCAATATTGTTTGACCGGTCCATGCTAGTGTGTGTTTTCACCCTGGAAAGTCCTCATGTTGCCTAGTAATGCATTTTGATTAGCCCAGTTGATACATTGCAGGGTTAAAATGTGCGCATCCGAAGGTGACAGTTTCTTCATGTTATCTTTGCATGGGAACTATACCTTACAACTCCTATGAGAAAGACATTACAAGAATTTATCGTTAACCAAAACAATTTTCATGATTCGGCAAGCTTCTGAGTAAGGATATATGCTAAGTTTGCAGTCTTAGGTAGTTTGTGTACACTGTCTGATCAGAATCTTTTTGTTGGTTTCTCATGGGAGACGTGGATGGATGTATGTCTACATCCTCAAGAAGACTGGTTGTCCTTTGGTGTTTATCACCTTGTCACATGATTCATATATATGGCATGTGTCACAACCTGATTAAAATTCTAATAAGAAAGTCGTCCATGACTTTTTTATCAGTGTTGGACTTGGTTAAACAATTTGTGCTCTTGGATCATGTGGCTTTATTTTTAGTTGTTCTTGGTTGAGTTCAAGATTGCTGAAAGATATTCGACATGTCATGCTCTGAATTATACTTTTTTTGGTACAAGTTTTGATTTCTGAATAATACTTTTGATTTGTGTTTTTTGTCCTTTCTTTTGCAGTCATCTCACTAAAGAAAATGGGAGGTGGGAAGGATAAGCCTGATGGCTCCGACACGAGTGACAAAGGGTTTTTTATCAAACATCGCTTATGGGCTTGCTGGACATCCACCAGGATACCATGCTGGATATCCATATCCCCCACCACCTAGCCAATACCCGCCGCAAGGATATCTGCCAGCACCTGGCCCATATCCTCCACATGGGTACCCCCCACCAGGGTATCCCCCTTATGGATACCCACCATCTGGATATCCACCTGCTGGTGGATACCCGCCATCAGGTTATCCTGGTGCCAGTCCTTCTGCTCCCCCATATCATGGTATTCATCATATGGCATCTGTGATTATTTTTCCTAGCCCTTAATGATATGCTTAGTGACCTTGTTAATTCATCAGAAACCACATGGTTCTTCATTTCATGATATTTTAATAGTATAAATCCATCGGTATTCTATATTCCCATAATCAATTGGCCAATGCCTTCAAGGCTGTAAAACACTGATAACATCATTGTAGATGAGCAGAGGTAACTCCTTAGTCTCCTTTTCATTAAAAAAAAACACCATTTTAGATATTTGTTGCTTCTATATATCATTATCACCATCATTACCACCATCAGCTTCAACAACAACAAAAATACCAAAGAAAAGATGCTAGTTCTCATTAGGATGAGCCCTTTTCCGATTTTATTGGACATATTCCTAAAACTCAACTTCAGTGAACACTTGAAAAGGAAATAACTTGAAGAGCCTTTGGTGATACTATGCTATTTTTCCTTTTTTTTTTAAATTTCAACTATTGTAATGCTATTTACTTTGGAAATTCTGTATCCAGGTCATGGATCTAGTAGCATGGGGGCACTAATGGCTGGGGGTGCAGCTGCTGCTGCAGCTGCTTATGGGGCTCACCATATGGCCCATGGCTATCATCATCTTGGCCATGGGATGTTCCATGGATACCATCATGGCAAGTTCAAGCATGGCAAGTTCAAACATGGGAAGCATATGAGGTTTGGGAAGCATCGAATGTTTGGAGGGAAGCATCGAATGTTTGGAGGGAAGCACCATATGTTCGGCAAGTTCAAGAAGTGGAAGTGATTGTAAAGGTTCTTAGATGGTTGACGTTGCTAGGTTTCCTCTATTTCTCCACTAATTATTGAATAGATTTCTGCTGACTCTGTTTGGGGGAGCTTTGTGCTTGACTATAGGCAGAATATTGTGAACATATAACCTATAAACTCTATTGATCTATCCTGCACTCTGTACAGTTTCTATTCCCAATGGATTTTTTTAATGTTTCATTTTTGTGAAATCAATGGCTGCATGGTATTAAGGTAAAGAGAGAGAAGATTGATACCATCTTATTGCTGACAGCCAGGGTTGTAATCTGGGTTATCCTATGGGGCTTGCCACCTTGCCCCAGTTCTGAATTGACTACATGGTAACAGATGTATTACATTTAGAAACGATACATGCAGGCATTTGTCTGGAGTTTCAGTCACCTAAGCAGACTATGTGCTGCTTGGATGGGTACATTTATGCTTTGTTTCATCTACAGGTTCTGAAATTGTGGATTGAGGGGAATTCTTCCACTGTCATGTTTTAGCTTCGCCAAAGATCTTCTATAATCTATAACCATGTTTGCTTCAGGTTTGTTCTTGGCTGGATTCACTCCAGGATGTTCGATTGTCTCTCATATCTTCCATGATCATAATATACCAGTGGATTGGTTATCTAATTTTGTGTCCTCTGTAAATTCTGAGTCGTTTCGGAATTCTTCTTTTTTGCAATGATCCAATACAGAGCATAAGTGCTATATTATCAGTAAGCTGGCAATCTCCTTGAAAGCTAGATCCTTCTATGTTTTGGAGGTTGCGATCTCTCATAATCATAAATTGACATGTTAAGCAGGTCCCAGTCTCTGCAACAATCAATAATTAAGAAGTTTGGTGATTATAGGAACATAGCGCATGAGTTTTAACGGTGCAATCTGCAATGACTCGGTCGTATATCAGTTAGCTTAATCTACAAATCTCATTCACCCATATCAGTTAGCTTAATCTACAAATCTCATTCCTACAAATAAGGCTCCCAAAATTGCATAAGCCATCGATGAGAGCAACCTGATAAATTAACTAGAATGCGACTGTTCGCAGCCTTCCTCCATAGGAAATTCTGGATTCAAATCCTGGCGCTGTTTCCCAATTTGATCTGTTTATTCCACATCCCTCATCTCCACCCCAGCTCCCCCTCTCACCCCTTTGATCAAACACATAAATTAGCCAATGATTTGTACATTTGGGTTAAGCATTAATACATGACTTGCTCCAATCAAGCCAGCATGGTCTGAGAAGCTTCCATCCTGTGATAGAAGTGAATGGTCACTTGGTCATTAATAGTTCCATGATGGAAGAGCCTCTCTCACATGCATACAAAAAGCTAAAGAAACATATTTCAAAAGTGCTAGCTTGATTAGCCTAATGAAGATTTTATATGATAATATTTCCTTATAAGTATGGACAGGAATAATTTGATTGCCATTTCTTCATGATGCTTGGCAAAAACAAAAAACAGCATGAAATCTTATCAACAGCTCAAGTATCTCTCTCCCAACTCCCAAGTATATTTGAATCTGTTCTGCCCTTTCCCGTAGCGATACAACACAATGCGCCACTTCAGCTAAAAAATACGAGAATTTTTCTAAAGAGCATTGTATTTGTCCACCCCTAAGTTGCCTTGGCGTATGATCCAGAATCTGCATTCAGTATTCCGAAGTCTGTAGAACATCTAACAGAAATTGGTGGAACACTATATATAGTACATTGTCGATTAAAAAAAAAAATCGATCTATAGGTTTTCATTATATCTGCTCCAGACCAAGTTCATCTTCAATGTCATCTCCATCTTCGAAAAGCTTTAGAAATCGAGCCTGGTCTTGTTCTCTCTTCCTCTTCTGCCAGTATTTGTGTGCACCAACTGTTCCCGCAGCAGCTATTGCAGAAACCAAAGCACTGATAACTATCACTAGAACCACATTCATTTTCTTGTCCACAGAGCCGCTCTTTGAGCTAGAAGTTACACCAGAATCTACAACTGGAACAACTGTCAACATAAGATTGGCAGTCATAACTCAGAAATGGCATGAAGAGGATAGGATAGATGCAAAATATATTATTGAAGATAAACTTCAGAGACAAGCATGCTGAAAATTTGGTCAAATCTTTTTTTTTTCAAAGAAAAAATTGGACAAATCTGCTAATAAGACTTCAAAAAGCAAAGCTCGTCGAATTAGGATAAAAACCATGACTGCAAAAACATCAAATATATACAAAGCAAAGGAGGGGGTTGGGTAGAGAGAGATTCTGACCACCACCAGCTCTACATTGCCCGCATATGAATGTGGCATTGAACTCCTTCTCCTTAAAATGTATAGATTTTCCATCTATAAAATCATCAAGACACAGCTCCCACTCATCAAAAACATCATCAGATTTTATCCTGTCCATCTCATACAGACCACAGCGCTTGCACTTATTATCTGTAAGCTCTGTCAGAGGCTGCAAGCAGAATAAAGCATCATAGTTAATTTCCTAAAAACAACCATTTCTCCTGTCAGCTAGGTTTCTGTATTTAAAGCTGAAACATTGATAGATGGCAGTTGAAAGACCCTTTATCAGTAAAGTAGAAGTCTGAGGCAAAAACAGGTATAGGAGTGTCCTTGGTTGCTCTTAGGGCTTGCAGACGGGAGGATTATGGATTTGCTAAAAAAGTGCCTTAACATTTACGAAAGGTTGTAATTTTTTGCTTAGGAGAGACATTGCAGGCAAACTCTCATAATTGTCAGCATGGAGGTGCTGATGAAAGACAAAAGTCCAAAGCTAAAACAAGTCAAATTTCAAGCCTAAAAACAAGCCAAAAGCTCAAACTGTGTGCTTTGTCAAGCTTCTCAAAAAAAAATTACCATCTATTCTTATCCTGAAATTAGACAATCCAGGTTTGGCAACATTTTCTTGCCTGATTAAATATTAGCATGCCTCTAGCAGCCAATGTCGAGTCCTTCCGGTCAACTTGGACAATTGACTCATATTATTCTATTCAGCAACGCAGGGACCATCTAGCTGTGGTATGCATCTGGCATAGGAAAGAGTATAATAACAGAATTTTCAACACCACCACCCGAGATGCCACAGCAGTTAGATCACATCAGAGGTAACTTTCTCCATTGGACCTTCCAATTGACAGAAATGCAGGTACATAGGATATCTACCTTCAGTTCCATACTGTTTGTGTAAGATTCAATCTAAACTTCATATATCTTTTCATCATCCAACTATTAGGAATATGACGGAACGAAAGACCAAGGAAAGGAATAAGAATGCACCAAAATGCAGGTGCTGCACCAAACGCTGGTGGTTCTTTCTTGTTGTAAGTGAATGCAACGAAAAGACCCGGAAATAACGAATAATGAGAGAATTCATTAGAAAAAAGGAAACATGTTGATTATATCCAAATTTTTTGGCAAAAAAAATGATAGTTCGTTATGGAGGCGCAGAATTTGGTCAAACAGCTGGCACGGCACTTTCCTCTGCTAATCCAAAAAGGCCCCCAACTGCTACTTTCTCAAAGTCCGGATCCGGCCCGCCCGCAACCTTTTAGGAGGGCATTTTAGGCCTCTTATTTCAAAGATAACAATAAAAAAGCTGATGCCAGTGATGAAGAAAAGCCAGATATAGCAAGGGGAATGTGATCTCCTTGATGTCTTGATCTTCATCAGATGTTGTTTTTTTTCGAAAGAGCATCTTCAATATAATGATGGAACTAATTGAAAGATAATGAGTTTTCAATTTTTTCCTTTTTTAAAGATAATCTTCAAATATGTTTGAAACAAATTGAAATATAAGTATGGAGGTAATAAATCTGTGATCCCACTCAGACATTGAGCAAAATATTCAAGCATGTCTATGCCTTCATCACATAACAATTATCCATGCATAATTTGGTGCAGAATTGCTGTATGTTGATGATTTGCCAAGAACTTCCTCTTATCCAGTGCTTAAATCTAAGGACTCAAGTCCCATCGGGGATGTCCCGTGAAACACCAATACGGGGTACCATCCTGAGTGTTGGGACAGAACCGTCACGCCATTGTCTTAGCATCCTAATCGGCACGTCTTGGGACATTTGCTGTCCCAAGTGTCGGGATAGGGCGGCTTATAATTTAGACAGTAATACTCTACTTCAAGATCCATGCTCAGCCATGAAAAAAAATGAGTTTCAACCTAATTGCTTATATGACCGAGAGGACATTATGGAGGTTTTGTGCTGTTCAGAATAGAAACTAGTTCTGAATGCTTAAGATTGACATTGTTACTAGGGCGATGTCCAGAGTTGTATACAACTGTTAAACCCTTTATATGATCGAAGACATTATGTCTTGAATTTCTTAACAAAAGGCATGCTAAGATCAACATAGATTTATTTCTATTTATTCTCTATATCAGTCAAAAACAATAAATAAATCATCAATTATTCAGGAAAGTGTTACTGTAAATCGACAAAAATAAGCAGTAAAAATCAAGTCAACCTTTTAAATTGCAAAAGGTGCGATGATCTAAAAATAAATTATATGCAGAGTTACTCTTGAATAATGAATTAGAGGAGAAAAATTCATTTTTCTATCCACTTTGGTGGCAAGTCGGAAATATGTCTTTCTTCAGTTCTATAAGAAGAAAAGAATAGTCTTGAGTTAACATTTTCATAGGATCTTATCTTTACAAGAATTTCTAAGATCTTAAATATGGTAATGGCAATGATTATGGCTACTGAATCAACATACCACAACCTATTAGAACTTAGAGTAAGAAAAACATATACAACACAAGGCTCTTTCTTCCCCACATAAGTACAGCAGCCAGTTTGGCATTGCTAACTCTGCAGAAGCTAATATCTTTCAAACTCTTTGGTTTTAACCATATCTAGCTTACATGAAACAAAAAAATTACAGAAGAGTGCAGAATTGAAATGGTCAGGATTCAGTCATTAACATTCTAAAAAGAGCAAAACTCATGAACACTTATTTTTTTTTTTCAAATTTATATGATCAATGGTCGGAGCCCACCATACCATGGTTTGAACCCATAACCTTTTCTCAGCGCTTGAGCTGAGGAGAGGGGTAACAAACAGCAAACCCAAGTTCCAATGGCAAAATTCTAGAATAAAACTCTTGAGTTTGAGTCAGCAGTAGAACATGAGACAACCATAAAATGAGGACACAAGAGTAGATTCAGAAAACAAAACCTTATTATCACACATCACCAAATTATTCATCCTTTTTTTTCTAAGCACTCAAGAGAAGTCATATACCTAAGCAAAGGAGCACCACTGCGACCAACCATATATACCTTTAATTGCTGCAAATTAAATTGACCAAAGAAAAAAAAATATAGCTATGAAGTAATTCTTGCTTGCAAAATTTCAAAAACTTTTCATTGAAGCCAAACCAGGTATACACCCAGTGATATGATAGGATAACATTTCCTGAGGTGAAGCACAGTTAATTAAGGCCAACCACTAACATATGGGAGAATGATTGTTATGTATGTATTTTGTACTAAGACAATTTATCTAAGGTTATTCACACTGCACCAAGAGAAACTAGTGATTGTGGAAGATAAATAAAAGAACGTAGCATAACTATGCAACATAACGAATTCATAATAATCTACATAATGGAAGAATTGCAGACCTGCCAAGATTCTTTGCCCTTGAAAGTGTAGAAGAAGTGTTTCTCCTTCACATCTGGCAAGATTATCTTGTTCTCTCCTTTACAGTAAAAATAAATGGTTGGTTTTCGAGGCAGAAATTCATGAGTCTTAAAAATTTGGATTGACCCAAGTGTAACATTCTTTGTTGAAAAGATTCCTGCAATAATGGAAGTTCTATTACTTTGAGCAAAAATATATGCCCCCATCTAAAAACTTCAAAAACTTCACCACGTAATGATAGAAACCAATTACAAATACATAATTGACAACTAGATAGCATTGTACAGCAAGGCATCAAACCACACCACTCATGACGCTTCTTTGTGTTTACAAATTTAACCTTTTTGATAAATCAATATACACATATGCAAAGAAAACCATATCTTCTTTTCAGTTTGCACTTTATTATTGTCTACTCTATCAACTGCTGCACACTCCACTATATCTCAATTTCCAAATTTTCCTATTCTTCCTTAACACCTCTCTATAGGATTGGATGTATACTCCATATCTTTCATAATAGATATAGGTAAAGCAACTACACATGCAACAATCAAGCATGGTATATCAACCTGCATCCATCCTATGCTTTGACTACCATCAAAAAGCATACTCCAAAAATAATTAATCAAGCTTCATTTCCTGAGTTCTTGCTTCGATTTCTTATATTAATTTTCAATGAGCTGAAAAAAAAAAAACACAATCGGGGGCAAAACTCAACCATCGGCATAGCATCTAAGGAAATGAATTCATAAAAATCAAATCTCCGAAACACCCTCCAGCTCATATTAAGTATTTTTGAGGAAAAAAGGAGAAAATTGATGAACAATGAAGAATCTGATGAACAACAATAATTTAACACCTACCCTAAACAAAACTTGTCCTTTCACCACCGTGATGATTAAATAAATTAATCTCCAAACTCGCTGCCAACTCTTGTTTTTGTAATTTTATTTGTAAACCCTGAAAATCATATCTAATATTTAACTAGAGGTTAGCATCGGTTCAAACTCTATTCTTTCTCTTCCTCTCTCTCACCATATGAATTGGAAGCCTACGAAATCTCTCAACTTTTCCCAAGAAAATTCAAATAAGAAAAATTCACCATTTGCATACAATCAATTTACTTTCTTTTCCCTCTTCAAATAAGAGGGAAATCCACGCAAAGTATCCCCAGATATTATTTTTTTAAAAAAACAGGAGAGAATTTGATTTCTTTACCCGGAACAGAGCACAGGATGATGTAAAAAATGAGTGGAAGACGGGAAATTGAGATTCGAGGAAGAAGAACGCATCGGGCCCTCTTCATATCGATCAACTGTGGGACAAACGAGAGAAGGGTTAAGCACGGAGAGAGAGGAGGCAGGAGGGAGGAGAGGGGGAGGAGACGCCCAGAGAGCAGAGAGGTCCCGAGGAGGAGGAGGAGAGATGGAGAGAAGGGCGAGGATTGGGTTCTCCTCCGGCGCCTCGGCAGTCGTCGCGGGAGAAAGCAACGGCCCTCGAATTCCGATTGGGCTGGGACTCTTGAAACGAATGGGACTGGAAAGGGGAAACGGAGTCCAATTCGAGCAACATTATATTTTTTTTTACAAAAAAACACTTTGATCCTTCAGGTTTCCATGAATAATACGGGATCCAAAACTTAAAATTGCAATTAACTCTATCAAATTAATTTACTATATCAATGTGGTCCAACTACCCAAATGAGTTATGCAGGGTTTGGTATAAATTATCATGTGACCATCATATGATAACTGATGGATGATATTGCTCCTAAAATATCCTTTCGTTTAATTAGGCTGGGAGAGAGTAATCGAAGAAACCTTAGCACCGCTATTTGTGGAGCAATTTAGAGTTCTTGTGGCAAAGAAAGATCTAGTCCTCCGCCATGCCAACCACCACATGCAACTCCCAGTCCTCCTTATCCACCTCCTCCACTCTCTTTTAATGCTGATCATACTCTATTTCTCTTTGGCCCCTTTCGACAGCTCTCAAGCATGGAGATGATGCCCACATGGAGGGTTGATCAAGCAGTTGGAGGGGTGTATAGAATCCCACATTCACCTCGAGGTAGAAGTCCTCCGACTTCAGTTATTAAGAGCCTACATGTAGCAACCTGGGCTCCAAGAGCTCTATGATTAGGACTTGTTGCAATTGCCTTTTCACCCACTTCATGATATCCTCCTCGCTTGAGAAACATTCTCAACTGTGGCCTATCAGCGACTCTAGTAGCACAATCTTGAATCTATACACATATCCTTCTCTTGTCGCTTATTATGCTATCAGTTTTTCATGCCATATATCCAAGTGACTACACCAATATAAATGAAATCGACACTATGCTACCATCTTTGCCACCCCTACCATCACCATCATTTACTCCAACCCAAAGTTCGATAGATGCATTTTAAATCTATGTCAACTTGTATGCTTTGGGGCTTGATGTCCCTATGGATGATGCCAGTGGCATAGAGGAAAACTAAATCACTGGCCATGATGAGCACAATGAGATGGTGCATCGAATAGTTGAGGATGTGGCTATCCTAGCGGGATGCCCAAGGAGTGCCACCAGGTTGTTGCTGGGCATATAGTCATCGACCAACAATCAAACATCTAGCTATGAATTGGCACAGTATCCTATATCCCCTTAACATTGTGAAGTTTAGATACTTCACCTTACTCGACACTTCATCAACTTCCAAAATGTCGTCTTCTTGATCATGATTGCCCAATCGGCCAACTTTGGTGGCAATGATGAGGCCTAGTGAGAAGTGGTTGAGGTACTCGAGGCAACAATGCTAGTATTGACATATATGGAAGGATCGAATAACCTAGATAAGGATGGACTAAAGGGAGGGGTAGAGGACGACCATGACCTTGTTGCATCTCTATGATAAAGAAGATAATAGAATAGATAAAATAGATAAGAAGAATATTGAGCTTGAATTCTAAGTTTTAAGATTCTCGGATTCCTACAAGAAATTGAAAAAATTTTCTGTAAAAGTACTTGATTTCTGCATTTATTTAGATCAGATAATAAGAAAAATAAATTTTGTTTAATTCATCAAGAATTCAGATTTCTTAGTGGAATCTTTTGGAATTTTGATTTAGAGGGATATAGAAAGAAACAACTTGGAGATAAATTAAAAAAAGTCTCACAAATCTCACTTTGGTGCTAAAAAGCAAAGGATTTTGGCTATATAGTGAGGTAGGGGCAAAATAGAGCATTGCTGATTTCCATACATATGAAGAAGTTTTGTGAGGTTAGAAGAGATGTTGGAGGGGCGAGTTCGGGTTCTCGGATGGGAAGGAGATATCTTAACTAAGGCCATGGTGGGGTCAATAAAAAGAGAGCGGAAAGGAATATGGAAGATAAAAGGCAAAAACTTCATTCTAGCTTCAATCTCGAGATAGAGAGCTATTCTGCTACCAGCACCACTATATCCTCTCTAAGAGATAAGGCACTAGAAGCGGAGTTAAGGCTCGAAAAGTATGGAACCGTTGCACCTGCAACAGTGTCCAACTTAGTCTTGAATCTCTCTTCTTTGCATCCACTAATGATGTTAGGGGCCGGTAACAGACAAGATTACATTGCTATAATAAATTATCTAGGTGGTGTTTGTTGTAATTTTTAAAGTTTTGGAGTCTATATGTTTTTGTACAAACTTGGAGGGGTTAAAGTATGTCTTTCCCTATTTTCAAGAGTTAATTGCTTTGAATTTTTTTTTGATTCATTTCATATATAATTGCATACTAATTAATTCTCTCTCCATTTTCATTAAAAGGATAACATGGATCATTTGTAAGAATTATACACTATCCCTTTTGTTTTTTGATAGAAAAGAAAATCTTTTGCTATAAATCAAAAGGAATATATGCAATGATCTAAATTTACATAATTTAACATGTAAACTAAAATATTAAAGACTTAGAAAGAAATTAAAAAATGCTAAATGACTAATAATGGAAGAGCCTTGTAAAAGGATATGGAAAGAGAAGATGGTGCTAGGTAGATGAAGGGAATGGCCAATCACTCATAGACGAGGATGAAGTTAATAAAAATGCTATTTATATGTTCTCATTTAAATATTATATTATTTATAAATTTCTAAATTTTTATTTTTGTTCTAATTTGGAAAGCCTTTCAAATACCATTCGTACTTTGTATAGCATATATTTGAAAACTGCATATAGATGCCCGATTCCATCTTAAAATATTTATTTACCAAACGGCAAACTTCGAATCAAGCTATGAAAATTGCCGAATCTATATGCCCATAGATTGAGAAAAAATATTATAGATTGTCGATTGAACCTAAAATAACTTATATATCTACAACGCCCAAGCTTATGCAGAAAAAAATATATCTTTAAGTCAAATATTGATCCTTTAGTTACTTGTAAGTTCTTAAAATACAACTTCACTTGGTGTATCACGATGATTATGGGCGAAAAAATAAAAATTGGGATAGAGATGTGGCAGGGGAAACGGATTCAATTGAGACCCGGTTTCTTTATCGATTCGCAGCCCATCTATGTGCCTTTTGCTAAGAAGCCCAGCCCATCTATGTTCGCCGCCGCGCACTTGCGTTTTCGCCTCTCGAAAGATCCAATAAAAACCCTCCACCTCGCCGGCCGTTGCCACAGACGATGGTCCTCTTCTTCGATCTCAGCGTCCCCTATCTCGAGAGGGATGACGCCGCCGCGTCGGAGAAGAAGGCCCGGCGGGATGCGCGGCTGAAGGCGGTGGTGAAGGCCATGGAGCTCGGCTACGCCGCCGTCGCCTACGACCGCCCCTTCCGCGGTGTCATGTCCGACGCCGACCGCTGCAAGATCCCCCCCTTCCCCCTCTCCTCTCTCCTAGGCGCCGCTCCCGCCCTCGCCTCCACCGTCGCCTTCCACCGCGACATCCTCGGCGTCCCCCTCTCCGCCTCCTTCCGCCAGTACTCCCGCCTCACCGTCTCCATCAGCGCCAAGTCTGCCGCCGCAGCCCTCCACCCCGGGAACCCCGTGCTCAGGACCTACGACATCGCCGCCGTCCGGCCTCTCAACCAGGTGGCCTTCGATGAGGCCTGCAAGTTCTCTGAGGTACAATGCTTCTTGCTTGTTTATATTCCTTTATTTTCGCTATAGTACTAGATTTATATATCAGAGTTTTCTTAAAATCTGAGAAGCGCAATTGCGTGGTGGTTCCTTTCTTTCATTCTTCCTTCGATAAACTATTGGCAGTGCATGACATTGTGAGTTTCTGATACTAAACCCTAAGTATGCGTTTTAGTAACCACCATCCAAAACAGTAAAAAGGATTTTTTTTTTTTTTGTATAAAAAATTTCAATATGGATTTTCCGGACACGACAGTTAACGTATCCTTATGATATTGAAAATTTGATGTGAGAAAGTAAAGTTATATTTACCCAATTGTCCAAATATAAAAGGTAATAAATAACAAACACTCCAATAACCTTGTTGAAGCAATTATGGTGTTACCCAATTTTCAGGGTAAATCCTGAAGCGAAAAACGGGGATAAGTTTTGTAGTTTCATAAGAAGCATAGGTATCGAGTTACATAAAGTTTCCAACACTTCAATAACCTTCTTGAAGTCTTTCCTTGCTGTGTCAACATAGCTCCACAGCTCATAAGGAATGGTCTTGTAGCTGTTCTTCCAATTTCAGTGGAGTATAAGGTGTTTCTGGGCCTCAAGCCAATTTCAGCTGGCTATGGGATGGTGCAGGGAATGCAAATTTCATCTGAACTTTTCATCAGATAATAGATGAGATACAAATTTATCCTCAAGGCTATGAAGAAGAATTATATCAATGCTCTCTAAAAGAAAGTTGTTGCTGATTCGGACTTTAACAAAAGAGACTGCAGATGGTTTTGGATATCTTTAGATTAAATTGAGCCAAAAGCCCTGGAATTCCAATCTTTATTACTCTTTATTACTCTACCTGTTCCAAAAAATCATTGATGCAGTGGCATTAGACCTATAACCTTAGTCACTGGAGCAATCAGTACTTTGAAAATCAGTGTCAATTCAATGCTGGATGATTTGTTTTTATTCATCTTCTTCTTAAGCAAATGAGAAGATGAATTTCAATCTGTTATATGTGTGATATTATTAATTTTATCAGTCTGTAGTTGTACTTTAAGATGAAAAATATAATGCGTACAAGTAGATTAGAGGGTAGTTGCATTGTATGACCGAATGAGTAGTGGATTTCAAGATTGGAAGAGATTCTGGTCTATGATGCACTTGCTTATAGTCAAATGTTATGTGTATTTTGGTGGTGCATTTTCTTTTCTTCTAGATGATGAACATGAACTGTAGCAAATTAAGTTTAAAAGAAAAAAAAGGAATGTTTATGCTGAACAATCATATTTTTTAAGCAAAAAAAAAAAAAAAGAAAAAAGAAAAAGGAAAAAGCAAAATGTAGTTATGGTCATTGATATAGTGAATTTGTTTAAGCTTAAAACCAAGTACGAAATCTTCCATTACTGGAACTCATAACTGTCAAACCTTACGCCAGCTTTTGTGGTAAACCATATGGATCTTCTGTTGCCGACGACTCCTATAAAGGGCGGATGAGTCCATTGGAACAAATTTTTGGCCTTTTTGATGTGTCATTGTAGTGTGATCTACCATGTATTGTAGAATTGCTATATGTTTATATTTTTCAGGTTTTGTTCGTCATAGCATTCCTTCATTTTTATTTACCTTTTAAATTCAACTTTATTGCTGGTTGAGTATTCTCAACAAGAGATATTTTCTCACAGGTTGATATAATATCGATAGACTTCTCTCAGAGGCTTCCTTTCCGTTTAAAACTTCCAATGGTAGACGCTGCAATTAAGGTGCTGTATGAGATTGCTCTTTAATTTTTTTAATGAAGTTATGCTCCCTGATTGTGTTAATATAATAAATCAAATTGTGACATAATTTCCTGCTAGCCTAATCTATACCTGATTTGATTGCAGCGTGGGTTATTTTTTGAGATAACATACTCTCACCTTATTGCTGATGTTCATGTCAGGAGACAAATGTTATCAGATGCCAAGGTAAATAGTCACACATTACAATTAATAAATTTGCTTTACCATCTTACTTTAGTTAATAAATTAAATTAAACCATTTTTACCATATAGCTGCCTCATTCCAAAGATTTTGGGCATTTGATAAGGGCCATGATACGTTCTTGTACATTGAAGCTAAAGTCTTAATCCTGAAATCAATCCAGTAAATTTTATTGTAGTTTTGGACTATTTAGTTGGCTTGCTTTTTCCCCCCTTGTTGCAATCTTATATGTTTAACTGTAATAGAGGCAGGACATCTATGCCACAACTAATTTTGACAGGAATAAGTCATTTTTATGTTAAAAGTACATCTTGACAGGAATACGTCATTTCTATGTTAAGGGTCCATCTTGTCTCCACTCATTATTGCAAGCCAGAAAGTCGTTACAGTTCTTAGGAGTGTTGATGAAAGGTTGATTAGGAATCTTAAAATTGTAGCCTTTTAAATTTTAGAGTTACACTCTAGGTTGTCCTATTTCAGGAAAAAGTTTTTGTTCTTGTTGGTTTATTTCTTTTGGAAAATGATTGTTAGTTCTGTTTGCAAATAAGTTGATAAGATGTGCCCATTCTGTAGGTTTTTCTGCCATTTTAGATTTGTGTTTATTTTCTTCCTTTGTTTCATTTTAAGCTTGTAATTACTACATATACACATGTACACAAAGGAAGGCGGAGTTGATTAGAATTTCTCTTAAAGGAGCACTTAAATTAAGGAAATATGCCGCCTAGCCAGTTAAAGTTTTTCCTTTATCGCATGATGTGTAAATGGCTTGTATGGGGATTAGGAAAGGAGGCTTTGTATAGGGAAAGAACAATCTTAGCTTTCAAAAATTGAGCAAATGGGTCTGCCTGTCAGCATTTGAGGTCAACCATAACCGATTTAGATCCAATTTGAACAAAAATACTATATCTTTATGCTTTATCCTACACTGGACTGTTTTCTCAGGCTTTATCTAGGGTGGCAAATCTGGATTCACCTTGCTTGTCTCTGATCTACATAGTTACACTTAGTTCTACTACAAATGGTATAGTACTTAAATCTATGGGCCTAAATACTAGTATGAGAATTATACAAATACAAAAAAAATAATTTCTTGCAGAAAATATCTGTAATGCTTTTGTTTTGCTATTATTGGCCATTATATGCGATAGTAGCATATAGTGGCAGTGAAAATTCTACTAATTAGTCATATATTTCTAAGAAAAATATCTATTAGAATAATACGAGTAATAAAGTTTTTAAAAATTGCTGCCAAATTATGGTATCTTAATATGTTATGAAGGCTCATAAAGCTTTCAGGTTATAGTTGTTATCTACTTTTGGTGATAGCACTGGAACCATACCCTGTTCATATAATATTGGCCTGACATCTCATTTGACTGCCATGTCTAGTGGTTCTCTAGACAATCTAGCCCTATCCGTATTGAGTTTGTGGTGGGATAAGGTTGGTTGTATCGGGTCAATGAGTTTGGCCAAATTTTACCACACCACTTTCGCCCTTTATTCTGATACCATCCAATATGCCTTCAAGCTAATTTCTCACTTCACCTATCAATCTGTTTGCAATTAATTAGGTAAGCATTATTCCCAGCAAATTCATGTATAGGCTTGAGCAACAATTCAATGTACTGTAAACTTCAGCTGGAATTTCAGGTCAGTGAGAAACTATGACTGCTACAATTGGTTGCTTTGTCCAAGAAGATATTTCTGTAGGATCATTCAACAATGCTAAAATAGAACTTATTATCAAGGCTTGTTTTTTTCCTTTTCCTGGATTCTTGGTAGATAACTTGAGAGATTATATAAAAATAAAGATCATGGAAATGCAGGGAGCAATCCTATGTATGAGTATTTTGTGATACTCTTTTCTCAATCAACAGAACCAGACTTCTTTTGATTACCTGAGTGTTCACAACATCAATCTTTCCTGTACTGCATGCTTCAGATGCCTTATCATGCCATCTACCTATTAGCTAATAGTTAGATATCAACTCTGTCATCTAAATATTCATTTCTCCAACTGACAGCTACTAGTGGATTGGACACGAGGGAAGAATCTCATCATTTCAAGTGCTGCTTCCACTGTAAATGAAATTAGAGGGCCATATGATGTTGCAAATTTATCTGCGTTTCTGCTTGGCCTCTCTATTGAGAGAGCAAAAGCAACTATTTCCAAGAACTGCAGGTTTTGTATATTTTGTTCTTCTAATATTCCTGCAATCAATCTTATGCATTTTTTTTCATTTTTCCTTTTTTAATTCTTATAATCCATATTGGCTTGTTTCATTGGTATGCAGATCGCTGGTAGCTAATGCCTTAAGAAAGAAGCATTGCTATAAGGAAGCTATCAGAATTGAAAGAATTTTGCCCGATGAACAATTGGACTCTGAAAGGGTTTGGCTTAATGACTGTAACGATTGGGATCCTATCTCTAGCAGCCAAGGTGATTTGCCATCATTGGATGATATGACAAAGTTTTTCTCTTCTGCCGGCAAACTGTCTAAAAGTTCAAATACGATTGATTTCACATCAATAGCTGATGGAATGCCATTCGCATTCGGTCAACATCAAACACAGGTCTCCTCTCCTAAGAAACTGGGGTCATCTGCTACTGCAGATGACACCCCTCTTGCTGCAACTGGTGATGTCACACAGCAAGGGATGTCTAATGAGCTTCTAGTTGAGAATTGGATGCCAATGGATACAACACCATTAGAACAGCAAAAGGCTGTTGTGCCATTCTCATTCTGTCAACATCAAACACAGATCTCCTCTCCTAAGAAACTGGGGTCATCTGCTGCTGCAGATGGCACCCCTCTTTCTGCAACTGGTGATGTCACACAACAAGAGATGTCTAATGAGCTTCTAATTGAAAATAGAATGCCAATGGATACAACACCATTAGAACAGCAAAAATCTGTCACAAATGTTTTGGCTTCATCGTTTCACATGGAAACATCATTTGCTAATGCTGAAGAACCTGACCCAGATGTCGTGGCCAATGAGGACCTCAAAAGTAGGCATGCTATGATTTCTGATGCAGCTGATGTGCCTATATGTAGTGCAGTGTCAGAGGATTGTAAGTTCACAGATGAGGAAAATCTTTTGCCATCTAATGCTAATCCAATATGTTCGACTGCTTTTGAGGTCTGTGAGCTATCCGATAGATGTTTGGAGGATCATACAAGTCTAGATCAGTCTGATCATGTTCCAGTTGCAATTCAGACTCCTACTGATGTCTCAGAAGAAATGTGTTGCATCAATGTTGCAACTCAGATCTCATCAGGGGATAATGAGTCATTTTTTGCCATTTTCATGGAGAAAGATATGCCAGAAGAGAAAAGAACAGAGAAAAATGTTGAGCAAGAGCTGAAGGATGAAAATTTGAATGCCTATGGCTTATATTTGCAAAGCGATATTGCTAAGCATCGAGAAAGTGATGAAAGAGAGGACCTGAGCTCATTAGCAGATGACATACCTTTAGAGGATGCTCTTATGGACAGAAAAGAGCTGGGGGTAGGAGAAGTTGTTTTGACTGAAAGTGATGAAGTATTGAAGGAGTTTGCATCTAACAAAAATAAACAAATAGAAAACAATTCAGCAGCTCCGAACGGGGGCACATCCTGCAAGATTAAGTCAGGTAGTACATTCATTGAACTTGAAGCTTAATTTAGAACTAGTTACATCTTCATGATGTTTCCAAAAGAGCTTCTATACTTGTTAGCCTTTTATTCTTGATTGTTTACATTACTCTTTGATATATTCAGTGAAACGAGGAAGCAGGCAAAGGCCGGTCTATCCAGCTTTCCCATTGCCTTTCAAGGGTTTGTTTAAGCCAATGCTTTTCAAGAAGAAAATGTGTCAGTTCCGAAGACCAAGAAAACATTTGTAAGGATGACTAGTGATTATTGACTTTTAACAAACTTTTTTTTTTTAAAGAACATCCTTTCCAACCATTTTCATTAATAGCATTACTTCTTCCCATTTCGGCAATTCTGCTTCATCACTTGGTACTTGTCAGTAAGTCTCACTTATAAAAAAAGAAAAAGAAAGAAAGTTCAATTGCATGAGTATATTTTGCAAGAATTATTCCTTGCTGTTAGTTGTAGTGAATGTTTGGTTTTAAATTTATTATTTATTTATACAGACATATACAGGTACATAGAGGTAAGAAGAATGCCGACTTTTCTATAATCCATCATCATCGTTATTATCAAGTTATATAATAGATGGTTACTGGTGTCCTTGGTATGATCTAACCGGTGACTCAAAAAATTACTGGCTAGATTGTTAACCCAAACCTTTTGTGCATAAATAAAGGGATTCTGCAACTGTTCGATCTTGAAAAAGTTTGTACTGGATTTTAATTCCATAATTACATTGTTTTTTTTTTCTTAATTTTGAATTATCATCACAGTCATAATTTTGAGGTTATCTAGAGATGAAGGAATTTATTTAAATTACTATGAATAATTATCGCCATAAGAATATATGGTAATGATGCCATTTTTTATTTGCTATAGTATGCAGATGTAACTGGACTGGCTCTCTTGACTTAGCGTTCTCAGGAAGCTCATGCTATTAGGTTGAATAAATGAAGATAAAGTATGTTGATTGCCACTTTAGTGACATTTAATAATACTGGAAAACTTACCTCATTTAAGTGTCTTCCTGAGATGTTATATACTCTTTTTCATAAGCATTTATACTGGTAAAAGTGGGAATTGCGGAAATTGAATTTAGAAGAAAGGACCTTTTGCTGTAGCTTGTAAATTCTAGCAAGACAATGAAGAACTTGAATTTTAAAATGATTTAACTAGCATACTTACAAAACAAAAAATGTTGGCCTACCAAAACAAATAAACTAATTAGAATTACCATAGTCTCTCCAGTCCTGTTTGAAGCTCAGTAGCTGATGCCTTCAACCTAGGGTGACAAACTTGCTTTAAGAAACTCCCTAGAATTTCGAACAGGCACCTGCTTCCTGAGTTATTCCTTGTTATAACATTTCAAATGCTTGCTTCCCTGAAGTGGTATGCATACCTCTCTCCTAATTCTTGCAACCACGAGTTGAACTCGAGGGGTGGCAATTTATGACCTAGCCCACCAATCTGACCCTCAACCAACCCAAGATGAGCGGATAAGGGTTTGGTATTAATAGTTTCAGTCATATACGGGTTCACCCAACTTAACCGATTTATTAAATAGGTTAAATTTGGGTTTAGAGTCCTAACCTGATTAACCCACTTCACCCCATTTATTAAATGGGTTGGGTCGACATGGTTACAGCACAACCCATTAAACCATTTGATACCCATCTAACATGTTATCACGATCTTGACCTGATCTCACCTTTTTATTGAATAGGTAATGTGGGTTGGGTCAGGTTCCTTGTTTTCATGTTTGGTTTTGGATTTATGCCTTGTATAATAAATGGATCATGTTTGGGTTGGCACGTTTTCTTTAATACCTATGTGGCTGTATCTCATCCTGACATGATCCAACCCAGACTAATTGCCACCCTATTGGTCTCGAACTTAGCCAATGATAAGAAGAATAGGACTCTAGAAAATTTTAATTAAAAGGTGACTCCTCAAAGGCCAAACTCTAGAAAATATTAGTAAAGAGTGAGGACTGAGAAACCAGGGAAAGTAGTTTCGACAAAATTTCATACCTTTACACCATTTGCTCAAATTTCATGAATATCTCCCTTCTTCAGCCATCATTGTGCAACCTTCATCAGTCATTACCCGAGTATATTTTGCTCCAATTCTTTGGCTTAAACTTTTGAAATTTGCCATCTTTGGCCAACTGCCACTTTCACAGTCATGTTCCGGGCAGTATCCTAAAAATAATTCTTCTTTGTGAGCCTCATTAACTGCCTATCAACAAGGGAGCCAAATAAATTGATACTAACACCCATGTCTTGGAAAACTTCTATCGGTGGAGATCCATACTTGTTGTTTTACCATGAAATTAGTAAGTTGTTACCAGTTATACTTATGACTTTATTCTGTCCTGCACTAGATTTTAAACCAACTTTTTTTTTTTTTTTTGTGAACGCAGAGTTTGGTGATCTGGGTTAACTAATTCTGAATTGTTAGAGCTTCGATGAGTGTAATAAATTTGGAGAATTACAGTAAGCCAGGCCTGATAGTCATCCCTTGTTGTGGTCATCAATTATATTGTTTGACTTTACGGGTTGTAATGGCATATTATATTTTGCTGTTTGGGTGTCAAAAAATTTCTGCTGATGGAAGCCATACTCTCTTGCCACCTCAAGAATGTCATTCTAACCTTTTATATTACATATCGACAGTATATTTCCAGTAAAGAACAATATAAGTCATTCTGACCTATATGCTGCTTCTCCTTGGCTTGCATAATTTTTCTATTTTAAGATGTTATTCAACCGAGCCTTTTTGCACCAACTATTGTAAACCCAATTATGATTGTATAGATAAAATTATTTTGCTTGTTAATCTAGTAACAACAGCTTGAAGACTGAGCCCTGTGTCCTGCTTGTCTTGTATGCCTGAAGGTAAGGTGTATATATGAGGAAAACCATGTTTCTTGTGACTCACAATGCAGTAGTGAATTCTATTGTTCTGCTCATCCATCCTTTAACAATAGCTTTCATAGTCATATGCATTCAAGCTCTTGTGTAAACATTGCAATGCCCGGAAGCAGGATGAGGTAATATGTCTGTTCTGAATGCCAAAACCAAAATTCTGAGATGATGGACACTATTGGTTGCATGAACTTCATTATTTTGTGCTATAGCCAGCTGAAGTTAATCTTATGTTTGTGTGATACATAGGCACTTTAGCTGGGGATTATGGCTGGGGCTTACATTGTCTTCTAGCACAGCTGTTTCCTCAGCAAACAATTAGTGATTGAAACAGCATTCCTTGCCTGCAAACATCAGAGTTTCTAACAAATTAATGATCTGAGAAATTTTGATCCCTTTGTACCTTTTGCCAGTAAGTTGCAGTTACCTAAGGAAAATCATGCTTCCACTCAAGCTCTTAGATAACCACATATATGATTGTCGGCTTTTTTACTGCTGATTGCTCTGATTTAAGCACAGTCTGATGCCTTGATACCTTGGTTGTCTAAATCATCTTCTATCCTGGACTGAAGTGTCAAAATATATTGTTGTTAAGTGGTTGCCAGTATGAGGTTGCTGGAAAGTGGGTATTGTCTATGCAAAGAGTTGACCAATGTCATGGGAATGCTAGCCAAAATGCCTTCGACCTTGCTGGATTGCTTGTTACATGGCCACAGAATAAAGTCGTCTATGATGTCCAATGACCTTTTCATCATGAGATCTAAACTAAAATAAATTATACATCAATAATTTAATCAAAGGTTTTTATGAGACTGGGTTACAAGTTTATAATCTCTATATCTCGATATCATCAAGATGAGAAGCTAAAGTAACCTCAAATCTGCTGTTTTACCTGGACACTCATGTACAACTCCTAGAATCTGTGTATAATATGTATCTAAATCAAATACACAATATTCACTTTTATACTTATAAAAAAAATTTAAATGCAACCTTGTTCATTTTAAATATTGGTCAAGAATGTAAATTTAAGATAACTTTAAAAAGTGTCAGTTTTTGGAAATTGCTGATCTAGTTAGGAACTTTGAATGAGAAATATGCATATTGGAAAACCTTAACATATAATTGTTTTAATATTTTTTTGATAAAATATCTAAATATATAATGCTTAATCAAAATTATTTTTCCCATGTATTCCTATATCTCCTTTCTTACTCTTCTCAAGTCACACACTTGCATAAATCTGGTTCTCGTGTCCGCATCCATGCTCCACCGCAGATCTCCATAATCATATCTAATTATCATGTCTTTCTTTTCCCCTCTTGTTTGCTTATATTTTCTTTTTTAGAAATGTGGTGGTCTTTCTTTTCCATGTCTCTCATTTTTCATATATACTATTAGTTTAGCAACCCTTTACAGATCATAATTATCTTTCGACTTGAAATCAACCTCATCAATATGTTTCGTCGGTTAATGCAATGATCAATTGTGTCTTCTGACTTGACCCAAATATCTAATGTGCTCCTCTGCGTTCTCTTTGCCACTGATCCAGTCCATCTTAGTCATTTATCCTCTTACTGGGTCCTTCAGGCCAAATATCACTCCGACAAAATTTGTCAAGTCAGCTTTGTGTTGTCTGCTTTGTGATTATCTTACTCCATTGACATATTATTTATGATTGGTTAGAACCATACAACTATGTTGCTGTGACATTTTATTAAGATCATTGGAATAACCTGTTGGTCAAATTCCATTTCATACATGGATTGATGTCGCAAATTCTCTTGGAGTTAACATTTTGATAGGATTTTGCATTTGCTACCCAGTTATTAGGTTTAACCCTTCAGTGATAGAATATCTTCTCTACATTTGATGCTTTTGTATACGTTCGGGTGAGCATGCATCTGTACATGGACAACTGCGCGAGGTGATAAACAAAAATGAAGAGCATCTGGAGGATTCAATGAAACAGGTATATTTCTGTTCAGAGTTTTCAACGAACACTTCCACTGTGGAAGGAAAATGGAAAAGTTGCTATTTAATGTGCAAAAAAAAAAAAGAAAAAAGAATCATGTCTATAGATTGAGTGGCTAGTAGAGCTTTGTCACTGGCCATGATGTCGAATGGCAAGAAATTCATGGGCATTCAACAAAAAATGCTAAGCCTTTGAAGATGGTTACAAAGATTTTATCGATAATTGTGGTTCTGAAGGTAAACAGCTGCTCTGTTAACTTGCTTAACGAGTACCTCTGCTGGCCCAATGGGCTTCCATACTTGGCCTATTTCAAATTAATTGTAGTTTACTTTCAGGGCTGGATGTCACTATATGGTCGGTTTTATGAAGCGGTGCAGAAAAATCTTTGTGGATTCCCTTTTCTCCTGTACTCCAGGAGCAATTGAAGTTGTCAATAAGATTACTGCATTTTCTCATCAGTTAACCAACTTTTGCTTCTAAGTTGAAGCTGACCAACTTTCCTGGACATTCTATGAATCTCTAGTTTTGGATTTTTGAAATCCCTGTGTTGCTTGACTTCACCAGTTCCACAAACATTGACTAGGGAATTCATTTGCTGTGAGAGAATCTTGATGGATACATTAACTTTTGTGGTATGACTGGTATCTGTGGGCATGCCAAGTGAATTTGTGCATTTTTGTCATTTAACATTCCTTTTAGTCAGATCTAAGGGAAGGAAATAATATCTTTCATAGGGTGCAGCAAATCCTTGGATCTCTCCCTATCGCTTTGGTGGTGGCTTAGGACATAAACTGAAAGTGGTGCCCTTTGGGACTAAAGTTATAATGAACGTTGGTGCCTTTTGTTTAGAGTAGGAATCCTTTTTTCTTATTGGTGCCGAAAGTTATTATTCTAGATAAGGGAAATGAGGTCTCATGAAAGCGGGTTAAAGTAGTACTTGCACTCCCAGGGAGAGATGCGTGTTTAATAGATGCTTTTGTCGGCTCCGTATTCGTCGTCGTCGAGTGGGAAACTCATATTACAAGTATTCTTGAACGTTTGCTAAGAATCGGTTCCTGGCTGAATCATCTCTTATCATTGCATTTCCTTTCTTATTTTCTCCGACCCAAAGAAAGGGCATCTTAAATAGTAAGCTTGGCAAGACCAAAAATCGCTGAATTGATACCGGTTGGCGCTAGCATCGGTACCAAACCAGTACCACTGGTTTGTTTTGGTTTATGCATCCAAAAGCCAAAAAAAAAATTGAAACCGGTACGGATCGGTACGGATTTTTAACGCCAAATTGGACTGATCAGAGCTGGTACCGGTTCGGTATGGGCTGAACCGGCCGATACAGGCCGATTCAGCATTCCTTAGGCAAGATTGAATACGAGAGGCATGATCAGATCGTAAGGAGGGAAGGTGGTGAAATGCGAGAGCATATAGCATTCTTGTCTGTGTAAACCCCGGACCAGATGAACCGAAGTCGGCGGTCCATCTGGTGATTTCGGGAATAAGGCGGTGGAGAACGGCAGCTGTTGAGGCAGTTAAAACTGCCTAACAGCCGCGGTCCCCCACCCCTCCGAGCTGGATGAGGAGCTACAAAAGCCCATGGAGTCACAGAGAACTCCATCGACCACCTCTTACCTCCCTTACTCTCTGTCTTCTGTGCAAGGAGCCGGACCGAGAGCAGTGGCGCCGGAGGAGGGAGGATCTCCAGCTTGTCATCACCTTCTGCCGCCGGAGCAGGCACAGTAGTCGCCGGGAATACTTCACGGCTCATCGGAATGAGGTAAACCCTAACCCTTCTCCCCATTCATGATTTACATGTTAATAGCTTAGATCCAATCTAGCTAGAAGAGGATTAACAGAGAAAGATGGGTAGGGAGATGATGTAGAGGGGAAGATCTTATCATGGGCGGCATTCATCCGGCACTGGGTCTATTGACCGAAAACCATTGACGGCCCATGATGAAGAACCTTTCCCTCCACTCAACGGTGACTTCCCCTTCCCATTAAAACCCTTGATCTAAAAATCCAAAATGAACCTACCTCTCGATTCGTGGGGATGGTCCTCGGCTTGTTCAAATCCGGTTCCCATGGAGGGAACCGGTTTGATTGTGGCCAGAGGGAAACAGAGAAGATGGACCGAAGGGCGATTTCCGATGGCCATGGACGTCGTCGGCTCGGGCCACCGTAGACGCCATCGGGCCGACCGCGGGTGTCGGCCGCGCGTTTCGCGAGCACCACCGGCTTCGGCCGGTCTTGTCGCTCCCCGACGGGTGGTCGTGACCCATCTCCTTCACCGGAGGTGGAGGAGTAGAGCTGCCAGTCGGGCCGCGGCTGCCGCAGGTGGGATCCCGGCCGCCGCCGGTGCCGCCGGTTGGCCGCAGCGCCGTCGGCTTCGGGCCGGCCTCATCCTGAGCACCCTTCCGAGCTCGCTCCCCAGTTTCGTGGGAGAAGAGGAAAAAAAAAAAAGAAAAAAGAAAAAAAAAAAGAGGAGATCGGGATGGAACGAAGAAGGAAGAAAGAGAAGGTTCGGGAAGAGTGGAGAAGGAAGAAAAGAAAAAGAAGAAAAGAAAAGAAAAGAAAAAAAAGAAAAGAAAAGAAGGAAAAGTAAAGAAGAAAGAAAAATAAAATAAAATGGCTGTGGGCCGAAATGGGCCTAATTCCGAAATGATTCCGGAGTGGGTTTCAAATAAACTTGGCTTTAGAAGCCTGAAGCCGGGCTGGGCCCTGATTCAAGCCTAGTGTTCTTAAAACTAAAACTAACTGGGCTTGAAGAGCTCAAATTTTAATATAGGGACTAAATTGAATATAGTTTGAGACTAGGCTCCCTTTTAAATTAATTAGAACTGATAAGGATTAATTATAAATTAACTAATTGTGTTTCTGGGCCTGATTACAAATGGGCCCAGTAATTGAATCAGGCCACGGGCCTGATCCAGAAACCAATTAAACTTTGGGCCTGAATGCAAATGGGCCCTGACCTGAACCAGAGAGCAATTGGGTCAAACCCGAACCAGAAGGTGAACCAGACCTGAATCAGGAATTTAATCAAATCCGAACCAGGAAGTAGATTAGACCAGAACCAGAAATTAAATTGGGCTATGGACCCGAAAATGAAATTGAGTCCTAGGGATGGGTTGTAAATGACTTTAAGATTATAAGTAAATAGAAATTAAATATGTCAGTGACATGTAATTTAATGATCTTGCTAGGTATTGAAGAATTGGCATTTGATGGGCAAATTAAGGTAAGTAACATGTCTTAATCTCATTATGGATCATGTATCACGTTTTATATGGTGAAAAAGTATTATTTATAGAATTGGAATTGTGTATATGAATTGTGGAAAATATAAGTAACCCGGATATAATCTTATGTTTTATCAAATACTTGTGACTATTCGATTATGAAATTGTATATGATTATTTATATTTTCACAAAATTATGATCCAACATGTGTTAGCAAATGATTGCATGATTTTGGATAAATAGCATCCATAATGATTATTATATTATTTACACATTATTATGATGAGGTAGAAAGATGCATGAAAAGAAAAATAAAGTTTTCAGCATGATCATGAATTTTATTCAGCATGATGCCATTACTCACTTTTCAATGTACCGATGAGAAAAGATTTATGAAAAGCATGATATGTTTTTAAGAACTCTCAGATCGCTATGTACGACCCTCGCCAGCGGGTTATAGTAGCTTGGTTTAGACCCTGCCAACGGGGAACAATAGTTGGCAAAGATTATGGCCCTCGCCAGCGGGTTACAGTAGCTCGGCATACGGCCCTCGCCAGCGGGTTATAGTAGCTTGGTTTAGACCCTGCCAACGGGGAACAATAGTTGGCAAAGATTATGGCCCTCGCCAGCGGGTTACAGTAGCTCGGCATACGGCCCTCGCCAGCGGGTTATAGTAGCTTGGTTTAGACCCTGCCAACGGGGAACAATAGTTGGCAAAGATTATGGCCCTCGCCAGCGGGTTACAGTAGCTCGGCATACGGCCCTCGCCAGCGGGTTATAGTAGCTTGGCTTAGACCCTGCCAACGGGGAATAATAGTTGGTAAAGATTATGGCCCTGTCACGGGTGATAATAGTGACCATAGCTGCACTATCATCTGAGAGCATGAATTTCAAAGTATGAATAATGATAAGTACGGATTTCAAAGCATGGGATAATGACAAAAGTTTTATGATGCATAGCCATGTTTATGAAGTTGCATTAATGGACATGCATAGTTTATATGACTGGTTTATTATATGAAATGCTTACTTTGTTACAACTGTTAGTTTCTTAAATTAATGCACTAGTATGAGAAAATATTATGATTGATCAGATAAGATTATGCATGGTTACTTACTGAGCTTTATAGCTCATACCCATTTATTTATGTTCTTACAGATGAATAGGAGATGCTAGGAACGAGGAGCGTAACATGCTTCAGGGTTATGGGGAAAAGAAAATGACACATTAAATGTTTCTATTTTAGATGCTTTGTAATCAATCTTTTATTGATGAAACATTTGTTAACATTCAAGAAAGAAATTATTCATAATTGATTTAAAGTTTTTAAAGTGGCTGCGTGTTATTGCGGGCAAGGGTTCCCAATAGCACGGCCGTGTCATGATCCGATTTCGGGGCGTGACAGTCTGAGGCTCTTCTTTTCATCTCTCTCTCTCTCTCTCTCTCTCTCTCTCTCTCTCTCATAAGTAATTTTTTTTATTTCATGGTCATGAAGTTAATCTCCAGATTTATTGTTCATATTTGATTTTTTTTTTTTTGGTACATCGGCTGCTCATACTAATCGCGCGTGAGAACAACCTGCCGTGTCAAAACTCGACTTGTGAAATGAACTTGAGTTGGCTCCTTATTAGGCGAGTCCAATCATGCGAACAAATCTGAATGGATGAATAGGAGTAAATATTAGGGCATTGGACCTGGCCCAAAATCAAAACTTTAAACTTTTAAATTTTCTTAGACCTAAATTAGAGCGAGATTGAGTCTACCCTTTGTATATCAATCTTTGCTATATCTAGTATGAAGGCCAAAGTGAAGCTATTGCCCAATCATCTCTTATAATGAGCTTGAAAGAAAAAAATAAAAGAAGATTGCTCTCATCATTGTGGCCACTCCAATGTGCAGCTTTACTTGTTAATACGATTTTGCATGTTTCATGATATTGGCATGGTTCGCCTGGCGCATTGTACCTGTCCTTATACAAAAATCCCATGCGTGAAAGTATATTTTTTCATAAATAAAGTATAAAAAAAGGAGAAAAAATCCCCAAGAGCAGTGAAACTAATATGTGGATCAACGATTTTTTCAAAAAAAACTACCCTTCTATAACTAGATGACGAAAATAAAAAGACATCAATCTATGTCCAATCTTGGACCGCATCTATCTACTAAATGTACGCAATATGTCATAACCAACTTTGCAAGCTCAAGTTCAAGTATTATGGATACGAAGACGAAGAAATTTTATTAAGAACATCCATGTTGAAGGCAGCTAAAAACCTACAAAATACTAACCTAGAGTAATATTAGATTAGTAGTTAATTATAAGTTCTAAGAAAAATCCAAATAGTGTATCGACCAGATACAACGAACCGAACAGGGGAGCCCACGTTGGGGGCGATATCCATGCTCTTGAGAAATTATTCTCCACGCTGCGTGCACCACGTGTCAATTGCTTTTTTTTTTTTTTCCTGAAGCGGTTATGTCATATAATACGAGTACAAATACTTCCAATAAAATCAGAAAATAACAGATCATGGAGTGCCAAAGGCAACTCCCCCTCCACAGCTCACAGGGTGCCCTTCGAGTGACTGACCACATAAGCGACCATCCAGTTCATAGCCCCGTTGGCCTTTCTGAATACATGCTTAGCTTGAAAGGCCACTGTCACGGCTCCGCTTCCGCGGAGCACGTGAGGCACCTAGTGCTCACGTGGGAGCCACATGAGGGGAGAAATACGGGGCTCCCATGCCAGATATTGTCCGGTTCCGGAGCTTCATGCAAGCGTCCTTCACCCCTCCCCGGTTTTGTTTTCCTCCCAAAATGCGTTAACAGGATTATGAGACACCCGCCTTATATACCCAGGCTCTGGAACGAGTCTTTCCGATGTGGGACTATTGGGCCTCACACCTTTTCCACCATCGGACAAGAGCTGTCCTCGGCTCTGATACCAAATGTCACGCCTCCGCTTTCGCGGAGCACGTGAGGGACCTAGTGCCTACGTGGGGGCCACATGAGGGGGGAAACACGGGGCTCCCTTGCCAGATATTGTCCGGTTTCGGGGCTTCACGCAAGCGTCCTTTACCCCTTTCCGGTTTTGTTTTCCACCTAAAACGCGTCGGCATGATTAGGAGACACCCGCCTCATATGCCTAGACTCTGGAACGAGCCTTTCCGATGTGGGACTATTGGGCTTCACACCCTTCCCACCATCGGACAAGAGCTGTCCTCGGCTCTGATACCAAATGTCACGCCCCCGCTTTCGCGGAGCACGTGAGGCACCTAGTGCCTACGTGGGGGCCACATGAGGGGGGAAACACGGGGCTCCCTTGCCAGATATTGTCCGGTTTCGGAGCTTCACGCAAGCGTCCTTTACCCCTTTCTGGTTTTGTTTTCCACCTAAAACGCGTCGGCATGATTAGGAGACACCCGCCTCATATGCCTAGACTCTGGAACGAGCCTTTCCGATGTGGGACTATTGGGCCTCACACCCTTCCCACCATTGGACAAGAGCCGTCCTCGGCTCTGATACCATTTGTAACAATCTAGGATCTCACCCAAAATGGCTAGCCGGAAGTTATTGTTTGGGTTCCTTGATCCAGTATAAATACCCAAGATCTACCCAGCGAATAACCGATGTGGGACTAAACACACGCCCGCACGGGTCCTCATAGCCACCCCATTCCTCACCATCGCTCAGATATCTCGAAACAGGGGGTGACCCGCTCCACCACCGCTCGGACCCCTTTGGATCCACCAGATCATCGTGATTGAGTCACCCTCCAATAGAATCGAGCTAGCGTGTAACACTCGCCGCGCATGATCAAGGCCAGCCCAAACAGCCCGCAGCTCAACACCGGGAACTGAGATGTCAAAGAGCTGACAGCCATCACCTTAAAGTTCGGGCCCCTGATAACAAAGCCACCACCTCCCCTCCTACCTCCTTTTAGAGCAGACCCATCAAAATTGATATTGAGAAAGCTCGGGGGTGGGGGCTCCCAGGTGAAAAACACCATGCGGGGCACTGCTTGAGCAGAATGGAGGTCCTTGGTGTCTCAAGCTATCAAAGGCTCATTTGATAAAGTAGTGTGACAAATCACTGTTGCCTGTGCCCGAGCGCGCTCCACAACGAATGTCCGAGCGTTTCTTGCCAACCAGATCTGGTAGACAGTGCAAGTCGCTCCAATAGCTGCCCGGTGCATCTGAGGGGCGCTCGACTATCGACGGATGGTCTACAAGAAGAGATCTCTCCAACATCATGCCTCCTATTGGACTCTAGATCCTCCTCGTCCATGCATACTGAAATAGCATATGATCCACCATCTCATCGCCACTGCACTTCGAGCACTGAGAAAAAATCGGCATCCCTCGCCTACTCAGCAGCATCAATCTTGTGAGACATTCTCAGATCACCCTCCACAAGAATTCCCCATTTATCTTCCAATGAATCCAAAGTCCCTGTCAGGCCCCCACATCTAGTCAGCGCCTGAGAGTGCAGCGGGTCATCCTGGTGGCCCCACCAGGCCCCACTCCCTTCCCCGTATAAATAGGCCGCGCCGCCCCGCCCCAGCCCTCCGTCTCTCTTCTCCACCAAAATTAAAGCTCTCCCCCAAAACAACGCCATGTTCCACTCCTCCTTCCCCTTCGTCGCCGACCCCGAACCCACCCTCCTCCCCGCGGTATGCTCCTCCGATGCCGCCCCTCAACCCTTCTACGACGCCGGCGGCCCCTACCCTCTCCTCTTCTCCTCTTTTTCTCCACCCTGTCCGTCTTCTTTTCCCTATCATCTCCCCAGGAGCAGCAGCACCCAGTCCCTGGTATTCCCCGACGGCATTTCCGAACGCCCCCCGCCGCTTCCGCCCGCGTCTTCCCCCTCCTCCAACTCCGGCCACTATTTCGACTTCAACGACACCCCCGTCAGGCGGGTCTTCAGCACCGGCGACCTCCAGGTACCCAAAAGCGCCATTTTTTTTTTCCCGTCCTCATCCCTCAAAATTTCATGCATCGCTAAGAAGATTGGATTTTTGCTTGTATGTCCGAAATTAAAGGAACAGGTGATGACTGCAATACAAGCGGCCGGCGACAATTACAACCAGGAAGTCTCGGAGGTCCCTGGAAGAATCGGGCGTTACACCGCCGAGGAGCGCAAGGAGAGGATCGAGCGGTATCGAAGCAAGCGCAGCCAGAGGAATTTCTACAAGAAGATCACTGTACGAATCCCCTGTTCCTCTTCTTCTCGAATTCATTGCTTTCGTTCTTCTATATAATTATATTTACAATTCCACTCTTGACACTATTGTTTCGATTCCAGTACGAATGCAGGAAGACGCTGGCCGATAGCCGGCCGAGAGTCCGTGGCCGGTTTGCAAGGAACGGCGAGACCGAGACCGAAACAGAGCCAGAAGTTAAAACAGACATCCCGGAGAACAGCTATGACTGTCATAGCAGCTACAACATCAATGAGCAAGCACCGAGCGGCGTCTTCGGCAACGGAGACCAGTGGTCGCAAATCATGGCGGTGCTGGCCATGGCCGAGGAAGAGGAGTTCTGTTATCAGGACCTCTGCGCCTACTTCTCCGACGTCCGCCCTATGAACCTTCCCTTCTAAAAGTTATCCAAGTGGAGAGCGAGTGGCATGGTCATTAGGTACAGCAGTGGTAGTAGTTCTTGGCTGCTAGCCTGTAATCATAAACAAGCGGAAAGTAAGCTGTCGTCGCTTACCTTCCTTCCTTCTTCCGAGTTCCTTCCATAAAGGTCAAAAAGTGCTCAAAATCTCAATTTAGTGCACGCTGTTTTATTTTAGTTCTGCATTTGATCTTTAATTTAAGCCGGGTGGCTCCTCTTATAGCCTCCCATATCATCGAAAAGAAAAAAAAGAAAATTATTTTAATTCCAAGTTGACCCTTTTTCTTCGGGTGTGTCGTCTTAAAAGTCGCCTGGTGATCGAATGAATCCAAATCTTTTGTGTCATAATATATATCTAACTACTGACGAAAAACCGATGTTGGAACTCGAAAGGGAGCTGGAGTGGAGCAGGGGTTCATCAGAAGGCTCTCTTTTTCTTTGCTTTAGCCCGCCATCGAGCTCGTGCGCTGCTTTTTGGAGAAAGTTGGCATTTTTATTCAAGTAACTGTGGTCAAAGCCCCTCGCGACAAATCCATCCATGTACATCAAAAAAAGAAGACAGATCCATCCATGTGGATGGGGATGGTTTCGTCAGCCCCAGAAAGGTTGCTTTGGATGGGGAGGTCACATCAGGTTGGAGAAGATAAGAATCGGATCCAATAACGATTAAAAATTTATCAATTCGAATTCAATCTATTTATTAAATAAATTTAAAAAAATTAAAATTAAAATTTATTATTTTATTAAATAGGTAATCTAGTCCGATCTATCGTAAATTGAAATAAATTAAATAGGTGAACTTTGGATTGAAAACTTTCATCGACTCTCTTTCTGTCGACTTATGGCTTCTGATTTTCTGGATTACATAGTAGAAACAAAAACTATTGCTACAGTTGCTCAAACAAAAAGTCTAGGTAAAATCAAACCACATAATTGGCCTAGGTATAATATTATGGAAAAAAAAGCCTGCATGAGAAGATGATAATGTAATTTATGTTGGTGGTGTTTTCTGTGATAATATACTTCCTTAGTGAACTAACGCAGGCTGCAATAATTGTGGATGATCACCATTTCAAGTGTTATTGCAGAACTAACATTGCGGCTTAGAAAAAGAAAGTGCAATCTAAATTTCTAATAATTTATAAGTTTGATGTACCGCTTTTCTATTTTGATAGGCGTGCACATGATATGTAACACTAGCATATAAAGGTATTGGCGATGGATTCTTTCATTTAAAATTCATAAAATCATATAATAATTTTGTACTAGGTGATGATGGTTATTATAATTGTAAATTATATGAATAATAGTATACTAGTGTAGATGGTGGGGCACATGACATTCTAAAATTAATTATACAAATGTTAATAGAAACATAATTCAATCTGCATGTGTTAAAAGAGGTGCAACATTCTAGGTCGATTTGAAGAAGAGCCTTGAATGGCTTAGTCTCGCTTGTAGCCTCTACCAACCTAGTTAGCGAGGCTAAACCAGACCAGCAACCAACTAGGTTTCGCTTGCAAAGAGTTGGACTACTGCAATATACTAAGTTGAGTTGGACTACTCCAAATACTAAGTTGACGACACCGCCATTCAGTTGATTTCAAAATTCTGAAGTTAACTCAACTTGGTATATTGGACATGTTTTCTATTGGTCGAATTGATTCGAACCCAAAATATCGCACTTACTTCCAATTATAACTAACTAGGACCAGATGGCTAACCTAACTCATTTTTAAATTGTATTTTCAAATTTCAGATTATGCTGTACACAAAATTGTATGATATACAAAACATGCACGTATACCATATCTACCACATTATTGCACCAACTCTTAAGCATGGCTTGCCTAAAAGCCAGAGGCTGTTTTATCAGTTCGTTCGTTCCAGATAAAGTTGCAAGCACCATACTCGGTTGGAGACGATATGATCAAGAGTTTAGAGAGTGGAAGGTGAAGACACCTTTAATATTTAGTAAAGAGAGTTAAAAAAACTAGTAAGACTAGCCTCTCTATTCCTTCTGCATCTCCTTTTTCTTAAACAAGTCATAATCAAAATCTATATATACCTCTCTATGTTTTTGTACAACATAAATATGCTATGTATAGGACTTCAAAGCATAACCTAACAGTAAAAGGAAAAGTATTTGTGACCTTGTTGGATTTGAGACGACGCTGGGATACCCAAATCATAGGTCAGGATTAGGGTCCAGTCGAGACAAGACCTACATTGGTGGTTGGCTCGGAAAGTGCAAGAGAGAAGCCTCCGTCCGCTTTAGCTGATGCAACTTTGTCTTATGCTTGCCGCATTAGCAGATTATGTCTAGAGAAATTAAGCTCTTCCCTGTCGACTTCCACTGTCGGTCCTATATATTATGTTAATCCCTACACAAACGCAGGAAGCCCTTTCCACATGCAGCCCAATCCCTAACGCTTTCCAAGTACGATGGCTTCAGAAAGGATGCTTTTCCCCTTGGGTACTTGCATTCCATATATTTATATGAATCAAGAACGAAAAAGCAGCAACAGAAAGAACCCAACCAAAAGACGGCCGCTTTCTTTATTCTAGACCAAGAGAGGAACTGAAGACCAAAATCTCAGCCGCTTGGGACAAAAGCTATGCGGTCTTGAAGGGTCAAGGGAGCAGTAGAGGTTCTCTGCAGCTAAGTGGATTCTTGTCGGCCTTTAATGGTGGGTAACCCCTCCACTAAGCGAGACTGGCCCTTAATATAATATAGTTATATCTCTTGATGGGTAGTATGCAAGTGGTAACATGCGAATAAACTTCATTCTGCAGATTGCCATGGCTTGCCAAAGGACATGAATGGCATAACTTGTGTCACTAGTTTGCTAGATTCTTGGTTGCTCTTTTGAGTAGTATTAAATCAAGTTCTGATGAGCCGCATGAAGCCTAGGCAAAAGGTTTCCTAGGCTGCACAATGATGAGGAAGAGTATTCAATTGTGCAGACAAGATTTCAACTTTCTGGAGGGGCCCAGCTCTTTAGCCAAAAAAAAAAAGGGCCCAGCTCCGAGGTCGGGTAGTGGAAGGAGGAATCATATCAGTTCAATGTATTACTGAAGGGACGTAATGGAAACTCAAACCGCATATCTAATGTGGGTCATGAGTGAAACACACCAAGAGCAGGAAAGCAACTCTCTGGATGCTCATGTTGACTGAGGAGAGAGAGAAAAATGCTACTAAACAGCCACTCACACCTTGACCAAGATATGACTCATTTCGGACCTAGATTAGTAATAAAAGATCTTTGCTTTGTGCCCAAAGGATCAAACATTTTTAAGTCTGATGGGACTTAAGTAGAATCATGACCGGAGGAGATAGGTTGGACTAGGAATTTTTCAATGAGTGAATAGGGCTTATAAAGCACAGATACCAGTGTTTAGCAAGAGTAATAGATTCTGTCGTTGAACGTTGGAATCAATTCATATCTGATCATAACAGAGAGCGGCATCAGAAAGTTATTACAAAAATGATGCCTGCCATCTTTATATGGGCAATGAAGACTTTTGCTTGCTCAACTCCACACACCACTTGGTGATGATAGTGGAGTTATTTCGTCGAGCGGTGGCAGCCATATGCATGTTCCATTGTTTCTGAGGTACCCCGGAGAAGGAATGATGGAAACAGAGTAAGGTTCTATGTATGGCATTTAAACATGTAGACTGTCAGAAAAAAAAAAAAAAAAAGTAAGGCAAAAGTGTGAATTATTTGTAAAGCTATCAATGGTGTATGGAAACAACATTGAGGCATTTAATGCTCTGTAATGACTATTCTGATAGTAGCTTAAAGAATTTCGGCCTGGACCATTATTGCCCACTTTTCATGGAAGCATCGCAGCCGCCAGGCCATGGCTAAGCGCCACATTCATGGTGCTTTTTTTCTGGCGCAGTAGTATATATTGTTTGTTCGATGCTTATACCGGTACGTCAATGGCTAGTCTTCATCTTTCTGCTTTGGCTTCTTGTAAGTTTCCTCAATGTGCTTGGCCACAAACAGCCGTGTATTCACTAGCTTCTTGATATCCGTTAACATTGTAATTCTGGGCAATGCAGATACCGCAGCCAGTTCCCAGCAAACAGGAGAAACTGCTCCTGATTATCCCCATCTTCCAATGCTCTGTAGTTGAACAGAACATAAGTCACTGTGGTTGTTTCATTCACAGAGTCTAGGAAAAAGAGATCATGCTTTTTTCAGGGGGATATATCAGTCAAGTAGTGAATATCTAAAGCAGATTTGCAGCCCAACACACCTTAATGAGTATCTAGATCTTGCAACTTACCTGTTTTAAGTCGGTGGGGGAGGGGACAATGGAGGTGTGGGATTTATCATCAAAGACCACGACGCCAGACTGGTAGCGGCCAGGGGCCGGCAGATCTTCGATACTTCTGTCATCAATACCGAGCTTAGAGCCACATGAGAGAGCATCACAGGCTTGTTCTGGGTGCAGGCCGCATCCTCCTCAAGAGGGACTCAGCTATGGTGATTGAATGGATTTGGGGTCGGTGCAACAATGCTAGCGGAATGACACTGTTGCATGACATGTGCAGACTTTTAAGAGAGTGTAACTCCTTCCAGGCTATTGATGTCTACCGGGAGTCGAACAGTGCTACTAATTGGGTTGCCTTCTACGCGGTTTATTACTTTAGAGATTTTTTCTTGGGAAGAACCATGTGTCCGCTCCTCTTTTTGCTAATTTCTTTTTTCTGGGTTTGTCGGCTGCACCCACATTCATGTGTGTGAAGCGCTGTTGTACCCAAAAAAAGCAAAAAAAAAAAAAATTTAAAGATTAGGTGGTCTAGGGGACGGTCCTGCGCTCCCATTGATGTATCATTAGCCCTGGGTCTACAAACTTCAGTCTACTGCCATAATAAAAACACTGGCTCTGTCTGCATGCTCTTAAAGCAAATGAAAGTGAAATTTAACAAAGGTTTAAATCTGGGTGATATAGGCAGAATTATTTGTTAATCAGGCATAGTCAACATCATTCTTTTACTTCACCAAATGCCAAACAGAAAATTCAAGATGCGGTACTCTGTGTGTGTGTGTGTGTGTGTGTATTTGGCATAAAAGCTAAGAATATTTTTAATAAAATAAGTTCAAAAAATACCTGTTGGTGATACACTCGACTCCTTGTACAGGTCTCACAGCTTAGTACCAGTCCAAGCTGCACCTCAAACAATTCTATGATTGCATAGTTCCACGAGGACTAGAATTTCAAAGTCCCATTTCACAATTGAGTTCTATGATCTGTTGAGTCAGGATATATTTTTTCTTTTCAAAAAACAATGTTTGAAGTAACATTTCATAAATTTAAACAAAAGTCACCTTCCATTGCACCGGTTACTGGATTTGTGCATAATGTTGCTCTCTCTCTCCAATACTTGCTAATCAAGACTCAGATCCAGAAATACTCTTTTCAACATTAAGCTTTTCTCTGCATAATAATTGGTCCCTGATCATCTCCCAGGCCAGTAAGGAAAAATAAACAAAAGCCTAACCAAGCTATGTTCGATAATGCAAAAAATTCAACGGTCGATATACTTTTGAGAACACACCCTTGAATGGGTCACAGAGAGAGATTGTGAGCTTCATAATGATGGGATTTTCCCGGACACTATTTTTTTTTTGATGATATGTCTGAAGCTTATATGTCAGAATTCCTATCACCTTTGTTTACTTATTTGTAATCTATTAGCAACTGCTTGTGATTCTCGGTTTATTGTAAGAATTCAACTTCATTTTTAATATCATGCTTAGCTCTAGACGTAAATACTGTATCAACTTATCCTTTTTGAAGAGAGGGATGGGGGAACACTACAATGATCCAAGGTAAAGAATGGTAAGCGAGCAAGGGCAAAGCAGTGCTTGGAGGCAAAGGCAGGCGTCATGACAGCAATAAGCAGAAGAGCGAGGACGGGGATGGGGGTGCAGTGAGATGGGTGGCAAAGCAATGACGACTTATGGATCATATCACAGTTGAAGATGGTGGCTGAGAGAACCGGAAATTGAACATCTTGTCCATGAAGCTTGGAGGAACATCAGGGGTTGTCCAAATCCAGCGGCTGCCTGGGTGGAGAATCTCAGGAATGTCTGACTGGTCCTAAAAGCATGGTCTACTTCCAAGCGAATCTTTAATAGAGAGTTGAAAGTTAAGCTGCTTCATGATATCGACATTTTTGATAAGGAGGAGGAAAAAACTGATCTCTCACCGTCTTGAGTTTTCATCCAGAGGAAGCTTGAGGGACTCCTTGAATGAACTGTACTTAAAAAGAGGTCCAAGATTACTTGGCTGAAGGAGGGGGATCGAAATACCTCCTATTTCCGTAAAGTTGCCTCAGGCCATAAGAGGCGGAACCACATCGAGATATTGATGGATGAGGGTGTTGAGATCAATGCGCAGGAGGAGATTGCCTCCAAGCTGCGCCACAAGTTTGAACATAAACTTCCACAAAAGTTCAATCTTATGTTTAAATATGGATGACCTTGAAGCCTCAAGGTTTGCATGTTGCATGAATTGTAAGAAAGGATCTCTTCCATTCACTTACCTGGGGCTACCCCTTCACTTCAAGAAACTCCCACATTAGTACTGGTACTGCCTCTAGTTGAGAAGGTCCATGCAAGACTCTCTTCTTGGAAAGGAAGGTTTTTGTCTTGGGGTGGTAGATTAACTCTGCTCAACTCGGTGTTGACTGCCCCCCAAGCTCCCAAGATAAGTGATCAACGAGATTGATAGATTTAGAAGAGCTTTTTGGTGAAAAGGGAAGGACAATGTGAGAGGCTTCAATTGCCTTGTTAGCTGGGATGCTGTTTGCATATCTAAAGAGCAGGGAGGTTTGGGGATTAAGAATGTAGCTCGGATGAACCAGGCCCTTTTGGCGAAGTGGGCTTGGATATTTTTATCTGGCTCAAACAATCTTGGTCGACTTACTACTCTAGGAAGAGATTATAAAACAACCATGCCTCAGATGACTTCAATACCTCATGAAAAAAGATTCGTAGACAAAATCAGCCCGATATATTCCATAATTCCATTCTTCAATCCAATAAAAATTTTGCAAATCTAAAGTATCAGGTAGTACCAAGGGGCTTGCTATAGGGGTTTCTCATTGGTCTTGGTCATAACTCCATTTTCTTGGCCCCAAAGATGGATATTTGGACTTCTTCGTTTCCGCAAACGGCCAATCCTTAAATTTTCAAGTTTTTCCCGTCATTTCTACCGTTAAGATAGATATCACAAAATCCTAAACAAAGAGCTGCATCAAATAAAATAGCATACAGACTAATCACAGGAATCAAGAGAAACATGTAAATAAACAGACTGATATGTAGATTTAAAGTTTTAAAAGGGGAGATATCTATAAGGAGAAGTGAAGAGCATACCAAGTGTTTGTGCTTTCGACGGAATGAATGGACTGAGGGAAGAAATGAGGAGGTGGAGGCGAGATATAAAGGAAACCAATGAAACGGAGCGAGCAACAATGGAAGTGTGAGAACCCGTACATGCGTGTGTTTAGTCCCACATCGGTTATTCGCTGGGTAACAACTCAGCAAATCCCACAAGAGATACTTATTTTGAAGTTTGCTAGGGGCTCAAGGCAAATGAGTCTTCACGGCATTTTCGTCCCTCTCCATTATATTCCTTTGCACCTCCTTTTCTTAACAATTTTTTTAAGTAAATTTTTGCAAATAATTATGTAGATAAGGATTATGTTTGAGACTGATTTTGCCATTACCTACATCCGCTCTGGATCCACCACAGATCGAATCAGGTACCCGATAGGGTAGATTAGACAGCCATCATTAAAAAAATACTACCATCCACTCATCCATTATAGAATAAAGCTAAGCCTATGACCATTTGAATAACATTATTTGGATTGATTTGCAAATAAGAATAAGAGAAGGTATAACATGCAATATTGGTAAAAATGTTAGTTCCTCCATAAACAATAGCTTGCTTTTTGTTCAGAACCCGGCTTGTTAATGGTGCACTATGAACAAACTGAGGTAGGAGGGCTGGGGTTATATCTTCTATGCGAAAGAAGAATTCACCTTCCTTCATGCATTCGCGCAATGGTCATTTTGAGATTTGTACAGGCAAATGAATAGTGAAGTTTGGAGTGCTTTGGGATCTGTATCGAGCATAATGCAACAGTCAACGTTGTGAAAGAAGTCATTCTTTCGTGCGAAAGATCCAACCTAAACCTAAGTCAGGACCCAAAGAACACTCACCATTATATTGTAGCCCTGGTGCTGTCCGCCTGGTTTGATGGGCTTGAATTATATCCTTTTCAAAAGTGAACATGGAGATAACTATTGCTAGACTTCTAGTGACAAAAGCATTGCGTGCTCACACACATCTGCCTTTTAGGTCTACCATCCATATTGGCCACGTATTATGTACATATATGAATGAGGTAGTATTTTCCAAAACTACAAAAGCAAAGTCCCCTATTTTGATTTAATCGAACTGCACATTTTCCACCAGATTAACATATTTATCTCAGCATAAGTATGTATGCATATTAAGGGACAGAGATGATGATCAACGCCCATAAAAAAGGGCTTTTATATGTGCGTGTGTGAGGGAAAGAGAGAGAGAAGATCCTTAGCAGATTAGCAAGAAAAAAAGGGCATAAGGTGGAAATGTCGCAATCAGTGTTTGAACCTAAGAACATAGAATTATGAAATATATAAAAGAATGTCCAATGAATACAGTTTATATCTTGCTACCTGCCATCTCTAGGAAGAAGCAGAGAGGGTAAATCTCCTTTTATTAGCAACACACAAAAACACACAATTAGAGGTAGCAGTGCATAAGCTGTGTTAGTGTTACACGGGCTTTTAGGAGCTCTATAGTTTCAAATGGACAGAAAGCACTTTTAAAATTTATGTGGCTCTTAATATAGACTTGAATCAGTGGTTAACTTTATTTGGATGGCGATGAGTGGCTTATAAATTCATTAAGCCTACTGTATTATCACATTTTAGAGCAATTAAGTCTCTTCATCCCCTTCCTATTAAATATCTTTTTAGTTTGTGGAGATTCCAAAACTGGAAGCATCAAGGGCACCTAACATCGCAGATCTCAAAAGTCTCTCTCGTCTCCGCAGAATTTAAACTCATTCATGTTCTTGTCCTTTCGGTTTAGAGAGAGAGGATCGGTCTGGAACTAATAAACGCTTTTCAGAAGCAAGAAAAAAGAGAACATTGTAAACCAAACATGCATGAGAACAAGAGAAGGGAAATCCCTTAATGTCCAAGGGGCTCTAATCTGGGGAAAAATGAACGTGCATGAAAATAGAAATATGAATTACCACCGAAGTGTCTTCTTCTACAATTAGTCCATTACAGTCCAAGTAGTAGCAGAAGAAGGTGGAAAGGACGAAGAAATGATACATGATAGAGGAGCTCGAGGCAGACACATGGACCTAGAGAAATAGTAAATCCCTTTGTAAGTCCAAGAGGCTCTAATCTGGGGAAAAATTAACATGTATGAAAATATAAATCCGAAGTGTCTTCTTCCCCGGTTAGTCCATAACAGTCTTAGCAGTAGCATAGAAGAAGGTGAAAAGGACTAAAAATGATACATGATTGAGGAACTAAAGGCAGGCACAAAGACCTAGAGAAGTAGTTAAGAGGCATGGAGCTAGTTGCAGTTAGTTGGTGGACGTGGAGCATGAAGAGGACTTGGAGGGGCTGCATTCATCTTTGAGACTGGTGCTTTTGACAGGGAAGAGATCGAGAGTTTTCAGAGGCCTGAAGCATGGAGAAACAGGTGAGCCAACACTCATCGTTGCCATCCATTCATGCTCAAACCCCATAGCACTCGTCATCGGGTCTTCTTCTTCAGTTCCAACAGCCTCCAACTTGCCAACCAAATCCATACCTTGGGCTGTTGCCTCCTGAAAGCAACCCTATTCATACAGTAATTAGAGAAGAATGGCGATATTGGAACTAAGTAGAAAATCATGTACATGATGATACGTGGACAGCATGTAATATGATATATTCTTGAGGTAGTTCCTGAATATTGACTGAAATCTAAAAGTACACGATCAGTTATGAAGAAACTATAAAGCGCCAGATACAGACATTGTTTTACCAGGCAAAAGCCCTTGAAAAGTTCCAGCAATGAGATAGGGCATTGTTTGACATGAACCATGAAAAATAATCACAAGTTGGCAAGCAGACCTTAAAAAGCAAGTTCATACACGCACGAGAAGGAGGAGGAGAAGAAGTTGTTTAGATGCAATCAAGGATTATTCTCAACAAAATCAAAGTAGCAGCACCATAATTGCTGCAAACCCTAATTAGAATTAAGAGACGGAATCAGTAGATCAGACAAGACCCTCAAAAAATGAAGTGGTTTGCTTTTTCTTAGTCTTTTGGAATCTGACAGAGCAAATTAGTAATTGGATTTTTATTTTTTTTTTGATGATAGTGATTGGATATTATAACGATGCGCAGTAGAAAAAAGGGCAAGAAGAAGAAGAAGAAGACCTGATGAAGGAAGTGAGGAGGCATGTGGTGTTGGAGTGTAGGGGAGGGAGGAGGAGCAGCATCTTCTGACTGGTGGAGCTGGTGGTGCAGTTGCTGCTGCCGACTGAGCCTCCGGCGTAGCTTCTGCCGGTCCCTTGCCTTGTGGTTCTGGAACCAGTAGAACACATTTTTGCCCTCAATCTTCCCGTAGTATGAGAGATGGGCCGTTATCTGCTGTATCTGGGCAGCATTTGGTGTCCTAACCCCACTTCTGTACATCTCCTCTAGTATCATCAGCTGCTCTGGGGTTGGGCACCACCTAGTCGAAGGAGTCTGAGGCATCTTTTTTTCTCTTTCTACTTATCTTTCACTTCCTGTGTCTCCTCCTCCGTTCTTTCTTTCAGGTTCGGAGTTATATATAGAGAGGTAGGGGTTCAGGCAAGAGATCTAGGACTAGATAGAGATAGAGTGTGAGAGTGACAGAGGGAGTGGGGAAAGGAGAAGAGACAAGGGACAAAAGGGATGTGGAGAGAAAGGGGAAGTGCAAAGTGGGGAAGATGGGCCAAAAGATGGGGGAAACTGCTGTCGTGCTTATGGCGTTCTCAGAAAGGCATTCATTGAGGATTTCAATGCGTTGGTTCACCTCATTTCTTTCCTTTTTTCTTCTGCCTCTCCTCTTCATTTTCCTCTTTTTATTAGGTCTTCCGAGTGTGTTACTGGGGTTATGTGTGTGAGAGTGATGGGTAGGTGTCATCAATGAGAAGGAATGACATGCAGCTTGTGACACGCTTTTTGTCTACCATTCTAAATTATAGGATGATGATGCCCCGTATCATTTAAATCTAGTAAAAACCTTTCTTTCTATCTCACGAGCACAGGCTTAAAGCAGATTTTTCTGAAAGATATTCCTACCACCTTAGGAAGTTAGGTCGCTAGTGTCGATGAACTACCACTTGAAAATCGCTAGATGGGCAAAAGATGTACTCTGACCAATCCAAATGTTCAATGTGTTTGAGTTTGACTGCTGAGCACTTATCTCACTAAAGATCATAATCTTGCGAGAAGCTTATGATGCTCACGTTTGGGTTGTTTGAATGGAACAAGTGTCAGCTGTTTGGTTGGAGGACCATGTCACGTCTCGTTGCCTTAATAAGTTATTAGAACCGTCCTATTGCTGGTGTTAAGGTGGAACTCTCCACCACAAATTAAATTTGTGGTTGCGGGTGTACTTTTCAACATTGATAACTTGGCTTGCAATTTAATTGCTAAAACCTTTAGTTCGTTCCAAACAATTAAGGAACTTCATTCATCATTAATGAAACAAAATGGCATTCAAATTTCTTAAAACAACACAATTTCGCTTCCATTTCCTGCATGACTGCATCGTATCCCAAAGTTGCCTGTTGTTCAAATAACACAATGACATCAACCCAATAGAGTTGTTTTTCTTTTGTTTATGAGGAACGGCATCTTCATCACTGAGTGGAGGCTGCGGTTCATGCTTATGCCACAAAAGATTAGCACACCTTTCTCCGGACTTTGAGGAAGGTACAGCTGCCACGAGATGTTATTAGCATCGATCCATTTTGTATGACAAAAGAGCTAGACAACTCGAATGATAGAATTGGCCCATGGGTTGGTGAGCACGAAATCGATTGGTTAATAACCTGTGCAAATCGAAGGGATCATAAAAAATACCAACATCAATTGAGGTAAAAAAAAAAAAATATTTACTCAGCTTGAAATCGAGCGCACCAACCAACCATAATGGAATTTACACTTTGCAAGGACGAGCAAACGTTGCAACTTGATTGCATCTCTTCACAGAAGAGGTCCTTCATGGGACAACTCCATTTTGCCACAATAAATGCAAGGAAAAGATAACGATCCTTGTCAACGAACCCATTGAGAGAAATTGAAATGTCCCAAAACTAGAATAAGATAACAACAGTTTATGTATATAGCCTCTCTCCCTCTCTCTCTCTCTCTCTCTCCGTGGACCTGGGTCCTTCTGTGTGTTTCAAAGCAGCAAAACAGCTTGTCCTCTCTTTCCAGCTAAAACCATATATATGGCTTAAGAGTACTAGAAAATGGACTATGTAGCATGCAAGACATGGTTATAAGGTGGTAACTTGGAAACTAATTAAGATAACGACAGTCTGCTCGCATCTTACAACAGTCCTAGATTTGGTGTAAAGGACTCGTTTCTCTCATCGTATTTGTCAGCGCTATTATCTTATTTCCTAGCCAGGACCTGCATGGTGCCATATTTTTCAGCTTGTGTTTGGTAAAATTAGCGTTTTGCCACTTTGGCCGCCCAAGCCAAAACAAGGCTTCTATCTGTGAAACCGCAACGCACCGTTATCCATCTTGTCGCTTGCTCATTTCGTTTGAGGTATCCTTGCTCTTTCTTTTCTTGGATCCGGGCAGGGGATGGATTTTGGAAGGCGAAGAACTGAACTCACGAGAACGTACTTCCTGTCACCATGCTCGTGACTTGACGGACCGTGGAGAATAGTAGATCTGTGTACAAGGAATTAAAACTAGAATTTATAAACAATAAATATGGCGGGGGCATCCATGGAAGTGCAGAAGAAGGAGGCTTGTAAAGTCCACAGCTGCGCGTTTTTTTTTTTTTTTAGGGGGACAGGAGATACAAGTACAGTTGGTTTTGAAATAGCTTTTTGGTTTCATCAAAATGAAATAGTTGTTTTGTTTTGTTCACTGTGTGTGCACATATATGAGAGAGAGAGAGAGACTGTGTGTGTTATGACTAGAAACGAATCTATTTGGTAGCTTGTCTGGTTCGCCAGGTACTCGTGCAGACAAGTTGGTGCTTTAGGGAAGCCAAGCATTACACGTTCTTCAACTTTTGGCCCCATCGAGATGGACTTTTGGACAATGGTTTCACACGATTTTCGAAGATATGAGGATCCTAAAGTACTTGCATTAACAGTGGGTCAATATTGTGAATGGTTGACCGTTCCACAGTGCGGATTGAATTAAAGGTCCATACTTTGATGACTCACTGATCTTTTGTGACCACAAGGTAGGTAATCCAAAGCAAGCTAAATGTGAACCCAGTTACTTATATATACATATACTTATATATGTATGTATAATCACATTAGAGAATTACATATCATGATCAATTAAGAATCTTCTTGACCAAAACGCTATTGTAACTCCTTTCGAAACAAGATGAGCATAATTTTCTAGTCATCGGTTGATGTTTTTTAAATGTTTAAAATGGTCCATTCATGATTTTAAATATGTTAAACCTATTGGGCTTTAGACTAAATATAATTAACCAAGGTCCAGGGTAGCATTTTTAACATATGCAGAAACATATTTATTCAATTGATACTATTTAGCGGTATTTAATTATGCCCATGAGTAAGAGTTTGGAAACTTGAATTAAGTCTTGCTTTAAGTTAAAAATAATCCCTCTCACCAAGGAAGCTAGGACTTCAAATTTCATGAAGAAAAAGAGGAAGGACTCAAAATAACAATGAGAGTCTGATAGAATTAATTGTGTTGTGTATGAACATGAGTGTGAATAACAAACATAGCGAAGCATTTATGACCAAGAAGGTTTGCATTTTGGAATGAGTTGGTATATCATAACATTATATTGAAGATGCAAAAGCTTCAAGAATTTAATCATATTTATCATGTTGGAAGATCAGGTAATGAAGTAGAACAACAATTGGCAAAGCATGCACTACTTGTAGAAGATTTTCAAACTTGAATGGAAGATTGACCAAATTTTATTGTTAATATTGGTCAAATGATGAAACAAATTCTCTTTAACAAAGATCTTATTTTTTTTTTATCAGAAAGAAAGAGAGGTTATATATACATAAACCTATTCCTATACATATGCATATATGTATGTGTATATCAAACATAATCAACTAAGAAAAAAATCTCAAGGACACGCCATATTATAGGGGAGAGTCAAAAAGACAAAAGAAGATAATTTTTTTTATAGATAATGAGAATCAGTTACTTCATCCTTTCTTCTTGGGATCCATTCGCCATTGTAGCTAGGAGACCCTTTTTCATCTGTAGCTTTCCCTTTCAAACAGCTCAAATGTCTGCTATCCATACAAGCTTCAGAATTAATAAAAAAAACTGAAAAGCCAGAAGAGTTGATCAATTCTCTCTCCTCTCATTCAATCTGCCAATTTATGACATTGTTACATTATTTATTTTTGCTCTTCTTTCTCTTCTCTGTAACATGTCAAGTACCCTCCACTATATCCCTCTCTTTTTCTATGGTTGCACCAACAATGTAGTGGGTAGTGTGGTTTGCAGAAACCCATTCCCCCTCTTTTCTTGCACCTATGCCTCTTGTTCGTTGCAGCGAGGGTTCCTATAGCTGGTGCTTTAAATTATGGTGCACATATACAAACCGTTGCACTAACCAAGTTCTGGTGGGCAAGTAATTAAGATAGATGTGTGGAAATAGAACGTGTCAGGCCAAAAGCTAACGTTAGCAACAGCACGGGCAGAGGGCAGTACGGTGAGAATCGTAGGTGATGTGACCTTTCCCCATCATGTCTTAAATCATCTCACATTCCCCTTCCCCAAACGCCATCCCTCTCTCTCTCTGTCTCTGAGCGGCCTTTTCCACGGCTGCCATTGCTATAATTCAAAGCTTTTTGTCTTTACCGGCAACATTCCAAGTGAGATTTCCATCCTTTTCAAAGGGAGAACAGTGGAGGGCTAAGGGGACATCTGGGAAGCCAGCAGTGGGAAAGGAACCTCACACCAAAGTTGCATCATATGCATGGAGGAATCATAACATATATATATATATATATATATATATATATATATATATATATATATATATATATATATATATATATATCTCCCGGTCTGGACTTTTACCTTCAAGAGCACGTATCCATGTCGTTCCACAATGGATAATGATCCCATTCCCACGCCAGCCCCTCTGAATCACCCACCACTGCAGTTATCACGACATTAATTAATTCCAGGGAGCTCAGATTGTATGTTGGATACGTAGATTTTTTATATCCAATGACTACGACATTAATTAATTTGAACCCTCTCTGATCCTAGTTTTCATTGCGCTGCCTTCTCACATGTGGTAATTATGCGAGACTTCTAAAAGCTTTAATTTTAATCACGAGGAAATACCTTGCATGTGTCCCATGCTAGTTTGATGATCTTTTAAGACATCAGTTTGTGCAGAACCTTCCAACTAGAAAAGGTTGCTTGTAATGTATGTGAAATGATACGTATCCATATAATGCCAACTTTCCTAATGTATTTCTTCGTGAGACATGTCTATCGCCTCTTCTTTTTCCATCTTGTGTTTTCTTTCTTTGATAATTTAAATGCCACGTTATAGTATAAGATGAGAAAAGTAGACTCAGCTGACAGAAAAAGAAAAAAAAAAGAATGAGAGATGGAGAGAGAGAGTGCCGGTAAATAAGATTGAAGATTGCTGAAAGGTGTGGATGCTCGCATATGAACTACTTCGGAGATACTTTTTGGATTGAAAAGAGTGAGCTATCTAGTGTGCTTCGAGATATGCTGTATTTTAACTTTTTTTTGAAGTATTCGTATTAGATATGTATGATTATTCGTTCAAAAAAAAAAAAAAAAAGTGTGGATGCATAAAAGAATACATGCACAGCTCAAAGTTTTGGTTTAGCAGCGAAGCAGATATATGCATCTAGGAATTGCGAATGTTGATGAGTGGGAGGTTGGGAAGACGTCCAATAAATGGCCAATGGCTGGCTCACTCTACCAAAGGTTATCTTTTTTTTGCTGACCGAAACAATGGAGCCTGGGTCCCACGGAATTCCCCCTTGACCCACCTTTTGAGCATCATCTGATCCTTCCCACCTTCACATTTATTTTCCTCGAGAAGAGGAGCCGTGTTCCAATTCTCTCAACTAGAAACTGCTGACAGGAGAGGGGACACGAACATAATGCGTTACAGGAGAACATCTGCATGCAAACGCACAAGGAATTACGCAACGTACCGCACCACAGTCCCCATTCTATAATAGTTTACAGTAAAAACACAAATGCCTTCCCTTCTCGGTGACTGTAGCTCTCCATGGAATTTAAGGAACAAAAAGGCCACGCGTAATTAATGGACTAGTTCTGCTGAGCTCTTTTCCGTGTTATACTGTTCGAACGAAGGAAAGCATGGTTGCATGCGACAGCAGCTCGAGTTGAGGCCTTCTACAAGCGTTAATTTGCAACTTTGCATGGAAGTACCTCAAGCCGTTATAATGGAAATGCTCGCTGATTTTTCACTATAAAAATTTATTTTCAAAGCATTGCTCCTTCAATTTAAGTAGGTTGAGATTGATATATATAACTTTGAGGTGAGTATATGGCACACGGGCTACCACATGCCCATCTCAAGACTCAATAATCAATACCCTCCTCTATGGGTGACCGCATCGCTCATAATTCACAATGATTATGTTTTTAAATTATCTTGTTTCTTATAAAATCTTCATATATGCAAATATGGTTCATGTTGTTGTCATTAACTAGGTTTTACGTTTAAAAATGCTCTTATTTAGACTTTGTAACGTTGTACAACAGATAGTATATATTCTGTTAATCATTTTATCATAGAGACATAGATGCAGCATTGAAGTAAATCATTGAAAACTGTTTTAATGGTCTAAAAATGCAGAGCCATGACCAATTTATTGCTAATATTCTGCACATCTTATGCTTGTGCAGAATATTTAATATAAATGCACCTTCAATTCCCTTTTAACTGGTGCAAGCCTCTTGCTTATAATCGTCTTATAGTCAGTTATATACTTAAAAAAGGGCAAAAAAAGATATGTATATATTGCCTCAGGTTTGAGGCTCAGCTGCTATAGATGAAGTTTCATAATACTTTGTGTCATAGCAGTAGCTATGGAACGAGACTAATGAAATCTTGCTATGGGCGAGCGAAATGTGAATTACTTGCCTGATGCTGAACCCACCCCCTCACGTCTTGAGATATGATCATGTCTTGTGCTTGATGGGACTAGAGCATTTATCACTTGAACATTTAGATCTGAGTTGGAAACCACATCCAGAATTCATTAATGCGAAATCTCCTATAGTATCTATTAATTTCATATATGTGGTTTATAATTCAGACATTTGAATCTAATTTCCGCACACATGTTTCTATTAATTGCATGGCTCTTTTGTCATATCTCAAGTGTGCATTAATGCATGTACACCATTATAATTATATTTAAATATTGGGATTAATCTATCATGCAGTTGCTTGTTTTTTAGTAAAATTTTATGTCTATGTCATATATATGCAACAGCATGAATCCAATTTACTTGTCTTTCAATCAAAATGAACAAGTAATGTCCATGCAAACTACCCTATGGGGTGGATAATTTCTAATAAAGGTCAGTAGAAAATTGTCATAAATTGCAGATGCAACTTTTGACCACTTTTCTGATTCAAAAGTTGAATTTTGTTGAGATTTATGAGATATCAATTTTAGATCTTGGAAAGAACTTTATAATTAGTCCAAGAAATCTAATTATCTCTGCAAAAGGTTTATGTCTTTAAATTTTTTAGAAAACATTACCTTTTTTTTTCTTTTGGAGAAATGGTGGAAAAGTCAACCATTTCATTGCAAATAAATGAAAAATAGGTAACAAAACGAGGCCATCATAAGAGTGCTCCACAAGACTATCTTTCCCACATCAATCTGGAAGGGATGTTCCAAAAAAAAGCTCTCTCCCCAACATCATCTACATAATCGAATTTAGTGCCTATAAAGAACAGGTTACTTCCAGGTCTCGGCTTATCGGGTGGTGGTGCAAAGAACATTTTCGATGATGCAAAGAAGATGAAATACATTACAACAAGTAAAGTCTATAATTAATGATGAAATTTTAGGAATACTCAACAAAATCTATTACCGTAAAGGTTCAATGTTTTTAAGAAATATCACAAATGATATATAATATTGCAAAGGTTCTCCGGAGTATTATTAAAAGTTATTATATAGCGACGGTATCTTATAACTACTACAAAAAATTATATTTTATCGTAATATTTTTAAAAAAATTATTGTAAAAGGTGTATAATGTTGTAAAGATGATTTACTGATGTTGCTAAAATTTTTGATATTGCAACGGTATATTCTAAAGGACAATATTTTTTAGTAATTGGTAGTATATGCAGTTTTGTTGTAGAATATTGACATTTGTTAATAAAATAAATTTTACCATCTATACATCATTATATAACTAATAGTTTTCATTGCCAATTATTTATGATTTATTTTTGTGACAAATTAGTATCTTTGCAAACTGGTTTTGATTTTTTATAACGATAATATTTGAAATTTTAGAAATATATATCGAATAAATTTTAGAAATTATGATATATATCAAGTACTATATGTTCTATTTGCACTTAATAATTTTTAGTAAGTTAAATATGCTATTTTCAGCTTTATTTGACCAAATATGTTCACAAGATGATTACATGATCAGTCAAGTCAGGTAAATAGCTAGAAAAGTGTAGGTTGGGTTCGGCTTGAAATTTTTATTCTATTTCAAAATAGTTTTATATACATTAGTGATTATTACTCAATGAAAGGTGCATATATTGCAAATAATTCATTAATATAGGGAGGTCCATAATAGCTTCTATGCACTCTTCTAAAAGAAATCTTTAATATTCATTGATTATTGGAGGGACAATAAGTCATACTTATTAAAAAACTTGCATGAGAACTGCTTTAACCAAGAATTTGAATAATTGAACTAACTTGATTTATATTAAAAATACAAAAAAAAATTAAAACTACTTAAATAAAATATATACCTAAAGTATTAAAAATATTCTATATTAAATACTATTATTTATTGATTACAACATGAATAAAAAGAATCATGAATTATCTACTATTAAAGAACTTTAGAAAAAAAATACAATTATAGAAATATATTAAAATTATTTATTTTTAAATATTTACATGAAAAGGCTTTTAGAATATTAAAAAGAAATTATTTTTATTTTTCTGCCAAGAAGAAGAAGATTTATTTTTTTATAAAAATAATTAATTACTAAAATAGGAAATGTTACAATATATTTGAAATGAGTATTTTATAACGTGAATAATTTTTGTATAAGTATAATAACCATAACTTTATGCTAGAAGCTAATATTCTCTTAGTGGTTGAGTAATAGGTAACAATCCAAGAGGTTTTAAGTTCAAACCCATGGTTACAAATCCTAACTATAGGATGACTAAATACCATACTTTTAACAAAGTTACCTCTTATATATACCGATGGTTACAAAGCATCATTATAGGATGACTAAAGACAATACTTTCAACAATGTTACCTCTTGCCATGGTTTCCTAACTCTTGATATTGGTTTAATCAACGATTTGCTATATTTTTTGCCATAATTTTAACCACCACTATAAACCTTTTATGTTGTAGTGAGCAAGGAATAGACAAGAATTTTTCTCCCTCCAAATTGCCTAAAGCAGGGCTGGCACTATGCATGCTTAATATTTCCTGAAAGAGATTGAACAAAAATGCATCTCAATAACAGATAATCAATATTTTATCACATCTCTCACACATCATACATGATTGACCTGTTCCCCGTTGACGTTTTCTTTAATTCTCCCCAGTCAAAATTTTGACATTTCCATAAATACCTCACACAAGATAGATAAGTCCACCAAAATTCAAAAGGCGATTAGAAGGTTTCAATAGAGAAGACTTCATAGTCATCTAACCTTTGCTGGGGTAGGGGAAGTTCTAATGGTGGCAGAACTTATATATAAGTCGAAACTCAATTCAATCTAAAAGCTTAAGCTTGTACCAAAAAAAAAAAATCTAAAAGCTTAAACCATGCAATCCTCAACATTTTCTGCCTTAATATATGAGCCAATTTAATTAACTCTCTTTCGAGTCTAATCCATTACTCTTTGGTCAAACTTTGTACCTAATTACTTTTTTGAGAACACCACGTGTTATTGCTCCAACTCAATATCTATTCTTTATGCACCACACTTTGATGTAGTATGTTGCAGCTCTTTAGATCCTTAAAACAACTTGCTCTTTCAAGCCTAAGCTTGTCCTCAATCCAACCTAGTTTTTGTTCCATTGAGTCAGCTTGCCACATTGAGTCTATTTGTTGCACCCACTCAGCATGCCACGGCCTACTAGCCCATGAAACAAAGCTACCAATTCCAACACCTTTACAACTTCTATAGTTGTCCAAGGTCGTAGATTCATTAGCTTTGATATTATTTGTTAAGGAGGAGAAAGGAGTTCAAGTTTAACCTAGAGAAGGTTTTAATATACAAGTTGAAACTCGAGTCAACCTAAAAAATTGCATCATTATAACAATCAAAATATCCTTTTGAACGTCCATTTTAGTTTAAGCTATGACAACACAATGATTGTCTAGTGGCAAGCATGTATCGATACATACATGACACATATAAATTAAAATTAGAATTTATATACATATTAAACCATTTAATACAACTAATAAAAGTATTTGGGCAAATGCACATATGTCAAAAGAAAATAATCCCCCACCCCCGAGTTTCCGATACGTCCATCTTGGACGGAGGTAAGTGGGGTGGTGCGGGTTTTGTTATTCTGGACCCGTCTGCCAGGGTCGCGGCTGCTGGGAGCAGTCAATTTTTCGGCATTTCGGTTCTGGGTGTGGAGTTGAGGGCCGCTTGGGCGGACCTTTGTTACACCCGGTGTGTTGTACGGGCCAGTTCCATTGTCCTGGAGGGAGACTCGGCCACAGTCATTAGTTGGATTCGAGGGGGCCCGAGGGGTAATGGTTGTGTCCACCCTTTGCTCCGAGATATTTGGACAATGGTCAGGAACGGAGAGACCTTCTAGGCAAAACATGTTTTCCGTGAAGCTAATGAGACAGTAGACTGGATGGTTAGTTATGTAGCCAGTCACTCCAGTAGTATCCTATGGGCTGGAGATGGGGAGTTGCCCCCGACACTTCAAGGTATTCAGTTTTTTAATTTTATTGGGTGTATCCGTACTCGTCAGATATGATCCACCCGCCTTAGCAAAAAAAATAATAATAATCAAAAATTATAATCATTATAATTTGGCTATAAAAATTCATCAAAGTCATATTATAATATTCTTTGAGTATTTATATTGAAATTATAATTTTGAAAATAAAAATGTTTAGCATATAATTATTACATTGCTTAAGAATAGCTGCACTATTTTGAGTATAATTAGCAGAAAATCTTGTAACACAGACTAATTAATTAAATTCTCATCTTTTTTTTAAAAAAAATTGTGTTTTAATAATGAAATGATATAGACAATAATTACTATTAAATAGATCGGCATTAGTTGAAGAAGATAAAAACCCCCTGCTCAAAGCCCTCTGCCCTTGCCCTCGCCCGGTCCGCTAAAAACCATGGCCTCCCACCATCAGAAAGCACAAATCTTTTCGTGTCATTGCCAGCTAATCGTACGGTTCAGATTCACGGAGACCCGGTCGGAATCCAATAAGAACGTGAGATCTGCATCCTCGAATTAAGGCATTCAAATCCGAACCCGAAATTCTACGGCCACGATCGCTTCTCGCCGTGGTTTTATTTCTTTCGAAGTCCGTCCCCTTCCTGGTCCCCGTTGCGCACCCGTTCTCACTCTCCTGGCGGCGGTGATGGAGCTCGGCGACTCGCCGGGGTTCGGTCTTCGGTTCTCTTCTCTCCAGGTCGACCACTCAAAACCCTAGCTCTCTTTCTCGCTTTCCTCCTCCTTCTCTTCGAATCCCGGCAGTGATGGTCGTCTCGCGCCGTCGCGGCGGTGAGAGGATGTAGAGGGAACGCGGTCGCGATCCTAAACCTCACATTTTCGAACCCTATCTGGCCTTAAACCTAGGTGATGGGCTTGGGAATTGGATTGTTCGAGTGGGCCGTCAGCTCAGGTTAAGCTGGCATGGCTGAGCTCGGCTGGAGCTTGAAATCCCGAAGCTTGGCTTCTAGGGATTGGGCAAGGCTTCAGAAAGGGTGTAGCGTATGAAATATTGGATTTTCACAGCTTTTGGTTGTAGGAATTGGCACTTCGTTGAACTGGAGGATGATGATGTGGCATTTTTGAGCTTACATTATCGAAAGGCTTGATAATTTGGACATTAAAACTGTGAAAGGGGGTTGGGGTGCAGAGCAAGAAGATTTGATATCCTCTTGTTATTTGTGAGGTCCGTACCATGGTTCTTTGCAATCTCAAAAGAATAAGAGAAAAATTTCCTTTTCTTGGTTAGGTTTTTCCGCTTTGATTTTCTATTTGATATTCTGTTGTTATCTGTGATGCCATCTCTTCCATCTGATTGGAACAAGTTGAAAAAATTGGGTCTGCAAAGAAACTAGGGGGGGATACACCTTGTTCAAGTTTTGCTTATGTAGGAAAATGAGCACAAGGAGCAACATTGGATGAGGATGGTCAGGTATTTTCACTATATGATGCTCTAAAAGAATGTCTGAATGCAATCTGATGGGGCAGATGGACCAATGCAAGGCTAGGATTGGTGTCAGTGCTCTCTAGGAGTTTGGTGCAAAGGATCCTAAGTTGAATGTGTGATATTTGAAGTATCTAAATGAGAATTTTGATGTGGGTCATTTGAACTCAAGGTAATATATGCTACTAGATCAATCAATCTCTGCCTTTGGGCGCCATTTTTCCAAGAGAACGACATTCAACATAAGTTATTTGACATCTTATCTGTTTGCATTGGATAGAGTTCTCACAATTGTGGATTTCTGAACTCCACGCTTAATAAAGATTTGCTAGAGAGTCTCACCTTCAAACAGTGTTGTTTGGTTCTTGCTAGCATCCTATATGATCCATCTGATAAAATTCCCTTAGCTTACTTGTATAGTTGTATGCATGGTTTAGTTTCTTCATCATCAGTGATGTACGAGTTAGTATGTGAGAAAGAAGGAATCATGTGAATTGCCTTGAAGAAGTCAGTGAAAGGGCTTATCATGGGAAGGGTGAGCATGTCATAGTGTTGGTCTTGTTGGGGTGTGGCAAAATGTATATAACCGGATTTTTTGGTTATCGGAGAGTTGAGGGATGACGGGCTTCATTTTTCTTGCTGATGGAAGGGTTTAAGGGAACGGTGCTGGGGGCCTTCTAGTTGATGATAGATATCTTGCAAACTTTTAAGATTTAAAGATGAGAAGATGTGGAGGCTCGGTTTATTGGTAATGATGGAACAATTGTTAGATATTTATTATAGATTATATGTGACTGATGTAGACGAGGACAAAATTAGTTGGATGCCTATGTCTCAAATTGTTGCCTCACAATGTCGAGATTTCAAGAAATAGTGTAGCAGGAAAGGGCTTCCATGGTGAACTGAACTGAACTCCTATGGCAAATCCATGCATCATGCAGTAAATAAGCTCCCAAAACCATGTTTTCTAACAACATTTTCATCTTCTCTCATGGAAGTGGCGTAACTTTTTTTTAGACTTAAAGAATCTGATGTTCAAATCTTTGCTAGATATAACATGTTCTGTAGCTAAACAAAAGAAGAAATACAATAGTTTAGATGTGGTTACTCTAGGCGGCTGGAACCTTTTTTTGATCCAATAATAGATGACTGTCAAATCCCCTTGTAAAGTAATTCTTTCTTGGTAAGAACTTATTATAATAATGGGAAATAGGACTAGAGTTGCTTGGCCATATCTTTGAACCTAAAGAAGGCTTTATATAAATAGGATTGTTCAAAGAAACAAAAGATAACAAAAAAAAAAGTGGACCAGCTGGTAGCTGGCCCTTCTTTGTGCTCTAGGTAAGGGAGCCTCCTCTTCAACTGTCCTACTATGTATTGGACATTTTAAATCTGAAGAATACTCTGAGAAGATCCTTTCTTTTTGACTCTTGAAGAGCTCGAGATGAATTGTTGGATTAAAAGTTCTTTTTTCTCGTCATTTTTTCATAGTGTGATGCCACAGTGAGACTGTGGTGCTTTCAAACCTCAAAGAGATTCTTAGGTCTGGAGCAATTCTACTTACTATTATTTGTTTCACCTTTCACTCATTTTCTTTTTGTCTTTTGTCCTCTTAAACTAATTCAGTCCTTTTATCTGTAATCACAGTGCTTAAACAAGTTATGAATCAACTTATAACAGTCCTCGCTGACTCACCAAGCACTACGACCTTCCTCCACAACAAACAGATCTGCTTCTGTCCAGCCACCTTATCCTCCATTTTGTGAACCTGTAAATGGTGAAACCTTTTCTCTTCCAAGCAGCCCTCTTTGTGACAGAAATCCAATTAAAACTGCAGAACCCTAAACCTTTAATCAATCCTAAACATTAATTACCAATATTTTTTTGACAACTTGATCTTATTCACATATATTGGAGTTTGGGTCTGGACCTGAAATTCTATCAATTCTTTGGTTCAGCCCTAAGCATCTTCCCATCATTTCTATTAGGTCCTTTCCTCTTCTCTGTCTTACATTTTGTATTGCTTGTGAGGTTTCTTTCATTAGGAGTAATCCATCCAAGCAAAGGTGTACGAGCAGGTTGTTATAGGTTCAATTAAGGGTGCATAAATTTGAGATTTGCTGCCCCATTCCACTGCTACTCCTTGTTTCACTCCCTTTCCATTTGGCAGGTTGGGGTTGGGGAGGGGGAGTGCGGTTAATGAGGTTTCATGTATAAGAATGATGGAAGATGGTATCAGGGATATTCATATGATCATAAGTTCGTAATGTTCGCTTAATAATCATGCTTGCTCTATGTTGAATCTCCAGTACTTGAGATTTCTTCACATTCATTTATTTAATAGCTAGATTTTCCATCACTTATTGACAAGTTTTTTACTTCCTCTATCTTATAGAGTGTTCGCTTCCTTTGCTAGCTAATGAAAAGGAACATTCGAGCCAAGTGTTATGATGGAAAAAGTACATGATGATCCAGAGCCAAATCCTGCATCTATATCAGAGGTGATTGGGGAGCCTGCTATCATAATTAACGGCGTACCAGCTGTGCCTCCTGTTGCTACAACATCCATTCCTCTTGACACCACAAATGATGCTGGATCAAACGATGATCCATATTTTGGTGAATGGCTGGAAGGAAGGAAAGTTCTGAAGTTATTTGGAGATCATTATTATTCTGGAGAGGTGGAGAAGTATGACAGCGAAACAAATTGGTACAGAGTGACATATGAAGATGGGGATTTTGAAGATCTTGAGTGGCATGAACTGGAGGATGTGTTGTTACCCCTTGACATTTCTATTCCACTAAAAGCCCTGGCTTTGCGAAGATGCAGGTATGAGAAATCCACTTGCCAGTCAGGAGTTTCTATGACTAAAACAAGAAAAGGTCGTGCTAAAAATGTAGGAAGTGTGAAAAAGACATTGGAGCTCCTTGAAGCATCCCAAACGAGTGAATTAAAGGGTAAAAAGCAAGTAGAATTAGATTTTGGTAGCAAAAGGCGGCAAAGCATAATTCAAACAGAAAGTACTAAAACTTCTTTGCAAGTGTGCTACTCTGACAAATCTGTATCTGAACCAGGCAAAGACATAGCTATCTCAGAAAAATTTCAGAATGCAGAAAGCATGGTGAGTTTATCGGAGCTTTTGCAAAAGCCAACTGCATCAGAACTTGAAAGACAATTAGTACAGGCTACTCCAAATAAGGAAGTAACTACACAGGAAACTTCAAATAGGCAAAGAAAATTTCAGAAACAAAGTGGGAGAACTACTAGAGCTGAAAAGCAAAAAAGAAGAAAATTCTTGGTTCAAGGTACTGCTTTGGAATTAAAGAAGTTTCCTGAATAATTCTTGTGACAAGAAAAGCTGAAAGAGAAAATCATATCTCACTCATATTCTCCGTATATGTATATGATGCAAAGATAACTAAAACAGCTGAAAATAGAAATTCTGTTCATAGAATATCCAAGAAAACATGTCATATTTTGGCCTCTCTCTTTTCTTTTCCTGTACAAGTATATGTTGTCCATCAATATTTCTTGGCTCCATTCTAAAAGTTCTCCTTGTGGAAATGGAAGCGGGTTGTGGTGGTATGACTGAATTCTTGTGAAAGATCTCTCAGTTGTTTTGTAAGTGTTGGAGATCCGCAGTAGAAAACACCTGCAGTCCACAAATTAAGAAGTGCACAAATAATATAAATGCCCTGATCACTTGAGTAAAGCTTACCTATGCGAGAAGACTTATGTGTATTAGCTAAGTCTGAGAACACTTTCCTCCAGTTTGGCCTTGCAAAATGGGTCCGAATCTGTCATGCATGAGTTAGAAATAAGCCAAGCATATTCTTTTGCTTGATATTGCAACAAATTTATAGCTGAAAGATAATTACCCGACTGCCAGAGACAATATCAACACCATTCTTGGCATGCTGTAGTGACTGAACCATTGCAATCAGAGCTGACCTTGCATCACCTTCTTCATACACACTGGTCAAGTAGTTGTGCATTTCTATAACATTCTGCAATAGCCAGACATTTTTAACCGGTTAGTTTGCAAAGGAAGATGGAAGTGAAGAGTAAAGGGTAAAGGAAGCAACAGATTTTCTAGGAAGTACATTATGGTCACTTTCTGCCACATCATTCATGACACCTTTAAACCATTCAAAGGAACCCTGTTCCCTTGTCACCCAATAGAAGTAAGCTCTTCCTGGACTATTTCCTTTGATGTTGTGTACATCTGACTTGTGTATATTCTGTACTTCCTACATCAATTTCAACCCTGTCAGTATTCTTCTTTTTGTTTAGTGATACTTTTTTTTAATACATTTAAAACAGTATTGTATATAACTTACTTCATTTGACTTCAGATTGTTGAGGAGATCCTTTAGTATGCTGATAAATGGAGTTGCACCAATTCCAAGCCCGATGAGCAAAAGAATATCATATTTTTTGTAATTTTGAGCTGGTGCACCATAAGGCCCATCTATCAGGAGCTTTGGGAATCTGCAAGAGAGTCCTATTACTATGGGAAGCTCGGGGTTGCTGAAATTTTACCCAGTGTGAGTTTGTGAAAACCATAATCTATTTTCTGCTCACCTAGCTTCTTGAATTTGAGCATCTGCTACAACTGTTGTTTCAAGTCTGACTAGGTTGGCCTTCTTAGACAAAACTTGTGATTCACAAACCTGTATAAGAGAAATTTGTTTTAGTTATTGTGCCTTCTAAATTTGATGTTCGCTAGAATTTCTAACTGCTTTTATTGACTTGATCTAACCTTTCCAAATAAATTCCTGAGCTCTGTTGTCCAGTCTCCCAAGGTCCGGATATGAACACTTAAGTAGTCATCTCCTGGTGCGGAAGTGATGGAGAAGGGATGCCTGTTAAAATCAAATTAGAAGCTGAATACAGGAAAATTATAATTCGGACATATTATCTCTGGAGGTGGTTAACATATACCATTCAAAGGGTGAGACATCTGGACATTTGACAAATAGGTACATTCCACTCATGTATTTGAAACCTGGTGGCCTTTTCATTTGTATTGAAAGAACATTGCCTGGATATATTGCTGCCTGTATGATACACAGAAGATATAGATTTATTATTTTTTCTGTTGATTTGATCCTGAATGCTCATTCTTCTACTACTTGAGGCCATAGATATCCATGAGGGGTCGCTTACCTTAACAATGCTCACACGATAGTTTTTCTCGCGAAATTTTCTGATTAGTCTCTCACAGGCATAAAAGAGGACTGGAATTGATAGATACATCCACGTCTGCAGAAACATTAGATTTTTATTTTTCTTCATATCATTCATATTTGCTGATAATGATCTTTTAGAAATTTATATACTGCAGAGAAGGCATGGCCTTACCGTCTTCTTGTACCATTCCCGAGTGAGATAAATGAAGTAGGAATGCACAACCAGGAGGACATACACAAGCACTAGAAGATGGTGGGCATACCAAAATGCATTGAATCCAGCTAAGTGGTGCATAGGTGATGGCAACTTTACCACACTTCTTCGGAAAGAATGTGTGGCTAGGGTGAAAGAGAATGCCATTATGATGACCATGAGGACACCAGTGACCCCTGGAGCACTGGATAATAGAGTTAAATATGTGGGTTGCTGATAGCTGAAATTTGGTCCTAATAAAATCATGAATTTCGGCTTTGGGCATGTGATTAATCTTGGAAAATCACATGTTACATGAGCAACTGTATGAATAAGAGCCCCGATTGTGATGGCCAATGCAATTGTCTGCAAAAGATGCAAATGGAAAGAAGAATAAAAATTGTGTTAAAGATCTTTTCAGTAGACTCGGTGGTGGAAGGGCCTCCTTACCTTGTGGAAGTTGATGTTATCATCAAATGGGATGAGCCTACCAAGAGCAGTTGATCTGAGCGTTGTAAGGGTGTTTCGACAAACAGGGAGGAGAATGAGTGCCATGTTCAGTTTCAGGGTCTCTGCTGCACCCTTGGCTACACACACGCAATAGCCCATCACTTCATATGCTGATCTCCGCCTGTACTGGTAAAATTTCCATATAAATAGTGCTATGTTCAGTATCAGCCATAGTGAAAGAACCCAAATCCTCCTCCAGTTCTCATGAACGAAATCTGCTGTCTTGCTGACACTTCTGTTGATTGGGTTTCTGTACTGCTTTGGTATCATTGTTCTCGCAAGGCTATGACTACGTTTGACTGTTTTCTCATTTCCCTGTGAGCTCACCATCCCTCGCAGTAATGTCTCAAGCTGCCAGATCTGGTGAAATGATTGAGAATGGTAAGTACTACTATCTTTGAACTGCTAGATCTCATGTTTGAACAAATTTGGGAACTTATTGGAAATCATGACAGGTTTCTCGGTACCTCAATATAGCCAAGATGGTCAGGGTCTAGTTCCTCCATTATGAGAGCAGCATAGGTTGCAGCATGCCCCTTGAGTTTTGCAAGTTTGTTTGCCGAGGCACTCAAAATGATGACCTTTGGATGAAGACACAGATCGGAATCAATTTTATTCGAAATCTTAATTGATAAAAGCAATTCTTGACAAGGAATTGACAGGAATTCAGAGGGCTTAAGCTGCAGACCTCTTTGACCTCATCTTCTGTAAGTTTTCCATCCCCATTCTTGTCACACCTAATGCAACAGAGCAACTTACATCAGGTAATTACTGTGTTGTCAAAGTGCTGAAAAGAGAAAGGTAAGGCATTATTACATGTCAAAGAATATCCGTAGCCGGGAATCAAAGTTTTGGTCTGTCATCTCTTCCCAGAACTCCTTTAATTCATCTACTGTAATTCCGTTCTCCGGTTCCAGGTTCCTCCGTCTTGCTAGGGTAACAAAAAGCTCCCCAGCGAACTCCTTGGAATCAGCCATCCCTTTCAAAAGGAATTCAGCTTGAATATTAGAGCCTCATAACTTCGTGCCTAGATCTTTTACTTCCAGTTCTCCCTACTTTCACTATTATTTGTTTGGAATGGAAATTTTGCCATGCAAACATTAGTTATCATTGGTATTGAGCTAGAGATGCTTATGTAATGCTCGATTAAGATCCTTTTCTTCTAAGAAATGCTCTTGATTTTTGCATTGCTTAATATAAATTTCCATATCAGTCAAATCAAATGGACACTGGTTCGCAAATCTACTTCTTATTCAAGTGGTTATGATCTAGATGTTTGTAGTTTCAGTGTCTCTTCTGCCATAGTATAAGAATACAGGAAGCTGCGCTGGCATTGATGGACCAATATCAGGTTGATGCAAAGGGACACTGTTTACAAAATAAAACTCTAAGATCACATAGTTTTCATCACAAACTTGCAGGCTTTCTGCGAGGTTATTATGAACTGTTTTTAATCGAAATATTTTGTTTTGTGCAGTGAAGGACCTCAGAAGTGCTGAGATGGTGGGTGACCTTTTCTTTCCATTTGAAATACTGAGAAAGAAGAAGTTTTGCTCGAGGAAGCAAAGAGAGACTAACCAATGCAGCGCCCAAAATTTTCCTTGGGTAGCCTTCCATTGATGGCGAATTGGTCGAACCGCTTCTCCACGGCCTTCCACCCATTCTCCTTGCCGCCTGCTGTTTTATCGAGAAAACGAAGGCTCTTGAGCCCCAATTCTGCACTGGATTGCATCCTCCGCATGGCCTTTCCCATCGGGTTCCTCACTGCCCGCGGTGAGAGCCGTTTTATCTCCTCCTTGATCTTCAAGGGCTGCGACATCAGTATCCTTGCAAAGCTTCGCTGTGGTTCGGGTCTTGGAGGTTTTGGGGCTGCTGAATTGTGCACAAATGGGATCGCCGGAGCTGATCCGTTGTCCATGCTGTGAATGGCGACGCTCTCGAGCTCATGTGCTGAAGGATTGGCTGGCGGCACAACAGCATATTCATGTGATGATCCCATTTTCTTAATCCTTATTGGTACTTACAGAGCTCAGGAGAATTCTCTCTATGGAGGTGTTGCAGGCTCCATGGATGGAGAGAGAGAGAAACGGTCAAATAGAGAACCGGGTTTGGGCGGGTGGAGGATGGTTAGAAGGAAGGGGTGAGGGAAATTATAGCCGTTATTGGTGGGGCTCATCGCTGCGGTGTAAACAACACCAACCTCGAACACTCGCATATAGAATAATATGCGGATCCAGATCTGTCGTCCATGTTTCCCACTTTAAAGCATCACGTCCGTAGATAATTGGCGTCCTGCTCGCAGACGGTGCATTTATTATCCGCACAGAATTCCCTATGCATGTATCCGTTGTCTGCCGTAGCCGAAAGAGAGTTGTTGGGTGGTTCATCTCGCTTTCGCCATCTCATGTCCCGAGATCTCGTTTCTGCATCTCATCTACAGTGATTTTTAGCCGTCCGATCTAATTCAAAAAAAAAAAAAAAAGGTGTTTGAGCCCACGACGTGGACCTTCCACCCGACGACCCTTTCGTTAGCTGGATTCAGCGGACGTGATGATGCTCTCTGATTAGGTGGTCCTAGCGATCTCCACCGTTATTTCGTACAGAACCCTTGTGACATATTCCTTTCATGTCACGTAAAGGTCGTGCCAAACTTGTACACAACGAAGGCCCAAAGGATGCTTATCATTTGTTACACCCAGTGGCTAGGAAATGCTTTGGATGTATCTCTTTGAGAACACATTTCTCCGCTATACAGTGGATTGCATGCATGGATGACATTTGAGGTGAACTTTTTATTAAAAAAAAAGAGAAAGATGTTGAGGTGAACTTTTTAAAAGAGAGGTTTATCGTTCCTTCTAAATCTGTTGTGGTGATCACTATCAACTTGATCAATTGTGTCGGACCATCGGAGGGTGGTACAGTGTCTTAAAATGATTTTCAGTGGCATGGATCATATGTTATGCTTTAAGTTCATTGTGCTCATGACTATCAAAGGCATGTGGATCGTATGGTATGCATTAAGTCCATTTCAAACTTTGTCAATGTGGAGCCACTTTTATGATTATCACAAAACAGAAGGTGCAAATTGGAACACGGATACCACGTTCAAAGCAAAAGAGAGGAATCTCTTTATTGATGAATGGTGATTGAAAAGACTAAGAGAATATATGCGTAGTGATTGATTAATATTATTTTTGAGTGCAATGCTTGCATGAATCACTAGGATGAATTGATTTGTGCTGTGTGATGATCTCAGACCCTTGTTTGCTCATCACACGATAGAAATTACGAGCCTTTTGCGCTGTGATATAGATATGCTCCTTAGCAATATAGCATGGCACTTCATGTGATCAAACTTTTAAAAGTTCGTCGATTGAGATGGTGGCAAGAGCTAAGTATCTCAAGTGACAACTTTGAAGTTAACTCATCCATTAAGTATGATAATTTAGATAAAAGTTGATTCAATTATTAGGGTAAGGAGCAGCTTTTTTTCTGTATATTTCCTGTTTCATCCATCAATTATTGCTTTTTTCTATTTGTTGATGGTAAAAGCGCACCGAACCAAAAGTCGTTATCTTCTTTCTCATGCTACCCTACTTTACATGGAACATATGTTTTTATTTCGACAGTAAAATGATAGATGCTATCCTCGCATAGCATAAGTGGCCATCAAAATATCTAACCAAGCTATATTGAATTGCTTCAATATTTGTCGATCATGGAGCCTGTCTTTCTCAAATTTCTATCATTAAACTTTATCCTGCATAATTTTTGAACTATTAACTAGAATTGAGGAAACCTTAAATTCAACTAGTCGCTTATATGGTAAAACTAATTATTTTAAAAGAATAAAATGGTGCAAACCCGTCCATGAATGAGATACCACATTCAATTTTGAACAAATATCCGTACATAGTATCCTAGCCATATTACATAAACTCTCTGCATCTCCATTTTTTGCTTGCTTTCATCCTCCATATCTCCTCCTCTGAGCCATAGAGAATTAATACAGGGTCATATATACTTGTATCGAGTTATTCCACATGTATGGACATGGAAGCTCATGTATACATAATTATGCCAGTAATAAGCAATTGGCACTAGGAGAAGCAACGTGAGTTAAGTGTATGCTCCTCATTTGCAACAACTCGTGTACAGAGAAACTGAAGTCATTTTCTCACGGCAATCAAGTCGTGAGAGTAAGCTCGTTCCTTCAAAAAAAAAAAAAAGAATGGTAGGCACGTTTGGAGTCCAAGGGCCCCACCCTTCCCTTCCTCCAGCCTGGCTATCTGTACTCCCTATTCAATTTCTTTTGTTTGGTTCTTCTAGTGTGGGGGTGAGAACCCATTATTTCTTCAACTCTTGTACGTATGCTTTCAAGAAGAAGACAAACTAGTCTTTCATTCTCTCTCTCTCTTTCTTTCTCATATACACACAAATAAAAAAAAAAAAAATCTTTCATTAGGTTTTGAGTATTATTTCTGACAAGTTGTCCTATATTCCAATCCTTTTGCCTCACATATCAACACCAAACACATGGTTGGATTCTCCAACCACATGGTTGGATTCGTAGCAGGTGGATGGGACTTCCCAGTTTGACACTATCTAATTAATGGAAGCCAATGGTTATATCCAAATAGGTTAGACTAAATTTGAAGGTACATGTCAGCCAGCTAAGTGAACAAATACACATTAAGAAATTAATCAGTTTGATGTTATTAGAGAAAACCTTCCTTGGTTTGACTGCCATTTTATGATTAATATTTACATTCTAGGCGTTCTTGATTCAATCATCAGTCCGTACGCATTTGAGCTTCCTCTTCATGAACACTTAGATAATCCAAGGGCTATACCAAGGGCTCGAAAATAAAACTGCTGCTCAACAGTTACTAAGCATACACACATGGCAACTAACCAAACAAAGATTACAATGCTTGCTAATAAATACAATGCTTTCAATACTAAATTTCTTAGCCCCTAAAAATCCCAATTTGCACCACCTAAGCTTTAAGGTAAATGCCAGTTAATTTAAGAGATGGGTAGTAAGAAAAATGGTCAGTGGAAATTTTAACAAAATGAGTTGCCAAAAACTACGATAAACTGAATGCTACTAAGCTTCACAGAATCCAAGAAATAAAAAAGCTGCCCATTAAAGAAGTGCTTCGAGTACTGATCCAAACTTGCAACATGATTCTAACTCCTCGACCTCCCATGTGAACGATTCATTTTAGCTCCTCTCCACACTCCTCCTTTTATTTTAGAGCTTAGAAAAGAATGGCACTCCCCAGTATTTTATTCTGCTTCTTTCTTCCTCAACCTCAGTCTCAACTTTACCCAGTTTATCCTGCTAGGTTCGAACAAGACAAACAAGTATTTTGTGTGTCTGAAATGTTTTCCTCCATTCCAATCCCTTTGCCAACTCACTGACAAAGAATAAGGTGCGGCTCTCGATCTACAAGGCTGGATCCTCTCATATACACTCACAGACTTCCTTATCAAGTGTGACAGCAGAACATTAAATCCCTTCTCTATTGGACCCATGGTTGTTGGGGGAATTGAGAATGGTAACATCTTTCTCTCCCACTAAACTTTAGGGTGGTGGATTCATGGCAGGTGGGTGGGGCTTGCCCACAAAGTCTTCCCCGTTCTACCTAATGAAAGCTAATAGTTATATCCACATATGGGCAGACTAGACTTTAAGGAAGATGCCAGCTAAAAAACGCATGCAGACTAAGAAATTGATCATGAGATGTTGCAGGTCAAATCATTTTTGGTCTCACTGCTACTGGTCCACAGGTCTTTAAACAGATTATGCCAGCTAATTGAAGACATAGTTAAAAATCGTCGGTGGCACAAAGAAAAGAAAAGAAAAGAAAGTTTCCCTTAACAAAGAAAAAGGGAAGGGAAGTAAAGTGCACACAAGCCAATAAGAGAACTAAACTTGGACCGATGAGAATGCCTCGAAGTCTTAAGTGTAAACTTTAATTGATAATTATCCCTTAAGGTGGCCCCCACACCATATTCATGTACAGTTTTCTTGATAAACTGAAGAGTTGGATAAACATCATTATAATGTAGTTGTAGAGTTAACCAAAATCAACGTATCTGTACAGTGTACATCCATTAGTACGTCCCATAAGGTTAGAAAAAGATCAGAAGTCCCTTTTCTCACTAAAGTATTCTTGCCGAGTTATATTGATCGGGACTTCAATGCTAGAGCTTAAAAGACAAAAGACATTCACTATGGCAGAAGGTATACGTTCATATTTCTACTACTTTATATATATGATATTCGGATTATTCATATATGTTTAAAGTTTTCATTGAGTACTAATTTTCCTTAACCCCTCAGCATCCAATTTGCAGCATGCCCTCTCATTTATTTTAGTGCCTAGAAAGGAATGACGGTTTCCAATATTATATTGCAAGGGATCATTGCCCCTATATGATCTCATGCATATATATGCACTGCTCTTCTCTTCCTTAGGTGTCAAATTAACCCTGTTTATTAGAGGCTGGCCCATTCATGTCCAAGCCTAAGCCCATTTAAGAAGTTGGCCATCATTTAGATAATGCATTTGTTTTCATGATTGCAGATATTTTTCAGATAAATATTGCACTCAAATTTTCTCCAGCATCCTTGCCATCTCGCACCGGCAGCACCGGCTTTTTAATTTCACTAAAGTAATCTCATTAGCTCCTGGCATCACAGTTCAGATAGAGACAAAGGTCCCAAAAAAGTCGCGTTAGCTCGTTTTGGGCCATCACCTTGGGAAAGCTTTCATGATGACAATGTCACCAAAAATTGACAATTGACATAGGGAAATCTCCTCGAGATTTTCATGGCGGTTGGAAACCGCTTTTGATGACGGAGAGTTGAAAATAAGCATAGATCCGGAGATTCATACCGATTGCATTCACATATTCTTTTTCTCCTTCTTGTCATCATTTTTCTTTTAGGAGCGGATATTTTCATCAGTTTTTTTCACATCAAATATTGCGTTCGAGATGCAATGCCCATGATTCATTCAAGAAGAAGCAGTAGTTAATGAATCACGACTGATTAAGATGAATTGGATACTTTAGTTCTATTAATTGATGAAATATTTAAAGGTGCGTCCGATATTTCGGGGCACTCAATAAGTTTAATGTTCACTGTGCACCATTCAACAAGATTTATGTAGGTGAGCCCCATAGATTGATTATTTTGGGCTGGTAACAGAAGGGTTTAGTGGCATCCCCTCATGACCCTTCCCTTCAACAATAGCAAAAGCAAGTGCAGGCTCGCTGACAACAAAGAGATGCTTAGATGGATGGCCATAACTTATTTCTTCTGGGCAGTCGTCCAGGTTTTGGATCTAAGCAGATAGAAACCAATACAAGGTTTATACTATTTGCCTCCATTGCAATAATTCTAAGTCCTGAAACAATCATGTCTCCAAAGGTCCCCTCAAAGGACCACGAACACAAGCAGCAAAAATCCTTGGGTGTTCTGCATTTGAATCCGAACCACATGATTGGCACCGTAGATAAGACTTTCTTGAAACAAAAATTGTTATATCCGTTACCTCAGATTTCACTGGAACATTTTATTGAGAACTTTGAAGCTGGTCTAGAAATTCTGTTCACAAAAAAAATTCAAAAATTATTCAAGAATTATGTAAGACTTGTGTGCTGCGCAAATTCCAACACATCATGATGGTCTATATAAAAACTCAAAAAATCAAAGAAAACAGGCTGAAGTAATTCAAGAAAACAGGCAACACAAAGCACTTGTACTGAAAAACACCATTTAACATCCCTTTGGATATTAAATAAACTTAAACCTTGAAATAGCCTCAAGTAATTCGATAAAACAGGCAACACAAAGCACTTGTGACACAAATTCTTCAACAAAACACATACCACAGAACACATTTGTTTACAGGTCTCTGCCTGTTTTAGCTGAAAAAGGAAAATCCCAAAAACTTAATCTGTCTTGGTATACCAAAAATAAACAATAATTTGAATCATACATAATCTACCTATATCACGTATCAGATAATTCCTCAACAAATGATATAAGGAATGGATAAGATGCTTACAAACTTATAGACTAGCATCTATTCTGTACAGAGAACTATATCCAATATAACTATTTTAACTCCTGAATCTTAATTTATTGTGGTAAGGGGAAGCCTTGGAGCCTGCGATTGAAACTCGTGTGCCTCAGAAAAATGCTTTATATCTCCATTTATTTGCTTGGAATCTGACTTTGCCTCCCAAAATAACATCAGTAGCTCTTCAAATGCTGGTGTTCTCAGCTCCTCAATGGATTTCACACTAGGCAAACCGATTACCCGTATCCTTGGTGTTGAACAAGTTGGTTCATCCACCTGGTCAAATTGCAAACAGAGATGCAATGAACACCAAGATAGTACATTGGAATTTTCAAACCAAGAGGCGATTATCTCTCTTAGCACATGCTTACCAGATACTCTTCTTCCAGACACCTCCCTGCATTTTCTGTGATCTCCAAAGTCTTGCGATGGTGTCCACTCGTCAGTTCTCTCAACTCGCCAAGACATGGAATGATTAAGGAATCAATGCTCTCATGTGCATCATGGTCAAGTTTCAGTAAACCTGCAGAAAGAGTATGCATGTTCAGTCCAGAACACAATACCTGTGTTTATCTGAATTGATGTTTCAGAAATAAGAATAGTAGGTGCAAATAAAATCTCACCATCAATGGAGGAAAGGAGACCCTTGTTTGCGACATCAACATCTTGGAGAGCAGTAGAGGCAGTAGAAGACAACTTGGCACGTAGTAGCTGATTGGCTTCCATAACGCTCCTATAAATACCAAAGAGATAGATTTTGATGTGCCAAAATTACATATGCAAAATACTTGATCATATAATACACTGGTGCTATATCGCTGCCTATTCAAATTTGGATTTTGAAAATGATTAAATTCAATTACCTGACAAGGGAATCTATTGATGCTACGTTGGTTTTTCCTATGCTTTGCAGGGAATGTTTAGCATCTCTCCATTGTTGTGAGCTAATTCTTGCCTTTGACATGCTGCATATTTCATAAGTCAGATAGTGTTGTAGAACTCACACCAGCAACATGAAAAATAATAAGCTAATGTCGCAATAAAAGACTGATAGAAGCTGGCAGTCATACTGACCAATGATGCAACCCTTCTTCCAAGACAGATCGTCCACTTTCAACAGAAGCAGCATCCTCAAGATAGTGGTTTTCAGTATCTTCCATGTAAACCATCCATTGTTCCTTAACAGATGAAGCAAAATCATGAGCCATGGCCATTTCCTTCCGTAGATTATTGGTTCTATCGCAATTACTCTGACAGAGACCACCAATTGCTTCTTGAACCTAAGCAACAATAGCACAGTTCAGATTTTAAGGATGAGATGCCTTTGAAACAAATCTTATGTATCTAAAACACAGCTGCACAATGCTGAAGGTTACTGCAGCATAAATTGAAGCTGAACCTAGAAATAATTGAAAAGAGTATAATATATGGGGTACATATTATGGAGTAAGGGAGTAACCTACTTCAAGATGGTACTGTATTTGAGTTTGAATTAGATTCTTCAACTGACATATATGAAAATAAAATACTGCAGTATCCTAAAAGGAGGTTTGCAATATCTCAAAAATGTTGGGATTTGATATTAGTAGCCACTCCATACCTACTTGATGGTAAATTTCTTCTCATGTACAGGATGTCAAAAAGAAAAGGTAACAAGGCATCCAAGGCACCCCCTACAAAATTAAACTTGTTCTTTGAGCTATTGTGTTTCCTTGTCAGGATGCATCAAATCCTTTCAGGGTAATGGACTGCCTGATGCCACACCTCTGATTCATTTTATTAGTGAGGAATAAATGTTGGCAAGGTTCTACATAACAGGATAAGTTTACACACTGTAACATGCTGCAAATACCAGGAAATTTGTGTTAATGGCAAAGCAAGCAAGCAATGAACTACATGAGAGGATGACTGCTGAGATGAGCATATGTTACACCACACATTAGCTCTGGAGGGCAGCTCGCACCTCTATGAAGTGTATGAGAGTAATATTAAGATGTCAGTCCAACCCAAAACCAACTACCAGATCACCAAAATATATTCATGATTCAATTGGGTGGCTTCTATTTTGAATAAAGCTGAATACATTTTAAGGTCTCATACAAGGAGAAGAATATACGCATTGTGATTCATTTTCATGGTGATCCATACCTTGTGGATTCATTTTAAGGTCTTATACAAGGGGAAGCACATGACTATGTTGATTAAGTAGACTCAGGTGGTGTGTTTTCCAAGCTCTCACGAGTTACACCAAGCTCGAGTGAGATTATCCTGTGAAATGAATCTTGCCAACATACAATTTCACTGTTCAAGGATGACATGCAATTTTGGTACCATTGCTTGTCATGCTTATACTAGGATTCTATTCCAAGTTTATCCTAGTTTTCTAGTTGACATAGTTTGTCTTTTAGTGATTAATGAAGTTAGGTGGTCTTATTATCTTGTTTGGAAGAGGATGCAAGTTTGAGATGGAAAAGATCTTTAAGTGTTTTAAATTTGGAGGGAACCCAGTCCAATAAGGTTGCCGGTTGGTAGAGTCTAGAATAGGACACAGTGTGGAGTTTGTATTATTCTTAGAGTAGGAGAGGCTAGCGACCTCAGCTTTAAAAAGGGACATGAGATTGGGGAGGTGTCCCATCGAGAGCGAGGAGACTAGGAGGAGAGAGATCATGTAGTGTCTTTGCTTTTTAGGCGAGAGAAGTCAGGTGTTGAGAGAGTTTGTTTCTTGGGCTTCATATTTTCCCTTAAAAATAACTCTATTTCCTATATAATTTCTTCTCTTCCACCTCTTATTCCTTATTTCATTGGTGCTTGTTCATGGTGATCCAGGGCCAGCTTATTTAATCTACATAGAAATACATGCCATTCTATATGTTGTTAGATAGTGTGTAGGGTATTTTACATGCAATGCATACTGATTATAAGCAAATTATCTCATGAAGGAGCACTTCAACACTTGGCTCACATTCATGCAAGAGATTCTGGGGTTTTTGCCTCTACAAAATAATAGTGCCGATGGCACATAGGAAACCAAAAAAGAGGTCATCTCTGTTTCAAATATGAAGATTATTATCAGGGATATCCATTTATGATTCAACTGCAGTATTTCTAAGGGCCGACACTAGTGATTGTAATAGTTAAAACAAGAGCAATGTCATTTTAGATATCAATGCTTCAAAAAATAGAAAAAGAGCTCTAAGAAGATATCTTAACTAATATCAGAAGATGATAAAAATCCGTTTAGAAATTCTAGCTATTAGGATTAACTAGTTTAGCTTTGCACAAATTTAGAAAGGCTAAATTAAGACATAACAAGACAGATTTTTGAAGAAATATAAGAGTCAAGGTTGGCTAAATCGATACCGGAACCTGAGGTGGTAACATATCGACACATGGTATGCATCGGCGTGCCAGTCTGTCGGCAATCCTATCTTTTACATTTTTTATTTTTTTTAATTTTTTAACATTTAATCTAATGTAATCAACTTTTTTTAGTTTTTGAATGATTTTAATCCTAATTTGATATTTTTATTCATCCGATACACCTTAAGTGATGCTTCTTGATAACGTATCGATACCGGAACCCGAGGTGGTAATGTATCAACACATAGTATGCATTGGCGTGCCGGTCTGTCGTCATTCCTATCTTTTACATTTTTTTTTAATTTTTTAACATAAAATCTAATGTAATCAACTTTATGTAGTTTTTGAAAGATTTTAATCCTAATTTGATATTTTTATCATCCGATACACCTTAAATGATGCTTCTTGATAACGTATCGATACCGGAACCCGAGGTGGTAATGTATCAACACATAGTATGCATTGGCGTGCCGGTCTGTCGGCATTCCTATCTTTTACATTTTTTTTAAATTTTTTAACATTTAATCTAATGTAATCAACTTTATGTAGTTTTTGAAAGATTTTAATCCTAATTTGATATTTTTATCATCCGATACACCTTAAATGATGCTTCTTGATAACGTATCGATACCGGAACCCGAGGTGGTAATGTATCAACACATAGTATGCATTGGCGTGCCGGTCTGTCGGCATTCCTATCTTTTACATTTTTTTTTTAATTTTTTAGCATTTAATCTAATGTAATCAACTTTATGTAGTTTTTGAAAGATTTTAATCCTAATTTGATATTTTTATCATCCGATACACCTTAAATGATGCTTCTTGATTCTAAATAGACCATAATTATATCACAAAATGCAATTAGAGTAGATCAAGTAGTATATTTATAAAGAAAATCAGTGAAATACAAAACATACAATCAAATAGATGTATTTAAAGTACAACATACATACCGATATTTAAAGTCTGGTGGATTGTCGATGTCTCTCATAGAGTAACATCGACACATGGTACGTTGGCGTGCCGGTCTGTCGGCATTCCTATCTTTTACATTTTTTTTTAAATTTTTTAACATTTAATCTAATGTAATCAACTTTTTTTAGTTTTTGAATGATTTTAATTTTAATTTGATATTTTTATCATCCGATACACCTTAAATGATGTCTCTTGATTCTAAATAGACCATAATTATATCATGAAATGCAATTAAAGTAGTCAAGTAGTATATTTGTAAAGAAAATCAGTGAAATACAAAACATACAATCAAATAGATGTATTTAAAGTGCAACATACATACCGATATGTAAAGTCTGGTGGAGTGTCGATGTCTCTCGTAGAGGGCACATCAGACCATCCTTCCAACCACAAGGCGTTGTATCCTATATGCTAATCCCATAAGGTACGCACTTTGGGTCATAACTAGTCTCGAATCTTTTATTGAAGCTATGGCTTTAAAAAATATTATTTGTCTGATAATACAGCTGTGAAGGGGCCATCTGAATATTCCAATAGCAAAATTCGACCCATAAACTGCTTCAGGTTATGTATAGTAGCCACTAAAAGACGAAGCCTTAGATGCTAATCCCATAAGGTACGCACTTTGGGTCATAACTAGTCTCGAATCTCTTATTGAAGCTCTGGCTCTAGAAAATATTATTTGTCTGATAATACAGCTATGAGGGGGGCCATCTGAATATTCCAGTAGCAAAATTCGACCCATAAGCTGCTTCAGGTTATGTAGGATAGTAGCCACTAAAAGACGAAGCCTCAGATGCACCATATCTGTATCCATATAGATTGTAGGCTGCATGTGGATGTAGATAATAGGTTCCAACGTACGTTTCAAAAGCTGATACGTGCAGGGATCTTACTCCACATACGAGATTATCTATAGCTACATCATATCCTCTTGAACAATCTCGAAGAGTTTGTCTCCTATATACGCTCGTATTTTCATTAGCTCTACGAGCTTGTGCACTATGATCCCCTATCCTGTGTGGCATGCATAAACTGGGATTCACTGGTGAATCGAAGACCACTCTAAGATTGTATCTTATAAATGGTGGTCTTATATCCTCCACTCCCTTTCTAGCCATGATCATCAAAATTATCATTGTTGCTCTCCTTGGTCTCCGAATTTAAATAAACTGACTCTTGTACTCTCTCCAATAGGGTTGTATAGCTACCTTTCATCTTCCTTTCAAGCTGCACCGGGCAACTACCTGCTTTTTTCTCCGTGCCCTGTTTTGCGTGGTTATGCTAGGAGGATGGATGATGCCCTCTTAATTGAATAGATTGGGTAGCGTGGTAGCCTTATTTAAGCATCTCTTGATCATATCTCTATAAATCATAGTGCACAAGTTATTAGAGTTCGTGAGGATATGATTGCATGCAGGAGATGGGCTACCCTGTTTTGCGTGGTTATGCTAGGAGGATGGACGATGCCCTCTTAATTGAATAGATTGGGTAGTATGGTAGCCTTGTTTAAGCATCTCTTGATCATATCTCTATAAATCATAGTGCACAAGTTAGTAGAGTTCGTGAGGATATGATTGCATGCAAGAGATGGGCTCCTCGAGGTCCTTCAGAAGGATAAGATACAACTGCATATGACCTCGTACGTAGAGTAGGATCTCTAGATGTATAAGATTTCAAATTGCATGTCGAATCTTACAACCCATATAGATACAGATACGGTGGGTCTAAAGCTCATGGGTTGGATTTTATTGCCTGCATACGCCCCTCCAACTACATTATCAGATAGATGATAGTTGCTAGAGCCGAAGCTTCAACGAGAAATCTTACAACCCATATAGATACAGATACGGTGGGTCTGAAGCTCATGGGTTGGATTTTATTGCCTGCAAACGCCCCTCCAACTACATTATCAGATAGATGATAGTTGCTAGAGCTGAAGCTTCAACGAGAAATCTAAGACCAGTTATGATCCAAGGCGTGTACCTTATGGGATTAGATATAAGACTATGACACTCTGTGGTTAGACGGGTGCTCTAATGTGCCCGTGATTACGTTAATGATCTCGACATCTACGAGAGACATCGACTCTCTACCAGATTTTAGATGTCGTATGTATGTTGTATTTTAAATATATCCAATTGATTATATGTTTTGTATTTCATTATTGTTTTTAACAAATATACTACTTGATTTACTTTAATTATATTTTATTATATAATTATGTCTATTTAGGGTTAAGAAGTACGATTCAAGGGGTATCAGATGATAAAAACATCAAATTAAGATTTTAACTGCAACAAAAATATCAAAAGACATAAAAAATATCAACTTAGGGTTTAAATCATTTAGAAAACAAAAAATATTATTACATTTGATTAAATGATAAAAAAATTGAAAAAACTAAAAAAAAGGCATTCTAATTTGATGATCGATGCCAGCACATACCATGTATCGATACAATACCAAATCGGTACCACACCAAACCGGTACCACACCTGATTGGTATGGGCCCTGGTAACTATTTTAGCTAACCTTGGTTAGAACCCTTTGTTTAGAAATTAAAAATAACAACAATTAAAAACTATGGGGAAGAACTCTTGTATGACAGCCTAACACAAGTTGGTATATTGATATGGCCCAAATGGCTACATTGTACAGACTTACAGACTATAGACTTTCATGACCACCTTAGCCTCATTAGGGAAACCAGATGGTAGAGGAAAGGCCCAACAATCACCAACTCAGTCCACAATGCACAATACCTTGTAACAGCCAAAAGAGCCATCCTACTAAATTTAGTATGCCAAAAGTAAGGAAAAAATATTTAAAAATGGAGCTAGTTACGGAGGATGTCAACATCTTGCACCCCTAAGAGTCCATCTTTCCTAACTCTTGCAGGGATGGTCTGACAAATCTATTCAACATTTATAGTCAATTTCTAATTATAGCAAACCACCAAAAAGTAACTATAATTTTTATCAATTATTAATACATCTCTTCCCTATTTACTTTTGCAGGGATGGTCTGACAAAGCTATTCAACATTTATAGTCAATTTCTAATTATAGCAAACCATCAAAAAGTAACTATAAATTTTATCAATTATTAATATATCTCTCTTCTCTGAAAGTGTAGTATTAGATTGATGTGTGGACACTTGGTATAACATTTGAAATACTAATCCAAAATAAGTTGGAGCATTCACATACAAGAATCCAATAGCCATTACTTTCCCAATCAAAAACTTAATTTATGACCTACATGCATAGCAAATACTTATACATATAAAAAACTGCTAGAACATAATGTCAAAGAGTATGAAAGCAAGCTAGGCCATCAAAAGAAAACACTATGTGCCACCAATTTAACCAAAAGGTTGATCTCAAGCTCAAAACTATTTAATTCATTTTAATGCTTCCATCATTTCTTTCTAAAATTCATCATTTTTTATGATTTCTTTGATAGTGTAGAAGATGAGCTTGGGGACAATGATAAGGTTGCTTCATTATGACCTAAGTGTCATGGGTTCGAAACACGAAAATAGCTCTCTGCATGCGGGGATGGGACTGCATACATCTGACCCTTATGAAACTCCATAGCGACAGGAGTCTCGTGCCATGAGCCATCCTTTCTTTTTGATACAAGTATATTTTTTTATTTTATTGAAGTATTAATTCAAACAAAATAAATAATTCAATCAAAGTTCTAATCAAGACATCCAAGAAATCCAAGAATTTAGACCTCGGTGGCACAAGACGCCCAATAACAAGGATACAACTTTAATGCTCCTTGAATTTAATATAAACTATGTCTGACCGAATCAAAGAGTCATTTGGTATTACCGTTTAGAATTTGCCAACTTGTGCCTAAATTCAAGGTTTAATCAAAATGTTCTCTAAGATCAAAAGATAAACCTTAACCAAAAATGCCCAACCATACAAAAGAGACAAGGTAAAGAAGTGACATGTAGTTTTATGTTGAAGGGGCAAACATCTTTGGATATGGGAAAACTTCTAGAAAACAAACCTAGAAAGGAAATGATCTAACACAATAGATCTGGATAGTGTTTTTGGAGAATATGCATATGCATGAACATAAAAAATATGTATTCATGTAAGTATTGGCAATCTGTCTGTCTGTATGTATGTACATAATTATTTTACACACTAGGGAAAGTGCATCTAGAAATGCAAGGTCTAGAAATTTAAAACATCTAACGAGATTCCAAAGGCATGGGATGCTAGTTTTCACTAATCATATTTGAAGTGCATATAATGGTAATCTGTATACATGATAAGTCCCCCTAATTCCTTGAGTATATGAGGTCAATAATTGTCCTTTATCAAAGGTATGCACCGCCCTTTATTAAATTCGGTGGGTTTTTTAGCGATCTCCCAAGACGATGTGTCAATGTAAAACAATAATATCAAAGATCCTTTCATATCTAATGCAACTTTGAATCTACTAGAAATATTTACATTTCAGACAATTTCTTGCATATTTATTTTTTTATGTACTATTGTTTATTTATTTTTTAATAAAAGAAAGTTAACTTATAGAATCTCAAAGTTCGAAGGATACAAACGATTAAGTGATAACGAGAACCATCATGAAACAGGTTCCCAGCAATACATTATTGAGAAACAAAGTATTTCACATCGCATTTCATTGGAAAAGATTTAGGAACACAGAAAAAGTAAGCCTAGTAATTGACATTGTTAAGAAAAAGGTGTTGGCATACCAGCTTTTTCTTTCTGGTATTTGAACTTGCTAGCATTTCTGCCACCTTTTCTAGCAGCTGCTTTTCTTCAGTAGCAGCACATTCCTGCAAAAACAACACAAAGTAGATAAAAATAAAGGCATAATAACTCATTTTGTATTTAACAGGCAGCTAACTAGTTTAGAATCTGAAAAATAATCACCTCAAATTTCTTTTCAAGCTCAAAAAGTTTCTGATCATGGACAGCTTGTGATTCTTCCAGAATCTTGTTTAGTTTGGATGCATGAACATCTAGAGTTAGGAAGAAATTTGTGGTGATATTTGAAATAGACCTTGTTGTCTCTACGGCTCTGACTAATCCCTGCTATTGGTGACTTAATTAGAGAGAATCAATCCCAGGTAATAAAATGCAACATCTGAACCATGGTTATATAGCAGCTACCAACCTCTCGCTGCTGCTCTGCAAATACACTTAGCTTTTCCTCTTGTTTAAATAGGCTACTTTGAAGTTCATTGAGTAACTTGTCAGCCTCCAATGCAATACCTTGGAAACACTGCACAATGGACAGAATCAATACTTGAGAGGGTGATAATTAAATAAAAGATTCATTTTCAAGGAGAAACTTTATACTTACGTCCTCAAGAGCAGAAGAGTGTGCAATGACTTGTGAATTCAGTTTTCCAAAAGTTGATTGAGAATTTTCATCTAGTTCACCTGCTAAATCATCCAATGATCTGATCCCAAAACCATACATCTCTCTCAGTTTTCCTACACACCCTTGGAGCTCTCTAGTAGCCTATAAAATAAAGCATTGAAGGTCAATTCCTATGCAAAAGCTGAATTAGTTGTTTCAAGATATTTCCATTGATGTACCTCGGCCTTTTTAGAGACAAATAATTGCATGCCTTCTTCCATCTCTTTCAGCTGATTCTCCTGTTGCATGACAGAATCTGAGACAGTCCTCTGCAAAAGATCCAGCTGTTGAGTCAAGTGAGCATGGAATTGATGGACAAGATTTTTGTTTGCATCTTCTATCTTGTCTTTGCGTTCTGAAAAACCACAGATAGTAGCATCAGCAGTGACAATAACACCTTGTTGCACAGTTAATGCTGAATTCTTCAATAAATAGACACTGACCAATTTTTGAAAACAAGCCAGATACATCTGCTGCTGCATTCTCTAGCTCTAATCGAAGATCACAAGCACGATCAACAAGGGCTTTCTCTGAAAGTAAAAGGGAAATTAAATGTATGATTGTCTGAGCACTTACATCAGAAAAAGACACTTCTAGATTAAGAGAACATGATAGGAATGTATTGTCATCTGAGAACTCTCACTATTAAAAGAAAGATCCTTTCAAGAGGGAAAAAACAATACACAACATGCAGAAACCATATCAGATAGACATAGATACGAATGTCATCCTGAAGGGGGAACATCTGATGCACACATCTTACACATAAGAACTCAAACAAGCCCGTCTTTATGAAAAGCATGTCTAGATAATACAATAGAAAAGGATATTGACTTGATTCAAATCCCAGATGCTATTGAAAAATTATCGAAAAGGCATCTCTTGGTGTGTAAAACAAAGACTTTTTATTTTTTTTAAAGAAATTTCCAATATTGTACAAGTGACAGGCTCTTGATGAGAATATGGTAGTCCTTTGCTCACCTGATTTTAGGAGATTAGATATCAAGTATTCCTTTTCTTTAATAGTGAAGATTGCTTGTCTATATCTTTGTTCTATATCAGACAATGCATGTTCGGTGTCCTCCAGCTTTCTCTACAAGGACAAAAGGATGAGGTTACTAGCGAGCACTAATAGATATTAATTGAAGGTTGAGCATGGACCTTACTTCAGTCTTCTCAAGCTTGTCACGTAATTCTATACTCAATACTTTCTGAGAATTGTGAAGGTCATGAAGCTCAACCAGTTGCTGTTAACATAATATAGTTCCAGAGTCAAACCACTTACAACATATAGCTATATATATATATATATGCACGCAAATGACCAAACAACCTACCTTATCCTTGGATTCCAAATCAAGTTCCATGCGCTCCAATTTCTCTGTCATGGCCTGAAAATATATGAAAAATGATTGGTCTACATCATCATCATCAAGAAAAATGTCTTCAGAGAGAGAGAGAGAGAGAGAGCGCCACAGACCCCGGGGGGGGGGGGGGGGGGGGGGGGGGGGGGGGGGGTGTTGCTACCTTTTTCTCAGTTTCTTCAAGCAAATAGCGGTCCCGTGGAATGTATACTCCATTCTTCTCTCTTGCAGCATATACCTCTGCTCAAAGAACAGAAGCAAACTTGTAAGATAAAGAACACCTGTATCATCATAATACACACAATTTCTAGAATTTTGTTGCATTTTAAGAATTAAAGGAACTTGAGTTGGCAAGTTCTAGTGCCTGGAGTAGTTACCATAAAGTTATTCTACAGGCATAAAATACATTATCAGACCGATAATTGGCATCAACAACTAGCTGTAAAAATTCCCATCTTTTAAGGCTCTTAGTTTTTGAAACTCAGGGAGCTTAGATTGACCCGAACACTATCGACTAGGCCCACTCACACATAAATTTAATTATCACATAATTATAATCAGTATTAGGCAGCTCCAAATTTTCAGAGCTATTACAGAAAATTCAGAGTGCAATTCACAACCTTCTTTAAACTTTGATTTAAGATATCAGTGTGTTTTGCATAAATATATGAGCTTAATTAAATACTGGAAGAGTTACCTTGCTTAAGGCGGTCGATTTCCGAGTATAGATCCTTGATAAGTGCAGATTTCATGATCTTCTGATTAACCTGAGAACAATGAAAGCCAAATTTTATTGTCTAAGGAAGAGATTTAGCTCTTGTTAACAATGAAATCGAATAAAAGAAAAACAATTCACCTCTGGCTTATTCTTGATGTTCTTAGCACGGTATGCATAGTCTAAGGTGTTCAGTGTCTCTTCCAGACAGTGTATGGAAGGTGATATTGTGGCTATAATGCAAGTTTTTGTTTTCCCTCCCAAAGAATCCCTCAATAATCTTGTCAATTTGCTATCCCTGCAAAACCAAAAATTCAAACACCTTAGCCAAAACTGTATCATCAAACTTGAAGCTTACAATAAATTAGAGTATCTTTATTCTGAATCACCTGTATGGAATGTGGCCAGAGTGTTCAACTAGAGTATTAATGACACGGCCAAGTGTAAGCAAGCTTTTATTAATCTCTCCAGCTTCCCTTGCTCTTCCCTGCAATAATAAAGATCTTAAAGACCGAATTCAAAGAGTATATTGGTAAATTTTGCCAAGACAAGCATTTCAAAGCATTGTCCTAAGCTGCTAGCTAAATAATAATATTTGTAGAATTATTTCGATTAAGATGCATTTGAAAGTATGGTCTGCATGCAATACGTAAAACAGATCCTTTCCTACTAGCAAGAAGTGGGAGAGTTTACACACCTCTCTAGCACCTGAGCGTGAAATGTTCTCAGAACCAGCAAGATCTACAAGGTTAAGCTTTCCACATTTGATCATCTCTTCACCCTCAGGAGTGCACTCCTTAATATGAATTGTTATAGAAAATACGGAGTGAGATCGACTACTTTGCTTGTTAAGTAGAGTTTCAGCAGTGCGCCTTCTTGCTGACCCTTTATCCAGTATCTTATATATTTCACCTGCAGAAGAAACCATCTCCTCTTCCAGCCCTCTCACAAAAACTCCGCCCTTCCCATCTTCCATGAGAGCTATAGGTTTCTTGGACTTGTCATCTGAGAATTTAGACTCTTCAGGAGTTAAAAGATCTGTTATCTCCTCATTGTATAGTTCAAGGAATGTGACTTTCATGCTGTATTCAGCACTCTGCGCCTCAAGTACGTCAAAGATTTGTCTCACAGCCCTTGGAATAACGCCAGCATCGCTCGTCAACTCTCCATTCTACAACACCATCCAAAGAGCAAAATTACAACCTGTGTCAGGAACTTAACTTGAGCTAGTTAATATGTAAGCAAGAGTAGTAAAATTACCTTTCCCTTCCTCCCTCCTCCTTCCATTGTGTAAGTTTTTCCGGTGCCTGTCTGACCATAGGCAAATATTGTGCAATTGTAACCCTCAACAACCTCGTTCACAATGGGAACAACAGCATGATCAAACAAATCCTTTTGTCGCGAATCTGGGCCAAAGACCTGCATGGAATTATTGCAGATAATAATTTGTTTCACCCAACAGATAAATTTCCATCTCTGAAAGAAAATAGAAGTTATGGGATGCATTTACACCTTGTCGAAAACAAAGGTTCTATCAATTTGTTTGTTGGCAATATTCTGAGTGGCAGAAACTTCTCTCCTAATCTCATTGCAGGTTATGACCGCTGGGGTGCTCACTCTCATCTCATCTTCACTTAATGGCCTAAATTAATGTTAAAATTTAAGCAACTTATAAATTGGAGCAAAATTGCCAAAATTCACCCCTTTTTTCTTGTGTGTGTTTTTGAATGCTTACCGACATCGAACAAGGACTTGAATATTAACCCCCTTATCTCTATCATGCTTGCTGTTGGAATTCCCATTGCTGTCGCTGGAACGGTACTTATCACTGGATCTCGGGGTATGAGAGGGGGACATCGAGACGAAGCTCCCTTTCCTCTGCACGCTATCCATTCCTTGACCACTCAAAGAAGTATAGGAAAACAAATACAAAAATCCCGGACCAACCTGCAAAACCAAAAGGAAAATAGTTCAAGAATCGCGGACTCCGAAATCCATAAATCCGAACAGAACCCCCGATTCTTGAACCCTACGACGCTCAAGGAAGAAACCCTAACATGGTTCTTCGACCGATTGGAAGACATTCCGATGCACCAAGATCCACAGACACCGATACCAAACCTCCAAAAAATCTTTAAAAAGCTCGAGACGAGAATATACTAGTAAACACAAATCTTTCTAAATGTCCTCGAAGGGAGACAAATAAAAACAAGATTTTTTGATCAAGAAACGGAAAAAGATGGGCGGAAAAGGGGGATGGAAGGCGATCGGAACAATAAAACGAAGAAAGAGACAGAGATGAAAGCAAGAGCACAACGTACCGTCAATGCACGGCCGGCAATGGCCAATTCGAAGCGCTATGAACCAAAAGAAGAATCCAAAAGCCAGGAGAAGAGGTGGGAGCCGGCAATGACTTCTTTAATCGCTAATTTGAAATCTTCGTTGCCATATAGCTCATAATCGAGCTGCGAATAGAGAGAGAGAGAGAGAGAGAGAGAGAGGAAAGGGCAGAGAAGGCGCTGGGAGAGAGGGGAGGGGGCAGCTACTTTAAAAAGGAAACAGAAGAAGAGGTATTAAAGAAGAGGTAGCGTTGTTAAAAATGGCGACCGTTCTCACGACGGCGTGAAGGAGCCGTTCCAGCCCTGGTCGAATTCGACCGTTAGAAACGAGCCAAGGTGGGCCTCGTTTTAAATTTATTCATTTTAAAATGTACGAAAAAGGGATATGATGAGTTTCGAACGTTGTGGGTCGCAACAATAAAAATACACCGTTGCTTGGAGGATGCCTGGAAGTAGGTCACTCATTTTTCTTGGATGTTTCCTGAGATTGCAAGAGAATGGCTGATATTTTTATTTTGAAATGGAGGAGGCAATTCCGAGTACGAATTCAACTATACAATGAAATAAATTTGACGGCTGAAGTTAATTGATAACTAAGATTGGTTAGAACTTCTACATACTGATATGATATGACATCAAACAGCAATAAGAGTTCAATCAATAAGATTGTTACTGAAGGTTTTCTTTGTTTACTGTCATGTGTTTGAATGTTCTTAGAGTGTTGTTGTGGTTCTTCGAAGAATTTAGTTAACGTAATGCTATAAAAAACATTCATTATTCATGATGAAGATGGAACCTACATGTTATTGAAATCTGCCGGTAGGGACTTGAGAGATCGAGATGCAACATTCGTAGAAGTTAGGGGATTGACTGATTTAGGGTTAAATGACCTCCTTTTAGGGGTGCAAACACCATGCCCTACTTAGTTTATTTTCCTACTAATTGCTTATAGGATTGAACAACAAATACAAGCAAAGATGTGTTCAATAGAATAGTTAGCTAGATTGGGGGAAGATGAATCCTGGGTCTACTTATACATCAAATCCAACTCAAATGTTGGCCCCCCTAACAAAAGAAGTTATTAGAACATATGCATTATTGTGACTATTAGAAATGGCTGGAAGCTGAAATATCTCTTATTGGGGAATCCATTTTCTTCATCTATCTTCCATTTTCTTTGGTTGTTTGTAAGACATTGCGAACCCTCTCTCTCGACTGCTCCTTCACCCACCTCTCTGTAAAATTTGACACCCTGATATTTATCATTCTTCCATTTTCTAATGCTCTCTCTCTCTCTCTAAACGAATATCATAATTTGACACCGTCTATCTTGTCATGTGCAATCTTGCTTTACTTTGATCCAGTTATTACTAGTGTATCAAAATACCTCCCCTTTCCTAGAGAAATCTTAGAATTACTAGGTAGATATTCCTTTTACCATGTTCTCAGCACTATGAAGATGACTATATAGAATTTCTCTGCTAGACTTTTTGAATAGATAAACAGAAGGACAATTACATAAGCAAGGTACAACGAAAACCAGCTCGCAATGTAGAGAAAGTAGGAGGTTCTAGTGGTCTAGAATGAAGAAAATGGAAACTACAAGGCATGGATGTTCCAATTTTGATCTCTCAATTAGACACATACGACTTAGATCTACTCTTGATTGATTAGGCTTTGTGCCCTATCTTTCTTTAAAACTACTAAAAAAGAAAAAAGAAAAAAAAGTCTTGGATCAATTCTTCTGCACTCAATTTTGTTTGTAGAGTACTTGCTCGATGCGCTTCTGCGATTAGTATCATATATGAACAAGTCAATCTAATAGATTAAACAATAAAAATGACGATCGAACCTGCCAATGTTTTTTTTTTTCGAAACCTTTTTGCAGAGGTGTGGTAATAGTGATAGAAATATTGATAATGTGTTATTATCATCATTTCAGCTACGATGTAGCAAGCTTTGAAGGGGTAGTGATGAAGGCTCAAAGCCAACATCGCAATTAAAGCCTGCAATATTTCATGACTTACCTTTGATCAAGGGCAAGATTTCCCCTTTTTACCTTCATTTTCCCCTGCAACTGCGCAATTGCAGTCCACCATCTCCCGGGACTCCAAAACACATGATTGCATGAGAGCTTCTACCATATTTCCTCGCGCTGGAGACCAAACCAAACGGAATTAAAGGGAGATTAATACAATATATACCAACGAATTTTAATTAATCTATTAGATCTCTATTGGTTGTGCCTTGGAAAAATCCAAAGTTGGAATTTTACAGAGAGGTGGGTTAGACTCTTTAACCCAATAAAGATGCTGGCCTGGCCTGTCCTGGCTTGCAAAGCAGCAAGGTTGGATCTGGGGTCTAAAATTCAGGCATAAGGTAGATTGAGACCTGATCCAAGTGAAGAAGATGGACAATGTTATGAGAGGGAAAAGAGTGTTCAGAAGATAGATGGTGGCAGGTAGGATTTGGTTTATTGGCATGCCTTGGAGTTGGAAGGTGCCAGTTTTAAACCAAGCACAAATGATTTGAATTGAAGGCTGCATTAAACTTGACCTTATATACATGACATTTGCAAGGGAACTCATAACATTTCATTACACTTTGCCGCAAGCATTAATAGCATATTTTTCAGAAGATACTTATTTTTATGCAGAATTTCAAATTCTAGGAGAGCATATTTGCTGAAGTAAATGAAAAAGAACTGTTTTTTTATATACAATTGTATGATGAACAATCATCATAGCACTCCATTGTTGCACCCATATGCCCAGCAAAGATCCGCAAACATCTATATCATCCACTTTTAAACTACTCACCCTAAATTGAATTGGACATTGTGAATTTTGCATGGCCAATAGAATGTCTTTTTTGCATGGCCAATAGAATGTCTTTTTTGAGTGAAATGGCCAATAGAATATGTCATATGCTTGTTCTTTTTCTTTTTTTTTTGGAGGAAAACATATGCTTGGCTTAAGAATTTCCTAGTAGTTCTAGCCATATATTTTATTTGAACCCAAAAGTTGATCGGTATGAGGAGACAATGATAGTCCAAACCAAATTCAGCTCATTTGTTAGGTCAAACTCAGAACTACTTATGAACCAAATCCTCAGGCACGCAAAAACAATTTGGATTGAATGAATTTTGGTACTCGAAACTAATTAAACATTATGTTAGGAACCTACAAATAATTTTTTACGCTAAGAAAGCCACACTAAAATACTAGAAACAATATGTAGATACCCTAAAAAAACATTTAGTTTTGACTTTAAAAGGATATATTAGGATCGAAACTTATTTGGAAATAAATAAGGGTGGAACCAAATGTTTTTTTTTTGATAAAAACCAAATGGTTTTATTTGCTTGTATCATTTTTGGTAGAAGTGGCAATAGCTTAGCTTTCTTTTTATAGTATGACACCAGTGCACTACCCTTTTTTTGGTAAAATAGATAAATTTAACAAACGAGTGCAAATACATTGTGTGAGAATCAACAAACAAAATATTAAACAATGAATAAGGAAGATATGTAGTAGAGTCTTATAACATAGATCCGATGTGATCAGCTATATAGGACACCACTTAATTAGTTGCACTATTAGCTTCCCTCAAGAAGCATCAATAGAACAAAATGTGAGCATCGTCGCCAACAACCCTATCAAAGAGAATGGAAGCTAATTATACCGCTCTTTCATATTTATACAACCACTAGAATTAGAGTATAATATATTATGCAACAACGAGTATACTAATAGAGCCGACTCTCAAATTACCGAGCAGCAACATATACATCAATTCAATCGCCTGGACTATTAGTTTTTCTATAGATATGGGCTATTATGAAGCAACGTAGAAATTAGTTTCCTCAAATCTGCTAAGATTGTGTGTAAATCGTTATGGACAGTTTCCTCAAATTTACTATTTCGAGTCTCCCTCCATCATAATGTCAATTTTAAGCAACGTGTCTGCATAAACCAGATTTTCCAAAACTCCTATCAACTCTTCAAGCGGAATTGTGATGCCATAGAGGTGACAACGTTCTGCTGCTATCAACCATGACCTTCGATTATGGATGACAAATCCTACTCCTTCATTTGAACTACCATACAATATGCTACTGTCGAAGTTAATTTTGAGGAAATCAGGGATTAGAGACTTCTAAGAGAAGTGAATCACCCTAGGAGATGTACGGACTATTGTATGGGAGTTCCAATTTTCTTAGTTATCAAAGACCAACAAGCAACACGAAACTTAGTCTAGTTTCATGAATTTGACGGGAATGTAAGAAGAGATAGGAATTCTTTATTTTTTGAGATTTCTTTTTTTTTTATTTATTTATTTTTGTCCTTACTTTTTGAGATCTCTTCGTGATTGGTCCCACCCTCTTCCCCGCCATTTTGGGAGAAATAATAGATGATACAAGGTGAACTGTCGGTCCATGATTACAAAGAAAGAATAAAAATAAAGGACAAACTTACTATATTGAATTCTTGAGAGAAAGAAGGCAGAATACTTTTGAGTTAAATAGTTTTGATTTTCTTTTGAATATTTAGTGCTCTCCATCCATCCAAATTCAAAGGTGGAATCGAGAACTTTAAAAAGATGGGGAGCAATAAAATACATTTGTTATAAAGTATCTAATTATAAAATATTTATTTTAAAGTAAATTTTTTGTAAAAAAATCTTGCTAGTAGGATTTTCATACTTAATATAGACTACTTAGGCCACTATGAGCAGAGCTGGACAGGATTCAGGAGCAAGATATGCCACATCTGAATGTTGAGTCGCATGCCAAACTTTTGGAGACTATAACTTGGTAATACAATGCTTGATTAAGCTCTACTGTTGCGATTCCTTCAATTTTTTTCTAATTTTTTCTTGAGAGATCTAAGTTGAACGAGTTGAAAGAAAAATATTTGAAAGCTTGCTTTCTTTTTCATGTTAGTTTCGTTAAATATACCTAGTTGGATTTTAGATACAACAACTAGAAGTTCTGGATTTGATTCTTGCTGTAGTGTAAGAATTGATTGAATAGCAATGCTATGGGGCGACTTTATAACCTCAAAAAAAAAGATTTGGGGCATGAATGATGGTGGGCTTCAACTTTTGGAAAGAAATTAAATTTGGGGTGGCCATTAAAGTAAGAAATTATTCTAAATGTGCAAGCGAATGATGATGCTCGTACTCATCCTTTTGTCCATCTTTGAAGGGTAACCTAAGAATGAGGACTACTAATTTTAGCACAATCAGTATTTCATCTCCCAAATACTGCTTTGGAGAAGTTAGACCCGTTCTCTTCCCTAGAACGGCAAGCGATTCCGTTGAACTCGACGAGCCGATATGGAAGAATCTACCCAAGATCCTGGGAAGATTCATATCTCAATTTGTGGGTCTCCTGCCAATCTGTCACCTCTGTTGACAAAATTAAGAGCGGGTATTCTGTAATTTCTCAAATAACCATGGCCCTTTCTAAAGTAGCAGCCCCTTCGCAATCCGACATCAGGCACCCCTAAACTTACCCTGGCCATTCTCCTTATGACGTGGCAGGATATGATCGAATGTCTGTGTGACACGTCATTCCCACGTCGGATTGGTTCCTGGCGGCGCTGGTTGTGTTTTCTAAAGGTGAATCTTTTCGAATCCAGGGCGCCAGCTAGTCCGCATGCCAAATTTAGTGAATCCCGTATTTTGGGCTTAATTACAGAAGGCTGATTTCGTCGTGGTTATAAAGTGTATGAATTGTTCACCTTGCGTCCTCGGAAGACTCTTCTCCTTCGGGTTCTTGGCCTTGAGGATCCGAGAAAGAGGTAAGAAAACCACTATTTTGTTAATCTTTTCTAAAAAATATAGGATTCGCTTTCATTTTTTTTTTTCTTTTTAACTTCAACTTTTGAATCTCGATATGTTTAGCCTTATTTATCAATTAATCTTAGCCTTTTAGATTCATGGCGACAATCATATTTTTGAGAAACTTTGTTCTCAATTATTGCATAAAACTAATTTTGCAAGATATCTTGAATTTCAGTTCTCTAAGAATCGGACTCTTTTTTTTTTTTTTTTGAAAAAGGAGGAGACAAGCACCTGATTCCCCATTCCTCTTTTTTTGAAAAAAAAAGAAGAAACGACGTCATGTGTTGTTTTCTCTCTTAATGTTTGCAGTGTTTTCATTCTTGTCAATATTCTTTTTTTTTGTTTGGTTTTGACATGTATCTGATCATGATATAGTTTGTTTATTTATTTAATAGATTAGATTTATTGATTCATTATTTATTTGATGGATGGTTTTTTTTTCCTTCACTCTTACTAATTCTCTTTCTCGATTATGGTTATAATAGGGGTCTTGTTTTGAGGCCAGATCGCCAGAACCTAATGGCTCCAAGTCAGACCGCACAGCTCGCCTTTTCCTCTGCATTGTTCGGCGTGTTATCTTTTATTCTGGGCATATTCGCTGAATTGAAAAAGGTCAATTTTACTACTAATTTCTTCGAGTTTTTTCATGTCGAAGCTTTCTGATTTTAGAATTTATTTCAAAATTTTTACTTATAATTTTTATTGTGTTTTTTTTTATAATTTAATCTCCATGCAGCCTCCCTATGGAACTCCAATTCAAGGAAAGGATGTTATCATCTGTAAGTTTCCAAGCGATCCGACCGTTGCATTAGGTGCCCTCTCAGTTGTCGCAGTGTTCATTTCTGCCGCTCTGGGGATTCTCTCTGTGTTCTTCCCTTACAAAGGCAAATCCGTTCCTAGGAAAGTCATGTTCCAAAACACTACATTGTTTGTATTCTTCCAACTCGCAGTGTAAGTTCTTCTTTGCAACAAGAAATAAAGCTATTCTCAATTCTTCTGGCATTAGCTGGTGATGCTTAAATTTGCTATTCAATTGACATGTCTTTTAGTTTCTCTTTCTCGTAGATTGATATGTAAACTATGATATCATTCTGCTCTTGTTGTTCTCTCAAACTGAAGTAGTTTACTGAATTCTGAAACTTAAATTTCTCTACTGATTTATGGCTGTTTTTCATCAGGGGTTTGACCCTTTTAGGGGCAGGAATGATGTTAACGGGAACTATCCAAGAGGCACTTCAGCACATCCACAATGTGCACCAAGATCTTGAGTATGCTTGCCCCACGGCGAAGACTGGCGTCTTTGGAGGGGCTGCCTTCTTGAACCTCGATGCCTCGATCTTCTGGCTTATTAATCTGATGCTGACGATGAACGTGAGAGAGGACTATTTTGGGGAGACGGAAGACTCCAAAGGCGAGTACAGAGAAGTTTTAACTGGCGATAATGATATGGAGGAGGATAAGCACACGGCAGCTTGAACTATGAGCAAAGAGATTAGCAACCAGGAAGAAGGTAGAAGACACCGGCATTGCCATTCATCACCAGCCCATTTGAGAAAATGTGATCGGACTTTACATGAATAGTTGCTTGCATCCTTGTAGATATCCATCTTTCTCCAATTAGTGCCATTTTTATGGGTTGTGTTGTGAATTGTTTTGCAAGTTTGGGTGGCTTGCAAGGCAAATGATGGTATTGCTAAACTTGATACTTATGTTGTTGGCTTGGATGTTAAACTTGAATTATCAGCTTAAACCTTTGGGATCAATTGGCTACTCGGCATGATTTAAATTGGCAAAATGCCATGGTTATCGAAATTAAGACATTAGACCAGAATCAAAATTGGAGCATCATCCCTCTTCCACCGAGCAAGAAACTCATTTTTTGTGGGTTTACAAAATAACATACGAATATAATGGCACCAGAGTGCCAGTTTTACTCAAAAAGTAGGTATTGACTAGCATGAAACTTGTGCCCACATGGCCAAACTAGTCATGGTTCCGTGTTCGCTTTTTTGAAATTGGCCTTTATTTCCATTGGACGTAAATAATTCTTTTTTACATTGAGATTTAAGAGAGGAGGTTTCCAAAATATTTTCTCCTAGGTTTATCAAACAAGGGGCCAATCAGCTACTGTAGAAGCCTTTGTATGGACTCAAATAGGCTTCATGGAATTGGTTTGCTAAATATTTTAACCTCATTGATGCAGCAAAATTCAAACCTAAAATCTCAGTCTTTGATAGTGAATTACCATTGATCCATCTAATTGTGGACTCATTCGACATACAATTACCAGAGTGATTATTGTTTATTCTGTTAATTTTGGAAGCCGGTTTTGTGTAAACCTCGAGAGCCTCCCTACATGCAGTCTTCACTTGACAAAGACATTCTTCTTTCTTCCTCTAGCTCTCTTTGCTTGTTGGCTTCCATTGATTTAGATTGGGCTAATTGTTCTTATACAAGATGATCCATCACAGGTTTATTGCACTTTTCTAGAGGCTTTTTCTATCTCTTGGAAATCCAAGAAGCAACTCCTATTATCTTGCTTATCAACTGAACCCGAATATCGTCCCATGATCTCCACTAGCTATGAAATACAATAGATCATGCATCTTCTTTCTAATCTTGGAGTTTCACTCCATATAGCTACTTTATATTGCAACAATCAAATATTCAAATGGCACTTCATATTGAGAGAATAAGTGCATTAAAATTGACTGTCATAGAATTCAACATTATATAAAAAATTTGCAAAAACAGGCGTCTCCGAAGCCATCTGACAATATTTATAAGTAGCATATTATAACTCTCCGACACTGCAGAAAGCAAGCAAGCGTAGAAACAACATTGTTGTTTTCGCAATCCACATTATTGTAATTCAAATTTGGCCCGAGGGTGACCACGCCGGAGGAGTCGAGAGAGCCGCTGATGGTTGGAAGAAGAAGACGGGGGCCATCTTCTGCGCGATGGCAGCCACAGATCTGCACAAAGCCTTACCGGTGTTTTCGGTAAGGACCCTCCGACGATCAAATTAAAGTAGAGTAAATTTGGTTCAGCCAAAAAATCCCTTAGAAGTTACCTGATCGGGCTATTTATAGTTCTGATGGAGAGACCCAGATGGCAGAGGCATTGTCCCTCCTCATCATGAGAGAGGGCGTGGCTCTGAGCCGAATGGCGCGCAGCTAAGACTAGTTGGTGGCGTGTGGTGATATCCGTTCTCGAGAACGGTAAGGTGTTGACAGTCACAACGAGGTATGGTCGGAGTAGTCATGGTGCCGTCCTTTGACTGTCGAGGTCCAACTATTAAAGCATGGTGCGGTAATGTTATAATATACGGCCATGTAGGAGAGCGTAGGTGCACACATGGGTGCAATTGTTGGTGAAGCCGAACTCGTTGAAAGGTCGTATCATGCGTTTGGTGAGGTCGGCTAGACGGGTGCTGAGGGTAGCTCGGCTTCCTATATTCCGAAGTGTACCTGGTGGAGCGCCCCGAGCTCGAGAGTCGGGGCGTATTACTGAAGTGGGCGCCCCGAGCTTGGTTAGGGTTGGTCGGCGAATATTGGAGACATCCCAAACTCGGTCGGGTGAGTTGGCGAATATCCGAGGCCGATGGAGATTTTGCCAAGTCCGAGGCCGAGCTGATTCTGGGCCGGACCGAGGATTCAATCGGTCGATGTTGGCGTTTATTGAGCCAAAACTAGGTGGCCTTTTAGCTATCGGCTGGACGATCCATTTCGCCCCCCATCACATTGGATCTCAACCCAACTGCTAAATCCGTTTCTTTTGGCAATTAGGGGATCCCTGGTAACTTCAATCAACAAGCCTAGAACAACCAACCCAGCGAACTTAATAAACAAAGATTTTGAGGTTGGAGAGTGAGGCCCTATTTGGGGGAGCTTTTGGAGGGCCAAAAAGCACTTTATGGCTCTCCAAAAGTACTTTTAGATAAAAAATGGCGTTTGGTAAAATTTTCAGAAAGCTGTTTTAGCTTTTGCGGGAAGCTGAAAACAGCTTTTGGGAAGAAGCTCCAATTTGGAGCTTTCCGGAAATGCTGTTTTCAGCTTTGTCGGAAAGCTGTTTTTTGGACCAAAATACCCTCATTTAAATCTCACTTTTTTCTCCAAAACCCTCATCCCGCCTCTTTCTTTCTCACCCATCCTCTCCCTCTCTCTCTATCTTCTTCTTCCTCTCAACGCCGCCGCCTCTGTTCCTTCTTCCTCTTCTTTTTTTTCTTTTTTTTTTGTTTTGGGAGCTCGTGGCTGCCCACTGTGGCAGCCACCATGCCGGCCACCACCCATGGCCGGGGACCCCTCTATATTTCAAGAAAATAAAATAATAAATAAATAAAGAACTAAATAAAATAAAAAAAATAATGAGTGAGTGGCAAATAAATAAATAAATAAATAAATAATATTAGTAATTATTTAACCAATTTTATCACCTAACTAGAAAATTTGTTAGAGAGATAAATGGTCATTAGAAGGATAAAAAATTAATTTACACTAATAATTATAATATTTTATATATTTATTATTGTATTATACTATAAATATTATATTATATTACATTATATCATAATACATTGATATATTATGTTAAATAATTTAATATTATATTAAATTATTTTTCTATAATACATAATGTTATAGTACTATATTATAATAATATTATATTACATTACATTAATATTATATTATATTATATATTTATGTATTAATACATATTATATTTTATTATGCTCTATTGTATAATACTGGTAATATCCTTTATGATCATTTTGTCAGTACTTTCTCAGTTTGTTTACGAAATACATGTTAAAATAGCACAGCACTTTAAAAATGTAGTTACCAAACAGCAAAAAACTTTTTATAAACGCTCTGCTTCAGACAGCTCTACTTCTAACAGCTCTACTTCCAAAAGCTCCCTCAAACCGGGCCTGACAGCGCATCGCATTTGACTTTATGGGCTGCACTCACATCCGTTGTATGTGCACTGCCGTTGTACCAAAAAAAAAAAAAAGCGCATAATATGATAACCATGATTTTATGGATCCTGTGCAGCACGTGGGACAGCATGCTGCATGCGTTATACCATGTTCATGCATTCATGACCATCATGATGGCCATGAAACAGCCGGACACATATTTCTCAACCCTCACCCGAGGATTTTCTCGTGCGGTCCTCTCTTTTGGGTGTCTTTAGTGTTCCCTCGCTCGTAGCATCGCCAAGTGGGGCCACGTCACTCGCTATGAGATCCAGGAGGACCACACACCGATGCGTAACCTGCTCCTGCGGGCAACCAGAACTCTGCGAACCCTTCGAACCAGAAAGGTGGCCACGTAAGCCATCAGGGATGCGACGCCGGGGGACCCATCCGTGAACAGATAAGGTCCGGTCCGATCCAAAAGTTCACATGGTCCCGGGACCAGCTTGAGTCCCACCACCACCCCATGGTATACCTATGAATACCGTCAGGCTCAAGACTAGGACAATTCAACTTTTACGGATGAAGCTGGATACAATCACGGGAAATTTAATAAAATATAGTTAATACAAGATATTTTGATCGATGATACTCCTTGAAATTAAGAATATTTGATTCATTCAAAACCCTCATGTTGTGTAGTTTAACTCAATGAATGTTGCTAGCTAGGTTCCAAGACTAGAAGGTACAATTTTTTAAACATTGTAACATCGATATTGGGACTCCGGTAGAAGGATATTTTGATGGAGAAAGCTATTTAGACCTTGGTTCAACCATCTCATGAGCTGCACTAGACCCTTTGAATTGAAGCAGCTCCTTCTTAATTCTTTTTGCTTCACTAAACTCAGTGGCAACTCTTAAGGTATTGGTCACTTTACTGGAGGTAGTGAGCAACTCTCAAAATGTTACCCTCCCTCGGAATATAAACTTGTTTGTTTGTGATGAAGCTGATTTCAGATAGAGACAAGAGGCCTCTTTTGACTGTGAAATGGTGCGGCTTGTTTTGGAGTGGGATTAATACGGAGTGCAAGTAAGAGCTTACATGAGAACCACGGCCAGGTTATTATATATAAAGTTTCAAAATGTCTCGATCCTACCGCATGGACCCTTTCCATACGGCGTGCATCATGTAGCCGTGCATATCATCAATCACAACTGCTTATTTTTACAGTACAGCATCAAAATGGGCGCTTGATGTATATGCATGGCTGCCACGCCCTACCGGATATAATTTCTCCTTCAAATGAATGATGATGAGAGATCATGCACTTTAGTCCTAGGAATGATGTCACAAGTTGATATTGAACAATTCAAGGCACCTTCAAACAATGGTTCCATGTTTAATTTAAATTTTTCTCAAAAGAATGTTTAATCTAAATTTAAATAGATCATTAATTTATTTTATTACCTCCAAGTTTTTTGAAAAAAAATAAATGCTTGATATCACCAACATGCCTAATGTAATTTTTTTTATTAAACCAAACTAAAATAAATGCATACGTAACTATCATAAAATAAAATATCTAATGACTTAGAAGGAATATCTACCACGGCCATCTACAAAGTAGATTCAATATGATTTGCAACATATGATAACATCCAATCTACTGCATTGTTAACTTCTTTGTGGACATATTTAATTTTATAAAAGTGAAGAGTTGCTCTCATTCTCCAACAATCTTATTTAAAGAGATGAATATTAGTGGCTGAAGTTCTTCATCTAGAAAGCCACCTAATAATTATTAAGAAATCTTCTTCAAAAAAATATAAAAAGACTTTAAAAATTAGTATAATTTCAAAAATTAGTGCAAGAGAATTTAATTAGTAGGGTGAATACAAACTCTGAAGTTCAGCTAATAATATGCTTACCCATTCAAAAAAAAAAAGTACAATGAGTACAAAATTTTAGAACCAAAAATAACTTGTCAAAAAAAAAAAAAAACCCACTCCCGACCACCCAAAATAGACACACAGACATGCCTTTAAAAAAAAAATAAAAAATAAAAACAAAAAGAGTGCTCCTCCCAAAGATGCAGCGTCTACACCAAAGTTCTTGCCGAGTTGTAGATATTTCCAAATCACAACCGTTGCAATGATTTAAAGCTGTCAAGATTGTAGACAGTTAAAATCTTGGAGTATATTCTAATCAAGTCTGACTCATTTTTGTTTGGGTCAAATGGACCTTGCAAAGGATGGAGGACCATGGTGATGCTGTATGTATCTTAAGACTTAGGAGCACCACATCATCGTAGATTTTTACACGAATCATGTATATAGTTTCATATCATATTTATACCACTCGTAGTCAATCATCGTCACAACTTGAATGCACAACAATGAAGAACCCCACACTCATATTAGATTTGGTCAAAAGCAAACTATAAATAATGGCCGTGGACCATATGCCCACTACCATGCAAATGCTTCATGAACAATAATAATGCATGTATTCACTCAAACAAGATTACTAACAATATGCAAGTAGAATTTTTAGGCTCTACATCCATCACACATATTGCTTGTTAATTTCTTGCCTTGTAATAATTTTGTCTACACAGAGATAGCAACCCTTCCTCAGTGTCCCTAAACCTTTCGGCTAGCCTTAACAAAAGGTAGGACTTGATCCCAGGAATCTGATGGGCACCTTCACGTGCTTTGTTAAATTAGTCCACAAATAACTTTTAAAGACCTACCACGAATAATCGTCCGGACTGTGTTATGTCAGGCGTGCTCTGGGGGCAAGGAGGGTCCTTTTAGAAGGAGACTCCACGACGATTATTGGGTGGATTCTCCAGGTGTTAGGGAGGATCGATGACTACCTCCCACTGCTGAGGGATATTCGGATCTTGGTTCGAGACAGGATGGTCATTCAGGCGAAGCATATATTCCGTGAGGCGAATGGAGCTACGGATTGGGTGGCCTCCTTTGTTGTTAACCATTTAGGAGTCCATATATGGGTAGGCAAGGCAGAGCTGCCGAGTGCTTTTCGTGATGTTTTGCTTTTTGATTTTTTTGGTTGTATCTATACACGTCATGTATGATACCACCATTTTTAGCACAAAAAAAAAAGAAAACCTACCATGAATATCGTCTAGTTAGAGCTCAAAAGGGGCCAATATAAATCGGATATCGGTATATTTATTATTATTTATATATTTGACAAATATAATTATAAATATAAATGTTAATCGATACAAAAATTTACATTCATATTTATTTTAAAAAGATACAAATATATATCAAGTCTGAATATAAATATGGATATAAGTTTAATAGTTACATTTTGTAACTATAAAAATAAAAATATCATACAATAGAAGATAAATTAAATCAGTAATATTTAATATGGTCATATATATTTTTTAAAAATATATAAATACTATATAAAATTAAATATAATTATAATTTGATTATGTAATATTTATGTCTATTTTTTTTAGAAAAATATGGGCATAGATACAAATATTAATCGTTCGGATCACTGAACATCCTGAGAGGTAATCAAACCGAGGGTGACCGGATCTCATCTCCTCAACTTTTGGGAAAACGGCTAGATTTCAGGGCAGCCCACATGCACGGGCACGGGGCATCGCCCATCTTGTCGGCCGAAAACAAAAGCTTAAAGGCAATTCCCCTACTTTTACTCCTTCTCGTGTTCTATTCCTTATTTCCTTCTCTCCCTTCCCGTCGATCCCGCAGTGCCCACACCGAGATTCTAATCCCCTTCCTCTCTCCACTCCAAATCCCGTCTTTAGTCTCTCTCTCTTTCTCTCCTCCACTTTATTCCTCTTATTTATTCCGCTCCAAATAATCCCAACTGGAATAACTCGGACAGTATAAGAGAGCCCATATCGGCGACGGTGGGATGCCTCCTGCTTCTGGGTCCAAACGGTCTGCCCGAGAACTTCCCAGCAGGGAATGGCAGCTCCTTCTCTCCAGTCATTCCTTCGTTGCTCTCGTTTTGCCGACGGCTTTGCTCCTTAAATCCCTCTGGTGAAACTAGTCCTTATCCCTGAGGTATTCCTCAACGTGAAGAGAAGCAGAAGAGAGCTCCTTCAAAGGCGTTATTCTATATCCTCAGTAGTTCAAGAGGTTCGAGTTTGGATTTAGCTCTCTCTCTCTCTCTCTCTCTCTCGCTCTCTTCGCAACTTCGACTGCTGGCATACTGGTTCTTCAACTTACAGGTTCTAACTTATAGATTCTTTTGACGGAAAAATATAGCTACTATATAATTCTTTCAGATATGTATTTTGGTTTTCAAGATTTCTTGCGTTTGTGTTTGCTGTTTGGATGTGAAGGTAATTAGGGAGGTTTTTTGTTGTTGTATGATATTGCTGATGTGATTTATTTTGTTCTTCTGAACTTTGTGTTTTGCTTTTAGATATAATTGGATCTTTGTGATTTCTCCTCCACCACTCGTTGAGATGCTTATCTTTTCGACCAGATATATATTCCGTATTATTAATATTCATTTTTTTCAATAAGAAAAGGACTTTTTTTCTATTATTACTTTCAGAGTTTAGGTATGGATCTAATCTTTTGACAATCACGTCTCTATGCTGCTTGGGGTTCCTTTTGTCGTGTCTTAGTTGTTTTCTTTGTTTTCATTATCGAATATGGGAGGGGGCAAGAACTCCCCAGCCTTTTGTTACATCAAAATAGGTATACACCCCTGATAACAATCCTATGTGGTGTATGGTTTGCACCATAGAGTGCTTGCAGCTAAGATGAACGATGGCTTTATGTGTCATACATGGTGTGTCTTATTCGATGGCCGTCCATCTTCTAATGATGGTCATCTAATGCTGCATAGACCATACAATATAAACAAAGGACCGCAAAAAAAATATTATACCATATACCTCTTCATCGTGTCTATTGATATAGAGTTATATCAATTCCCGGACCAAGAAATTAAAAGCATTCTTATCATAAAATTATTCGAAGATCTCTATAGTTTTAAATTGAATAATATTTTTTCTTAGTGCAGGGAGATATCCTTTTATTGGTTAATGCAGAACTTTCTTCAATGTTGCTAGCCTTATTGCTAAAGATATTACCCAAAAAGGCCATACTATATCTCTTGCATTCTTCTTTAGTTTGTGTTTCTCCTTCGTTTGCATTTCACTATCACTAAAGTCATAGCTGTCCTCTCAAATGGTATTAAATGACAATGCTACCCTCACCAATAAGGAGGCGATTGACCTTTTCCAAAGCCTCATCATTGTAGAAAATTTTCTTTAACGAATTTTGCATTATAATTGAAACCATAATTCTAGGATTTTATCCTCATCCCGTTAGGTAACGGTGGGTCCAGCTACAGTGATGTCCTAACAATTATCCAGTGTAGGAGTTTCCTATGGACATGTAGATAGAAAATGAGCAATTCAAATTAAGAAAAATAAAGGAAGTGTCTTTATCAATTTTATAGCATCAAGCTCTAGAGCCTTGGAGGAGCTAAGAAGGAGACATGAGCTTATTGGGATTTGGTTCTCACTAGGTTCAAGAAATCCCATCAAGTGGGCAAACTATTTCAACATTGATGTTGGTGGCTGCATTAATTGACATAGACATCCCTGCTAAGCTTTAGGGCGGTTAATATCAACTGTTGCCATGGATATTGGGTGATATCCACATTTGCTTGACCAATTAATTCGATAATATCATCATGCTGACACTGTAATTGTATATGGTAGTTAAAAAAAATGCATTTTTTTTAGTGAAAAGTTTGAATTTAATTAAAAGAGATGATGTATGGACCACCCATCACCATTAAAGAAGGTTGAACTTGGTGCCTAATACTATTGATACATGTAGCAATTCATGCATCTATATTGAGCCCTGGGGGGCAAGAAAGCTGATATGCCTTGCTAAGTGTACAATTTATGGTTTGAAAGGTTAACCTATCCTACTAGTATTGTTAAGGATCCATTCAAGAATAGGCTACCATTAATTAACTCTATCGATGACGTCATACGAACTAATATTTTATTATTTTATATTTTACCTACGTGGGCGCAGGGATGGAAGGCCGCCCATCCGATAAATCCTCGTCGTTCCTCCCCCAACTTTCCCGGGACTCCCGGGGCTCGCTCGAGGTCTTTAACCCCTCCAACTTCTCTTCCGGGCCCCACGCCGAGTCCCAGCCCAAGCTTCCCTCCCCCTTCTCTTCTTGGCAGTCCCCCTCCTCCTCCGAAACTCCCCAAGAAGACCTCACCCCGCCATGGCTCGCCATCCACGAACCCTTCCCGCCGCCGCAGCTCGCCCGCTCCGGCTCCGAGACCATCTCCATTTCCAAGAAAGCTTCAACCTCCACCTCCGACGTCGACGCGGCGGCCCAGCGGGCGGCGGAGTGGGGGCTGGTCCTCAAGACCGACGAGGAGACTGGGAGGCTGCAGGGCGTCGGGGTGCGGCGGTCCGGGGACGAGGCGGGGAAGAGCGGCCGGAGGGAGTCCGGGAAGTCGCGACAGAGCTCCGAGGACTCCGAGGCCGGCGGCGGGAAAGAGAGGGGAGGGATGCCTAGGGTTGCGGAGGAGCTCCGGGATGCGCTGTCTGCGTTCCAGCAGACATTCGTGGTCTCGGACGCGACGAGGCCGGACCATCCGATCTTGTACGCCAGCGCCGGGTTCTTCAAGATGACGGGCTACCTCCCCAAGGAGGTCATCGGCAGGAACTGGTACGCGATCTTTCTTTGCCAATCGCTCTTGATCTTCCTTTGAGATCTTTCCGGGGTAAATCTTCGCCTTTCTATCTAGTGTAATCTTGATTTTTTTTTTTCTGTTGTTTTTCGTTAAACAAAGTATTTCTTGGCTTTTCTTTCTTATACGATATTGGCTTTCTTTCTTGGATAATTTGGGTTTCTTTCTAAGCCATGCAAGCATGATCAAATCAGTCGTGAAACTTTAGAAGCAAATTACCTGTCAAAGATGCAAGGAAATCGGTCGTGCGTGATTTATTTTTCTTTTATTGTTACCATTCTTCTAAGGTGTGCATGGACATGACAGCTACTGAGTGCATACCTTATAGGAAATAATGTCACTTGCTTCATATAAGATTCTTGCACACCATGGGAGTGGGAGGACTTAACAGGGTTGATTAGACAAACAACAAAAGCTAATAAACCCTAAAAATCCAATACACATAGAGGACCTTGGATCTTCAAATAGAAAAGGGGATGCTTCTGTATGGTCTATGAGGCCAAAATTTTCAAGTGTTCAAAGGGGATTTCTTGCCTCAAGGAAACATAAAGGACTAAATCCAAACTGATGTAGATGGCCTTAGATGGCACAGATGCGGTGCTTGCGATGTTTTCCCCTTGGTGGCTCCAAGGGTACTTCACACCACTTGTGAAAAGGGAGGTCCTAATGACTCCAATACCAGTTACTCTAGCTCTTGATATCAACAGATGGAGATTGAAAATGTTTCGAGTCACAATAATGCGTAAAGAGAGGATAATTAAGAGTATAAATTAATGTTAAGATCTAAACTTTATTTTCCATTTGGGATTCTAAATGGAGTCCGATTGTTTTGTAACTTTGCTGAATTTTTTTAGTGGCTTTGAGTTGAACGAGTTGTATTTTGTTATGAAATTTGATGAAGGTGTCCTCTTGCATATAGGACAACTTCACATTCCAATCCAATAATGGGGTTCAGTAATGGATAAGCATATTTGAGAGTAGATGTTTATAAAGCTGGTGGGATAAGTTGATGCATTCAGATCCTCAATGAGGCGGGGCATAACTTTTGAATAGCAATGTGTAAAATTTGTTTATTTTTCAAAGAGATTTAGAAGGGTAGGATAAAATATAAATAATGTGAAAACAAAACAAGGTTAAAAATGTGCGAGTTTTGTCAGGACTTGATTATAAAATTTGGCATGCATCACATGTTCCGCATTGCAAACGCCAAATTCACACAGGAGGAGTCCATATATTGAAAAGGTAATGAGCACATTACTTTGCCTCCAACAAAGGCCATCTGTTAGTGGCTCATGGGCTGTAAGTTTTTTTCCAGCCAGTGAATTTATATACGGCAAAGATATTTAAACTAACCTTAATCTTTGTTTGTGAGACACTAAGTGGAAAGTGCAAACACATCAGAATGATTTTAAATTCTGTATTTGTTCTACTATTCAATTTTCACATTGTGTTTCAATCTTAATTACCTTTGCAGCCGGTTCCTACAAGGTGCTGGAACTGATCCGGCCGAGATTGCAAAGATAAGAGAAGCACTGGCGGCAGGAGCAAATTATTGTGGTCGCATATTGAATTACAAGAAGGATGGGACTCCCTTCTGGAATCTCTTAACAATTGCACCTATCAAAGATGAAGAGGGAAATGTCCTCAAGTTCATTGGGTAAGTTATTGATGAAATATTGAGAATCTTGCTTTAAATGGTTTAATTTTATTTAATTTGTAAAAAGCTAATGGTATTTTTCCCACTGAATGAACCATTTCATTGGATACTCATGCATCATCTGGCATTGTCTTTGAAATTTGACAACATTCTTGCATGGTACCTATGCTTTGATCTACCTGCCTGATTAGAATCAAATTCCAGAATACTATTTATTTGTTTTTCATGCAGGATGCAAGTGGAGGTGAGCAAATACACTGAAGGGTCTAAGGATAAGATGATTCGTCCCAGTGGATTGCCAGAGTCTTTGATTAGATATGATGGTATTGTGTGTTTTCTGTCTTGATCTGTTACATTGTCATGTTGACATGAAGCACTTTATTTATCCGTATACTTTAGAAGACAAATAACTTCTTGAATATGTTTAATGGCAAGGTGGTTTTCTAATATATAAGAAACTTGCAGCTAGGCAAAAAGAAAAGGCCCGTAGTTCACTCTCGGAGCTTGTGGTAGCTGTAAAGAATCCCTGTGCACCTTCAGAATCGACAAACCACCCTTTCAAAGGGAAATCTGAAGGTGATAGAGAAATGTTCAACTTCGAAGTTCCTGGAAGAAGAGACTCAGAAAATGTCACTCCAGGAAGGCGTAATTCACGTGGCACGGGAAGTTCAATGCAGAGGATCATTGAACTGCCTGAAGGAGAGAATAAATCGAGAAAATCTGGTCTACGTTCCTTCATGGGGTAGGCTTTATGTTATTACTATGATTAAATCTGTGCTCCATGCTGCTTATTGTCATTCTTACATATGTTAGTCATCTGAGAATTAGCTTTACTGCACATAAGCTTTCTGCATACATGCTATGTGAATATGTATTGTTCTTGTGGAACGGTGAGTTTAACTTTCACCTCTTGGAAAACCTATCATGAACCATAGCCAGTCTGCTACTGTTAATATGCATTGGCATTTCTTATCAACTTTCGAGGCGATACCTGTTTCTGCAGAGGATACTAACCTCTGTACTTATATTAAATTTGTCACAAAAGATGTCCTGGCAAGCAGACAGAGCAATGTGCCAGCTCTCATTCTTTGTACGCATCTTTACGCATAATTTGTGGTTTTCTTGTATGTATATATTGTGTTCAGGCAGAAAAAGTGAGGTTGAGTTTTTAACCTCCCTAATCATTTATATCTATCTTATGGAGTAATTGCCCATATCTATTGGGAGAGTAGGGAAAATGAAAGAAGTAAAACAGATCAACTTTTATGAATCCATTTGTTGCCTTACTATTTCCTAGTTCTTTTTTGAATTGCAGGCTTATCGGCTTAGGCTATTCAAATGTGGAAAAGCATGAGTTGGAAGTTCCAATGGAGGAAGATGCATTACTGGAAAGTGATGACGAAAGACCTGAGAGTCTTGATGATGATGTCAGGAGAAAAGAAATGAGAAGGGGTATTGACTTAGCTACAACACTTGAACGCATTGAAAAGAATTTTGTCATTACCGATCCGAGGCTTCCTGACAACCCCATTGTGAGATTAAGGCTCCAAACTTTTGTTTCCTATTTCTTCAGTTCCCATGCCTACACTAACTATATTAGTGATTATAAAAGAACACTAGAAGATGCTAATCTATAGTGTTGCTTATTATATTTTCAGATATTTGCATCGGATAGTTTCCTGGAACTGACTGAATATAGCCGTGAAGAGATACTGGGAAGAAACTGCAGGTGCATTTTAGAATCTGTATATGCTCCCTCGTACCAAATGTTCTTCCTCTGGAGTAATCTACTTTTGGATCCTGGTTCTGTTCCAAGAAGTATTTATGCACATCTGTTATGAAGCCATCAATTCATCATACTATATTATACCCTTTTGAAGTTAAAAGCTACAATTACAATGAGAAAGTATAATTGATATTTCATAGTTTTTGTAGCAGCCTTGCAACTCTACTTTTCCCTGCCAGAGATTTAGTTTCCTCATACAGCTTGCAGACTATTTCAATTATGTAAAAATATCTGAGAGAATGGATACCAAAGTATTAGTTGCATTCAGTTGCAGCTGTTCCTGTACCTATTTGGGAACCCAGCTGCTTGTGTTATAGCCAAACGACTTCGGAAAATACAAATTCAAAGACAACTAAGAGTAATATTCATAAAAATAAATTGATTTATGTTGTTTTATCTAATTGCTACTTTTACTATCTGCAATGGCATATTTGGACCTGTAGATACTTTAATATTTTCTTAGTATCAACTTTTTTAATGTCACAAGCTAGTGAGCTACTTTTTCTGATTCAGGATAAAATTTTCAAAATTTTCTCCTCCTGATTGTTTTTAATTGTTGTTGTTTTCTGGGCAACTTTCAGATTTCTCCAGGGCCCTGAAACAGATCCAGCGACTGTTAGAAAAATAAGAGAAGCTATAGATAACCAGACAGATGTGACTGTGCAGTTGATAAATTACACAAAAAGCGGTATGCTTATTTTTCTTTTATAACGGGAAGCATGAGTATCAATCTTAACTCTGATGCTGATGATTGTTTAGAGTTGAATGTAGATGCCTTTTCTTTAAGTAAAAAAAAAAAGAGAGAGAGGGGAAGAGCTGGGCTATCCCTACATTTTCTTTTTTGGCAGTTCCATGCATTTTAACTTCTTGTTTTCCACTTATACCATTAATGATATATTACAGAGGAGTACCTGTAGTTGTATTATGTATAAAATATATTAGATACTCATCAAATGGTGAGGGCTATGGTTTCTCGACATGTATTTACTATGAATACTGCCTCTTATAGTGGCTTCATTACATAATTGCAATATTCTAAATCTTTTTCAAGTTAGATGATTTCTGAAGTAGAAAATATTTCTCCAGACTCTTCATTGTAGCTGTAGAGACATGATTGGAGAGAATGGATAATGCTTTGCTAATCTTTGCCATTAACTCTGAACATCACTTGACCTCTATGTGGTGCCACCTTCATTAGACCTTACTAGGATCGCTGTCAAGAAATGAGAACTTCATTACTAGAGTTCAAAGTGGTAGTTGAAACATGATTAAGTCATGGTTGTTTAATTTTCTGTTTTCTGAACATTCCAGATCATAGTGCTATATCAATAATTGAGGCTCAAGTAACCTTTATCGCTCAATCTTCTTTCTAGCAATTAATAGTGACTGTCTATAACTTCTATGCAGGCCCTTTTACAAGAACCACATACTTCGACTTTTGCTTTTTATTTGATGTTATGAATTTAAATTTAACTATCTAGACTCTACTATAGCCATTCAGACTCTTTTTCCTCTCTCCTTTGCATGCATTTGTAATTTTGCATGGAGTTTTGCTGCTTTGCCATCCTTGCTCATCATTTAAGCATTTCCCAACCTCTTTAAACTTATAGGAGTTCTTGAATTTGTTCCATGAATGTTCTCAAGGTTTTGAGGTGCCAATTTTGGAACTCTTTGTTCGTTGTTGGTTCATCGCATCTTGTCATTAGACTCCATCGAGTTATTCAGGAGCCTTGAGCATATTTGGAACTCTCTGTACCTTCTCTTCTCTATATTTGAATCTTGGAAAATTTTTTTTTTGAACTGCGACATTGCTCGTTTGGCGGTTGAAAATTTTGTTTCACCCTTTGCTCTTCTTCATGATATGTCGTACAATTCATTTTGTTGTCTGGCAATGCTTGGTTTGATCTCATGGCTTCCCAGGTTATTGCTCATGACAGCCTGTGCTTGTTGATTCAAGTAATTGGGTTATGTGTGTTGACAGCTGAATTTTGCTCATTTAGGTCTGCGACATTGACAATGTTGCATATGCATGGTGCACAAGCTTGTGTCAGGTATGGCCCTTATGGATTCACTCGGGCCCAGAAGTGCATTATGCCACTTTGTCCAACCCACTGTGACCCCTTAAGCTTGAAAAACTGATGATGATGCAACTTAAGCAAACTGAATAATATGCAGCACTGGGGTGAATCAGGTTTATAGCAGCATTATGTGACTGCAAGATAAATGCATTATTTATAAAATCGATCGGATGTGGTGAATTCATATGAGTTGTCCAGGGTGGGTAATTTTAAAACATTTTATTATTCATCATATATCCTGCCCCCTTTTAGATTTTCAAACCCTTGACCCTCTGTATCTTTCTACCATTGTCTTCACTAATATCACAAACTCATGCTTGAAAAAGAGTCGATCTCTTTTATCCTTGTAATCTTCCTGGAAATAATATATGTCAGCTCTCTTTGTCCGAATTGCTATGATCTATCAAAGAATGATGATAAAAAGTAGACATAATGACCCTTTTTTTACATTTGGCTTCGTTAGAAACAGACACCTTAAATCCTCACCTTGCCCATCTATTCAAAGCATCATGCTGAACTGTCATGAATATAGAGATGAATTCCATTCGCCATGAATCAATTATTCCTCCTTCCATGTGGAGCAACCAGGATTCTACACTGAAAAGCTTCATCCTTGCGTACAGAGCCTCAATCCTTATAAATTCCACTAAAAGATCACATGAATGATTATCTTTATCAGTCTTGTTACCCTACAGAACAACCAATCTGAAACCTTGATTTAGAGAGGAATGTGATGCGTTTTGTATCCCTAGATAAGTCCCCAAACAACTGTATCAGTAATGCAGTCTGCATTAGATTCTTGATGTTTTATCTGTTGATTCAACTGGTGCTTCTGTTGTCCCTTATTTCCATGTCTGACTCTGAGGACCAATTGATATATCCCCATCTTGATGCATTTTGAGTGTTCGCTGGTAAGCTAATGTTATTTGTTTATTCATTTTCCATTTATATGTTTTTGATTCTGAATTCCTTTTTAGTCTTTGGGGTATCACTATGCAAAACAGATGAAACAGCTGCACCAAATTCTAGATGAAATGAATACTATACCGTAGTTTGTTCTTAGTCACCATTAATAGTTATAAATGGTAATAATACCTTTAGTAATTTATGTGCTACTTCTGTAATACGACATTAATTTTCCATTTTTTTGGTCTCAGGGAAGAAATTCTGGAATCTTTTTCATTTGCAACCAATGCGTGACCAGAAGGTGCAAAGTAGTGTTGTTCACTTGGTTCGCAAGTTCTTGGTTTATCGCTTAATACTTTGTGTAATACTCTCAAACAGGGGGAAGTCCAGTACTTTATTGGGGTTCAGTTGGATGGTAGCGAGTATGTCGAACCACTTCAGAACTGTATACCAGAGGCTACTGCAAAAGAAAATGCAAATCTGGTCTGTGATCTCTTGCACTTGCAGGGTCATTCTAAAGTGCCTTCCAAAAGAAAGTGCAAAACAGTTTCGTTTCTGAAAATTATTGCCTAGTTAGAGATATTAAAGTGCTCGCCACACAGGATGACTCAATAAGCAAAGATACTCCAGAGTAGATTGCCTTTGATTGCTTTTTCACTTTGTCCTGGACCTCATGTTCAAATTCTACTTTGATAAAATTGACTTCTGCATGATAATTTTCAAGGTATCAAGTGAAAACAAAAGGGACACTGCAAATTTGCATCTATTTTTGTGGTGGAAGCATTTAACTTTGAAATGATTTTTAGGAGTGTGTGGTGGTATCTATTTTGTAACTACAAAAAGACTTTAAAGTTGTTTTCTTTTGGCAATGAAGTTGTCCACTAGATGTTGTCTTTTTTTCGTGGTGAATATATATTGTTAGTGGACGATTTGCAATTAATTTTTTGTTCGACTCTCCTTATAGTATAAGATGTTTTTCTCCCATTCTGTTGAATGCCATAATTTGCAGTTTTGCTACCATGGACATTTCAGGTGAAGGAAACTGCAGATAATGTTGGTGAAGCTGTGAGAGAACTTCCAGATGGTAATTTGGTAAGCTCCAGATAATCTATATCTATTTGATTAAATTACTGTCTTTAATTCTGAGGTATTAATACTTACATATTATGTATAGAAACCTGAAGATCTATGGGCAAATCACTCAAAGGTGGTCCTGCCAAAGCCTCATGGGAGAGATAATTCATCATGGAAGGCCATCCAGAAAGTATGACATGCTTGAAAGTTGAAACTTTTTAATATATCAGTACCAGCTTAGGGTCTGTTTGGATTATTAGGCTGAAAATCCTATGGGATTCGTTGGTTGAAGGCTGCTCTAGGCCTATATTCATAAATAGCTAGGAGGAGCTTTGGAGTGAGCCGGCCCGAATCCCATAAGGAGAAAAAAAGACCTCAGCTGAAAAAAAGGAATTACTGAGGTCTTTTTTTTACTCCCTATGGGATTCGGGCCAGTCCACTCTAAAGCTCCTCCTAGGTATTTATGAATATACACCTAGTCTAGCCTGTAATCTTATGATTTTGCTGTTTGTACTGGCCTAACCTATGAATCCCATAGGATTTTCAGCCGAATCATCCAAATAGGCCCTTAGTGTTTTGGTTAATAGAGCCCCTATTCTTAATGTTCAAGAAATTATGCTTTTATGAAAGCAAATGATATATATTTTTTTGAATACGGGAAACAACTTGATGTATTTGTAACTCACAAAAAAATTATAAACATTTTGTGCTTCCACAGAACATGATATTTTCTTTGAAATGTACATGTGTAGCATTGTGTGACATGTACGTGAGTAATATACTTAAAAACCTACTTTTACATGGTATGAAGAAGGGATTTATGGTAGTATTTGCTATTTATCTATAGTAAGGAATATGTTTTTATTTCCTGATTACTGAAAATTGTTCCTGTTGACTATAAAGGGCTGAGGCTCGTGAAACATTTGCACAAAGAAAGATACATGCTTTGGATGGGGCACTGTCTCTTCACTACTTGGTTCCAGTTAATAACTAGCTAGGTGGACTCAGCTAATTTGGCAAACCTGTAGGCATTAGATCTTGCAAATTGTAGTTAACATATTTCTAAACATACAGGCTAGGATATAATCCTTATCCTACATTAGCATTTTCTGCTATGTGAAAGTCTTGTACTAGTTCGATCATGTAGAAAAATAATTCCTAATAAATATATAATCCATGTCTTTCCTCTGTTCTGATATATGGCACTTGATAAAATTACATTTAAAACATTGAGTTATCATTATTTTTGCTTCTTTTGTATTATGTTAAGCAAGGTCTGCTGAACCGACCTGTACCGGTCGGTTCAGCCCGTACCGGTGCCAGTGACTGGCACCGGTCCGGTACAGGGGTATAAAACGGTTCCGACCCAAACTGGGTCGGAATCGATTGGTTCTGTACCTGGACCGGTGCGAACCGGCCCGGTTCGCGCCGGTACAAGCCGGTACCGGTGCGAACTGGCCCGGTACAAGCCGGTACTGGTGCGAACCGGCCCGGTTCGCACCGGTCCAAGCCACACTTTCCCCGCGCGGGAGTGCGCGGGGAAGAGCGCCCGCGTGCGGGGCAGCGCGCCCCACGCGCGGGGAAGAGCGCCCACGCGGCTGGAGCCCGCGTGGGCCTCTTAATGCCACAGAGTGGCATTAAATGCCACTCTGTGGCATTTGTTTTTTTTTTTTGAAAAACGCCGCGGACGCGCGAGCGGAGAACGCGCGCCCGCGCGCGATTCCCCGCGTAGGAATCGCGCCCGCGCGCGATTCCCTGCGGGGCACCGTGCCCACGAGGGCTGGCAGCCCGCGTGGGGGCATTAAATGCCACAGAGTGGCATTAAATGCCACTCTGTGGCATTTGACGCGTCCGCGGACGCGCGCGGACGCGTTTTTTTTTAAATTGGGAAATGCGCGCGACGGAGCGCGCGCCCGCGCGCGTTTCCCCGCGTAGGAAACGCGCCCGCGCGCGATTCCCAGCAGGGAATCGCGCCCGAGCGCGGTTCCCCGCGCGGGGTACCGTGCCCACGCGGGCTGGCAGCCCGCGCGCGCGTCCCAGATGCGCGCGGACGCGTTTTGTTGTTTTTTTTTTTAATTTCCGCGCGCGCGGCTCCGGTTCGGTACCAGTTCCAAGCCGGTACCGAACCGGAACCGTACCGGTGCCGGTGCTCACCGGTACAATCGGTTCTGCGAACCTTGGTGTTAAGTGTTAACCTTCTATTTTGAAATATATGCACTTCAAATGCTTAATCATTGTTTTGGTTTTACATTTCCGGGATTCTGTGTTGACATTGTTAATGCTTCTTGATTGTGATAAATTAATTAGATGGTGTATCTATGTTCTGGCTGGTGTTGAAGATTCATATTTATTTTTTTGCATGCTTAAGAAATTTGCTATGGTGCAAGTCATTAGCAGATAATTCTGCAGGTTCTAGCGAGTGGAGAAAAGATAGGTTTGAAGCATTTTAGGCCAGTTCAACCTTTGGGGTCTGGTGATACTGGCAGGTAATGATATTTTCTTTTATATATATATATATATATTTCAGAATATTTGCTAAGAACGCTTAGACATTACGAGTTAATGTATGTCAATAATGTTCTTCATTTTTCCCTTTCACAAAGCTTATTGTTGAAACACTATGACAAGTTTGCCCGTTGGATATCATTATCAAGGAGTTGATTTAATGATTGCTAGGTACTTTTACAATAGCTATATACCTACAGTTTTAACCTGAAAAATTACAAAATTTATGTCTCATACTAATCAAGCAACTAGCTATGCTAATGCCACGTGACCTTACAATTTTAGAAGGGCATGCAATAGTTTACCTTATTTGCTTGGCTGTGCCTTTTCTGATTATAGCTTAAAATAATCATTATGATCTCATTTAAGTCAAGCAATTAATTTATTCACTTCTATATGGTAGTGTGCACTTGGTGGAGTTGTTGGAAACAGGAGAATATTTTGCAATGAAGGCTATGGATAAAAATGCCATGCTTAATCGCAACAAGGTATGAAGATGACTTCCTGTTTTAAAGTATATTATCTCTGGAGAATACTGAATAGTCTGTGGTGTTATGGTTGTTTTATCTTTTGATCCATTGTCACCAATTTAATTTCAATACATGCCCTTATTATTTGGACTTGGAAGGAACAAGCTTGTCCAAGTAACAGTCGAGTTCCTATTTTGTTGCTGTATAGATTTCGTTAATGTCATGGGAGGGTTAAACTTTTGCATGCTATTGCTTATTCTACAGGTTCCCAACAGATGGTTTTTGCTTTCTACATCTATCTCCCTCCCTCTTATTGGGTATGGTAGTAAAGCAACTAATCCTTTAACGCTCGACTATGACTGTTCTTATGAATTTTAATTGGACGAGCAAGTGCCTTTTTTAATTATAATTTGAAATTTTTAGCTAAGTGGAGGATTGCTGATGTTTTTATTATTTAATTCAAAATTTTAATATGTATATTTTAGTTTTGTTAGCCGTTTGTGAGTTTGGAAGTGCCATTTGAGTTATGTTGCATTTGACTGTTGGAAGATTGCCAAGGTTGCAACTTTCAAAGACTGTCCACATTGGAACTCATGGATGGTTCCAACAGACACTTCCTTTCATAAACCATTTGAGTTGAATAGTTATTCTACTGGTCTTTTGGGACGTGTCTACTCAATCAATAGTGCCAAGTGCCAACCCTCCTTTATATCTTTTCCTTTCACCTTTTTGTTGCCTGTACAAGGGTTGTAAATGCTGGTCAAGGGGCATATAATACATATTGCATTTTACATATGTATATCTTTGTGTTTTGCACCTACTAAGAGAGATTTGAGATGACATAAGTCATGATGCACTTTTTTCTGTTATATGAACCATCAATTTTTTGCTTCAGGTGCATCGAGCTAGCGCAGAGAGAGAAATTCTTGATATGTTGGATCATCCTTTCCTTCCTACATTATATGCATCATTTCAGGTCTGTTGCTATAATATTTATTGTTAGTAAACTTCAAAATAAGTTGCAGAAATTAAATATTTATTTTTTAAAAAATTGTTGAACCTTTATTCATTATTATGCTCTTGAGATTAAAGTACAACTGACTGCTGTTACTATCAAAATTAAGATTGTCTACTGAGGATCAATTATTGGAGTGCTTCAGCAATGCAATGGATTTATTGTAGTATACGGTAACCCAAATATATGCACTTTATAGGCTGTATTGGCACACCTATGATATGATACAGTTGTGTTGAATGTATTTGGAGAAGATGTGCCATGAACAAATGTTGGAAAACATTTTGTACTTGGATATACGTACAAAATGAGCACCAACTAATGATAGTCCCTTAAAAAAATTGCTGAAGATGAGCAAGAAGGCACATAATAATTGGAGAAAGGAGCACCAACTAGTTGGATCTAGGGATGAAATGCATGTTCATTCTTGGACCAAGTGATGATTTGTTAGAGACAAAGTTTGCCATACCGACCTATACTGCCTCATATTGGGCATATTGTATCATACCCATAAGGTATTAGTACAATACCAAGTTTCAATATGGCACATGGGTAGAATAGGTCTGAACCGAGTGAAACTGCCTTGTACTACCCAGTTTCATATTTTTGGGGGGTACATTGTTGGGTGAGAGAAAAGGGTCTCTCAACCCTGTAGAGTGTACATACCGTACCATACATTAATGTGCCGCCGGTACCAGTACAACAAACCTTGGTTTTTGAGGACTACCACTAGCTGGTATAAAGTAGGATCCTAAATGGTACCATCATGTGTTAGAGAAGTATCAAATGGAGCTTCCTTGTGCTATTGATGGTGCACATATTAGGTAGAATAGTCATTGGGCCATATTAGTGCACTTCAGTAGGACATCACATATATAAGAAAGAAACACAACTTTGAAATCTAGGAAATAAGGTTGAAGTCAATCATTTAAAACTAATGCTTCAAATTCTCATCATTAATGAATATGGTGTAATACAATATTCCAAGTGGAAAGCGCTTTATAATTTATGAAGCTAGCATGTCAAAATCGCTCAATCATGAGGAGGTCATTTAGTGGCGGAACTAGGATATTTTTTTAATTTGTCCGGTTTTATTTTTTCTTAAAGTAAGTTTTTTTAAATTTTTTCAATGAAAATGTTAGAAATTAAATGAAATGATTAATCACTTAAATTAGCTAAACACTAGAGTGCCCCTGAAAATTTGATATATTACAACTTGGCATGATTTGTGCTATTACGCAAAAAAAATATTTGACCTATCATACATGGAAACCTACCTATTCACTGAGTTCACTAATGGGAAAGACAAAATTATATTACAAGTAAATGATGCAAATTAATTTATATTAAGTGATATTGCAAAGAAAGGTGTGTAGGATGGCAGAAAGAGAACAACATAGTGGAGGATGGATTGGTCAGGGAAAAATAACAATTTACAATTTCAAGGGGCATTGATGGTGCTGAGTGTAAGGAAATAGGATTAAGGGTGATTACAAGATGGCTGAGGGGGCGGAGGAAGAGAGAAGGCACCAAGAGAGTGAGGTGACATGTATATTAAAAATAAAGTTGGTGGGAAGGAGGGGCTGACAACACAGTGAATTGGAAGAGGTGGAATTAGGAGAAAGGTAGTTTGTGGTGGCAAGAGGCATAAATTGTGGCTAGATGATTGCAAGTATTTTGATTTTGCTACAAGGCAATGAATCCACTATAGGGCGCAATAGCTCGAATATATAAGTAATCATATGGTACACGAGTATTGATGTACTAGTGCACAATATAAGTACATTGATACTATAAATTGATATGTATGTAATATAGGAGAAACTTATCTACTTTGTATTAAAATGATCGATTTCTCAAGAAATTTGATAACAAAAGAGGTTTAATACTCACTTATCTGCTTCAAATTAGCTAGTCTTTTTTCCATCTTGATTAGTTAAAGTATTTCCAATCACCATAACTTGATTGCCAATCTCACTACTGTTTTTATATGCAGTATGATTCAAACCATGGTTCGTCGTACCGGCCCGAACCGAATAGTACGGAGCATACTGTACTGTACCAGTTTGGTACCAGTATCCGGTACGGATGGCGTACCAACACTCGGTATGCTAAAAAAATTTCGTACCGTACCGTACCAATACTGTGCTAGTGTGGCGCTGGTATGGAGTTCGGTACCAAGACGGCGAACCTTGATTTAAATAATTCTTAAGTCTTTTAGTTTATGAACTAGTACACCGAATGTCAATACGCCACCCATACCGAGTACTAGTACCGAATCAGTACGGTACGGTACATCCCGTATTGTCCGGTTCGGGCCTGTACGACATACTATGCTTGTAGTCTAAATAAACCTTACATGTAATGGTTTTCATATAATTCCGTTCAGACTTGTATATCTTTTATCTTTCTTGTTATTCAGCATTTTTTGAAACAATCTTATGCATTCTTTCCTTAATTCATTCTTTAGTTCTCTTAAACTGCCATCTGCTAAAACTTGTATATATATATATATATATATTCTAAGTAGTTTCAATTAGTATATTTTGCAGACTAAAACACATATCTGTCTTATAACGGACTACTGCCCTGGTGGAGAGCTCTTTCTACTACTAGATAGGCAACCTCTGAAGGTCCTCGAGGAAGATGTTGTTAGGTAATTCTTTTCCTACTGAACATGTGCATATGATATTTGTTTAATCATATTAATGCTTACTTCATGGAAGCTATAAGATAAAAGAAAGCCTGACAGCATGCATAGGATTTTTCATTTATAAGAGGTGACTATTTATAGGCACTTATACAGACTGATTTTTTATCAATCTTCTTGAGCCATTGAGTTTAGCTCAGTCTGTCAGAGCCATGGTGGTCATAGCCTCATTCCCCAAGGAGATTTGGATCCTTCAAAGTTACCTACCACCAAGCTAATATTCACTTGTATTACATAAACTACCTCTCTTTTCTTTTTTTTTTTTTGTTCATAGACAAGGCAACTATCCTTGCTTTTTCTCTTTATCAACTCTTTTACAACCTATTTGGATGTAGTCCATATCAAACCAATACCCTTGCAGCCTGAATCTTGTGGGAGGGGATGTGGTTTTCTTTTTTTTTCTTGTGGACCCATGTTCGCCATCTTGGTATTGGACCCTGTACAAGTACCACACTGGTTCAGTGTCTGTACATCTGCTAAGGAGGTCGGTTCGGTGTATTGAGACTCAGTATGTCTCTTGTATCAAGTCTTACTTCGATGCTCGTATGCATGGTTCGCCTGGTACAGGAAGTACACACTAGTACGATAAACCTGACTGCAAACCAATAGGTTGACAAGCTAGGATTTAGGTTAGGACTTGGGCCGGCCCTAAGAAGACTGTGGGCTGGACGGGCCAACAGACTTGATTCCTGCAGGATATTTCTGCAAGAATATCCAAACATGCCCTTATTAGGAAAAGATTCTAATGTGTGCCTAAGAGAACATGTTTCTGATGTTTCTAGCTCACAGCATATCATAGTTGTATTAGTTTTACCTGTCATGGACTTATGAAATAAGATAGAGAGCGCTTTGTTTTTTTATGAACCCTTTTCATTATTTCTTGTCTGAGTGATAAGAAATAAACTTCATCATTCGTATAGGCAACCCTGTATTATGTATCATAAAAGTTCTGTATGGTAGAATACTACACAAATATAATTATCAGGCTTCTTTCTACTTGCCTCTGAAACCAATATGACTACAAATATATATACTATCAGATATATTTTTATCTTATATCAGGATATTTAAGCATTTCACTTTTTGAACGTGTATCACGTGGCTGAGTTTTTTTTTTAAATCAAGAAAAAACTCAGTTACCTAAGAATGATAATAATACTGAGTACTTGAATGCAGATTCTATGCTGCCGAAGTTATTGTTGCTCTGGAGTACCTTCACTGTCAAGGTAAGGACTAGTTATTGCCCAGAAACCTTCTGTTATATTCCATTAAGAAGAAAATTTATCCCAATATGAATTAGAATATTTAAATGTCGAAGTCCTAAATTTATGTATGTTCTGATTAGTCCATTAAATTGTAACCTCTGCCACTTCTATACGTCATCATCCTCATTCATGGTCAATGAGAGCTTTAATTGTGTATTCCAATTTTTTTCATCATTCTTGGTCAACTTGTCTAATCAGTTGAAAATATTTAAAAGGAAAAGGAAAATATACTTGTTTTCCTATCAAATGCATAGAAACACCTGATGTTTGATTAGCAATTCTACAATGCATATTCCAGAGACAGGAGAAGACAACTAGTTTCTAGCATTGTGGTTAGAAGCAATCTGAGCAGATTTTAGTAATATGCAAGATAAACTATAATTCCAACCTCTACATCCTGAAAATAATCTAGCACATTATTTCTCAATTTAACTACTTTCCATATTTTGCAACACTGACCTATTAGAGTTTTTTGCTCCCAATGCATTAAGATGTTATCCTAATTTATTTGAACTATAAGTCCTTTACCAACAAGCCTGGTTTCGTCTTTGGAGGAGACCAATGTATCAAGGTCTGATCCTCCAAAGTCGAAAAACTTATTCAATTTACCTGACATCAAACCTCGGAATTGCTATGAATTTCTCGAACAAAGCAATTGTGGGTAAGAAAAGGAAGTTAATTGGCTGGTGTAAGGAACAACTGCACTGTTTTTTGTGATTCATTTTATTTCCTCATGGAATTAATCGATGGATTTACTTTACCCCATATTTCTCTCTCAAAAAAGTGTGTTAAACAACCGACTCTTGTAAATAAGTTCCTCTAATTTGTAGGTTTCAGTAGCATCATCAGCATTATGACATCGCAACAAAATTAAACAAAAACTGAATATATAAAATGCCCTTTTGTTTTCTCCTTATGCATCAAGCCAACAAATATGCTAAACATGATGAGGAAATCTACGTTTGTGTATAGATTTGTGGATATCAATGTGCAACAATGTCTGTCCTATTATTTTGGAGTAGGCATGATATTGTGACATATTAGTCAAAAACTTAAAATATGATATACTAAAATTAAGATAACTAGGATACAAAATTTTAACTTACTAAGTTATTTACGATGTTACATTAAATCAATCTTTTTAGAATTAGAAACTTGTAGGATAAATTGTTGCAACAATCATCTTTATAAGTCCTGAAGTCTTGACTTACAGTAACCTTCATCATTGTGTTGATGGTTGAGACAGGCTGGTTGTCTTACTGGTACCTTTTCTCTTGCATAAAATAGGTATTTTTAGCTCAAACCAGTGCTTTATGCTTATGGTTGTTATAAAGGTATATATAATATGCTACTTGAAGTTAACATTTAATTTACTTGTCAATGAAGCCTGTAAATTACATGGTTACAAAATAAATTCAGCTTCTGTCATGTGATGTTATGTTGTGATTCAAGTGAGTTCATAATTAAGCTGAGTTGGTTCAAGTGTAAAACTATGACCAGAAGGTGTTTAATATCTTATTGTGCCAGGTTGCTCTTCTTTAAAAATGTACTTGGTCCTAAAATAACTACCACTCCTTAATAGTTATGCAGATTAATTTGAATATATAGCTGAATGACCAGGTAAGGACCTTTCACCAAATTTATGTGGGGCCTGGTGATATTTTTTTTTTGACAGTACAGGTGTTTGCTTTCTGTAGGTATAATTTATCGAGACCTAAAGCCAGAAAATATCTTGCTTCAGAGGGATGGACATGTTTCTCTGACAGATTTCGACCTGTCATGTTTGACATCTTGCCAGCCACAGGTGTTAAACCTATCTAGTGAGATTATATATTTCAACTGTCCTTTTTCTGTGCTCAAGATAAAATTATCCATCATTCAACCTTTATATTCCTGAGGCGTGTTGACAATATATGTTAGTGTCTTGCATGCTCTAATTAATATTTAGTGATTTTATGCTCGCCAACAGCTTTCATCTTTTAATTGGAAGAGACTTCTTTATTTTTATTTCACCATGTGAATAAATAAGACCTTGCTTAGAGGGACAGATATCAGAAACCTGCTGTCTCATATTCTTGCATAGCTGCAACTCTTGCAGATCGAGGAGTACATATTCTCAAATGATTAATTGAATGCTTATTTTTTTATATAGTGACCTTATGTATTGTTTGATTACAATTCTAATTTGAAGCTGTGTGCCTCTCCATGTCTGGCTCCTTTTACCATGTTGGATATAATTGCCAAAGAAATATTGGTTATAGATTTATGGCATTGCTAAAGTATACTTAGAACAGTTGAAACTTTAACATATTACCACTATTCAATATCTTCTATGACTCTTTGACTGTGTGGCGTGAGTGATCTTGAAGCCTGCAGTTATTGATTGGCTTCTGCAAGCTAACTGGTTGATCATTCTTTTCTAGCTTTTGTTTCCAAACTCTCAATATAAGAAAAAACAGACAAAAGGAAGAATTCCTCCAATTTTCATAGCTGAACCGATGCGAGCATCAAATTCTTTTGTTGGGACTGAAGAGTACATTGCACCGGTATGTTCTGTTATTGCAACTCAGACTAAATTTTACCTTGTTAATGTTTTTTTTAATGCTTGCTGTAATTTATGTATAATTAATTTGGCAATTGTTGCAATAGATTAATGTTGAGTCAGGCTATGTTGATGACTCTTTAGAAACAACCGAAATTTGTATGCCTTTTGATCTGTTGACGCTTCCAAGAAAATGGAGTCACATTGTCTTCCACAGTTTTAGTGCAATAATTCCCTAACTTCTTCACCTATGTGTCATAGGTATTATTTTAGGATATGACTAAATAGTTGGGTATTATGAACAAAAGTTCACATGGATATTGGAGTATACACACAATCTGAACATAATAATGATATTAAAAACGTGAATCACTGAAGGACTAGTTCTGCCAATGATAATTCACTTTCTCCATTTATTTCTGTCAGTCCTTTATTAAGTTATTACTTGTAAATGGTTTTCGATACTCAAGATTTAATTTCTGATCACTCTAGAAGCTTCAATTTTGAGAATTCATCTATGATCTTTTGAGTTCTCTCTTCATTTACAAGATGCCGGTCTTCACATGTTTGTGAGCTGCTCCATTCAACATGCATCATTTTCTCTTTTTAGATGACACAAGAAGCTTAAAGCATATGGAGTTTTTTTTCTTCTCTTTGTTTTAAAAAATAAAGGAATTAGAGAAAACAAGAAAAGATGAAGGCAAATGCATCATGAGTATTCCTACATGATTCTATGAGAATCAAGGTTCGTTGAACTAGTATGGGAGGCTAGCAATTGGTTTGGCATGATATGGACTCATATCGTGCCATTTTAGGGCATACTGAAATAGGAAGAGCTGGAGTAGGAGGGGGGAGAGGAAGAAAGAGAGGAAAAGAGGGAGAGGGAGGGAGGGAGGGAGAGGGAGAGGGCTCGAATAGCCCTTCTCATCATCGTTGAGAGGGAGAGAGAGAAAGAGGCCAAGAGAGTAAGGCTCCAACAGTCCCTTGTCGCCGTCGGGCAATGAACGGAGGGGAGACTTATCTGGCTGGCTTGGGACGGTGACGGAGGGGTTAGGGTTTCAAAGGGGGAAGGGTGAACAAAAGCAGGCAATGAACGGAGTGAAGATGGAGTGCTTGAACTTTCAATCTATTTATATACTAAAATAAACCCTCAAACCATGCTTGTAATGGACCGGTCCAATTTGGTATGCCCCGAACTGGTCGGTTTGGTATGGTTCGGCAAACCATGATGGGAATTCTTCCATTTCTTGTGTTCTTTATTTTTAATTCCATTTGTTTGGTCTGCTCCCCTATATTCCTTAGTGTCTTGAAACAGCCTTAAGTACACACTGGAATTTTCTGTCAACTGGCATAATTCTGAGTTGTCCAACACATTTTACATTGTATATAAAGGTAGCATTCAACACATTTTACATCACTAATACATTTTTCTGATTAATCGTTCCAACAATAATAGTCTAATCAAAAATCCTGCCATGTTACATCCAAGAGAATTAAACCTTCCATATCTTTTACCACTCTTCCAAAGCTTCAAAACCAAGAAATGTCTATCCATTGATTCTTGAAGAAAAGCTTTATCTAGGTTCTGATTTGCTAAGTCAAGGGCAGTCTTTTTGTCAGAAGTCCAAGATAGTTCTAGCCCTGTATTAGTTCCTCTAAGTCCTTTTTTACTTATGCTTTTGCTTTAAGTTTCTCTTTTCCATGAAAGTAGTTATGTGTTACATCCTCAGTTCATTTCTCCTTCCTGAAATTGAGGAGCAAGAATTTTTGTTGAATGTGAAAGATTCACACGTGTCTAAAATGTGTAATATATGCTCATTTTAATGGCTTATGGCTTATGGCTTTGCACATGTAGCACACTGTTACATCACAATCACATATAAAGCATAGATTCTTGAAACATAGAATCATATACATTCAAGGTTTTAAGTGCTCTGTTTTTCCATGCCATGAGTGGCTGGTATACGTCAATATGTCCCACCAACCTCCCTGCCAAGACTTAGGGATCAATATTGATGGTCATATGAGGTTTTGTTGACAAATTTGCTTGTTGCTTGTTGGATAGGATGTAAGTGATAAGATATGGAGGATAAAAAGTGATAGACAAGTTCTCTCCAAAAGAAAAAAAGAAAAAAGAAAAAAGGAAAAAGGAAAAAATGAAAGACAAGGTGACAATGAATCTCTTTATAATGCATCCTTTTCTGTTAAGTTGGTTTATTAACTAGCAAATTTGTTGCCATGACACATTGGGTTAGGAGCAGCAGGGGCAAGGCCCAAGCCAAAGATAAGTTAAACAACCTTGTGACATTGCATTAGATCACAAGAATCTACTTCTTGTCCCACCAAAATGATGACATGGTCTTCAAGGAAAAAATACACAGGCTACGTGCTGAGTCTTGCATGGCAAATTGACCAACCAAATAATGGCTCTTCCTAGATATTAGAATGTGCCAGAGTAATCGTAGCGGACATATTGAGCCAGAATTTGGTTACTATTTTGCTAAACAAATGCATGCACTACATTAAGCAGTAAGGTAATGAGATGGTTGAGTCCAGATATCACTTCCAAACCACTAGTTAATGGTTAGATGCCAAGTACCCTCAAGGAGGTGATGTGACCATAAAGGTTAGTGGCTAGCAAAGAAACCCATTCTAAACTAATGTTGGAGATGTTTTCCAAGATCAAATAATATAGAATGGTTATAAAAGTGAAAGTATTATTTTCCACATTTAACAAGGCTTGGAGTCAATCTTAAGAAAGTGTAATAGTCTAATATGCCTATGCAAAACTTATATTGGGATCAATATGATCAAAGAAATGAATTAGTCATAAAAAGAGCTTGATTAGGTCCACAAAAACCTTGGAAGAGGTGAATGTATGAGTTACATTGGGAGGGTGCAGAAGTTTTGAAGTATGCTTTCTACAAACCTCCTTAGATTTTTTTTATAGTTTTTTTTGATGGAAAATGGCATTGTTTACATGCATCTAATAGACAAGGCAACCACGGACCACCATCATGGTGAAAAGCATGAAGGCAACCAAATGTCTATTGCTACTTTATTGAACCATGAAATGGTGTGAACGTCTTTACTTCATAGGTTTATCAAAAACTCTAATCCAATGATCCCATCTAAAAGTACCTACAATGCATGCCGGTCATGGAAGACATCTGCTTGTTAGTTACATTACTAGCATCCCACTTGTCATAAACCATCGTCCTTCTGTTTCTAAGCAATTACTGTCAAAAAACTGCACTAGGTCTTTGAATATACCAGAACAAGTAATATGCATAGTTTCTGAAATTGTATCTTATTTCCAAAACAATAGTTGGATTTTGTTTTACACGGGATACATTGTTAATCATTTTGGTTTCTTAATTAGAGGCATTGGTTTTTGTCCAATGTTCTTTCTGAACTTTTCTAGTTATGAAACTTCAGTCAAAAACTAGATTTTGCTTGTACTATTCTTTTAAGTGTTGCATTAGTATTAATCAAATCAGGGTTGGATATGTATACATGACAATTATATGCGTTTTTTTCTGTCTGATTATGTATTTATGCGAATCCTGTCATTTGTTGAGAGGTAGCAGTTAAAACTGAGAGTGTGCAATAAATTGCCATTTATATTTTCATGGATGAGTTTAATGTATTTTTGCAGGAGATTATCACTGGAGCTGGCCATACTAGTGCAGTTGACTGGTGGGCGCTTGGTAGGTGTTATATTTTCTAACAACGGTATAGAAAACTAAACATATTTTGAAAAGTAGATTGCTGAAAATGGTTTATATCTAATAGTTTATAGAGGAATTTCAATCTTTAATCTTATGGTGGTGCAACAATAACTTCAATCTTATTTTACAATCCTATGGCATGTTGAAAATTTTTACTTCTAGCCACGTTCTAAACCCGGTTGGCATTTCAATAACACTGTGATGCCGTTTTTTGGTTGTTTGTGTTTGTTTTTTCTGTTATTTATTGTTTTTGATGTTTGCTTAAATGGTTTTTAAGGTTTGTTACAATTTAGGAGTGGGTGGGTTTTTTGAGCAGATGATTGGGTATATGGTGCCAATATCAAACTAATTTGGTATTAAGTTTGTGGTGTCCATGATTTGACCTCTCTTTCTCCTCCCTTCTTCCTCTCTTTCTCCCTTCTCTTATTTTGATGTTTCTTGTATTTAGAGGATATAGTGGTATAGCACCTCTCAGGCCTTCAGCTTGAGGGTGAAATCCTTGATTTAATAGTTTATATTAGAAATTCCAATCTTTAATCCTATGCTTGTGCCATTAAGGTTTAAAATACCAACACCAACCCTATATCGGTTTGTCCAGGGCCAGGATGATACCAAGACACTACATCCTGACTCATGGGCTGGTCCAACACTCAAGTACAATAGGGAAGCCCAATTTTTATTTTTGTTTTTTTGCTTGTTCAATTTTTTTGAGCTTTTTTGTCCTAAATAAGTATTTGAGTAAATGTTGATATGTTTTTAAGAAGGTTTCTAGTGTCAAGAAGGCTAGATTGCTGTGAATGCATGCTGGATCTGCCCTCCTTCCTCACCTTTATCCTCTCCCTTCCTCTCTCTCTCTCTCCCTCTCTCTCTCTCTCAATCTTTGCCTGGATTCCCATGACTAAGCCAAAGAGAGTGTTTCCTACACTTCTCTCTTTTCTGTTTTTTATTTCAAAATCAAGCAACCTGATCAGGTCATGCTCGGTACTGGCTAAACAGGCCTTGGTACTAGTTGTACCCAACCGGTTTTGGCTGGGTTGAGCCGGGCATCCCAACCCATTAATGGACTAGTGTCCCACAAGTATAAAAGTCCTACTTCCTGTCAAAACAACTATGGTACCTTTAGTATTGTCCCATTCTAGTGGACCTAAATAATAACTTCAGTCTTAATTTTCTATGATCTTGTTTAGTATTTTGAAACTGCTTCTGCTTATTCTTTCTACTCCCCCCGCCACCCCACCCTGCTGCCTCCCCTTCTAAATACACTCTGTTTGCAAACCCATAAATGTTTTTGTGTATAAGAATGTTGTCGAAACTTCCTTTAAAGATTTGGAGAATCTAGCACCACTTAGCAGTATCTTGAATTGCCACCTATATCTACTTCTAATTGACTAGGGCTTCTGTATATTTGATTGACAGGCATCCTTCTTTATGAGATGCTTTATGGATATACACCATTCAGAGGAAAGACAAGGCAAAAAACATTTGCCAATATCCTTCATAAGGATCTTAAATTTCCTGGAAGCATTTCAGTGAGTATTCTCCTCGAAATCAAGACTTTATCCAAATTGAATTTATACGAAAGGTGGCGTGTGTACATGTTCTATCGATAGCATCTTCTTTGATGCTGGACTTATTCAATGCTTGTATATGGCCATTGAATGCATGTAGATAACTGTATATTGAGTTAGAAGCTTTCAAATGCCTAAATCATGTTTCTGTGTTGCATTTCTCATTTCCACCCAGAATTGCAGACAGACAATGTTTTTGACAATTAGGAATAGCGCTAAGCTGCTTTTTTTTTATAAATTGGAAGGAATAGTGCAAAGTTGTTTGGCCATGTTACTTTGCACAAAGTGACATCATGAAGCTATTACTTTTCTGTTTGAGCAGGTAAGCCTTCCAGCGAGGCAGTTGATGTATCGCTTGTTGCATAGAGATCCTAGAAACAGATTGGGTTCATGTGAAGGAGCTAATGAAATTAAGCAGCATCCATTTTTCCGTGGTATCAATTGGGCTCTTTTGCGCAACATGGTTCGATTCTTACCTTCCCTTATAATTTATGAAGTAAATAATGCTCTTCTTTTATCCTTACAGTAGAACGTTGGGTGTTGTATTTTACAAGATTATAAGTTTTTCTAAAATTTTGAGTAATAATACTTCACCTATAGATTCAAACATATGCTTTGGTATAAACTTGCAATATCTATTTTTTGCAATGAACTGTGATGGGAGCCATGATTCTTGGTGAAAAGGAAAGGAAAAAAAAGTATGCATACTTTGTATTTTATGTCTTGGTACAATCCTCTAGTCAGAGCACTCTTTTTCTAGCATAATCCTTAAAAATTATACGAAATTTTTTTCTGTTATTTTACACTTTCTCCTGAAACTGTGGTGATCACGTCATGATTAGTTACCAATAAAAACAAATGAAGCTTCAAGTTTTTCTGTATCTTTTTAATTGAGATAAGTAGAGTAATTGTACTGAAAGGACTAAACATGCATATCAGTGTTTAGTTTTTCCTAAGAGGTAGTAATGAAAAATATTTACATACGCCTGTATAGGCAAGGCAGACATTATCTTATCATGGCTAAGAAAAGAAGATGAGACAAATATATATATCTGTAAGTGCTATTTGGAATAGCCTGTTTCTCATTATTTTTTTGCATGTTGGAAATTGATTCTCGATGCTAGCATGTTGATTTCGGTGCTTTCATTTCTTCTGCTGGATGGTAGGTATGTGGGGGTAAATTTCTTCATAAGATGAGCTATTCTTCAACTAGTTTTTGCACTTCAGTACACTTGTTCCTCTTGTATATAAGAAGGAAATGATCAAAAGGGGTGTATATATTAAAGGTGGGGGTGTCTACAAACACGTCAAGTTACATGGAGTAAGTTGTTGGGGAAGGAGTTTGAATTATACCGGCAGAAAAGATAGAATTAGATTGGGCTTAGTGCTCTGATAATTCTTTTTATGTCTTTTTTGGGATTTTTTGTGCGCATGCGCGTGCATACGCATGCGAGCGATAGAGAGAGAGAGAGAGAGACTTGTAGAAGACTTGGAAAACGAGAGACCGTTAGTTTGGAAGGTTTTTGTGAGGACTCGTGAGGGCATGTTTAATCTCGCATTAGTTGTGTGCTAAAGAGCCCTTGGATACTGATGGAGGGCCCACGATTCCAACTAATACAATTTGGTCAGGTTTTTTAGAAGAGGTCCGAGGTCGTTACAAATGGTATCAGAGTGAACTTGGCACATAGCCTATATGTGACTAGGAGATATTACAGCATAGGCCCTTTTGGGGCTATCATGTGCAGATTGTGGTGTTGTGATTGAATTTGTGACTCTAGTTGGACCCTTAAGTCTGGCGAGTACATTAGGGCTTGAAGGAAGGAGGTATATGAGGACCCATGTGGATGTAAGTTTAGTCTCACATAGGTTGTGCCTTGGAAAAGCCTTGGGTACTTCTATAAGGTCAAGGAGGGAGGTATATGAGGACCCATGTGGATGTAACTCTAGTCTCACATAGGTTGTGCCTTGACAAAGCCTTGGGTACTTATATAAGATCAAGGACTCTAAATAACACCTTCTCGTGCTTTTTTTGTGTAAGGTCCTAGGTCATTAAAGGTTTCGTCTTTTTTTCTTTTTCTTCTCTTTTTGTACTCTATTAGTTTTATTGGATAAATTTGGATCAAGGGCCAAAGACTTTAGGGAGGGGAAGGTGGGGTGGTTGAGTATGCACCAAGATTTTAGGGGGCAATATTTACAACCATATATTATAACAGATTGTAGTGAGATTTGTTAGGCCTCTGAAGTTCATGACAGTTAAGAGTTGCAATTTCTTGTAGACCAAAGAAAAGAGGAAGGCATGCCAATAAAGACCGGTAATATATTTGAGGAGGCTGCACTGACCTAGGTAGCTCTAGTGGCCTAGCTTTTCTTCTACCCGAAGAACTAAAAGAGAGAAAATGTAACATGAAAACATACCCTAATAATAGATTAATACCACAAGCAATCTAAATAGACTTCATGACTCTTGATTTTCATGGTGGAATCATTACAACCTTCCGCAACAATGTTGTCTATATATCAAATTATTTCATGGATTAGATAATTTAGATTTCACTTGACTGTCTACAACACCATTGTGAGTTCTTGGGGTAGAAGTTTTGTATATATGTATCGTCGTGTTATTAGGTATTTTGCTTTAAGTTCTTCTCTCTATAGGAGGTGGAATAGAATAACCTGTTTGAGGCATAATAATCATACATCTGTAATGCTAATAGGTCCCATTCTTCTATCCTTTCCCGGGATTCAAGTCTTTCAAAATCTCTATGTGAGAATTCTATCCAGAGCAACATATCTAAACCATGCATTGATAGTCTATTGACCAATGAATTGAATGCTAAGAAACCTGTAAATGGATGGTATCAACATTGAATGACGAAATGTTAAATGTGTCCAAACAGTACTGTGACGAGTAGGCCAAAATTGAAGTGATTTTTTTTTAAGATACAAAATTTATGTAATTGTGTATCTCCCCTTTTAACCCTGTTTATGATTTATATGCTAAGTTAACTCAGGAGAACATCCTCATCTTGTTTGTATGTTGGCCAGAGCCCTCCAAAGCTTGATGCACCACTGTTTGACACAGCAAAGGAAGCCGAACTAGTGGGTTTTCAAACAGATACCTTTTAAGAGGTAATCAGCTACTTGAAAAACAAGCTGCATAAACAAAGACCTACTGTACCTCTTTAATTTGCATGCTGGTCAAGATTAATGGCTGAGTAGCTTGGTCTTGGTTTTCTTTTCCCTGCAGAATATGGACATTTCTAGAAACATAAGGCATCCTAGCGTCTACCTGATCCTTGATAATCTTTCATTACTGAATCTTGTGTCTAACTTGTTTCCTTTTTTATTTACAGGAGTTGGTTCTTTTGCTGAAGGACAACCGAGCAAAATTGAGAAATTTTCATGTTATGGAGCTATTGTAACCTCTGATTTGGAAGGGCACCTCGCTTTCAGATCTTTTTGGGTTCAAGTTCTGTCGTTTAGAGCTGTTACAGGTAATTATGATGCCGTTACGTACAGTTGGCTGAAGCTGTCAGAAGTGGAGCAAAGACCAACAAAGGAATAATTATATGGCCACCTCGTAGCTGTAGGCATAATGTGTACGTGGTGTCCTGGACGAACTTAATTACTATTGGTGTCCGTTGCTTGGTGTAAAAGTTTACAGGAGCAATATCCAGTTTGTAAATGCCATTATTTATAATTCTCTAGGTGGGAACTTACTAAGTTGTTTTAGTGCTGATAATTAAAGTTTAGAGTTTCATCCGGCCAAAAGAATTTGATGGAAACATCCAGCAAATAAAAGGGGCAAATTGATGGAAATTAGCTTGATACATTCATGGATGCAGGTACGAGTGTCCCTCGGTGAAGATAATCTAATTGTGTCTAGTGCATGAAAGATAATGTGGCCGTGGAACCATGTAATGTTATTTGGCTAGTTTCTCTATTGCATGGATGTTAATACTTTCTCCTGTTTGGGCTAGTTTGTCATAGTAATATTATTTGTTGCATCTCAAGGGTACATAACGGGCTTTCTTAAGTTAAAGATTTTTCAAATTTAATGTGGCATTAGAAAACATTCTCAGAATACCGAGGAAAAAAAAAAGGACAGAAGCCAGAAAGCTGCACAGGTTGGATTTATCTCATATAATAACCTTTTAATATGTGAATACGAGTATTATGAGCTAAATAAATAAAGTTGCCGGGTAGTTGTGACTAGCGCAGTTGGTTAAGTCATAGGGCCATTGTTGGGGCTTTTTGTGCACCAAACACCCCCCCCCCCCCCCCCCCCCCCCCCCCCCCCCAACCAAAAAAAAAAAAAAGTCACGAGGCATTGGATGCCAATGACCGGGGCTCCAATTCTGCCACTCTAACACTGATTTTAACTAAGCTTTCTCTCATCGTAGCTCTACAAAACAAACTAATATTGCTGCTTAGTCTTAGAGGTTGGAAATCTTCGGTTCTTGTCGCTGCCCTGTTTTAGCTAAGCTTTATTTTCGTGGATGGCAACCAACATTTTGTACCTGAATGCTATCTCTTACCTAACCTTGATCCTTTGATATGCAGTCAGAAGTTGAACCTGTTGGTATCATGATAAGAATCGGTAGCCATCCTACCTAAGCCTAGTTACTCCTTTAAACGATGCATCCTCCCGAAGGAAAATAAGTTAAATGGGAATCGAGACGGCCTCCGCTGGACACATCAAATTACAGTTAGAAACTTGGGGTGTTTGATGTCCGCAAATGAAACTTTTGATCGCTCAGATAAACTAGAGTTCCAGTCAGAGTTTACAATTAGTACAATGATATCTGTTCATCACACAAGCAAATTTCTTGTTTGGTCCTCTTAACCCTTGCTCATCTTTTGAGTGAATGTCATCACGCACTAATTCGCTTGGCAATGAGTTGCAGAAGAAATGATCGCTTCTATCAGAAAAATGCTTCGTCTCATTTTGTTGGAACTGCACGAATGACACGGTTGAGTTCTCTCTCTTCATTCGACCTCACAATAATGATATTACCATTTGATCATCAAATATACAGGAATTCGATAAAGAAACCAACAATCAAACCAGTGTACTACTTAAAATCTTCGTCATATCTTTTTTCTAAGAAATATGATCATTAATATTTTTCCCTGTTAATCGATTTCCTTTCAAAATGAATAATAAAGAATTAGTATACAGCTGAATACACGAACGAAAGAAATCGCATGGCACAGTTTATTTATTTTTTTTCTCTTTTCTGAAAAAAGAAAAAGAAGAAGAAGCAGCCGTTATCTACATCTCCAGATCACATCTATCTACATCCTTGGGTCAACATATCTGATAGTGCAGCTTACCTTCATGCGGGGTTATCACGCAGCAATTTGCAGCCCTGAATGATCCTGATTTCCTGCATACTGCCTCACAAATGCTCTTCTCCACCAGACCTCAAATGCTCTCTGCATGTTGGGGCAGTCATCTCCTTTATTCAGAAAACAATCGAACCACCTCAACAAGATAGTCTGCTGCTGCGCCATTGGCAAGGTTAGAATCGTCTGACACAGTCCATCCTCCACCATCTTTTTGTCAAAAATCCTGCAAGCTCTCTTCATCCAACCGAAGTCTTCATAGAGAGCTTCCAACCAAGTCCGCAGCAGAGAAATCCTTGCCTCCTTGGATACCAAGAGATGCCCTTTGCCTATCGCAATGCACAGCTGAGCAGTGATCCTGCTAATCTCATATCTATACATACATGGGATCTTGGAGTGGCAGAGAGCGAGCTCCGTCTGGTCAGCCCACAAGGTCACAAACTCATCGCACATCCTCTTGCTTATCAGAATCTCAAGAAGCCACTGAATGTTGTCAGCTTCTCGAGCTACCTCGCCCATTATGCTCCCCCGGTCCCGTCGCCCTTCATCGGCTTTTGCTGCCTCGGACAAACACAGATGGAGAGAATTGAGACATTTCTTGCAGAAGTGGTAGAGAGTTTCCCTCGATACATCAATCTTGGTGGCATAGTTCTTCCTCTGATCTTTCCCTTCCCCGAGCAATCCGGATAACAAGGCTTTCATTTCTCGCCGAGCTTTCTCATCTTTGCCTTGCAGCACACCAGCCAGAACCCGGAAGAAAATGGTGCCAGCACCTGAAGAAGTGGATGGTTCCACAGAAACTCTTTGCAGAATCTCATTCAGCGGCTCGTGGAGCTGAAGCTGGCTGAGGACAGATATCACCTTCTCCTCCTCATCCTCAGACCAAGGAACGACCTCCAAATAATCCAGGCATGCCCTGACTCCAGCATCGAACATAACATCCATTGAAACCTGCATGAATTCACATCTTTTTTACCTCTTTTTTCTTTTTCCCCCGCCCTTAAAGGCTCGTTTATTGATTCAACTCATTGGATTCAAATCATCCACTTCCGGAATAATCTTTCTTACTTCCTTCCTTTTTGTTTTTGTTTTTTTGTTTTTTTTTGCGTTTTCGGAATTCAGAATAGTGTCGAACTACATTGCATAATACCAGAAAAAGCAAGCACTAAAGATAAAAAGAGAATCATTGTTTTGCCACTATGGCATCAGTTTGCAGAGAAGATGAATGATTCTCTTGTTGTCAATAGATCATGTAGCAGACAAAAAAAAAATACTAAAGAATGCTTCCTTTTCAGTTGAGATCGAAAAATTTTGAAGAAAGAAGTGGGGTGAGATGGGGTTTTACCTTGAGCAATCCAAGAACCATGGGGACTTCCTTCCCGGCAAGCCTGAGATCCCGGCAGTACATCAGCCCGACTGCCTCCGCATAAACCTCGACGTCATCGCACTCGCAGATCTCTACGACCACGGGGGACCCGAGGGCAACGCCGATCCCCTCCAGCTTCTCCGCGAAGAACCGGCTTCGGCCGGCGAGCACCCGGCGGTGCACGGCCATGGAGAACCGGAACCCGTCGCCCGAGCTGACGGAGAGCTCCACGTCCGCGGGTCCCCATCTGGGGCCTTCCGTAGAGAGAATCTTGGTGATCATCTCCTCCAGTCGGCGGCGCTTCTGGTCGCCGGAGGAGGGCGGCGGCGGCGGTCCCCGGCGGGAGAGGTCCTCCTGGGAGATCATCTCGAAGAGGGTGGAACCTTTCGGAGAGGGCAAGCTGGGGGGAGGAGGAGAAGGGTACGTGGCGGCGGCGGCGGACAAGGAGGGAGGGGAGGAGTAGGGGGAGGAAAATTTAGGGGAGAGCCGAGCGCCCGCAGCGGCGGATGTTGGGGAGGAGATGAAGCCTTGGCGGATCATGGCGGAGACCTCGCCGGATCTTAGGAGGCTCTCCGCCGCGGCCATTAGAGAGAGAGAGAGAGAGAGAGAGAGAGAGAGAGGGTTGGACCTGGGGGGTTGGGGAGGTGACAATAGCATGGGATTTTGGTTGGGGTGAGACGGAAAGCACTTTCACGGGAGGTGAGCGGATCTTGGTTGGACTTAAAATGATTGAATCCGACAGCGCGGGATGCGGTGTCGGGCTGGTGGTTTGTTTTACTGGGGAAACAGCGAACACATATGTTGGCCAATCAGTTGTCGAAACGAGAGCGACAGGGTCAGGGATGTTGTGGATTGCCACGTTGGCCTGGGGAAAAGGCTGTCTGCTGTTGGCTGTTGCTGGTGGAGAAGATTTTATAGTTTGGATCGCACAGTTTTGCGGACAAAATCTACCAGCAAGTTTGACCGTTTCAAGTCGATAGAACGCATGGGAAACCAAGTGCCTTTCCGCCTCATGTCTTCTTCTTTCCTCCCCCTTTTATCTTTCAAAAGAAAAAAAAAAAAAATCCACTTCTACTTTTTTTCCATGACTAAGTTGATTAAAACCAAGTATGTCGATAGCTCATGGTCCAAATTATTTATCACAAGACTAGCTTGCATTTCTTTTGTCAAATCCTGGTGATAAATACTAGAAATGTTCTGTTTATCTTATCCGCTGATGTTTACAATTAAAGAGCAATTTTAATTATCAAAAAAATTATCCAAGGAAAAAGGGGAAAAAAATATCAAAATCAGCAACTCCCTGATACTTTTCATGTGTCCCTGATTTATGACCATGACTACAGAGTTTTAGTTGCGTTTCTCCAAACCTGTTTGTGATAGTCATACATTAATATATTATCTTCAGTCTTGAGCTTTAATCATCCTCCATGTTTCCACCTAATATCTTTTTTAAAATCTCAATTAATTTCACTTCACAAGTTCTCATTATTGAATATTTTTTGTTATTCAAAAGATGGACTACAAACACTTCCATTACAGGAACTTGGATTGGGTGCAGCAATCCAATGCTGCGCGGAAAAGTTTTCCATTCGAGGTCACAGGAACTAGTTCATCTTCAGACAATCATGGCACACATAGCACATTATGAATCTTAAGAAATTTATATAAGTCGCAAAACAACATGGAGCAACATGAGAAGTTTGGTGATAAGTTATATTGTTTCATGATATCAACAAATAGAGCACACTGAATAAAACAAGACCTTTTCTGGAACTGTCAAATATCTGGTGTTCCATCCCTCTCTACATGTCTACTGGTACCTGTGGCACTGCAAAGTCTCCAATGAGCATGTGGCTCGCTGGCCATGCAGCTCCATGGGAAGGCTATCAGCAGCAATTCTCCTGATCGAGTTTTGCAATTGTTCCTTGACATGTCTGAGGGAAGCAAGAACTCTCTGCACCTCGTTACTGGCCGATGATTTGCCATCTCCTGAAGTAGGCCACATGCTTACTGGAACCAAAGCTAGTGAATTCTCCACAGATTCAGTCTGATTCACTGCGCCATGGAGTCCTTCACTGCTAATAGAGGTTGCAGAATAGTAAGCTTGATAAGTATATGCCAACAGACCCCCCAAAACTGAATAAATATATTAGAGAGAGAGAGAGAGAGAGAGGTTTCACTGGAGTTTTTTCTTACATATACCACTGAGATCAATCACTTACAAAGTAAGAATTTTACTAAAGAGGTGAGAAAAGCTAAGCAGTGTCGATGCACTTTTTGAGAGGTCAGCATCATTGTACTTTGAAATAGAAACATGCACGGTGTGGTCTAACTAAATTGAAGAATGCTTTCCAAATCTTAAATTTTAATACGATTATTGAAGATGCTGGTGGCCCTACTCCTGGTAGCTAGTGTGTTTATTTAATATTGCTATATAGGCCACAATATTTAGATTTTGTTTTTTTGATTCACATGATCTTTAGAAATTATTTATAAACTTGGAAGGTATATGTGTGATTGAATCTCAAGAAATTTTGCCAGGGACTACTTTTGGTTGCACAATACATCACCAAATCAGAATCAGATGAACAAGATAATGTCAGTAAACCATAACCAAGGTGGTCTCTCGAAGCTGTATCTAAACAAAGTTAACTTCCTTAGCCAATATAGCCATGCCTTAGAGAAAGCTCAAAAAGCACCAAAGTAGAATGCGGGTGCCACTAGAATATCAGTTAGTTTCAGTTCTTCCTCAAAAAAAAGTTCGTTTCAGTTCCCTCGACTACAAAAAAAAAAAAAAGAAACAATGAAATGCATGTTCATGCATGCACAATAATCATGTGTTTTGGGTTTGTAATCTTTCATAAGTTGGGGCTTGGAAAGAAATTTTTGTGAGATTTGATAATCCACATAATGCTGTGAGAAAGAAACATGTTATGAGACAAAAACACCTAAGAAGCTGAAAAAATCTCAGTACATTGGACCGGAATGCCCTCATGGAAGTAGGTTATAGACATTATTTTGTCCATACTTCACAATGATTATCTCCTTGAGAAAATCTCATCAGCACCTCTTGTTACAAACTCATAGCATCATGGGCCCATCAAAATAGGAAGACATGGATACTCATGGTGAATAATAGAGACACATCTCTAACTGACACTTCATATTCTGTTTCGCCCAAACTCTTGACCAGTAAGACATTACAACTATTAGCAAGTCTAAATTACCAATATACCATAAAGAACTGAGTTACCTAAGCTGAAATCTTCCCTAGCAGCAGACGATTCCCCATCTTAATCTCATTTTTCCTTGTGCATCAAATGTACCATTTTCTCTTGAGGTCACCTTGTGCTTCTATGATTTATTTTATTGCGCCAAACAACTAGTCTTCTGTGCGATTTAAGAGGCATCAAGTCTGCACTTGAAAGAGTCGCAAGATAACAGGAAAACATTGCTCGTCAAGAAAACCAAACTAAACTTTTAATACGATGATAAAGCACATAGAGCTGGCTGAAAAATATTTTACTTTAATGCATTTTAGCATGCCAAAGCAAATCCTTTTCCTATTTATCCAAGCAGAGGTAACCCTATGCTTTCTTAGAAGACGGAGATGTGGAAACATGACAAAACAGAACATACAATGCCTAAGAATAACTACATAGAGAATTGAAACTTAATGATTACACTAGAAGTTGAAAGAGAGCTTAAACTCTCAATTGGACCACCGAAGGTTTAGGAGAGCTAGACTCGAATCAAGAACACCAAATCTTTTCTTTTTCATAATTATTTGAGAACGGAAGGCATGAAGTTCATATTGCAGCCTTCGCCGGGCTACTCAAGGATTTAAGGTAGAAACACATGTATAAACAATCACTCTGACACTATATTTTGCAGATACTACTGTAGTAATCCATCGATCATGAATTCAGTTCTCTCATCTTCCTTTACCTTAAGCATACTTCAAACTATATAATGTCTTCCAAATGAAGCTAAATTTGCTAGAAAATCCAAAATTCGATCCAATTTTAAGCAAATGATTGCCATTTTCATTCTCCTCAATAAATTCTAGCCCCAGCAGCATTGAGATCACAGTGGAGCTCTTCCAGAGGGACAATGAGAATGTAATAGTACCTTTTGGGTTCGCATGTATCAAATATTAAAAATTATCACAAATAATGCAAACTTGAACGGCAGTGAAACAAAGTAGACCACATCAATTGCATATCTTGTGCACGATTCATCTAATATTTTGCAACATCCTAGAGTGAATCCTACTTAAAATATCAATGGCGATCGTTCAAATTACTAGGCACAAGGGAAAAAAATGGAAGGAAGAAACCACACTCATGGTCATAGATATTATGCACATGCTTAGTCTCTTAGATAAAACATACCTTATATCACCAATAATTAATTCATGAAGGCGAAGATTGCTATATAATTTTCCACTGTCTTTGTGATGAGTTCCTCCCTTGCTATCAGAATGCATGGTGCCAACCGAACTCCAGCTCCCTTCTCGTGAAACCAGATGAAGGGGCAAATCAACTGAAGAATTGCCAGAACAAACATCTCCGCCGAGATCCTCCTGCGCTGTCTCGACCTCTCCCCTTGTGCTACATTGTCCAGAATCCAGCCGCCGATCATCAGGCTTCGACCCTTTGGATCTCTGGAAACCCAAGAAGCATCCAGGGGATGAGCTGGTGGAACTTTCAGAAAGACTCAGCTGGCTTGGAACATCCCGGAGCTGCAGGGATTCCATCTTCTTCAATGCAAACTTGAGCCTTTTCTCAGCTCTGTTCCTGCACTTGATCTCTACATCCAGCTGCCTTTCTAGCTCTGCCAGCTGAGGAAAGACCCAAAATTTGAAACCGGTTAAACAACAGCAGCAGCAAAAAGCCAGTAATGTCCCAAAGGAAGTGGCAAGCAATACAATGTCTTACAAGTGGGGAGCAAGAATTGCAGACCTTTTTGGCCATGAGATCAACTTCAGCCTTGGCAGCCTTGGAAGCCACTCTCTCTGCAAGCAGTCTCCCCCTCAAGCAGTCCACAGTCCAAAACCCATCCTCCTCCTCTCCTTTTCCCATCATTTCTCCTCTCGTATCAACTCGCCGCCACTCTCCTTTCTGTGTCTCTGTGACCCCCCTTCCTCCTCAGAGAACCTCCTACCCATCCATCCCTCCAAGTCCAACTCGCATTTAATTTTTCCAGTAAGAGGTGGTTAAAGCCTCGACACCAGAGCCTTGAAAACCACAAAGTTATAGAAAGGAAACTTTCTCTAGTTTAGGCTTTGGTCTCTATATTTTATAAGGGCAGACAGGCGAGATCTAGAGAAATACGCCACAATCTTAAACTATATCGACATTAAGATAACCCAGGCTTCTAACTCAAGAAGAAGGACTTGAATTTAATTGTTAATACTCCCAGGTCAACTTCAGCCAGGGCATTTTAACGGACAAAATGCCAAAGCCATTAAAGCACCGATCCCAGCTTCAGCTATTTGGGCTTATGGCATGGCCTCAATGTTATAAATCAATTGCTGTTGAGTTAGCTGATGGCCATGATGACAACTACAGCCATCTGGTTTGTTCATCCGAATGCCTTGTCGTATCTAAGTGTTTCAGTAACAAATTATAATAAACTTATCAGTTACCGCATTTTATAGAATGCATTAGTTGGTGTAAAGATTTTGTTTCTTCCATTCAGAAAGTGTCATGCTCCTATCTATCAGGAACCATGGATATTGTTAGAATCATTGTAGGACCATTAATAAATTTGTGATTACTTGTACCAAACATAGTTGGCCTCCATAAAGATTAATTGTGCCAAACTTAGGCGGCTTTATCAAACTTTACTTTGATTGATTTGTGATTGACTGTGCCAAACTTAGTCGGCCTTACCAAACTTCATCAACCTCCTAGTACTATATAAAGGCTGCTCCTATACACTGTAAAGACGGGCAGAAATACAATACTCTTCTTTCATTCTTCTTTTTCAACAAAGCACCCTAAAATTTGTTTCAAACCAAGTCGGTTATGAAGGCTCAGCTTTAAAAGCATTTGATGTGAATCATACTATCCTCATCAAATTGATGGTTGTCATCATTTCATTTTTATCTTATCATTCGCCTTTTCTCTTAGCCCATATGATGGGCACAGCATGTAATAGTAATGGGCCATGATGTCATGATGGGGCCTGGCCTGCCTTGGCTTGCACTCAAAGCCTTGAGGGGCTGCACACACCATCACAACCATGATTTTTTTTTTTTTTTAACAACTCCATAAGAGCCCCTTTAATCATTGCTTTTACCTTCAAAAACTGATACCATCCAGCTGCTGTTCTATTCTTACTGGACTTCTCCTCTCTGGTCTAGACTGGGGAAGAGATGCACTACTCCATGGCTGATCTAACATGGGCGGCGATCTGCAAAAGAGCCATTTAGTACGCTAAGAATTTATCAATCAAGAGTGTTGATCACAGAACTCTGATCAAGCAAAACAGTGTGACATTTGATTTTGGCATCTACTTGGCATGTATGGTGCATGAGAAATATCATCCCCGGCTTTTCTCTAATCCTTTTCTTGGTGCAAGGTATCAGGAAAGGGTTTCTGAAGCCCATCAGATGACAATCACCAGAGAGGAAACAGACTATAAGAGCATTTTTATTTAAAAAAGGATATATTCACTAGTATCCTGTTATTGCTTTAACTGAAATTGAGTCTTTCACCTTAGATCATTAGCAATCATTTCTCCAGTTTAATAACCATTGAAAACGAGAATTAGCTGCTTATTCATCCTATTTAATGTTTTTAACGTAACAGCAGCAGATGGCTATCATTGAATAAGCAGTAATGATGCTAAAACAGAAAATTAATCAGAAGTTATAAACATTTTTTGCATAGTAGCTTCTTTTATTTTTGGTACATCAATAGCTTTGTTTTTCAATTCCACATGACAATCGATAATTGACCAGTTTCGTTATTATTTAAAATTTGAATTGATTGGCATAGAAACTAATAGCTATTCTAAAGACGTACTTAATAGCACATAATGCTAAATTTTAACTTAAACAATCAGATCATATTTAACGAATACCATATATTATGTAATTTAACAATCCATCTATACTTATTCACACATCTAATAGTCTGATCTGCAGCCTCTGCTTTTGAATGAATTAAGAGTAGAGACTATTCAGAGTCTATTTTAATAACTCTCTGAATACATGGTTCAGACCCAGTGCCATTTACACATCAAAAAATGGCATTTAATTTTCAACACAATAATATTGGTATTTCAGAGCAGTTACTCAGCTGAGTTGATTACAAGGCAATTTTCTGAGTTCTGAGCCACAACTTTTACTAAATGAAATGATGTCAGCCACTCCTGACAACAACTAGCAAACCAACCACAAATTTTAAAAGGACTCTCTGTAGGGGGGGGGGGGGGGGGGGGGGGAATCCTTGTGAAGGGTGATAGTGTGAATTCATTGCCAGACCTGGAAGCAGACCTGGAAGCAACATTCTCAACTACCTAAAAGAGAAAGATAGAGCGTCAAAAAATTTTCATACACATGAAATTAAAAAAAATTAATAGATGGAAAGCCCTCAGCATCCGTCTGATGATAAAATCATTGTATGAACAGCAAAGACAGAAAAGGAGCATGACAGAACAAAACATTGCAAAATGACAAATTTCAAGCTCATATAATTGATTCTGAATTACTTAAATGGGGTTATCGAGTTAACTAGTGTTCTACTCGGACAGCGAGAGGAAGCACCATTAGCCAATAAAAACTGTGATCTAGTGAATGCCATAGTCCACCAATAGAATCGGCTAACATGCCACTAAACACAATTACTTACAGATGGCACGTAAAATGTTGACAATTTTCCTATGAGTGCTCACCCAAAACCAATATCATTGTTGGAAGGAAAGGAACTTCTAAACCTGCAAGAAAAAAACTGCATCTGCAGCTACAAATATGTTTTCACAAGATCTTAACACCACAAAATAAATATTGTTTTAGAAAATTGCCTTCACAACTTGGCAAATTTTCAAATTGATTGCCGTAGGCAGGAACAATTTCATGATAGCTGGTTTTGCACAGTCCACCCAAAAGTTCCAGTTTATTTTTTTTTTTCTGTGTCTTACCACCGAGCACCATCAAACCTCTAGTTAGAAAAGGAACATGGGCAGGGTTGACTGGGGAATGGGGTGGGAGGGGAAACAGTCATATCATGGAAAAGGTGAAGAAAGATTTTAATTAATTCAAGTTGATAGGAAATTGAAAAAAAAAAACACATCTAAATGGTTTTCATATAAGACTAGTTGGCAGATGTCATAATCATATAAAGTCTACAACATTAAAGAATAGTAGTAAGTAATAGAAATAAGCAAAAACTATTTTCTTTTAGAAACACTTTTTCAAACAAGAGGGATGAGTTGTGAATAAAAAGCAATTCAGATTAATAAATCAAGAATAAATATGATTATTTCAATCCAATTGAAAACCTCATCCACGGTAACGTAATTGATAAATCATATATATATATATATATATATATATGCACACACTTATTCACTTAATTTATCTTATGTAAAAATATATCTCAAGAAATGAAGAAAATGACAAATCAACTCTTCATTGTTTAAATTTTCAAAGATTTCAGGCATGAAACTATAAGGGCTCAAGTGGGTCGCAAGCTTATGACCATAAAGAAAGAAGATGAGGAGAATAGTGTTGATAAACCTACCTGTGAAGCAGAAACATAAAATCCAACATCAAGATAAGCTAATGTAGCTTTCATTAAGTTCTACAACATTCCCTATAAACGAGGGTGACTGTCCATCCAAAGAAAGCCCTCTGAACTTGTTTAACATGCAATTGCTGAGGTCGCTTAAATACATGCGAAAATCAACAATCTCACCACTATCGACTCCTAAATCACAGGAAGCATAGCCCTAATCAAATCACAGGAAGCATAGCCCCATCAAATAAAAAAGAAAGCATCATCAATTCCCCACCCATCAAGCAGACTCAAATTTAAGTTATAAAATATATGCCCCATAATTTCTGTACCTTTTAGACACCCTCCCGACTATTTTAATAAGGATCCATGTTCACTTTTCCTTAAATAACCTTTTAAACTCTTGTTATCCTTCTTTAGCCCTATTATCAACATCAGTAGAATGTCATGTTCATCGACTTAACAGCAACCATCTTGGTCATCCATGCATGCTTCTACATGGTGCAGCCTTTGGCCCTTCAAATTGATGGTGCTCTATGTCAGCAAGCAAGACACATTAGCTCTATTACAATTTTGGTAAGTACCGGTGTTAAAAGGTGTTTGCTACCCACTGAAATGCAGAAAGCAAATCAATCTGTTCAACATTCTTGAACAACCAGAAACCAGAGAAAGAAGTTTTCCAATTTGATCACATCGATTTCTAGGCCCTGTCCAAACTCAAAATCGGCACAATAAAAAGATGCTCTAAAGAGGCAAATTATTGAGCATCACAGCACCAAACAAATTCACCAATTCAAATTAGCATGTTTGCAGCATGGGAGCTGATTACCAAAAAAATCCCTGGGAAAAAAGCCACATCTAATTTAAAATTCTTGCATAAAGAACAATGTTCGTCAACTACTAAAAATGTTACCAAACTATCGAATTTAACAACGACGACAAATGCAGCAACAAGAAGCAAACTGGAAGTGGTTAAGAAAGAAGATCACCAAACTCTTTACCAATTAAAGTTTTCACTTTTTCTCCATTAACCCCAAAATAAGCCTCAACACCTCCCCTCTGAGCTCGGCCACTGCTGCGGCATCTACCTCCTCTTTCAAAGACGAAAACCATCTCTCCCGCTCATTCTTCGCCCCGCCCTCCCGAAACCAATCGCATACCACCCTCGCAATCGTCATCACATACAAACCGCAGTCATAACCATTGTTCTGCTGCGGCGTGAAGCCTTCGACATAACGAGCTTCGCCGTCGTCTCCGACGAACCGCTTCACCGCCTCGAACAGCGTCTCGGCGTGCCACCGGTTCATCCCTTGGCTGCTATCGTGGTGCACGAACTCGTTGGTCGCTCTATAGTACACCAGGAGACTCCAGTGCGTCCCGCCATCGGCGGCCGTCACGTCGCTGTTATTGTTGACGGTGAAGAGGATGATATCTCTTTGGGGGAGTTTGAGAGGGGTGGCGGCTTCGGAGAGGGAAACCGGGTCGGGGCAGTTGGAGAGCCAGAAGGAGATAGAGGGCGGGACGAGGAGGACGTGGAGGGGGGGGGAGAGGTGGGCAAAGTAGAACTCGATGAGGCGGTCGTTGATGTAGTGGGGGCCATGGAGGATGTCGAGGTCGGACCTCCGGAGGACGACATCGCCGTAGCTGAGGATCTTATCGTCGGCCTTGGATCTGGACGGAGGCATTTGGTCGAACGAATGGTGGGTTTGATGGGGCAGGGAAAGAGCGATGGAGAATGACTCGGGATGACGAGAAGTATGGTGAGTGGGGCTCTTACACCGACCTGCAAACCAAATATCCAACCTAGACTCGATCCGAACCCATACAAATTATCCCATTTACTATATATGTGCATATTGAGCCATATATAAATACATCTATAATATCAATTTTTTTATATAGTTTAAATTATAAATATATTTTTTCATAATTTTGTCCATTATCATCATATAATTAATCTACTCAATGTTCATGATTATATTTTATAGATAAATTTAATATTTAGCTCGATTAACTCTTCAAGATATAATAGTTTATATCCAATGATAAGATTAGTCCATCACCGCCTCACATCTAATTTTGATAGCTCATGTATTGGGATGTTCTTTTTTTTTCTTTCCATCTAATAAATATTCAAACCCTACCTCCACCCAACTCAAACCTAATACATATTTTTATTACCTGAAAGCAAATTCATACCTGATTCAATCTTTCAATGGATCAAGTATAGGTTTGGGTTTGGTAAAACCTGAATCCGGCTTGATAGCACTGCAAATGGTGAGCAGCGAAGAAAATGGGAGAGGAGTGAGACCCAGAAGCAAAGGTGGTATATCAAACACTTAAACTTTATTATAGCCCTGAGCCAAGCTTAGTGACAAATTTGCCTCAAATTTGGCATATACCAGGATGAAGCAAAGCTCTAGTGAGAGTCCATTATCAAGCCAAGGCAAAATTTTCACTTATTTATTAATTTATTTATTTTGAGTTGAGTTGTATAAGCTTGGCTTGTTGCTGAACCTCAAAATGGGGCTTGAGCTCAACTTGTTTCTAACCTGAGAAAATAACTTGGGGAAAAAAAGAGGACAAGAATATTATCAAGCCATGCCCAAGTTGTTCAATGATAGTTCATTTGCATTCTGGTGACATCACATTGTAAAAGATTAGTTCGATTTCACCAGACCGGCATGATTACTTCATTTCCTTGTCACTTTCTATGTGCAGCATATTTGAACAATCTTGTGCAATAAATTATCATAAGAATATTTGGCTTCATATATAGACGATTAAAACAAAGGATGGGTGCAAGAAAAAAAAAATTTGAAAAAAAAACTTTTAGGTATAGCATCAATGTCCAACAACTACGCATCTTGGACTTCTCAACGAGAAGTCACCTTCAGACAGATGGCCAGACAAAAAGCTTCAATGCCTAACTTGAAGAATACCTTAGATATTGATCAATTCTGCTTCAACTTACAAAAGAGCTCTTCCTCGGACAAAAGCCTGTTCGAGCTTGTCACATGAGTTGCCATAGAATTGTTGCTGGATCAAGGAAGTGACATGATACCTTTTTTCCAAAACAATGTCCAAGCAATGAGAACCAAGTGGACAGCACGACAGGCATCTATACTCATGAATTTTTGCAAATATACTTGGTAAAACACCCATTATAAAAATCATAGAGTTTTCCTCCAACGTCCAACAGAAACACAGCAAAACACAAGAGTATGATGAAACAGAACCAAAAGGATGCAAGGTTTTGGAAGGCTGAAGCTAGAGACGAGACCTCACCATCATTAGTTTCATAAAGGAAAATGTGGTTCTCAGATGACAATTTTACCAAATGTGAATAAATATGCATTAGCAGTATGAAATCAAGCTCTCGATAAAGCAATTTTTCCCCTGCCCAAAACATGAAGAAATAGCATTCCGGCCAAATTTGACAGAGATATATACGCCACATAATGAAATATTACAGAGAATTATATCTTCATCCAGAGATAACAAAACCAGGGAAACAAATATGAAATAATGGACCAGACTTCTGAAAATCCTCATACAAATCTTTGACCGAGTGTATTATGTAGTATTGTAGACTATATGCTATTCATATTGCCCACCTACCGTAAAACCATCTGCTCACAATATTATGCATCAGCATATGCAAATTCATACCAGTCTTAATAATATTGACACGGATCTTATGAGACTAATGCAACTATCTCCCTACTTTATGGCATTTGATTCAGATGTTCCAGCTTCTCTACTACTCTGAAGTTTGCTAAACCTCAATCTAGAAATGTCCACCAGCATTCCTTCATAAAGAAAATGAAACAACGGCGCCTCTTGTAACTGATGTAAACTGCCACCTACGAGTGAACCAAAACACTTCTTGAAATTCGATGATGGAATTATTGTCCAAATTAAACTCCAGATATGCCTGGCCGGTACACAGTGAAGGCTCCAAATTGTTCCTTCTCCAACAAGAATATCCAGTCCCAGGTAAATGTAAACAAGTGGTATAAAATCACTGCTGGTTGCAGTTCATCTATGAACAGAAGCCTTCTCTACTAGTTAGTGAATGGAACCATGAGATCTGGAGAAGAAAGCTTGTTCCTACAACTTCAGGAATCAACTGACATATACATAGAGGAACAGAATCCGTGCCCCTCATCAGATCCCAGAGTATTGATATAATGCTAGACATGACTACTGAAGTAATACCCTCCAGATTTTGCTCATGTACATGATTAGCGACCAAACAGAAAGAGCCGCAGATATATATAACAGAAGTACGCCAGAAGAAACAATAACATCTGATCCTGTTAGACTGTGCAATGTATTAAGAAAAAAGAAGACGACGGCGAATGGGCATCAGAATAAAACTGGGTAATGCAGAAAAAGCGGTAACATAATAGAATATATTGAAACATATAATATGTAATAGATAACATCATAGATCAAATTTAGTGTTGTAGAAAGAGAATAATGAACCTTGGGTCTCTGGTAGCAAGAAGGATACTCAGTGCAGTCATTTGCGCTGCTGTTTTCCATTTTCCCAGATTGCTGACCGCAACAGACTGACATGAGGCATACAGGGCAATATTAAAAAATTTTAACTGAATGGCATATCTCGAAACATTATCATGATAAATGAAATTGACAATATAGTCAAAGGAGAGAATCAGAAAAGCAACCTGAAGGGCCCTACTTCCTTGGGATGCAGCCCACTCTCTAACTGCTGACATTGTTATCTACAAAGAGAAATATGAATGCTGAAATTGGTTGATGATAAGTTGAAAAGAATACAACATTGCTAATTGAAAAAAAATGTGCCTACCTCTCTACATATGATGGCAATTGATGGTACTGTCAAAAGCCATGGTACATCAACAAATAAAACAATGTCCGCAGGTTCTGTACACAATAACACTAATGTGGCAGCAACCATAAGCTGTGACCAAACAAACATCAGAAAAGCTCAAATAAGACTCTTGAATTGTAAAATAAAAAACTTGAACTATACTAATAATGGAAATTGCAAGACAAACTAGTATAATATTTAGAATTATATACATATTCATAAGAAAAGGGAAACCTTATCAGCTACAGGATCCAAGAAAGCACCAAAAGCCGTTCCTAGCCTCATCTGACAAATAGAAAAGACCAAAATAATGTCGTTAAACTACACCAATGATTGATACATGCCCCTTTAGGAGATAGAAACCACACACCTTTCGTGCAATATAACCATCTAGCCAGTCTGTGAATGCTGCAACAAGAAAGATGCTAGTTGTTGCAGTTGGTGCCCAGCAGCCATTCATGTGATAAGCTAGTGAAGAAAAATGACATGTTAGCCTCAGCACATGTGCACTCTAAAAATAACATAACGATCAAACTACTCAAAAAAAGGGATTCATACAAAAATATATCATTGTCTTAGCACAGCATATGCAAGAAAAGATGATTTCTAATATATCACATTAGCAAAACAGAATGGACATGACAAGCATTAACACCATGAGGTTTTCACTTTTTCTATATTTCTAAAACTACAATACATGCACTGGAAGTGCTTTACTGGATCTCATAAAATAGAACTTCAAAATATAGACTAGGAGAGTACGCATGCATATAGATGCATAAACCTAAACATAAGGCAGGGACAAAAGGCTATAATACAGTTCTAAAACTACAATACATGCACTGGAAGCACTTTATTGAATCTACTAAAATAGAATGATAGAGTATAAATTGGGAGAGTGCACACGCATGTACATGCATAAACATAAACATAAGGCAGGAAAAAAAGGCCATAATACGCTTATGATGCATCGGAAGGCTTGTACAAAATGGTGAAGTGATCAACAAGTATTTTGTGTATCTGTGCCAGTGGGAAGGGGTTTGATGAGCACGTAATCCCAAATGCGGTTGGATGGTATGTTTTATGAGAGCATAATTGCAGAATGCTTTGACAATGCTACAATTCAAATGAACACTAACTGGGGTTTCATTGACTCGTCTTTGTTTCTAACAAAGTGCTTTGACATAATGCCCCATTACTTGTGGTCTTGGCTTCTCTATTAGGAGATGAATGTCATCGGCGCCTCATTCTTCCAGGGCATGTAGATCCCTTCAATTTCCAATTAATACACAGTGTTCCATCTCGTCTTCTCCACACATTCTACTCTTTTTTTTTTCTTCAATGGCTTCCTGATCATTGGCAGGTTCATTCCTATCTCTCCAACTCTCATCATCTCTCCTTCTTCCTTGTAAAGCCTATTGTGTCATTTGCTCATTATCAAAAATTAGATTTTATCCTTGGCTAAGAAAAAAGATAAAATGGAAGGAGATCTATGAACATAATAGTCCTTATGGCAGCATAAAACGGAAGAAGATCTTATCATTGGCTAAGAAGAAAGATAAAATGGAAGGAGATCTATGAACATAATATTCCTTATAGCAGCATAAAATATTAGTATTCCATCTCCTGTCTTTACCACGTCCAAGAGCCAGACAGACTCTTGTGATTTTCCCCCAAAAAAAAACAAATCTTACACTACAAACACCAAATATATTAACACAAAGAGAGAATGAAAACCAAAATTTTCTAACATCATGAAAGAACGAGGCGATAAAATCATGCAGCAAAAAGATAAGGCCCTTAAGAACAAAAGAACAAAACCAAGCATTCCAAAACAATAAGACACTATAGAAATATCTCTCTCGAGAAGGAAAACACATATTGAAACACATATTGGCAACTTTGTGCAATTCAGCCGTCCAAGATTCCGCGTTTATACTCGAAACAGCCCAAAGATGAACTCTTTTTTTTTCCCCCTAAAAGACAAATCTCAGATACATCTATAGAAACGGAGAGAAAGAGACATTCAGAGAGAGATCAAATTAGACCTACTGCTCACGAGAAGGGGAACGGCAGCCACCCGGCCGAGCGTGAGAACCGTGGGCAAAGTTAGCAACTTGGGAGGACTCTGCTGCTGATTGTAATCCCCATGCATCTCTGCTGCTCCTTCCTCGCCCAGGTACCGGTGGAGGGTACCTACCCCGTGCGACCCCATCGCGCCACTGCCACCACCCACCACCTCGCCGTCTGTCGTCCTCCGTCCTCGTTTTCTTGCGCCCGCAGCGCGAAAACGAAAGGGGCGGCGCCCAGATCCGAGCTCCATCCACCACCACCACCCCCCTTAGCCCGCAAACCGCCGCCGCGCCCGTGAATCCTCCTCCTTCGGCTATAATTAGATTTGCTATGGCAACAGGATCCCTGGCTGTCCTCGGCGCCGCGAATGCGGGGCTGGAGGGCATGTGCGAGGGTTTGGCGTGGGAATAGATAAAGGGAGGGTGGCGGATTTGGGAAGGTTAAGAGGAGACGGGGAGGACGCATCCCACCCGGGCGATGGAGGGCGATGCGTCGCCGCTTTTCGGCGATTTAGATTCGATCCGACGCCAGGGCTTGCATGGCAGTTTCTACGACTTTTTCGCCGAGGACATTTTCTACGACTTCGAGGCGTCAGATTTTGATCGGACCCCACCAAATTTTTATTTAGAATTTAAAATGTAATCATGCTTATTTTTATTTTATTTTAATTTATTCTGAAATTACATTGTGGTTGTTTATCATTCATTATTCTGTACCCATCCTATCTCATTGGATAAATTATTATCTAGACCTGATCTACCACCGTCAAATGTGGATCGATCGAGCCGATGGTTGCTCACCACATTAACCTTCGAAAGTACAAAATTGTCAACTAGGGGTTAAAAAAATTGCCATCTCTATTGTGATGTTTGGGAGAAGGAGTGAAGGAAAAAAAAAAAAAAAAAAGGAAAAAAAGAGCTCTTTGGTTGTGGCCACAGTAATCATGCCATGCGTGCAGCAGTGATCATCCATGGCAGGTCATCGATGGCTTCAGTGTGTGGACAAAGAACTACCCTCGTGATCATCAGAACATGGTAATGGTTTCAGGCATCGGCCCATCGGAGAAACATATTGTGGTTAGGAGCTAGAGCTGATCGTGGGTCAATCTTTGGGCTTAATCTAATTCATTTTTGGTCGAGGCTTCGAACCGTGCTTATTTAAAAGTTGAAATTTTATGTACAAACCCAGCCTATAATCAGCTCTAGTTGAAGCGCCTAGCTAAGTGCTCCCTCAGCATCCTCCGGCCGCCATCAGGCACCCACTTCCGCATGGGGTGAAGTTCTGAGTAGCTGCTGTTGGTTCACTAGTGCCATGGCTAATGCTTTGGTTGCTAGGTTCAAGCTGGATTGTTAATAGAAGGAAAGAGGTTGGCTAGGTTTACGTTTATATTGTTGTCAATGGTCTTCTTTACCTATGCTTGCGTCTCTCTCTCTCCTCTCTCTCTCCACAGTCTCTCTCCATAGGTAAATCATTTACCTGATGGTGCTCATTTACCTATGCTTGTAGGTTTACGTTTTGTAAGGGAAAAAAGAGGCGAGATAATTGTCATTTAGTGATTTATGAAAACTATTTTGTGCTAATTATGTTGCTAGCATGAAGAGATTGTTGATGCCATACATTGCATGTTCAAGATTTATGCATACTATTGTAGAAAATCAACTAATTTGAATCCACTCCCTGTTAAACTGCCGGCAACTTCTTCTTACCATAATAGCAAATAGCTGCTTAGATCCCCAGCCACCAAGTTTCAGCTGGATCAAGCTAGACCTAAATTGTAGGAGACAAGAAGCCCATCCTAAAAAAAATGGACCAAGGCATCATGGACATACCTCTTGTTGGAGGTCTAATATTACTCTAAAACAGCACAAATACAGTTAAGACCCCTTTCAACTTGTATTATTGTCAATTCCTAAACCAGGAGTCAGCTCTAGTTTAAAAAAACATTCACATATAGCTGCATTTGCCCATAAGCATATATGCATGAGGAATTTCCAATTTCCCATAAAAAAAATAAACAATCAATATTGATTATATATTTTACAGTTGGTTCCCTTTCTAACATGGTGCTGTGTTTACTTGTTCTAATATTAATTATATGTGATTTCCCTTCAGTATATAATCTCTCTGCCTCCATTTCCTGTATCAACATGCACTTGAAAAATGGTCCAAGATCATGTGAACTCTGCTTGCCATCCTCCCACCCAGGACCCACACTATGATTAACCAATCCCCAGCTGCCTCAAGTTTAGTGGACAACGGAGTGGAGACATATCAGTTACTCCCCACATTCTTAAAAAAACATATGGGTGGTCTACCACCCGCCCATCCCTGCCAAAAAATCGTGCGACAGCTCAAAATTTCATAAATTCTCTATTGCATTATGTGAGAGACCGTTCGGACTAATGTCTTAATTTTTATATCGATTATTGCTGGATACATCTTAGTACTTATATAGGATTAATGAACTCAAATAATATTTTCTGACTAACTATTTTGAATGAGATTTAGGATCATTATAAATGATATCAGAGCAGATCCGTTCTTATAATATTATGCGGACTAGAAGAATAATGTAGCACGAATTCATTAAAACAGCAGCGTAAAATTATAAGGACAAACAAAGAGCCTACCTGCGGTAAGATGATACGGAATCTTCCATGGTTGGTTGTTGATGTGAGTTTCAATGATGGAAACCAACACTCCCTGAGCCCAGCGGTAATACTAATCAAGACATTCACACTAAACTTATCGTCGTCATCATCACTGTCTGTGGACATGGCTTATCGCTTCCATCGACATCCTTTTTGACTGTCCGGTAGGAGTCTCCCCAAAGATGAAATCCTGCAGCCATCATCCACCGTCAGATCTCGACCATGGGACGTCCATACCGGTTTGCGAGACAGGCCAAACGGGCTGTAACTATCAAGGAAAGAGGAAAAGTATGTTCACCCCGGACCCACTCACAACGCTCTCCAAGGCTCTTCCTACTGTCCGAGAGAAAAAAACAAAGACGGGAACAACATACAGGGAAGCATATAGCTGACGCGTAACCCGTATTACGACTAGCTTAGCATGTGCCAAACCCATCGGGAGGTGACGCGTCGGCCTACGAAGTCGGTCGGACGGTGACATCATTCTTCTCGCTTACCACTTGACCGTATGGACCCGGCGAGCGAGGACTGGCGGCATCATTCGCCGGGATTGCCCTCAAACTTAGGCCGCCTCCTTCGCCTCTCTCTCCTCGTTAGCACGACGGCACGAGCGTGAACGAGTGCTAAAAGGCCGGCAACGGTATGATGCGAAGAAATAGTAGTCTTCTGGGTTATAAAAACTCTCCTCCCCGGCCGTTCTCCCACACCATGCGAGAAGATCTCCGATACCCTCGCTAGGCTTCCACCCTCTCCACGCGCTCGCGAAGCCACCGCGAAGACCAGCGAGTCTTCTTCCCTTCTTCTCCTAGAGAGCGAGAGTGAGAAGGACTTGGAGACGACGAGAGCTCGGAGATCTCGGCGAACGACGGCCTCAAAGATCGGTGCGGCGAGCGCCAGCGAAGAGAGAGAGAGAGAGAGAGAGCGGGCGATCGCGGAGATGAAGGGAAAGAGCTTGCCCATCATCACTTTCGAGCACAAGAGGTGAGTCGCGATCTCGACCCACGTGTCCTCGCCCCACGTCCGACGTGCCCGCCATTACTAGGGTCTATTTCTTCATTTCTTGATCTTTTTTTCTTCCGCAATGGTCTCTCCTTTTTCTTTCTTGTTTAGAAATTAGAATTCGGGTAATGTAGTTCGCGATCTTGGATTTCTTTGTTGTGGATCTTTGTTTTCGGTTTAAAAAACTGTCGAGATGTGGAAGAGGCTTTAGGGAATTATGGATCTATGGCCTAGATCCCCTTTGGGAATCGAGGGTTTTAGGTCCGGTGGCGGGTGGGTTGTTTGTGGATTAGTGCGACGGACGTTGGGATTGGGGTTCGGTTGTTGATTTAGCTATTTATGGCAGCTGATTCAGGTAAAGATAAGATCTTTTCGGCTCCAGGGTTTTAAAGTTTTTCTTGAAGTGGTTTAGGTAGTGAGGAGCTTTCTTGTGTATAGTTGTATGTTGGTGTGTCCTGTTTGATGGTGGGGATGTGAGCAGGGATGCCTATGGATTTGCAGTGCGGCCTCAACACTTGCAGCGATACCGAGAGTATGCGGACATCTACCAGGCAAAGAAAAATCTTTCTCTTCTACATTTGTTTTTCTTGATTCAATCGGTGCTGTATTCGCTTGCTTGAACTACTGTGCTCTTCGGGATTCCAGGAGGAAGAAGAAGAGAGATCAGAACGATGGAAGGACTTCTTGGAGAGGCAGGCTGAGTCTGCTCCAGTATCCTCCCATAACTTGCCCCGAGAGGAAGGTGGAAATGCATCATCTTTGGAAGAAGCTAGAGTGGTGGGAGAGGACTCCGATCACAGTGAGCTCGGGAAATCTGATGGTCTGGAAGAAACTGGACAGGATAAGATGACAATGGAAAAGGAGACAAGACCACATAAGATCCAAATTTGGGCTCAGATTAGGCCTTCCCTTAGTGCTATCGAGCAGATGATGAGCCTTCGCGTCAAGAAGAGGAAAGATTTCACGGGCGGCGATCAAGATGCTGAGAGGAGTGGGACTCATCTGGCACCAATTGAAGAGGGGAAGACTGCGGAGGATTCTGACGATGAGTTTTATGATGTGGAGAGGTCCGACCTGAGCCAAGAGGCACCCACAATTGATGGTGGCAATGCTGATCCAGCTGCATATTTGGCTAGTGCTGGAACACCCCCTGAGCCTTTCTCCCCATGGAAGGAAGAGTTGGAGTGCCTGGTTCGAGGAGGACTGCCAATGGCTCTCAGAGGAGAGGTGCAGTCAGCGTTTTTGCTTTGTCTTGTATGCTCATGAATAATGCGTTGTTGGCCACTAAACTGTCTCTTCTTCTTTATGACTATAGCTATGGCAAGCTTTTGTGGGTGTTGGAGCTCGCAGGTGGAGGATACTACAATAGTTTGCTAGATCTGGAAGCTAAGACTGTGGAAAACACAGAACTTGATGCTCCTCCTTTAGATAACACCAAGGAAAAACCGAGCAGAAGCCAAGGCAGTGCTCCTGAGAAATGGAAGGGGCAGATTGAAAAGGTCAGTAATTGCATGGATTGGAAAGCTAACATATAATTTTTCTTAAGTTGCTGTGGAGTAAAATAGATTTGGTCGAGTATCTCAGTTGATAATACTTGTGCATTACTGTACAGGATTTGCCTAGGACGTTCCCAGGTCATCCTGCTCTAGATGAGGATGGGAGAAATGCTTTGAGGCGGTTACTGACAGCATATGCTCGACATAATCCATCTGTTGGGTATTGCCAGGTACTCATTTCTATGCTTGGTTATGTTAATCTTTATCAGAATATTGAATATTGAGGATCTATGCACTTTTGTCATGGGATCAACAGAATCTGTATTATTTGAAGTCCGAACAGGTATTAGAAATTTCATATGATGTTCAATCTTACTGGTTCCAAAGGCTTTAATGTTCTTTTTCTTCAAATTACTGTCTTAGAATAGGAAAAAAAAAAAAACTTACTTGCTAAGTTGGCGTATAGCTATAGTTGCCTAATTTGCCAAATCAAAAGCAAATTGCAAATTGGTCAAAATTCACAAAATGGCTGCTATAGAAATGGATGATGAGAGAATTAAGACTTATAGCTTATATGGCTAATTTATTAAATATTCATACCTTTTGCCTTCCAACTCTTGTTTAATATTTTTAATATTATTCGTCTCATATAACTGCAGTGAATCAAAGCATCCATGAAAATACTTTCAATTAATAAAAATAATTTTTATATTGAATTACATAGATAATAAAAAATAAATTTCACATCCTACTCTAATCGAACCCAGTTCATTGAGAAAGAGTGAATTGCAATCCATGATTTCGAGTCTAGACCTGGTGAACCAACAAATTAGGTAAGTATTAAGCCAACATCCTATCCCTTTGTTGTTTCTCTTTGGGTTGCTATGGCTGCATATCTAGTAATAAATTGTAGGTCTTGTCTTTCTTTATTCATTAAATAATCTGCAGCTCGATCATGCATTGGAGTTGTTGATATTGGAAGATCTTGGTAACCTCATCTGACACCTAGATCTAGGTATAATGCTATTCCTTCCATCAGCCAGCTTGAAAGCTTTTTCAGTGAAACTGTAATCAAGACCTTTATTGCTGCCACTTCTCAGGAACTATGGATTGCATGGTCTCATGTACTCTTTATTTCTGTTCATGAATATGTGTGAAACAGTCAAAGAACCATGCCATAGAGTTTTATATTTTGTGACTGATTAATAAATTTCTCAACACTTTGAACTCCATATCTGGATGGCTAACTCATGCTAGTATTGCCACTGTATTTCTCTGGTAGTAGTCTGCTGTGAAGGCTTTAGTGATCTTGTGAGTTAATTGGTAGTTTGAAAGCAAGTTTTTTAAAATCTGGATATTGGTCATCTTGGTGGGCATCGAAGATCAAGACGAATTAAGATATCTATTTATCTCAGCTGAGATGAAAGGTGGGAAGATTTGGAAAGACTCGTGATTCTTCGAGATCTCAGCTTATTGTGAATCTTCACAAGCATTCCTGTTTGATTCCAAAATCCATGTTGAATACATATTCGTGGATGCATATCTGACACTTGGACTTCAGAAGTATATGCTGCACTTTTAAAGATTGGCAAAAAGTTGAACTCTTCCAACATTGTGTTTAACCATCCAATTTCATATTATAAGTGAGTATTCATTCTTTTTAGGACCTGTTTGGATATTCTTATAGGATTGGACTGAAAATTCTGTAGGAATTAAGCACGTTGGCCCATCTAGCTTGCATTTTGGAGAGATTGTCTAAACCTGACCCTGATCCTAGCTTTTGGGCTGTAGGAAGGAAAAAGTACCTATGTAGGTCTTCTTTTTCCCTTCCCACAAGATCTAGGCTAGGTGGTGTTTAGTTGATGTAGGCCCATGCTTAAATGGACGGCCCAATCCACGAATCCTACAGAATTTCAGCCCAATTCTGTATGAATATTCAATAGACCCTTAGTGACCGACCAAGGATGTAGGTATTGAAAATAACTTTACAAAATGTTTCTTTTCTTAGTCCTTAAGTTAATTGAAAAGTTGGAATGAGAAACATGTATATTGAAAGAATTTAACAAACAATATCTTCTTAATGTTTATTTTTAGTGTTTAGACAAAACATATAAATTGTAAATATATAATAATTAAGATTATAATTTATACTTGGATCCCCATATCTCCTTTTTCTTCCCCTCTTACCGACTCAGGCACTGGATATGCGCCCAAATCCAGTTCTTCTACATGTCCGTGCAAAACTGCATGATAGTTCTGAAATTAGCCACTACTTTTTGGGCATTGGTTTTGATAATATTAGTGAAACATCCACTTATGGAAGCAAGAAGTATTGAAAAATATTGGCTAATATGTGATGTAGCATTGGCCGATATCTCGGGATTCAGGATTTCTATATATCATGTTGCTGAGTGCCCGATACTGATACACACCGTTATCTTAGATGAGATGAAAATCACATATATCTAGAAGAAAGGTTGCAACCGTGCTTGATTGTAATGGAAAAAAGGATCCAAGTACTTCAGGATTTGTCCACTTTTAACTACTTGTGCTCTTCCATGTGTATAGAATTAAAACATTATTTAATAGGAAGTGCACTAAGAAAATCTGTAAATTCAAAGTAAAGTTTGCTTCTCTTGAGCTAAGACTAGATATTTAGAAATTGCAGGTTAATGTTCTTATCTATTAATATAAGGTCCATTTGATCCTCCATGTAATTCTACCATATAACTTCTGCTATTTCTCTGAGCTAAAACGCAATGTTCTCTATCTTGCATCGGTTTTCCAGATTAATTTTTTATTATTTTCACTAAATTGTGTAATGGGACATTATGGCATATTTTTTTCATTTGCTTCTGTGATTTGCAGGCCATGAATTTCTTTGCTGGTTTTACTATTGTTGATGCCTGAGGAAAATGCATTTTGGTAGGTCTGCATTGTCAACTGCTTCATAAGTTGAGTCTATTGGTAAGAATAACTTTATGACTGCTGAAAATGAACTACCAGTTATCAATTATAAGAAATGCTATGCTTGTGAAGAATGACTGTGCATGATTTTACTTATGCTAAGTTTTATGCTACCTCAGGAGTTTAACGGGCATCATTGATGACTACTTTGATGGGTATTATTCTGAGGAAATGGTCGAATCTCAGGCAATGTTTCTTTCTTTGTTTTGTTTTACATGATTCCCATCTCTTTGCTATATTTCCTGAACTGGGTCCAAACTGCATGTTACATAATAAAAATAAAATAACTCTTCCACGTTATTTCTTAAACTTTGTTTCCATCAGGTGGACCAACTTTTGGAGAACTGTACGTGAAAGATTCCCAAAGCTGGTTCGAACACAGTAAATGAATTAGAAGTGTGTCTAACATATAGTGCATATACAGTTATATGCATAATCTACATATTTTCTGATATTACAGTTAATCATCTGAACCTCGAGTGCAGGTGCATGGTTACTGGACCCTGTTCCTTTCCATTTCGTGAATGCTTCTTGGGAAGTGGTCAGGATTTCTTTAAAAGTTATTTCTAAGACTAATTTACAGATTGTGCATTTTGTCGACGATCCATAATTTAGAAATTTATTATTTTCTTATTTAAAGTACTTAAACTCTTATAGGACTGATGTTCATAGGGTGACTATAGTTTACATCTTTTAATAAAATATCTATGTATATATTCAACATTCAGTCTCCGCGTTGGATGTGCTTTTATTTGAGGGGAATCGTGTAATGCTATTCCGGCAGCACTGCTCTGATGGAGTTATATGGTACGGAATTTGCTTCAGTTCGTGATGTCTTGGTAAAAATGTAGTGAGATGTTAGCCAGAACCCTTTATTTACTGCATTAAACAGTAAGTGTGAAAAATCATTTCTTTCCCACATCTGTTGTAGGTCCTCCACTGTGACTACAAAGATGCAGAGATGCAGTTACCTACTACAGTCACTTCTGGTTCTACTTACAGTAGCCAGCTTGTGTTGACAGCTTGCATGGATATCAAGCTGTAAATGAAATAAAACTACAAGAATTGAGGATAAACATCGGCCATCTGTTATAGCTGCAATGGAGGAAAGGTCTAGAGGACTACGTGTTGGAGGACTCCAGAGTCTGCAACTAAGCTATATAGTTCCAGCGTGATCCTGAGCACTAGTCTCTGAAGCAAATCCAACCGAAAGATTGGGGACATGAATAAGAATGAGGACTGCAAATTGAGTCTGAATCAACAGATTTACATGCATTCTTGGTAACCTGACAGTTGATGCTGAGTTGGATTCTTTACCTGATCTTAAAGAACAGGTAATGTTCTTATTGCTTATGCTTAGCATACTTTTACTGCTAGTTTCCTTAAGAGATCGGCAATAGAGTTGCAATTGAAGCAAAGATACTTTCTCGTAAGGTGACTACAATGCTTGGTACTACACAGTAATTTAGTATGCATGGGTTTAGGTGAGAAAAAAATACTAAACCAACATGAAAGCAGATAACTAAACCTACAAGATCAGGGTCGGTGCTTGTTTAGGAGGTCCTCTGAGTGGTGGGCCCCCATATCTATAAGCAAAGTTTTTGATGCTGATTCTGATTCTTTTAGGGTTATTCTTTTGCTTTCATGTTAAATTTAGCATCACTGATTGCTATTTAGATAATGGCATTATAATGGTTATAATGGCAATAATAACAGTTATTTCCCACCTTTTTTAGGGCATAATAATGCATATGACCATTATAACACTGTTATATGGTGGTTAGGACAGTTGCTATTTTACATCATTACTGTTGGAAGTTAACCAGTAAATGAATGACATATATCATTACCATGTAAATACAAAAGCTTCGAAGCTCTGTTATTATGCTACAGGTCATATGGCCTTTAGAACAGAGCAATAATATAAAAAAAGATAATCATTTACCTTAAAATAGATGCCGTAACCATCATAATATCCATAACAGTTATGGAGCAAGGCCTCTACCTGTAGTGCTTGAATAATATCTCTATTGAAACATGGTGTTTGTGACAAAAAAAGTGAGGGTGCAGTGCTTGTAGTGGAAGATACCATGCTGGACATGCCCAGCTTGTCTACTTATGCAACATTACCTGGTTTTACTCAAATATGTATATTAAGGCTACAAATTTTTGTGCTTCCTGCTTTTTAGAAGTCCAGGCAATGATTACAAGATATATGAAGGGCAAACTAAAGTGATAACGTGGATATTTAATTACTAACAGTAAATTTGACTCTGTGAATGACTACTCTTGCTAATCTGAATTAACAAAAGTAAGAAAAAACAAAGTACCCAATCCCTTTGACATTAAATGATGTCTCCTCTACTGCATTAGTCGTTTCTATCCTTTGACCAATATGCCATTATCATGGTGATGAAGTGACATTCAATGCAACCCCACCTTGGCAAGTGGAAGGACCAAATCATAATCATAACTTCATAAGAGGGGCTCTAATTCATATGTGCAGCTTATAAACCATGCCAATGGTTTAAGTATCAGATGCCACAATATATGGACTGTCGAGCATATTTGAGTACGTGATCCTTCACCTGATCTGCATTCTTAAAAAATGCCAACAGTCTGAAGCACAACTCCATGTTTTAGGTTGTCATAGTTGCTGATGTTACTTGCAGTAAGGAACAAAAAATGTGTTTGGATATAGGAATAACTTTGATCCGCATATACATGCATGCATATCTCAAGCTTCTGGTATCTGAATTTGAGGCCAACCTGTCATTGTCACAATAGACCACTGTCTATACTCTTTTGTAACATGATCTTGAAGGGTAGTTTGTTTATTTAACAACTTGCCTTTCTTACCAATATAAATGCAAGGCACTTATTGGTACTTTATTCTTAAGAAACAAAATGGTGAACAGCTTTCTTTATATTGTGGCTAATGTTTTTTTCAGTTCCCTTTTTCTGTCCAGGTAGTATGGTTGAAGTTGAGTTATGCAGATTGCTGGAGGAAAAAAGATCAGCCATTCTCAGGTTAGTGTCCTATAGCATCTGGCTATTTCAATGTGCAGCGTATCATCTTGCTAGAAGTTGAGTCTTTCAAGTGTTTCATCTTATAACTTAAATTGATATACATACTATATATTGTGGGTTGAAGTGCTGTTCTAGTAGCTGGACACGGTACCTGTACATGCAACATGCCTCTCACTGCTGAACAGTGAAAAAAATGAGCTGGTACTGGTGGCATTATTGAGGGCATATACGTACTAGTACCTTACTGGTACATTATGGTATGGCTAGTATGGACAGGCATGAACTTAAATCCTTGCTATGTGAGTTTTGACAAGTGCTTATACTCTTCCATATTATCATGTACAAGACATGCTTCATCGAGACCCTACATGGAGTGTAAATGTAACATATAACTGCAATAGCGGATGCAAAGATAATTTTATGCTAGCAAAAGTGAGGGTAAGGAGAAGTAGTGAATTACTTTACCCTGCACCCAAAGGGACAGGTATAGCATATTCTTTGTGGAGATCATGATTTCATGTGCAGGCTGTGCCAAACTAGTTATGGCACCAGATATAGCACAATAACTATTCAACTCTTTTTTAAAAAATATTTTAATATTTTTTTAATTATTTCTTTTTGTTTCAGCATCTCATGACATAGCATGGCAGGGCATGTATCATGATAGCAGGTCACCTGCATGCCCACTGTACTGATACTTAAGAACCTATCTGGAGATTGATGATATTGTTGAAAGATGAAAACTTATATTATGGTTATGATATGAGAGTAAAATTAAAAGCGGATCTGTACATAGTTTTAAGTAATTGTTAGGGGTTCTTATAGTTGACTTTTTACACGGACTACATCAAATATTAACCAGGACTGGTAATGATATAAAGAACTTTGGATGACTGCGGTAATATCATTTCAATAATAATCTTTGGAGTGATGGCTGTATTTAATTTGATCGATTTGCTTATATCTCAAGCTGGTGGGATCGGTCATAAGTGTTTTATCATTTTCCATTTTTGATTTAGGTTGGTATTATCTTCTTCTTTCTCTCTTTCCCATACCCCTTAATTCCCTTTGGACCTCTCCCTTGACTTGTCATTTGCTTGAGGAAGAAAAATTAAAAAAAAGAAACATAAAAGTATTTAGGTGAAAACAGATTTGACATCATTTAAAAAAAGATTTATACCTCTCCCTTGACTAGATTTGTGTAAATTATACAACTTTTAGGCAATGTGTTTCGACTAGTTAAAACTGTTTCACATCATTCCATACATTCATGTAAAAGCAGTTTTTTGACCATCAAAGATTACCATTCAAGTAAAAATAATATGCCGAGAGTGCTACTGGGATAATTAAAGGAGTTTCACATAATTTCACCATATTTACATAAAAGCAGTTTTCTTGACCATGGAACGTTGCCATTCAAGTAAAGAGGAAAACTTTTGTAAGAAGAGAGGGTAATAAAAGAATGGTTGGATATAGATAGCAAAACAAATCTGGAGACATATCACCTTGGAAGAACATGGCCTTATATAGGAATTTAGAACTCATGTTGAAGTAGTTGTCAGGCTAGTTGCTATGTTCATTTTATGAATCCTAGTAGGTTAGTTTTGCTTTCTACTTAGAATGAGAGTATGAGACACAGGAAGAGCTGCAGATTTGCAAATTACCTACTTTAATTCCATTGAGTCAAGGAAGTCTTGTATTACTTTTTCATTACTTAGCTTCTCACTTTTCTTATACATCAGGCTCAGTCTGACACACCTTGGACTGTTGTTCTGCTGTTTTCTGGATTTGGAGATTTTTCCCTGTATCTGAGACTTACATAAGTTGCTGCTGGAATTCGTGCATCATGGTTTTCATATTATGATGAAATTTTTTCCTATAACAACTAAGTCTGCAATGATCATGGCTCATATGCTTGAAGGCCAGATTCAAAGACGGTTAAATGCTAAGTTTCTTTTATTTTTTGTTGTTGTTTTACTGTTCATGTCAGAGCTGAGGAGTTAGAGACAGCTTTAATGGAGATGGTCAAGCAAGATAATAGAAGACTTTTGAGTGCTAAGGTAATCTGAATGATACCTGATCCTCCTGATTCCCTCTGCATATCACTCAAGATTCTGTGATAGTTTATATGGTAATAGATGGCTTACTCTTAGATATTTTCTTTCTCTAGTAAATTTGATGCATTTGTATCATGTTGGTTTCATAAATTATGATGAGATTCATGGAAACTTATAAGCAAGTGCACTGCAAGAACCTGAAACTCATCAATTGCTTCAAGATTTACATGATACTTCATTTTCTTCTTTCAAGTAGCCTTTTAGAAACAGCAGTGTCTTATTCCTGGATTTACAGTGTAATTTGCAGTGTCTCACAGCTTAACACAACTGACATGGGGGCCACTGCACTTATGGCATTTGGATTCCTTTTGCTTAAAAAGATCGATTCTTCTAAGGATATGTAAATATTGATGTGACTTGATGTTTATTGATCATTTCATAATAGTTCTTTGTGCTTAACAATCATTTTTCATGTTATTGCCTCATTTTGGCTTCTTATTGATTGGTCATCTTATCTTAGCACAATATCAATGAATAATCATGGGCCTTGATTTTCTTTCAAAATACAATTTCTTTTCTTCTTCCTTTATCCATTTCAGTTTCATTTATAAACATTGATCCAAGGATCGCCGAATCGGTATCGGTAGGCGTGTATCGCCACTGAACCGGTTCGGACCAGTTTGAACCGGTACCAAACCGTTACCACTGGTTTTGCCTTCAAAAGTCCAAAAAAAATTGGCCTAGCCGGTACCGGAGCCAGTACGGGCCGGTTCGGACCTGTACGGAGGCCGGTAAGGGCCAGTTCGGATTGGTATGGGCCGGTACCGTTTTTTAATGCCGAACCGGATCGGTTCGGCACGGGCTGAAACCGGGCCGGTACGGGTTGGGTTCAGCATTTCTTGCATTGATTTGATTGAGGAGAAAGAATAAGTTCCTTCAACCCGCTCAACTTGAATCTCGTAAAATAATATTAGAAAATAGGAAAATTGGTGAAAGTAGAGTCCATATGCCTTTTTATTCATTAATGACTCCTTAAAATTGACAGATGGAGTTGCTTTTTTGTAATTAGTATGGTTTGCCCTTTTAAACCTGGATTGGATTCCTCTTCTAGTTAAAAAGAGGAATTGGGTAGAGAAGGGCGGTTAAACTCTTTTTGCTTTCATCCCACCAATGTGTACAAAAACTGTGGCACAAGATACCTTTATAAAAGTTTTCAAATTTTGAGGGAGGCTAGAGATCTCGACTCCTACATCAACTTCGCCTTTAGTCGCATCACTAGATTCTTCCCATATTAGAAGTTATGGCTTCTTGAAGTTTGGTACTTGATTAGATCTTGGATGAGGCTGATCTTCCATAGATCGGTAGCCGAGCCTTTTTTTTTCTTTTTGGTGGCGGGGGGCAAAATAATAACAACTTATAATTAAAAAGTGATAAATAATCATTTAAACCAGTTAAGCAATGGATTTGTATGATGAATTTATATATATTGATGCAAGCAAGGGATATGATACACCTGAAAAGAGGTGGAAAACAACGATGAATTAAAGAAACTTTTCTGGCATGGCTCTTATCAAAGACTGAATCAGCAAGCAGCATTCAAGTATTATAGGAAAAAGAACCAAAAGACAACATGTTGTAAACTTGAAGATAAATGGCAAAAAAGAAGGGAAGGGTTTGCCTTCTAGTTGATAATCCTTAATCTACTCAGTAAAAGTCTTAACTAAGTTTTAGAACATAGCATCCTTGTTAGAAAAGCAAATTCAAACCATGGCTTTCTCTTGAAGAAACAGACCTATATCCCTACACTGAAAGTCCTCCTTGATAGAAAGCTTCAGGACTGGCAGGCCAGGGTGAGACCTTGTCCTTTCGAAGAAGGAAAGATGGTTGGAATCGGTTACATTGACAACGCCTAACATCCTCAGTTTGCAAGCCTATTGGATTTCTTGGGTTGGTTGGATATTAAACAGCAACGTTTCCTATCTGCAATCCTGAATGCTACCTCACTCTGAAAGTCCCAGAGGAAAGGTAAAGGTGATCTGGAAAGGACAGATATGACATGTTCTCATAATCTGACCTCCAGCTCGTTGACAGGACGTAAGTGACTATATTAGCTAGATCTATATCTAGTATGTGACAGATTGACTATACTCCTCCATGTAGTTTTACAAACTTCAGGCCCATTGTGCATGCATCTTCACTATTTCCACAGGGTCAAATTTTGATTCCTGGGTATTGAACATGAGCAGAGAGTTGATCTAATGTCAGCAAACTCTGATCAAAGTTTTTCTTCATTGTTTCCTATCTTCAATTATCACTTTTTATATTGTGTAAATAATAGCACATTCTAGTGTAGTTGTGAAGAATGCTAAATTTTATAACTTATGATTTAGAAAAAGTTTACTATTTATGATCTTGTTTATTGTTTGGCTCCAGTCAGTGCACATTGCATTGTAATTTAATGTCTTTTAGTATTTGAATTACTTTTACATTGTGGAATTTGGTATGTTAATTGCATTACGTACTTGATAAGCTCTTCAAACTTTATAATTAAGTATTTATGAAGAAGTTTGTGTCCATTGTCTTTGGTAAATGTGACTCCTTAATTTTCCCCAAATGCCTATTCTTCTTATCATCTCATCTGATAGGTTGAACAATTAGAGCAAGAGGTATCCGAGTTACGACAGGCTTTATCCGACAAGCAGGAACAAGAGCATGCCATGCTTCAGGTGTTTCCATGCTCTGGTTTATTTTTGCTGTCTACATTTCTTATCTGTGCTGTACCCACATATTCGGTAGGTACCTTAGATTGCTTTAGCATGGAAGCTGATACAGGTGGATAACTAAAAGGTCTTGATGCGAGTGGAACAAGAACAGAAGGTGACAGAGGATGCCCGCATATTCGCTGAGCAAGATGCTGGTGCTCAGCGATATGCTGCTCATGTGCTCGAGGTTCTTTCCTGTCTTTGTTATGCATTTTTGTTGAATGTCTACTTCCAGTAATATTTTTTTTTATTTTGCTTTCTTAAACTTAGACATTGGTTCAATTACTAGATTAGACTTATGGAGAGGTGTGTGTAAGGCCTTCAAAACTTTCTTTGCTGTTTGCAGGTATCTTTGAATGGAAATGACTAGGAGTCTAGGACAGTATTTTCTGACAAATTATTGTAAAAGGGGGAAAGTTGATTTTGGTTAGGATTAATCCATAGATTAGTGGAGCCATGAAACTGGGTTATTAGAAAGGTGGCAAAGCACCTGTAGACTTGCCTTCTTTTTCCATGGAATATCCCTTCAGCATCGGTTTGTTCTTTCTTTTTGCTTGCTCTTACGCAAAGCTGCATTGGTGCAAATTACCAAGAAAACCAGACACTATTGTGTGAAAAGACTCATTGAGACCCTCCTATCTTCCCATCTGAAGGTGATGCTCTAGGACATAATGCCTCAAGGTTCAACTGTGAGGATTAATAATGCATAGGCCTGATGTTAAGAGGCTAACTAAGGTGCACACTATGTGCCATTGTTGCACCTTTTATGGGAGCATGCAAGATTTGATTTATATCTGTTTATTATATCTTAACCAGCTATTTGTCAATGAGCTCAAGTTCTTTATACACTAGCTATCAATATCCGGTGTGTTGATCTATATTGAATTGTTGATGATCATTGCTCAAGTTCCAAACCTATTTGGGTAAGATATTTATATACTAACCATCATGCCCATATACAGTGTGTTTGATCAATACTAAGGTCTGTCATACCGCTTCGTACCGCTCGGTATGGGTGTACTATAACCGTACCAGGGAGGAAAACCGGTATGAGAACACACATTCAAATTGGTACAAGCTCTGTACCATCCCATACCGAGGCATACCGACCGTACTGAGCCATACTGAGGTTCGTACCAAGATCCATACTGGTCTGTACCGAGGTCCATACCGGTCCATACTGAGGCGTACTGAGATAAAAATTGAGAAAATGAATAAGAGAGCTATTTCGGCATAGAGGTGTACCGTACCTTACCAAACCGATAAGGTACTGATACATTATCTGAATTTTGATGATCATGGTCAACTCGCATCCTAGACCTAGTTTGTTTTACATTGTTTTATAAGTCTAAACTTTTGGAAAGTTAATGGGACTTACATGTAACATCTTGAGGCTCATCTGACCTCATTTAGAGTGTAAATGCCTCACCTTATGCCTCTACTTTTTGAACACTGCTTAGCAATTCTTTTTCCTAGTCTTACATGCATCTGTTGACTATTTAACTTATTGCATTTTGACACTTCAACAAAAGACCTCCCATAGCAGGAGTCAAGGCAATCGTGGTATATATGGAAGGAACTAACGTGTCATATAAGTCCATTTCCACGGATAGTAATAATGTCATCCTTTGGAATATCTAACAGATCTTGGCAGTAGGAAATTTCTATCTAGGTACGTATCCACTTTGGAAACTCCTAGGAACTGAGTTGCACCTACTCTAAGTATGCACCTACTTCTTAGTGCTTCCTTCACCTGATGTTTAAAATATCTCTTCCCCGCACACACGCATTCCCACTCATGCACCCACTCTCAATTCTGGCAACTAAATTCTGCACTGGTGAGAAAATCTGGATGTTAACAGAGATTCTTTGAGCTGTCTCTCATGAGGATTACATTTCTGGGAAATAGCGAGCTAAAAAATTGTCAGCTGAATATGTTGATAATTTCCTGTCAAAGTGGTCTGCCAAACCAAATTATGGTTTTTGGTTTGCACTGTGTTAAGTTTCATCAACTAGGATTCTGAAGTATTATAAGCAGCTATGATGCCTAGTACTTGTAGCATTTCCGCAAACTCTATGAGAACAATAATATTTTCAGAACTGTGAAAAATGCACTCTTTGTTATTCGCAGAGCAGTTGCAATTATTCAATTTCTATTTTATGCATTCTGAGAGTTATCACTTTTCCAATATGTATTGCCATAGTACTGGAACTTGTTTAGCCTCTATCTCTTAGAATGTTAGAGAGGGACTTAATCTGGTCCTTGTAAGTAAAAAATTACTTATGCAAACCAGATAAGCTAGACAAATTCATCTTTTTGTTGCATTTTTGTTTGTTGTACATATTTATCCAACTACCAGATATATGCAGGAAAAATATGAAGAAGCCATTACTTCACTTGCACAAATGGAGAAGAGAGCAATCATGGCAGAAACAATGTTGGAGGCTACCTTGCAATACCAGTCTAGCCAGCTTAAAGCGCAACAACCTTCAATTCCTTCTCCAAGGTATCTCATCCAAGGTTTTAAATCCTGTGAGATGGGGGTTGCCCTCATTTTTCCATAAAATGAGACACGCAACCATCCACCCTGTCCCAACACTTGGGATGGGGGATATCCCAGGACGCTCCGATCAGGATGTAGGGATGATGGTGGGACTGTCCCATCCTGACACTTGGGACTGTACCCCGTCTTGGCGTTCCATTAGACGTCTCCCAGGATTTGGAACCATTTCTCATCAAGTTGATTGTTTAATACTGGCTTTGGTCCCTTTTTTTGTTAGTGGAGTGCCAGGAGAAAAAGTTTTTCTCCTGTTAAGTATTTGTCATACATTGAGAATATCTTATCCAAACCTAAAGTCATGACCAATTTAATCACGTCACTTCTTTTCTCAGGCATTTACTTCTGCATATAAGAAGGATACCTATCTAGATTGTATACACAGATGTCTTTGCACTGCATTCTCTCTCTTAATTGATTGCTATAGATACAAAATGCATGAGTTTTCCTCCTCTTATGTTGTTGTTTTGTAGAACACCAACTGCAGACAATTCACTTGCACGGACAAATCAAGACTCAACTCAGGACATCCCAACCAAAAAAATAAGCTTGCTGTCTAGACCATTTGCACTTGGCTGGCGTGATAGGAATAAGGTATGCTGTACAATTTGCCTATTAGATTTCAGATTGCTGCAAAACCTAGATGCCTCCTTATCTAATTAGGTTGTTCACAGACTGGCAGCAGTAATATTATTTTGCTTGTTGGGTAGCTAAGAGAAGGATATACTGGTAGTACAGATGGACTACATGGGCATATCTTTCAAGGTCTAATATAGTTAAGCTTTGAAATTGGAAGGCCCACAAAAATTAATTCTTAACCATGAAACTCTCAGATTCCTGGAATTCTCTTTATTCATAAATTAAAATTCATATAGGTTTGTATTTTTGAGAATCTAGCTACTGCAGAACTTAAAAATTGAAGTAAAATTGACAACAATAGAATGTTCAATTGATCCTCAATTATATTATCCATGTCCATGCACATTGCACAGCTTTCAAGGACATCACGTTCTCCAGATCTTTCATTTAGCAGTCTCAATCTTTAGTTGCCTCTGCTATGAGGTCTTTAATCTTTGACGATCCCATAATTGACTCAAATTGGCATCATTTCAGCCTGGCTTATGCAGAGCTTCTGATGTTATTTGGTGATAAATCTTGGGACTAATGCAAGCTAAAAGCATTCTAGATTTCAGTTAGCTCTTTATGGAAATTTGCTTAAAACCCCCATGGAGCTGCAGTGTTTTGAATCAGCTATTCCCTTTCTGAATTTTTTCTATCCTCTAGTAGAAATTCTGGCGATTTACAAAAAGCCATGCTTTACTATTCTATCATAAACGTGGAATATTTTGTGAATGTTCCTCTCCGACAGAAATCTACTGTTTGTCAAACTTTTGCATGATCATTTTGCCTTTAGACTTTTCATTTTCCTCCCTTCTTCAATCCCAAGATTTCTTGGATGTCATGCACCAAGCAGTTTGCTTGTCCAGGACATCCAACCATAGCCACTGGGGACCCCTACTTGACAATGAACAAGGGGTGGTAGCGTGGCAGTTGTCAGTCAATGGTTAGGGTATTTTTATATGTAGCTTGATCTTTAGGCGGTGTATCTTTAATTTGCAGAAGTGAGGGGTCTTTCTATAGCAGGACTATAGTGGTTTATATGCCAAAATCACATATCCTTTTCTTTTCTATATGCACTTTATTTAAAATAATAAAAATATTATAGTATTTGTCTCTTTGAAGAATCATGGTTGATTAAGAAAGCTTTAAATACAAATTTTATTTTTTTGTTAGGGTGATCCAGAAAGGAATACTACAGGCACCTATCTAATACCACTCTGCCATCTATCTTTAAATAATTTTCAGCTTTTCACTCACACTAGCTAGCTTATAAAAGGTATTGGGTTTTTCCCCTTTGTGGGAGTAAATTAGTATTTTATGACTATGCGAGGTCAATTTGACTTGTTCAACATCATCAGGCAATTACTTCTCAATGTTCCATTCAACTCTGCCATTTAAGCTGATCCAGTGCTCCATCACTTGCCATTAACCTGATCTAGTTCCTTCATTAGTTCTTGAAATAAAGATATTGGACTTTCTTGTATGGACAAGATTCCTTCTTTTGGTCCTCATATTTTCAAATATTTTAGATTCCAAGGTGGACCCCTTCCCTGATTTTTGGACAAATGTTTTTGGATTCATCTGCTTGATAACTCTGCTAGAATATTTCATGCAACATGGTCTTTCTTTAAAGGTGGTGCAATTTAACTTTGGAGCTGCAAATCTACAAGTCATGGGCCAACTATTTGATGCTTCCAGAGCAATAGTAAGGGCAGTCAAAAGGGAGAGGACTATCTTCACAACTTGTTTGTTTCGTGCATGGGTCACATGGGACTATCTTCACTGCTTGTTTTTTTCATGCATCGGCCCGCATGGCTTCCATTACACTTTTTACAACACATCATGTGCAAATAGCCAAACAAGTTTATTTGTCGTGCTTCTGGAATCATGTAGAAATAGTTTAATGACCTTTTATTTTAATTTTAATTTTTTAAAATTTTTGGTATGCTCAAATTGTTCATGTCGTATGAGTTGCTATACTTCCTGGCACCATTACCATACCTATTCTCCTTTTGCCAGCATGCTCGCCCATTATAAGTATACAATTCTTCCAAAATATACAGATTAAGAATGATATTGAAGTATGTCATGGAATGTGTGAAAAAGTTGTCAGATGATACAGATAGATATTGGGATTTGAAACTCATAGAATATCTTCATTGGCCAGCTTTAAGGCTTTACAACCCAATAAGGGATTTTCTTTAGACCATAGGTTGTTAAAGGAAGCATAAAACATGATGTTCAGGGTGAATTTGTGCTTTTAAGGTTCCTTAGCTATTCTGACTGAATAGATGCGAAACTTAGCTTAGAAATCCTCTGATTTGCAACCTATTGTTTCTTAAGAAGTGATTATTTCTTGGAAGTCCTGGCAGTTTCTTCACATTAGAAGATGATCTCATAATTTCTCCTCTGGCGCTTCTATTGTTCTCAGCTTATGCTGCTTTTGATTTGAGATTTACTGAACGTTGATGACAGTTTACTGTACACCAGGGCAAACCAAGCAACTGTGAGTCATCCATGATGGCAAACCTTCTGATGATGGGGAGCAGAACTTGCAGACACCCAACAGAGATATGAATGGACACCAAGAGCTGGATAAATAGAAAGTTTTGATGGAGGAGAGGAGAGCAAAATCAGCCATCCTGGTATTGCATATACCATGCTCATAACCATGTTGACCGTCCTGTGAGGGTACAGGATGGTGGCTGCAAATATGTTACCCTTTTCTGTTGTATCAATCTCGTATAGAGAGAGAGAGAGGGAGGGAGGGAGGGAGGGAGGGAGGGAGAGAGAGAGAGAGGCCTTTGTAGGTTTTGCAGTTTATTTTAATCTGTCAAAGAACATCATTTAATTTGACATTCATTGTTTGATTAATCATCACAATAAGAGTAGATATAAGGAAAAAATGAAATATGGAAAAATATGAATGGACAACTGTGTGCTTAGCTCCTTATATAATAAGTGAACACTTGCATTATCGACCAACTTCTCAACCCTCCATCTCGCTAAGCAGGTTCTGTTCCTTCCATCTGAATCTGAATGTTTCATTTCAAGGAGAGCTTGTTATGACTTCTTTTCATGATCAATTGTGGCTTAAATAAATTAGAGATGTTTAGGTTCTTTTCATGCCTCAAGTTATTGATATTAAAAACAAAACACAAAAGACATAGAATGATAGAGCGAATAATTAAATTTGAATAATAATGATTATGATGCAACATACGTAGGAGTTAATTGATTCCTTTGCTTGTGGACGAGGTTCCAGCTGCTTTCTTCAATGCTAGAAGGATATTCACTGCCAACTTTATAAGTCGCTTGAATTTCACATATGAGCAGGTTTCCCTTAACTCTATGGGTCTCTCAGCTTCCATATACGAGCAGGTTGAATATCCAATATATCGGTTCCTCAACATCCATACAGAAGTGGGTTGAATCTTCATTTCGCAGGCTACGTGAGGTCCACGTAAGAGTAGATTGAACCTCTGCTCTTTGGATAGAATTGGAACTGCATCTATTAATAGTTGGAAGATCCTTCCCTTGGTTTTAAATCTTGGAATCCTAGGAAAGGATCGCTATATCTAGTGCCTAACGCTCTTATGATGAGAAGAAAGAATAGTTATTGCTAGAAACAACTTATTCTTTATAGTTTATTTTTTTATAATTAATATTTTCTTTTTTTTTTTTGAGAGTTTGTTCCTTGATGATTACTTTCAGCCAATATCATTTCAATGGTCTGATTCATTTCAGGTTCCATGGATGGATTCATAAATAATTTGATCCCTTTATGATTGATTGATGATTGTTGAGTCATCGTTTGATTATTTAATTTCTGATATACATATATAGATATTTAAAAATCAGATGGAAATTGATCACAGTAATGTTGGTTATTAGCTGCTTTTCATTTCATTGCCTTCCAATTCATGCCAGATGTAGTCGTTTTCAGACTTTCAGCTGTCGCGTCCCTTGCGTTACGAAAATCGTCGGCTGAAATAAAATGAGAGCTTGAGCAGGCCTGCTGCTGGTAGGTGATGATGATTTCATTGATTTGATCGGTCAGGTCGATCGGCTGCAGGTGCGATGTGACAACCGAGGCCCTAGAGCTATATAGATTTTTATTTGGCGAACAAGGTTATAGATGTCGGAAAGATCAAGAAAGAGAATATTATAGTTTTTATGGTCATAAGTTCTGCCTAGATACTAGATGGTAGCAGAGAGAGAGATGACATACTATTTCTTTTGTTACAGCATCTCATTGATGGAGCTTATTGAGTTTGGTAATGCTACTCCGGTATTATTATTAGGAAGCGGAGTTCCGGGCTTGAATTCCCAGAGCTTGAACTTTGTCATGCATGCTTCTGCATCGAGTGAAGGAAAGAAATCATGCATTAAGTTGAAACTCCCTCTTCTTGAAAGGTTTTGATCAAATCTTGCTTGTTCCTCTCAGGTTCCCATTTTGTTGCACGCTAAAATGCATCATTCCTATTATCTTTAAATTTTAAGAAGTCAGCATCAGAGCACTAGTTGGAATTTCAGAACTCTTTATTCGCTCGTCTTTCTGAAAAAATAAACGCTATGACAGGATGAGCCTCTGCCGAATACTAGATAAGGGTGGGTTTTAAGCTAGTTCCCTTCCATCAAACCGTACCAACTCTCTTATATCAAAGCAAAACAGACACTTGTACCAACCTGCGTGTTTTGTATTAAAGCAAAACATTCTTTTAAATTGGAATTAAGATATAGAATTTCTTCATTCATATCCTAATTTATATCTCATCTACCTCTGTTCTAGGATAATTTATTCTGCAACCAAATAGAACCTCAACATAATTTTAGTTGATGCAATTATTTAACTTAAAGTACAGAAAATAATTAAAAAAAAATCCTCTACCTCTGTCAGAAATATCTTTACAAAATAATTAAGATGGAAAAGATGGGGATTTCTGAACTGGCTCGCATCAAATGCAAGCTGTCCAGGTCCTGGCGAGTACAATGTGTTCTTATCCAAAACGACCTACTCCAAACCAAAGCTGATAAGCTGGCGGTGGTCGCAGCACCGACGAAACGAACAGGACAAGCACACTGTGCTTGGTAGACGACAGCGGAGGCCCACAGTGACCCGTACAAGCTCGGCCATCTCGCATGGTTTCGTTTCTAAAAAAAGGATGATTTTTCCAGCAAAAAAGAGAGAGGATGATTCGTATATTTGGATGCATGCATTTGGACAGGCTCGAGAATGCAGTGCCAAAAGGATACCTGTTTATCTTCTTCTTCTAAAGCATTCATCACATGCAGCCACTCAAAGTGTACGATGATGTTGGTTCGTCATTGTTTGCCCCGATCATTGATGCAGTTTTCTCCTGTTATCACAGAAAAAGATAATAAAAAAAAGTTGGTCTCGAGAACAAGCCATCTAATTTGCCTGTAGAAAAATTTGAGGGGACCCAGATTGGGCTGATGGGTTGCTATCGTTCATGTGAAATATAATCTCAAGCTCATCATTTCTTCTATTCTCTTTCCGGTAGGATGAGGCCTATAACATACGAAGTAGGTGACAAAACGGAGGGTGGACTTTCCCAACTCCTAAAATTTTCTTGAACATGGAATCAGAATCCAGATCTCTGGAACAAAACGGAGGGTGGCACCTTTGTTTCGAGCTCTTGCATTCTTTTTTAGAAGTTTATTACTTCGCACGCAATCTATGGAATTTTTTCTTTATCTTTATTACTAGCATTTTCTTCTTCCTGGAGTGGAAAGTGAGGTAATTTTAAACATTATCGACACAATACACTTCAGTGCAGCCATGGCTTTTCAGGCCAGGGGATTCATGGGACCATTTTGGCATGACCGCCAGCTCCAGAGGCCATGACTAGCCCATGAATTAGAACAGGAGCACTAGCTAGCTGCCTGTAGTTCTCAAAAAGCAACACTCATAAACACTTCGACGAAAACAATATAAATCCAGACACGAATTTAGGGCCAGAAGATGCATGGGACCATTTAGGTATGACCACCAGCTTTCGGAGGCCATAGAGTCGGACCGGAAGAAGTAGCTGCCTGTAGGTCGCAAAAAGCAACTCTAACACTGTTTGTAAACACTTCGACAAAAACAACTAACAGCTAGGTATCACAGGGTTTATAAATCCAAAAGCTGGATCAAAAGAAGATGAAAAAGGCACTGCAATTAATTCTACTTATGCTGGCATCATATTTCCAAGATTCTACATCTATTTCAAATTCTAGAAGCAGATTCATGACATGTCTTGATAATAAAACTTCTGTCTGTTGTTCCGATGAACAGCACTTCTATCTGAAACCATACAAGAGATTATATTGATAGCACCAAACACTAACAAACACATCTAAATACAGAGACCAAAACTCACATGTGCCGCAACAAAAGAACGTCGCTCCTCTGAACAACTTTAGTATGAATGGTTCATGCTGCACCAGTTATCATCAAGCAAAATTTGAATAAACCTGGTGCAAAATAGCCAGCCAACAAGAAGATACCTTATCCTTCTGGATCATGAAACCACCTCGCAGATTTTAGCATCAAGAGATGCCATCTAAGTTGGTGGAGCTGGAAATCTATTGAGCAATCACCATTAGCTAGTATTTGGCGAGTTTACTTTGACCATCTGAACTGGCTTTTTTGAGATACGCCACTTGTTTCTTCCCATTGTCTCTTCTTGTTCGAGGAGGAGTGCCTGGTGCTGTCAAACGAGAAATATTCTGAATGGATTCGGTTTCAGGATCGTAATGCTGGGAAGCCAGGTAAGTGAGAGCTGTAACCACATCAGCAATAAGGGGCCTCAAGGTAGGTTGCTCCTGAACACACATTGCAGCAACAGCGAGTGCTTGGTACAAGCCCCTCACCGGGTAATGGCCCTGAAGCTGGGGGTCAGGCCATTTGCATAAATTTTCTCCTGTCTTTGAACAGAGGTCGTGCCTGCAACGAAATATGAGGACATTCACATGGATCCCACAGAAAAGCGCCAAAGCAAGGAACAAGCTTCCGCAACAACAATGAAAGAATAGACTAAGGATTTTCTCCGTACAGAAACAAACCATGAAGAATAATCAAAAAGAATAAAAAGAGACGTGAACAGTAACTGTGAAAACAAAATTGCTTGAAATATGTTTTAATATAGCTGCTCAAGCTTCCATTCCACTTGGACCGCCAACAATTATACCAGATGCTATGCTTCAAATCCAAATATCCAATCCATAACTCAAACCAAATAAGTTTTTTATTTTATTTTTTTTAAAATTTTTTTTTGTTCTTTTGTTGGGGGGGGGTCCTACTAGGCTGAAAATAGCTAAAAGTGGTTACAGCAAACCATAGTGATATAAGAACCAAAGAGTACCTCGCACGATTTTTCTTTTCATGGATAGAAGAAAGCTAAAATGTTTGAAATCTGAGATCCTGTTGTTCTCAACAAAATCATGAAATAATATTGAACGCTAAAATCGACAGACATAAGAGAATTGTATTTAATATTGAATGCTAAAGCAAGCGCTAACAACAGATATCTGGTCTGCCTACAAAATCACGAGGGAGGGAGCGAGAGAAGGGGGAGAGAGATCTTACAAACATGAGTGCAAGTATCATTTTTCTTTGCAATAAAAGCTAGTAGCAAAATTCGATGCAAATTTTGGTGCAACTTCCCGATGGTCAAGTCAGAAGACAATATCAAATTTGAGTTATACAGTTCAATGGATTCTGAAGATTCTACAGACCATCATTGAGTCACACAGGAAAATCTTAGCATAGAAAACATAAATGCAGGATAATGAAAGGAGATTTAATTAATTACTGGCAACAGTGACAAATTTAGATAGCGAAAAGACAAGAATCTCTTACCCAAGCAACTAGATTTTGCTCCCCGGCAGCTCTAGAGTTGTCAATAGCTTTCCGTCCGGTGATAATCTCTAAAAGAACAACCCCCAAAGCTATAAACATCAGATTTCAATGTTAGTTGTCCGGTCATTGCATACTCAGGTGCACAGTATCCATATGTACCCATCACCCTGGTTGAAACATGAGTCTTGTCACCAACAGGGCCAAGCTTTGCCAGCCCAAAGTCAGATAACTTGGGATGAAATCCCTCTCCAAGCAAAATATTGGAGCATTTTAAATCACGGTATATGACAGGAGGACTGGCTTTATCATGCAAATATTCTAATCCTTTAGCTGCACCAGCAGCTATTTTCATCCTTGTATTCCAGTCTAGCCGCTTTTTGTCTGACGTAAGATCTGTTGGAAACCAAGAAGAAATGCTCTATTGCGATCAAGCAAGTATGCCCAAAGAAACAACTTGAGCTATAAAAGCCAGATAAAATAATTTAACAATGAGTTATTGCAGAGTAATATACCATGAAGATGGTCTTCCAATGATCCTAATGACATGTATTCATAACCAAAAGCCGTTGATCACCATCGGCACAGTAGCCAATCAAGTTCACAAGGTTAGGGTGGTGAAGTAGACTCAACATCAAACTTCGACAAGGAACTCCCTGTTTCCTTGCAATCCATTATGATCAAGCTGCTTTATAGCCACAATCTGTCCAAGACAATAATATTGATCCATGAGTGTCAGAAGCCCAACACATGTAACAAGAAAAAGTATATCATCAGACCTCTTTTCATTATGATTTTTTTTTTTTGAAAAACATTTACTATACATGTAAAGCACAATAATGCTATATTCACAAATACTTAAGGACAATGCTACATATATTTTTGATGCAAGACAATGCTATATATATTGCTAAAGTCGGTTTCACCATTGGCTATAATTATAATTAATGCATCATGAGAAAGGATGGGCAAACATCTCAAAATTACAAAAAATGAGAAGTTCAAAATTGAAATCTTATAATTATTCTTAAGTTCTAAATCACCTTGTAATTCAAGACTAGGCTGAAAGTTTATCATAGTCCAATGCAAGGATAATAAAATAAATAAAGCAAGTATAGCACAAAACTGACCTGGTTTACATTCTCCAACCTTCCTTTATAAACTCGACCAAACCCTCCCTCCCCCAAAAGGCAATCAGCTCTGAAATTTCTGGTTGCGGCAGCCAATTCACGAAATGCGAAGGTCTGGGCAGCAATATGCTCAGAACCGTTGTCCGACATTTTCTTCTTTCCATTTAATGAACTCTTTTTCTTCATATTGGATGCAGAATTTGGCTTTGAGTTCTCTGTTAACTGGCAATCAAAACCATCTCCACAACAAGCATGTAATGGAAAAGGAAAAAGAAACGCAAGCAGCGATAAATGCCAGAGAAGTATGCGATGCTCTCTACACTCTATATGATAGAAAAGAACATCGCTGTTTCACAAGTTCTAAAGCATAAGGCCCCAAAGAAGGATTGGAGCAACAGCATCGAATAAAAAAGCTCAAGAACTACATCTCTCTATAAATAGAAATAATATAAGCTTCCAATGTCAAATTTTCAATACATTCACCCGACAACAACACATTATGTACTCTCCCAAAATAAACACATAATTAATGAAAAAAAAAACACTATGGAGAAACCGTTTAAGTATAATTAGTTTAGCTCTCATGACATTAAGCTCTAATTCCCATCATTCAAGTGAGTGGTCAAACATGAAACAAAACTTATTTGTTGACTTGCGCTACAATAATTTGGCCACCTGGGTATAATGTTCATCAAAAAAATTGAAATTAATCCACAATCAAATCATTGGAAACTTACGGTGCCCCATCAGTTAAGACCCAAAAGGAAACTACGCCAAAAATCATCTATCGAATATCAAATACAATGCCCTCATCAAACATGATGATTAAAAACAGAATACCGTATCTCCCCTCAAAAAGGATCTTTCTTTCAACAAAAAATCCAAAGGTGATTCTTTTGGACGATTACAACATTTTTTTCCTCCCAAGCCCCATCAAATACCTTCTTCCAAGCCGATACAGATATACTCGAAGAGAACCATGTCGAGAGAATAGGATGGAAACACCCTTTTCAACACCAAACCAGGATCCGATAGCCAAAATTGCATTCAACAATTCAACTTTCTTTTTCAAGAAAACACAGACAAATCATCAGATTGCATAACTCCGTCCAAAAAAATCCAATCTTTCAGCTCGAATCGGGAACTCAGATGAAAGACCAAAGAAAACCCAACTGGAGACAGAACAAGAAAACCCTAAACCAACGGCAGCGATTCGAAGTACCTGAGGGGGGAGCAATCTGATCCTTCCTTCTGGTCTTTTTGGTGGCCTTTCCGGAGCAGGGGAACCACCCCATCTCCACCTCCCTTCCGCTTCCTCTCTTCTGGTGAGAGAAGAAGCGAGGCCTAAAAAGAGAGATTGGAAATGATAAGAAGAGTAAGAGAATGGGAATAGAAGCTGAAGACCACAAAAGATTTGATTTTTGATCAAAGATTATATAGTTGTCAGTAACTTCACTGTTGTATTATAGACTTGAATCAAATCAAAAATATTAATTTAACGTAGGTCTTACGCTTAACTTGTGCGTCCAGAAAATTTGTTTGACTAATTAAAGAAAATCTTACGTATGTCAAACGCGAGACACTTGGTATGCATCCAACTAAAAAAAATAGTGCTTTCTTACGGACACGTGTAATCCACGTGTCAGTAAAGTGTGAAACTATTCTTGCTTTCGGTTTTGACGACCACTATTTTACGAAAAGTAAACACTACAGCAGCGCCAAATTTCTACCCAACAAAAATTACACAGCTTTGTAGTTAAAAAAAAATAAAAAGCTTGTCCATCACTCTTGTTTCTTTCCTCCTCTCTTCTTTTGCCCCAAAGGAATAGTAGTCTGTCTTTTTCTTGTTAGAATGGAAGAGAAGTTTTTGTGCACACATCTTGGGATTTAGATGCATATGATATGTCTTAATAGCATTATTTGCTCAACTTGATACCATTCTAACCGAATCTTACTGCTACTACCTAAAAAGCTGCTCTATTTAGCACTTACTACTCATTGCCTTCTTTCTTCTAGAGTGGTGAGATGGAGAACGAAAAGGGGAGATGTAAGACCCAAAAAAAAGAAGATCAGAAAGCTTTATGATCGGCGAAAAGAGCGTCAATATAATAATTTATGACAAATAAGGAAACAATATAATTTTTATAATTTTATATTCTAATGCTACTTGAAGCCAAGGTAATGAAAGGAATTGTCCAACCTCTTGTTCTATGTGTTAGATATAATAGTTACATCAGCAGTTAATGTTTTATAGGCATATATTTATTTATTTGGTATAAACTTGATGGGCACATTTCAATGACAAGCTGAACCGATGCTCCTTAGCAGGCACGCAAGAGATTTTTCAAAAGTGAGTGCCTTAAAACCAAAATCTCTGCCTTGGTTCGAAGCATGAAAGCGAATCCAACTTGAATCAGCAATTCAGACTCAAAAATAATTTCAAAATATGCAAAAAAAAAAAAAGAAAAAAACATCCAGCTCATTTAAACTCGGTCCAACCAAACTTTTTTTTAGTTTTTAAATTTGCTCTGTAAGTTAAGACTTTAATTTGCATGTTTTAATATTTGAATTATTAAAAAGTTAATCAATCTTGAAGCTAAGCTTGAAATCAAGCGTTAGCTCAAGCTCAAACCTAGCTTAGTTCAAGTTTGAATTAATTTTTGACACGACTAAGAGTTTACAAGCTGCTTGCTTAGGCACACCTTCGACTTGATTTGAAATTAGGCTTGAATTGAGATTAAAATAGTACTAAACAAACCAAGCTCGAAGAAGCATTTCAAACTCCAAATTAGTTTCAAGCTGAGCCTGATCAGACCCAAGCTCAATCAAGCGCGGCTCATTTACACCTCTACTCTATTGTTGTTGATGATATATTTTGAAGAGTTCTTGATGATATACAAAAGTCATGTTTCTTTCATTTCTCTCCGTCTTTTTTTCTATAATTATGATTCTGTATTTAAACCCTGATAAGCTCTAAGATAGCCCAACTGAATGCCACCGGGCGTCTCAGCCTCAGAAAGCTACTGCTAAGTAAACAACGCAGTGGTCCTGCAGACCATAAAATACATTCAACTGCTGCACTTGAACGTTACTTTGCATTGGATCGCCCACAAAAGCTACGTAGCACCACAAATCAAGCACATCAAGCCACCTAAACATGAAGGCGTATATATTATTTTTTCCATCACCACCTTGAGTCATGGCTGTGCTGCTGCTGCTGCTGCTTATAATTAGTTATTTACAAACTCTCTATGCTTCCAATTCAAACACGTAGTTTCCCATCCAGAGAACTCTTTACCAAAGGAGAAGCCATTCCAACCTCATTTCATCGGTTAGTTGTCAGGTATTTCTTTCCCACCCATTCTTACTCCTCAGGAATTTTCAGAAGCCATGCAAAAAATTGAGGCCCAAAAGATATTTAAAAAAAATAATTTAGACCTCATTCGCACTCTTCACATCCAAGAGTAAAACAGTCATTCATGAATCCATTTGAAGGTAATAAAAGATCCCTAAATCCTTTATGATGCTTTAAATTTGTGGTTCTTTAACTCCTGGGCAGGACAGAATTTTGTGAGCCCAAACATCGGTTACCTATGTATTATTCTTTAACAGGTGTATTTGGTGCAGTATTGCATAAGATCAACCTCCCAGGCCCCTACACAAAGGGCTGCAACAAATCGGAGACAGCAAAAAGAAAATAACAAGCAGTAATTCTACCAATGCAAAATGTCTTCTGAGACTCGTGGCTTCAGCTTTTTGGCACTCCAAAAAAAAAAAAAGTGAAGGGTTCATAAGTGTGTAATTAAACTTGCTTCTCCCCTTTAAGCAAGAATCTTGAGTTCTTGCATTGATATCAATTGAAAACGTACCTATTTTCAGGAATTAGTGATGAAAGTCCCACGGGCACTTGTTAAAACAAATGGTCATCTGGAAGCATGTGAGGTTAACATTACCAGTTTATAAGCATCATTTCCAGAAAATAAATGCTTGGTATCAAACAAATCGATTACAAGAAAAATCTAAGATCAAAAGCTTGCGGAAGTACACGGTGTTAATGCATCAAGCTGCATGGAGGGCCTACTCATAACATGACATGAAATTAAAAGCAACGACCATGGTATACAAACAAATTGAGACTGAAGACATTGACTCACCTCTCATAATATTTACAGATCTGCACATATGAAAGGACTATGTTGGTTCAAGTAGAATCTGCTCTCAGATGATAACTCTGCCCAACAATATTGAAAACAAAGAGAGGATGGGTAATTCAATATGCAGCTTAGATAGCTTCATTGACATCCTAAACCAGTAAGAATGAATTTATACAGATAGCGATAAAATGAAATGTCATTCTCAGAATAAAAGGCAATTATAAAATGCAATTGTAATGAGAAGGTACTCTTCATACCAATCTTTGTAAAAAAGCAGAGCCTCTTCTAATACCAATAAAATACACAGTTTAATGGGAAAGAAAAGGCAAACAAACCCTTGACGACAGAGTATTATGAGCTCGGGTAGCACCAAACTTCTAATTAGTTGTCTACATCAGCTATACTGATTGATATAGCTAAAACAAAGATGAAGTTAACCGTTTTTGCTACGTTGCAACCATGCAGAGCCTTTAAGAACATAAATAACCGTCTTTGATCATCAAATCTCTTTCCAGGTTGAAGATTGCTTGATTTTGAAAAGAGACATCGCATCCTGTCAGGTGGATCGTCAGATAAATTTCAATCCATGCTTTCCCTTCCTCTCTTTTTTTCGAGTGTTCTAGTTGTGCCTGGAGTTGTTAAGGCCTCCGGCATCAGGGTAGGAAACACCTAGATTTGTCTTTCTAGCTGGCATCTCGTGATTATGCTTTCCCTCATATGTTGTAACAAAAGATCCCGATTCATCTGATGCCTTCTCCACATACTTACGCACGTTACATTTGGGACTGGTGCATCTGTAGTAACTTCTGCAAGAATAAATCCATTTCATCAGCAGATACAGTAGTTGATGGTCCAATAAATCAGTAGATGATCAAGCATAACTGAGGCAGGAATATTCACAGCATCCAATGAGAAAAACAACTTGCATCATAGCTTAGAAAGAGTCTGATTACAAACTACAGCAATGCAGATCAACTTAAACATCATTTAACCATCAAAACTAAATATGAAGCACTTCATACACATATGCATATTACATACAACATTACATGCACAGACACATATATACATACATATATATATATGTCCATGCATATGAATGGTGTGACTGTGCTGTAATAGCTGTTATCTTCTGTCCCTCCCATCACTGATAGTAAATTATCCAGGATAATCTCTCGACCGCTAGCCTAATAAAAGAAACATCAAGTATTAATTTACCTTGGATATGGATTTCCCTTCACAACTTTCTGTCCATATTTTCGCCAATGAAAGCCATCCCCTGAGACATCAGATTCTATGGAAGTCTGCGTTTTAGAACGAGGCTCTGCAGCACCTTCTGTTGCTGCACCTGCTCCACTGACTTGATCCTCATTCTTCCTGCAATGAAAGAGCATTTTAGGCATGGAATAATTTCCTAAACACACTTCATAAGTTGTACATGTGCTTATTCTTCTGTACTACGTAAACATAAACAATAGTCAAACGATCTGTTTCGTTTTCCTTTCTAGAAAAATTCTCACTTTGGACCACCTAAATGAATGAGAGTAGTCACTATCCTTCACAGTACACAATTTAGGATGAGTGTTTTAAGTCACCAGTATATCCAATGATTGAGGCATCTAAATGTGGTGGGATGTGCCAATTTTAAGGGGAAAACATCCATATGGCATAAGCAGTACAAGCATACACATGCATGTCTGAGGCATGAGCACCAAGTATGGGTAATGAGCATGCTAGTGCAAGTTATCCGCATGATTTTGATGGCTTAAAATTTATCGGTTACACTTTCTGGATAAGATTTTTGCATTTTATGAAGAGCCAACTTATTCGATGCATGCTTCAAAGAATTCATATCAAGCCCATGAATGCTTTCCTCCCTTTGAGAACAAGCCTACAGAAGTTGGTAACTCAAAAAACCATACATATGAGACTTGTAAAGCAATCACTACATACCTTCTCTTATAATTAAGCTTGTCATTGTCTAAACTAGCTGTTCCACTTCCAACCTCAGAGGCCCCACTCAGTCCACCAGCAGCATCAGGATTCTTGGTAGCGCTATTATATGATGCAGCAAGAAGAGGATCATGAGAAAATTGTGCCTGCCCAATAAAAGAGGAAGCAACTGGAAAACTTATTTCGTTGTCATTCTCCACTCGTCCATCAGATACATTCCCCTCAACAAGATGGCTGTTCCACAATGGATTGCCACTCTCCCTCCCAGGCCCTTCAGAAGCAACGGCTTGGCCTTGTGACCCCGACGAGAGTCGCTTGGGGGGCTGAGGCTTAGGATGATTGTGTTCGCTTCTGTAGACAATTTCAGCTATCTTCCCATCAAGTGATCTCTCAACCTTCTTCTTTACAGGACAACTTGGATGTGTACATTTATAGTAACTTCTTGGGTATTCGCTTCCTTTCACTTGCTTCTGCCCATACTTTCTCCAGTTATACCCGTCGTAAGAACGCCGATCTCCACTAGTCGTTGGTTGTTGAGTTCTTGTATCTTGTTCTGTGTTCGGAGGCGCAGAATTTGAAGGCTCATGAATGCGGTCCATTTCCATGTGTGAAGGTGAATCCTGATGACAGTCGAGAGCAGGCTGGTACTGGAATTGGCGATTTGCTTGCTCCAGAACAGCTTTAGTTGTGCGTTGATGACCGGCGTCAGAGTTTCCCTGACACAGAACAAAATTACTGCATTTATGTTGTAATAACAGCATCGCACATAATAGCTATTAAAGTGTGAGGGAGCTTCCATTTCATGTTTCCTCAAAATAGGTGCAAATGATCATCAACTGTGGAAGAATTCATCGCCATTTTGGTAGTAGAAAAATAATCAGAAACTTCACTAAGAGACATCCAGAACGCATATGAACTAAGAGTTTCAAGGTGAATTGTTTGCGAACCAGTCTGAAATCAATAAATTTGACCTATAATATATTCATGGAACCAACTAATCGGCGTTATACTTCAACAGAGACGACATATAAAAGAGAGCATACTGACCAGATTTGCCAAGAGAGCAGCAGTAGTCCTTGAAACAACTTTTGCGACAGGTTTGTATAAGATAGTAGTATTATACTCTGCTTCCGAAGTTGTAGTTGATGCCTTATCAGGTAAGCTCCAAGCTGCCGATTTAGATATGCTATCCTGCAGTTGTATTATTATTGATAAAAGCCAGGTAATGCAATGATAACAAATGGAACGTCTATAAAGGAGCAAGATAGCACTCAATTTTATTTAATTGATATCCTGTCTCACCGAAGATGAAGCAAGATTTGGTGAGGGTTTAAATCTCAGAGTCTTTGGCCTGATGGCTGCTGTGGCCTCGGCAAATGAAGTCGCAGGAGAAGCATTCATGGCACCAGCAAGGAGCTCTGAGAAGGACCCGAGATTAGGGTAAGGCCTAGAAGCCACAGGTTTAGCCACAACAATCTTCTCCTCATCTCGCATTTCCCCCAACATCAACTTGGTAATACTACAATATGGCAATAAAACTCAAGCAAAAGACCTCAACAGATCTGAAATTGCTAGCATGTTTTTCTCCAGACAAATCTAATATGAAATGCAACTTAATTTCCTAGGCTATCTAAGAAGTAACTGTTCTTGAAGTGGATCGCTGTAGTGCTGCCTCATTCTTGTATTTATGTTATTCACACCTGCAAAAAAATACTGCTGCTACTGGTCAGCAGAGAGCAAGCCATTTGTTGCACCCTACTCTGAGTCAAAAAAAGAGCAACATAACAACTCTTATTTTCAGTCAGAGACTCAGACAGGACTCCAGAGAGTAACAGTACCCTTCTTCCATGAGGAGGAGGATCTGCTATTTAATGTTGGGAGGCGTTTCCCAAGTGTTCGATATGGGAAATTCTTCTATCATTTCTATGAAATAATTCATGACTCCATCGCGACAGTTAAAAAAACACACTGTAATTTTTTTTGCCGATCTACTTCTCAGTGTGTCTTGAACATTATGATATGAGATCAACCATAACAATCAGAAACAAATGTTGCAGTTTAAAATAGTAACAAAAAAGATAGAAAAAAAAATTCATCAAGTGCAACATGCAATGAATATCTAAAGTATCCTGCAAATTCAAATGCAAATAACATATAAAGCTCATGCAGCCCAACCAGCAAGCCCTCCTTAGTCACCTTCTCCTTCTGGAGAATGAATATTTGCCCAAACTTATTTAAGCAGAAGATATATAGATAATCTTATCTTAAAAAATCCTAGATGACTTGAGATGCTGACTTCATGTTTAATAATTCCTACCACAATAAATGCAGCACAGATACGACGTCACTCGGTACTCGGTAGCAAGTGTAAGTTCAAATTCTTACACTGCAATTAGCCTTGGAATTTTTAGATGCAGAAATTAACAGAATCTGACAAGAAGAAGAGCTACAAAACAAAACCAAACAAAGATATAGAAGGATCTATTCCTACGCTGAAAGTAACTTGAATTCGGTGTAACAGAAACACACCTAGAAGCTTGCAGACCAGGCGGCAACTCCTCTTTCATCTTTCTGAGAAGAAGAACAAGAGCAAACGCAGAAACTAAAAGAAAAAGAGAGAGGGGGGCAAAACAGCAGGCTGACGCACGTGACGTTCACGTGCTCAGCCTCTAATACCTCGGCCAATAGAGGGGAGCGGGCTGGCGCCGGGAGCCGAGCCTCTTGACGCTGACAAAGGGATGATAACAAAGTATTCTTTCTGGAAGGACGAGACGACCAGAAGAAAAGCCTGAGATGAGAGAGCTGGCTGTCAGACCGTTAGGTTTGAAAAATGATGATGATAATAATGAGTAATATAAAGGAGTAAAAAATTAATAATCCGAAATCCTGCGCCTCTGCATACCTAGTTGGATCGAACTATATCGGGTACACAAAAGAACAAGATTTTGTTTAAGAAACAAAAAAAAAAAAAAACTCCTCCTGGATTCCATAAATAATTTATGTAGAAAGTAGTGACATTTGGCTTCCACTGATGAGAATGAGAGGAAGTTCAGTAGGACGATTTCATCCCGAGCTGCCGTGGCTCCGACAGAAATGAGGTGATGAAAGCAGGGCCAAACTAATCACTGCCGTGTCGGTGCAATAAGCTGTTGTCTCCGACGGCAGTGTTTCCAATGGAGTTCAAGTCCTCCAAGCGTCCCTCGAAATTTTAATTTGGGACGTAAAGTTAAATTTTCGGGTGCTCTAATAAGGAAAAGCAGTTGTTTCTGAGATCAGATGGCTATGAAATTTTTCATTTCCATATGACAACATAAATAGATATTAAAATGATTTAAATCATAGAAATGGAAATATTTCCGGGAGTGGGAGAGAGGTATGCGTCTTTTTAGGGAGAATTATTTGGTGAGAAAGTTTGGTAGGAGCTTGAGGAGGAGACGCCGCCCCCTACAAACTTCAGCCTTAAGTGCACCGACACGTGGAACCAAGCTAAGGAACCCTACGAAATTGGACCGTTGGATGGCTCGACACGTGGCTCATCGTAGCAGGAGGGCAGACGGGTCACTCGGTGTCACGGTCTTGGGTCCGGCTGTATACCCAGCTGCGTGAGGAACGAACGGTCAACGGGTTGACTGGTAGATAGATAGCCATGCACGTGCTCTAGAAATAAAGTAGAACGTGGGGAGAAGAGAGAGCACCAAGAAAGTTATAAGCCTGTTTCTTTGATGGTGGGAAATGTAGTTATTACGCTTTTTAAATTTTAAAATTTTTTAACTAGAGACAATTTGATAAAATCGATACTCACAGAATAATAAATTAAATCTGCATTTATATCATTTTTTATTTATTTATTTTTGGCGACCATAGAAGAGAAGCAAATTCAGAGCATTCCATTCACCCTCCCTCATGATCAATGTCACCCTCCCTCATGATCAATGTCGAAGAGTGAAGACTTACAACCATGTCAATTATTATGAAAGAAAAAGATGATGTCCGATCTAACAAAACATTTGCTATCCATAACCATGACAAAGGTTGTGGTAGACCCGTGGAAAGCGTCAACAATTTGATAACATGGTGAAGACCAAGCAAGATTTCTGCACCATGACCGATCACTACTGGTTTCAATGGATAAGCTTTCATGCAGCGCATAAAAGGCCCTAATCATCCTCACATTTTAACAAACATTCCAGAAAGGACACATCCAGTAGCACTACGAGAAGGCACGTCATTATGCTCGCAAAATAAAGTTCGCAGTAAGACATCAAAACCTGCCACAGTATACCACATTTCACCCCCATGTAAACTCTAGGGTAGAGAAACCTATCAATCATTTTTGACAATCATGCAAAAAGAAACAATGAAAGCATGGATTGTACCGGCATCACACATGAATTTTAAACAAATAAATACCTGCAATTGACTGAAGAAAATTTACTGCCAGGACTTCCAAGCAAAGCAACATATATACAAGTAGAACCTGGGCCGGCATACGAGCTTCCAAAATGAAGCACCGGAAGCATGAATTATACTGGAATCACTCATGAATCTTAAACAAAACCAAAATCCCCATAATTTGACTGAAGAATATTTACAGTCAGGACATCCAAGCAAAACACCATATATTCACTCCAAGTGCGAAAAATTCACCATACATAATAATACCAAATAGAAGCCTCAGCAAATCCTTTAACTAAATCATGCTCAACGGCATCCATGCCTAGCATATCAGGAGTCAGCTACAACGTGCTTAAATTGATATTTTAGACTGCCATCTGCGCTTAAATGCAGTAAAAAGAAAAAAAAAACACAAAATAAATTACCAAGAGCACATACTACAATCTTCCATAAACTGGCTTCTACATTTTGATATCATTCAGACAAACAGAAGGAAGACAGGAAATTACAAACACAATCCACAAATGACACTAACGATCATCCACCTTGCCATCATCCTCCATGATACCATCATCAGCAGCATGCCTGCAGTCAGAATCCAGATGATAAAAATATAACAATATTTAATTTTCTTTCTGTGATTGAAAGGATCTAAATTGCCTGACAATATCATAAGAACCATGGAGAGGAAAACTTAGAACTCAAAATATCAAATAATGGAAGGTGGAAGACCGACAAAGTTGACAGCGGCCAAACTTCACCTTTTTTCTCCTTCCGGAATAAGCAAATGGAATGGGTCCTTAAACTACTGACTTAAAGTGTCTAATGCCGGAAACAGGATGCATTTTGAATTTTTGATGATGACTAGTTGATGGATACTATCTAGATGAATCCAATGAACATGAGACAAGTAGAACCATCATCACTAAAAGTAGTGCGCTTGGAAACTGGAATCTACCGGAGAGTGAAATGCTCCCACATCAGATAAGCAGGGGACTTTAGGCAGCCTCGAATATACATAGCCCCAACCTCTGATTAGCTTAAGCTTTTCGGCTGGATTGCTAACATGGTATCAGAGCTAATCGTCCATTTTGTACCTTCCAAAGTGTTGCCCTTTTTCAGGTTTCATCCCGCAGGTTCTCCACGTGGGAGAGGGTGTTGGAGAGTGCAATAGTCCACATTGGATAGGCACAGGACTTTACGTAGCCTTAAATACACATGGGCTCATTCTATCAGCTTAAGTTTTTGGGTTCAACTGCTAACAGCATCCCCCTCCAAAACCCTATGCTGGAGACCCATCAGACACTAGGATAATCATGAAGTTGTGTCAGCAGGTTTCATAGATTGGCGAGGAGCTGGACACTACCAACATTGAGTTTGACCATCTGGTTTCATGTTCGAAGTGAGCATTTGTTCTTTTTTAAAGATTTGTCAAAGATGCAGGTATTAAAATAAACTTGTGAAATGTTATTTTTTTTCAATATCCTTAAGTTAATCAGAGAATCTGGATGAGATACGTATATACTGAAAGGCCTCAAAAAAATATCATTTAATATTTTCTATTATAAAATATCTAAAAATATATGTTATTCAGTTAGCATATTGTATCCTGCATATCCACATCTCTCTATTTCATCCTCTTGCCGAGCTAGACAATTGGTATGCATCTGAAGTTTGAACCTGATTCTTGTATCCATGCCCATTTAACACCAACTAAAACAACTGAATCAAAGAAAAGGTAGCTGAGTAACAAAGAAGAGACATATGAGGGCATTTTACAAGACACCATACTGAAAATAATGCATCTGATTTGTTTTTATTAGAAAAATAAAGATGCTAAACCTGAATATATACCTCCAAGATGTTGTCAAGTTCCGTGCTTTTCTGTCCAACTGAATGTTTTCTAAAGCATTTGAAGCTCGAATCACATCTTCTGAAAGCTCATCAGCATCATATCTCCAATTGTATTCATCCTTCCGGATGCTAGAAGCTGAGGAGCCTAATCTCCTGTCTGAAGGCAATAATGTTAGAGATAAAAGGTAACATAAAAAACAGCAGACTAGTTCCATAGATATATGACAGTTTGTTAGTTACCTGCTGACTGGGAAACCGGGACTGGCCTATCATATCCATGGACAAAATATTGAAACAAGTCAGAGAGGTTCAAAAACAGTGTCATGAGACATGCAAGACTTTCACATTTACCTTCCCAATGGAGGTAAGCCTCCAGCAACGGATGATGATGATGGCCTCCGAGTGTTTCTGGGCTCTGTGTTTGACACAGAGTCAGTCTCCATATTGATTATTCTCCTTCCTGCCGCTCTTGCTTGAGACAAGTTCTGTTTAGCATGATTCAGAAATTGAGGGGGGAAAGCAACGGTTATCTAAGCAATACACTTGGTAATTCCACTTGTCAATCATAAGAACCACATGAAGGCAATGAAATAGATACTGAATATACCAGAAAAGAGGCTGACACTACATTCAGCATGCCCAGTGTGTCTCAAAAGGTAAGAGATGACAGCTATTATAACCAACAAAGTAACTTTTGCCATCAGTTTTTTAAAATATTAACAAGCACAGCACCATCATGAGAAACAACAAAATGTCCTGTCAAAATTTCATAGATCACAAACTGACCACAACCAACATCTAAATATATACAAAAGATGGGGAAAAAGGGGATTGAATCTTATATTTAGAGCCCAAATTTCCCTCAGTCCTCGTATAACCAGCTGTCAGACAAGAGAAGGTGAAATGTATTTATTCTGCACTAAAGAGAGCTCAGAATACTCAAAATTGTTTATCAAGAGAGGATACAGTGCAATAACATTGTATGAAAATGGCCTGCATGGCAACTGACAGCTTATTATGAGGTTTTGTTGGGACATTTATTCTTCTTGTTGCAAAGCATAGTAGTCTAGCTAGCTCCAAAGATAGATAGCAATTTGAATGACTCTGGCAAGATCCAAAGAAGGAAAGGAGGAAAGAAGAGGATGGGTTGGTAGTTTTTAGGAGTAAAGTGGGGAGGGGGGGTAAGGGTAACAGTGTATATTGACATGTCAAGAGATACAAAAAGATTTCCAACTTGCAAAGCATGCTGGTATCTAATGTATGGATAATTGAAAAGCCATATACGAGGAAAATGATATTAAGCTCAGAGCAGCAAATTAAATATAGTTGATGTGATCCCTTATTTATTGAAATTATTATAATGAGAAAAACAAATATATAAGCCACATCTTCACTTTAGGAATGGGATTTGAATTAAGGCGGCATTAAACCTACAAGAAAATCAAGTATTTCTCAGTCTTAAAAGAAATCAAGACAGGGCAACCGCTGCAAACTGGTTGCCTTTGTTGCCTTGATAGCTGCTAAAGTATATAAATGTCTTCTTTTTCTTCTTCTTTCTCTTTTTTAATGCAGAGATGGGAGACCCATCAACCACTCATTAAGAAAACGAAGTTGGTATAATCAGGATAATATGAGGACAACAATAAAAGATTGGAAAGGGTTCCGACTTGGGTTTAAGGCAGCAGTCTAGGAGTTTCATGATGAGGATATCGATTTCTTTGACATGTGGTCTGTAAAAGATGGTATCATTCTATTCTTTTATATAGAAATAAGTTTTTTTTTCAATCAAAAGAATCTAGAATGGATTGCCAATGCTAGTATAGGTGTCAATACATGTCCAACATTTGTACCTTAGCTAAACAGAAGTAGTCATTTATCATTGTACAACAGGTAAACTTCTTTACAATTATCTTACACAAAAAACATATTATGAAAGTATACAGATGCATGAAAAGATTGCAACTTGGAATGGACATAACAATTTTTAGAAGCATGCAATCATTAGATAACATTTTCATTTTTAACAAAGATATCACATAATCAGTCGTGTGTATGCGTGAAAATGTGGTTTGAATGTTCAGAACAGATTTCTTCATCATCGCAAAGCCAGCAATTGTCACCACAAAGCCAAGAAAAAAGAAGTTTGGTTTACGACAAAGTTTCCAATATTTATCTGGGTACATCTAGAGTAGCAATGAACAAGATATCTTTTCTTTTTGCATTTATCGGTAAGCTCTTGACAAGATACAACATCAAGTTATAAAAGTATCTTAAAGTGACAAATACTAGCATCATAAGGAGGACTTGTCTGCCTCATTGGAATACAATATTATTCAAAAATTGAAAAAAAAACATTCCTTACAATGATGCTCTGATACCAAAGTTGATGCAGGACAACTGCAAGAAGGAGAGGGAAGAAGGAGGAAGAAGAGAAGATGAGAGGAAAGGAGGAGAACCAGACTTCTCATCTGGCTCTAGCCGTGGCTTTACACTAGGGTTTCAGAGAAGAAGAGGCTATTTTCATTCAATCATTCCATAACTCTAAACAAGTGCATGAACCCATATATATAGGATCACGAAATAACAAAGAGACGCCTACAAATAAAACAATCCTAAAATGAAAATATGCAAACAAGCCCAATCAACATAAAATAAAACAAAATAAAATAAATCAATCCAGCCACAACGAAAGTGGTTGGACCGTCCTTCTGCGACAACTGCGGCCCCGCGTAACAGACGGTTCGGTACTGGTGTCCGCACCACGATGGATGTAAATTGTGGAGAAAAGGGGGGGGGGGTATAGAATCTTTGATAATTCTTGTTTAAACAAGACCTGGTGATGGATCAAAGAATGGAGACTGATCCATTTAATGTTTCACTTCTTGTTCCTTCGTCGACAAAATCCCTCAAGATTTGCTAGCACCATATTGGTGTTAAGGATGCAAAATAGCATATCATAAAAAAAAGGCAACCTATCTGATCACCTGATAAAGTTAGCACCATATCATACAAATCTGACCCTACAAGCATCCTAACTAGACCTAATAAATGTCTCTTAAAATGTGATGCCCTGACGACCTTAACAAGAATGAAAGAAGAGTCTGATCTAAATGAAATGGTGTCACCATTCTCTCAAAGGACGACATTTCACTAACCGGGGATCCATGTCAGATCCTAGGGTCCACAAATGTCCACTATAAGCATGGTGACTGTAAGCACGGTTGGAGCATGTGCTTGGTGCGTTCAACCTTTGCCTTTACATTCCACACCCGAGGAGTTACTTACATGACAAGAGATAGGGGTGGAGATAGATTTTGTAAAATTTGGATTGAACCAAAAAGCCTTCAAACCATGGTACGCCGTACCGGCCCAAACTGGGCGATACAGAACGTACCATACGGTATCAGTATCCAGTACGGATGACGTATCGACATTCGGTACGCCAAAATTTTTTTGCACTGTACCGTGCTGGCACCGTACTAGTGTGGCACCGGTACGAGAATCGGTACCGAGACGGCGAATCTTGTTTCAAACCATACCCAACCAATTTATAATCAGATTAAAAAGATCAAACATATAGCCAACCCAATTATTTTATTTGCACATGTACCCAAATTGTCAACCCACTTGTAGGTTCAATTTTTAGTCCCATACCTTACAAAATTAAAACAAAATGAAGATAAGAAGAGCGGATCTAACGTTGGGCAAAAAAGATGAGATAGATAAACTGTATTAAAGAAACCATGATAAATCCTAAAGATGCTATCCAATCCAGCTCCCTGTTTGGTATATTTCATCCTCCTTCACAATTAACCACACGACCTTCCTAATCACATGAACCCAAGTCCCCCATAACCCCCTGCCAAAGTACCCTTGCTGAAGGAGCGTAGGACCAGGTTTAAGGGTCGGTCCAACCCATGGTGGCCCATCAGATACAAGGGCCAAATCCAAACTCAATCCATTTACAACTGAGTTGATCTCAAGTAACCCAAACACAGCCAATTTGTAGAAAACCCTGATCCAAACCTATTCATTTAAGGCAGGCTGGCAGGTCCAGGCCAAAAATTGCCACCCTTATTAGGAGATGACCTTCTCATTTTGGAGAAAGGAGGAACATTAAGTAGAAAAGGGCTATGGAGCTTATTTGTTAAGAGATAAGAAAATCTACGAAGAAGAATTTAAGAAAATCGAAAACTGTAAAACCACAACTTGCTCTTACTATTGTTTGGATTAAAATTTCTGCATGTAAATATGACTACCTAAAAAAAGTTGTGGTTGGGAGGAATAAAGCCCACTTCCTAAGGTAAGGTATTTTTAGCTTAAAAACAGTTATATTAACCATCTCAAACTCTTTTAAGTTGGTTTTCGAATATACATCATGCACCTAATATAAGTTTCGGATAAATATCAAAGCAACCGAACTTTTTATTAATCCAAATATTTGGGATAATGTCCATATTGAGCAAGTGCAGATTAGTTATTGGTGAATAGGGCAACTCGAATGAAGGACATGCAAAAAAAGGAGGTTGGTTTAAGTTTGGTTTAACGATGATCTCCACTTCAAAATATTCTAATGGCTTACCAAAGCATGTGTGGGTTAATGTTGACAAGGAATTAATTCACCCTTGAACTATTGAAATTAAGGCACATATTTAAAAACTTGATCAGATATTTTTACCAAATAATTAGATATTAAACCCCTCTGTAGCTGCATCCAACTCGACAATGGCTTCTTAATATATTAAATTTATCAAGGACAGATATGGAAGGAAAAGATATTAATATGAAACACACTATACCGATGAGTGGATATGCTTATTTCCATGGATAAATCATTTAAACCCAAGCAGTCAAATCGAAGGATCCTAGAATACTAGATTTAGTTGAAAAAGCCCATGGATACTAAAGCACCTGAGCCCCTGATTTTCCTTGTAAACCAAATACAAAATCTGAAGGACCTTTCTCTTTCTCGTTTGCTAAATCCTTTCAGCTTATAACCTTTGAAATATACATCATTATTAAAATAAAATCCACCAATGTTGTGTCTACATCATATTTATGCATCTTGATAGAATTCCCAGTGTATTCAAAAACAAAAGTAAAACAGTAAATAAATAGCAATGAGTTGGTAAAGTTAGACGAGCAGAACCAGACCTCATATTTTAGATATCCTTCGAGAACATCTAAAAGTAAAGGACCACTTTCACCACCCCTATTCATGTCATAACCATTTTTGCTACTGAAATCTCTCAGTTCAGCTTTCCAAAAGTCCTTTGGCTGAAAAGCAAATAAAACAAAAGAAGGTAAACTTGTTATCCTAATATTTTTATAATCAATCTTTCTAAAATAGCATTTCTGAAAAAGTAGAATAAATTACATGATTACCAAATTACACTCAGGCAAGTAAACTTTAAGTGTGTGGCCTAGCTGGGCCCACTCCAAGTATTCACATATTAATGCTGTAAGTAGCCTTCCTGCAACAAGTAGAAGATATTAATTAACATACCTAGAAATGAGAATTAAAAACTAAAAGAGGCTGGAACAGAATTTACAAGCAAAGAGAAGCAAGATTTCAACTCTTTATCCAAGTAATAGTTATTACTTCTATTGAGCTAAGATTAGCTTGTCTAGTTCTAAGTTTAGCTCAAGAACATATGATGGACTTAAAATCAAGCTGAAGTCTGAACGAGGAGAATTTAACAAAACAAGTCCAAGTCAAACAAGGTTACACTGGACTCGATTAAATCACAGAACAGCTTCCACAATATCAGATGATATAAGTTACAAGATTGTGTCTAAAAATACAGAGCCAATTTTAATAGTAGATGGAAGAATCAATCTGGTTTGTAGCTTAAATCCTTTAATAAAGCTCTATAAGTTTTATAATCATGTTGTGTTGATAGTTTACTTGGGTTAACATATGAAGGTCGAGTGCTTGTAAGTTTAAGTAGGCACAATACCATATCATTTAACTGAATTGATCCCATACAGCTGAACTTCAAAAAAATATAAATCTGACGAATGATAGACCACATTTGTGGAAGCATAAGCAGAAACCTGAAGAAGAGGCATGCAGCTGCTTAGCAGGATCATTGCAGCTACCGAGCAATGCAGGAGGTACGCCCTCTTCATTTTGAAGAACCTGATCCTCTTCTTCTATTGCCTCAAAAACACTTGCCCTAAGCTCAGCCTAACACAATAATAGACACAAAATATAAATTCCAAATTAACATTTCAATAAGTAATTTTTGGATATCTAAATAACCTCAATGTATGCTGTAAGGAGTACCACCATATAATGAATATGGTTAAAATTTTTAAAAGATGAGAATTCATACAACGGGATCAGAACAGTGTATATCGAATAGAAACATGAAAACAGCATACACGATTAAAATCTCTAGTGGAACCCTAATGGAGAAAGCAAATTTCAGCATCCAAACGTATCAAATCATACTCCCATATTCTTAAAAAAAAAAAAACCGAACTTTTCTTTGTTGAGTGGTCACTAAATTTCCGGACACAATTCCACAGGCATACTCAGATATTTTGCTATGCCATGCAGCCATAAAAATCAGCGTGCAATCAGAAGAAAGAACCCATACAATAACTCAAATCCATTAGGAATTAGATCACAAGCATGCATTAATTTATACTTTTAATAACTTCCAGAAAAGCATATGGTATTTGCTTCTTCATGGCTAGAAAACTATAATTAAAGGCCAAAATTAGTCCTAATCATTACTATTGTGCTGCTACACTACAGCATTTGCTCACAATTAAAAGAAAACAAGAGATGAAAAAGGCCCACTAAACCCTATAGCAGAATCAGTTCAAAAAAACACAAATCCATCCATTCCGACATATCTCTTGGGAAATATTTGCTAATCTCCAAATCATACAGAAAAATTAAAAAAAAAAGGAAAAAAAAACGAAATTCAAGAGGTGAAACCCTAACTTTCTTTCCCGAAGAAAGAGAGCTGATTCGTTCTTGCGAGCCCTAGAATCGATGCAAGCAAAAGAGAGAGGGGAAATCAGAGGAAGGCGGGATTACCCTAATCTTGGCGAGCACACCTTTCTTTTCCAGAGTGCGAGTAACGAGGGTCTTGAGGTCCATCATCTCCCTCGCGTAATCGTCCATCTCGCCCTCGCTCTCTCTCACTCTCTCGTCTCCTTTTCTTTCTTCTCTTCTCCTCCTAAGCCCGCCAGATCTCTTTCCTCCTCCGTTCTGTGTCGCCTCTCTTTCTTTCCTTTCGCCCTCCTTTCACCAAATGTTATAGTAACGGTCTGGATCCTCGCCACGTCATTTACTGTTCAATTGCAACATCCGTACAATATCTGGGACTCCGCGACGCTTTGCCTGTCTGCAATCTTGACGGCTGTGATTCAAAATAGACTTACGTGTTGCATAGAGCTAAAGTCGTCACAGTAATTGCTGAGTTCAGTTCATCAGAAAGGAAAAATGCAGTCGCCCCGTTTCATCAGAAAGTGCGGAAACGAAAAGAGGTAAAAAAAAAATCGTCGCAAGCGTTCGCAGGTGTCCCGAGATGCAACCACGTGATATCCAACGGTCGGCGTGAATCGTAAGCCCGTCGATTCCGTGAAAGGCCAATGAAACGGGATCTAAAGTTGGTTACTGTCATTGCGATCACCTGCGAACCCTTTCATCGTACCTCCGAGCTCTCAAAACCCCCGTCCCCCGACTATCCGGTCGTCGCTTCTGCCACGATCTCGCTCTCCGGAAGGAAGAAAACAAGAAGAAGAGAAGAGGGAAAGAATGGCTCCTTTGGACCCGCACTCGTGCGCCGACGCGAGCCAGCCATTCGCGACCCACGTCTCCCTCACCCTCTACCTGGATTTCGCGACGTCGACCATCCTGGGATCCGCCCTCCTCACCCTCCCCTCCCCCCACACCGGGCCCCTCACCCTCGACACCCGCTCCCTCTCAAACCTCTCCGCCCTCGACCCCCTCTCCGGCTCCCCCCTCCCCTTCTCCCTCTCCCCTTCCAACCCTGACCGCATCCTCGGCCAAGCCCTCACCGTCTCCCTCTCCTCCCATTCCTCCCTCCTCCTCACCTTCTCCACCACCCCCGCCTCCTCCGCCCTCCAGTGGCTCTCCCCCGCCCAGACGTCCTCCCGCTCCCACCCCTTCGTCTTCACCCAGTGCCAGTCCATCCACGCCCGCTCCATCTTCCCCTGCCAGGACACCCCCGCCGCTCGCATCCGCTTCTCCGCCAAACTCAACCTCCCGCGCCCCCTCTCTGCCGTCATGGCCGCCGCCCACCTCGCCTGCCGCGACCCCGCCCCTGGCGACGCCGGCCCCGCCTGCCCTGACACCCTCTGGTGCGCCCAAGGCCGGGTCGTCGAGGAGTTCGCCATGAACCAGCCCATTCCCCCCTACCTCTTCGCCTTCGCCGCCGGGGATATCGGCTTCCGGGACGTCGGCCCCAGGACCAGGGTCTACGCCGAGGGCGGTACCGCCGTGCTGGACGCCGCGGCCAGGGAGTTCGCCGGCACGGAGGAGATGATTCGGGTTGGGGAGGCGCTGTTCGGGCCCTACGAGTGGGAAAGATTCGACCTTCTGGTGCTCCCTCCCAGCTTCCCCTACGGCGGGATGGAGAACCCCAGGATGGTGTTCCTCACGCCCACCGTGATCAAGGGGGACGCCTCCGGGGCCCAGGTTGTGGCGCACGAGCTCGCCCACAGCTGGACGGGGAATCTCATCACCAATAAGACCAACGAGGATTTCTGGCTCAATGAGGTACCATTATGAAACTTAACCCCACAAAATTCCATTTTTCTTCGTTTCTTTTAAAAAAGATTAGATTTTTCTCCTTCTTCTTCTTCGTCTTCCTATTTATGAAAGATTGGATTTCTCTTTTATTTGCATCCCCAAGATTCGATTTTTCTTCTTCATCATCATCCTGATTTTATAAGGTTAAATTTTTTTCCTCGTATTTGCATCCCCGTTTCTTCTTCTTCTTCATTCTCTTTCCATTGCAATGTATGAAAGTTTGGATTTTTTTTCAGTCTCCATAATAATAATTTGTAGGGATTCACTACATATGCCGAGAGGAGAATTGTGGAGGTGGTGCAGGGAGAGGAGCGGGCAGCTCTAAACAGTGGAATCGGTTGGAGAGGTTTGAATGAGGAGATGGAGAGGTTCAAAGACAACATGGAGTTCACGAAGCTGAAGCCGAAACTTGCAGGAATCGACCCGGATGCTGTCTACTCTCAAGTGCCATATGAGAAAGGGTTCCAATTTCTCTTGCGCATAGAACGCCAGGTACTAGTTGGAATGTGCTTGTGTTCTCTTACTCCTATTGGTTAAAGACTGCTCAGAATTTGTTGGATCCATTACTTTCTTTCTCATCTTGTGTTGATTCTTAGATTGGTCGTCCAGCATTTGATGAGTTTCTGAAGAAATACATATCCACTTTTAAGTTCCAATCAATAGATACAGAGACATTTCTTGAATTTCTGAAGGCAAATGTGCCTGGAATAGAAAATCAAATTGATCTTAAGCTCTGGGTGGAGGGTACTGGGATCCCTCCGGATGCCATGGAGCCAGTGTCAACCATCTATACAAAGATTGTGTTGCTGGCAAAGGATTTTAATGCTGGAAGGATGCCGAGGGAGGACGAGGTGGCAGACTGGCATGGGCAGGAATGGGAACTTTACTTGGAGAATCTGCCCAAAGCTGTTGAAGCTTCTCAGGTACTGGCTTTGGATGATAATTTTTTGCATGGTTGTACTTTTTAATGGAAAAAGTAAATTCTGCAGTGATTCCAATTAACACTGAGTTGCAGCCACGTTGATATATACACATAATTTTGGCCTGTGGCATTACTTAATACTTGTAAATGCCTGGTGACCTATAGGAGGCTAGTAGTTGAAGTTATTATAACTTAGTGTTGCATGAGATGTTGATACTCTCTTCAGTTGTGCCAGCTCAACCAACATGATTTTTTGGTGACAAGACAAATTTGAGACAGTGCTTTGTCTTTACCATGTCAGTGGCCTTGTTTTCCTTAATCCTCTTAAATTTGTCTAGCCTGACATTAAACCTAATGGTTTATCTAGTTACTGATGTTCACAATGATGGACTATAGTATTGAAGCTGGATATAGTTTGTCTCTTTCTGTTGTTTGGTACAATATAAAAGCGAACCACCTGTGCTCGGAATGGCCGGTCAATCAAACACTCCATATAGAGGCTCCTGGTTCGCATATTGAATGATCAGTGTTGAACGTTCTTAGGCTAATTGTGCTAACTCACCATTTTTCTAACACCAGCTGTTCTGAATTCTTCTATATTTTACATATTTTACATTAACGTTATCTTGTCAATCACCATATAATACTTGCCAAGCTCTTTTCCTTTTTTCCCTCTAGATAGAAGAAACTTGAAAGTAGGGAAAGTTTTGGTATGCCTTCATGATTGTTAAATTTGAATAGAAATGGGTTGATCAAGGCTGGAATTAATTGGTTTCGACCACATACTTATGACTACTTCTTAAAGATGAATACTTTCATTTTATATTAATGTAGCATCTTTGAAAATCATGCCTTCAACTTTTATTCATGTCAGTTTATGTTTTGTTCAATTGTGGTATTTCTCCATATAAAAACCTCATGAGATCTTTGTCTCATATGTCAATATCGTCTCAGTTGATCTTCCACCACTCTGCATGTCATTTTTATGCCTTTCTTTAGTCAATTGCTGTATGATCATACTGGTGCTTAACATTATCCTTTTTTGCTTTATCACTCGTTCATCTTCTCATTTGCTCCTCAACAGCAATATCCACAAATCATTACAGATATATGCAACATTGCTACCTTACTTGTAGAATGATGGCATTAGTCTTAGGCATGTAGTTATCACAACACTCTTGAACCTCGCTTTGATACCTTGATGCTTTGATCCTATATATTTATAATAAACATGACGATATGGTATATCTATACTATCATTTTCTGAAGTCTCTTATTTTTTTCCTTTATATCTCTCTCAGTTTTATATTTCGTATTATTTCATTCTAGGTCTTTCAGTTTTCATACTTGTACATTTTGATGATTATTCTTACATTCTGTCAACTCGACTAACACTATATTATCTGCGAAATGCATCATGGCACCTTTTCATAATTACTAAATCAGCTTATGTGCTTAGTTGTAGCAATGCAAGGGTTGTAGGCTGTTTTTTGGAGTAGGCATATTTAATAAGAAACCAACATGTTTTTTAGAATGTTGGTTTCTTATTGCTTATGTTTCTATAAGCCAGCAGTCTAGCTTATGTCTGTTGCATATGTTGCGCAGACTGATAGATGAAGAATTGGTTAGTTTTCCAGGCTTATTTTGTTGAGAAATCTATGTGAAGATGGTTTTGTTCCTAAGCAGGGATAGGTATGTGTCTGATGGAAGGAATGAGAGTGGTTAACGGCTCTAAAATTCCCCTGCTAATAATGCTTGTGTAAGAGTATAGAGCAAGCATGGTAATTTTCTTATTCAGTTCTCTTGTTATTAACCATGGAATAGAGGGTCCATTTGCTATATAAGAGAAGGTTTATTATTTATTCTTTTCAAGATCTTGTGAGGATCTAGAACTTAATTAATAAGAAAGAGGAAAGTCCTGCATTTTTTTCAGAAATTTTCTTGATATTTTCCTGGTTTAAGATGGCCTTAAAGATGGTGACATCATCTTCTCTTTAATTTGGAATGTTCTTTTATTTCTTTATTATTGATTACAATGGAGGTGTATTGACATTTTTTATTCATCTCTTTCTACAAGATCACTTTAGCATGGCCTTGTGCTAACGTCACAAAAGGAAATTTGTCTTGGACCCTAACTTGTCTTTCCTTGTATAATACAATTTATCTTGAGTTTTTGCTTGATATGTCCTAGCTACAAGGAAAGCAGGGAACAGTTGATTGTAGTTTTCTACAATTTGGTATTTTTTCTCTTTTATAATAAAGTCATCAAGCCACTTGGTTTAACTTACAGGCAATAAAGCTGCATTTACTTATGAAATTAAGGCAGGACATCAGTTAGAGGCATACTTGTGTCGCAGACATCAGAAGAGAACCACCCAGGCTAATAAATCTATGTGGCACTTTTATTATTAATCAATGTGGGACTATGACAATCTTCCATGCCTAATCTCATAACGCCCTTGTCACAAAAGAGAGGGGGGCCCTTCCATGGCTCAGATCCTACTCAACCCTACCCGGTCCTCCTCGACCATGATAGCCCTCTGTGGGGGGCCCACATAACTAATAAAGGTTGTGACTCACAATGGGCTTGGCTTTGATATCACTTGCACAAACTCACAACCTAAAAGTTTAAGTTGTTGGGAGGGAGGACCAGCCCAAACTAATAAAGCCATGTGGCACCCCTTTTATTAGTCATTATGGGACTATGACACTTGGCATATGTGCGAAACTATTTAGGAGAGTTCTAATTTGGTGTAACAAATGTAATCCAGAAAAAAATCAGGGATGTTTGTAATCTGATTGCTGCCTGAGTTAATTTGAATCATGAGAGAACTAGCCATGAAGAACAATTTGAGAACTTTCTCCTATTTCATTTCTCCACCTATCATGAAGCTGATTGCTCTAAAGGCTTTAGTTGACAGTGTCGAATCCACTGTATGTTATGGCCTTCCGCCAGTCAGAAAAGACCACATGAATAGCTGCATCCCCTTTTAGCTTGTCTGAACCTCTGCTTGACCTTTTATGGCTGCATCCGTTTGGGCCACTGACGTGGCCAGTTGCACATTGATTTGCTCTAGAGATTTCTCCAGGCACCATCATGATTTCAAGGGAATTGTTAGAATACAGGGTGATGTATCAGGATAAGGCTTGTTTTGAGTATCAATTCTGATGTATTCTGCATTAAGCCACTGTCTCAAGGCTAAATTTTCTTGCACAGCCTCTTGGACTAATTCCTTCTTGTTCTTGATGTTTTGAAATCTTGTTTATCTGTAAGGTGCTTTCTTGGCAGACTTGCTCGATATCCCACTTGGAGATCCTTGACTGCCACCTCTTTACAAGCATTTTAACTTGACATATGGAATAATTGAATTGAAAAATGCATCCCAGTTCATCCAAAAACTGCCCCATCTTCCTTTGTTGGTGCAGGTAGCTGCTCTAGATGCACGTTATCGGCTAGCAGAATCCAGAGATTGGGAGGTGAAAGTCGCTTTCCTTCAATTGGCCATCTCATCTGGATGTAAAGAGTACTTTGGGGAGGTTGAGAAGACCTTAAAGCAAGTGGGAAGGATGAAGTACCTCCGCCCGCTGTATACTGCTTTGGTGCAAGGCACCGGAAGGGACGAAGAGAAGATGTTAGCCAAGAGAATCTACACAGAGGCTCGTGACTGTTATCATCCCATTGCTCAGGGTGTTGTGGAGTCCATCCTGTCTAAGCATAGCTAGCAAATAACTGCCTGCTTCTGCCATGCTGGAAGTGCAGATTTTGTGGTGACTCACTTTGCTTTTGCCCATAATTGGGAGGAAAACTGTTCTAATATGCTGCTTTTTGTTCACCTTGGGTGTTGGTTAATCCTTAACCATGTATCTCTCTGAAAAGATGGTGGTGTTATTTAGGTTAAAGCTCTTTGATGTTAATGACTTCAAGCATCGGTTACTAAATGAAACACTCTTGCTTCAGAACTCAATTCTTTGTGCTTGTATTGGACGTGGATTGAATGCTTTCATCATTGAAAATATAGTAGTGGAGCACATACCCCTGGCCCAATTTAGATTCGTACTGTTTCTTTTTGCTAGTTGAAAGAAGCTGACATGGATTGCTCCTAAATGAATGGCATTGACAATCACTGAAAATGAGATCCAGCTTATGTTCTAGCTAGCTGGAACAGCCTATCTTCTGCCATGCTGGATTAGCAATAAAAAAATATCGAACACCCATCTTTCCCAGCCATGGTTTCATAAGGATCATACAGATTACGCAAAGAGATTTCCAATGGGCAGATAGATTCCAGGACCACCATATATAAGGAAAGAAAAGAAAAAGAAAATCCAACAGCACAGATGAAAGAAGCAGATTATCATGCACAAACAATAAACCTTGTCCTTGCATGAAAAGAAAGGAAGCAAGGCACTTCTCAAAATAACTTTATTATTTGTGCTATCATGATGTGGATTAACATGACAAGACACTTCTCAAAATAACTAAAGAAGGAAGCAACCATGTCCTTACAAGAAACCCAAATTTTATTGATTGTTTGAAAAATTTCGTCGACATTTACACATGAGAAGAGCTCCCAAAGCTTAGAATTTGATAACTTGTTTGGGATGGCTGACTAATTTCCCAAGTGCCTTGTCCAATGCCACATTGAAATGATCGAATGGGACCAATTCCATCCTGCATGATGATGCCTTTATCTCATTAGATTTGCAATAATGAATGTAAATCTTACTTTTGGATTCATGCATATGGTTAGGCAAGGTAAATAGCAAAATACTGCAACATGAAGGTTAATAAGGTTTTCCCTCGTTCGGAAGGCTGCAGTGAAACTTGTTAGTGCAGGAAGAAATACGTACTCATATTTTAACTTTCCACTTTGCACCAAGCTCAAAACGTAGTCTATCATTGCTCTACAATCTTTTGCTTTATCTGAACTCATCCACTTCTGCAGCCAGAACCCCCGCAAAGAGAGATCCTGAAAAGAATGCATTGACAACAAATAATGCTCCCATGTTAATAAGAACAATGGTCGAGAAAGGACTAGTTTGACATGCTTGCACATTAACTAGTTTAGATGTCCAAATTTCTGGTTTGGTGTTTACTATTCCTCACACACACATACAAGAGAGAGAAAGAGATCCAATGAATGAGACACGAAACATTGCAGGGTCTAGAAAGGATCAGATGTACAGAGCCCTTACCCCTACATGCGATGAGGGTTTTTTCATATTTCAAACTCATGGCCTCCACGCTAAAATGAAGCAACCTTTCGGTTGCGCCAAAGCCAACCCTCTGGAATTTTACTATTCCTTCATTAATGAAAATCTCCCCTTGCTTTCATTGGCTCTATTTTACCTCCGCAAATATCTACTGATTTCTGAAAATAAATGAATTTCTCTTCAAATCTCAAGGATGAAAGCTTATTAATCATTGGAAATGAGAGAGCGGCTCACTTTCACCAAGAACAGTGATTGTAACAGGGTATTCCATCATTCTTTCAGAATAATTTTCATAAATTCACATTTTTCGAGTGGTGAAATAATCACAATAATCCAGAGGTACAAAATTTGAGTGATTGCAGTATTGAAAGGTGGTAGGATCATTAGTAGAAATGGATTTAAGTTTTGGGGTATTTGGCTTTTCCATTAATTATATACTTCTATAAAACAAGTAAACCTAAGAGCACTTTTTCTTTTTCCTGGGAAAGAGACAGAGGAGAAACATAAGTTCATTGATGCAACTTCTATTCTGTTTTGTAGCTAATTCTACCATCAACATTCTGATATATTCCATCCACAACATCATTTGTCTCTAAATGGCAGGCGCAAAATGTCATGCAACTGCAAGAGAAATTAAAGCAATGATAGAAACGGTCGTGCACAAAACTTCTGATGCACTAACCTTGAAAATAAATGATGAAGTGGGTACAGTGATAGGTTTCTTCGACATGCCACCATAAGTTACCATAGTACCTCCCTGCCTGAAAGAATAAAAATTGCATCATTTGGCTCTTGATTGAGACATAAATACATAATTTTGCCACAACTTCTTATAAATTGGAGTTACCTCAAGAACTTGAGGACCAAAGAAGCAGCATTTCCTCCAACACAGTTGAATCCTAGGAGGGGTTCTGGCAGATCTCCCTAATCATGCGGATTGAATCAAGAATAGATTAAAATGGACTCTCGAGAAAACCATGAAGAAATTGATAGAATTATTTTCTGGACAAGTATACAGATCAACAGGAGTATAATACGGCCTAAATAACTGATTTTCAGATAGAAACTTCATACAGAAAATGTGAAATATGTGATCAAAACCCAAATCTACCAGATATTTATAATTAATCAAGAGGTCACAGTACCAGGAGACTCTTGACATTCTTCACTTCCAATTGGCTTTCAGTATACACCTCGTCTGCACCAAGTCTCTTAAGTTTTTCTTTAACTTCTTCTGAGCCAGCCCTACATATATATGCAGGGAAAGAAGAATAAGTTTCGTCATTTGGACCACTAAAATCTGTAAGATGAGCCAATTTATCATCATTAGATATCCAGGTAAATAACATTCAAGCTGATGCAACAAATTCAAAAAACACTTGAAGCCGCTAATTGGTTATCTTTTCTTAATTTTTTTTCATTAGTTATCACTTCATATATTCTATAAGCTAACACAATTCTCCCAATGAATATTGAAAAACAGGAAACAAATTGAACATTCTTTATAGTTCATTAAGCATATTTTGTTATCCTATGCTGCTACTACTAATATTATGTATGTGTGTGTCAAATAGTTATCCTGTACTACTACTGCTACTATGTATGTGTTTGTGGGTGATAGCGAGAGAGAGGGAGAGAGTTGTCCCTAAACCCACCATATATTCAATTTTTGGTTGTTAGGCACTTTAGATTTTGTATATCATGATTAGAAGTGTAGAATCTTAATTTAGTAAACCCACCATGTGAGGACCCGCCGGGTATGTGTTTAGTCCCGCATCGACTATACACTGGGTAGATCTTACGTACTTCTACAAGGTCAACAAACCCAAATAACACCTTCTACCTAGCCCTTTTTAGGTGAGGTCCTGAGTTGTTACAAATAGTATCAGAGTGGACCCGACCCATGGCCTATGTGGACTAAAGAATGCTGTAGCACAAGTTCATGAGGGCTAACTATAGGTCGATCATGCTGCTTGTGATTAGATTTGAATGAATTTGGACTCTTAGCCTGTTGAGGACACCAAGGCTTAAATGGAGGGAGTATATAAGGACCCGTGCAAGCATGTGTTTAGTCCCACAACAGTTATGCACTAAGTAGATCTTGGATACTTTTACAGGGCCAAGAAACCCAAATAGCACCTTCCGGCTAGCCTTTTTAGATGAGGTCTTAGATTGTTGCACACCATATATTTTGCTCCCCCACACATAGCACATGCAGATACTACATTTTAATTCAACTATTTTTTGACCCTTATCTTGCATAACATGGCATAATATTTCTGATTCTGTAGTTCCTTTTGCTTCTCATGCACGCTGAGACCTCACTGATTTATGACAAGTGCAAAGATACATATATCAAATTCAAATGTGGTCTGGTATGTTCTTGGTCATGTCTCGAATTGTTGGAATATATGACCATCACAATCTCTATCAACCTAAACAATTGCCACCCTAGACATAAGGTACAACTATAGCAATAAATGAAAAATATGTTAATATGGCCCTAGTTTGCATGCTGATTAACTGGCTTTGGATGTTATAGTGGTTTATATGCTCAATGTGGTATTCATGTGCAAAAGCATGTCTAAAGATATCATAATTTGGTCAGGCTTCCTATGAGATGCATTGACAATTGATTTGCCCATTTCAAAGTTATAACTAGAAAAATTGACGATCACTCAATTTTATAGATTGACACTGCTGGACTCTTAATTGATCAAGAGGCATAAAGATCCATGTAGGAATGAATCTTGAAAGACGAAACAGAACTACAGTAAATGAAAGATGTAAATTCTGCATCAGTAGTAAAGCAGGAGGAAGAGAAGGATCTCATTAATTAAAAAATAATTTTACATATCAGAAAAAATTGGAAAATAGTTCAGGGTTGGAATTGCCTGCTAGTTCAGGATTTATGAACATTGGAAGAATAAAAAGAAGAACAAAAAAGATGGTCTCTTAATTGGTGGGGCTCCTCCCAAAATGGGCTATTATTAAAAAGTCTTTTTTTGCACAATATGCCAGTATGTAGAAGAATTAGTTGTAAGTTGGAGACATCAGGAACACGACATAAGCTTCAAGCCAGAGATGATAAGCAATAATTTGTAGAATTAGTTGGGCACAAAGATGCAAAACATGTAAACAGAAGTTAATTGCACCTGTCTCTAATAATATTTATACTGCAGATGCCCTGGATTCTTGCAAGCTGAATAATGCACTGACCCACAATGCTAGTAGCACCATTTTGCACAATACTTTCACCTGATTAAATGCAGCGAATAATCAGGAGATATCAAATGAAGAAACATATAGAACTTAATTTAAAAGAGTGGATCTCATTATAACATGATAAGAAGAAAGTACCAGAGTTCAGCTTGACAAAGTCTTCCAGCATGCGCAACGCAGTCAAAGGATTTACAGTAATTGTAGCAGCATACTCCATAGGAACATTTTTATTAATTTTATGCCAGACACTTTCTTCTTTTACAATGTATGTTTGCCATGTTCCTGAGGACCATATTCTTTGTCATGTTAACTGATGAGTAGCACAGGCCCTAGGAAATTATGGTAACAAAACCAAAGTAAAACCTATTCTACTTTAAAAAGCAAAGTCCCAGCAGTGCATGAAGCTCTAATTGGGGGTTATCTGTTTTCACACCATGTGCACTACACACGGCATATCATAGCCAAACAGTCCTGCTAGTATATTCATCTACTTATAAAATACTCTCACCAGATAATTATAAATAATCAGTATACCAAAAGATGGAGGAGATGGTATGACCCAGTCGCCCACCGAGAGACTATTCACTGCAGATCCCAATGCATGAACTTCCCCAACCCCCTCATATCCTCCAATTGCAGGGATCTGTGGCCTTACGGGGTAGACACCTATAACAAAAGGAGCAAAATGTGTTAACGAGCTGAACCAGAAAGGAAATCTCGCTACAGGTATAAGCACCAGAAGTCTAAATAGAGATTTCTAATGGCGATTCAGGATATTTAGATGGGAGACATGGGTAGAAGTTTTCAGAAAATTATACGGAGAAAGGGGAGAAAGCAAGAGGTGGAAAATAGCTGATAAAGCCGAGAAAAAAGATGTAAGGCTAACAGGAACTCCTCAAATGTCATTCAAAGCAATGTGTTGGATCAAAAGAAGAAAAAAAAACATAAATGGTGCTTGGAATTCCAGAAATATGCTTGCTGAAATATGCTTACAGAAATTAAGAAAGGCCACAGCTGATAGGAAATAAGACAAATCCTTCTTTATATATATATATATATATATATATATATATATATATATATATATATATATGAATGCAACTTGAATGTTAAAAAATATGCTAGATATTCGTGCTTGCACTAGAGAATATCAAGATGCATTTCTAGTTGCATATGTGGCTCTAGAACCACATCAATTTTGGCAGCAAGATCGGACAAGTTCAGTAAGAGCATTTGCATTGTAGCTAAACCTTTGAGCTATGAACAAAAATGAAAGACAGAAAAATGTTTAATGAAAAATGTTTAATGTAGCGAAATAAGTAGCTCAGGCAGTAACGGAAACAGCGCTCTATCTCTCTTAGAGTTCTGGGGGTTTCAAAGGCTTGCCGTCACGTCGCAACCAACAAAAATACTCTAGTGCGCTGACCGGAGAAAATCGCTGGTTTTTTACAATATCTCTTATACCGCCCATAAAATTCAAGAGGCATATTTTTTTTTTTTTCGGTTGAAAAAATTCAAGAGGCATATTAAGCCGAAGCTCTCCTAACCAGAGTTAAAGACCATCCACTTGCATCCTCTCTTCTTTCACGTCAAACCTATTTTCTTCCCCACAAGATTTTTCTTCTTTGTCCGTCCATAAAAATAATAAAACTATTTCAAAAATTATAGTTTTATGAAATGGAGTTAGAGGCTAATATATTTTTAAAAATACAGAATTTAGAGTTTTATGAAATGGAGTTAGAGGCTAATATATTTTTGACGATTTGCTAATATATATTTTAAGCATTTTTGATACACACCAATAGTGATCCAATACATACTTCAAGATAAATTAATATAAAGTTTCCAACATATAATATTCATCAGTATATAATATATATAGCTAGATGATATACGCATCGTATATTAGTCATCGAGTGATTCAATACATACCTTCAGATAAATCGATACATAGTTTTCAGAACACCGCATTCACCTGTACACAATATAAATTAGGTGATATATACTCATTAGTTTTCTAATATATACTATATGTTTCTTTGATAGATGCACAGCAACGACCTAAAACACACTTTTGGACAAATCAATACACCATTTCAGGACTCGTGCTCACTAGTACACAGTATATAGTTAAGCGATATGCACTCATCGGTTTTCTGATATGTATTGTAAGTTTCTTCTCTTTTTTTTGGCGAAAAATAGGAAGGTAGAGGGGATGGACCAGCCCACCCGCGTAGCAGCTCCCACTGGGCCCCCTTCTACCAGGGAATGTTCAATACAGGTCGTAGATTTCGCGTGCCTTCTCCGACCCGTGGGCTCACTGCCTCACATGTGGGTATATCACCCCAGCGCTACCTTAGCACAAGTGGAAGAAAAGCATAAGCACTAACAAGCCGTCCGGGCATGGGGCATCCGATCTCGTAATTTAATCGACGCCCGCGCGTTTCGAACTCGGACAACTTGGCCGGAATTATCGCCCCCTTATCACCAAGATACCACCTTAGTGGCATTGTAAGCTTCTTTGATATATACACGGTAATAACCGAATGTACATCTCCAAGCAAATCGATACACAGTTTTCAAAACGTTATGTTCAGTAGTATATAATACATAGTTAGATGTTACAAACTCGTCAGCTTTCTGATGCATATATAAGCTTCTTTGATGCATACTTAGTAACGATTGTCTACACCAAATGATGCACATCTAAACAATTAGTCATCGAGCAACCCAATATACACTTCAAAGAAGAGGATAGTTGAAAGATTTTTGTTCTATTGCAGCGGATAGTTGTTATATAACATCAAAGAGTGAGTGAGATGGCCTCTAACGTAATCACAAACACTATAATCAGCTTGTGGTCTGCCCCAATGGATCCGTGCTGCAGTATCTCCAAGTCCACATAAGTTATGGATCGGGTCCACTCTGATACCATTTGTAACAACCCAGGACCTCACCCAAAATGGCTAGTCGAAAAGCATTATTTGAGTTTCTTAATCCTATATAAGTACCCAAGATCTATCCAGCAAATAACCGTTGTGGAACTAAACACACTCCCGCATGAGTCCCCACATTTCCCATTGCATTTGTCTCTTCTTATTTCTCAAATCTATCACCTGAGAGAGTGTAACTATCCAAAGACCACTACAGTTTTGCTCGTACATGGACAAACATAACATGTGAATGTCTTTCATAATCATTTTGTGTGTAATTTTATCATGGCCGATTAAGTTTACTTCTTCTAATCATCTATGTGATGGTCCATATATGCACCCTAGGATGATGCTTTGTCAAGAAATCCCCTTCACAATGTATGGCAGACAAACTTGTGAGATGGGATTCCTGGTGACATGAGTGTCATTTATTGCATGTGCCCCCATCAAGAAAACAGAGCAGCCCTACCTCATCTACTGGACAAGTTTTATATTCACTATTTTATATCCATTTTTTTTAAAAAAAGAAGTTTGATATTCACTATTGCAGGATCCATTGTCATGGTCCCAGAGATGGCAATCTAAACGGTAAACATGCAATGTAATCCATTGTTATATGGAAGATAAGGACCAGCGAAATCATGTTGAAGTTGTAACTCGCACATTTTTTGCACCACCTATTATTTGGTGCCAAAGTGCAATCGTTCCTCTTCTCTTGGTTTTCTCTTTCAGATTAATTGGTTGCTTCATTTACTATTTGGTAATTCATACTTCTGTCCAGGATACAGTGATCATTGTTATCTTTTTGGATAAACAACTCTTTCCCCTGCAGTAGATCAAAAGACTATCTACTGCATCTTTATGCCGTTTTAATTACGCGAAATCACCTGATTTTTTTAAACAAAGTATACATATTAACGATAGATTAGGACCATTAGCAACATGAAGTGACTCTAGTTTAGAGTAAGAAGCACAAGCAGCGAAAAAGAAAGAGCAATTCATTTAGTTATTACTGTAGGCATCTCAGAAAGATTTACCAGATATTGTAAGTTATTTTTCACCTTGTGCACCATATAAGATCTTCTGTGGAAATAGATATGATAAGTGCAATCTGGCAATAGAAAGCTGGTGCCAAAAATTTATATCCTATAATGTGAAAGCATTAGTTGGAGCTGTGTTTTGGTCAAGCTGCATGCGTGTTCCGGCTGACTGCTACCAGGTCAAAGCTTACCTTGTTGCTCTCAAGACAGTCATGGAGGATTCGAAGGCAGGGAGGACTCCGACTACTGATATTCTATGAAGTCAACCGAACAAAATCTTTTCTAAGGTTTATTTATCTGTTCTCATTCTGGATAATGTGGTTTGCAGAAGCCAGAAGCTTCTTTCTCCTGGAGCCAAAACAAAAGGAAATTACCTGAGACTGTTTGTGGCAAGTCCATGAGAGCATATGGTGTTTGACAACCTTCTCTCTTTTTTCACAGTGAAGGTAAAGTCCGAGTCTTATTTTGCAGTCAGTCTCTAGTAAATGAGTAAATGATCAATGCATTTCATGACCAAAAAAGCTGGTGCATATTGTCACCTGAGAACCTGGTAGCAACTTGTGTTACTCTCTCGCTCTCCAGCTCACCTTTATGTTGTGATGGATGAGAGACTTGGTTTATTTGAGATAAAAATTAGAGACTTGTTTTAAGTGATATTGGCGTGAAATACAGGCAAAGTTGGAAATAGACTTCTGAATGGAGCCTTCACATCAGCCTCTTGGAAATTAAAAAATATTCTGGGTCACTGTTCTTTTCGGTGGTTATATGCAAGTCGCATGAGAATTCCACTCCGACAGATCATCCTGGTGTCTGCTTTTTTCTGAAGGAAGAAAATGGTTTCCATTGATCGACCACTCAAGTTGGACACTTCAGAAACTGACTGATGGAAAGCAGAGTAAGAGTTTGGAAGATTGAAAAACCCTTCAACTTCTCCATGCAACTTTCAATCCTTTTTTTATAGATTCCCCACCTTGACCTGGTTTTACTTTTGGCAGCAGAAGGAGACATATCTCATCTTCTTTTCTAATCCTATGCCTTTATGGTGGTTCTGGGAAGCACACCACGTCACTGTTGGGAGAGGCATGAAGACACGAGCTAGGAAAGTATAAGAAGTCATCCTTGACATACTGTAAGCACTCAACTTGAAATTATATAGGTGCTGTGCAAATTGCAACTGCATCCTTTAACCTCTGATTCGAAATCACACTCCATCAAATAACAGCGAGGCCTTCCTCAGGTTCCAAATTTACTTCAGGTGATATAAGGAGTTCCTCTTGATCATTCTTATTTTTTTTAAGTCTCTCTTGAAAGTTGTACAGGTGTTTCCTGTTTCACACCAACGGTTAGTTATCCCGATGCTGCTGGGGTTGATACGGTGAGGCCTTCTATGTCCCATGCGCTTGTGGTGCCAAATTAATATCACTGGATATAGAAAAATACGATGCTGTTGGATGCAGGCAACTTGTAATAAAAGCTACCATCATGGCATTGAAAGCCACAAATAGATCGCAGCTCTTTTATGAAAATTTTATGTGATGTGATGCATGAATGGATATTTTAGTAACTCTTTATCACTTGGCATTTCTATAGGCCATCTTGAAAGATAGTTTGTGAACATGGGATCCCAATTTATCACTCCATTAGTGTATCAAACAAACAAAAACCTTTCCTGACTACCTGTTATTCTACCTCTTTTCCAGATCCCTGCCACATTTTGCTGGAAAAAAGTTTGTTCTTAGGAGCTGCTACTCTTGCACTTCAGTAGGTACAGCTGAACCCTCAACCTTTCCCGCATCATTATTTTTCAAAAGCCTGCAAAGTCTCTCTTCTTTTAACCAGATTGTCGAGGGGCTCGTTGCGATGGCATATGGAGTTGCTGACCTTCCAATGGGTAACAAAGGAAGAAACTTACCAAAGCGAGGGCAGGTAAAAGCCAGGATTATTAGAATGCTGTTCAAGTCACTCGTCAGCCTAGCTTCCAAGGCAGCAGGGAGGGGAAGAAGATGGCGAGTGAGATAGTGAAGTGGCTATTCTCGGGAGAAAACTTGAAGATATGAGTGATTCAAAGGTCCATCCACCAGTTAACAAAATAAAGCTTTTTGTAATCTATAGAGCTGCTATGCCTTCGATTCTGTTATACCAAGCCAGGGAATGCGAAGGACAATGCGAAAGAAGGCAATATTCATATGATTAAGTTCAGGTATTATGGGTTTTTAAGACAGGGGCTGGATCCTTTCATTCTCTCAAGCATCCTAGCTGCGTGTGATGCGATGTAAACCTTGATATGAATGCTACTGCTGAGCTAGAAATCTGAAATGGGATGAATTCTAAATGATTGAGATTTTAACACCTGGGAACCTATTTCTGTCTTTCTTTTTTTTAGTCGGTGAAGTGATGAAAATAAAGTGTGGTGTGACCGAATTTCTTGCTTCTATATTTTTGCCAAATTGAAAACTACATGATGCAGTCAATTGCTCTAGTAGAATTCTCTTGAAAAGGAAGACATCACGTACCAAAAATCGAAAGGAAGACATCGATTTCTGCAGTCCTCTATAAGGCCTTGCATTCTTTCTACTTGTGGGGGAATCTATGCTCTGTCAAGGCTATAGATAGTCACAAGAACATCTCCAATGGTCTATCTTCTATGTAATCTCCTTCCTCTTCTGCATCTCCTTTCCCTGTACCATATTCTCTTTCAATTTTGAATTCCAGTAGATCATGGGGAAAGTTTCTCACTTCCTTCATATTTCATTAAAAAAAAAAAAATTACATGATGCCATTGGTAAGACATGGTGAACGAGTTCAGTTAATTGTTCTGCATGTGACACTGCCTTGATATAATGGCCTCTGCCACCACTGTTCATCAAGTTTCAGAGCCAGTAAGCGATTGAGGTTTGGACATTTTCTGGCGCCAGACCGTATCTATTATAATTTTTATCTCCAACTTCAAGACTTCTGTTAGTTCCCAGGTTTGTTCTTATCTTTCCCAGGTTTAGGTCCCAGGTTTGATTTATTATCCTTTTTTTGATTGGATATATATTTTTTGTTCATATAGATTGAGTTACGTTGTGCTGATCAATTCGAATAATTGAGCATTGTCATCTAGCATGCCTCGTATATCTTTCTCTATAAATCTATTTTCATAGTCAGTCCTAATTTTGTATAGGCTACAGTCTGTTGGAAATAGATAAACTTAATTGTGCATTGATTCAAGAGATATTATTTAAGACATTTGTGTTTCCAAAAAGACCTTTTATCTTATCTATGAAAGTTACTTAGAATTCCTCTTCATGAATGAAACCGAAGTGTCATTCATAAATATGACTCTTAGTATTTTGTATAGAGGTTACTTGAAGGGTTGTAAAATCCTCTTTATAAAGGGTTGTTATTTGAGTCATTTTGTAATAAAGAGAATTGAAGAAATCTAATATAGAGAAAAGTCATCTTCATTCCTTAGTGAAAAATACTACAAGATTATTCTCCTCCATCCACCTCTTCAAAGTGGTATCAGAGCTAGATCATGGCTACCGGAGTGCTTCCCATTCCTCGTCTTACCAATACCAACTATGAGAATTGGAGTATCCAAATGAAGGCATTGCTTGGATCTCAAGATATTTGGGACATAGTCGAAAGAGGCTATGTAGAAGCCGAAGATAGAGATATTCTTACGGCGCAACAACGAGAGACTTTGAAGAAAGACAAGAAGGCTCTCTACTTCATCTACCAAGGCCTAGATGAGACCGCTTTTGAGAAGGTTGCTAGTGCTACCAATTCCAAGCAAGCATGGGAGATTTTACAAAATTCTTACAAAGGTGTAGAAAAGGTGAAGAAGGTTCGCCTCCAAAGCTTGAGAGGCGAGTTTGAAGCTTTGCAAATGAAGGAGTCCGAAGTTGTGTCGGACTATTTCACAAGGGTGTTGACCGTTGTGAACCAATTGAGGAGGAACGGCGAGACACTTGATGATAATCGGGTCGTGGAAAAAATCCTACGATCCTTGGACCACAAATTTGATTATGTTGTGGCGGCCATTGAAGAGTCCAAAGACTTGGACACTATGACGGTAGATGAGCTTATGGGTTCACTTCAAGCCCATGAGCAAAGAATACTAAAGAGAAGACAAGAGCCATTGGAGCAAGTTCTACAAAGCAAGCTCTCCATCAATAACAAAAAGGAGGAGTCAAGAGGCGAAAGTAGCCAAAGAGGCCGTGGTCGTGGCCGAGGACGTGTTCATGGTAGAGGTCGAGGTGGATCTTATGGTCGTGGTAGAGGCCGTGGTGACCACAACAATATTGAGGAAGGCAACCAAAATCGTGGAGGAAGAGGACAAAGAGGTAGAGGCCGAAGGTATGACAAGGGTCAAGTTCAATGTTACAATTGCAACAAATTTGGGCATTATTCTTTTGAGTGCTACTCTAATCAATCTAGTCAAGTTCATGAGAAAGCCAATTATGTCAAAAAGGAAGATGATGGAGATGACGTGCTTCTACTAGCACGAAAAGGAGGAGATGCTATCAATCAAAATATGTGGTACTTGGACTCCGGTGCAAGTAACCACATGTCGGGGCACAAAGAAATTTTCATGGAGCTTGATGAATCGGTGAATGGCCATGTCTCATTTGGAGATGCTTCCAAGGTAAAGGTGAAGGGCATTGGTAAGATACTTATTCAACTCAAAGATGGAAGCCAACAATTTATTTCCAATGTCTATTATGTGCCTGATATGAAAACCAATATTCTTAGTATTGGGCAACTCTTGGAGAGAGGATTTGATATGCAACTAAAGGAAGGAAGCTTCTATCTAAGGAAACAAAATAAATTGATTGCTCATGTTCCTATGTCAAATAACCGCATGTTTGTATTAAACATAAATCATATTGTTGCTAAATGTCTAAGTGCATGTATGAAGGATGTATCTTGGCTTTGGCATTTGCGGTTCGGACATGTAAACTTCGGTGCTCTAAAGCTTCTTTCAAGTAAAAGAATGGTGAAGGGGCTGCCTTATATTGATGTCCCTAATAATATATGTGAAGGGTGTGTTCTTGGCAAACACTCAAGGAGGAGCTTTCCAAAGAAGTCTCACAACAAAGCAAAAACACCACTTCAACTTATCCACACCGACATTTGCGGACCAATCACTCCAAGCTCATTTGGAGGTCGTCGCTATTTTCTAACTTTCATTGATGATTTCAGCAGAAAAACATGGGTGTATCTCTTGAAGGAGAAGTCAGAAGCATTTCAAGCTTTCAAGGAGTTTAAAACTTTGGTGGAGAATCAAAGTGGCTATACTATCAAGGCGTTGCGGTCAGATCGTGGAGGAGAATTCACATCCAAGGAGTTTGAAGCTTTTTGCAAAACTCATGGCATTTGGAGACCCTTGACCGCTCCATACTCACCTCAACAAAATGGCGTCGCGGAAAGAAAAAATCGGACTATACTTGACATGGTCCGAAGCATGCTTAAAATAAAGGAGTTGTCGAAGGAGTTTTGGGGCGAGGCTGTCAATTGTACGGTCTATTTGCTTAATAGATGCCCCACAAAGAACTTGGAAGAAGTAACACCACAAGAAGCATGGAGTGGATACAAGCCTGATATCTCTCATTTGAAGGTGTTTGGGTGCATAGCTTATGCACACATTCCGGATCAAAAGAGAAGCAAGTTAGATGATAAAAGCTTACCAGGCATCTTCATCGGGTACAATGCAAGATCCAAAGCTTATAAACTTTATGAACCAAAGGAGAAGAAAGTCATTGTAAGCCGAGATGTGGAGTTTCAAGAAGACGGTGTTTGGAATTGGAACACTAACATGGTGATGATACAAGATGAAGAGCAGATCAAGGAGCAAATTAGAGTTCCAACACCACCTTCATCTCCTACTTCATCGGTTGAAGATGTTTCAATACCATTAAAGACAAGAAGCATTCAAGATTTATATGAGGTGACAACTCCCTTAAATCTTATTTGTCTTTTTGCTAATGAAGAAATAATTTCTTTTGAAGATGCTATCAAAGATAAGAAGTGGAGGAAAGCCATGAATGAAGAGATAGAAGCTATAGAAAAAAATGAGACATGGGAGCTTACTTCTCTACCAAGTGGGCTTGAACCAGTTGGAGTAAAGTGGGTTTACAAAGTCAAAAGAAATCCACAAGGTGAAGTGGAGAAATACAAAGCACGACTTGTGGCTAAAGGCTACAAGCAAAAGGCCGGAATTGACTATGAGGAGGTTTTTGCTTCCGTTGCTCGAATGGAGACCATTCGCTTGGTGATTTCTTTGGCGGCTCAAAATAAATGGAAGATTTTTCAACTTGATGTCAAATCAGCCTTTCTTAATGGCTATTTGAATGAAGAAGTGTACATTGAGCAACCCAAAGGTTATGTCAGAAGTGGACAAGAAGACAAAGTGTTGAAATTAAAAAGGGCGCTCTACGGTTTGAAGCAAGCACCTAGAGCTTGGAATTCAAGAATTGATGCTTATTTCAAGGCAAATGGGTTTGTTCAATGCCCCTATGAACAAGCTCTCTATATCAAAGAGAAGGATGGGAACAAATTACTTGTCTCATTATATGTTGATGATCTTATCTTCACCGGCAATTCTATACAATTGATCAAAGAATTCAAACAAGCAATGGCAAAGGAGTTCGAAATGACCGACATGGGACTTATGTCCTATTTTCTTGGTTTGGAAGTGAATCAATTAGAAGATGGAATTTTTCTTTCCCAAGAGCACTATGCAAAGGAAGTGATTAAAAGGTTCAAGATGGAAGATTGCAATCCTATTAACACACCAGTGGATTGTGGTGTAAAATTGTCCAAGAATGATGAAGGCAAGGTGATTGATCCTACACTCTACAAAAGCTTGGTAGGGTGTTTGAGATACTTGACATGTACAAGACCGGACATACTATATGGCGTTGGTTTGGTGAGTCGGTTCATGGAGGAACCAAAATCATCTCATTGGAAGGCGGCAAAGAGAATCCTACGTTATGTTCAAGGTACTCTAAGCCTTGGCTTATTCTATTTTTATTCTAATAATTTTCAACTTGAAGGCTATTCTGATAGTGATTGGGGTGGAGACTTGGATGACCGAAAAAGTACTTCCGGATTTGTATTTTTTATGGGTAATACGGCATTCTCATGGATGTCTAAGAAGCAAGCAATTGTTACTCTCTCAACTTGTGAAGCAGAATATGTTGCGGCATCTTCATGTGTTAGTCATGCAATATGGCTAAGGAGCTTGCTAAAAGAGATTAATATTGATCAAAATGAAGCTACACAAATTTACATTGATAGCAAGTCGGCAATTGCTTTAGGGAAGAATCCAGTTTATCATCAAAGGAGCAAACATATAGATGTTCGTTTTCACTCAATCCGGGAGTATGTGAAGAACAAAGATGTGGAGCTTATTTATGTGAAGACTCATGATCAAGTTGCGGACATTTTTACTAAACCACTTGGAGTTGATCTCTTCAACAAATTCAAAGATTTGCTTGGTATGAAGGATGGAAGACAATTAAGTTTAAAGGGGGGTGTTGGAAATACATAAACTTAATTGTGCATTGATTCAAGAGATATTATTTAAGACATTTGTGTTTCCAAAAAGACCTTTTATCTTATCTATGAAAGTTACTTAGAATTCCTCTTCATGAATGAAACCGAAGTGTCATTCATAAATATGACTCTTAGTATTTTGTATAGAGGTTACTTGAAGGGTTGTAAAATCCTCTTTATAAAGGGTTGTTATTTGAGTCATTTTGTAATAAAGAGAATTGAAGAAATCTAATATAGAGAAAAGTCCTCTTCATTTCTTAGTGAAAAATACTACAATATTCTTCTCCTCCATCCACCTCTTCACAGTCATCTAGACAAGAAGAAGACCAACAAGATCTTATACTCTAGTTTCTAAATTAAGGTAAGACCCTGACATTTTATTTATATTTAATTTTTAATTAAACAAGAATAAAGAATATAGATAATTCAAATATTAGAACTCTAAAATTAGGTAATTACTAAATAATTGATTCATTATGGCAAGTGATTGGTAGGGATAAGGTCATATTTTTGTCCTTTTTGGTAGCTTCTGATATGAGCCCAAGCCATTGTTTGGAGAAAAGTGCAACACACGGACTCCACGAGACAATGCCATTGTGGCCAACCCTGCTTTGTCTAATCTAGAAAAAAAAATTCACTCGAAAGGAAAGTCTAATCTGGCTCAAATGTCGGCAACGACTTGGTCGAGTCAACCCTAGCTTGGAGCACTGACTTGTATCTACTGTTTCCCAACGGCAGAACTAAAAGACACAAGTTTAGTTTTCTCCTTCTAGTGGCAGCAGACATGCTATATCACCTTTTCTTTTCCCAGTTATAATTGCTCTTCTTGGTCGGAAACCACTTACATTAGGTGAGGGCAGACCCACACGGAGAGGAAGTCAACAAGGGATATGCTCCGTGAAAGTTTTTTTTTTTTTTTTTTGATTGAAGACATGCTTAATGAAAGTTGTTTTCATTAGAATCTTGTTTCAAATGTTTTCTAGGGTTGCTTGTGGTTTTTTCAAGGCTTAAATTTGTCTCTCCTTGGATCGGATAGCAAGTAAAATAGAATTTAACTTCGACCTCTCAATTTTTTTCGGAAAAAAAAAAATAGCACCTTAGATTGACTGCCATTAAATTTTCTCCGGTTCTTATTAATCTGCAAATGCCTCATCTAAAGGCTATTTGCTTGATGTGGTCCTACCCCCAACTTGTGAACCCAGGACCACCTCCATTTGGAGAGTTGCCACCTTATCTCCCCACTCACATTTGAGTGCGCTGGCTCAATATTCTTATCTCTTGAAGACTCAAGTTGTATATGAATGGACCCTTTTTTCAGATTAACAGAACTTCACGGAATAAAGTATTCCACGAAGGCATCATAATTTCAAAGGTTGAGCAACAAAAGCTCGACGAAGCAAAAGGTGTTTTGAAAGGTAATGCATCTATTTAAGGATTGATCTATACTTTGTAATCAAAAAGATCTTCTTGGTTTCGCTAAAGTAGCTGGTTGGTCTGCTCTTCAAAAGATGACACGGTCCTTTTTTTAATTTCTGTTTTGGCTTATCAACCACTAACAAATTGCTATCTTTCTTGTTTTCTCTTAGGTTTATTTGGTTACAACTAACACTTGCAGTTCTGATCTGACAGACTCTCTATTTTCTAAAAGCTAATCATTCAGTTGCCATTCTAGTCACGATCGTTTTTTCTAATTTGAATTAGTTACAATTTTTGAAGTTCAGTTATAACCTAAGTAACTTCTAAGCCAATATTGATAGGGCTCGAAATATGATGCAGTTCATGTCGAGTCCTTTTTTGATGTAAATGGAGGTAGCCAGCGGCTGCCCCCAGATTTTTTTATTGAGAGAAGATATTTACATAAAGAAGACGAAAAGAATTTATAAAGAAGAAGAGAATGGGAATAAGAAAAGCACTGCAGAGACTGAGTCAAGGAAGTTAGACCCCTCCAAAAAATCTGGTTGTTCTTCTCTGTATTCCCGGTACAGGAGACACTCCCAACTATGGAATGTGTGGATTGCTTTTTGAAGGGTTGAATGGATAAAGTGCCACTTTCTAAGAAATATCTTCTAATTTCGATCTCGCCGGACTTCCCAACAAACAGCTGCCAAAAGCTGATCGCGCTCTTTCACCCAGCTTGCGATGATTCTTTGTTCTCCAATGGGTCCACATATCATGCAAATTCGCAAGCCGGCCCCTCAAATATCATGGAATTTTGATAGTTTACCCGATGCTTCTAGTGAATGGATACTTTCTGAATAGGTGGTTAACGGGCTAGGAACTATTACCGCATAATGAACATCCTGCACTTATATTCCAATCCGTCTTCGCAATAACTTCTCATGCTAGGAGTTAATGCATGTGGATAGGAGATTTCCATCAGCTACTGGTATTTTGCTTATGGTTCAGATCAAGTGCCTTTATGATTAGTAAGTTACTGAAGGTTATGAGCAGTATTCAGATCAAGTGCCTGCTGCAAGAGTACAAACACAACCTGATGATACCCAAAAGCAGAATTAGATGAGCATCAGGACAGAGAGTAGTAGGTTTCAGACCAGAAGAGAACCCTCGGTCTACCGTGTGATTTGAATATGCTTTGGTAATGTGATTCATGAGACTTGCTTTGCATTTCAGCTGTTTTTATGGTCATCATGGGTCCCATCATGTTCTATTGCAACTAGAGCAAGATCACTTGCTAGATATCATTGTGAGAAGCATCTTTTACCATATTGTAATGTGAACACTACCATCTTTTGTGGCATTAACTTTTGAAATTTTGAAGAATCTCTTGAGCTCCTTCTAGGTTGAAGCTTAGAGTACTGCCGCAAGCGGCTATAAATACCATCTTATCTCTTCTCTTCCCCATCAGTCCAACTCATCAGTCCAAGAGAGGAAACCTCCAATATCCTGATTTAAAACCTGAATACCAGTCCTACCTGCAGCCCTTCCATTTGTTTAACAACTAGCCGCAATGGAGTATCAAGTCGCCTACTCGAGGAAGGAAGAAAAGCCACTGCCACCAAAGCGAGGGCTGGTAAAAGTTCACATAGTCAGAACTTTGGTTCGCACGGTCTTTGCAATGAATGGTGAAAAGAAAGGTGAAAACTCCCAAAAACAAGGTGGCGGCTATGCTCAACAAGCCAGCTTCAATGTGTAGTATCTTCATAAACGAGCCTGACTTTCTTATAGATACTATCACATCTCACCCAAACAAGCTTTTGCAGGAGTGAGACGCTTAGTTTTTTCTTCTTTTGTAAACTTTCTTCACTTGCTGTGTTCTGATGATATGGAAGAAAAGAAATAAATGCTTTGTAGTTCGCCTTGGTGGTGCTCTTCGCCAGGTTTAATTGTAAAAGAAAAACTTTGAAGAAAAAAAAAACGTTCTAGCTTTGCTGTCCAAGTACTGAGAGAATTATACCATAAATCTGTCGCCTCAGGAGATTAATTATTTGCAGTGATAGTTTTGCAACACATAACTGCTATCCCTGATCCTCATTTAATATTTATCAGCTCTCAAACTGCTTCAATCTTAACTTCATACAAATTCTTCTTACTTATTGTTTAAGTTATTGATGTTGGTACATTTACTATCAGTTGTTGGAGTAGAAGTCTCTAGGCAAAAGATGGTGCTTTTTTATGATTTTGCGCTTATTTCGCCACCCCCCATGCGGTGGAGAATATATGCTTTGTTTTTTTTTTGAAGTCTAAATCATTAATGGATCGCACTCTGTCATTAGCCTAGGAAAGGAAGCATATTTACAGATTTTCTTTTAGATAGCTCGTAACGAGCACTGACATTAAATTGGTTTAAAATGATTAGTCATGTGACAGCGTATGTTCATGGGAGTTTTTCTTTTTTGTATTTCCTCTTTATATAATGGATGGGGGACTGAGTGACCCACCTACACTATACTTAGCTGGGTCCAAATTTTTTCAAGTGCAATATCTAAGAATGTAGATCGAAACCTCTCATTTACTGAGCAAAGGGGTGTAACCACTGCTGCAAGCACCAGTTCCCATAAGAGAAATGTGATAAATCCACTTGTAAGTATATTTCCTTCGAGGAATAATAAATCCACTTGCAGGTAGGTAATGAAGTAGTCAAACTTTAATTAAGCTCCCAATGAAGATCATAGAGGAAGAGACGCTGCAAGTTTCAGCCTCCTAGCTATGACCTTTGTTAATTCAGTTTCCAACTATTTTGCTAAATTTAATCCAATGTGTTGATGCAATACTTGTGGAGCAGTTATATTTCTTGGCTTATTGGATAAGATCAGGTGTAACTTTCAATCTCTAGGAAAAAAATATGATGATATCACTTTAACATGCACTTCAGCACAGTGTTTTGGATGGCCAACAATGGTGTTTAAGATATATTTATACATGAATGATAAATTGGTGTCTTGCCAGAGGGCATTGGTCAAGTTCCTGACGTATTGTTGAATTCCCAAGCTACATCTATGTATACTGAATTTGGGATTGATTGAATGCTTGAGGTATTGTTGGATTCTTCAACAACATCCATGCAAATTGGGTATAAAATCCATTTGGAGGGCGTATATAATACTTTGATAATAGTGAACATAAGACCGACATTTTTTTTAACCAAAAATGGCAAGAAATTAAAGCAATCATGAGACCAATAATTTGCCCTCCTACGTTCATTATATTTGTGGCTCGATAATAACGTTCGTTGCACCTATCATATGCTTAAGATATAAAGAGAATATTGAAGGATGTTTTTTTATGTTGCTTCTACTTCTAAAAATTTCTTTTCACAGAAAGAAAAGCTAGAAACTAAGTTTTATGGCTTCTCGTGAGAATATTTTGACTTTTTTCTTATAGAAGCGCATTTTCTATGTTATTGACAAACACTTATTTTCTTGAAAAGCATTCTTTTGGTTTGAAAGGTTACAAAATATCTTTTTAAGAAACACTAATTAGTAATGGGTTGAGATCAATGCCTCTTGTTTTATTTTTCCAAAAGAATCCCTCTTTTAACTTTTAGTAATGTACACATTTTAACTCCATATTTAGAAAAAGCTAGAAGTTAGTTTTTTAGCTTTTCTTTGCACTCTTTTTGAATTTTCTAATGGCATTTTTTCTTCATTGTTACCAAATATTTGTTTTCTTAGAAAGCATTTTTTTGCTTTAAAAGTTGCAATGTGCTTTCTTTAAGAATGCTTTTAAATGCTCGTACATTGCACATAAAAAGTTCATAAGTCCCGCAATTGCTAAGTTGAGAACTTCATAATCAACCAACCTACTATGTTTGACAATAAACGTATGAGTTTCACCGATCTCCTGGTCTCCTAGCAAGAGGATTGCTCATGTACACTTTGTGGGAGCCGCATAGCATTTTTTTTTTTTAAACAATACCAAACACAATTGACTTGAGGAGCTATAAAATTCCCTCTTCACTTTTAGTAATGTGCACATTTTGATTGTGCATTTAGAAAATTAAGGAGCGCATGTGTAGACCCACAAATGCCCCATCTTTCCGATTTTTTTCTCAACATCCCTCTCTCTTTCTTACACATATGTATTAGAAAAAAAAGAGTTAAAGTAGTGCCTCTATATTTTTATAATTATTCATTATTATAATAGATGCTCTTTGTTTGGTACATCTAATCCTCACTATCCTAATGTTAAATTAAAGCATGAGCTATCCATACAATATTAATTACCATCTTGTCACATCTATTCTTTCTGTCTCGCATGCAATTCTGTTTAAACTAGTAAGCAAAACTTTTCTTTGGATTGCATCATGCATTTCTTAGGCCTGCCAAATTGCTTGCTCCTAAGGATCCAGTTGTCAAAAGAGGAACATGGACATCATGAGCGTTGAAAGTGGTTTAAGATAATAGATCGATAAGAAAATTTCTAAAATTCCAGAACAAATCCATTCTCCTCCTAGTTCCTAGAGTTAGGTCATATCCATTGTGCCAAAGAAAGCTTCACCTTCCACTACTCTAATTCACTATTGGATCATCCCTTGCTTGCTTTGAGAATTGAGATCTATGCAAGAGATGATGATGCGAGTTTGGATCATTTTGAAATTTGTGCAGTGGATAATCCGATGATAAATCTGTTTGGAGAAAGATGAATCCTTCTTTAACGCGAAAGATAACAATATGAGCCCTTTAGTTCTCCAATCTGTATGGCAGCTAGAAATTAAAGATGCCATAATGCCAAGCTTAGAGGTTGGGTTGTATCTTTCGTGCCAAAAAATGATTTTTTTTTTCTTTTCACGGTATCGATAATTGGATCGTGTCTTGCATAAATCTTGGAGTATTTCGAACTTTCTCTCCATATATCTGCATAGATTCCAAAGTATCTATGATGCAATCCAATGACGGATTGATGCCAAGGAAAGTGATTGTTTTTTTCCTCAAGGATACAATCCCTATTCGTTGAACTTGAGCATCTTATCCGAGGCAGTGTGGGGAGCAGGGAATAGAGTGGCGTCATGTGTCAACTTTCCAGAAGGGATATGAGGTCAAGGAGAGTGACGTAAGGCACACGCGCGCTCGCATGCGTAAGCAACCACCGTCGTAGCGTCACGTGTGGTGGGGTCTTTTGTCTTCTCCCTTCTTTCGCTTTATCCCCCTTCCAGTTCACACTCCAAGCCGGCTCTTTTTTTTTTTTTTTTTTCTGAGGCTCTTGCTTGTTAATTATCGCCTCCAGGGTCACATTAAGACAAATAACAACTTGCCGGGCCATACCTGGCAATTGAACAGTCCAAAGATTGCCCTCTTCCCTCATTAAAATATTTTTAAAAAATAATTTGTAAAAATATAATATTTGAAAAAATAGTTTTACTGTATTTGATTAATCATAATAAAAAAGGTACTTTTTAGAGTAACTTATGTTTGGTTGAACATTTACTTTACTAAAAAAAATTGTATGAAATATCTATTATACTCTTAATAAAAAAAATCTTATTCATGAATTTTGATGGCTTAAAGGTAATTTTGTAAAAATAAAGATCTCAATTTTCTGCTAGTAAAAAAGTAGATTTCTCATGCCCTCATGGATTTTTCTTTCTCATTAAATATGAGAATTTTATTTCTATGAAAATGTTATTTTTCTATTTCTCTTTTTTGAAAACTTCAACCAAATAAGAGGTATTTTTTTGTTTCTCCGTTAACGACACTTTTCCTCTTCTTTTTTAACGAACCAAATGAGTCCTTAGAACTTCCCATGATCCACAGGATATCTAAAGAGGCAATCTTAAAAAAATCTTCAATTCTTTTATATGCTTGCAACAACTTATGATCTCACTCAAAAAAAATTAATTGGAAGATATTATTTGAATTTTTTGATTCTATAAATATATACAAGATCTATCCAATGCATGGTCGACGTAGGACTAAATACATGATGCCAAGTAAAGATCTAAATCCATTCAAATCCAATCATAAGTACCACAAATATAATTACAAACAACATAATTAACCTATGGTCATCCCAAACAAACCCATGCCGCAGTATCCTCTGATCCATATAGACCATGGGCCAAATCAGCTCTAAGACTATTTATAATGATCCGAGATCTTATCCAAAATAATAATAATAATAATAATAATAACCAAGAAGTATTATTTGAGTTTTTAGCCTTATATAAACATCTAAAATCTATCTAATGCATAGTTAGTGCGGACTGCACATCTTCTCACAATATCTTAAGAATGTAGATGACATTTTTTTTAATTAATCTTTGTTTTAAACAAGGCCTTAATAATTCACATCCAGCTAAGCTAAATGTTTTTCACCAAAGTTCACCAGAAAATTTTCATGATTTCTAAAGCAACTCAACAATATTCATACTTGATAGTCATAGGAGTTATGATCTGAAACTATTTGATATGTGTTAACAAGGTTTCTCTTCCGGCAATTAATCATGTAATTGATGTCTAGCGAATATGTGCATCTTTGAGAGTATTCACATATAATTGCCAACCTTTTGTCATTTTTCTGGATTAAAGAACATTGCAGCCAGCTAGTCATTAACCTAAATCTTGTAACCAATTTTAGTAATGCAGTCACCGTTTGTCCAGAAATTCATAGATCCGTGGTCTTATCCATCCCACGCGCACAACCCGTTTGACATAACGGCCCAAAGAAATCTCGGTTGCGGTTGGGGTGGCCAAATGCCCGTACACTATTTTTTTTCTTCCCGCATTTCTTGTTTTTGTCTATAAAGCACCCACCCCCTGCCCCCTTCGCACCTTCACCCGTCCTTCCCACCCTCCTCGTTATTCCTTTATAATTAATCATCGCCTCCAGGGTCACATCGAGACGCGGTTCCATGCCCTTGTCCGGTCTGTGGAAAATTTTTTTCCACATGAAGTCTGAAAAAATAATTTTAATATATTTAGTTAATTATAAAAAATAGTATTTTTTAAAATAGTTTATGTTTGGTTAGTCACCGATTTTTTTAGAAAAGTTAATAAAAATACTTATTATATTCTTAATAAATAAAAAGGCTTTACCTATAATGCTACTTTTGAAAAAAAAAACTCCGATTTTTAATCAGTGAAAAAATTAGCTTTTTAATATCTCCTATTAATTTTTCTCATAAAATATTTTTTATGAAAATACTATTTTTTATTTTTTAAAAAAAATTTCAACCAAAAAAAAATCATTTCTTTGTTTTCCACAAATAGAACTTTTCTCCAAAGAGGAAATTTTAAGAAAATCTTCAATTCTTTATTATATTTGCAATAACCTACGATTTCACTCAAAAACAAATAATCAAAATATATTATTTAAATTCTATAAAAATATTTTAATTCTACAACGTATAATCAATATAGAACTAAATATATTATGTCAAATAAAAATATCAATCTATTCAAATATAATTATAAGTATCACAAATATATATAATTATAAATATCAGCCTACAGTAGCAGGATGGCATAGACGGCGCGCGGTCTTATCCATCCGACGCTCGCACACCCTGTTTGACATTCCAGCCCTATCGGTGCCGTCGTGCGATTAGAGCCAAAGAAATGACGTTGTGGGGCCACCAACTGCCACTACGCCGGTATGCTACTTTTTTTCTTTTCCTGATGAAGGCTAGGATATAACCCATCCAATCCAATTTATTAAAAAGAAAAGAGAAACTATTTCCACACTCCTACTTGGCATGCAAGGAAGTACAATTTTAGGTAGCTGATTATGTAGCCAATTATTCTGACAGTACTTTATGAGCTGAAAATGGAGAGCTATCTTTGTTACTCTAAGGTATAGATGTATCCGTAGGTATGATTCACTCGTCTTAGAAAAAAAAAAAAAAAATGGAGGAGGAAACGCATTGTCTATAAAGAAGCCACCCCCTGCCCTCTTCGCACCTTCACCCGTTCTTCCCACTCTCCTAGTTATTCCTTTATTCCTCTCTAATTCTCTCGAGAATAGCATCATGGCGAGTGACGGAGATCCGACGTATCCGGAAAGCAGGCCCACGGGTAATCCCTACCCGAAGAGAGGCCAGATTAAGCGCATGATCGCCGAAGACTTTGTCTCGTCCTTCACCTCCATGGCTGGCCGCGGTCGTTGGAGGGAAGAACCGGAGGAGCGGGTGGGCCGGGATGGGAGCTCAGCGGCTGGCCTCTCCCAATCCGAACTCCGAAGAGAATCCTATTGGCGGTCGTTGGAGGGAAGAACCGGAGGAGCGGGAGGACCGGGATGGGAGCTCAGCGGCTGGCCTCTCCCAATCCGAAGAGAATCCTATTGGCGGTCGTTGGAGGGAAGAACCGGAGGACCGGGAGGACCGGGATGGGAGCTCAGCGGCTGGCCTCTCCCAATCCGAAGAGAATCCTATTTCTGAACCCTGATGGATGGATTCTAAGTTTCTAACCCACCCCAGCTGTTTTTTCGTCTTTTTTTTTTATCTGTGTGGAGTCTGTGTGTTTCAGAAGTACTGTAACTTAGAAGTGGCTTTCTCTGTTGCTGTTGTGTTTTCGGGGTGAGGTCTAGGTGTGTTTGGGTTTTCTGCAATAACCTCTGTGAACTTTTTGTTTTACGTAGGTCTCGGAGGAGGTGTGCTTGTAAAAAATTTACATTTCCTTGATGATGCTTCTTTCTCTCTCCGATATAAGCTTCAGCGGCTCTGTTAGATCTTCATCTGTTCCTTTTAAAATTATTTCCAAGATATTAATTATATAGTAGGGAAATAAAAGAAGCAAATTAAGGACACAAATGCTTGTTGGACTCTCCACCGTATTGATGTATAGAAAACTTCGGTTGTGGGATTGTTCTACTGCCTCCATTCCTCTAAATCTCAAGCCAAAAGATTTGTGCCAGGGAATTAGCTATAGGAGCTAAATCTCATGAGATAGAAACAGGCAGCAGTCGCACAGGGAGCTCCGGGAGACGGGATTGTGAAAACATGGCTTCACACGCAGTTGCTTAAAACCTGCGCCACAACCATCTTTTTTTTATAGGTTCTACGCACTGATGCCTGCTGCTTCATCTGGTAGAAAAGATTCATAGATATGCCTGTAATTAGAAGGAAGAACCGCGAACCGTGATCTAATTCTATACTTGGTTTGGCTAACAATTTTAGCCCTAATACGGGGTTGCTCTTCCTCTCCCTTATCATTAAAAAAAAACCAATAATATTAGCAGTAAGATGAAGAAACTGACAATTTTGTCAGACAATCCTAATTGCTCATCTCCAAGAGTTACTTTATATTAAAAAAAATCCAATCAGAAAAACAGTCAAAGTTTCCAGAAACAGCGAACAACTTTGCCACTAGGTATGATGCTCCTCCGTGCAACTTTGCCAGCGTGGCATTTCTGGACTTGAAAATCTTTATCATTAACAAAAGAGCGAACAACTTTATTAGGATATCAATCCATCGACCTGGATCTTGTTGGGTGTCCAAAGACATGGTGAAATCAAACGGAACACATCAGGTACATTGCATAAATATATTAGTCCTGCACAGGTACTTTATCGGAAAGATCAACATCTAGGCCTTTCAAAACACTTTTTAATTTGCCACCAAGGTAGTAGCCTGGTGGTAAGGGGGCGATAATTCCGCCCAAGTTGCCCGGGTTCGAAACGCGCGGGCATCGATTAAATCAGGGGACCGGATGCCCCACGCCCGGCTGGCTTGTTGGCGGTTATGCTTTCCTTCCACTTATACCAAGGTGGCGCTGGGGTGACGTACCCACACGTGAGGCGGTGAACCCAGTGGGGTGAGCCCACGGGTCGGGGAAGGCACGCGAAAACCTGCGACCTGTATCGAACATTCCCTGGTGGAAGGGGGGCCCAGTAATGGGGCTGCTACGCGGGTGGGCTGGTCCCTCCCCCTCCCCTCCTATTTTTCACCAAAAAAAAAAAAAAAAACACTTTTTAATTTCACATTTTATAACATTGCCGAGAAGAGTTACATCAGACCTTGCTCATCCAAGATCATTGTTTAGGCCTTTCAAAACTCCTTTTGTTTTCATATTTTATAACATTGCTTACACGATGCTTCGAGGGAATGGATACTTTCTGAATAGGTGGTTAACTGACTCGGAACTGAATGGATCTAATCCGTCTTCGCAATAACTTCTCATGCTAGGAGTTAATGCATGTGGATAGGAGATTTCCTTCAGCTACTGGTATAGATTAGTATCTTCCAAAATTGCCTATCTTGCTTATGGTTCAACTCAGCTGCCCTTATGATTAGTAAGTTACTGAAGGTTATGAGCGGTATTTAGATCGAGTGCCTGCTGCAAGAGTACAACACAACCCAAAAGCAGAATTAGATGAACATCAGGACAGAGAGTAGCAGGTTTCAGACCGGAAGAGAACCCTCGGTCTACCGTGTGATTTGAATATGCTTTGGTAATGTGATTAATGAGGCTTGCTTTGTATTCAGCTGTTTGTGATTTGAATATGCTTTGGTAATGTGATTAATGAGGCTTGCTTTGTATTCAGCTGTTTTTATGGTCATTGTGGGTCCCATCATGTTCTATTCCAACTAAAGCAAGATCACTTGATATATATCATTGTGAGAAGCATCTTTTACCATATTGTAATGTGAACATTACCATCTCTTGTGGCATTAACTTTTGAAATTTTGAAGAATCTCTTGAGCTCCTTCTAGGTTGAAGCTTAGAGTACAGCCGCAAGCGGCTATAAATACCGTCTTATCTCTTCTCTTCCCCATCACTCCAACTCATCAGTCCAAGAGAGGAAACCTCCAATATCCTGATTTAAAACCTGAATACCAGTCCTACCTGCAGCCTTTCCGTTTGTTTAACAACTAGCCGCAATGGCGTATCAAGTCGCCTACTCCAGGAAGGAGGAGAAGCCACTGCCGCCAAAGCGAGGTCTGGTTAAAGTTCGTATAGTCAGAACTTTGGTTCGCACAGTCCTTGCAATGAATGGTGAAAAGAAAGTTGAGAACTCCCAAAAACAAGGTGTGGGCTATGCCAAAGAAGCCAGTTTCAACGTGTAGTATCTTCATAAACGAGCTTGACTTTCTTATAGATACCATCACATCTCACCCAAACAAGCTTTTGCAGGAGTGAAGGATTTCTAGTGACGCTTAGTTTTTTCTTCTTTTGTAAGCTTTCTTAATTTGCTGTTTTCTGATGATATGGGTCCAGTTCCGACAAGTTTTAGAAGAAAAGAAATAAATGCTTTGTAGTTCGCCTTGGTAGTGCTCTTCGCCAGGTTTAATTGTAAAAGAAAAACTTTGAAGAAAAAAAAAACGTTCTAGCTTTGCTGTCCAAGTACTGAGAGAATTATACCATAAATCTGTCGCCTCAGGAGATTAATTATTTGCAGTGATAGTTTTGCACCACATTACTGCTATCCCTGATCTTCATTTTAATATTTATCAGCTCTCAAACTGCTTCAATCTTAACTTCATACATATTCTTCTTACTTATTGTTTAAGTTATTGATATTGGTACATTTACTATCAGTTGTTGGAGTAGAAGTCTTTAGGCAAAAGATGGTGCTTTTTTATGATTTTGCGCTTATTTCGCCACCACCCATGCAGTGGAGAATATATGCTTCTTTATTTTTTTTAAGTCTAAATCATTAAAGGATCGCACTCTGTCATTAGCCTAGGAAAGGAAGCGTATTTACAGATTTTCTTTTAGATAGATAGATAGGCAAGTTTCTAAAATTCCTGAACCAATCCATTCTTCTCCTAGTTCCTGGAGTTGGGTCGCATCGATCACACCAAAAAAAGGCTTCACTTTCAATTGCTCTAATTCGCCGTTGGATCATTCATTGCTTGTTTTGAAATCTATACAAGAGAAGAATGATGTAAGTTTGGATCATTTTGAAATTCATGCGGCGGATGATCCAATGATGGATTTGCATGACGAAAGATGAATTCTTCTTTAGCGCAAAAGATAACAATCTGAGTCCATAATTAGTTCCCCAGCTTGCATGGCGGCTAGGAATTAGAGGTGCCATAATAGGTGAGCTTCGTGTGAACGGCCAAGCTAAGAGGTTGGGTTGTATCTTTCGTGCCAAAGAACGATTATTTTTTTTTTCACGATATTGATATTGATATTTGGATTGTGTCTTGCATAAATCTCAGTATTTCAAACTTTCCATCTATCTATATGCACAGATCTCGAAGTATCTATGATGCAATCCGACGGTGGATTGGTTTTCCTCCCAAAGATACGACCCCTAAGCCATTCGGCCATTCGTCGAACTTGAGCATCTTATCCGAGACTGTGTGGGCGGTGAGGGGTGACGAGAGCAGGGAATAGAGTGGGCGTCATGCATCATCTTTTCCAGAAGGGATATGAGGTCAAGAAGAGTGACATGATGCACACGTGCGCTGGTACGAGTAAGCAACCACCGTCGTAGTGTCACGTGTGGTGGGGTCTTTTGTCTTCCCCTTAGGTATATGATTTGTCTTCGAATTATCAAATAATATTTTGTAGGAATGGGATGGTCAGAGTCAATTGCAACGTTGAACCATTCAAGAGTCCGATAGAGTTCCAAGTTCTTTCACTTTATCCCCTTCTAGTTCACACTCCAAGCAGGCTCTTGCTTGTTAATCATCGCCTCCAGGGTCACATTAAGACAAAGAACAACTTGCTGGGCCACATCTGACAGTCGAACTACCCAAAGATTGCCTTAGAACTAACTTGATTTACAAAAAAAAAACTTTATTAAATTATTTTTAAATAATAATTTTTAAAAATATGATGTATGAAAAAATAATTTTAGTACATTTGATTCATCATGAGAAAGTAATATCTTTTAGAGTCACTTATGTTTGGTTGAGCATTTACTTTTCTAAAAAAAATGTATGAAATATCTATTATACCCTTAATAAAAAAAGTCCTTATTCATGAATTTTAATGGCTTAAGGTAATTTTGGAAAAAAAGATCTCAATTTCCAACCGGTAAAAAAGTAGATTTTCCATATCCCCATAGATTTTTGTTTCTCATGGAATATAGGAATCTTATTTCTATAAAAATGCTACTTTTGTATCTCTCTCCTTTGAAATCTCCGATCAAATAAAAGACATTTTTTTGTTTCCCCATTGATCATACTTTTCTCCTTTTTTTCACAAACCAAACGAGTTCTTAAAACTTTCCCATGATCCACCGGATATCTAAAGGGGCAATCTTAAAAAAAATCTTCAATTCTTTAATATGTTTGCAACAACCGATGATCTTACTCAAAAAAAATTAATCGGAGGATACTATTTGAATTTTTTGGTCCTATAAATGTATCCAAGATCTACCTAATGCATGGTCGACGTGGGACTAAATACATGATGCCAAGTAAAGATCTAAATTCATTCAAATCCAATCATAAGTACTACAAATATAATTACAAACAACACAATCGACCTATGGTCATCCCGAACAAACCCATGCTGCAGTATCCTCTGGTCCATATAGACCATAGGCTGGATCCGCTCTAAGACTATTTATAACGATCTGAGATCTTATCCAAAAAATAATAATAACCAAGAAGTATAATTTGAGTTTTTGGTCCTATATAAATACCTAAACTCCATCTAATGCATAGTTAGTGCGGAACTAAACACACGACTGCACATATTCTCACAATATCTTAAGAATGTAAACAACATTTTTTTAAAATTAATCTTTGTTTCAAACAAGGGTATGATAATTCACAACCAGCTAAGATAAATGTTTTTCGCCAAAGTTCACAATAAAATTTTCATGATTTCTAAAGCAACTCAACAAGATTCGTACTTGATAGCCATAGGACTCATGATCTGAAAGTATTAGATATTTGTAAATAAGGTTTCTCTTCCGCCAATTAATCATGTAATTGATGTATAGCGAATATGTGTATCTTTGAGACTTGAGAGTATTCACATATAACGATCCATGGCCGGCTAATGACAAAGACTGGTTCATAATTGCCAACTTTTTGCCAGTTTTCTGGATTAAAAAACATAAGAGATCACAGCTAGTCATTAACCTAAACCTTGGAAACTAATTTTAGTAATGCAGTCATTGTTTGTCCAGAAAGGCATAGATGCGTCGTCTTATCCATCCCACGCGCACACCCCGTTTGACACTCCACTCCGGCCCTATCGGTGCCTTGGTGGGATTAAAACCCAAGAAATCTCAGTTGTGGGGTTACTTTTTTTTCTTCCCTTGATGAAGGCTAGGATTTAATCCATCCAATCCAATTTATTGAAAAGAAAAGAAACTATTTGCAGACTCCTGCTTGGCATGCAAGGAAGCGCATTTCTTGTTCTTGCCTATAAAGCAGCCACGCCCCTGGCCGATTCGCACCTTCACCCGTCCTTCCCACTCTCCTCGTTATTCCTTTATTCCTCTCTAATTCTCTCGAGAATAACATAATGGCGAGTGCCAAAGATGCGAGGAATCCGGAGAGCAGGCCCACGGGTAATCCCTACCCGAAGAGGGGCCAGATTAAGCACAAGATCTTCGAAGACGTTGTCTCGGCCATCACCTCCATGGCTGGCGGCGGTCGTCGGAGGGAAGGACAGGAGGGAGGGGAGGGCCGGAATGGGAGCTCAGCGACGGGCCGCTCCCAATCCGAAGAGAAATCCTATTCCTGAATCCTGATGGATGGATTCTAAGCCGCCCCAGCTGTTACTCTGCGCTGTTTTTTTGCAGCAGAGCAGTTGGACTTCTTCTGGATCTCTGCAGCTGTGTTTTTTAAATAACCTGCAGAGGCCCAGCTGTTTTTTCGTCTCACTCTTCTTCTTTTTTTTTTCTGTTTGGAATCTCTGTCTTTGGTTTTAGAAGAACTGTAACTTAGAAGTGGCTTTCTCTGTTGCTGTTGTTTTTTCGGAAGTAGCAGAGTGAGGTTTAGGTGTGTTTGGTTTTTTCTGCAATAACCTCTGTGATCTCTACTTTTTACGTAGATCTCGGAGGAGGTGTGCTTGTAAAAAATTTACATTTCCTTAATGATGCTTCTTTCTTTCTCTGACATAAGCTTCAGCGGCTCTGTTAGATCTTCATCTGTTGCTTTTAAATTATTTCCAAGATATTAACTATATAGTAGGGAAATAAAAGAAGCAAATTAAGGACACAAATGCTTGTTGGACTCTAGAACGTATTGCTATATAGAAAACTTCGGTTGTGGGATTGTTCTACTGCCTCCATTCCTCTAAATCTCACGCCAAAAGATTTGTGCCAGAGAATTAGCTCTAGGAGCTAAATCTCATGAGATAGAAACAGGCAGCAGTCGCACAGGGAGCTCCTGGAGACGAGACTCTGAAAACATGAGTAGGAGACTGATTCCAAATGCTTGAAACCTGCGAGCCGTGATCTAATTCTAGACTTGGTTTGGCCAACAGGTTTAGCACTAATACCGGGCGGCTCTTCCTCTCCCTTATCATTAAAAAAAACCCAATAATATTAGCAGTAAGATGAAGAAACTGACAATTTTGTCAGACAATCCTAATTTCTTATCTCCAACAGTTACTTTATATTAAAAAAAATCCAATCAGAAAAACAGTCAAAGTTTCCAGAAACAGCGAACAACTTTGCCACTAGGTATGACGCTGCTCCGTGCAACTTTGCCAGCGTGGCATTTCTGGACTAGAAAATCTTTATCATTAAAAAAACAGCGAACAGCTTTATTAGGATATCAATCCATCGACCTGGATCTTGTGTTGGGTGTCCAAAGACATCGTAGCATCAAACGGGACACATCAGGTACACTGCATAAATATATTAGCCTTGCACAGGTACTTTGTCGGAAAGATCAACGTTTAGGCCTTTCAAAACTCTTTTTAATTTCACATTTTATAACATTGTTAAACTAGGAAGAGCAACATCAGACCTTGCTCATCCTTAGGCCTTTCAAAACACTTTCTGTTTTCATATTTTATAACATTGCTTAACTAGGAAGAGCTGCATCAAACCTTGCTGATCCAAACTTCAGGGAGCAAAGTCCGATTTTATTATGAACACCAAAAAAAAAAAAGCCTAATCCACAAAATTTCCATCATAATGGATCTAGAGAGAGTTAAATATACGCTGCCTTATTTCTGCATGAGGAAAGACTATTTCTAAGTTTAAAATCCCCATATTTGGATACAGGAAATAGGTGAATTTGTTTTGGTCGAGTTAATTTTATATCCAAGGCCTTAGAGTATGGTGGAAAATTCAAGTAATTTGAATTTTTATATTTGGATTGGGCTACTAGATTTTTCTTATAATTGTTGGAGACTATTGGATGTGTTAATTTAAACACATGTCTAGATTTATAATTTGAGCAGGGATGTTTTGTCTTTATTCATAAAGCCATTAGTAAAAGTCATATTGAGTAGAGATGCTTACACAAGTTATCACGTAAAGCACTGCCGATAGATATTAAGAATCTTGGTAAAGAAAATTTTGGAGATTAGTAGAGTTAATTCTACTCATAGTGATATTGGCTCAGAACTCCTAACTCATTGAATTTGGAATAATTTTTTTTGAAAGAGAGATCGATCTAGATTGACTAATCAAATTGCTAAGGGAATCTAGAATTAATTCACTTTAAATTCAAGCTAGATATTTTGGATTCTAAAAAAGATGTGGAGATCACGCAATAATCTTAAACTTGACTAAAGGCTTGAGGGTTAGTTATTGTAAGTACACTCTACATAAATTGAGAGCAAAAAAATCTAGAGGTTTTGATCTAGTCCATTTGAAAATTTTGAAAATTGGATTTTCTTAGTATTGATCCAAAGTGATACTTCGGTCGAAAATCATTTAGCGACCTTAGAGTAAATGATGAGTTAGATTAGAGTGCGCAGCAAAAGTATGATGGAGTACTTTCAAAGTTTAAGCCTTAAGTAAGTTAATTTTGAGGATGATTTTTTTTTAGGAGGGAGAATGTACAAACCAGTAAAATAGCCTAGTCCTGTGGGCTTGTGGGCCGGGCCCGAACTAATCCTGCGCTAGAGCCAGCTGTGGGCTTGTGGGCCGGCCCGAAGAGGCTTGGCCCAAGCCTAACCATGCCATGTGGCATGATTCCAATGGAGGGGAGACTCCGACAAGAGTCTTCTTCCTCCTCCGATTTTCGACGAAATAGAAGTTAATCTGGGGCAATCTAAGTTTGACTCGAACTTTAGGATCACGCCTAATTAACTCCCCTCCTCCTCTAATTTCCATCACCAGAATCATCAAAAATCGCCACCGATTCTAAGTCTTCTTCTCCGTGTCTCCTTCTTGATTCCTCGCTGAAAAGCTGTCGTACCACCTCATCAGACCGGGGTAGGGGTTCCTCATCTTCTTCCTCCTTGTTTTTTGGTTCGGTGGCCACTATCGCCATGGATTTAGGCCAGCAAATTGCCGAGATTTCATCCAAAAATAAGGTGCTCTATTTCGGCCCATTTTCTTCCTTGTTCATTGCCGCCGGCCACTGAGTTTGGCCGAGTTTTGCCGCTGTCCAGGACTCCTAAGATTGGGTGGCAGCTAGTCAATAGGCCGGCCAAGATCTAGATCGAGTTGTCATGGATCATCCTCCACCTTTTTTGTGTTCTTCATCTCTTCTTTCTTGTGCTAGTCGACCACTATCGCCAGTGGTGTCATGGCTGAAGGTTCGCCTGAGACCGTAATTGAGGCTGGCCACTATGGTCGTCACCCCCTCTGATCCAAATAGAAAAGGGAGAGGCGGGCTCTCCCCTATTTTGAGAAGAAACAAGAGTCTTCTCTCTCTTCTTTCTCTCTCCTCTCTCTTTCTTGATTTATCTTTCTCTGTATGGTTCTATAGACCTAGCAGGAGGATCCCAGATATTCTCTTTGTGGATCTATGTTGACCCCAGTAGAGGGTCCTGGACTAGTGTCGCTATGACCACCTATTGTGCTAGCTTTACCTCGACCATCGCTGAGTACCGTTAGGCTCTATCATCATGAATCTTTATTATGTTACTGAAACCATTGTTTGATTCTCATTTCATATTTTGATTGGCTTGATTGGCCAGAGTGGACTGACTCAGATCTTCAGACGCTGCTACCTAGTCGATCCTGTCCATCCTGCACCCGACCATTATTAGCTACCATTGAACCCATGATTAATAACCCCTGAATTATCGTTCTTTTTTTGATTGGATATATATTTTTTGATCAGATAGATTAAGTTACATTGTACTAACCAATTCGAATAATTGGGCATTGTCATGTAGCCTGCCTCGTATATCTTTCTATACAAATCTATTTTCATAGTCAGTCCTAATTTTGTATAGGCTACAATCATCCAGACAAGAAGAAGCCCAACAAAATCTTATACTCTAGTTTCTAAATTAAGGTAAGACCCTGACATTTTATTTATATTTAATTTTTAATTAAACAAGAATAAAGAATATGGATAATTCAAATATTAGAACTCTAAAATTAGGTTATTACTAAATAATAAAATCATTAATATGGCGAGTGATTGATAAGGGATAAGGTCATGTTCTTGTCCTTTTTGGTAGCTTCTGATATAAGCCCAAGCCATTGTTTGGAGAACAGTGCAACACACGGACTCCACGAGACATTGCCATTGTGGCCACCCCCTAATCTAGAAAAAAAGAAATTCACTTGAAAGGAAAGTCTAATCTGACTCGCAATGTCGGCAACGACTTTGTCAAGTCAACGCTAGCTGGGAGCACTGACTTGTATCTACTGCTTCCCAACGGCAGAACTAAAAGACGGAAGTTTAGCTTTCTCGTTCTAGTGGCAGCAGACATGCTTTATCACCTTTTCTTTTCCCAGTTATAATTGCTTTCTTGGCCGGAAACCACTTACATTAGGTGAGAGCAGACCCACACGAAGAGGCAGTCAACAAGGGATATGCTCCGTGAAAGTTTTTTTTGTTTTGTTTTTGATTGAAGACATGTGCTTAGTGAAAGTTGTTTTCATTAGAATCTTGTTTCAAATGTTTTCCAGGGTTGCTTGTGGTTTTTTCTAGGCTTAAATTTGTCTCTCCTTGGATCAGATAGCAAGTAAAATAGAACTTAACTTCGGCCTCTCAATTTTTTTCAGCAAAAAAAAAAAGCACCTTATAGTGACTGCCACTAAATTTTCTCCAATTCTTCTTAATCTGCAAACGCCCGATCTAAAGGCTATTTGCTTGTTGTGGTCCTACCCCCAACTTGTGAACCCAGGACCACCTCTTTTTGGAGAGTTGCCACCGTATCTTGTTGAGAACAGTCGTCTTGCTTTCATAAGAAACTGCAAGATAACTTAACGATATTTAATATAAAACCTAATCATTCAGTTGCCGTTCTAGTCACGATCGTTTTTTCTAATTTGAATTAGTTACAATTTTTTAAGTTCAGTTATAGCCTAGCTAAATTCTAAGCGAATATTGGTAGTACTCGAAATATGATGCAGTTCATGCCGAGTCCTTTTTTGATGTAAATGGAGGTAGCCAGCGGCTGCCCCCAGATTTTTTTGTTGAGAGAAGATATTCACATACAGAAGATGAAAAGAATTTATAAAGAAGAAGACAAAAGAAATAAGAAAAGTACTGCAGACACTGTACTTATCTGGGTCCAAATTTTTTAAGTGCAATATCTAAGAATGTTGATGGAAACCTCTCATTTGCTGAGCAAAGGGGTGTAACCACTGCTGCAAGTACCAGTTCCCATTAGAGAAATGTCATGATAAATACATTTGTAATTATTTTTCCTTCGAGGAATAAAAAATCCACTTGCAAGTAGGTAGTGAAGTAGTCAAACTTGAATTAAGCCCCCAAGGAAGATCATAGAAGAAGAGATGCTGCTAGTTTCAGCCTCCTATGACCTTTCTTAATTCAGTTTCCAACTATTTTGCTAGATTTAATCCAATATGCCGATGCAATACTTGTGGAGCAGTCATATTTTTTGGCCTTATTGGATAATCTCAGGTGTAGCTTTCAATCTCTAAGAAAAAAAATATGATGATATCACTTTAATATGCACTTCTGCAGAGTTTCACCGATCTTCCCGTCGCAGGGTAATTAATAAATAAACAAAACATTGCACATAAAAAGTTGATAAGTCCCGCAATTGCCAACTTGAGAACTCCATAATCAACCAACCTACTATGTTTGACAATAAACTTGAGAGTTTCACCGATCTCCTCGTCGCAGGATTGTTCATGTGCACTTTGTGGGAGCGGCATAGCATTATTTTTTTTAAAACAATACCAAACACAATTGACTTGAGGAGCTATAAAATTCCCTATTAACTTTTAGTAATGTGCACATTTTGATTGTGCATTTAGAAAATTAAGGAGCGCATGTGTAGACTTACAAATGCATCATCTTTCCAATTTTTTTCTGAACATCTCTCTCTCTCTCTCTCTCTCTCTTACACATATGTATTAGAGAGAAAAAAAGTTAATGTAGTGCCTCTATATTTTTAAAATAGATGCCCTTTGTTTGGTGCATCTAATCCCTACTATCCTAATGTTAAATTAAAGCATGAGCTGTCCATGCATTGTTAATTATCATCTTGTCACATCTATTCTTGCTGTCTCGCATACAATTTAGTTTAAACGAGTAAGAAAAACTTTTTCTTTGGATTGCATCATGCTTTTTCTTAGGCCCCCCAAATTGCTTGCTCCTAAGGATCCAGCTGTCAAGAGGAACATGGACGTCATGGGCGCTGAAAGTGGTTTGAGATAATGGATAGATGGGTAAGTTTCTAAAATTCCAGAACCAATCCGTTCTCCTCCTAGTTCCTGGAGTTGGGTTGAATCCATCGCGCCAAAGAAGGCTTCACCATCCATTGCTTACTTTGAGATCTATACAAAAGATGAATAATATGAGATTGGATCATTTTGAAATTTGTGCAGTGGATGATTCAATGGTGGATTTGCACGAAGAAAGATGAATTCTTTTTTACCGCAAAAGATAACAATCTGAGTCCATTAGTTCTCCAATCTGTATGGCAGCTGAGAATTAGAGGTGCCATAATACGTGAGCTTCGTGCATGTGAACAGCCAAGAATTTAGGTTGTATCTTTTTTTTCATGATATTGATATTAGGATTGTGTCTTTATAGACCTCAAAGTATTTCAAACTTTTATACCTATCCACGTACGTAGATTTTGAAGCATCTATGATGCGATCCGATGGTGGATTTATGGAATCCTTCTCGCACCCCAAAGATACAGCCCCTGGCTTGCGGACACTTTAAGGCGACACAGGATCTGATACACATGCTGCGGGCCACGGTGCGGAGCCTTAGGCTTGCGGAGGAGGGAATTCTTAGGGCATACCTGGCTTACCACATCTGATTGGACTGGAATGCTCGTCTGTTTGAGGGCAGGAGGTTCTCGGCGAGGATAGTGGTAGAGAGAGCTATGCTTCAGGCCGAAGAGGTCTTTTCTTGTACTGCCTTGTCTTCACTTGGGATGACTAGGGATATCTAGGGTACCCGCAGTGCTGTTCAGCGTGCAGGTTTGCTGTTATTTCTTGGATACCCCCACCCTTTGGTTATCTTAAAGTGAATTTTGATGGCAGTGTGGCAACGGACAGGACGTAGGAAGGGGTTGGATTTGTTATCCGAGACCATTTTGGAAGTTTGGTTGCAGCGGGAGGCCGGGGCTCGACAGGTCTCATGGTTGCTGGGGTAGAGCTGTGGGCAGCTTGGGTGGGCATATCCTATGCGAGGTGGGTGCTCGGGGTCGGGCGGGTGTACCTTGAGGGGGATTCCTCTATAGTCATAGATTGGATCCGAGGTGCTGATAGGTATGGAGATGGGCATCCGCTCATTCGGGAGACTCGCAGATTGGCTATGGAGATGGATGAGTTTCAGATCGTCCACATTTTTCGGGAGGCAAACAGGATCGTCTTCTATGTTGCACGACACTTCGAGGAGTTTCACTGGACATCCATAGTAGAGCTACTGCCACATTTGAATTTTTTGCTTTTTTATGATTTGGCAGAATGTACTCACGTTAGAGCTATATGAATTGCCGTTTTCATTAAAAGAAGAAGAAGAAGAAGAAGTAGAAGAAAGATACAGCCCTCGCCAATGGCCATGAGCATCTTATCCGAGGCAGCGTGGACGGTGCGGGGCGAGGAGAGCAGGGAATAGAGCGGCGTCGTGCATCATCTATGAGGTCAGGAGGAGTGACGTAGAGTGACGTACTGTTCACACGAGCTGGCATGAGTAAGCAACCACCGACAAAGCGTCCCGTGTGGTGGGGTCCTTTGTCTTCTCATTTCTTTCGCTTTATCCCTTCCAGTTCACACTGCAAGCTGGCTCACTGTTTTCTTGTTAATTATCGCATTCAGGGTCGCAATTAAGACAAAGAACAACTTGCCGAGCCCTTTTTGACGCGTTTGGTCGGCAGAAATAATTTTTAGTCGCTGAAATATTTTTTTAAAAAAAGATAATGTTTAAAAAATTATTTTTTGAAAAAATAGTATTTTTTATATTTAATTGATCATAATAAAATGGCACTTTCTAGAGTTGTATTATATATATTTATTATATTTTTAATAAAAAAATTATCCATAAATTTTGATGGCTTAAGAGTATTTTTGAAAAAAAAAATTAATTTTCAATCGATGAAAAAGTAGCTTTTTTTGTCTCCATGAATTTTTTTCATAAAATATAGAAATCTTATTTTTATAGAAATGCTAATTTTTTTCATTCTCTCCTTTAAACACTTCAACCAAATAAAATGTATCTTTTTTTGTTTTTTCGTTGATCATACTTATGTTCTTAAAACTTTTCCATGATCCAAAGAGTCAATCTTTAAAAAAATAATTCTTTAATATATTTATAGCAACCTATGATCTCACTTTAAAATAATTAATTAAAAGATATTATTTAAATTTTTTGATTCCATAAAAATATTTAAGATGTGCTAATTTTAGTACTGCTAAGGCTGCAAATGGGTGGGATTGACCCATGACCCGATCCACGGGGCTGGGTCGAGTCCTAAAATTAGATCCATTCTATTTTTCGGGTTGGGTCTGGGTTTATCGAATCTCAACCCGACCCAACCCATTTTTTTTGGGTTAACTTAGGATCCTTTACCCAATGACCCAATCCAACCTAACCCAAACCTGAATTACCTATTTAGGCCCACAGGCTGCAGGCTGTATTGCAGCTTTCTCCTTCGCCTCTACGTCTATAAAAGCTTCCTCTTTTTCTTTCTCCCAACTCATCCTTCAACACATAAAATTAGATCTCATCATATGTCTTAGGCCTCGTTTGGCAGAGCTGTTGGCAGTAGAGCTTTCGGAAATAAAACTTTTTGAAATAGAGCTTTTATAAAAAGCTATTTGCTGTTTGGCAACTATATTTCTAAATTGGTGTGAGACTTTAATATATGTTTGGTAAACAAACTGAGAGAGTACTTTTGGTATGACAAAATGATCATAAAGAACATTGCATAGTATTATACAAAAGACTATAATAAAATATAATACGTAAATACATAAACATATAATATAGTATAATATTATTGTAATGTAATATAATATTATTATAATATAGTAATATAATATTATATACTATAGCATAATAAGATAGTATAATTTGATATTTTATAACATAATATATCAATGTATTATGATATAATGTAGTATAATATTATATTTATAGTATAATACAATAATAAAGGTATAAAATATTATAATTATTATCATTATATATTAATATTATCATTTTCTGTAATTATTATATTTTACCATGGGTATTTTGGTCCAAAAAAATTTATAACTTAAAATAGCTTTCCGATGGATCTAAAAGTGCTTTTTTTTGAAGAAGTTCCAAAATGGAGCTTCTCCAAAAAAAATTGTTTTAGTTTTTTAGCAAAGTTAAAATAACTATTCGATTCTTTTACCAAACATTCCGATTTCATCTAAAGGTGTTTTTGGAGGATCAGAAAGTATTTTTTAGCTCTCTAAAAGCTCTACCAAATGGAGCCTCAGAGACCCAATGTTTTAAACTCTTCCTCGATGGCCTTCTCCCTCCATTTCCATATCTTGGTCTCCAATGAGATGAACCCCAACTCCTATTGGCAACAGTAATAGGAAACGGAATCCTACCCAAACCCCACTCCTGTCTCTCCTTTCTTCTCTCTTCCCTCGGATCTAGAAAGCCTCCCAGCCAAAACTCTCCGCCCTGTTTCTAATTATTTTTTAATTTGCTACCTCAAGATGGGTGTGAAAGGATTTGTTGAAGGCGGCATCGCCTCCATCCCCGTTGGTTGCTCCACCCACCCGCTCGACCTCATCAAGGTCCGAATGCAGCTCCAAGGGGAGTTGCTAAGCCTCGTGGTCTCCACCCTCCGCCCTACTCGCGCCTTCCACATCACTGCCATCGTCACTCTCCCACCGCCGCCGTGCCCTGACCCTCTTGTCGTCGGCGCCTAGATCTTCCGCTTCGAGTAGGGCTGCAAATGGGTCGGGACGACCCATGATCCGACCCGACCCAACCCACATAAGACTCGACCCGACCCGAATTTTAGGACCTGCGGGGCTGGGTCAGGTCCTAAATTTGAACCTGTTCTATTTTTTGGATCGGCTCAGGTCCACCCAATCTCGATCCGGACCCGGACCTAACCCGACCCTTTTTTTGGATCGATTTTTTTCAGAGAATGTTGCATTGATGCTTGGGACCGACTTGTTGAATTTAGATAATGTTGAATTTGAACATGTGAATATAAAAATACATAGATCCGGACCCAACCTGACTCGAATGACCCGTCGGGTCAAAATTTGTAGGCATGAACCGGCCCGACCTGACCCAATTTTCAACCGGGTTGGGTCTAGGGTCCAAAATTAGGATCCAAACAAGAAATCAGTCAATTTGGGGTCACTCAAGACCAGATCTGATCCGATCCATTTGTAACCCTAGTTTCGAGGATTCCTCCACCTAGATCCGAAGCGTGGTGGACGTGATCGGGCAAAGGGTGAGGAGCAAGGGGTTGGGGAGCCTGTGGCGGGGGTCAGCGCTAAGTGAACTGGGCAATGATCGTGACAGCATCGTAGCTGGCGATGTACGACCAGGCAAAGGAGGCGATCCTGGGGCATGGGATCATGGACGACGGGCTGGGGACACACATGACGGTGAGCTTTGCTGCCAGGCTGGTGGCGGCGATGGCGTCGAACCCGGTGGACATGGTGAAGACGAGGGTGATAGACTCGATCCAACACAGACCTAAATTTTTTAGGTCAGATGTGGATTATATATAGACCCGATCTGACCCGAATGATCCGTTAGGTCAGAAATTATAGTCGTGGACCCGATCTGACTTGACCCGATCTTCAATTGGATCGGGTCTGGGTCTAAAATTAGGATCCGAACAAAAAACTGGATTGGGTCGAAGTCACTCAAGATTCGATCCAACCCAATCCATTTGCACCCCTAAGTACTGCAGTCAGCATTGGAGCATGGTCTTATCCATCCGAGGCTCACGCCCCGTTTGATACTCCGGCCTTATCGGTTCGTTGGTGCGATTAAAACCCAAGAAATCTCGGTTGTGGGGTTACCAAACTGCCGGTACACTATATTTTTTTTTTCCTTGATGAAGGGCAGGATTTTATCCATCCAAACCAATTATTGAAAAGAAAAGAAACTTATGCAGACTCCTGCTTGGCATGCAAGGAAGCGCATTTCTTGTTTTTGCCTATAAAGCAGCCACGCCCCTGGCCGATTCGCACCTTCACCCGTCCTTCCCACTATCCTCGTTATTCCTTTATTCCTCTCTAATTCTCTCGAGAGTAACATAATGGCGAGTGCCAAAGATCCGAGGAATCCGGAGAGCAGGCCCACGGGTAATCCCTACCCGAAGAGGGGCCAGATTAAGCTCAAGATCGCCGAAGACGTCGTCTCGGCCATCGCCTCTATGGCTGGCGGCAGTCGTCGGAGGGAAGGACAGGAGGAAGGGGACGGCCGGACTGGGAGCTCAGCAACTGGCCGCTCCCAATCCGAAGAGAAATCCTATTCCTGAATCCTGATGGATGGATTCTAAGCCGCCCCAGCTGTTACTCTGCGCTGTTTTTTTGCAGCAGAGCAGTTGGACTTCTTCTGGATCCCTGCAGCTGTGTTTTTTAAATAACCTGCAGACGCCCAGCTTTTTTTTCGTCTCACTCTTTTCTTTTCTTTTTCTGTTTGGAATCTCTGTCTTTGGTTTTAGAAGTACCGTAACTTAGAAGTTAGAAGTGGCTTTCTCTGTTGTTGTTGCTTTTCCGGAAGTATCAGGGTGAGGTTTAGATGTGTTTGGTTTCTCTGCAATAACCTCTGTGATCTCTACTTTTTACGTAGTTCTCGGAGGAGGCGTGCTTGTAAACTTTACATTTCCTTAATGATGCTTTTTTCTTTCTCTGACATAAGCTGCAGCGGCTCTGTTAGATCTTCATCTGTTCCTTTTAAATTATTTCCAAGATATTAATTATATTGTAGGGAAATAAAAGGAGCATATTAAGGACACAAATGCTTGTGGGATTGTTCTCCTGCCTCCATTCCGCTAAATCTCAAGCCGAAAGATTTGTGCCAGGGAATTAGCTGTAGAAGCTAAATCCCATGAGATAGAAAGAGGCAGCAGTCGCACAGGGAGCTCCTGGAGACGGGATTGTGAAAACATGAGAAGGAGACTGATGCCAAATGGTAAATTTAAAGGCTTCACACGCAGTTGCTTGAAACCTGCGAGCCGTGATCTAATTCTAGACTTGGTTTGGCCAACAGGTTTAGCACTAATACCGGGTGGCTCTTCCTCTCCCCTATCATTAAAAAAACCCAATAATATTAACAGTAAAATGAAGCAACTGACAATTTTGTCAGACAATCCTAATGCTTATCTCCAAGAGTTACTTTATATTAAAAAAAATCCAATCAGAAAAACAGTCAAAGTTTCCATAAGCTGATGTCAGAAAGCCGGCATGGTGATGATGCCCACTTTAATTAGCGTTAAATTGGAAGCAAACTCCACTAGGCAGATGCTCTTTGTGCCATTTCTAGACTTGAAATCTTTGTCATTAAAAAAACAGAGAACAACTTTATTAGGATATCAATCCATCGACCAGGATCTTGTTGGGTGTCCAAAGACATGGTGGCACCAAACGGAACACATCAGGTACATGGCATAAATATATTAGTCCTGCACAGGTACCTTATCAGAAAGATCAACATTTAGGCCTTTCAAAACTCTTTTTAATTTCACATTTTATAACATTGCTTAACTAGGAAGAGATACATCAGACCTTGCTCATCCAAGATCATTATTTAGGCCTTTCAAAACCCTTTTTGTTTTCACATTTTATAACATTGCTTAACTGGGAAGAGCTGCATCAAACCTTGCTCATCCAAACTTCAGCGAGCAAAATCCAATTTTATTACAAACACAAAAATAAAAAGAAAAAAAAATCTGATGCACAAAATTTTCATCGTTATAAACTTAGGGAGAGTCAAATATATGCAGCTTTATTCCCGCACGAGGATGGGCTATTTCTATGTTTTGACCATAAGCGCCTTTGCGTGGAGTAAAGCCGAGCCACTTTGTTAACAGTTCGCCATGCTCTGATGGTAGACTAATGACTTTGAACTTTGGAATGCATTAGGCGTCGATGATCATGATTACATCTGGGAAGGGGCGGATGCAAGATTTGGGAAGGGGCAGATGCTTGCAAGCCCATCAAGATGATGCCTCTATGGGCTTGCAAAACTGGATAGTTGTTTTAGATAGACTTGCTTCCAGCACATTCAGCTCATCAACGCCCAATTCATCATTGTCCGAGTCAAATACTTGCATAGTAGCTGGGGCGCAGAGAAGATCGGTAAGCTATTTGTTCATGGGAGTTCAACCAGTTAAAGATATCTTGACGCCAATGCCCATACTTGTAACCACTTGCTTAATTCTCTCGATTATTTCCTGCAACAAAAAAAAAAAAAAGAAAACTATGTACATTCAAACACTTGAAATTACGAAAAGCTCGAATATTTTTATCACGCAGCGATCACTTAATTCATCACTCGGTTACTAGAGAATTTTTATCTCTGAAATTTTTAATCAGAAGTACCTAGACCTGCACAGCTTCCCCAGCCCAGTAGCAGTCCTGGCACCCTTAAAGAGGATGATTTTTAATTACAAACAAAAGAATTTAGTCTAACCAACCCACAATTAAACGGGATATGTAACATGAAAAAGATTCAGGACGCATTGTTATAGATTTAGGTTCACCCCGGCACCTTATTACCTAATTACAACCCTGCTGATTTCTTGCATAAAAGATTTTTCAATTTTATTTTGCATGTATGATGAACTTGCAAGAAGCATGAATAATCGGTCATGCCGAAACCGGGTAGCGAGGCCCAAAACACGAGAATGGTCGATGATGATCCACTGACGCTGATGCTCCTGTATTCATCTTAGTTAACTTTGTGCCTTTATAATTCTGTTAACCAAGATCTGATGGGACACTCAAAAACAGTAGCATCTATCTATCAGTGAGAAAATGGCATTCAATAGAGAAGGCAACACATCAGGTATCTTGCATACGCATTAGCTTTCCATAAATCAGTTTATTCAAAAGATCCCAGGCTACGCCTCTGACACTCTTCTTAACACCATGCTCTGCTTCAATCACCTTGCTTAACTGGGAAAGCTAGCATCAAAACTTAATTCCCCCGCACCTCAGCAAGCAAATCCAAGTTTGATTCTATTATTGACACCACATTCAATAAAATATGACTGGTCACAAGAGCATCTTTGCCAACAACAAAGCCGAGTCACCTTGTTCACACATTACACTGATCCTACTATTGATGGCATACTCATGCCTTGAATTTCAAAATGCAGAGATGCTGTTGCTGATGATTCCATCTAAGCATGGGCGGATGCAAGATTTTGGGCATCGGAAGATACTTTGCAAGCCTCTCAAGATGATGCACCTATGCCTGGCTCCCGGATCTGGATTGATGTTTTACATAGACTTGCTTCCAGCTCATTTAGCTCATCAATGTCCAATTCATCATCGTCGTCATCAGCTAGCACTTCTTCGACATCCTTATCTACAGAAGTTGACGTACTTGGCCTCTCAGGCCCATTTTCATTCTCCACCTGCAGGCAAGGGAAAAAACATAAGCACATTCTAACAGCATCAATGTAGCAGATGTGCACAGAGAATGCTGCTAAGCTACTTCATATGTTCAAGTTGAAGATATCTTGAAGCGTGTCTAATCAAAAAATGAAATCTGGTCATGAAGAACTCTTAAAGTCATTCTGAAACCCTTGGAATGAACTCTGCAAATATTTCGAAGCTGGTCCTGTGCTGAATCACATTTCCATTATTAAGAACATCTAATGCCCTTTAAACACTCCGTGACTCCAGGCTCCAAGAACAAGATAATAACAATATTGTATGGCAAGACATATGCTAAATAAAATCCCAGTGACGGACTGGCATTCTCAAGCCATCAGTACAATAATTTCTAGATAACCAACAACTACCTCAAAGGAGTATACATTCAGGAAAGATTCATGGCGGCAAAACTTACAAATTTGATACACAATCTAATCAATGATTCAATCAGGATTTGAAGGCTCACAAAGTCCATTTGCTAGGAAGGTCGAGAAGCACTTTAAATGCCATGGGCCACCAGAGCAACCAAAGGTGTTCTGTTGTTCCATGATGACAATTTTCACATACTACACTGCATCCAGGAGAATTAGCAAGCGGTATACCATCAAACTAATAAAGATCCAAAGTATTCTATGGCAAGACTGCAGGGACACGTAAAATGAATCAACTTTCTCAGTCATCTATACAGCCCAGAACATCATATCCATGTTCCTCTTCGCCCTTGGACATGTGAACTTTAATCTTCCAAGTTGTAATTAACAAGACGGGCCTAAAGGTTTCCAACTGAAAACGGCCTAGACTCATATAAGCTGAACAAGAATCTGAACAGTTGCCATCGGAAAGTGGAACACCGACTAATATTATTAAGAAAAGAAATGCACAATAGGTCACTAGCATTTAGACTAACTTAGAATTCATCTATAACTTGGCAAAATTGTTAGAATCAACAGAAAGCTGCATCTTCAAGCCCTTTGGAAACTTCGTTGTAACCTGGGTCTACAAAGCGACTTTGATACAACTATAGGTATTGTCATGATTACAAAGTACAAATGTAATGACATGCCTGACTTGTATTTTACATCAAAGTCGCTAACCCAGATACACTCCACGAAAATATCTTGTAAAAATCTTGGGATGATGGAAGCTCAATGTCCAACCTCTCATAACTGAACATAAAATCAATGGCTAGCGTCCTAGTCTACCTAATCAAACTCTTGACAAGGAACAAATATGTTGACAATATTTGCTTGTCATCTATTAGAAAATGGCATCTTTGGTAGCAAGGATATACTGACGTTACACTCAGACAACTCTCATGTAGGAGGAAAATGGGGTATATGTCTGTCATCTCTTGCTATGCAAAGTGACAAACAGGCAAATGCATCTTCGATAGCAAAGATACGTCAAAACTTCTAAATGCATTCAACAAACTCTACTCTTGATGAGGCTCAACTGCTCTGCCCACTGGAAACAGCATTCTGAAGGTAATTTTTCTATTCGAATATTTTCTCACAAAGCATTGCAAAGAGAATTTTAGAAGATGAGAATTCAAAATGATCAATTAACAGAACATGGTGCACTCCTCCCACAACGAATTATACAGACATGTATATACAAAAGATTTGACTTCATCACCTTCTTCCAGCTTAATAAGTTGTCCCCAGCCTGTTTCAAATGATACTACGAAATCATTTTAATGAATTTAAAAGAAGAATATAATCATTAGGTGATAGGAGTACATAAAAGTAGTTTGATGAAGAACATGGATTCACAAGAGGGATCATACAAAATAAGACATGCCACTCCACCTTTAGAAAGAACTTGCTGAAGAACAGGGCTACAATTGGGACAACAAAGTTCAGAAAAATATAGGTCATTTCAAACTATGAGCATTTCAAATAAAGCATGAAAAGCCTTAAATTTGCAAACACTTTAGCAAAGCTTGGGAAGATCTATAAGGGAGGCTGCAACAAATCTAAGTAGAATATTATTGTGATATCTTCTGTTGTATATAGATACTAATCGGTGTTTAAGAGAGTGCATCTAATTAATTAATTATTCATATGAACTTTAGATGAGTCAACTGGCAATCATTTAATTGGACTTTAATCATATGCATATTAGATCTGTTGGATGACATCATTCAGTTTTTTGCGAGTACCAATCTTGTGATGAGTTGGAGGATCTTAACTAGCCCTAGATCAAAAAAATGTTAGGTTCAAAAAGCCGTTGTTTATTTAGAATTCAGTTCAGGTTCAGGTCTGTATTCTTGGTATATACATGTAACACGATCATTAATAACTTGAAATTTGATGAAACATTTCTTTCCTCCTTTGAGTGAACTAGAGACTCAAATTTGATGATGATGAAGCTCTATTGTGTTTACAAATGACTTTTATCATATGCTCATTAAGCATGTAAATGTTACACTTCGCTACAGAAGATAACAAACCTTAGTTTTTAAATTCAGGTCCCAATCAACTACCTATTAGCTTATTTATTTTAAAGTATCAAAACTAAATAAATATTTTTATATGATTAACCAGTTAGAGACTTCATGACAACACCAATTCAACCACAGACCACAGGTGACATCTCACTGTCACTAGCTAATCCTGATCTAGGATGAAGACACGATATCGTAACCATCCAGCACAAGCTTAATCATATCCTTAATTATCTAAGTACCATAGGTGGTTTAGGTAGAAATTACTTCTGCATGATGGGCACAAGACAGAGAGAGAGAGAGATCTATAAGGAGTATTTTGATAATAAAGTTTTGACCATGAATGTGCTTCTTAGCATTTCAATGAGAAGTTTGTATTGTACCACAATAAGTTTTTGCATTTTTGGTACTTCTTTCATTATTTTTCTTCTCTCCACCCCACCTTTGAGCTATGATACACATTTACCCACTCCTCATGGAACCATTCTTACTGCATTCCCTTCCTGCTACCTAAAATCATCCGACTGGTTTTCCACATCCACCTCTCAACTGTTTCAAAAGAGAGTGAAAAGGGGTAAGTGACAATTGCAGGTGGGGGTGGTTGGAAGGATTATCTTAAGTGGGGAGATGGGGCTTGTGTGGACCATTTCTTGCACTGAGTTACAATAATGCAAAGCAATAAATAGGTGTACTGGGAAAGACATGGAGGCATCAGATAGATTGAGGCAGAGTGTGGGCAGCAAAAAGGGATGGTGATAGCTGTAAGACGACACCACGAGGATAGAGGGTGAAATGCCGGACAAGGACATTTGATGTACTCATTACACCTAAATATTAAGCTTTTCCCACTCAAAACATATATTATAAAGCCTTTTGAGATGTCATATGATATAGCATTTAAATGGCATTTTTGCAACATTTGTCGCAACAAAAACAACATCAAGGGGAATTTTCACATCTACGAATGACAAAAATCATATCATCAAGCAATAGTGATAATGTCAAATCCCAAATCTTCATCAATACAAACTAACATATTTTTTCCCTTTCTCCAATAATGCTAAAAGATGCATATACAATGTTTACATGGTACTCAATTGACAAGCATATTCATAAACTTCGAATTTAATAGAGTAACCTCAATTCATCCATCTTCACCCATCTATGTCAACATGAAAATCCAACAAGCATTCCACTATGTTATGATATATAATATTGATACCAGTTGTATTTTGGGCTTCATTGCTCCAATAGTTTGAGACATATATGAATATATAATAACAAAATCGAGAGATTACCTTCTGTTCAGAAGCATCAGATTCTTCTTCACTTTGGTACTTCTCATATGCCTCAGCATCATCGACAAACACACTTGAATCCAACAGAAACAACTCACGACCACTGTAAGAATTCTAGTTTTTTAATTATTGCAATGATAGGAGAGCAACCTTTAAACAACAAACAATGGAAAGAAAATTACCTCATGCGATCATTCTTAGCCCTCTCTGCCTGCCGTGCAGCAAGACCAGCTTCTCTTTCATCCATCTTTTTCTTTTTCCATTGCATGAATAACTCAGGAGTAAGAGGAGTCGATGCAGTAACTTTTGCACGCTGAAGGAAGGAAAAGATGGCCAATTATGTGATTAGTAGTCTGGTATGTTTCAGGTTTAAAAATCAAGAATTTCCTGGACTTAATAACAATGCATTACATCACTATGAAAATTAACAAAAGTTGGAGCAAAGAAAAAACTTAAAAATTACATCAGCAAAAGTAAATTGCAGAGTGGCATCTACCTGATTTTCAATCTCCTCTTCAATTGATATTTTTTCCGTCTCTTCCTCCAATAATGCCTTCATTTGAGATTTTAAAACATACCCAGGTGGAAGAGCATGTCTGTAGTGGCAGTCTTTCCCACCATTTGGACAAACCCAAAACCAGCCATATTGTTTCTTTTCCACTGCTTCTAGGAAGTATTTGCAAACCTACACAAACATAAAACTGTTACCCAAGAATCTTTAACCAAATGCTGAAGCTGCACAAATATCACAAGTATCAAACAGCTGGAATTAACATCTTTTCTTGAAACATAGTTTTGAAAAAGACAAGATGCACATAGCAAATCTATCAACTTGGAGCTTCATATTAACATATCAGTAAATAGAACTTTTACAGTTGCCAGGGGAAAAAAGGATGCACAGAAAACATAGTGATTGCAGAGAGCAAACCAAATAAAGAAAGTGCACAATTCTGCATCAATAATGTAACTTCCAAAGCCTCTAGCAAGGATGTCCTATAAACACCATGATTAGCAAGTTAATTGGCCAAAATCTGTCTTCGCATTTGTCAGATTGTTGTGAAACCTATTGGTAATCTTTAAGCTTTACCAAGAATGCAGGGGAACACATGCAAGGGCAATAATGGCACAAAAAGATGATTTGAGCACAAGAAGGTCCACCGACCCACCTCCATCTCTATTTCAGTAGAACGGAGTCGATTGAATCAGAAGTATCCACATGGCTCCTTTAAGTAACATGAAATTAGTCCATCAAAAATTGCAATAGAAAGCATCATTTAGGTTGAGCATATTTTCAAGGGACACCAGACAATTAGTAACTGAAATATCCTAAGCAGAGCACTACATGCGGGCAAGGTTTCCACCCACTTCCTAAGCATTTCAAATTCTACTTTTTTGAAATATAATTTCCCATAGCAGCATACAAAAACACTCCCACATCTGCTCCTGCTTCATGCAAACAGGTGCTCACTGCTATAGTCAGGCCAGATATTTAATGCAGGATGTTGCCATCAGAGAAAACTCTAACAATCAATACTAGCTCGGTATATAGCTGTAACTATTGAAAAACAGCCACAAGAGAGTCAATTTTTTCATGTGCAAAAATCACACTGATAAAGCCCTCCACTTGAGAAGCAATTGGACATTTATAGTGTCACCCAATTGGAGATGAAATTGGAAGACCTCATCTACTATATCAAGATCACAAAAAAAATGTGACATGTGAAGAGATAAAAGAAGGGTATTCTTCATGGTAGATGATTTGACAGGTGTTAGGCAGAAAAGCAGAATGGAGTACACATTATTGAGGAAATGGATGCCAAAATGGCTGAAAATTGCAAGTTGAATGATAGGATACAGTCATGTTTCTGCATTAAACGAAATGGTACCATGCAGGACTTTGTTAAAGAAGATGAAAAAGGTTCAGAGTGCAAGTGGATCAGATCAACAAATATACAATTTAAAATAAAGCAACCCATGCCTTAAAAATTACTATTATGGGACAGATTTTTTCCTGGACCAGATATCGGCCAAAAGCAAAGAGAGCGAGAGCAAGCTGAACCATAGCAAAGCTAATCCTTGAGGCACACAAGTCTCATGTAATTGTTACAATCACTTGTCACCGACACACATGAATTGTCTGAATTTGTGATAGTACATGAGAATTCAAAGAGAGCTATTAAATAAAAAGCGGAAAATTGTAACCCTTGTGCAGCATTTTTATATTTCCCAAGAGGTTTAATAAAGTATTAATTGGTGCAGCACAAGGATGTCACAGAAGAGATGGCTGTTCTGATCATTGATGACAGGTCAGGAAGTAGGAAGTTGTACCCCAAATGACAATGTGATGATTTCTCATTTTGTATTATTGTGAATAGTCTCAATAGAAGTACATCCTCCTTTCCATTGATGCGCACATATTTTGTCTTTTATGCATGTTATACAAAATTGCATAGTTACTGACACCACTCTGCAGTTCGGAACACAAGTGGAAATCATTTCTACAAGCCCATATAAAGAAAGCATGAACATGTATTATTCGATAATAGAACATTGTCTAGGACACTATGCAGGGAGGCTTAAGATCCTTTGGTGACAATGCATCAGTTATCTATCACTCCAAATTATAGCAACTATCTCGTGCATTTATTTTTAGTTAGATTGCACATGGGAAAGATATGCCTTTAGGAGTTTATGTCTGCTATTCCTGCAACTATATTCATGTTTGAGAATATAAGTGAGTACAACAATGAAACACATTCCAAAACATCAAAACTGGAAAGGGATGGTAGTTAATATCTTACATGGCTTGATAAGGAACAGTTAGCAACAACAGTCAATTTGTGATTACGGAGGATTACATTGTCAGGAGCTTCTTCAGATATACTACCACCATGTCAATTTAAGTAGCATGGCTTGAAGCCATAAACAAGTTAGCATCAAGCACTTTCCTGCCTTTCAACTTTCAAAGCCCTTGATTTCTTTATTTGAGTCAGAGATTTGAAGTAACATTACTTTAAGAACAGAAGTAGGTTAAGTCCTCAAAGGGCTCGTTTGGTTCGCGGGAAAAGAAGGGGGGAAAGTGTGGTCAACGGGAAAGTAATGAGATGCCTCTTGTTTGTTTGGAGTTTTCAAAGGAGAGAGAAGGGAAAGTTGAATTCCCATGAAAATATGATTCCCACATTTCATGGAAAAGTCTTTCCCATGAGGCAGGAATTACTCCATTTTTACTTTTTCCCAAAAAGTCCCTTCAGCATTAAAGAGACATTAAAAACCTAAGTTTTATTAAGGGCATAATAGGAATTATACATAACTTTCCTAGGAAAGTGGATGGCCAACTAAACATAAGCATTTTGGAAATTTGTCACTTTCCCATGGTCAACCAAACATGCCAAAAGTACTTTTCTAGGCATCCTCTTCCTAGGAAGAATGTTTTCCAGGAATCATATTCCTAGGAGGGAAAATGCTTCCCGCGAACCAAACGAGCCCAAAGAGATTTAACAAGATAGGGATGACCTTTTCTCCAAGAAGTTCAAAGAAACCACACAAAAGGAGATTATATCTATCCCATCAGAATAATAATTTGTCAAAGGACTCTTCTTCAAGAAGTTGTTGTAATTGAAAGCACACAGAATCAAAAATTGCTAATAAGATTAGTGGATAATGAAAATTTACCAGCTGGTAACAAATGAGAGCTATGATAACCATTGGAACACACTTAACATGTTCCTTGTTTTCTTAATGAATACCTCTATAAGCGCTCATACTAACTAGCATAATATAGTGCATATGCCACTGGGGAAAAGTCAAAGTAACATACAATCTCAGTGGGTTTGTTTGGATTATATTCCTTCTTCTTTGACTCCACGACCTTCTCTAATGTCTCTTGATCCCAATCCTCCATGGTTTCTGAATCACATTTTAAAAAAAAATGAAAACCCAAATAACACACAAAACAATTACAGATAGGAAATATGGCTACAGGAATCCACTTCCTACCATCAGGCTGATCACGCTTATCGCTGTAGAGATCAATCTTCTCACCCTTTCTCTGGACATTTAAATCATGCGAGAACTTGCACTTAAACCCTTTCTGACACTGCCCGGCTTTGAAGAACTCACATAGTATAGACTTGGGATCAACACCTAATCAAGATCCAACTGTTTATCAACGAAACAGTAATAGTATTAAATAAAAAAATAATAATCAAGAAAGCAAGCACAACCAGTGGCTGCAACACACATGGATCCGAAACAAAACATATCGTACCAATTGGGACTTTCGGCTGACTGACGGCAATCTTGAACAAATCGTTCAGCTCCTTGTCCCTTGCCTTTTCCTCTTCCTTCTTCTTCTGCTCAGGATTATTTAAAAAAAATCTCTTTGTTAAAGATGGGATTTTTAGGGTTCTACGGATGATTGGAGAGGGGACGTGGGGGAGGGATGGGAAACCAAACCTTGGCGGCGATCTTGGAGGGATCGGGCTTGGGTTGGACGGACTGATGGAGGCTCTGGACGTACTTCTGGACATTCTTGCTCTTGTTCTTGTTCTTGAGACCGAAGGTCTTGTCCTCGACTACCTTCTGCTTCTTGGCGAGGTCCGCTTTAGAGGGCTGGCGCTTCGGAGGCATCGGTGGCGGCGATCAGCATCAACGAGAACCAGAGGTTGACAGGGAGGCTCCCCTCCTCGTTCCTCTGAGCTCTGATCGATGGATAGAGGAAGGAGATGGGGAATGGAGGAGGTCTCTGGCCTCGTTTTGGTTCCTGGGTTTCTCCTGATCTCTGGCGAGGAGAGGGGATGGAGTGAGGGTTTCATTCTATTTGGGGACCAACTGGGGTTTTTCCCAACCCCGACTCAATCCCGAGCCGCATGGGTTGAATTCTAGCGCATGGCACGTCTACAATTACAGAACGTCACGGAACTCATTCCGGTTCAAGCTTCGGGGCTAACTTCGACCGGGTCCGAGTTGGTTCCGGTTCAAGTTACTTTTGGAGGCTCTATTATAAAGATAAAGCCAAAATCCAAGTTGGCATGGTGTCAACTGAGCATCTCAAACAATTAGGTACATATCTTCCATTATTGAATGGAGCCTAAAAACAGCTAAAGATTTGCGAAATTCTTTGTAAGTCTAAAAAATTGGCAAGAAAGCCAAATATTTTTCTATGGAAGGAACCAAAATAATCCCATCTATTCGAATTATGGCACTTTCCTAACCATTGAAAATGTAACAATTATATGTATATATATCCTAACCATTCATCGTATATGATAAGGTTTATAATTGGCCAAACCACCAAACAAAGAGTTGCAAAAGTTCTCTCATAAAATATTACTCTCCATTTTCCTAAACTCTCACTCTTTCTATCTTTCCTTCTAATAGTTCTATATTGAGAGGCTAGAGACGATTAATATCAAGCCTACAACACTAGCATGATTTGATTAGACATTGATTTGAGATGAGAAGCACGTGAGCTTGGTATAGGTTATCTTGCTTGTCCTTATGATGAGTTAGGTTAGGTTTAGATTGGAGATTTTGTCGATTAGATTGTGTTTAGGTCGCCGTTTCCCATGTCGTAAATCAAGTCATGCCTGAAATTTAGATTAACCCTAAAACATGTTTCATTCACCGCCATTGCATGGCACTCCTCTTTCTTATACATAGCATCATCAAATAGGGGAGACAATACATAATAGGGCAATTGAATTGGAAAATATATAGGTCATTAGAAAATTAACTCTTTTTTTTGGTGTGTTCTTTGATCCAAAACAAAAATCCACAAAGCACCCCTTTTGGATAGATCTACGCATGTACATGCAAAAAAGAGTTTTATGTTTTAATGGCAACATGCAATGCTAAGAGAGCATTCCAGTATCTGACCAAGCTGGTATGTTTCATCTATGACTTTGAGATTGCTACTTGTACACTAAAAAGAGGATCAAAGCTCTGGAGGTCAATTTTACTTTGTTATGATTTATGAGCCATCCTGATAGTACCGATGCATATACTTAAAATGGATGGGCTAAAATAGATCGCTTATTATATGGACTTTCCAAATACTTCTCTCTACAAATTTCCAACCATTTGTCATTTATGGCACTCTAGTGCTTTGCCTTGAATAAATTTTCAGTAAATGCAATATCATTGCTTCAACAACTACGTTTCTCACTTGATTCAATAGCAAATTACATATTGCGTAAAATTGAATTGATCCTCAATATAGAATGTAAACTACGAAAATATTAGTGAATCAAGTTTTCTCTGCGAATGTTTAATCTGATCAATTCTTATATGCTATAATTTTTTCCAACTTGCTTGTTCCACCTCAAAATAAAATAAAATAAAATATTTTGATATCATTATCTTGCAAATCTCTACTAATTCAAACCAATTCGTCAACAATTTTTTCATTGAACAAAATAAATTATATTAAAACATTTAGCTGTTAGCTTATATAGATGCCCCAATCTGATATTTAAGTTTTTTTTTTAATAGATAATGAGTACATTTCTACAACAAGAAATGGCAAAAAGGAATAACAACTACAAACATAGACAAATCTTGCTCAAACAAACATCTCCATCACCACCCAATTACAGTATGAATGTGTCCATTTCTTGGCAAGCTATGAGTGTGGTCTGTTGAAATCACTACTTGTCCTAAAAGCTTAAGCTAATAGAATGAGGTAGATTTATTTATATATTTTATATTTTCTTATGGTCCTCTTGCCTTGGGAAATTAGTCTTGTGGCCTTGGAGAGGGAATGAAAAAAAATGCACTCTGTACTTAATAGCTCGATTCTTTGTTGAAAGATTCGATAGAATATGAACAAGTTCACGAAAGAACAAAAAAAGAAAGCATGCACTCACATTTCATGGGTAACAATCTTATTAGAATACCATAAAGGAAGAAGTAATAGCCATTGTGGTGTGTGACTGATGGGAACAAAAAGAGATTCTTAGCCACGAAAGACAAGTGGCTCAAGCTGGAAATAGAAGAGCTCCGCCCGAAGCAAGCTCTTTATTTTACTGAATGTGGAATCCACTTCAATGAAGCTCTAATGCTTTAAAGTTGCATTCCAATATAAGTCTATGAAGGAAATTTTATTTTTAAAAAAAAGTCCCGGGGGCAATTATTCTGCAAGCATCCAACTCTGCTTCTAGAGGAATCTTTTTTTTTCTTGTGGTTGATTAGTAGAATTCATCTAGTTGTTGGCTAAGGAATGACAATATTAAGCGCGCTCAGCCACTCTAATAGAAGCTTAGCTCGGCCAGTAATGCCAATTAAAATGTCTTTTTCTTAAGTTTAGGTAGAGTTACAAGAGTGAAAAAAAAATAGGAAACAAACTAAAACAGAAATTTAAATGGCTCTTGGATGCAATTGATAGGAGCCAATCAGCAGGAATCTGCTAGTTAAATGACATCCCTTCTCTGAACAGTTTCAATGATATAGCTGCGGACATTAATTAAGGTTTCTCTGTACTAGCAAGTTACTCTTCTTAGCTATGTATAACTTTAAAGAACAACAGCACATTGATTTATTTTTATTTATTTCATTATTTATCATCCTCTATTGATAAATATTCATACTCGACATTTGTTTCCTTTATGAGCCCGTGACATGAAATATATAAAATTTCACACGCGCGCACACACACACACACAAATATATATATATATATATATAATATCCATACTCAGTAGGAATTTATGCACAATAATATTTTTTTTTTGGTAACTCACAAGAATATTTTCTTAAGTTTGAACTAGTATTCTGCGTGCCGGGATTAATTCAAATTGGACAAAATATTTTCCTTGCAGATTTTATATTCATCGAACGCTGATGGGTTTCAAGATCAAAAATAGGGACCTACATCTAATAACGAAATTCGAAAGGGGCTTATATGGAATATTTGCTTTCTCAAATTCTGATGATCGGATTATTTGAAGTCATTCCGTTGTTTGCTCCCCACCAACGGTCTCCACTCCCCCATATTCTTCAGGGTTTCCCAAATCGCGGGATTAGATTAGGGTTTCCAACCATCTCCAAGAACGAGAAGATGAGATGGGCGGTGCCGGTCGGTCGTCGGCGGGGGCAGCCGTCGCTCCGGCTGCGTCGCCGATGGCGGCCTCTTCGCACTCTCCTTCCTCCTCGTCTCCTTGGATGCTTTCCATCCACTGGTCGCCTTCTGTCGCTATCTTGGAGAAGCTGCTCTATATGCCCTCACCGATGAGGGTGGATGATTGCTCGCGTGCTCTGGTGATTCTCATGTTCTTCGTATCCAATGTCCCCGGCAGCTTCGATGGTAAGATTCTGGAGCTCTTTGTGATAGAGTCTTTGTCTAATGAAATTGTTTTTGAAGGGGAACATATGATGGAGGCGACTTGATATTAACTCTTAAGAGAAGATGTTCAGTTCTCTAGATTGAACTTGTGCTCTGTTTTACTGAAGTTGATGGGTACTATAATTTGTCATGTTCGTTCATATTTTTGAAGTGGAAATTGTCTATGCTTAATTGTTCTGATAGATATTACATTTATATGCACTAGATATGGAATTACTTGTTAGTATTCTCTCACTCTGAATTATAATTGTTTTGTAAACGATATAGTTCACCCAATGAATGAATATGAATTCATACATTATTTACTGATTTATGTAGACCCATCTTTGTAACAATGACAAGTACATTATCCTGATTTCCTTGATCTTCAGTGTAATTTCAAGAGATGATAAAGTACATCCATCTAAAAATGAGAGAAGTTTGAAAATAATCCTCATAGAAGATCAACATATACACCACTGTGTACCATGGTACACTGTCCCATAGCGAACCAAGCGATATAGGGCATATTGTACTATAATGGTTTGGTATCGGTACATGATATGGGTGGCGTACCGATACTCGGTATGCCGAACCGACTCTGTACCGTACCGACACAATGATAGCATGGCGCCGGTATAAAGCTCAATACCAAGACAGTGTACCTTACCATGTACCATTATGGTATCTTTTGAAGTTATATTGTATGTGTAAAGCTTGAACTAGATTCAATTCAAGATAGACATTGCCCTAACTTAAGCCACATCACCTATGTCAATGGCTGCATTTTAAGATAGGCTTAGTAAAGTATTGTTATTGTGTATTACTACAAATAAGCATGCACCATGAGGAAACACTGCAATGCACCTGTTTAGATTCATCATAACAATGACACTAATCCATGACCATCGTTGTAGTGATAAATGTGCACATCACTTAGCTATGATAGGAGATATGCTCAGATGCATAAAAAGATAGGAAATAACTCATTATTATCCTATAGCTCCAAAATTGTTTTACGATGTCCCATTCCTTTAGGCTATAACTCAACAATTCATAGAAAAGGCTTTATGCTATTATTGAGTCATGCAAGCAATAGATATAATAAGTGAAGCTTGTATTGTCAAAATATCTAGTAATGCCTACATCTGGATCTATGGTTATGATTCCATTAGTTTATTCCTATCCATATAGCAAGAGACATTTGTGTTGATCAATATTGATATGGGTAAACCTGTGCATCCTCCGATTTCTCCAGAATTAGGCTGGGCCTAGGCATGCTATCATGAGTTCAGGTCCTCGTTTGAACTTAGACAAGCCCAACCACAATTCCAAAAAATCAACCTGAGCCCGACTTAGTCCCTAGGACAAGGCTCAAGACCAACCCAAATTGACCCAAACAACAAGGGGCTAGGGCACGCCCATGGTGCGATTGTGAGAGTGGGAGAGAAGGGCAATGACCTCTAGATGAGGTGCCGAATGCAAGAAGGTGTGTGTGAGAGAGAAGGGTAGAGTGAGGGAGAGAAAAAGGATCAAAGAGGGTGGTTCTTGCCTAGTGGAGAGCATAGGGAGAGGGGGGAGGAGGGAGAGGAGAGTAGAATGCCAATGCGGAGGGAGATGGAGGTTCTGATTGTGTGTGGGGTGGATAGAAAGGGGAGGATGGTCGTGGGGAGAGGGAATATTGAGAGAATGAGAGAGAGAGGAGGAAGGAGCATGACGAGAGTGGCGGCAGAGAGGGGGGACAAACTTATTATGGTTTCTCTCTATTATTTTTTTACGCCTGTAAGGCTGAAATTCTAAGCACTAAAGCCCAATAAAAATCTAGTCGGGCTAGGTCAAGTGGGCCAGGTTGATTTTGCACAAGTTTACTGAGAATATGCTTAAATGCATTACAAACGCATTTAATTCATTAAAACCCTTTAAATCCAATTAATTTTATCACGTGCAGTTTCTGTGGACAATAATGAATAACCCACAAAGAATAGTCGACAAATAGGAAATTCTGTGGGTGACGGCTGAAAATTTACTTAGATGCATTACAGATTTATTTAATTTGTTAATATCCTTTAGCACCGTTATTATCTCCAATGTCCTATTTTCTATGGGCTATAGTTGAATAATCCACAGAAGATGGTTAATGCTCATGGAAATCTCTGTAAATGACAACTGGCAATTGGCTGTGATAGTGGATATGTGTAGATGCATTATAAATGCATTTAATTCATTACTATTTTTCAGCTTCAATATAATTTACATTGTCTAGTATTTGTGGGCTTTAGTTGAATAAACCACCAAAAATGGTTAATGCTTGTAGTTTTTTTTTTTTTTTTTGCATGTGACAACAGCTAGCACAAACAGTTAAGATAGCACATGTTCATGAGGAACTTTAATGATGTCAAGTCTATCAAGTCCGTCAATTTCCTCTGTTCAAGCACTTGTAGAAGGCAATTCAGAAGGTTGGAGAGGGAGGAGAGTTGTTTCATTTTCAGTTTACTGTAGGATGTGGCAGGGTTAAAAAGGGAATGTCTGATGTAAATGTTAATCCTAGCCCTAGCCTCTCCAATGAAATTCCACATTCTAATAGCTCTAGCTCCAGTTTGAATTCGAGTTTCAGTATAGATTCAAGTTCGACTGTCTACTAATCAAACCAAAAATGGTAATGGGCATGACAGAGAAGATTGGGTCAGAATTCAAGATGATGAAGGTATAGTTTCAGTAGCCAAAGAAGAAGCAGATGTATAAGATTTGATCTGATCTCAATTTATACAATTTAATAGGTCTTTACTTCCTTTTTTTCTATCCTTATGCTTAGGTGATCCCAAATGCCATTTTGAGGTTGTTTCAAATCTTCATTTCCTATATGGTTGCTATTTATCAATTAACCTTCTCTCTCTTTCTGTCTGTCTCTCTCTATATATATATGTGTGGAATCCATACATGCACGTTTAAATGCACCCCAACTACAGTTAATGTGAACTGCTTTTCTCCAAAAAAAAGGCATCTTGTATTTGCTACGTTATTACTACTACTACTATTGCCTTTTTTTCAAGATAGAAAACACTGGAAATTTGTTTGTAATTTATATTTTGGATGTATAAATATCCCATTAGCAAAGCATGTTTATTCTTCATAAAACCTGTCCTCGGCCTTAACTGCTTTTGTTTTGGCATATGTGGAGAGGCGGAACTTTATTTTTACTGGAAATAATAAATTGTAGGTTTTCATTTTGCTTAAAATGAGGTGGAAGTTCAAACACTGAGTTTCATGCATATTCCGAACTTACCTTTTTTTGTTTTTTAAGGAAGCTAGATTTAATTTCAGAAGCCTGTAGGACACTTGAAAGGACCTCATCCATATGAACTTGTCTAAAAAGCCTGATCAGCCAACTTGACCCAACCTAGTCAACCTTAACTGGCTGTGCTAGATCCAATCCCATTATTCTTGACTTACTTGATGCAACCTAAGTGATTTAGACTTAAATAGAGCCAATTGTACCCAGTCCAGTTAGCTCGATTGAAACCAAGTTATCTCATTTTCACACCCTAAGTTTCTTTTACATAAACACTGAAGTTGTCGGAACTGCAATTGATTCTAATGATTTTCTTTAATATTAACAATGCTTTTTGAACTATACTTCACTGAAGTGAGTACACCTACTTCATCTTTATTGTACTTTAAAATAAACGTGCATTTTCATGTATTATATCTAAATATTGCATAGAACTGCAGGATATTAAGAACAAAGGGGTCCAATTGATGGCCAAAGTTTGCTGCTTCGTGGGTTTTAAATTTTAATAACTTATTCCAGTCATTACTAGCATGTAGTCAGCTATTTGTTATTAGTATTTGTTTATTTGAAAATGTTTTCGCTGTGACTTACTTTATTCAGCCTATCGTACCTGCTTCTCCCCAACATGGAAATGGTGGATCAAAGATGACCAGCCTCCAGAGTGAACCAGAGGCTGTGAAGGTGGAGGAAGTTCTGCAAAGGATTACAGGGGTGCTCCCATGTATGATGAACCTGAAGGTGATGCAGTTGCGATCATAAACGGGGTTCAGGTCCCCCTGGAGACCTGCAGTTCCTGGGTCCAGGATTTCATACAAGAATGGAGAATGGTGGCAACAGGTAACTGAGAGCATGTACGTAATAAAGTGTTAATGATCATCTTACATGCATGCCCTTCAGTGGTCATTCATTTTTTTCCCCTCTTCTTCTCCTTCTTTTGTTAGGTTTCCTAAGATTGCTTGGTTTGTGCTTTGCAGATGAAGACGAAGATTCCATAGGCATTGACAAGGTACCAGCTAAGTGTCGGCAAGATGGCATCAAATTGCTCTAATTCTAGCTCATAGTTTTTCCCCTCCCACTTCTCTTTCTATTTTTGTTAACTGAGAGAACAAATATTATGTAAAAATGCCGACATTTTTTTTAAAAAATCGATGATGTCCTTTAATCATTCTTCGTAAATTACTAATACGAAACATTTTGCAATCTATGCCTTTTTTATCTGTTGGGATGGTCGATACTTGTATCTTTTGTCTTGGATATGTATTCTACTACATTGTTCCTGATAAGTTACCTGAAGTAATTGGCAAAGATATATGTTAATTTGGGTGTCAATTGCTGGTGTCAGACGGACTGTTCTCAGTCCAGATTGTGTTTGTTTTTTTTTTTGTGTGTGTCGCAACATGTCTGCTCTGCTCTAGTTATTTTGCCATCTCTCCTTATCTTTGCGCTGACCCAGTTAATAACCTTTGGCTAACACCTCTCTTGCAGTCCTCTGCAGCATTGCTTTACATCAACACAAAGCAATTACATTCTGAAGAATATCATTCAACTGCAGTACTGGAAAAAAGATCGAACTTTTAGGTATCTGTGCTGAAAAGAATTTTCTGACTAACAGCACCTCCCTTGGAGATATCTGAGGTCACTGTACAGCGACTCAAAGCAATTGCATTCCGAAAGATATCATTGGACCGGATGTTTGTAATAGATGTCAGCTTTCTGATTTAGATGTCTGATGCTGAAATGGTGGCAAAAATTTCTGGTGAAAATGGATGTTTTAATTATTTGTTTCAACTCCTAGGTATAATAGTTATCTAGAAAACCACACATGTGATTAGGTTTAAAACCACTATTTGCAGATGAAGGAGATGGGCTTCTTCTCTAACAGAATCATTGGCTTTCTAATTTTTTGTTCTTTGTAACACTATCTACATCTCATATTTGTTATTGTGCTGTATTGCACAATAAAGGACAAAAGTACAGCGGCATTCAACAATTTTTTGTTTAGCAGAATTGTACCTATATTCATTTGATTGAGAACAATATGGTTGATTGAAGTAATTAAGGAAGTAATGCACCTTACTCCTTCTAGGCTTTTTACTGCTGAATGAATCACCATCTTTTTTGTCATGTTGATTTTGCAGGTATAATGCTGAGGTACTTGCTGCATGGAGGCACAAACATACATTGGCAGTTGCTGATCCATGCACCAATATAGGCAGGCTTTCCATATCTGGGTTAATGTTTATGCTTATGCATGCAGGTCAATGACAGCCTATTGTGACCATTACAGCTTAGCACTTGCATCTGATAAAGTGGATTTGCTAGTGAAACGAAGTATTCTTAATACAATGGTCTTCATAATCTCTTAAAAGTTGTATCATGTAAATTCTTACCCTGGTGTTGCTTACAGCCTGTCCTCTCTGCTTCTTCTTTCTGCTGTTTGTGCTGGTTCTACAAAAAAATTGCTGCAACTGTCTTGTGTGCAGGTCAGTCTTCAATCGTAAATCCTTGAACCTACCAATTTATCCTTCCTTTTGGACAGATTTTGATGTGTTTACAAGTGTCATATGTTGAATATAATTTAGGTTCCAAGAAGTTAAATGGCACCACATAGTGTTGCCAGAACCTCTTTCTCTGGAAACCGGCCTGGCAATATGTAGAGCATCATCAACTCTTAGCTTGTAAATAAGAATGTCAGTATTTGATTTTAAGTCCTCGGAGATTTCTACCTTAAGTGGTCTTTGAAATGGTATCCAGAAGTACACCTGCAAGGAGGACAAGCTTTATGTTGGTGCAAAAGGATTGTAAAGGGGCGTTTGGTATGGGATGATTATCCCAAGATCAAGGGTGATATGGGTGGAGGTGATGAGATCGCCGCGTTTGGTTACATCACAATAATTCTGTGGTGGTGATCCCAAATCATCCCCATCCCTCAAAACACCGCCCAATCTAGTAATGGGATGCCCGTCCTTAAGATTGGGAGTCCAAGATCATCCCAGAGCAATGATCTTGGACTGAAAGTTAAGGACAAAAATACCCCTCGGTCCCGCGAAAAAATTGGCCTATCAATATACGGTTAATATATTATATCAATATTATATATATTATATTTATGATATATTATAATATAATATATTGTTAATCATATTGTTGTCATATTATTATTCAATGATAATTTTAAATTACATTAGAAATATATTATTATACTTTATATTTATATAATGAAAATATTTAATATATTATTTCTATTTGCCTTGTTTTTTATCAAAATAATTGTTAGTATTAAAAAATAATATTTTATAAGTATAAAAAAGTATTAATTCTATAATAACAATCAACATACTTTATAGGATCAATAAAAATATTTTAATAAAATATAATTATTAATATATAAATAAATATATCAATATTTTATTATAATATATTTTATATGATTAATAAATATATTTTATGGAATATTTTAGGGGTAATTTTGGCATTATTTGATGAATGATCTTGGATTTTCATGAAATATCAAACAAGTTACTCATAGATATGTGGGACTCTTTAATCACTGGAACATAGCATACTAAACGCGGTAGTCTTAAATCATCGGAGATCAGATTATCTCAGGATAAGGATCACCATTGATCTAAGATCACCTTGGTGATCCCAAATGTCACCTAGAAGTGTTGGGTCCGAGTACAATGAGAAGTTGCTCTCTAAGTTACAAAGGGCACCTTTCTCATCGACCTTCATTTAACGGTGGACCCTGTGAAAATTTAATGAGCTGCGGATCAGGACCCACTCCAAATTGTAATTGTTTTGCCTGGTAATTTTCATTTCATGGAACCGTTTTATGTGAAGTGATATTTAGGTTCTGATTTTGGGCAATTATGATGCATGTGATGTCGTTACCCGTGTACAATGGTCATGAATTTCTGCCAAGTGCTTTAAAAAAATTGACTTCACATTCTTGTTGGTCACAATGTTTGCTTCAGTCCCTTCTACAGGCAGAAAACTACTTGTGTCAGCGATATGATGACATTGCCAATATTACTCCATAAATATCATTTTTGCATATTTAATGTTTCTATGACATTGAAATGTTGAACAGAGATTGATGGCCTATCTTCAATGAAAGTGGTTTTCCTTTATTGGTTCAGCAAATGTGCCCCTCCTGGTTACGGATCAATTTGTTTTATTTTTTAGAACTATAGAGCATGTAAACTTCCTCTTATTACTATTATCTCACTGCTTCCATGGATCGTTGTACCTACCAGTGCTGTAATATATTAATTGTTGATCACTTGTGTCATGACCTCTCTTGTGGAGCTTTGGAAAGGCAGTTTTTTTGGGTAGGCAGCTTTGTTGATGTTTAATGTTTTGATTAATAGTAATTAAATTGGGGGGGGGGGGGGGAGATTCATTGGCACTATCAAGTAATTTTGATTGCTCTGAGGGGAAAATGACCATAGTTTAATGTTGAGGAATGAATATAAAAGAAGAAAAGTGACAGCCTCACACCAAAAGCCTAGTCATGGATCTTGTCTGAGCTTCAAGCTTCAATTTGATTTCTCGGAGTAAAAAAGAGAGGATAAATAACTGCCATGCTAGGAGTACATGATTTGGGCCTAAATCAGGCTCGATTTGTTTGGTAGGTAGATACTAGTGATGGGGGTCCAAATCCTCAAAACGGAAAGAAATTTGGATGGAGTTGATGAAGCCTTCAATTATTTACTCAGCACATGCAACGAAACTTTTTGTCTGGCTGTTACTACAAGATGGCTATAAGCTTTGGCTCTGCCTTTGATAAAATAGCTATTACCTAAGTTGTGAACGCATCTCCCTCATTTATCTCTCGAGCATGAATTCTTTGCAGTGCACGAGCTACACTAAAGAATGTCGTGCAGCTCTTGATGGCCACCATCAGAAAATGAAAGACCATCAAACAAGACGTTCCATAAGTACGTACCATATCATACACAACGTGCATTGTTTAATGACCGTTCATTTTTTGATGGCAGTCATTAAGTGCTGCACAACACTCTACAATACAATCTATACACTGTAAAAGAATTTTAATTATTTAGTGAAGTGGAATTGAAACAGATGAGGGCACCAGCCGAACTTGAGCCACCAGCTAGGCGAAGCCCCGATGGAAGAGAAGAGCCGCATGCACATAATTAACTTTCTCCATGTGCTAAATCATCCCGGCTCCGAATCCCTCGGTAAACCAAGCTTTTCCTCTTGTTTATGACATCATATCCAAGAGAGATTGCAGCATGACACATTTAGGATGCATGTGCATGTCAGAGACACTTCAGACACCACCAAATGGAGGACGAACAAAAATTACATGCAAAGTTCCACATGATGCGACGAAAAAATAGACACAGAACAGTATGTCTATGCAGCGAAGACCGGAATGTGCGACAATGGCTCTTGTTTCTAAGAGGATATCCTCCTGCGACCTCTAGGCCACAAATTGAGTCCCATTAGAAGCTCTGGTATGTGGCCTCTGGGAGCGAGCTTTGTCCGGTCCAAATCCAGCGTACCAGGAGGCAATTCGATGATTCAAATCAGTCGCCAATGCTCCGGTGGAGCCCTGACGGTATCTTCTATCGTGCTGTTTTCCTCAACCCGCAGGGGAACAACAGCCGAGAATCTGGCCAAAAATTAAAAACACGTAAAAGGGTACCAAAGTCCAAATGGCCAGCTCCGGCCGTAGCTCTTTTAGCCTGTAGCCCCGTAAAAGCACAAACAACAAGCATATTAAATAACCTGATAGCGTGCTTGCGTGAACTCAACCAAAAGAAAAGAAAAAAAAAAAAAAAAGGAAGCTACAAGTGCACCGGACCTAGCAAGCTAACGATGGACACGTCCCAATCGTCAGTTGATATATCGCAGTCTATCAAATCACTCGAATGAAGCCGAGCTGTTAAGGTGGGGCACACCGAGACAGCGACGTTTCCACGAGTCATGTACCCCTAACGTCTGGATTGGCTAGGCACCGTAGGATTTCATAGCGAAACCGGCTGCGGATTGGAGGGCCAGGAGGACCTGACAGCCGCGGAGCCTTTTTCCTTCCTCATCTCCTGCATTGGATCCCCTCGGAGGCTGTTATTATCAACGCAACAAATATAATAATTATTTTTTTTTCCAATTCAATCTTGGAATAAATGTTGAATTAAAATCCTTGAGTTCGGACGATAAGTCGTGTATGTGACAAGAAGCATGAATAGTTATAGTCGCAAAAGAAAGAAGCTTCGATCGAGGGCTGTGATTTACGGTCTGACGATTGCACGTCTCTTCTAGGGTCACTAAGTCAAAAAAAAAAAAAAAAAAAATTACACACTATGGTTGTAGATATAAAAATCGATACTAACAGTTAATTAATAATATTATCCCATAAAACCACTTATATCATAAAATATTATCTTCATTTTAGTTTAAAAATTATGTTTCAAAGCAAAACACAAAATTTGAATCCAGGATCTTCTCGGAGGCCAAATTCACGGTATCCAAATTGTACCATGAAAAGAAAGAAAAGCCTCATAGTGTCCAAATCCTTTGCCAAATCTTATCGAGATCTTCTATGCTCAGATGTCTGGTAATTGGCATGTGCTCTAGACTTAATTAGTACGGATACCGAAACACCCATGCAGCATTAGCTAGGGGCTGTCGAACCTGCCTTCATCTTTCTTTCTGTTAACTCATCCACCTCTCTCAATGGTTAATACTTTCCAGTCTCGTGACCACTTGCTTCTTAGAAATCAGGACGGCGACAACGATTTGTCATGAGAAATCAGGGAGAGGGCAAATGGTGGGGCTGACAAAAAGCTTGGTGAACATTGACAAACTCAGCCATGGACTCGGCGAGGCAGGAGAAGTCAAATAGTCCATGAGGTTGGAGTCATGGAGTAAGCGATGTTGGAGCCAGAAAGTAACAGTAAAGATGGAGGAGGCCAAGAATTCTTGGAACTCAATTTCACAGAACACATGGCGGTAGATAGTATTACGAGCAGTGGAGGAGGAAACAAGAGTAGCGAACATGAGCAGTCATCGAGGTTCATCACATTGGGAGGTTGTGCTAGGAAACATCATACACCATCCATTGAACAATGGACAGCAGAGAAAATTTTAAAAAAATAATCTACATATACCCTAGGGAGCACTGTAGCAAAACCCAATCAAAAATAGCAATTTCTTCTTACTTTGACAAAAATAAAATAATAATAATAAAATTTTCTATCCCGCCTAGAGATAGGACCGAGCCAACAGACACGTGCCAGTTAGCAGAGCTGCGCCCTGTGGTCGTAGAAAGGGAGGAGAAAAATTATCATCCGTCGACACCTGCCCATCCGACCGTAGTTCCCCATTCCACGTGTGAGTGCGACAAAGGAAGAACCAAAAAGACCACACCGTGGGAGTCCCCTTCGGACTCCATTGCAAAGACCTGGGACAAAGGTGATGGGATGGGAGTCAATTGTCCATCGAGTCATTCACGTGTTCCCGAACAAAATAAATAAATAAAAAATAAAAAAGCAGGAACTCCAGCCACATAAGCCCTCCATTTTCTCAACAGGGCAAATCCCAGCTGGAAACCAAAAAGAAAGAGAGAGATGGAAAGAAAAGAACAAGAAAAGAATGCATCCGAGACAGAGGAAGGAGGGGGTGCTCTTTTTTTTGAAGGCAGGAGCAATCCAGAGAGGGCAGCATTATGCCATGATAGGTTCCTATCACAATTCATAGTACACTGAAGGCAAAAAAAGGGACGCCACAGGCTGCATCCAAAGTTAACGAGCATTCATTCATTCATTCCCTGCCCTGAATGGTCCAGCAGAGAAGAAGGAACCCCGGAGCCCCAAAAAAGTCCGAAACGCCAAGCCATATTCATGTAACAAAGCAGCGTGATGAGATAGTTTGTGCGCTTAATACATAACCTTGAAAACAAGCGCCAGCCAGCATTATTTCATTGCAGATGGCTACTGCCCTTAAAAGACTGCATTTCTCCCCCTGGTTCTTGGCGGTACTCCCAGTTTATCTACCGGTACACGGAGTGTATGCATGCACTCAGCTCATGTAATAGTGATTGACAGTGGCTGATGGAGGGAAATTGAGATGGGCGGCTGATGGTGGTAGATGATGGGCAGCTGCGACGGTGGCTGCAGTGGAGAATCCTGATGATGCTGCAGAAGAGAACGGCAACGCGGGGCCGGGGCCGCCATGCATTAGCCATGCCCGGTTGGGGAGAGCAGGAAAGCACGCCTCGGATCCTTTTGCGGCTCTTCCCTGCATTTATTCAAGTGCCAGCAATCAGAACGCACGGAAATTAGACACATATGCCTCGGAACGAAAATAACCCGGCAAGCCATGGAAATTAATTCAGCAAGCAACGGTGTACCAACTGCACCATAGACGCAACTCTTAAAACGATAGCAGTCAAAAAATAGCTGTAATCCAAGTGGAATGCTGAGGCAATCAACCAGGATTACTACCAGAGAAGACTGATGGGAACAGGTGGGGTTCATGATATATTGGTGGAACAGCCATGCAATATGTTTTAAGTCCCCACATTTTCTCATCGTTTCTGCTTATATCCTGGAAGCAACTTTGGAAGAGACAAAATCAAATTCTGATGCCTTGCTGAGACTTTCTTTTTTGGGCAAAAGTGTTGAATTAAACGATTTGAGTATAGATTCATGGGTGCAAATCAGAAAACAAAATATTCATGGCTTGCTGAGACCGACCTTAGCCTAAATGATATTTTCCAAGTTAGAAACTAACACTCAAGATAATTTGATCAACATAAGTCATTATAGAGCAAATAATAAGCCAAAGTATAAACTACTTTACAGTAGCTTGGTGTATAAAGCACTACACCACTACGAATGTTCGGATGACACAAATATATTGGAACACAATCTCAAAAGCATTTAGAAAGTATGACAGAATTCAAATGAAGACGTTAAGACTGAACAATGGTGTTTGGCAAATCCTGCCTCCTAGTATGTGAAGAAAAGATATGGATTTTAACAAACAATATGAAAGCTAAATAGATATGATGGGGCGTTAGAAGTCACCAAAATTAAAACAACTGGTAGGATAACAGTGGATCTCAGCAACTAGCATGAGGAAATTTGCAATGAGAAAAAAGTTCTCGAGATTTACCTCCGTGTGTGTAAAGAAACCAGGATATAGACCAGTCCAGGCATGAGGATGTGCAGGCGCCATTGGCAAATGATGCGGATGAGCCAGATGGAATGTTGGGTTGTTGGCCTAAAGCAGAAAAAAAAACACACACACACCCAGGCTATAAGCATCACCAATTTTAAATAAAACTTTGATGTACTAAAGTAGCCCATCAATACAACAAATCAAATCATATCGGTCTCACAGCATCATCAACACGACAAATCAATCATATCATCTCACAGCATAAACAGAAAAAGAAATCATTCCACTCGAAGATATTGCATAGAACTCACAAAAATGTGACTCCAGGAATTTTTCAATATCGGTCATGAAGAATTGGACAAATCATTGATATAAAAGATCTCTGGTGGTGCTCCAATGCATAGGAAAATCACATTATTTCTGTGAGTTCCCATCTCCACCCCCCCCCCCCCCCCCCCCCCCCCCCCCCCCCCCCAACCATCAAAAAAAGAAAAAGGAAGTGATTCTACATACACTGGTTTTTGGATGTCATTTAAAAATTCAGAAATCTATTAAAAACAAGTGATTGTAAAATTAATCCACCAGAGTTTCCAAATTTTACAATTTACTCCTTAGTTTCGCCTCAACTTACCATTTAAAAATTTCTATATCTTCAACATCCAAATTCAGATTTAAATTTTGTTTATTCAACAGAAATCAGGACTTTTTTGTTCAGGAAGATCTCTAAGCAAATTAAAGCTGGCTAATAGGTATTGTTGCAACTAATGCTCCAGCAAAGTGACTATGAAGAGGCCTTGCTGCAACAGTAAGATTGCTCTACTGGATGTCACGGGTTCAAAATATAGAAACAGACTCTCTGAGCATAGATAAGGCTGCATACATCTGAACTCCCTCCAGCAGTGGCAGGAGCCTCATGGGCCGGGACCCCCTTTTTAACTAATGCTACAACGCTAAAAAAATAACAGGACCGATGAGAAAAATACTAAGGAAAACACATTAAGAATAATGGACTATCCTGATGAATACTGACAACTATTTCTGAAGGTTAAGATAAGTGCACATATAAAGTTTTGAAGGTAAAGATTTGTTACCCTAGAATTCCTGGCATCTGAAGCTTCAAAGGAACTGTGATTGGGTTGCATAACCATTGAGTTATTATCCTTCTTTGGGCTATGGACATTAGGTTGAGAGATCCTCAAGTCCAAATCAACATTGCCTCCACCAGCAACTTTAACAGACAAAAAATCAGTTGACACAAAACATTACTTCAAAATCATACAAATGTTATAGAATACCCTGATATCAATGTAGGCAATGTGGAGAAATTACTGTTTAGTGAATAATACCTTCATTATTGGGCTCAGGATGTATCTCTCCTTCATAGGTACTTGGATCAAAATTTGTGACAGCTTCCCTTCCATTAAATTTAATAGCAGCCTTGTCATATGCCCTGATTAAAAGAAAAAAACTGTGTTGGTCGGGAACCATGCTGACTTCAAGATTCAATTTAGAAAAGCATTGTGAGCAATGAGATAGTTTGTGCATGGTATGACCTTGCAGCCTCTATTTCGCTGTCAAATAGCCCAAGATATATGTACCTGCATGCATACACAATGTTCTCAGTTAGCACAGGTAAAGACTGGTTTCCTATTCCATGGGAAATATGAGAACACAGAGATGACTAGGCTTCTGCTAATCCAGTCACGTACCTGATAGTAGACTTCCCAACCAACCCTTTTACGTTTAAATCAACAATGATTCTAAAATATTATGTCAAAAGTTCTTATCCTAAGTTTGCACTGACTTGATAAAAAGAATCAAACTTGAAAATTTCCAGCAACTTTTGTAAATAATTCATGATCTTTCTACAAACATTTCACCAATTATTTTGAAAAACCACTGAATTCCCTGTTTTCAATTAAGACGTCTTCACCATCATTTGTTTGTTTCTCAATCCCTCCACTCTTTAATATCCAATGAATTCCTGAGTTTTTTTTTCTTTTTTTCAAGGGTACAGATTTCTTCCCTTGGCAAAAACAAACCCAAATTTGTCAATGGGAACATAACTTAAGAGTGATTAACTGAAAAGGTAGAAACAATGGAACCCACCTTTGAAGATTCTCAAGACCACTTAGATATATAATGGAGGAGTAAAGCCTGCCCTAGTTCATGATAAACTTGAAAAGAACATTAGTGAGAGATTCTCGTACTTTTTACCGAGGAACTGCCCCATGCGAGCTTCCCAGCGACCACACTTGTGAAGTGTCACTCCTCGGTACCTTGAGCTCCCCCTAGCGAATCCAGTGCTCTGGCGACGAAGTATGTGAACAAATTCTTCTTTTGTCAGATTCCTCATCTGAAATGGAAAGCATCCATCCACAATATATGAATTGGAGTTACCCAACCAAAACTGATATCAAACAAACTACTTTAATTCATGTATATTCTGTATCAGCAATTACCTGTTTCAAATCCTCTTCATAGTCACTGATATTGAAATTGATGTCAGCATCAACCCCACGAAACTTGATTGCAGCCCGATCATATGCCCTGCAATGCAAAACCCAATCCAATATATTCTCTACAGGAAAGCTAATGACCAAAACATGGTACACAAAATCAGCAAATTACAAAAGAAAACAAAACATACCTTGCAGCGGCATGAGCAGTGTCAAAACCTCCTAAATTTCCAATCCAAACAGAAACAGAAAAACAAGGAACAAAGCATCAACAAATTTTCCTAACATTAAATCAAAAGACTAGGATAAATGATCTTACCCAAATAGACCTGTTTGCCACAATCCCTGCTCAAGAAAAGCACAATCCTGTCAGATTTCAAGCAAGAAATAGAACCAAGGATTGATGTAAGAAGTTGCTAACCATATGTGAGACTCCCATCTTCCCGTCCTCCGGTAGAAGGTGACTCCCCGGTACTGAGAGCTCCGAGACCTCGGCCCCCTTCTGCTCTTCTTCACCTGCTGCTGTTGCTGCAATAGCTTGGCCTCCACCGAGCCAGCCGTATTACCCTGGAGGAAACGGAGCTCCATCCGATGAGGCAATGCCGGTGTCGATGAAGAAGCCACAGTCGGAGACTGAACGCCTTCCTGAACCGCCGCCGCCAGAGGGAAGAGCTGCCTCGTGACGAAGCCTGCCTCCCGCGATGCCCCATCTTCCTCCTCCAATTCTTCTTCCACTTCTTCCTCCCCATGTGCCCGCAGCGACCTCTTGAGGATGCCAAACTTAAAGCCGCCGAAGGCAGCTTCGGCTGAGCATGAGTCATCGTCGCCGGCATTGCTTGATGCCTCGGCATTGAGGACAGAGGAATTCGAGGTCCCCGACTCCTCCATCGGCACGCCGCCAGAGCCCTCGATGACGACCTTCTCCTCCACGCAAGAATAGGACTTGCCGGGCGACGCCACATTGAGATCCAACACCATCTTTTTTCGCTCAAATCGCTACCAACCCTTCTACCACGACCCAATTCGAATCCCCCTGCATTCAAAACTCTCGATTTCCGATCAGGGTTTACCCCTCACCCATTCAAGAAACAAGAACCACAGCAAAATAGAAATCCATTAAAAACATCAAACATTCATACTCACACAGAGACGACCGGTGATCCAATGCACTTAAACAAGCACGTTGTTCGCAATCCTTCTTCCCTTCTCTCTATTCTCTCCGCCCTTCGCTCCCTCTTTCTCTATCCCACTAGTGGATAGCAAGCGAGAGTGGAAGAAATGAGATAAAACCAAAAACCAAGAATACTCGAGAACGGAAGAAAGATCGGGAATTCTTCGATGAGAAAAAAAGAAAAAGAAACCGCAAGCTATGTGAACCTCGATCTACGACAAAGAAAGATAAGATTGGAAGGGAATGGGCAGAAAGAGAAGTGATCGGAGAGGAATCGACAAGGGTTCTCAAGGGCCGCCGGTGAGAGGTAGAGGTAGCGGTAGAAGGTAGCGGAGTCGCCGGCGGAATCCCCACCGCCCGCTGCTGTCATCGGCCGGAGGAGAAGAGAGGAGGAGACGCAGAAAGGAGATAGAGGAGAAGCCACAGTGGGATGGGACGTGTGAAAGAACCAATGTATAAAATAAAATCAAATTATTTAATGACCGCTCATTTGAATTAAAAATTAGAAAGGAAATATGGTCTTCCTGGCTTCCCTGTCGTGCGGATCGAACCGGTTGGTGCCGGTTTCCAGGTCTCCTCTCCCACTGTCCGGACCGGATATGCTCATAGCAATTATTATGCGGACAAATACGGAAACTGGACGGCGGATGCATCGATCCGCATAGACATGTTCGATACGGACGAGATGTGCGTTCGGTAAAGTAATAAAAAATTTCTTGGACGACTCTACCCTTTATGACTGCGATTGCATGGCCATCGTGATGGTCGTATGTGGGGAGAATCCATGGAATCCTCTTGGGAATCTCCTCCGCTGCCCCTGGTTCATTTATGGGGTCAATTCCTCTGGTCTGCCACCTTCCTGCTGGGAACAGAGGCAAGCTCTTTGAGCCAAACAAAGAAGGCTAGACACTAAGGCGGTAGTCTGATGGTTAGGAAACTTGAACTTCACCCAAATTGCCCAAATTCGAAACACACGGGCGTCGATTAAATCAAATCAGAGAACCGCATGCCCCACATCCGGATGACTCTATGTGGATATACCTTCTTCCATCAGTACTGAGATGGTGCTGGGGTAACGTACTCACACGTGAATGGCCCAGTAAGATTTTCCATGAATTGAAGAGGGCATGCGGAAACTCCTCCCCTCCTATTTTTTAGCAAAAAAAAAAACAAAACAAAGGAGGCTCACCACAAACAAGTTCTATCAAATAAAACTTCACTTGAAATAGCTAAGTACATGCTAAAAATAATTAAAACTTAATTCTTAGAATCTAAATCTCACCTTGGTTGCCAAGTGGCGGTGAACTTCTACCATTGATCCAAAGTTTCATCCTGTTTCATTCCCAATATCGTGCTTTGGAATACATTAGACAGATAATATATGGTGATTAATGTATAAACATAAACTTAGTAAGCAATAGATATATACACTTGGGTGAAGTATTGTTCCAAAAGCAATGTCTATCTTAAGAAAATAATTAGAATTAAATTTTCAGCTCCATCAACTTTGGTACTAGTATCAAAGAAATCTAGCATGTGAAATTGAGACGGGTTGGGTTCAATTGAGCAATGCAGCTTGGGTACGATTGGCTCAATTGAAGTTTCACTTGGATTGGGTCCCATCACGTTATAAAGGGTCCAATTAGGTTGGGTGTAGCCTGATTGGATTAGACTGCACTAGGATGGGCCTAGTTAGGACCATTTGGATTATATAGATTTGATACAAGTAGATGCAGTCCTTATAAGGGATTTGGATTCTCACTTCCAACCACAACCATCTATAATTGCACAAGAGCGATGATTGGACAAGGCCTACGAGCACCCTACCCCATGTACCCTCTCCAAACACAACCATGGTGTCATGGATGGCTATGATTAGAAGAGAGGCTCTCTCCAGTTTTAAAGAGTATTCTGATCCTCTTCTTCTTTTCTTTTCTTTCCTTCTTCTTTTTTATTATTATTATTATGTAAACAACGGCTGCTCACAATATTCTAGTATAAGTGCAACTAATAGAATCAAGCGAAGATCCTCTTTCTTTACGGTGCTCCCATAGATTCAAAAAATTCAATGTTGGCTTTCTACAAAAAGCTGAAAAAACGTGTTTGAAAGATAAACCCCACATTTAAACTTTCATCCCATTAAAACAAAATAAAAACATGCTAAGTTTTTTTATTTTTTTAAGGGCTACCTAAAGTCGAGCCTCTTTAGATGTGCCAAAAAAAAAAAAATCTTCGTAGGTAAGCACTAGCTCTATGGAGCCAAATTGCCATGTTAACAAGCAATCTAGATTGAAAGCATTGTAGTTATGGTTAAAATATTATAATCTAATTATTTGAAATAAAATTATTTTTAAATAAAGAGATAGAAAGTTTTTGAGCATACATTATCATTATTTGAAATAAAATTATTTCTATTATTGCTTGTATAGGCCTGATTCTATTCCCTCGAGATCAACTTTTGGCTCTCTTTCTAACTCTTCCGACATGATTAATATTTCTTTTTTCTTTAGTTTGTTGCTACTCTAACCCAACTCTCTGGTCCCCATTGGTGTTTGGAAATCTACGTTATAGGAATCCTCTACATTCTTTCACTTCATCAAGATTTCTTCAGTTGTTAATTTAGACATAAATTAGCAATATAAATAAAATTAGTATTGGATTTGGCATGAAGGGGAGGGACTTTTGGGTGATGATAAACTTGAGGATGATAATGAATTTTAGAGTGTGAAAATATAGGCTTCTCTGAAGTGGAATTTGGGAATTAGAAGAGAGGAAGGGCCGTGGCACTTTTTCTTTTCTTTTCTTTTCTTTTTCTGCCATGTTATATTTGTGTTTCATTCCTTAGGCTAGATGAGATATATATACAAAAGTTGGGAAGTACTGGAAGGAGAAAGTATCTATCATTTGAAATTAGGGGTAGGCAACAAGCGAAAATTAAAATTAGGATAGACAAATTTGAACTTTGATCGATCCAATCTCACTCTTTTCTTTCTTCACATTTTCTTGAGGAGTACCCTCTCTTCAGTCGTATCACTATAATAAATCTCTCAATTAATGTTTAGCAAAATTTGCAGTGTTATTGAAATCGAACCCATAGTTTATTGATTCTGGAGGGGTTAGGCCAAGTTAGGAGGGTTGAACTTTGGTAAGTTGCTGATTAGGCAAATCTAAGTGAATCAAAGAGCTAGATAGCATATTAAAGAATTAAAATAGCAAATCTTTTCAGGGTATTTTTGTTTTAAAATAGTGAATCTTTAGCATATCTTTGTTTTAAATTTTTGAGAAATTAAAAAAGGGAAACATCATCCAGGAATTAAAGTAATTCATTGAACGACTTTTGTTGCCTAGTATTGCTTCCTTTTTTGGTTCTCCTAGCATGAAAGCAATGGTATGCTTGAAATTCACAAGCACCGCAAGAAGGACTATTACTGATGGAAAAAATTGTTGATCAAATCCATAGAATTCATCGCTAAAACTTTATGAACAAGCGAGTGCAACAAACATTGTGACAAGACTGCAATGGATTGAAGAACATCAGGAAAGGAAAATTTTTGAGCCATAAGCAAGAACGATTGCACCCAGCCAGCAGCATTGGCCATCCCTTCGTACCCAGTTCTATAGGAAAATAGTCTGAACCTGTGAAGCAATTCCAACCAAAATCTGTACATGAACAAAGTCACAGTGTTAGGCCAAGCCATCATCATAAGTGAAAAGTTTCTGGTTTACATTAATACAACATAGGATCGTGCACTTTGAAAGATTAGATTTGTTTCTGCTCATTTGTCAGTTTTATTTCCAGAAGAATTAACCTCAGCTATGGTTTTAGAAGAACAAAAACTCATCATACACATTGATATCCCCTGGACTGGAGATTCCCATAATACACAAATGAGCATAATTTGCAGTGATGTCAGGTAGTGTGAAATGGGTTCGAAGTACTCCTTCATGCATGCTCGGGACGGGGTTGTATCTTTGGACGTGGATCCACCATTGGATCACCAATCGATTGCTTTGAAATTTATGCAGATGCATGAATAATAAAGTTCAAAGGGCATTGAGATCTATGTGATGTGTGATCCGATGGTGATTCATGCAAAGAAAGGTAAATTTTTCTTTCATGCAAAAGATACAACCCTAAACCGCATGTCAAAACTACAAAATCTAGGGTCGTCTCTCACAAAAACTTGAGACCCGCATGTATGAGAAATCAAGTAATTATTCTAAGTGCTAGCTTTAGAGGCATTATTACTTTGTTCGCATGTACAAATGCCATTGTTGTCAAATCAAACACATGAATGGTTAATGTCCAGTGAAATAAGAGAAAATGAACACATTTTTCTATAGGCCATGACCCATCCAACAAGAATTAATGTTCCTAAAATTTAATGAGTCTGAAATAGCGAACATGCACAAAGTGCCCGCCCAACTAAACGAGGTTGCAAAATATATGTCTAGAAGAAAATATGCAAGTAGTTCAAATAGACCGAACAAGGCTAGAATTCGAAAGTTTGGCACTGCTTTCTCTATATTTTACGAAAAGACAATAACAAAGATAAAACAAGAAAATTACATAGTATCCCTTGAAACTCTCATAGTTTTTCTTTTTATTTTCCCTAAATAAAACTAATAGAAAGAAAAAAACAAGAAAAGAAACCCTAGGATCATGGTTTGATCAATGCTATTTAGTGCAATCACTTGCTTGATTCTTTTATCTTATTATTAAAATTGAGACTATTATTAGATAAAAGATATCGAGAGTTTTTGAACATACCCTATCTTTATGGGCGGCACTGATCCCTTCGGGCCTTATTTGCCTTGTCGCTATCCACTTCCCCGGTAATAATTCTTTGGGCCTCTCTGGTTGGATTTATGTGCTTTTGGCTTCACCACTTTAGGAGTATTTGTGGGCTCTCTCATCGCCTCCTTGGACTAGGCCACTCTCTTCTTTCCATTCCTTCAGCCATGATTCATGGTCCATGCAACTAGGTATGGCACATCATGGGCAAAAGGGCGAGGGTATTGCAACATGCTTTTGATGCATGGCATGGGAGGGGCGGAGACCTTGCTTAAATCTATGGTTCAGGAGAGAATGAGCAAGTGAGCTAGCAAGAAATAAAGAGAGAGAGAGAGAGGGGTGGGCACTCTATGACATGTTATTTTCTGATTTTGTTGGGTATATTCGTATTCGTATTATATGACATATCTGGTTTAGCAAAAGAGAGAGAGAGAGGTGGGAGAGAGAATAAGGAGTGGAGTGGTGATGGGCTTAGTCTCCGAGCTTGGTCCGAGTTCAAGCGTTTAAGTATTGACCTAAATCTAGCCTAAAATTTCCCCGGGCCTCATTTTGAGGTCCAAACCCAACCCAAACTACCTTGGGCCTAGCCTATGGCGGCATGGCCTAACCCAAATACTTGTGTTTAGAGTGGCTTATACACAATAATTCTTTCATCTTTTATTAAGTTCTATTAACCAAATTAAAAAATATTTTTTTAATAATTTTGGTATAGTCCTTTCTCATTTTATAATATAGCATATGTTTGTTAGATGAAGAAGTTTTCTTACTTTCACTAGACCAATTATTTTGATCTCCTAAATTAATGTGATGAGAAGGAAATAACGATCCTTCTTGCTAATTCCCATGCTCTATGAATTTCAAGGTCAGCAAAGTAAAGAAGTAATGTTTAATATTATGATTTTCTATCCTTTTTTCTAGCTTTGTTTTTTATTATCCTCTTCTGAACCAGGGAATTTGCATGGATCATATCTTTTATTCACAGTTTGTCCTAAACCTTCTATGCAGCATAAAACTTGATGTTGAAGGATACGCCTCTTATTCACAAAATTGTTTCAAGCTGGTTATGGATTGAGAAGTCCTCACTCAGGAAATTGTTTCAATTTGGCTATAGATTAAGATGTTCTTGCTTGGCAAAATATCTATTCAATTGATTGCAAGGGCTATGAAGCCAAGCATGCAGAATAGCTAATGTGGTCCCACACCAAGACACCATCAGATAATCTTTGTGAAGAAGGTGAAAACAAAAAAATCAAATTGTAGTGCTGATTTCACCTGTAATGATCTGTAAGTTAAGTTCTCAGTATTTGAGGTACACAAATTTTTTTTTAATAGTTTGCAGAGTATTTTACATGAAAAATACATACTGCCCCAAAAATAACACAATTAAACCACTCAATTTTATCAGCACTGGAATCAGCCAAGAACTTGATTTTGTGTATCATAGAGATGAGAAGGGAGCAGGGGGTACAAGCTTCCAAAAAATATGACATGCCAAAATCCTATGAAGATGTCTCTTGAAAGCTAATTCTACGGAGCCCCTTTTTTATAAGGGCGAAGTACGGCCCTCGCCATTGGCATCTTGCCCAACGTGTATACAAAGTGTTTGTAAGAAAATATATAAATAAATTTATCTCAACCTATCAGCTTAAGTTTTGGGGACAAGTTGTGATTTCAACATGGTATCAGAGCAGAGGTTCTAAGTTCGAACCCTGTCTCTGCACTCTTTACCCCCATTATTAAAAAATTGCACATATTGGGCTCGTCTATTAAAGACTCAACCATAGTGGATGGCTGGATCTGATGTCGGCAGGTTAGGTCGGACCTGCACCCACTACTTCGGAACATCTGGAGCATGGATGAGGAGTTAGATTTACTTCGGGTTTCACATGTGTTTCGGAAGGCAAACAATGCTGCAGACTGGGTCGCCTTTTATGCAGCCCATCATTTCGAATTTGTATGTTGAGGTCCTCCCGATCGGGTGCCGCAGGTATTGGATTGTATTTTATCTTGTGATTGTTCTGAGCTTTCTCACTAGTGAGAAGCCGGTTCACCAAAAAAAAGAAAAGAAAAATCCGGCCCACATGTGAGAAGGAATATAAGAAAATATATAAATAAATCTACCTCATCCTATCAGCTTAAGTTTTTGGGACAAGTAGTGATTTCAACTATGCTTTTTCTGTTTGGAAAAAAATTTGTTCATGTACTCCAGCTATTTATTTTAACATTAAATGGTGTATAAAGCATGGTGCATCTATAGACATGCTTAGGATCAATAGTTGTTACATCTACCTCTGGCACGACAACCAACTTTGGTTAGTATTTTAACACTTGAAGGTACTACGATTAAAGATCTTATTGTCTTCGACAAAAGGAAATGGAGTCAACCAATTCTTACACATATCTATTCCTATACCTTATAGCGAAATTAGAGACAGACTGTCTTAGGGTCCATCTTCTGGTCTCATAAGTAAGGTATCTAATTTTTTATGGAGCTTTTCTATCCAAACCCCAACAAAGTTATGAATATTGCTTGGGGAGGTTTATCCCAAGGTTGCTCTATTTATGTAAAAATTACATGGCATTAGCTACCATATAGGGCTATATTATCTTAGCATGATTTTTGTATCTCGAGTTAATGTGGTATCTGTTTGGAGGTGGAGGAATCTTTCTCTTATATTATACTTCAATGCAGAGTAGCATCTCAGGTATAGAGACAAGCTTTATTGTAGAATTTATTTATTTTCTCATCTTAGACACTTGATGAATTTCTACAAATTGTAAAAGGAAGTTTCTTTCTTGGTACTTCGGCAGCTCACACTAGTCTCACGTAAGCATTGCCATCTAAATTAAGGGACAAAATACTCCACAGAGATTGAGGAATAGATATAAAACGGGTCTAGAGAATCTCTTCTAAATGGTAAGCAGCAAAGAAGGCGACTCAGTCGGCAGCTATGTTTGCCTTTTTGAACATATGCATAACTTGGAAGACATCACATTTCCTCAATAGCCTTCACATGTCCTCTAGAAGCGGGTGGTCGAACATCCCTAGCCCCGCATGTAGAATCCGCTCAATCACCTCTGCTAAGTTTCCTTCCAAGATGATCCTCCTATCTTCTAGAATTTGCCTTGCATAGGAGACTCTCTCTCAGGTGGTCCCTCTCGCTGCAATCACCGTAGAAGTACTATCTTATTTGAACAGGATCTATCCTATAGGAGATGAGCAACTCAGTCTAGTGGATGACATGTAACCTGGGGACTAGAGCGTGATTAATGGTGACAGTCTTCTGGGATCGAAACTGCAGAGGATCGTTCCCATCTCTTGACTTGAAGGGATGGGGTCGTTCTTAGGTTGTATGACAGAGTTTTTTCGCTAATGATAAAAAGGCATAAGCTATTCTAATTCGTTACATTACCGGTAATATTTGGTTAGAAAGTAATGATCGCATGATCCAAGGTATGATACAAAGTGCTTGATTAATTTTTCTAAAAGCTTCTACTCAAGCTCACAAGTTTCTTCAGATGGCTGCTACATAGGGACATATGACAATAGAGGCAATATGTGGCTTTTATTTTGCAGTTTTTGCGATATTATAATTAATATATTTCTCTTCGAAGCCACCATCTCTTTGTTTTCTCAATATCAAATTTTGATGTTAATGTACGGGAACAAGGTGATTCTGGGGCATCAGATTTTGTTATCAGAAGTACTGGTGGTATATTCGTTGCAGTAGGTGGTGTTAGAATTTTTAATACCATAATTCCAATAGTAGAGTTGCATGCTGTGTGGGAAGGATTGAATTATGCTATTACAGAATAAGGGCTTCACAAATTTGTTTAGAAGATGACTTTATAACAATTAATAAATAGCTTTCTAATCCACTTCTTGCCGATATTAGTTTACATCCACTATTGCAAGATTTTTGAAGAATGATGTACCTATTGCTCATTATTCACGACATGTTTACAAAGAAGCTAATAGCTTTATGACTTTTTAGCTATAAAACTAGAAACTAGTCCAGCTTGTATCGTTTATAGCCTCCAAAAACGTGAAAAAAAAGGTTAGCATGTAACTACACGCAGAAGAAGTGAGGTAAAATGGTTGAGTCGTTGAGTTAGTAAAAAGTGGTCGAGGCCACCAAAGTGGTAGCATGATGGTAAGAGGGCGATAATTCCACTTGAGTTGCCTAGGTTCGAAACGCGCGGGCGTCGATTAAATCAGGAGTCCGAATGCCCCACGTCTGAATAGCTCACTGGCGGATATGCTTTTCTTCCATCTGTACCAAGGTAGCGCTGGGATGACGTACCCACACATGAGGCGGTGAGCCCCTGGGTCGGGGAAGGCACGCGAAAATCTGCAATATGTATCGAACATTCTCTGATGGAAGGGAGTCTAGTGGGGCTGCTACTAGGGGTGGCAATCGGGTTGGGTCAGGCATAAACAGGTCGGGTCAAATACAGGTCGGGTCAGAAAACTATAAATTTGAACCCGACCTGTTTATTAAACGGGTCAGGAATTGCAAACCTGAACCTGACCTGTTTATTAAACAGGTAACCCGACCCGACCCGTTTAACCTGTTTAATAAACAGGTAACCTGTTTACCCAACCCGACCCGACCTGTTTAACCTGTTTGCCCAACCTGACCCGTTTAACCTGTTTAGACCTGTTTAATCTGTCCAACCCAACCTGTTTAACCTGCCCAATCCGACCTGTTTAGACCTGTTTAGACCCGTTTAACATGTTTAGACCTGTTTAACTTATTTCACCCGTTTAACCTGTTTAACCCGTTTAACCTGTTTAGACCTGTTTAACCTGCCCAACAGTTAAACGGGTTAAACGGTTTAAACGGGTCAGACATCTAAAACCCGTATCCGACCCAATTAATAAACAGGTTAAACGGGTCGACCTGTTTACGACCCGAACCTGTTTAGGCCAAACCCAAACCTGTTTATGGCGGGTCAAACACGGGTCGGGTTGGCGGGTCGGGTCATATTTTGCCACCCCTAGCTGCTACGCAGGTGGGCTGGCCCCTCCCGCTCCCCTCCTATTTTTTTTTTTTTTTTAAAAAAAAAGTGGTCGAGTTACTCGAGGTGCCGATTTACTTTGCTGGTAAAGCCTCTTTTAACTGTTTGTACCGGGGAACTGACGTCAAATCCCATCTATCGTGTTTGAAAGGTTAGGGATATTCGAGGGAAAGCATCCCATCCCTGGCGGTGTAGCCGACAGCGCTTGGGCTACTTTTTTATCCAAATAGGAAAGGAGGTCAGGTTATTGGGTTTGCAGTATCCTAATCATGGTTAATGGAAAAAGTCTTTCATATGAAGAAAGAGAAAAAGTTTGGTGAGGTTACAAGCTTGGCCTACAACACAGTACCTACCCTTGACCCAATCACCATCGCAACCAAGCATTGTTCTCTAGTATTGAAAATTTAGCATCTTTGGATGTCTTCTAAATCCTCAAGTGAGTTTAAATTGCACTATAACTTGATTCATGACCATTATATGCTCACACACAAGGTACTGCAATTGCCTGATCCAAAACCCAGTTTATGTCTTTGAGATGAACATCAAATGTTCCTTATTTGCTAAATGAAGAGCAGACTCATGCTCAATTGCTCATTGTCAGGGACTACCTAAATTATGGCAATGTAAGATTTCTTTTAAAGTGTATAGCAAGTAATGTAAAGCTGGACAATCGAAGTGATAGGTCAGCTATATGACAATCTTTTTCTCATCGTTTCTCTCGATGATTTAGATATATAGGTCGAGCTTTAGTCAACCACATTTATCCACACATGCTAATTTTCCGATCAAAGTAAGCTAGGTCAAGCTAAAGGACAAAAGATTGTCATATAAAGACACTTTTACATGACATTCGTGTTGCACTAGTTTGACTCCACTATATTAGTTTCTATTGATCAAGAGACTATCATATTAGAACGCTCAGCTTTATTAAGATGATGCTACTACCGCTAAAAGATGCCCAATTTATATGTCACGACTCTCGACATTGTAAACCTATTACAATCATATTACATTGCATTGTTTCCGAAGTATCACTCTCCTATCCAAACTGCAACATCTATTAGCCAGATATGTTGCATCTACGAGCGACAAATTCCTAAGGTAACCATATAAGAACTACTATTCATTTAAACATTTCTCTTTTTCACACACAAATGTATCTTGTAAATTATTTAACTTGTTTGGTTCGAGTCCATCACTAGTCCACCATGCATCACCTGCTTTTATCAAGATGGCATTATTGAGTATTCGCATGGACCATGAAATTGAGCATGGATCATAAAAATCAATTAAAGTTTTTGAATGTGCTTAGTCAACGTGCTAGCAATATTTTCCTTGTTCGAAAATATCAAGTTATACGCATGAATAAAACATTGCTCCACCACATAATATGAATGGCCAAAGACTATCTCCTCTTCCCTCAGAAGACCAAAGGAGAAGAAAATAAAAACAAGGAATCGAGCAAGGTGGGTCCAGTGACGTGAGAGGGGAAAGAAAGAAGGAGACTTGTTGGAGAATAATAAGGAAAAATTGAATTGTTGGGCAAAAACAAAGCGCATTTTTTTTTTTAATAGATGTCAATGATCTTACATAGAAAATTAAACTTTTATTAACACATTCAATGCATGCATGACGTCCATCAGCAATTGTTAGATGATCATGACATCACCTACAAACATGTGTGTAGTTCTTTTTTTTCATAAATATTTTTTAAAAATTTAAATTTATATAAATAACTTCTTAAAATTTATATTTATTTCTGTATCCCCATAAAAATGCTATTTTTTACAAATAACTCTAATATAACAATTTTTTAATATCGTTAATAAAAATCATATTTATTTTAATTAAAAATAAAATAAAATTTTAAAATTATTTTTTTGTTTTTCATCATGATCGGCTTATAAATATTATTTTTGCACATCTATTTATTAAGAATATTTTAATTATTTTAATTTAAAATGGTTAATTTTTTAATCATGTTAAATGGCTATATATATATATATATATGTAAAAATAAGAATAAAGAAGAATAAAATAGTAAAATAAGTATTTGATGAGGGTGTATATATAAATATTATTTTAGAAAGGATATTTATATAAAATTTGATATTTAAAAGGTATCAATGTAATTTTATTTTTTTTCCGAGCTGATTGGACACCAATTTCCAGAACATTCTCGGGCCTTACCGGAGCAAAACGAGACCATGAAACCTTTTTGCCAGGGCCGAAATAAAGCTTGGCACAAAGAATTATTGTATCCACGTGTCGTTCGCGTGAGATTTGCTACCCAACTCCCCACTTCCACATGGGCTTTCCCTTTTTGGGCCGCAAATTCTCCCGTTTCTCTTTCTCGTTTCACGCGGAAAACGAACCGCCCTTGGTGGAACGCGTCGGCCGACTGGGGGCAGAATCGGAAATCCGATTTTTCTAATGGCACGTCCCGTAGTTTATTGTGAGCACGAGGGCAGTTGTCTGTGGGGCGATTATTTAAATCGAAAGCGACTAATACAGCAGCAGCGACAAAAACGATCCAGGGGAGAAGAGGGTTTGGTTCGTTCTCGACCCCTGGTTCCTTCCCGTTTCTCGCCGAGCGCTTTCTCACCTCCTTCCTTGCCCCTTTCCTCCCCTCCGATTCTAGCTTGCCCTCGCGATCCCCTTCCCCCCAATGTGAGTCTCCATCTTTCCCTGCTTTGGTGATTGTTTCTTCGATTTTATTTCGATTCTTTATGGTAATTTCGTTATCCGTTTATTTTCTTGATCTTTCTTGATCCATGAAAAATTGTAGATTTTGGGGTGCGTTTGATGTGATTTTTCTCCAACTATCTCTGTTTCTTGGATCTGGATTTGAGATGATTTTTGCTTGCGGATCTTGGAACTTTTCGTTTCTTTGAATTCATGCCATGGAAAATTTTATGGCGATCGTTAGATTTCGGTGCATGCAAGAGAACTACTGTGGGTTTTGATTGTTGTTTTAGAATTTAAGTTTGGATTTTTAGATATTCTAGGAGATGAAGAGTTGGGGGAATTGGGGAAGAAAAATAGGGCTTTTTAGGGTTTGTATTTGGAGGGGCGGGGGGGAGGGAGTATCTTGGGCTAATCCTGCTACTCTTGGTTTCTGAGGTCACGATCTTGATGGGGATTTAGTTCTAGATTGGATTTGGAGACTAGTTTGGTGACCTGTGAGTGATTTTTTTTTAATATTTTGTTTTCTTGACTCAATCTTAATGCTTAACCATGTCTCAAGGACGACCATGAGTGACGATGGAGAGAGGATGTGCCCTTTGTGCGCTGAGGAGATGGACCTGACTGACCAACAGTTGAAACCATGCAAATGTGGTTACGAGGTATGAGTGCCTTGCGCTATGAGAACAGTAATCAGGCACTGTGTCCTTTTAGCTTTGTATTGATATTGTTTTATATTTGTTTTGCTTGTCAAAAGCTCACTTTTGTATCTAGCGAGGACGCATGAATTCTTGGTCCATACTATTTGTAGGGATTCTGGGGTTGGAAACCTCTGATTTGATTGCTGCAATGTTTATAGATTTGTGTTTGGTGTTGGCATCATATAATGGATATGGCTGAGAAGGAAGAAACAGAAGGGCGATGCCCAGCATGCCGAACACCATATGACAAAGAAAGAATTGTTGGAATGGCTGCCAATTGTGAAAGGTTTCTATCTTCCTATATTATTATTTCTGTTCTTTTTATCAATATGCATGCTGTCATGATTGTAACGAGAGTTTATCTGATATTTTTCTTTTGGGACAGGGTGGTGGCTGAGATTAATGCTGAGAAGAAACAAAAGTCTCAAAAGGCAAAGCCTAAAGCATCAGGAGAAGCTAGGAAGCATCTTAGCAGTGTTAGAGTGATACAACGGAACCTTGTGTACATAATTGGGCTACCTTCTAATTTATGTGATGAAAGTGTGCGTAAGATCTTCACAATAAGCTCTTTTTATAAATGATAACCTAGGTCTCTCATCTTTGCAAAGCTTACTTCTGGTGCTTCAGATACTTGAGCGCAGGGAATACTTTGGTCAGTATGGGAAAATTTTAAAAGTATCAATTTCTCGCCTAACTGGTGCTGCAGCCCAGCAAGCATCAAATAACAACACATTTAGTGTGTAAGTTTTTTTGTTGCAATTGTTTCACATGTCATCTTCTAGATTCTTAATACATATTACATGCACTAGCATCAATATTTCTGGCTTCCTCACCACCACCCACTCACCTGCCCATCCATTTTTTTTCAAAAAAAGAGAACAGATAGAAAAATTTTATGCAATAAATTATTGGTTCAGTTTTTAGGTTGCAATCATATTTTTCTCTAGGGTCTGGTTTTTTAGTTATTTCTCATTTAACCAATTATCCAATCAGAAATTTCTATATCTTGGAAAGTATATCTCACTGCCATTTCTCCATTTGTCTTATCAGGCATTACTTGGAAAAAAATATATATTCAGTATGTAGCTTATTCAAATTTCAAACTCCTTGACTGACGTAATTTATAAGTTTCTTGGATTTTTTAGTGGATTTTGTTGGTCATACATCTCTTTACTTCCCAAGATATGTCAATCGAGGGTGCCAGCGCATATATGTTTTGTAATTATCTGTGAAATTTTAGCCCTATGTAAAAGTAGAGCACATATGTGTATGCTCTTTAGGTACATGATATTCTTTTACTTTGATGAGCAGAAACAAATAAGAATGTTTGTGTAGTTTTAAAGACGGATTGGTATATATGCTCATATTGTTTGATGCATCTGATGTCGCTCTACTTACCTCTCAGTTTTTATGGCGTGTTAGTATCTACAGACTGAGCATGCACCTTTTTTTCCTCCTTTTGTAGGGAAGCTATAAGCTCCACTTGGCCATGTTTTCTTAATCTCTTTTGACCACGTTTCCTTTATTTCCGATTTAGTATTCAATAATTTTAAATAGATATATAGAGCATAGTTAAATGATTTTCTAAATTTAGAAGGTTTTTCTGTAGAATTGCATGGAATTCTTTATGGTCGACAATGCATTCTCACCTGTTTATGTTAGACAGGCTTGTTTCTATAGTGGCGTAATTATATGGGTCAACCCGTGAACATGTTGGTCTGTAACCATGAATGGTAGATATATAACATAATAACCATGACTAGCCAAAGGACATTTATAATTAACAAATCGATATAGGTGTGTTATAATAAATCATATGCGGGTACATGGGGCCCATCCTTATTGGACTATCAAGCAAATCTTGAAAAGCTCACCAAACGTGTAATTGTTGAGTAAAGTTATATATGTTTGCCAAATCTTTAACCCTTTAACATTTGTCTGGGAAGGCCTCCCAAGCTGTGACAAATACAGTGATTGACTCGATAGTTTAATAGTTGTTTCTCATTAAGGATGAGAGAGTGAAGTGTTTTTACTAATGATAACTAGGATAATGTGAGCACAATACCTGCATAGTGTAAACTTCCCCTCTGTATATTGTCTCTTTTGCTGAAATCTCAGAGTGCTGAATTAAGAATGGCAGGAGCTGCAGGAAACAAGCATTACATTTCAATGAGCCTGTAAGTTCCAATTCATTTAATTGCAAGAATGATACCTATTGGGCTCAATGAGGAAGGAGCGGAGTTGCATCTTTAAGGAGGATTCATATACTAACGATGTTTTTGGATATCCCTTGATTGAGAGTCCTATTTATAATTTGGCTAATGACATGTCATTTGTCTCTCTCGGTGTTCTTTTTGTTGTTGGCTTTAGGCAGATCAAAAGGAAATGCATATCTAATGAAGTATGTAGGCATACTGCGAAATCTTGCTTTTTGCTAGGAAATCTGAAACTACTGGGTTCTTATTGGGATTTTCTTCGATGGAGAAAGGACTTCAGTTTCTTCCTTTGTGGCGACCAAGTTGACTGCTGAAAAAGTGTTGGGTCGGTTTATCATGTGCATGATCGAAGGGCAGATATGTTTGCGAGGAAAGTTGCATGAATGAGGGTAATCTGAATCAACCTTAATGATCTAGTAGTGGAAGTTGATTCAGGTTAATGGAGTAGGTATCAGATGTTGCAGAAAGTTGCAAAGGACGATGTAAATAGGTTTTTAAGTATTGAGAAGTGTTAAGATGTTGTGAACATCTAAAAATAGCAGTATAAGAACATAAACTATTATCCTAAACTATAGAAGGTGACTAAAGACATCAGAAGAATTAGGAATAGGTACATACAGAAACTATGGTGAAGACTATTTTAATAAGTAGATGTCCTCATTGTAAAGTTTGAATGTGACCTCAACCTGAAGAAGCTGTCCTTAAAAAAACAACTGTAGCAAACTAGGGACTAAATAGTTCTTGCTTTATATGCCATAAACCATTTAAACTGATGTTGCTCAGAACTAATGCTCTTATGTAGAGCTTGAAAAATTAAAAAGAGGACCCAATGCAGTTGCTTTGTTTGGTCTCCTGAAATAGAGTATTGATGTCTTTCACTAGTTTGGACTGTTTAAGTATGAGTTTGTGACTGGATCAGGTACATAACATATGCTAGAGAGGAGGAAGCCATTCGGTGTATTCAAGCTGTGCACAATTTTGTTTTGGAAGGTAAATCTTTGAGGTAAGCATATGATGTTCCTTCTTATTAGCTACATCATTGTGTTTTTTATTCATGTATTCATGCTGTGCACAATTAAGGTAAATCTTTGAGGTAATCATGTGATGTACCTTCTTATTTGCTAGACCATTGCATTGTTATTCTATCATTTCTGTGACACTGGAGTTTACAATTGCAGAGCTTGCTTTGGTACTACGAAGTATTGCCATGCTTGGTTGAGAAATATGGTATGAAAAGTAGTTTGTTTGGACACTGCTGCATTGCTATATCGATTTTAATATTAACCATCTAGTAATCCTGGATTTTATCTTCCTTCAATTCACTTTGAGTAGTTGTTGACTAATCCAGGCTTGCAACAATTCAGATTGTCTATATTTGCATGACATTGGTAGCCAAGAGGATAGCTTCACTAAGGATGAGATAATTTCAGCTTATACAAGGTATTTTTATTGTAATTTCTTTGTCTCGCACTTCACAATTTCTTTAGTCGATACAAGTAGGATCAATTACCCATCTATCTCTATGTGGATACATGTTATGTATAGTTTGAATCTTAAAGTCCAGATATACTGTTGTGGATAATCCTTGAGTCAATAATGTAGTCAACTTGAAGATGCTTGGAGGTTTGACTTTGTTCTTAGCTTTCCTCTCAATTGCTATGACACATATTTACTCTATCTTTGCCATATTTAGTTTGTTTGATGGTTTTGTTAAGCAATATATAGTTTAAGTTGTTCATTAGAAAATGAAAAATCAGCATGAGCATCATCTGTTGTATGGCAAGCATTTTCTTGTGCATTCTTTGTCACTGCTTTAATAGCTATCCTGTGCTAATGTGATGATTTTTTTTTATTGCAATTAATCATGAGTCATTGCAGCTATATCTATTCTCTTTATGGATGCATGTGCTGGACAGAGATCGAACCTCAAGCTGGCTCTGTTTGGTTCGGGAACAGCTATATCCAGTTTAAGAGGAATAATGGAAAACTCAGGGCCAAAAATGAGGATAAACCAGATTTAAACTATTCTACTCTTTCGCTAAACTTTTATCTGGGTTGAGTGGAACATGTGGGGAAAAAGTCTTTCTAGACTGTCTTGCCTCTGAAACTTTATTCTAGAGCATAAGTGAATAACGAGGGTTATTCCGGTTTTATTTTGCACTATCCCAAATTTAGCAGGGTTTTTGAGTGGATATATTTTGTCTTGCATAAACCTGATGTTGAATATGGACTGATCTTGAAAATGATTGAGAATTTACACTTTACATTCCTTGATTCATGTTTCATTCATCTATTGCATACATCTATAACATCTCTGCATTAGTCATTTGATGTTATCATCTATCAATACATGAGGATTTTTTTTAGAAAAGATGAATGAGAGCATTCTTCATGTGACAAGCAATTCCTTATGCATGTTTATCTATATACTTTTATGGTAATTTAATCAACACCAACAATTGTGAGGCCCCAAATTTCCAAGCTCAGGGAGATTGATGTGGAGCTAGCACTATACTACCGTACCCTATCTTATGTTGATAGTTGTCCTCCAAGCTATCTTACATTTATTCTGACCATATGTTTATGTATACTGGAAGGTTATTGAATCAGAGCTGCCTTATTTCATTCAAACAATTTCTGCTGCACATGTGAAGTCGACTTTGGTCCATTTTCCCAGGTTTTTTTTGTCGGCTGGTTACTATCATGATGCACTTACAGATAACAGAATTATGTTGACATGGGAATTCTTCTATCATATGATGAGGAGGGAAGTTTGTGCAGATGAATCCTCACTTGTTGTCGCTTACCTGCCAACTAAGTATTCACATAACAAGATATCCATTTATGCTGTAGGAATAAATGCCATAAGTACTGTACTTCATGTGACTTGCTCGAAATCTTGGTAGAATCATTAATAGCATGCAGGCACTGCACATTGTATCGACTTCTGCATTTTCTGGGTGTTTATGATTTGAAAACATGCTGGGATAACATTATAGCGAAGATGGTGTTGTGCATGGTATACCAAATATAGTGGTCTTCAAGTGTTCAAATTTTGCTTTTTAGGTAATTCAGTTATAATAATTTTGATGTATTGATTTGAGCTGTCTTACAAATTGAAAAGAACTAAAAGCTTGACACATATGTGGTTCGGGAGTTCAGATAACTTATGGAAGCAGGTTGATTGCATGCATGGGGAAACAGGTTTCTTAAAATAATTTAATAAGAAAAAATTTAGGAAGCTGATGGAAGGATGAGTTTCTGACTAGCTTGGGAAGTTGGTGCACCGCATTAAAAGGAGGATTCTTGCTACTAAATTATGTAATATATTAAATCAGTTGATTCCAGTAAGTTTTAAGTGGTTTGAGTTGGGAAAAGATCCTATGGAAGGGTAATAGGAAAAAATCCTGTGCAAGGATAATGTCAACTATGATTTGGGTGGTGAGATTAGATCAGATGGTTGCTGGTGCATGTGCATGTTGATCCCAGTATGTTTGATGGTGTGATTTGAGCCAAACAAATCCTGTTAGGAACACTAAGCTTGATGCTTTGCATTAGCAGGCTGAATTTTCCAGTCATATTGGTGTCATATTCCTTGCACTAATGATGCATGAGATTTATTTATTTTATTTATTTTGTTCCTTTTTTTGGGCGGGGTCGGGGGTGGGGGGCATTGCTGTTTCTAGTGGTGGTGAAGGTAATAGAGTAGGTGGAATTGGAGGGTTCGGCTTTCCTGTCTCCTCATAGATGGAAATGTGGGTTGCTGATGTGGCATCATCATGTCTTTGAATGATTTCACTGTCTGTTATATAGGATGATATGGAATGATGCTGAATACACTCTTATGAAAACATATTGATTCTAGTTGAGACTGCAAATATCAAGAGGAGGGTCTGATAATCAAATGCAGCTTCATTGTTATTTAACTTTCTGTTCTTGTTGGATAGTTGAGTTGTTTGATTCACACACAAATTTCATGTGGTAACTGCAGTTGCAAGAGAAGAGCACATCTGACGTTATCATGTAACATGCATGTGATCACTTCTAAAATCAATAAGAAGACAGCAAGTCCTACTAATTGAAAGCATTACATGGATTAACAGTTTGGAGTTTCATATCTATTTGTCCTTAGTTTCTAGGCATGCTTTCAGTTCATCTTATAATAGATGACAATGTTTACTTTGGCATTTGGCTGCAGCATTTTTTACAAATATTATTTTGTCTTAGCATAAACATATTATCTGATCAAGCTACTGTTCTTGCCTTATTTTTGCCTAATTCTATGGTTTGATTATCATCTGATATGGCTCAATAGGAGTAGGGTCCCGCAAATTGCTTCAAATAATTCACAACGACGCTTGGGGAATGTGTTGCCGCCTCCAGTAGATGATTTCTCTAGCAGTGGGACAGTTACAGGCAAACAAGCAATCAAGAGTGTCTCAAATGTATATCCTTTATCAAACTTTTGCATTCGAGGTTGCATTGTAGTACTATTTCTTTTGATCCACATTGGTGCTGGTTATGTTTTCTATAGCTCTGCTTTGATTTTCTTATGTTAATCGAACTATTTGTTTGTACAGAATGCTCCAAGCCATGCCAAAGGTTCTCCTCCTAACAGTAGTGCTGGAAAGCCTACTATTTTACCTGCTGCTGCTTCATGGTATGTTGTTTTCTATTCTTCTTCTTCTCCTTCTTCTTCTTCGTCGTCTACTTCTTTTTTATCTTGTCAAAAGACGGTACTGCTAAAATTATGACATGTTGCAGGGGACTTCGCAGTTCATATTGCCGGTCTCCAGCTGTAAGTACAGCATGCTCACAAACACCTGTTAAACAGAAAGTAGAAATGTTAAACAGTACATCCTTGCTTTCATCATCGACTGCAAGCACAAAAGAGTCTTCTGCGTGGCATGATGATGTAGTTACAACAGTGAAGATTCCAGAAAGAAGGCATGTAATGCCTATGAATGGCATATCTAGATCCTCGGAACCATCAAAATCTGGTTCTGTGAAGGAGTGCCGAACAGTGATGTCATCAGAAGGTCTTACAGATGCAGATTGTGCTTCTGTACCTTCTGCATGGAATGATGATATGATTGTAACGTCTAAGAAATCGGAGCCTTTCAAATCTGTTAATGTGGAGGAGTTCCGGACATCTGGGTCAGATTTGTCGCCTGATGATGTACTGGATGCACCTCGTACTTCTCAAAAATATGGTAGCTGCTTATCTAGACTTCTGGCACCGGCAGCTGAAGACAAGGGAAGAGGCACCACTCTTGCTGGGAGCTACACAGAGTCAATGAACGACCCTATTCCTAAAGGTACTGATGGGCGATCTTCTAGTGCTGATAAAACTGCTAAAGGTAGCATAACTGTGAATGGTAACATAGAGAGTTTATGTTTGGGCTTGTCTTCTGTTAATATTGATAACCATCTTGAGCATGGTCGGTCAAACATGGACAAGCATCAGACTTCAAAGTCTGATCTATCTTCAAGCCCTCAACAATGTCAACCTAAACATGAGGTTGAACATTTATCTTCAGAGCCACCGAGCAGAGCCTCGGTCCTGCCTGATGCATGTATTGCAAATGAATTATCTGATTGGGATCTGGATCCGCAAAAGCAAGGTTTGACATCTCCAGGAATCGAGAAGGAAGATGATGATAATAATCAGCCATCATGTTCACCTTATCTACATCATTCTCACAGTAGTGCAAATCAATGTAGTTATAGTTCTCAGAATAATGGCGTTGCAATCAAGCACTCGACATATATTGGTGATAGTAAAACTATGGTGACAAAGGCAGACATGGCCTCATTTACATCAAGAGAAAATAAATCTGCACTATACAATGGACACAAAGAGGATGAGCTAAGCTGTTTCTCTAATAGTGGTAAGGTTTTTGAAAGTCCCGAGATGAACTGCTCTGAAGAAAGGATAAAATGTTTAGGAAAAAATGATGATGCAGCTACTTCTGACAAAACAGCAAGTGTAGATATGGGAGAGAGCAGCATCATTTCGGATATATTGTCACTAGATTTTGATCCATGGGATGACTCATCCTCAGCAAATAATTTTTCTAAGCTGCTAGCTGAAACTGAAAAGCAGGACAGGTCATTGAAATTATCGAGTTCATGGAGATCTCTTAATAGCAATCAATCCAGATTTTCATTTGCAAGGCAAGAAAGTCAAGCAGGTGGTCTAGAGGCTTCTCTTAGAGACAGTGGTAATGCACAGAAATTATGCTCATCTTTGCAGGATTCTTTTGGAGATGGTTCCCAACATGGGTTTCAATTCAATAATTTTGAGGGTCCCAATGCTGTCTTCAACAGCAATCTAGCTATTTCCTCTGATAGATTTGGTGAGTTTTTGATGTTAATTTCAAAAAGGGAGATTTATTATATGTTGAACTAATATTTACTTGTCAACTGTCTAGTCATTCTGACCTTCTTGCCACCTGCTGTTTGCCTTGCTTCCTTTTCTTTTATTTTTTATGGTATTGCGTGCTTAATTTCTTTTTCACACGTGATTCTATATTTTTGTTTTGATATTTTTAACACATTATGATTACTGGACTGTTCACTAATGGTGGCACGCATGATATGTTGCATCCAAACCAGTTTGCGGTTTCTAATGTGCTGATAATTGTTGGTTCTAGAGACTTTCCATGTGATCTTTATTTTTCTTACTTTTTGGTCCTAATATATGTAGGCAAGTGGTAGTTGTATTTTTAAGCAGCTTTAAATTGAGACTAGGCATGGAACATGAGAGATATTTGCTTATTCATAGTTATAATTTTTTCAATACCTTGATTTGGATCATTAAGAAAACAAGTTATGGGCCCAATTATATCATCAAATGCATTGCCAAACAAAACTGAAGGATAAAAGTTATTATGGGGATAATACAGTAGCACTCAGCAACTCATTTATTGGGTCCCGTGTGCTTCTTTAGTTAGATCAATTTTATTGCTAGTGCAAACTATAAGCAGCATGATATCTAGCATTCCTCCATGAAATCTCCTCCCCCCTCCTGCACAGCACTCCCCTTCCATTCTCACTTTGGGCAACCAAGTGATGTCTGTCATCGTTCAGCCCTCCTCTTTTGAGCTTCTCATTTTGTCATGATGCTTGCTTTATAGCTTTATACTTAACCTCATTTCCCTCTTAGTTAAACTGCAAACCAATTATCTTGTGCCATTTTTTTAATGCATGGGGCCTCAGGTTGATGATGTCATTTATTTCAAGTCCCCTGCTTTTCAATCTTTTGTCATTTGCTTCTTCTTTCTGTTTGGACCCAATTCATTTTTGTGATCGTATTGTAACTAGCAACAAGAAGTTAATTTAACTTGATGAAATGTCTTTGCATGGGTTGGGGGGATAGTCTTTCCATCTCACATGTGTATTGTGGAATTTGAAATTTTTGAGTTCAACTTTTTCTGGCTTGGTTTAATGATTGTTTTCTCTTTTAGGCCCAAGTCTGGACACATACTTTCAGCTCACAACAGCCAAAACGTTTGAATGAGTCTGATCTTTAGCTTGTTTCAGAGATTATCCTGAATGTCTGTTTATTGGTCTGAGGTCTACCATTTGGACAGGGGCGGCCCAATGCATTTGGGGGCTTAAGGCGAACTCACTAAGGAAGGCCTTTTATTTTTGAAAAATAATGAATTTTTTTTAATAAATGCAAAATACTTTAGGAACCATCTATTTACCAACCATTTGAAGTTACTTGGAAGGGTAGAAACTTATTTTTCTGATAAAAGCTTATGCTGTCACTAGTGTTGGCGCCATCCTCACTTCACACCTCAACTCCCACATACAGGCACAAAACAGAAAAATAACAGCAGCAGCAAGGATGACAATCTTCAATTAATAAGCTATCAGAGAAAATATATACCTTATCCTCTGCAAGCAGAGGAAGATGTAGAAGAATTTCAAGTGGCTTTGTATCTGCCACCATCACAACAAACTCGGAGATGCCCCTGTTCAGAGTCTTCGTCACTGTACAGTCAAAGAATTAAAACCCAAATATAGATGTTCAACCCATTTATTTTTCTATGAATAAACTTTCCCAACGGCTACCCACCTCTCCGAGCTCTCTCTCTCTCTCTCTCTCTCTCTCTCTCTCTCTCTCTCTCTCTCGGGAGAACGAGTATTAAAATGCCTCACATGGGCTCTCCAAAGCAAAAAAATATTTCCGAACAAAACCATCAAGAAAGCTAAAGCTCGAACGATCTGAGGCTCTGAGCTATACTCAGAACACATCAGCTTTCCATTTTCCAACGAGACCAGATCTAAATCGACAGAGAGATGTTCCGTTTCCAATATGTATTAGGATTAGGGTTTTAGGATTTATGGTATAGAGTGGACCCACGACGAAGGCGAATAGTGCGGTGAAGCACAGAAGTAGAAGAGGAGGATGATGAGGTGAGGACTGAGGACTAGCTACGGTCGGCGGTACTTTTTGTAAGTTGTAACCCCAGTGGAAGGTGAAGATGGTGAAGCAGAACTGCAGAAGAGGAGGACGATGAGGGGGCAAGGAGCAGAGGAGGAAGATATAGGAGAGCTGAAGAGGTAGAGGTGTAGAGCCAGAGGTGTAGGCTTATAGCTTTTCACCATGGGCGATGGGATTGGGACGGGCGAACGGCAACTCCGGACTCACCCTCTAACCCTGATTTTCCCACGTCTTGTTGAGGTAGCCGTTGCTCTGCGACTGTGATTCACTCACTGTAGAGTGTAGATACGAGTTTGGGTGGGGGCCTTCCATTGGGCCGGGGCCTTAGGCAACCGCCCAGGTCACCGCGGTCGCCTAAGGCTTGGGCCGGCCCTGTTTGGACCATCTTGTGCTTAGATTTGAATTTTCTATACTACAGTGAAGCTAACCCTTTTATAACTCTATCTTATACTTGTTAATGTTTTTACGATACCTTGACCCCCTTTGATATGTGGATGGTTTTATGATACCTTGACTCATTTGATATGCGGATATTATCTTGCTTGATGGTTGTATCTTATCTTTGCATACGGATTTATGATATGTTGCTTTTTTAGTTATGCATTCTCTCTTAATGCACGTTATCCTCTTCCTTTGAAGGAGTTTCGAGGGCTAAAATAGCAGCACCACCTGGATTTTCGGCACCAAGTAGAGCTCCCCCTCCAGGCTTTTCATCACAAGATAGATTCAACCAAGCTTATGATTCAACATACTCTGGTTTGTTCACTTTCTAATAGAAATTGCTTTGGGGCATCCACTGGTGCACATGAAGGGTTTGTGCCAAGTGCCAACAATGCTGGCCTGGCGACTTAGCATTCAGGCACTGCACTCATCCCCTTGTTGCACATGGTAAAGGGGACTTCTAATGTGCATGAACTGGGTACCCCATAACATATTTTGCCTTGATTCTTTGTACTACTATTTTTCTTTTTTAATCTTTTTGTTTTTTTTTCCTCCCTCATCAGATAACCATCTGCTGGGTAGTCCTTCACTTGGAAATCAGTATCAAGCGCATTTAACTGGAAATCCAGATGACGTGGAATTCATTGATCCAGCAATACTTGCTGTGGGCAAAGGGCGAATGCCGCTTGGACTGAATAGTTCAGGGTTTAGTTCAAAATCTGATTTCCCTTCACAGTTTAGCCCTTCTGATGGTGATCCAAGGCTTCAGCTATTGATGCAGCAACCCATCTCTTCTCATCAAAATCTAAGAATACCAGATCATATTGGGGATAGATTCTTACCTTTAAATGATGCTTATATTACATCTCGTCTTTTAGCCCAAAACCATGGAAATCTGTCTCCGTTTGCACAGATGTCACTCCAACGACCCAGAAGCGCACACATTTCAAATGGCCAATGGGGTGGTTGGAATGATGTAAGAAATGGCAGTGAAATGGGCATGCCTGAGTTCTTGAGTAACGAGAGGTTTGGGCTAAATAACTACTATTCTGGCAATGGGGAACATAAGTTTCACATGCCAAGCTCAGGTGATCTGTATAACAGAGCATTTGGATTGTAATGCTGGTCTGATGCCGGGGGCAGCTTTCACCTGTCTTTCATGTATCCTAGTGCATCTCTAGCCATGGAAAATAGTTGGTTCTTCAGAGCAGATGATTTTACCTGGTTGTTGATTGACATTTCTGTCACTGAAACCTTGAATGAGCTTCATCAAAGAGTACATGAGATTTAGGCCTCTTTGGCAACAGGTATGAGTTTCATTTCATATGTTATATCCAAATGAGTTGTTCTAGTAAGCAACACTGGCTCCCTAAGAATGCAGCTGCATTCCTTGATGATTACTAGGACATAGGGACAGGTGGTATGATCCAGCAATTTATGGGTGGATAAGACATTTTGGGGAAATGATTTCCACCATAATGTTCTTAAGCATATCAATAGCATGCTGAGTGTTGTTTCCTATTATATCTTTTATATAATTCTTGTCAGTGGGCAGTTGAACGAGATCTTAGTTTTGCAGAATTTAAAATATAGAATTACCTCCCTAGTTTAACTCGAATCATAAGTAGTTGGCATAGCTTTTTTGTCTGCATTAAGATATATTGCATCTCTTTTTGATAAAAATTTTTCCTAGCAGATTGAATGGCTTTCTCAGTGACTGCATTAGAGGATTGCTATTTAGTTAATTGTTATTGGAAAAATGCTATATAGACCCACAAATTATATATATTCATGTCAGTGGGCAGTTGAAAGAGATCTTAGTTTTGCAGAATTTAAAATATAGAATTACCTTCCTAGTTTAACTCAAATGATAAATACTGTTGGCTGCATGGTTTAACGTACCGGCCCGAATTGGGTGGTACGGGGCGTGCTGTAACGTATCGGTTCTGTACCAGTATTCAGTATGAATGGCGTATCAAGTGTTGGTACGCCAAAAAAATTTTGTACCCTACTAATACTTTGCTTGTCTGCATTAAGATATATTGCATTGCTTTTTGATAAAATTTACTCCTAGCTGATAGAATGGCTTTCTAAGTGATTGCATTAGAGGATTGCTATTTAGCTAATTGTTGTTAAATAAATGCTATATAGACCCACAATTCCATTGCTTTGAAGTTACCATGGAATCCTATGGTGAAGTTTGTATCAGGTTTAGGGTTAGGGGTGTGTCTTGGGCATCAAGCAGTGTCAGGTCAGATGGGTCTTTGTCATTTTCTTATCATGGGCGTCTTGGTAATTCCCCTGTGCGCCCCTGTGTTTCTACTTACTAACTAGTCAACAAAAAGGGATGAAAAGCTTGGGACCTCAGGTTAGAGCGTATCCTTTTATGCTTAATGTATTTGCAATTATGGTTTGAATGTCATGCAACATAGATGTACATAAATGGCACTCTAGTTCAGCTGCAAGACTAGTAGGTAAATTTTTGAACCTCTATACAACCAAATAATTGGCAGCTGGTCAAAAAAATTCATAACTGTGTTTTAACTGTTTGCACTGTGTGTGCATGTGTTTCGAAGTAGGGTAGCTACTTGAAAAGGTTTGATGATTATGATTATGTTTATGGGGCAGGGTAGCTAGCTTATAGGAATCTTATTCACTTCCAGAATGAGCTTGGCTAATAAGAATCTTAGTTAGACCGTTGAAGGTTGTAAATAATTCCTGTATTTTCAATATTTGCTGAAGGGATATTTAGTCTGATGTCATTGTTGCAATCATGTAGGGACACTGTTCAGAGTAAAGTTTTGCAGTTCTTATGCTGGTAGTGTCCGCCAGAGGCAGTGTGGAAGGGTGTCAGTTTCAGTTGTGTGCTCGTATATTTGGTTTCCATTGGAGGCAGGCTCTGAAGAGGTTTTGTATTATAGATGCCATTTTGTTTCTTGTGAAGGCTGGGATGACATTCAATCTGAACAAATGAGACATGTCACAGCAAAGTGTACATAGTGTTTTTTTTATAATTAGTAAGTATAGACTATTTCGATATTTTTAATGAGATATTGATCTCTATCTAACTGCTTCACAACTGATCCTGATGTGCACCTACTGTTTCTCGAGCACAAGAGGTATTTGATCTTCAATGCAGTATCTTGTACTTCCCCGGAGGAAGTTCTGCAGGATGTGAGAGCGATGATGTCGCAATCGCATGCCAAAATGGACCATCTGCGAAATCTGATAAAATTGTGATTAAAGGATCTGTGCTAGGTAAGAGAAAGCAAGTTTTAATCAAGCAACCTCATGCTCAAAAGCGAGAGTTTTCTCTCAAGTTGGGTGAGCTCTGATGCTCGAGAACTACCTATGTTGAGTTTTTGTTAAATGGGACTGTTTTGTTTCTGGTTACGTGCATGTTTGCGGACCTCAAGTGGAGGTTTTTCTGTGTTCTTCGGTGGGCCTTGCGGTGTTGCTGCCAAAACTCAGGCGACATGGTTCCCTCATGGGCCGTAAAGGTCGTCTAGTGAAGGCAGTTTTTGCAAGTAAACAGTGATTCTGCCATGATGATTTGGGGGTTCCAAGATCGATCAGGCAAATGGTGGCTACCTAGGCGAAGGCGGAGGCTTGCCTTGGCTTGTGACTTATATTGTGCGCGAGAGCGAAAGCGAGCGACAGAGAGAGGGTAACCGTTGATCGATGCGTATCTTGATGGTTTCATCGAAAAATTTCTAAAATGATTGAAGTTAGTTCGGTATGTTTTATGTTGTAGATTGTAGGATAATCTATAAGATCTAAGAAAAACAAAGATGGATGCACGTTGTGAAAATTGCAATATCATAATAATCGAGTCAGCCCAAAAGGCTTGTACGGATGCCGGAGTGTTATGATTAATATGGAAAGGGAAACAGCAACGGTCATGTAGTTTAGTATCTCTAAGACTTAGGGATTAGATGAATCAAATTTTCAACCGAATGGGTAATTCATGAATACTGGGTACAGCAGCATCACTGCAACCCAATATCTCTTTGGTTCCTCCCTACACGAGTGAGGATGTAACTTGATTTAGAATCTAAAGGGCACTAATAGCTAATCCACTGCGTGAAGGATATTGTTTAGTTGATAAGACTGCTAAATATGGAGTGATCAAATAGAGACAACTCTAGAAGATCGAAGAGAGGATGTGACAAGGGGGTTTCGTTCAAATGCTTGTATAGGAACCGAGGAAGGGAAGGTGGGTGGTATTTGAATAATTCTCATAAAAGCCAGAAGCTAGAGTTTGTAACTTCTTCAAAATCACTTTCCTAGCATTTTTTTTCCCCTTACGATCTAACACTACTTGATTAGTTTTATTTACAAACATAATGATTAGTTTTAATTACCATATGGAAGCAGCTCTTGGTGAAGGAAAGATTAATCTAATTCTTTACCTTAGGCCTTAACCACATTATATAGATAGATACTATGAGATAGAAGTTGACTAAGGTTATCTAAATTACTTGTATAGACTAAAAATTATTCTCTTAAGAATGATTTTATAAACTATGTTATGCAATGAGACTTGGTGAACATGAAACCATTTTGTTCAGAAGAGCTCAAGCAAACAGCGAATGCAAACAAGCGTTTGCAAAATCTCGTGATAATTTATGGGATTCCTTCAAGGCGATTTATGGTCAAAGGATACTAATATATAGTCATCCACTCAAATCAGCACTTCTAAGTGTTACAATAATGTTGATTGTTGAAAGAAATCCTAGTGGGATATAGCTGACTTAATCAGAGTGGCTTTCATAAAGGAGGATGGGTTATGTAAGAAATTCTAGTTTTTTCTTTTTTTCAGATGAAGGCCTAAAAGTAGTAAATGCAACTTCAAAAAATGTATGATAACATTGCATATCAGGATGAACTATTCTGCATGGTACAAAAGAAAGATTGGATTGGAGGGGTGAATAATTCGTAAACAGGGAGAATTTAAAATTCGTTCAGAGGATCCAAAGTTTAGGGCTTCATTTGGATCTTCACTCCCTAATGTGAAAGATCTAGCCAGATAAGCTGCCAATCCATTAGGCAAGGGAAATAAGTAGGTATCATCCCCCCACCCTGCCCCTCCTCTAGTCCTCTCTGAGGAGGAAATGGTGTCACTTAATCTATGAATGTGTTTTTTCAAGAGAATTATTCTACTTCAGTATGAAAATAACTTGAATTTTCTGAGCGGCCCAAACTCTAAACGCCACCATCGACATTTTATTTTATAAACTTACGCAATTCACTTTTGACATGGTGCGGATGAATTTTGCTGGGCACATCAGAAGAAATCGAATAACCGAAACTGCTCGATCAAATTTTCCCATATTCTCTTTGTTATCAATATTTTCTTTAACATTACAGCATTTTATTGATTTTGTTGGAATTTGACTGTAAAAGTTAACATCGTATGCATGCAGTGCAATTACACAATCAGCGTATTGTTTGCCCATCAAAACATAACAAATTCATATTATATCCGTTTTCTATGGTCTAAGTTCACGTATAACAAGGAGCTGTGTAGTGGAACTCTATCTGCAGCTGCCGATGCAAAATGGCTTCTTCCACCACCCCCCTCTTAATTTCATTTTGAAGTTCTCTCAGTGGAAGAGCTGCGAGGAATTCCTTGATGTATTGTTTACAGGATGCCGTTCCTTCGCAGACCACCTCTTTAGATGAATTACCATCCTCATCCATTCCTTCACTATGTGGAATGCTTTCAGTGCGCTCATCAGAGTCTCTAGTTTGGGATTCTGAATCTGCATGCCGTCGGTAAACCACGCTCTCTTTGCTGAACTTCAAAATGTATGCTTGTTTGCAGCCTTCGAACAGCCTTTCGCCGAAGGTGTCGATCAAATAAATGGCATTGTCTTCTATTTTGAGAACAAAGAAATGGTCATTCCAACTTGCAACGTATATTCCCTCTCTAGATGCATCGCCGCGGACGAGCTCCTTCCATACGGTGTCAAAGGACACGGCCCCTTGCAGGAATTGAAGACTGTCGGGCATGTCGTCGAGGCTGAAAAATCCTACATAGGACAGCTTCTTGACTTCTGACAGTGGCCGTATTTTTGCTGCTAATACAGTATCGAGGTCGAAGTGATGGTCGGAGAATCTCCCCTTGTGGTTCTCATCCGCACAGAGTTTTCTCCATTCCAAGGATCCTTCACGTACCAGCTCGTCAAATTGGCATCGCAACGGCAGAGTTTTTGGATTGTTGTGCAACCAGTCAGCGATGACGACTGCAATAACTGTGCAGGCACTTCCACCTGCAGCTTTCTCGCTGCGCTGATCAATGGATGCAAGAAATATATCAGTTACAAGCTCCATCTGCCCATCTCTGCTTGCCACTCTCTTCTTCTGCCAATTTCCAACTTCAAACCGACCATCATCTTCAAATCCCAAAGGCTGTGGCTTCCCCTCAGGATGCACTTCAGTTTCTAGTGAAAGTGCCAAGAATTGGCTGATCGATCGGCGGCGCCGTTCGCTGTCGATGTCGTCGCCGCCATCTTCTCCGCATGCCTTGTTCAGGAGTGGTGCTCCTCTGTGGTAGTTTACTGCTTTGAAACTCACCTTCATCTTGTTCCATGAAAGGAGCCTGACAAGGGAAGGCTGCTGTTTGATCCTGTCAGGTGATCCCTGGAAATACCGATCTTTCTTATCCTTATGATCTTCAATCTTGCCATTGAATTGGTCAAAAAGGAGGATATTAGTCACTGATAGCTTCCGATAATTTAATTCATGCTCATCATCTGATGAGGTTTCTGCTTCAGAAAGATACTTTGATAGACTGCTGGTTGGATGTTGAATTCTGTTATTATAGTCTTGTGGAAATCCTGCGCATGAAAAAGGGCGTGGCAGACTAAAAGCTCGTGGCAGTCTTAATGCAGTGCTGCCGCCCTTTGTTTCGAGCTCAAGAAAATGCAATTCAACCTGAGCAAATTTGCATGAACGGATAAACAAAAATCATCGACTAATGTTATCGAATCTACAAGCTTTTGTTTGTGATATTACCTTCAGCAGGGCCTGAGCAGTGTGGCCTCTGATGTTGCAGATGATTGGAATTCCAACTCTTTTCTCCTTGTATGATGGGGCAAATTCAGCAATATCTATGTTTGTCTTGGCAACAACTTCCGCTTTTAAATCCTGATCATATTCCTGACCGATGACCAGATATAGAGTGTTAGAAAAATTGATTCATTTGGTTATCTCCGATCTGCCATGAAAATAAAACATTAAAAAAAAATTTCATCTCTATAGCAATCAAGCTCATAGATGATTTCCTTACTTGAACTTCCAGGTTGATGATCCAGCTTCTATAACTCCGAGAGTTCTTCCTCTTAAGCTTGCAGGTTTGGTCGAATCCTTCGTCCCAGCTTACAACGCCATCGGGATGGATTGGCTGTTTGGATGTGCAACTCTTTCTGAATGCTGTGGGCAAGAAACTAGATTTTCTTCCACTCCCTCTCCATTCCATCTGCACCACCAAGCTGCTCTTGCTCCAATCCTCTAATTTGTCCATGGGCAGACCTCCAATCTCATGGATGATTAGGTGCAGCTTTAAACTCAGGCTGGAAGGGGAAGCAGACCAGAATGTTGATGCCGGCATGGTATGCAAACAAGACTTTCTGTTTTGATGAGCAGGAAAAGTCTATACTCGTTGATATGCGTTCCTTGGTAGCGCCTGGTGATTTGGATGAAGCTTTTTCAGGTCAACTTGTTCCGTGTAAGCAAACTTAGGGATGAGATGCTTTGCTCGAATGGTTGACCTGTTCGGCCAAAGACCTTGCCCAGCTTCGTCCAAAATTCTTCTTCTTATTATTTTGTTGACTTTTCGCATGATATCATCCATTCCAGTGATGCATTCTCGATGTAAGCCGTTTATATGACGGCGCCATTTTATCAGAACGACCTTTTCCATGCAGGGATCCTTTCGTTGTACCTTGTCTTGTACGTTTGTAGGTCTGGGATGGCATACTTTTTTAAAGATCTCGTCGGTTTGATCTCTGACTTTTTCCCAAGTCTGACAACCCTATATTTTACACCATCTGTTTGAGAATCTTGGCTGAGCTCGTTGCATCTAACTATTTTGCTTTTACTGAAACCCACAGACTTATGAATTAAAGGATAGCTTTGTTTAGATGTAAGCAGTATGATCAGTAGGTGTTTTCGAGTTGTTTTCTGTTTTTTATATTTCTGTTCATATGCATTAATTATATGCTCAGCCATCAAAGTCCTACGGAGAGGAAGATGGAAAGCTGAAAGTAATATAAACTTCTCTGGCATGGGTGATGCATGCTATGGCACTAAGTTCTTGTTACTATTTTATCTAGACGCACTCAGAACTTTATTTAATTGCAGACTTCTATACGCTCTCGGTTGTTGACTTCTTAAGCTAGAGGACTTTTTCTTAAAACTAAAAATTGATACTGGATATTTTAAACTGATGTTCTCTCTCATCCTTATATTTCTAATATTTTCAATTAAGTTTGGTGTTCAGATTTCAATGGTTTGATGTGGAGCTGGTCAATTAGGAGCTGCGGGTTAGATTGTGGTTGGACCATAGATGACCAACTCTCTGTTATGGTTTTCCGGTAAAATTTTTTGAGCCCCATTATCTCGAGGATTGTTATTTTAGCCTTTAGAGCCATGGTACGTCCATATGCCATACCGAACTAGGTAGTATAGAGTGTATCATACTACATGAAACAGAGGGCGTATCGATGCTCGGTACACGGAATTAGCTTTCTTACCGTGCGTATCAATATAGCGATAAGGTAGCACTGGTATAGGCCTAGTATCGAAATGATGTACCTTGCTTAGACCTATTTCCAACCAAAACTTGATGTGGGTTCAAAGATAGACCCATAAAAATTTCTATACTTAGTTCTCTACTAGAAGTTCATCAAACTTGGACTTGATTTTAACCTGATTATATATTACATTCAGGTCTATGACTTTATGAACCTAACACAACTAGGATCTAAATCTGATCCTAACCTATACGTAAATCCAACCCAGACTTAGTTTCTGCTTGAGTTGGAACTGAAATGAAGACACGAGCACAAGAAGTATAGATTCAAGTCAGAAGATTACAAGACCTGCGTGTTTTTTAGATATAATTGTACAGTTTGATAAGATTTCAATATCTTAGCTCCAATATACTATTTTTGCAATAGATCAAGATCTTAGAAAATTTCACTTTCCAAAATTTACTAACCTTCAAAGTTGGGAACAAGATTTTCAAACATTGGCGCATCAGTTACTACAGTGAGTGATTGGCTAATATCAGTTGCAGGAAATTTGAAAGGAATCCAGACTTTTTGATATCTCGATTGATATTAACTAAAAAATTATTGAAAGACTTATAAAACTATCTGCTGTTCTCTCAGATTCTATCAATTTAAATAAGTTAGAGGCAACAAAGTTGAGATTTTATGTATTTTATATTATATTGGCATGTGTTCAATACCAGCTTATACAGACCCAGATGGTTTGAAGGGAACTACCCAAAAACCTTTTGTTTAAACAACTGATTAATTTCTTGTTTTTTTTTTAGTTGATTTTTTCTTCTACTTTGATTTTTCTTCTTCTTCTTCTTCTTTTTCTTCCACGACCCTATCAAAAAGATTCGGCTTCTCCTCCACTTTTTCTATATTTTTTTATTTTTTATTTTTTTGTTCTAGTGCACTCGATTAGATGTTGGGAGGAGCCAAACAGATCGCTGGATGTTTGCAAAAGGGAAAGACATCAGGTTGAACCGTAATAAACCCACGATCGAATTGGAAAAAAAAAACTGAGATTTGGTCAATACAATAGATCGATCCAGATCGATGACTTTGAATGTCATCCAATACATAGTATTTTAAAAATCGGACAGGATGTTCAACCGTTTTACTGGTAGATTCTTAGTTCAACCGATTCAACCCCCGGTTCTCAGAATGCTAACATTAGCGTAATATCATAATTTAAAATTTTATTATTTAAAATTTAGAAAAGATCCATTTTTTAAAAGAAAACCTTAACCTTCATCCCTGATAGCAAGAAGGGCCATGTGAAAGAGTAGATGCCCTACAAGCCAATCGCAATATGTATTGCGAAAGGTTTTTTCTTTTGATTTGTCCAAATCATGTACATGACATTTAAATATGAAAAAAGGCGTTATGTTTTATCATATGCTGTTGATTATATTTATGATAAACTCCTTAGATTAGGGCAATAGTTTTAAGACTATGATGAGATCATACTAGTGAGACTTAAAATCCTAAAATCCTAATCTTAAATATTCCCAGTCATTGGTACATTGAGTCGGGGATCAATGATTACTGGAAAGACTGACATGTCTTATGTATGCTCGATGCAGAGGATGATTGATCTCACAATCATTTGTGTGGAGACACTAATACAAAGATGTGGGTGCTCATTAGAGGAATGAGTTCACTGAATTGACCTACAAAGAGAAATCTTATGAAGTCTTACTTACATGTCAAAAGATGATTCTCTTAGTGGGAGTTGTGCAACTGATCCTATGACCTGAGATCACCATGGTATCTTGTGCACATGAACCCATATTTTGGTTTACACTCATTCATGACAATAAGTTATGTACGAGGTCTTCTGGATATGGTGAATTGTGTACGAAGATTATGAGTAGGTCAACAAGGAATTAATCACTTCTAGTAAGAGAAGATAGCATCCTATTTATTCTAATCATATGATAATTCAGGAAGCCTTTGATCAAAGCAGAATGAAAATTAGAAAGAGTTTCTAATGTTTCATTATTTGAATTATCATTAAAAGATTGAGAAAAATATGAATATGAAATTGAGTTTGACATATATTCATACTCATATACATATTTGGGATGCAGTTTGATTAAAAGATTGAATTGCATGGTAACTTGCCACTGAAGGGTATTTTTGGTATTTCCACCAAATTCCATATTTTCCGGGTAGACATGACACGTTGCTAGACGTCAATCTTGTTTTATAGGTTTGATCAAATTAAAGAGTTAATTCGATCACCAATTAGAAAGGATTCTAATTGTTAAGTTCGGGTTCGCGCAGTTTGGACTTAAATCGATTAGAAGAGTTCTAATCAAGTTGGGTCAACTCGCACTCACACCTATTGCTGGCTAAGTATGGAACCCAATGGGTCACACACAAGAAAACTTATCAAGGGTCTAATTGGATTAGATCATGTTTGCAAGATAAACATCCTAGCAGGTGTTGCAAACCTTAGCTCCTGATTCGAATTGGATTCGAATCTGATTCTTAATTGATCAAATTTGATTAGATCATATTCTAATATGGGTTAGCCAAGAGTTGGCACCTAATTGGCTTGGTTTGAGTCTAATTGGATTAGATTTAATAAATCATTCAATCTAGACCGTTAGATCTTGATCTACCGTTGGATGAAGACATAATAGAGAGTTGGTTTAACCCAATTGGATTGGGTTAGAGGATGGCTACCATAATTGACCATTGGATCTTAATCCCACCATTGGATGAAGACATAATGGGTCAAGTAAATGGCGCCTTGCATTGGAGCCCTTGGATCATCATCATGAAAGATCAAGAGGTGAGGCGTGATGGACATGTGATTAGCATGTGATGTTGACTTGGTCAAAATATGGCACCACATGAAAGGACATATCATTTGATACACCTCCTCACTTGATCTGCACCTCCTCTTATTTGATATGGCCCTTTAGATGATGCCCTTTCATGAGAGGATGTGTGGATGGGATGCATCCCTTGGAGATGCATCCCTACACCTATTATAAATAGGTTAGCACTCCATGAGTTTCATCATTCCAATTCCACCCCACTCCTCTCTTATTTCTTTCTTACATTAGTTTCTTTCTTTTTAGCATTGCTTCTAGTGTGTCCTAAGCCAAGACAAGGTGGTCTTCTTTAGGACAAAAGGATTAGAAGTGATTTTAGAAGGCTAAAGGAAAATAGAAAGGAAGGAAAGCAAGCCATTAGAGTTCTTTAGAAGAATTCTGCATTAAGGATCAAAAGTCTTTGGAGCTAAAGTCTTGATCAAGTTTTCGTGTGGATCACCATTGGAGGGCGGACACTTGGACGCCTCGTGGAGATTGTACACTTTGGATTAGCGTTTGAGGTATTCTACTAATTCTGCATTTATTTTATATCATTTGATTGTAATCATTAAGGTGATCTAGGCTTAAAAGGGTTTCATGCATAGGGACTTTATTAAGAAATTTTAAAATCCCTAGCTTCCGCTGCGCATTATAACATGCTAAAACCCTTCACCATGGAGGCTTTTTTTTTTTAATTTTTAGGTTCTATTTATTTATTTATTAGTTTGGGGTGGGCCTTCATATTTGAAGAGTAAATTAGTAATTCAGACTTTTAAATTGAAGTATCTAAGTCCAAAATTTCTGTCTAGATATCAAATTTTTATAATTTGTTCAGTTCAAACGGATCATTCCATTCATCCAGTTTTAACCCTTCTTTTTTTCACCAATTCAATGTACAAATTAATACCGGATCGACCAGGTCCAGTTCAACTAGTTGGACCGGCCGTTCCGGTCCAGACAACTTTTGTCAATAACTCAATATAAACAAAGCGAGATGGCGCCCGAGTCGGAACCCGGGCGTACCTCGGGCACTCGCCCAGACCATCAAAAAAGGCACATTGCTCGATGTCGCGGATTATTTATATAAATATTTATTTATTTTCTTTCTGAGACACGTTTCTTGTACCAAGATGGTTTGCACGATTACCACAACAATGTTGTCTTGCAGCAGATCCGGCTCCCACGAAGGAAGACCATTCGGCGCATAATGTCATAGTCCGCGCCCGTATCCGTAAATTGCGCCGACGCCAGCGTGGAGTCCGCATTATCGGCCGTCCAGTCAACACCCCACCAAACCCTCCACCATTATCCCCCCACGTGGCATTATCCGATTCGTTTCATTCCAATTAATGCGATGGAATCATCCCCAACCCAAGCCGCGTTCACACTTGCAAGCCAGAAAAGACCTAATATACCCTTGATGGCTCCCATTATCACGCAAGTAACTAACTAGAAGCCTAAATCACCCTATGGACATTTTCGTAAATGTACTTCTCAGAAATTACTATTAGTGCAACGACGCCCGGGATCCGCACATCAAGCTATGGCATCCGATCCTGGCCGTAGAAACGCTACGAGATCTCGCCCGTATATCACGATAGATCGGACGGTGGGGCGTGGAGTTACTAGAAGCTTCTCTTCGGAAGCTCCCGAAGATAAGTAGGAGGAGAGAGCGTGTCTTCCTCGTGGCGGTGTGTGCTCCGAGCTAGGGATTTACGAGGTAAGGGAAAAAGGGTGCCCCTCATTTTCTTGTTCTCTCTTGGGTGTGCGCCGATCTGACGGCTGCCATCTGATCGTCACGCAGGTGATCGAGATCGGACGGTCGAGAGAGATGGGGAAGTCGTACCCGACAGTGAGCGAGGAGTACCGGAAGGCGGTCGAGAAGTGCCGCCGGAAGCTTCGTGGGTTCATCGCGGAGAAGAACTGCGCGCCTCTGATGCTCCGCCTGGCGTACGATCTCCGTCCATTCGGTGGATCTTTGCTATATTCATCGAGTTTTTTTCAGGAAAATTGTTAGATAATAATGGATGGCTGTGATTTCAGGTGGCACTCGGCGGGGACGTACGATGTGAGCACAAAGACGGGTGGTCCGTTCGGGACCATGAGATACAAGGCGGAGCAGGGTCACGAGGCGAACAATGGGCTTGAGATCGCCGTCCGATTGCTGGAGCCGATCAAGGAGCAATTCCCCATTCTCTCCTATGGGGATTTCTATCAGGTGGGTTTAATCTTGTTCTTTTGACGGCAATTTTGGTTTCATTTATTTGAGTCTTTTGGTTCGATTTGTTTGGTTTCTTTGTTTTTGGGACTTTTCTTGGTTGATGGAGTGATTAATTTCAGCTGGCTGGAGTTGTGGCCGTGGAGATCACTGGTGGGCCGGAGGTTCCTTTCCATCCTGGTCGGGAGGTATAGCTCTTCGCTCATTCTGTGATTGTAGTTTCGATTTGATACCTTTGCTTTTTTTCAATTTTTTTGGTAATTCTATTTACGAATTCAAGAGATGTGGTTTGGATTTCAGGCTCTCGAGATTTTTAGCTTCTTTTTCTTCGATATTAGAAATCAATGCTGTATTTTCTTGGAATTTTATATTAAAAAGAAGAGATTTTAGAGGAATATACTTCAATTTTTTTTTAAAAAAAAACTTAAACTCACGTTTCATGATTCCTAGAATAAACTGTATTAAATCTATCCATCATCCATCAAGGTAACAGATTTCTACCACTCGTTGGATCACAATAATGTAATTAGTGTGACATGTGATCCAGTTACTGATATTTTTGTCAGAGAGATTGGGAGATTTTGTGGGAAATTTTGCATACAAAAAAAAGTTTTCGGTCCTTTTGCTGTTTTTATTGATTTTCTTTTTGTTGTCTGAAATATGATCTTTATATTTATCCATCTTTTTCGTCGGTATCAGGACAAGCCTGAACCCCCCAAGGAAGGCCGTCTGCCTGATGCTACCAAAGGTAAAAGTCTGTACCATTCTGTCGAATTCTTTAGAGTCTTCGTGTTAGGTTTCATCCTACTTTAGATCCTGATTTTTCTTGCACGTAGAGATTGCATAATTGCTGTGCAGCACAGTTTGACAACTATCTTGAGTTGGCATAATGATCTGCATATAAGATATTGCAGTTGTGGTCACTTGATCATGTTTCTTATTGAAATGATGTGAGATTCTATATACAAAATTTTATGTGTGAAATAGCAATATTTAGTCACTTTTATAATGCTTTTAGGCTTTCAGCTACCATTGGAACATTACAGTGTACAGCTCCCTGACTATGGTGGTAAACAGATGATGTAATCCTCTGCACTGGTTCATGTTTGCTTGTGATCTTTCTATCTGTTTTGATAACAAGACCTGTGGATTACCTGCATTCGCCCTTGCGCCGTGCATAAAATGAGGCATTTTGCTTTAGAAATTAGTGATCTTGCCGTCGATCTTGTTATAAAATCACCTTCGACATGCATTCTCCTACTTCCGTGTTACATGTGTTGTGTTCTAATATTACAGGTTGTGACCACCTGAGAGATGTATTTGTTGCTCATATGGGCTTGACTGATAAGGACATCGTTGCTCTGTCCGGTGGGCACACACTGGTGAGTTCAGCTATCTGCTTGTTCCCTTTTCCCTCCTTTGCTTATCATATGCACTATATGTGCTGTTAATTTGCAAGCGCAGAGCACCCATCTTTTTTCTTTTTTTGCCGATAAATTTTAACTATTTCTTGGAAACCATAAACTATAGGGAGAGATAAGCAAGGAAGGTGCATTTACAGTGGACAATTTTTCTCGATAAAATGTCTTTACTTGATTATTCATCTTCTCTGCCTAACAGGGACGGTGCCACAAGGATCGCTCCGGTTTTGAAGGGGCTTGGACATCGAATCCGCTTATCTTTGATAACTCTTACTTCAAGTGTGTTTTCATTGCTCCTCCTAAATAGTTGTATAATGCTGCGATGCTGCGATACGATACACTCCTTGATTATATGTATAGCAAATAGTTGTCTGAAGGGGACTTGGGTGCCCTACTCTTTTCCTTGAATTTGATGTTAACAGGGAGCTTCTGACTGGTGAGAAGGAAGACCTACTCCAGCTTCCATCCGACAAAGCCCTTCTGACCGACCCGGCTTTCCGCCCTCTTGTGGAAAAATATGCTGCGGTATGATGCTTGTTCTTAATTGGTTTGCTACTTTTACATCTTATCATTTTCTTCATAGCTGATTGTTGAATTCTTTTTCATGGTCTGGCTGATTGCTCTTAGGATGAGGATGCTTTCTTTGCCGACTATGCTGAAGCCCACATGAAGCTTTCTGAACTGGGGTAAGATTGTACACCGCAAACACTGTGATTCTCTCTGAAAGTTGTATATGAGCTTAGCTTTTCTCTGATGTCTTCCTCGTCTGTTGCAGGTTTGCCGATGCTTGAAGGATGGTTAAATCGAAGCACAAGCATCTTTCCTTTCATTTTGTGGGGCATTTAGAATGTCATTTTGCAAGCATAAACAGACTGATGGAAAACATCTTTGTAATAAGACCCCCGTGGTTTTAGGCCAAATTTTGTCTTGTCGATCAGTGGTCGTTAATAGTTTTATTTTGTGGTGCACTGGCTTCTACTTAGCAAGCTTGAATTGCAGACTGCATGAATGAACGTGTTTGTTTTCTTGGGCGTTGTTACACACGTATGAAAACTTGAATCTGGGCACCTTGAAAACAGGGGTCCTAGTGCTGGACATGATCAGCGTTTTGTGTTTCGCGAGGAGATTTGGCTCATGAGTTGATTAGCCACGCTGGCTGCCCAAATAATTATTATGTGGATGGTCCTGATGGATGAATCACCATTAGGTGTTGTCACCAAACGCCAATGTTTCAATGTCATAAGTGGCGTAATGATTCCAGCCCCTTGCATTACCTTCTCTCTCTTTTTTTGTTTGTTTGTTTTTGTTTTCTCTGAATCTTCGGAATAAGACACGGGTGGTGGAGATTCCTGCCTGGCCTCTCCCCAAACCTTTGTGCCACGCCGTTGGCACTCCAAGAGAGACTCTAATGCTGGACTCCTACGTGATGCTCGATTGGTGGGACCTGCCGAACCCCCCATCCCATCTTTTCTCAAGATCCATCCAAGCTTCAGAGCTTACTTGAAATGGTGTAGGGTATTCCTAGAACCATGATGATTTCTAGTTCTTGTTATGCCTTTCTCTTGCCAATCTTATGACGCTTGGTTTCTAAGTTCTCAACAATTTGGTGGCCGTCTCTACTACTTAGAAAAAAGACATCTTTTAGAAACTCATGTAGAAGGAAAAAGACAACACTGTGATTCTCCAGCACCAGTCAGCTTTCTAGGTTCAAGCAACATCCATCATCCAATATTTAAAGAGGGTGCTGTTAAAACAAGAGTTCTTATGAAGAAATTGCTTACATGTTTCAAATCGCTATTTCGTACAAAGCTGATAAGTCCACACCCATCAGCCGAGGGGGGTGGGTACAAAATATGAGATATTTATGGGCGAAAAAGGATAAAAGCTAATTAATAAAAAGGGGTACCAGTTGATGCCTACTCATTATACAGGACAAAGTCTTGAACCACAATACCACAACTGATTACATGCGACAATAACAGAAGCCTGTTTTCAAGGTTGGGTCATCACTTAAATGCTCGGGAGAACTAAGGATGTCCTGACAAGAACTTGAATGAGAATCATGCAGGTGCTCTTTCGCAGCAGAAACTTTGCTTTCTGTTGACTAGCAAAATACACACTGAAAGAAGAATGTTAAAGCCAATTAAGCAACTTCACTGCGGAGAAATATCTTTAATGTCTCCATGCCAAAATTTTTGTCTCAGGAGAGTTCCAAGACCTACCTGCATTGGTAGCTATCGAAGTCCTGGCTGCACAAACAACTCAGGAAGAGAGACATTTTGTTCAGGAGTAGCTGAGCCAATCATGTCCATATTCACAGAAGAGCACATGGATTTCTTTGATACTACCTTAACAGCGCATTCTCCATGAAGCCCCGAGACTCGCTCGATTGCAATAGCTTCTTGTATTTCCTTGAGCACTTCTGATATAGTTGGCCTTTGAATCCCATGCGGTTTGACACACATAACTGCAGCCTCGGCAATCTTCCACACTGATTGCACGTTATAATCATCCGGCAGCATGGGGTCAATGACAGCCTCAATGTTCCCATTCTCAATATATGACTTTGCCTGCCGTGTGTTTGCTCACGGGGTCAGATATTTCAAGAAAAAGAAAACCATGTCATCGAGTCTGCTAGAACTTGGAGAAGCTTTATGATATGAATAACAGCATCAGTAATTAAAAAAAAGGCTGTAGCCTCTGATTGAGAACAAGATAATTATATGGTAGCAAAAACTTACCCAGGCCACAATGTTACGGCAGTTGAGGCCAAAGTTTTCATTGGATATTGGTTCTTGACCTGATATCAGCTCCAGAAGAATAACGCCAAAACTGTAGATATCGCTCTTTTCTGTTAATTGCTGAGAGATGTAGTACCTATTCATATTTCAGACTGATCAATTTTTCACTAGTCACAAAATGAGACATTAAAATCTGACTAATCAATATACAATCTGAAAAGCAGTATTCCTAGCCATATAAGAGTCAGAAATCACATACTTGTTAGGTGTTATTATGTACAAAACTATCAGCATGTTAATCATGACGGTACTAGCAATGACAGCCTCTTTAAACTTAGGCAATGGTTTTAGTCTGCTATTTGTGCAGGAATAGGGTCTTACTCAGGGTCCAGATATCCAACAGTTCCGCGAACAATGCTTGAGACATGGGAACCATCCACTGCAGGTTTTGAGAGACCAAAATCCGAGACCTTTGCTCTCATGTGCTTGTCAAGAAGAATGTTGCTACTCTTCAGATCCCTATGAATGATGGTGGGAAAGCAGCCCGTGTGAAGGTACTCAATTCCTGATGCATTTCATAATTAAAGAAAGCTGTTTGCTTTGGATAATAGAAGTGACAGTTTTCACAGAGCAGTAGTTTAGGAATTTAACCTTTTGCAGCATCTTCTGCAATCTCAAGACGCTTGATCCAATTAAGAGTTCTTTCCTGAGCTGAAGGTCCTGTGAAAATTTATAAATCAGTGTCTAACCCAAAATAACTAAATAAATAAATAAATTGACCTGATATTCAAAACAAAATCTTCATATGGTTCCGTATGAAACTTACCACGAAGGTTCTCCTTTAAAGTTCCATTATGCATAAATTCATAGACAAGGATGTTTTTCCCATCTTGTTGGCTGTAACCGAGAAATGTGACGAGATTCCTATGATGAATTCTAGAAAGCAGTGTCACCTTTAAAAGAGGGAGGAAAAAAAAAAGACTTTTCCGTTAAACAGCTGAAGTAGAGCAAAAGGTAAATTATCAAACATCTCAACGTATGGATATGATAATATCAGTTTAACCTTACTGTAACAATTTCTAGCAGTCATACTCAAAGAGATCCACTGACAGATTTGATGAAGCTGGTCAGTCTGATTTTGTTTGTGTAGTTGATCATGCACTACATATGTTAATGGTGTGTGGCATCTATTATTTATGTTCTTAAGCGATGAAAGTATAAATATGGGAGTCCTGACCATTTGTTCATGCAGAACTGTTGATTGCCTTCAAATTCAGAAGCGTGGTAGTACTTCACTATGTATCTCTTCTTGTAGGGCTTGTGGCAGTTTCTTTTAGTAGGTTCAGAGCCTATATCCCTTGAAGGAGCACACCTTCAATGTGGTTGAGCATTACAAGTTGCTCTCTCTACAATCTAGTCTTAAGTGTTGTTTCTTTAGGTGGTAGAGATGGTGCAGGCTTCATCTGAACATCAAGAACATATAAAGCCAATGGGTTCAGCAATGCCTGAAGTGGACAAGATTTATGCATGAATTCACCTGAAATACATGATCATCTTACTTGACAGGTCCCACCCAAAACAAAGTATAGAGACAGCTGTGACTTGTGCCCCAAATATTTCAAGCCGCAGGTTTCTTGACAAGTTGGATAGTTGGAAATTTGGACACAGTAATATTTCGTAGTTCACATCATTGGTCACAATGAGACCAACATACTAATGTCAACATCTAACATTTTTGATATAGACCGACAACTGTCAAGTTTAACAGTGTGCATGGACATAACATCTTATCATTTCCATAAAAATATGTGGCAATGGGTCTTGCTGATTATACATTTTGGAAGACATGATGGGTATACGTATAATCAATCATCAAGAAGCGAAGCAACATGGTTGGTTTTTAACAGTCAGAGTTACTATCTTCATCAAACATATATATGCGAAAGAATCCAGACAAATTGTAACATAAATTTTTCAACTATGATGAAGTTACCTCATTTAGGAACTCTCTGATTCCCTGGAAGGAATCATTGGTGAGAACTTTCACTGCAATTTCTTTTCCATCTGCCATCTTTCCATAATATACTATCCCAAAACCTCCAGAGCCTATTCTCCTTTCAAACTTCCCAGTTGCATCTTCAATTTCAGACAATGAATACCTATGTGCTGATTCTGTCGCCACTTCACTGAAGAAAGTACTCAACTTTTTAGCTGGAGGGTCACTGGTAACTTTATCTGGAGAAGGCAAGATTTGATGTTTCAGTTATGGTTTCTGTGGTCCTAATGATACAATGAAACATTACAAAATTTCTCTAGATGTACCTTTTGGGATATTTTTCCCTTTTTTCCGTGTGAACAAGTAGTATGCTATACCAATTATGACCAGCAGCATAGAAACTCCAGTTACAGAACAGATGATAATTATTATGCGACCTGTGTCTTTCTTTCCCTTGTGAATATGCGGATTTCCTGAATAACTGAACATGCATATACCCAAAAAAGGGGAAAAAATCAATGTGAGTCAAAGTACCTATCCAATTTATAATTCATTATTATAGTAAAAAACAAAGGTTGTGGTTCTTTTGACTCTGTAGCTTATCCATGCTTTACAGATGAATACAACTTCCTATGTCAAAATTACTGTCCTCTTTTCATCTACAATCTTTTGAAGTCTAGAAAATTTTGGAGGTGAGTTTTCAGGTAGAATACAACTTCCTAACAGATACTTGTATGCAACCCAAGAACTGGTCTTATAGGTTTCAGGTAGAATACTCGCATAAATTTTCCCTGATCACAAATCTGACACCAATATTTAGCAGGTGGACATTAGGTTGATGGCCAGACAAAATCTGCTCAATCACGATCAACCTAAAAATCATTAGGCCTCCATCTTTTTATGGGAAATAGTTTGACACTTTGACTGATGATGCTACTAATTGTTATTACAGAAAAAAGATGAACTTTCCCTGTATGATCATACTTGATGTGCAATAGGCAATATACAATTTGCTCAAAAAAGGAAAAAGCCAATATGCAATTCATTAGATACATATCATACACCAATATTGCTTCAAAAGTTTGCCTAGTCTTCATTAGATTCTTACTCCTGGGTCTAAATTCAAGCCTAGTAAACAAATGGATGCATCAAGTGCATCCACAAATGAAATGGCATAAAAATCAGTAGTCCTTCAGCAATAGCATCTCCAAGATAAATATTTTTGTAGTAGGCTTGGTACACGATAAACTTATTTTAAGGCTATCTGTTGGGTAAAGAGTTGATAGTCCAAGGTTCGCTGTACCGGTCGGTACCAGTCGGTACCGAGCGTACCGTACCCGTACCGATGGGTACCGGTATCGGTACACCAATGTTGGTACGGTCGGTATCGAGCGTACGGTACCGTACCGACACTCGGTACGCCTATACTAGTGCGGCACCGGTACGGGGTTCGGTACCGGTACGGCGAACCTTGGTTGATACCTTGCATCTATTTTAGAGATTTCATATATGACATTGTTAACAGTTAGATCACTCTATCAACCACCCATGAATGTGTTTGACTTCCCTCCTTATGAGAGGAGAAGAGCCCATTGATTATTGAGCTGGATTAGGTGAAATAGAGCGGCATATTATTATTATTTTTACCAAAAAAGGAAACTAAATCCAAAGACATGGGAAACTTTCAATAAGACAATAAAAAAAGAAACAAAATAATTTAATATGATTCATTATGTTTTGTTATGAAATAAGGAAGGGGGAGAGATCAGGACTGGTATAGTCTTCAATTCATCGCTGGGAGAGACTTATTGTGTGGGAGACCTTTAGGAGGAAAAGCCTAGCATCCCCATTGTTCAGGAAACTTTTCCTGAAGGAGAGAAGCTGTGCACCAGACATGCGAAATCCCATCTGCAAGTCCATGTTCGCAGTTCCTGGCATCTCCAAATTGCTATTGTTAGAAGGTTTTTGAATCCTCCATTTATGCGTATCTGTTCCTATGTTTGGTATGTTGAAACCCATGTCCTTTTGGTGAGAAACTATTTTCTGTTTAAAGGGCCATTACCCAGTTATGGTCCCGGCAATCTGGAATCCTGGGAGAATCAGATTGGAGATGGACCTAACCTTTGGCCTTCTTTTGAATTAAAATTGCTGCCACAGGACTCGGACCTGCACTATCACACCGGTCAGCCCAAGCCTTTTACAATTGCACCAAGCAATGGCCCTTGAGAAGATCTCGTGTATGCCAAGAACTTATTCTCTTGATGTTTGATATCCTCTTGTTTGACCTAGAGAGAATTGTGATTCAAGAGGGATGTTCTCTTGAATCGTTATCCTCTAGGATTGCTTAGGGAGGAAAAACAAGCATTCTACACCCATAAGTCTGTAGTGCATGGTTTGGCAGGACTAGATCCCATGGTTTTCCTTGAGGGGTTTTCCACATCAAAATCCCTAGGCTCTTGTTGATTTGCTACTTTATGGTGTTTAGTTCTACTTCCTCTGCACAAAGGGAAAGAGGTGTTTTTACTACTGGAGATTCATGTCTCACGTGTATTGTATCTACGTGCTCTATTGCTAGCTTGAAGCAGATATCTCAAACTTACAGCTGTTCTCCTTTGCTAACCAAATGCCACCTTATGATGGGTTAATTAGCATGCACAGGCCATTTTCTTGATTTCAATTTTGTATCTTGAAGAATAAAGTGACATATATGAAATTAATTTGCCTGTACTAATAAAGTAATACCCACTTGAAAATGATATTTTTACTGAGAAGCCTTTGCGGCACCAATCCAGACAACATATTATTCTGAACGTACCTGCAGCAAATAATGTGATGTAATTAAATCTTTTACTTAGGGCCATATGTGCAACACACACACACACACATATATATAGAGTGAGAGATTGAAGGAGTTCAATTTCCTAAAAATGTGGAAGCCATGAATTGCCTAGTTTTGAGTATTTGAAGTACTTTGTTGGACAAAGCCCAAACCATTAATTGTTAACTGATGTTACACTTGCCATGGATTCCATTGTAAAACTTACAAGAAAATGCCTAGTTTTGAGTATTCGAAGTACTTTGTTGGATGAAGCCCAATTGTTAAGTGATGTTATACTTGTCATGGATTTGGTTGCAAAACTTACAGTTCTCGTAGACTTGGTAGGTCCGCCAAGGATGAAGGTAATGCACCACTGAGTTCATTGTTCTCAAGATGACTGCAGTAAGCCAAGAGGTATTTTAATTTGAGTACATGGAAAAAGTACGAGATTAGTAACCAAGACACTTGTAAACTTACATATACTCCAGATTTGGGCATCCACCAAAATCAGGTATTGGACCAGTAAGTAAGTTCCCATCAAGCCGCCTATAATAACCAGATATTCTTTGTTACAATATGACAATTAAGACTTTAAAAAATAAATATTTAATATGTCTTAAAAAAACAGGGTAGGCATTCAAATCTTACAATTCAACCAAGTCTGGTAACTTTGTCAGTTCTAAAGGAAAATTCCCTGCCAGATTCTTCCCAGATAAATTGCTGCCAAATACCCGATAATTTTAGTTTTGATAGAATTTTTGAATAATGGTAAATGGATGAGCATATATAGGTCACCAACTTGAAAAAATTACAATAAAGAAACATGACATAAAGGACGCGGTACCAAGTACATTGAAACTACTCTTGGTTGTTGATCTGAATTACACTGCACCCAAGACCATGAAGCTGGTACACATGGATCACCACCTTCTCGGGCCCAATCTGCCTCTTGATAGTGTGAAACGAAACTTCCCATGGCAGTTGCTGCAATGTTGTTAACAGATAAAAGATTTTGATACATTTTCTTTCTCATTCAGGACTACGTTTTAAGCTAATGCATTTATGCATCTAATGAGAAAGATCCAGGCTTACCATCTTGAGAACCAAAATTTATCTGCAGGTATTTATAAATCTCCAAAGCATTCAAGATAGGTCCCTTGGATGAATCATTCGTTTTTCTAAACCCAAAAGAGAAGACAAATGGTAGGGACACATTGTTATATCCTGGTTCATAGAGCCGGTACTTCCCTTGAGCATTTTCTTGAACATCAACAGTGGGTTTACTAAATGCCGGCATGCCTGGAATTACTAGCTTAAATTTCCTGGTGTCATCTGGACCAAAATCATCAATTTCTGCGAAGTATGAGAATGCCCAGCCATTTGCTGGAAAACCATCCAAGTCTAGTCGATATGTCAAAGAACCATTTTGACCCACCACAGCTGTCTGCATCACCTTTTCTGGTGGCATTTCACCAGTGCTAACATCTATTGGCTTTTCAGTGGATATTTTTTCAGTCCCCGGAGCAACATCAACAAGGTAATTTGCCCTTCTTGCAGAATCAGATTCCCATATTCTATCAAATGGATCATCTGGAAACCTGAAACAATAATGAAGAGTTCCCTTAAGTCAAGTCAAAAGGCCAAGCACATGCACATGCACACAAAAGAAATTGGGCGAGGGGCTCGCGAGGCAGGGAAGGAAGTGGTAAGATGGCTAATGCACAAGAGAACTATGAAAAGAATATGTTGTTATGTCATTTTTTAAGTTTTTTCCCTGTATTACAAACCTAGCATCACAACAAAGTTAACCAAAGTTGCGAAAAATGTGCTTGTAATGCAATAATACGCTAGTAGACTTTTTTATTTCTGTAATCATTAATTTCAGTGGTAATTCATAAGGTTCCCAAGTACTGAATCTTTCTCTCCCACCCCCCTCTTCAGATGTAGGATTGTTGCTCCTTGAGCTCATATTCATAGTATATATAGATTATGTAATAATCATGTGACTCAATCAGCCCATGCTGTGAATCAACTTGTTCAGTTTTGGATAAGAATATAGATGTTAGGTCAATTATAACATGTGGAGAAAGTGCTGGAAATATATGCTATTGCATGAAATCAGTGTCAAAAGCAGAAAAAACCCAATATATAAAATAATGATATACCATAACTTTTTACACCTCCATTCCCTGCCCCCCTCTCTTATGTCGTTTCCAATTATAGCCCAACTGCTTAACCGGTTTACTGTAAATTGGACTTTCACGAATTTTGCTGCTCCGTTTGCTTTAGCACTTCCATGCACTTCCAATATCTCTTCCATGTTTTTGTGTCCTATAGCATCCTTTTCACTTTGTATTTTAGATCTTGCACTATGACCATTTGTTATCCAATCTTTTTGGTAGTCATATTGCCATTTACATGCTTTACCATCCCCACATATTTAAATATTGCATAACATACAATTTGTGCATCTTCTGTTGCAAATTCTTGCTGTAAATATGTTATGTTGTAGATGTGGTTCTCTACATATGTAAATATTTCAGTGTAAACCTAAACAAATTACAGACACGTGCACACTTAGCACACATGCATGAACATAAACGAAAATATCCACATACACCTAGATAATATATTACGCAATCCAGTTGTAACCTTTTGTTTTATTTGAGTGCAATTGAGCCTAATCATGAAGTATGAATTTAGGTTCCACATTCAGCCATTTTGTGTATGACTTATTAGCGAGTATGCCCCAATAAGAGTTGCCTCCACTCCAACACACATCTTTGTTTGACACAACTGAGCCGTGCACATTTTGGATGGTCTGGGATCCATGAAATATCGCTTCATGGATCTTATCTTCCATCTAGGTTTTGTACAAACACCATGTGATCATGGATGGTTGTTTGACTTAATAGGCATAGAAAAATTCCACAATTGAGGATGATGCTGAATATAATATTGCCAGCCAATTTGCACTAAAAAGAAAGCCTATTTACGCCGACGATAAAATTAACCATAGCATAAAATTGTACATTATTCTTTTAACTGATTGAATGTACATACCTTACTGAATCATTGTTCTCGGCACCAAAATTTATTCTTGCAGATAGGCTGAGAAAGAACTGAGTTTCATAGGTCGTATAATAGAGTGAACCATTAAACTGACGAAGCTCAAGGGTAGAAATGAATGGTTGCCCGGTGGTAGCATTTGACACACACACACTTATCAAGCGAGAAGAAGCCAGCAAAGTCAACTCTCGAACTTCAATTACATTTGCATCAGAAATTACAATAGTTGACCAATGAGTTGCCCCAAGAGAGAGGTCAAACATCGGATAAACATTACTTTTGTCAAAGTTTCCATATAAGAAACTTGCTCTTACGAGGTAGCGGGTTCTAGTCTTCACACTTAATGTGTAGCAATACTTTCTGCTATCCGCAGGGAAATATCTTACTTTCATGTATTGCTTGGGGTTCTCACCTGGGTTAGATATGGTGGCAGTTTGACCACCATATATAAATTGATCATCAGGAATCCATTGAAGCCCAATATCATCTGTATGCTCATCTTTACCTCCACAATCCAGACTTACGAAACCTGTCTCAAAAATCATCATTCAGGTAAGAGATTGGTCAAATCAGATTGTTAATTTCAAGCAGCAGAACCAAAATTATTATTTTTTAGATTGACCCAATATTATAGCAATACAGAGAGTTGTATATAACAGTACGCAGAAGAACAAACTTTCGTTTTTTTCAAAAAAAAATTCTTTGAACCTCATGTAGGAATGAATCAACAACAAGCTGGGATACTTAATCTGCTAGTACATGCTAAATTCCAGTGCCGTCCTATCATTTTAAGTAATCACGTGGATAGGATGAATTACAAGTGAAATTTAAAGGACAGCAAGCCTAACAAACGCTTTGATATCATACAAATTAGCCAGATTTGGGAGAAACGATCATTAGGATTCGAAATGGAGCTATACGTGAGACATAATTACGGATATTTCTTATTAATTAGAACTACAAGATTATTAATCGCATATGCCTTTTCAAGTGTACATTTCTCACTCCTTTAGTAACTTGATTCGAAATTTTCTTCTGTTTCACTGAGCCTCAGATGCATAGTGTTTCGAAATTCCATCTGGTTTTATATTTCACTTCACCACTTACCTTTTCTAAGTTTTAAGACCCAAATTTGGTTGTTGCATACAGTTGAACTATAATACTCCGGACATGAAATCAAAATTCTTGCAGCTAGAACAGTCTACAAATGTCAGAATAAATGCCCAAATGAGCGACAATAATAGAACAGAAACATCCACAAAACTTCTCATACAAATCAGCATAAGATCTCATGGAACTTACCGGGCATCTGAGCTTTCGATGCTGAGGAGAGAAGCAGCTGGAAGAAGAGTAGCCAGAGAAGAGTAGCCATCTCTTAGTGTGAGAGCAACAATTTTCCCTGTTTTCTGTGGCTTTTAGAGTGGAAAGGAAAGCTGGGTTAGCATGTTTTGCGATATAATCTTCTTCATATCCTGCAACGATGCCGTGAAAAAATAAGAAATTTTCATCTTGGGGTACGGAGGAGCGTGCCCACTTTATTCAAGTGTGGGAAAAGCAGGCGCGGAGAAAGGCGCATGGAACCGGCAGTGGGGCCGAGACCGCCCGCCACCCATTCTGCGGAAATAAGAGATCTAATCGGATGACCAAAACCTATATGACGAATCCAATGACCAAAACCACAGTTGACGTGTCGTTAGCGGGTCCCATTTCCATCGGTTCAGGGCGGGTTGGAGAGAAGGAAATCTAGTGAATTTGTTTGCGAAACTATTTGTTGTCGTATGATGAATCTTTCTTTTTCTGAAAGCGGACCCGCGCCCGAACGCCGCAGGCTCGATGGCTGATGACTTTGGCGGTGACCAGACCAAGATTCCACCGACCAGCTCGCACTAGCCTTCCCTTCCTCCTCTCTACCCGCTAATCTGCGCGTGCGTCACCGCCCGGTGCATCTACTGAAGGCCAACATTTCATCATGGGACGGCGCCACCTCTTACTTTCGGATATTTAAGTTAAGGTTAGTAGCAGCATGGCGTTTCAAGCCAAATTTTTTTTTAAAAAAAAATGGTATTTCATATAGTTCTAACATGAATATATTCTGCCAACAAAAATGCCAACGAAACTGTGGACTGGGTGATTTTGTAGTCTAGTCGTTTCAAAAATACCCTGTATTGTGAAAAAGAAGTTGTTTAAAGCATCCTGTAATTTATTATTTTTTTATTTTTTTGAATGTATACATGGTAAAACTGTATGACTTTTTTATTTTAACACAAAAAAAAAACAGCATTCTATTGTTGTCATGGTCCTCCCTCGCCGATGGTGACCATGAAACGGCCTCCTCACAACAAACGCATATGATATCCCTCTCTTGCACGCAAGGTTGAGGGATGATGGGTGAGACTTGTCGTGAGTAGTATTAATCATTGAGTCCGTGACCAAAGGGAAAAAGTTCGCAAGGTTATAGTATTCTTCAGCTGGCCATTTATAAAGTTCATCTACCTCAGGAGACACTGTCGCTGTTCTTTTAATTTCTAGTTGGTCAAAAGTTGGCGACAAACGGGCAGTGGATTGACGAAGGAGCAGCACGCACTCGGATCCTCCTGCTAATGCATAGGAAATGAAGAAAAAATGGAGGACTCTTAAGCGCCAAGCATCCGATTCCTCTATCATGGAGTGTGGGCCGGTGTTTTGACCTCAGAATGACATGGCAGAATCCTAGGGGATTAAAATAATGATGCATTTGTTCGTTAAATCATGGTGGTTCCAGACTTGTAGTGAGTCTATCCATTTGATGTCTGGAATTGCTAATTTATTTACATGAAAACCCTTTAACTTCTCGCTAATTCCATCACCAATGTATGAAGTCATGTGGACCCATGATTAAACTGGAAATAATTCAAAGCAGCACGAGCAGCACGAGTGCGGCTCGTTGTCCAAAGTAATCTAGAATACTTCTCTTGACAAGCCCCCAAATATTATTGAAAACAACTAAAATTATATCCTTTGTAAGAGAAATTAGACTTGCCACACGCCTACCAAGGACCAAGGTGCACTCCAAAATTCGTGATGCACGTCATGATGATTGAAATTTGAGGTGATCAAGCTGCATGATTGCATCTCTCCACCCACATTCTTACTGGATTTGACAAGTTACATAATCAATATAAAAATCAAATGAAACTGTCCAAACTTTACTTTAGTGTGCCCATCCCTATTTCAACTGATACGCATCAAACATAATTGATACTGGAATCTATAGCATCCATGATTTTTCTACGTGGCATGAAGCTCGAGTTAATTAAAATCTGATCGAGAACATGGGAAAAAACGAGGAGCAGGAGGAAGACAAACAATCTAGCATAGTTTACTGAGAACCGGGCAAGTTGGTTGCAAAAGTTGCTAGATCCAACATGGATCACTATGGGCTGCATCTAAGATATGTGAAAACTAAATGTGTCTATGCCTGTAGCCTCCCCCAAATCTATGCGTCTTTTTCTAGATCATGCGGGTTCATGACACCAGGCCCAATTGGGCCAGGCTTCTAGGAGGCTTCGACGGCCTCTGGACCGTGCTGGCCCGCGACACATGGCTCCAAGCCTTCACCGATTCAGTCAAAAAAACATTTCTGATGGCGGCGAGCTGCAGCGGCGGCCGGTTCCTCGTCGTTAACGGCGTCCCCTACGCCGGCGACGTCCCATCGGTCTCGGCCTTTCTCGAATCCACATCCGGTAACTTTACCACCACCCCTCTCCTTCTTCTCTTCGGTAACCTTACCTCCGACACCTAAAGGTGGCTTTAATGAGCACTCAGGCGCCTATACCACCACTCGCACCCACGGGAGCGCCGCCCTCGTCCTCTTCTGGGAGCGCCACCTCCACCGGCTCGCCGACTCCGCACGGATCTTGGCCGGGGCCCGGCCGGAGTTCTTCGGATCCGATCACCGCCGAGCTCGGTTTCCGGCGGCGTCCGCCGCGATCCGGCCATTTGTCGAAGAATCGCTGCGCGCCGGATTGGGGCTGGCGCTGAAGGAGCGAGATCGCGCCGGGTCCACGGAAGAGCTCGCGATCACGGCACTGGTTCGCGGCAGTGAAGAGGAGGAGGACGGGCTCGATGTGTTCCTTCATATGGGGTTCTTTGTTCCTCAGGTGTTCGGCGCCGCCGGAGCCCATCTGGCGGTCGCTGGCCGGGGGAGGGATGTGGCGGCGGCGAAGTATTCCGATTGGGCGAGGTGAGAGCTTGAGATCTTGAGTATCATTCGGATGGAATGTAGATCGAGTCTTGAGTGGTTTGTTGTCTATTTAAAGCTTTGAGATTTTTAGATGTTCTGCTTTGTTTGATGTCAGGATTAGGAAGGGTATGGAGAAGATGAGGCCTCCTCTAGTGACCGAGCTCTTGTTGACGAACGATGGGGATCGGATTCTGGAAGGCAGCGTGACAAACTTCTTCGTTGTTTGTCGCAAGGCAAGTAGAATTTTAATATTTGCTTCGCCCTTGGTGGAACTGAAGCTTGTGACATGTTTATTCATGGAATTGTTGAAAGTATACATGAAAGAAATGTGGAATGAAGAAATGACAGTGAAATTAGAATTCGGATGGCAAGCGTTCTTCATCATTGGAACCCACCTTAATTTTAATATCATTGTAATGAATAGATTTATATGTTATAAAGCTAGAGGCCATACACCATAGAAACATCATGAGCGTGAACCTGTGAAAAGAACAAATTGATCTGTGACAGTTCTTTGGCACTGCGGTTCATATTTTTAAAACCAATTGGTCATTGAGGATTGCTAGAACATGGCCTGGAAGATATGATGTTAAGTTTTTCAAAACGTTCAACCAGTCCAGTTGGTCTTCGTTTCATTTCCTCAGCTCAAGCCCTCTCCTCCCCCCCAAATCTTTATCTTCTTCAACTCGGTCATCTTCACTATTTTGTGCACCATGCTTGCCTTCCTGTCTATCCGTACACACCTGCTTGTTATGGAACTCCATGATGGGGCATGTGCACACCCCTGGTATGGCCCCATTGAGTTACCCTCGCATGTTATAGCAGCATATGTCCCATGATGATGGGGAAGGTAAACAAGTGGAGCCCATATCTGGCTGTGGAGGTCTTGGACCCTAACAATTGGCAAAGGTGAGAGAGAAACACCACAGCCCGTGGGGTTGGTGAAAAGCAGCCAGGCATGGCTGGCAGCGCTTGTTGGAGTAACAATGGTCGTTCAGTGCCAAGGAGGTTGATGTGTGAGACACTGCATCTGTCTGGTTGGTGTTCTCTAGCCTTGGATCACGCCAACCATAGGAGGGATGGGTGAGAGAGCGAGTGAATGAGTGAGTGAGACAGAGAGAGAGAGCAATGGAAGTTTGGATTGAGTGAAAAGAAGAAGTGGCCAAGAAGAAAACATGGCAGTGGGTTGGAAGGAAAAAGGGTGTCAATGCAATGGAAGGTCAACAAGGTCTCAAGACCAAGGTATCAATGGCTCAACCAATGTTTACATAGATTGTCAACTATGTGGCAGGCCTACAGTGCATGTAGGCAGAGCAGACCTCCACATGCTAGTATGTCTGCGATTTTGGCGAGCAGACTTGCTCATTAGGTGTACCATGTCTCATTGGTCAGTAAATCCTTTTCTGAAATTTTCTGGGGTGTCATTAATGTTATTAATGTTGCTGTGTTCGAATGTGGATAAACTCAGCAGTGAAATAGCTTTGCGTCTTATGAGAGGCTGAAAGACTTATTGAAGATTCAATATGGATTGCTAACTATCAATTGTTAGCAGTCAATACTCTAGGAAGGCATGCTCTAATGTCTGATTTCCCTTTTATCTTTTTTTTTCCCTTTGCCTACTCTCTATCTTTATCCATCTTTCCACGGGTGCCCCAAGTGTTGGTGTGAGTTTTTTTTCCCTCTTATTTTTTTTTGGAAAGTTTTTTCCCTCTTATTTTTTTTGGACTCTCCCCTGTAAAAACTTTAATGAACGAGCCAGCTTGAATAGTTGACCGTCATGTCTTTCAAACTGTTTGAAAGAGGGCTGTCTTTCTTATCCAGACTCCTCAGTTGTCGCACCATATCATAATCTTTTATAACATGTTAGACCGTTGAATGCCTAATGATCATCCAGGAGTTTACTTTATAATTAACAGGAAATAGGAGATAAGAGGAAAGGAATATCATTTTTTATAGTGCTTAACCTGTCCAACGAGCACCTTGCTCATAAGTCTAGCTTGTTAGTTATATTACCATATAAGATATGTAACAAGATTTTCCAATTACCATGTAGATCTTAGAACATGAACTTTCCACTGCAGTATTTGCAATCGTTTAAATAGCAATCCAGTCACATTATTCCTTTTTATTGCAGCTTATGTGTTCTTTTTCTACGACCATTGTTTTTGATCACTGTAATGTCAAATGCTGATTAAAAATTCTCAATTTATTTGCACTAATACAGGTGGTAAATGATATGACAGATGAGGCTCTACATGATCCAGAAAATGCATGTTCATTTGAAGTGCAGACAGCTCCCATAAGTGATGGGGTACTCCCCGGAGTTATACGTCAGCTGGTGATTGAGTAAATTTCTTATCTCTTGTGCAGTTATCTTTTCCTGGACCTTTTATACGCTAAGTCAAGATATGCTGCTTGAAGATATTTCAAGTTTTCAACAGTCCCAAAAGTTGAGAAATTCAATGCAAATGTTTAGGGAAAGCATATGATATGAATTTTAGATGGAGAGAACAAAAAAGCCATATGAACAAAAAAACCCTTAAATCCAAATAGATCCAGCATATTCTATCCTACGTTATAATGCAAACTCTTGAGTGCAATTCCTGCTTCATCAGATCGCCACTGAAGGATAATTTGGTTATTTTTGTATATGTTTTTTTATAGAAAATGAATGGAGATTGATAATTGACCCTGCTTGTGCTACAGTTGCCTTTTCATGTCTCTATATCATATTTTGGAAAGGATAGGCATGGAAAATGCAATAACAGAGAGTGGGAATCATATTAGGTCTAAGCTCATCTCCTTAAATACTCTTGTTTTAAATATCTTTCTTGAATTTCTATCTCTATATAATGTTTTCAAGAGTCAAAACAAGTGCATCTACAAAACATGGGAACATGTCTATCAAGGTCCATTAATAAAAAAAATGTACATAAAATCTATTTCAGAGCATATTCACCAACTAGTGAGATAATATATATATATATATAAATATATATATATATATATATAATACTCTTATATCGAATCAGTCTAGTGGATTTTCTTGTGTCATTTAGTGATTTTTTTGGAAATGTTTCATGTAAAGAGAACAGTTATCCTACAAGAGCTATAAAAGAAAGTCCAATGTTGTCTCCCAAGAGCTAAAGCTTAATCATGATATGGTTTTCTTAGTGATTTCATAGTAGGCATGACAAAACTCTGGTATGATCAAGCTTACCTGAGAAGAAGGCTTCGAATGATCAAACATACTCCACAAATGCGTTAGAAATGATAAGCTTGGTAATTTGGGGTCAGCTAAGCATTAGATCCTCCTCCATCTAATGGATCAAATTGTTTGGCAACTTTTGACCTGATTCTTTCCAATAATTAGGGTAATACCTCCTTGCATTCAGCATTATGTTTTTGAAGAGTTTTTTACTAATGATTTTTCTTGCTTCACTTGGGTTTAGCTTATCTAACAACACCCTGATATTTGTTGCACATATGATGAATTTTAAAATAATGTCCACATTGGCCACCTATTAATCACTACTTTTATGATGATAGGTATTAGAATCTGTCCTTTGAGAGTCGTGGAAGTAGCAATTCTAAAGAACTATATCATAGAATAATAGTGTTATTATCATTTTGCTTCTTGTGCACTAATCATTTTTGCTAGCATACCTGTCAGTTTTGCATCAAAGCCATTTCTTTCTCTACTTATAACATGTTCTATCCACTGTCTCCCCAAAACAAACCCAACTTTCTCTCTACTTTGTTCAGATTCCTTGGAGTTTGACATTATCATCATAGCTTTAACTTTATTGGAGTTTGAGTAAGCAACTAATTATGTATTGGCAAGCCTACTTTTGATGAAGTTTGTTTGACACAAATCCCACTTTTTTTTGTTCATGAGGGATTGGATAATGACGTGCATGACACTGAAGCTTGCATTCAGAGCCGTCTTTTTTATGTTATTATTTCAATGGCTTGTATCTTATGAGATTGATGCAATTGACTGCTAAATGTATGCAGGGTTAGTATAAAACTTGTTAGACTGCACGGGATTGGGCTGAGATATTTTTCTTCAGAATTATAGCTGAAGTACTTACTAGTATTGCTCATTATATTGCTAAATTCTATGCAGATTAAGCTTAACAGTGTGAAACCTAAGTTATCAATCTAGAGTGAGAAGAAAATACCAGTGTTTTACATGGATCATTCACTAATTAATTATATGAATTGATGATTCATTTGTTCTGAAGCTTTAACCTAATAGACTGTTGCTGGCGAATTCATGTTTTACTAATATTAAGCCCTAGCGATGAAAATTTTCATCTTACTTAAAATTTCTCTGTCAAAAAATTCTTCACTTGATTCTGTTCCAAATTAATGGCAAACCACAGTTTTATGTATTTTTCATTATTAATAAAAATATAAGACCATATTTTTTCCGAATCTATATTAAGAAATAAATGGTTGGTTCCTGCCATCTTTCTGGGATATGTCCAATATTTTTAGAACTAATTGTTTCATTGTTAGCAATCTCAGAGATGCAATAATATTTTCATATGCGATTGCTTTTCATTTTCTTTCTTGAAGGATTTGCTCCAGTAACGGAATCCCACTACGAGAAGTTGCACCATCATGGTCAGATCGTGAACTTTGGAAAGAAGCCTTTGTTACAAGTAATATTTATATTTAATTTCTTTAAAATTATTTCTTTCATTATTTTCTGGAGACTGTGCACGGCTAGAAAATTATATAGCTTTAAATTTTGTTATCAAGTAACTTCATGTAGTGACCTTGTTTGTAGAGTGGATAGTTTTGGAACCTCTTGCCGTATAATTGGAGTATAGATGGTTTAGTTCTAATGAGCATTGATATTATGGATTTTTAAAAACCAATAAAATATGATTCCCTTTGACATTTTTACTAACTACTAATAAAGTGGTTAGTAAGTTTTTTGCATCCCATTTACTGCTGTTCTTAGCAGTTTAATATAATGCTTGATCAACTGAGTTGGAGTAAAATTCTTTATTACAAGTTCCTCCTCTGCCATCCTAAATTCCTTTTTTCACCCAGGTTTCTAGGTGTAAAACAGAATAAAAAACACGTAAAATGGGAAAAAAAAAACAGAAGACAGAGAAGCAATTCCATAGGTACAACCATGATCTTGTTTTCATTTTTGCTGGAGCATTTCTTGATCCACTAGCACTGGTTCAGAAGACAATCTTAATGACCCTTTCTTGTTAAAATAATTTTCTGTTTTTGTATCTAGAGAGCTTTAAAATTCTTAGAAATTTATAGAACTGCCAGAGATAAAAATTCTAGTTATCAGAGCTTCATAGGAATTCCTTCTTTTGCTGTTCTGATAGGCCTCTGGAGCTAGACAATGTGAACCCTATTCTTGAGCCCTGAAAAAATTGTTCATGATATGAGGCAATCAGGTTACAGGTAGGGCTGCAAGTGGATTGGATTGACCTGCTTCCATTTGGAACCAATCCAAAAATAATCTGGTCAAACCAGAACCAAAGTTATTTCAATGAGGCTTGGATTCAAAAACATGATCTATTTCAAATATGGATTGGATTTGGATCACTAGATTTCCAATCGGAACCCAAACAGACCCGAACCGATTTCAAACCTTTAGATTCTTGTTTGGATATAAGAAATTGGTTTTGTTTTTGTCATATAGTTAGTGAATAATGTGTTTTTAATTGCACCTATATCCAATAATCAATCAAAACTTATGAAGAATATGTTTTTGATAATGTTTACATGTTGAATACTTTATTATCCTATTGTATAATATGTTTATTTCATAAATAGACAAAATTTATATATGTTTGTTATGGTTTAGGCTAGGATTATTATTGACCTAAGTTGATCCAAAAAATCCGATCAATTGACAAAACTAATATTATACCCGACCCCATCCATCTTGAGGTTTAGGTTCATTTTTTTGGACTTGATTCATATATGGATTGGATTCGGATTATGCCCATCCTCGATCCAACCTGATTTGCTTGCTGCCCTGGACTTGCAAGCCATGATAATTGTAAACGACGGCATGAGGTATGACTTAACGAACTTGCCAACATCTACCACATGCCCCAGATGTCAGGGATTTTTTTTTTTTGTTGTTTGTTTGTTTTTTTGCTGAGGTATGGGGGTTCCCTCCTCGTCTTATAGAAATAATAATAGGTTTAGAAAATGACTAGCTCAGTAGAGGGCTTGCTTATATGGACTTGAAATTTGTGGAATAGGGGAATCTTTTTTGAATTACTTGTCGTATTGAAGGTGCATCATGTGCTCTTTGCTCCCTAAGCAGCTCTAACGTGTCTTTTAGGTAGCTTGAGACTCTTGCAGCATGTTGAGACAATTCAGGCTCCAACTTCATGCAAGGCATTGTACATGAAAACCTGGAAGGACGTACCATGGGAAGTGAAGCGATTCGAGGTCTGTACACTTCTCCAATCACAAGAGCTTTGAGAGGGGGCTATCTTTTTCCATACTGACTCTCTTATGTAATTGAAATCAGGGTGTTGGGCTCATCACAACTGAAATACAGGTATACAATTGTTTGTTTGTATCAATTTTGATTGTTATAAGTATAAAAATGATTTTTTTGGTTGAAGCAATGGAAATTTTTAATACCTTCTTGTGTTGTTATGGATGGCATTTGTGCATTGTCTCAAGTTAAATGTTTGCTGAGTACTCATGTATCATCAATGAACTCCATGCTGATTGATGAGCGCACTTACAAATATTAGTGTTTAGGAAATTTATGTATATATACACCAATTTACGTGGAATGGAATAACAACACTGACACCTCTTGGGCTTGGAAGTAAAATGACTAATTTGGTAAGTCTTGCTGGTTACAATTAAGTGTGCTCTCTATTCTGAAAACTTGTCATTTTCTATTTTCATCTGGAGTCTTTCAAGTCTAGGGGGAGCATTAGAGGATCGCTCATTATAGTCTACATACTAGGATAAACATCGGTAATATTCTGATCTCTTGAGTTTCTCTATCTGGCTTGCGCGAGAAGTCTGGTTATATTCTGTTCTTGATTCTTGATTCAGTGGCTAAGATACAACAGGGTCATTATAGTCTACATACTAGGATAAACATAACTTGTCCTATAAGAATTCACCCATAAGTATAGCTTGGCTCATATCTTATTTTAAACAAGGGCATGACATAACTGGTGTTTGGTGAATATATTAGGCATGACATAACTGGTGTTCGGTAATATTCTGATCTCTTGAGTTTCTCTATCTGGCTTGCGCGAGAAATCTGGTTATATTCTGTTCTTGATTCTTGATTCAGTGGCTAAGATACAACAGGGTCATTATAGTCTACATACTAGGATAAACATTACTTGTCCTATAAGAATTCACCCATAAGTATAGCTTTGGCTCATATCTTATTTAAACAAGGGCATGACATAACTGGTGTTCGGTGAATATCTTAGGCATATAGATCATTGATTGATGTTGACCTGGACACATTTCTTGGTCTGATGAGCAATCAGAATGAGCCTGGCCAGGCTGTGAGATTGGCTTTTTGACTAGCAATATAGCTAACAATTCTGCGATCCTGATCTCTAGTTTTGCAGCCCATGTTAATTTGATATCTGACTTCATTGATTGACTAAGATTGACCTAATGAGTTTTGGATGCTGAAGTAGAGAGGCATAGCAATTATTTATGGTTGGTTATAGGTGTGGGATTGCTCATCAATTGGTACATTTTTGTCCCATTTTAGGATATTACTTTTCTCCTTGGGATTGGGGAATTATTACGAGGCCAGTAGGCAATTTTGTTCAACGATAAGGAAATGGAGAGCAGTAGTAATGAGTTCTTCTCTAAGTTCCCTCTCAAATCCATGTCGATCTCATCAACAGAACGCTGACATACATAGGATAGCTACCAAGTCTTGCATGATTACCTACCAAAAGAAAACGACAAAGTCTTGCATGATTTGTATAGCTTACAAAAACCAAATAGGATAGGTACATGGCTGAATTGGTTTCTTACGACGTGGGATATTTCTATTCCCAATTTCAAGTCAACCATGGTGGCTCTGAGTGATTTGACATAAAATTTTGCTGACACAATCTCTACCCATGATACATGCAATTCTGCTGCTAATCACAACCCTTGGTACATAGCTTGGGCTTGATGGCTAGAAAGTTGGCTAAATGGAACAGCATGTGTTCAGCATCCCTAAATCAAGGCTAAAAAATGCCTAGCCTGTTGGTAAAGCCTCTTGGTGATTGCATCATTTACTTGGGATCTAATCCCACCTTTGGAGAGAAAGCTACCCCCAGTTCTTAAGCCCAACATTGCTAAATTTAGATTTAAATTTAGACTAGAATTGTTGCATTGCTGAAGTGCATGATGCATATCTTATTCTTGGAATTATGTTGAGCTTCGTTTTCAAGAAATTCTGTTTTATATATCCTCTTGTTTTTCTTAATTCAGCCAGTTTGGTGACAAAGTAAATCATGCTCGTGTATCTTGTTTCTTCAGCCAAATCTTGTATGATTTTCGCAGCAATATTCTTGGCCATTCTGTTAAGCTGCTTTTTTCCATCCTTTTTTTTTCAGAGGGAAATAGCAAACCGAGCAAGAGTGGATGGATACCAAATAAGTAAATTGTTTTGAAGAATAGCATGCCTGCTTCTTCAGATAAATTTGGCGTCAGGAGTTTTGTTAAAGTTGATGTAAAGATTAACGGGCATGAACTGGAAATCATTTTACTTGGGGAATTTATTCACTTCTATGAGTGAATAAATGTTCATGGCATGTGGGGCAGGATTTTGCTCATGGATTTATTCATCATTGTTCGACAGGGGAACCCTGGTGTCAAAGGGCTCCGGAGGTTCAAAACAAGTTTGCCTAGCGTATATACATTGATTCATAAGTAGGCTTAGTAAATGGTGTCAAACTGTTATGCTTAGAATGCTTATGTTCATTTTCTGAATACTTAGAACTCTCAACCTAATGGTTAAAAGACTGATATAGAGGAGAAGATTAACCTGCTGTGATGCACAATTTTCTCAAAGACTACTCTCAAAGATGGATCATTTAAATATATTTTTGAGATTTATCTCGGGTTCCCAGTGTGTTTTCTATGATGGCTTGATATTTTTACCCCATTATCCATTCACACGCCAACCTTTCATTCTGTTCCCTAGTTTTGGGTCTGTTTGGTTTATTGGAGAAGACCTGCAAAACTGAAGTATTTGAAAGAAAATGAGTTTTTGATGGTGGGAAAACTTTAACAAAGTTTAGCTTTTCCTTTTTTCTTGACAGAATTATTTTTGGCAACCAAACAAAACGTGGAAGATGATGCAAGCTTGAGTTCGCAATGAACCATCACTTTATTTCTGCATTTTATCGCAATTCCCAAAATTAAGGGTCTCTTTGGTATCGCTTTTACTTTCTGCTTTCATTTCCAAAAACCAATAAAGAATAATAAGCTATGTGAATGATATGTTTGGCAAAGTATTTGTATTTTTAAGCTGTTAGTAAATTTACAGAAATTTTTGAAGCAAAGATTCTATGCAAGTTCTATCACCAAAATCTATCTTCCTGTACTATTTCACTAATTAGTACATGTACAAAATCAGGAAAAGAACAAGAATATCAAACAGGCCTTAAGCTATTGTCCTCCGCGTGGATAAGACACTCTGAATAAACTAGCTATTCTGGATTCAGAGTAGATAAGCATGGAGTGTTTCTTTTTTCTTTTCTTGTCATTTATGTATGATTAATAGAGTCTTCTGGGATGTGTTCTGATGACCCCAAACATATATCCACCAACCTCATCCACTCGCAGAAGCTTGCACCTAGATTTTTTCCCCCCCTCAGTCGTAGACTTCTCCATGCTGCTGGGGCGTCACTCTGTAGCACTTTCTGAGATGTTCGCCAATTTCTTCTCGCTGTTTGGTGCTGATTTGCCATTTTATGACCATGTTAGCTTGCTTTTTTTTCTTGGGTACTTGTTAGCTTGCTTCAAAAGTAGCTTATATATATAAAATGAAAGTGCGATGAACTATGGGATCATTTTATACGATACGATGGAGGTAAAGAAAAGAAGTGCCAAATGGTTTGGACACCCATGTAGTGACATCACCCTCATGATAACATTTCCACATTTCTGTTATTAATTATACAAGGACAAGAATACTGATAAAGACGAAACCTCATTAAAAATTGAACCATGTAGCCGTCTACGCAATGAACGGAGGTCGCATGCCTCAGTGGTGGGACCAACTGGGATGAAATTTTCTGGTAATTTCTGGTAATTTCTGGTAAGTCAAGTCAGCACAAAAAATAAAATCCTCAATAGATCAAATCAAAAAGACAAAAAAAAAAAAAAAACCAATCTTATATATTATTTCTAAGTTTCGTATGTAATTTTATTATGTTTTTGTTCCACTAACACACTTCTGATGGAATACTCACCGGTCACCATCCAATTGCACTATTCTAGAGATGTTCACCAATCTATGCAAGCTTATAGCGTGGCGATTGATGAGCAGTGGCAGGCCATGGAACAGATGATGAGACCCACTGCAGCACATGTTGTACCATGCAATCGCCTGATTAGTTACAGATGGCAGCAGTAAAAAAAAAAAAAAAAAACTTTCACTGTCTGGTAGAAACCATCCAATCCCTGTTAGTTCTGTTCAGTCCGCTGCCAAGTATTCGAAACCCCGTTTAAAGTTGCATGGAAGATCTGCCTCCTGCCTGCGCCAGTGGTTCTGCACGCTAGTTTTGGTCTCGGACCAGAGAGCGGAGGAGACCAGCCAGGGAAGCCAAATGGCCAATGGAGAAGACATGCAGCCGCGCACAACCGCCATCAAGTCCTTCTTGTCCTCTTCCCAAACCAAACCACTGACCGTGGGTCCCTTTCGCCTCGTCAGCCGTCACGCTCCCCACCCGGCTCTTCTCTCTGACCCACCACCCGACAACCGTCCCAACCACCGATACGACACCCATCGCCGTCGTTTTCTACGGCGACGAGGTCTCTCCCCTACCTCGTACGTTACGCTTCCATTCCATTCCTTCCACCGCCCCTAAACCTAACCCGACCCGCTCGCTCACGTATCTTCTGGAACCGGATCCCGTGTACGGACGTCCGCATAGAGATTATGCTTTGCTTGCTCGGAGTGGGGAGGCGCGGGGGGCCCAGCCGAGCGGTCGGCTCGAAAACCGAAATATTCCGTCAGCTTCTCTTCTGGCACTTTGTCCGCCCCGCGGGCATCCCTGGCTCTGCCTTCCCCCACCGACAACCCATTTGGATTGGGTGGCGGCCCCCACCCAGCCTTATTCCTTCCTTCCTCGCCAATTAACCGCCACGTTCCATTCCCGATAGATGATTCCTCGGTAAGCGTACCCAAACGGTGAGCGGACCGTTAAAGTAGAAGGCCCCCCCTTCCGTCGACGGTATTGGGACGGTCAGGAAAGCTCGCCAGGCGGCAGCGGCGCGGGTGGCGTGGAAGCGCTCTTCTTGGGGACCATATTTTTAGCCGCCCATGCGATCCACAGCCGACGGATCGGATTCCACCGTCCACTGGATGCGGTCCATCGTTTTGGACAGTACGTTGGGAATTGGGCTCAAGAAAGCGAAAGCCCCCCCTCCCGCTTTAGCCAGCCATCGGACAGGCTCACCCTGGACCGCTGGTCAAACTTTGACTAGTCAACCAGGTCTTCCACCCATCGTTCAAATATTCATAAATTTAGAAGAAAAAAAACATGGGAATTAAACTGGGTGGCTGAGATCTTTTCTGCTGTTGTTCCCTCTGAGGAGGACCATCGGATGGATGGACCACGCAAGGTGGCCGCAATGGGGTCACGGTCCCCAAGTAAAGAGTGGCGATTAGTTGGGTGGGAGCTGTGGTGGCCGGGGGGTGGGGGCGGTGGGCCCATGTGGCGTTGTTGCGCTCCACGCCAGGGGTTTCCTGGGGCCCGAGTCCGTTGCAGATCGGCTCGAATTTTCCATGCTTTCTCTGCGTGCAAGCCAGGCGCATCGATCGTTTCGTACGGAACGTAATCATTCTACTCTCTCTCACCCCTCCCCCACCTCTATATCTCTTATTTATTAGAAAGAAGGTAGAAGAGCTCATCCTCTCTACCTTGCCTGTGCCTTATTTTCACTGCACTTGCCCTCCGAGTCTCTCTCTCTCTCTCTCTCACACACACACACACACTCAGAATCTTGCTTGATTTCCCTGAGGTTGTGCATGGATGGAGATCTCTAATGCTCATCACCAGGTAAATTATGGTGGCATGCACACGTCTTTGGCTAGGGTTTATACATCTCTATAGTCTATTCTCCTTCCGTTTTTCTTCTCCCCCGACTTCACTAGAGTTTTGAGATCTAGTTTTCTTTTGTTTCTAAGCATGTTTGTCACAAGTTAGCTAGGTTTCATGTCACAATTATAAACATGAGACAGAAGTTCAGAGCTCTTTCTTCTGGGGTTTTTTCATTTTTTTGTGTGTGTGTGTGATGTGGGATTTGGTTGGGTAGACGATGTTAGGCATGGAACTTGCCACTTTGTTTCATGGTGGACTGTGTGCTGTCCCAATTCTTGGATCGTGATCTAATATGCTTTTCTTCTAAGATAAGGTTATAAAATCGTCATACTCAATCCATCGTATATCTAAGAACCGATAGTTCGCCTTTAGGGTTAAATAGTGGCCAATTTCATTCTCGTAATAAGATTGAAAGGGTATCGAGATGTCATCGGAACTCTGGTGTTAAGCATGCTTGAGCGAGAGTAGTACTAGGATGAGTAATCTGCAGATGAGTCTGGTGGGTTATTTTCTGCCAAGCTTATATCTGCTGGGTTTTTTTGTCAATCATTTCCCGAGAAATGATATGGCCAAATGCTTTTGGAGTGCTTTGGTGCCCTGAATTTTTTTCAATTAGTTTGTTGGTTTGTATTCAGCCTCTCGGGTGTCATTTGAATTTATCTTGAACAAAAGTTTCTTCCAATTGTCTTTTTAAACTTTTCCTCGTTTCTTTTTCGGTACAAAGCTGCCATTCTACCATGTGCCAGCTAAGATACTCTCTCTCTCTCTCTCTCCCTTCTAGGTGAAACTTTAAATCATATGGATTTGGAGTAGAAGGCCATCATTCATGATTTTGAATTCTAAATTTTTGTGAGATGTGAGAGATAATCTTTCTCATCGGTGAGGGGTAACAAACCAAACCCTAAACTGCACTAGAACAACATTACTGATGTTTGAATTACTTTTACTAGCTCGTACGTTCCATTTTACTAGCTCTTTTCCTCATCCTTTACTTTTTGTACATCTGAAGATCAAGAACTAAATCAAAATTTTCATTTCATAACTCACGAGCTGTGGAATTCTGCACCAATTTATCCTTTGATGTGATTGCAGCTCCAAATTTCACGAATATTAACTTTCTGTCACTTCCTTTCCTTATCAGTTAGGACACCTTCTGCAGGTGAAGGACAGGCCTCTTGTAAAACTGGAATAAAACTAGTTGATCCTTGAATTGTGTCTCAGCAGTTCTTAGCTTACATTTCCGTGGTCTTATCAGCTTTTATACTTTGGAACATTAAAAACTTAATCAAATTTTCCAGCTAGAAAGGCCATGTCATCCATGAGTTATGATGAAACTTTCACCCTTTGATGCGATTACAACCCCAAAATTTTTAAGGTTATGTTTTCATTTCTTTTTATGGGTGGTGATGATTCTTCTCACAGGTCATGGCTAGCCATCCACTGGAGGAGGTGCTAGTTTGCTCCAAGCCACAGCAGCCAGGTGAGAGGAAGCAAAGGCCTCATCCAGATCAGGCCCTTAAATGCCCAAGGTGCGACTCCACCAACACCAAGTTCTGCTACTATAACAACTACAGCCTCTCCCAGCCCAGGTACTTCTGCAAGGGCTGCAGGAGGTACTGGACCCAAGGTGGCTCCCTGAGGAATGTCCCAGTTGGAGGTGGCTGCAGGAAGAACAAGAGATCCTCATCATCATCCTCTTCCTCTTCCTCCTCCTCGAAGAGGCTGATTGCAGACCAAGATCCCACATCCAACTCCAACCCACTACTCCCAGGCCTCATCCCCCCACCCCTTTCATATGATCCAAGTGACCTCACCTTAGCCTTTGCTGGCCTCCACAAGCCACCAACCCCAAAGCAGTTAGGGCTGGAGGACCATGACACTTTTCTTCTAGGGAACCCTAACCCTAACCCTAACCCTAGCACAAGCTCTATTCCCACCGCCCCCGCTAGTGGCTTTCTTGACATACTCAGGAGTGGGTTTGCTGACACCACCAGCCCGAATGGCTTCCACAATCTCTACTATGGCTTTGGTGGCAATGGCAATGTGGAAGGTGGTGTCAGTGGGGAAGAGATGCTGTTGCCATTTGAGGGAGGATTTGGTGGTGCACCAACTACAACCAGCCAAGGGTCCTGCAAAGCTATGGATGGAGGAGAGAACAAAGTGCTGATGGGGCTTCAATGGCCACTAAGTGGGGATCATGGCAATCTGGTTATGGACTCCGGAAGAGATATTTGGAATGGAGTGGGCTCCTCATGGCATGGTCTCATCAACAGCTCCTTGATGTAGAGGGTTTCATAGCTTGTTCTCTATCTTTCAAGGTCCCTGGGATTTCCATATTTTGGAAACTTCTAAATTTTATTTCTTTTCACCGTATTTTCTTTGTTATTAATCTCTCTCTCTCTCTATCTATCTATCTTTTGTTGGAGTGGTGATTTGCAAATTCTATAGTAAAATCAAACATTGAATTTTGTTTCCCAACCTTGAAGAATATGAATGATGGGGCAAGTTATTATGGTGGCGGCATTGCAATTCTGTTTATGGAATGGAAAAGAAATGGGTGGTGTTTTAGGGGAAGGAGTTATTTATTAGATTTCTGATGCATTTCGGAAGAGACGTGTGATGGTGTTCCCAATAAATTCTTTCATGATTACCACTCAGCCAGAATCTTGTTTGGTCTATCCATGGAAAAAACAACGACAAAGAAAGAAAGGAAGGGGGCATAAGCTAAATCCATGCTAGGATTGTGTGATTATGGAATCTAGGTAGGTAGCCTGCACGCCCAACAACAAAATCTTTGTGGAGATATGGTGAATATATTTTGTTGGCATCGGTGTGCTCCCAATATGATACATGAACCTCTTGTGCTGGTTTGTGCGGCCACGGAGGCAAGATAACAAAGATACAACCAACTTGCATGGTGTGCACGCGTCTACATGCACAAAATAGCGTTACCGGATGCTTGTATAAGCTCTGAAGGCCATATTTCTCAGAATACATGTATAATGAGCTATCTATTGATGATTGATTACTTTGAGAAAAAGTTGAGGATAGATCATATAAGTCTGCAACAATTCCTATGCGTACTGTTTGAAGACCAAAGTTACCTGTTTTAAAGTACTATTGGTTATTCGATCGTGGATGATCATCATATGATACATGTGTAAGAATAACTTTTGGAGGAAATCAACTTGTGCTATTCAATAAAACTCGAGGGAAGAGGTGGTCAACTAGGACTCTATGTGTTCTAGTGGTCATGACTTTCTGTGGCCATATTTTACATACATTTGATTGATGTATATGCTACATATGGATCAAAGATTTGCTATCCCATCTCTCTTAATCAATACATGACATGATGCAAAGCTGAGCACTTTTAGAGATAGCATGAGTTAGTAGATCCTTCAAAGAGACATCATTCATCAAACAAACATGGTCCTAAAATACACATAAGGCCATCAATTGTACAAATCGGTGTCTACGCCGCTTTCTCACCTATTATGTATTTACACTTCAATCATAGTTCATATATCATAATCTTTTTTGAGCGAAAAATCGAGGGAGCCAGAAGCTTCCCCCAATATCATACTATCAAAAAGAGGGAAATTTACAAATAGGAGGAGGTGCAATGAATGGACAAGGGCAAGAGAGGAGAAAGATATAAGAGACACAAAGTTCATGATAGAGAAGCAAGATTTCTCCACAGTTACCGATGATTCTTCTCTATTTTTACTGACCATATATATTTCCAACTATGAAAAGTATGTAGTGCCTTTTGAAGGATGGAGTAAATGAATCGATTTCTTTTGAGAATTTTTTTTTTTTTCTATTTGTAAATCTCCTAGCAAAGGGGTGTAGGGAGCTGATCCCCAGTACTTTTTTCCAACAATTTTATGTACCTAGTTCTCCACTTGGTCTATAAATCATGAAAATTTGTAGACTGGCCCTTCAATTTCAACTGTAGTTTGATAGTGGATCAAATGCTTTTGAAGAATGGACATCTTATAAATAAGTGATTAACCGATTCACTATTTTTACCGTATAAAGGTCACCCAGCAAGAACATTTCATCCTTTCTTAGCTAGAGTCTCCCCTATGTGAAGTTTGTTTCTTACTCTCCATATGATTTTGTGATTTGGGCATCTCAATCCTTCTTATTCAAAAAAATTGTAGTAAGCATCAACCGAATATATACCATTTGGGATTAACTTTCATACCAGGACATCAACAAGCCTTGAGGGTCTAAGTAAGGCAAAAAATCTCATTAAGGGCCTCTAGTTGTCTTATCTCTTCCTATGTCAAAGGACCTTGTAGTCTAATGTGCCATGTCGACATTCTTCAACTCCAATGACCGGTCATACGGATGTTGTGCTAAACAACTGTCATATAATTCTGCAAAAAGAGAGCAAAGTAGTATTGAATTAATCATGAATCCTCCCGAAAGCAAATGCCACGTCCATTCTCAAGCTTAAAGGAGATACAATTCCAAGAAGCACCATTATGTGTGCCAATATCTCTCGAAATAGGTGATAGATTAACAAGTTTTTCTTGATCTTGTTCCAAACATGCACCTCTTGTAGGCACTATTTATCTGATTCCACCAATGGTTCTTAGAGCCTTTAAGAAACTTCCAAGTCAATTTGGCGAGTAGGGCTTGGTTCATTTGATCAATATTTTTTATACCTAATCCTTCCTGCTCTTTTATTCCGTAAACTTTATCCCAATCAAACTGACAATGAAAGCCACTGACACTTTCTCCTCCTCTCAATAGAAAGGCTCTCCTCATTTTATCAATACTATTGATGACCTATTTAGGCAACTTGAAAATCGACATGCAGTATGAAGGTAATGCAGTCAAAATAGAATTAATTAATTTTAGTCCACCACCCCAAGATAAGAGTCTACCTTTCCAAGAGGAGGATTTTGAATTGATCTTCTCAATGAGCGGTGTCCAACACTGTTCAGGCAACTTCCTATCGTAGGGCATACGCAAGTAAGGAGAACAAAAGGACCGTTTCTTACAATTTATCCATTCTACCTACATCGAAGCCTCCTCGTCTTCTATATTTATACATAGAACAAAGCTCTTAGAAAAGTTGATTTTCAATTTTAGACCAGATACCCCTTCAAAAGCTAAGAAGATGGCTTTAGCGGCTACTATGCTCTCCTTCTTCTCCGCATAAAACACCAGTGTATCGTCAGCAAACCGCAAACTTTTGACCATGGCTATTTGCATAAGAACTAGAATAGTCTTTCATAAGAACAGCTGCGCCTACCATGTTTTCTACGACTGGAATACAAGGTCACGCTGCACCTTTTTTGCCACCACAAATCCTACCATCAATCATCATGGCTTACACCCTCAACCATCATCATGACTGTTACTATTCCTCGTCATTTTCTGTGAAGCGATTTTACCACGGCTCCGCCATCATCATTGTTCCCATGGCCTTGCATTATTATCTCAATCATCACTTTCATCATGGTTTTATATGATCTTCGTGGTGCACACCATGGTCGGCAACCCATCACCACCTGGTTACTACGATGATGTTTCACAAACTTTTCCACTTATCTTTCGCACCACAAATTTCTCTATTTCTCTGGTATTCATCCTCTAGAGTCTGGCCATTACGAGCCACACTTTTAATATTAACTCCTGTTTCTCTTCGATAAAACATTTCCCACATGGAGATATCCATCTCTACTGAGGGGGCAGCATTATCTCTGCCACTGGAATCCATAGCATCCATGGCAATGGATCACATCAGAAGTACAATCACTAGAAAATCCTTGTCTTGCCATATCATAATCCCGTTATTCGTGGTTTCACATCATGATCATGACAGCTGATCCATCACTGTAACGTTCATTATTATTGTCTCTAAGTACTTCTTATCTACAAATGCATTGTTGGTTCCTCTTCCTCCACAGAGATCCATCATGACTGCTCGCCTCTTTGGCATATTCTATTCTTATACATCAGCACATATCCCTTATGGTTTGAATACCCGCTGGTTAATTTGCAAGCGTTGTAAGTTTGATTACTCTCATGGAAATATACAGTATAAAGTGGTTTGCAAAAAGATTTTGCTCAGTTGTGCATAGCCAGGGGACTACTTCCTCTGTTATGGCCTACGAAATGCACATGCAGGCGTGGAACCGGTTTTCCTTCTCCTCGCTCATTTGATGGAGAAGCAATGACACAGAAAAGCTCAAATAGAGGAACTCTATGTGCTGAAATGCATTTTTTTATATTTTTGTTAAACTGAATTTATTGAACCAAACTAGAGTAAATACATCTACAAGCATCAAAAAATAAAAATCTAATAATTCAAAATGAATATATCTTGCAGTTGTTTATAAAGTAGATCTAATGTGATCAGCAATATATTTTGCCATGCAGTCTACAGTACTGTTAAGTTTTTGCTCTCCTTCTCAAACAATCATATCTCAAATGATAAATTCTCTAATGTTATAAAACTCGAAAGCTGCCTAATAATTAATTTTCCGAGTCTCTGTGTGCGCTTGTTTAAGAGAGAGCACTTTCTTATTACGTGAACCTTATGGGTTGTTCCTAATTGTGCAGTGTGGAGACTTGATATGGACATGGAATGGTAAGTATAAGCTTCAATATTTGAACAGAAGGGAAGAAAACATAGTTAGCTAGAATTGATTAGACACCAACGTGAGCACTTATTTTTTCAGTATATATAACATGAAATTTGTTTACCCTATTTTAATTTTGAAATTATAATTTCGGTATAGAAAGGTCAAATGTGCTGTTAATTGGATGATTTTTTATATAGCTCATCATTTTAGAGGTGTTATTTGGAATAGACACCTCCTTTGTACTTGCTGCTTCTGATTTTATTGATGCACTCACATTCATCGTGTGGGATGCCGATGTGTAAAACAAAAATATATATGATTAAAATATTCGTTTATTCCTGGGAGCTAACCGCTTGATGCCCATGTATGATTCTCTCCTCCGTTTTTGCGAGCCCTAAACCCCTTTTGGACTCTCTTTCGATTCCCCTCCCATCTTTCTCTGCTTCACTCCTCTCCGATTCTCGAATCTAAGGATCTCCCTTTCTCATCAGCGTCTCTATGGAGGACTAGGACGATCTCCCTCCTTTCTCTTCTTCCGATGGTTCATACCAATCCGTTATCTTTTTTTTTTTTATCCGATGGTTCATACCAGTCCATGATCCCGAGGTCTATGTTGATCTTTTTCCGGGTTCTTGCTGGATTTTCTTTTGTATCATAGCATGTGGTGCCATCATGATTTTTTTTCCTGACTAATTCCGGTGCATTAAAGTTCCTGGTTTTCTACTTGTTTAATAATTTTTTCTTGCTGGTGACTTCAGGTCAATTAGGATTCTTGGTATTTCTTTTTTCTTTTCGTTTCTTTTTTGAGAAATGGAACCTTTAAAAATGACATTTAGGGTTATCTTGATTAATTTTCGTAGTTTATAGTATCTATTTCGATATTTCTTCTGATTAGTTACGGGTTATTGGCATTCCTGGTTTAATATCCCTGACTTTTTTTTCTTTCCCATCTTTTTGGAAGACAGAGAGAATTTTCTTGTTTTTTAGCGTTCTGCTAGCTAGTTAAACTAGGGGTGGCAATCGGGTCGGGTCGGGTCACATGCAGGCCGGGTCAGAAAATCATAAATCTGAACCCGACTTGTTTATTAAACAGGTCAGAAATTACAACCTGAACCTGACCTGTTTATTAAACAGGTAACCCGACCCGACCCGTTTAACCTGTTTAATAAACAGGCAATCTGTTTATCCAACTCGATCCGACCTGTTTAACCTGTTTGCCCAATCTGACCTGTTTAACCTGTTTAGACCTGTTTAACCTGCCCAATCCAACCTGTTTAACCTGCCCAATCCGATCTGTTTAGACCTGTTTAGACCCGTTTAACTTGTTTAGATCTATTTAGACCCGTTTAACCTGTTTAGACCTGTTTAACCTGCCCAACAGTTAAACGGGTTAAACGGTTTAAACGGGTCAGACATCTAAAACCCGTATCCGATCCAATTAATAAACAGGTTAAACGGGTCGACCTGTTTACGACCCAAACCTGTTTATGGTGGGTCGAACACGGGTCGGGTCATATTTTGCCCCCCCTAAGTTAAAGTTTCTGCATTGTGATCTCCTTATCTTCTCCTTTTGCATGGGTCACCCTGTTAGGTCTATCTCAGAGTTCTGTGTAGAATTTGCTAAATTTCCTTTCATATTATAGATTGTAATCTCCAGTGCAATCAGTTCTTGCAAGTAGGGTTCTTCAAATCCTGCTGCTTTTTTCTCTTATGGAGAAATCGATCTTTATCATGGTTTCTAGGCTTGTGCTAGCTATTATAATAATACTGCTACTTCTTGATCTATCAATCTTTTTTCTATGTTTATTTGTGCGGTTTGCTTGCCTTTTCTTGAAAATATGGTGTATGGATTCTTGTTCTTTTGACTGTGTAAAAGAGGCTGATTCTGAAGCTGTTTTGTACTAGTTTCCCCCTCTGTGCATTGGTCACGAAGGTAGTCCCAACTCTTCATGATAATTTGGTTTTGTCAGATATTCATTTATAGAATTTTCCATCTATCATGAAGAAGGGCAGGGAAACAGCACCATATCTTGTCATGTTGGATATCTTAAAGGATGAACATATTTTCTTCTCATTTTCTCTCAATTTTGGCACTAGAACAAAAAACAAATTAAAAGTCTCCACCTAAAAGTCTAATGGTGGATTTGATAATGCTTTGCTGGGGCTTCATTGTGGCAAGAAAGCATAATCAAAGAGCTATATTTGCCAGATATAGTGGCAAGAATACTGTTACATATGGTGTGCATTTTATAAATTTTCGCATATTTTTGTGTTCACTAGTTGATTTTTTCCATCTGAAGTTGATTATGTGACATGTTTCTTCTTCAATTTTACATTCCTTGCTTGTTGTATGGTTTCATCCATGGTCTGCCATACCGGTCCATACGGGCCGGTACGTACCGGTCCGGCCTGGGACCGGTACCGGATCAGCGTGAAATCCGGTACTGGTAATTTATTGTTGAAGAACCGGTACGGGACCGGTACGGGATCGGTACGGACCGGTACGCCACCAGTACGGATCGGTATGGAACTGGTTTCGTACCGGTCCGGGACGCCACCGATACGCCGACCGGTACCGGTACGGCGGACCTTGGTTTCATCTGCTTGTTAAAATTAACATTGAGGTTTATGGTAGATATTTTTGCAGCACCAAAGAAGGCTGAACTTTCTTTTAAGAATAAGGTACATTTTCTTGATGATTGCCTTGTTTTTTAGTCTCATCTAAGTGTGGTTGTGGTAAATATCATTTGCAAGCTGTACTGGTCCAAAGAGGAACCATATTAGTTGTCAATAGTCTGATGTGACTTCTAAGGCCCCTGATTGTGAACAGGTGGATACACTTGCTTTCTCTAAACCTCTGCATGTCGCTGAACCAATGTTTTCTGCTCATCCTATATAAAGTTATGTGCCATATATCTTTTTATTCTGATTGAAACTTGATCCGATCAGGAATAAGAAAAAAATTACTTCAATCAGCTTAACTTGCTTTTTTTAAAACAAATTAGAAAATAGAAAAATTGATGAAAATAGGATTTAGGTCCCCTTTTCTTTTATTTGAATCCTCCAAAACTGAGTTACAAGACCTCTATTCATACTAATAAGATTCATCATTACACAATCCAAGTTGCATTCATTTTCTAGACACAACTATTGAAAATAACCATGGAAAAGCTAAAATTATATAGGAGTTAGATCTCAACTTCTACATCAATTTTATTTTCAGCTGCTTCTACTCCTAATTCTTCTTGGATTGAGAGATGCGCCTGGTCAAAGCCTGCCTCAAAAGATTTTTTTCTTTTACTTTGATCAATTCATTTTGAGGCTCAAATGATGAATTTTTCTCTTGATTGCTAGGTATAGTAAGCCCTTTAGAAGTTGGCGTAGCTCGTAGATCTTTAAAAGTTGCAATATCTCAAAGTAAAAAAGAACCTCAATTGGACATCGTGGAAGTAACTTTGGTTTTGGAAGTTTGATATACAATTCTTTTTTCTAATATGGCGGATCTCGCACCCAGACCTTGTCTATACCATCAGTGGTCCATGCTAAGTTTGGTGATGCTCCTAGACACCACCACTTAGAACCATAGTCATAAGTTTATGGATTCGAGAACAATTCATCTAGATGTAATGATTCATAATTTGGGAAAAATCTGAAAAATTCCTAAAAATGTTCTGAAAAAGTTTGAATACCAAAAATTAGAAAAGAATAATTTTAATATATGGGCTTTATAAAATATTTGTATATTTATCTACCCAAAAACAAGTATAGAGGTGCAAAATTAACAAATGATAACAAAAAATCACTGTTAGCAAAAATATATAGTATCATTAATTTATAACATATAAAAATTTCTTAAATTAGTCACAAAAAAATTCATGCATAATTTGAGAATAATTAAATAGTTTTGGACCAACTTGTTTTTGAAGATGAATTCAGAGAATTATTCGGTTAAGAGAAAATTGAGAATAATTCCAGAACTTTTCAATAATTCAGAAAATATTGTGACTATGCCTAGGACCACATCCAAAGCTACTCCCTTGTCCACCATAGTAAGCCTAAAGTCTTCTATGGTTGAGAGCAGCCAGATACTTTACCAAGATGATTTTATCTGGCCAGTAGATCCACTTATTCTACTGTGACATTTCAAATTAGAATGTAAGCAATTGACTGATGTTTTCGGAAAAAGATCATGACTAAATGCTTCAAAGTTTGAAATTACATTCTCTTTAAGGTGTTGTTGCTGGGAATCTTGTTAATTGGAGATCTCTTGTAACCTCCAAGTGAATTGTTTATAGAGATGCAAATGATGTTGCTTCTAGGTTCTCTAAGTCATCATGGATATCTTCTTCCAGTTCACACCAAGGCAATAAGGTGTTGTTAAAATCTCCCTGCTTATCATATAGTAGTTTCTGCAGCATGTCAGCTGACTTAACTGGTAAATGTCCCTTGACGGCCTTGATGAAGAAAACTGGCTGCAGAAACTACTTTGTCAGCTGGTTCAGTATTGAAAACCTCACTGAGAGCCTGTAATAGTAAGTTTGGGTTAATAAATGCAAGTAATCTGATCGTATATCAGAAGTCTGCATTGAAGTTCCCTTCATGTGTCTTTCCTGACAGTTTATTTCTTTAGGTTCAGAATCATCTTCAATAACTTCTGCTACAAAGTCCAATAATCGACAAAGAGCTTTGGCATTGGTTGATCTTTACTGTGTTGCTAAGTTTTTTTGACCCTAGTATCCTCAGCCATCAAACTGCTGAAAACTTTTGACAAGCGGACCCTGCATTGGAGCTGAAAAATTCTAGAAACTTTCTAAAAAACCAGCATCAACAGAGCTTTTTGATGAACTCCTCTATCAGCTGAACCATTAGATGTGAATTATTCTGAAGTATCTCTGGTGTGAAATGCCTGACGAGACTATCATGAATTCGAATGCCTCAAGGTTGAATATTTTTATGTGGTTAATAATGCTAAGCTCATAAAAAATTGTACTGGTTATAGTTTGTCCATGTGTTATATGCTTTGCAAATCTTAATGTTTTTTTAAATAATTCCTAGGAGAAATCTCTTGTCTGACATTCTGATACATACTCTCGGATAATTAAATTTGCTGACAAACACCTCTGGATCAAACAACATTGTTATGAAGGCCAGCAAGCTTCACCCTGTGAGACCTGCAACAAAAATTTGACCACGAACATTGACAACATATTGGACTGAAACATATATGGACCTCCAGTAATAGCAGGAAACCTGCATAATTGTATCAAATATTCGATTCTTCTGAACTATGTAGAACTCTGAGGATGAAGGAAATTCTTCACGATTTAACCTGTAAACTTTGTAAGTATTTACTTCCTGTGGTCTGTGATGACAGCCACATAGCAGTTGAAGTCACTGATACAAGTATTTGTGGTTGGTCATCTGAATGAGTCCTAAAGTGCATGCCAATTAGCTTCATAAGCAATTTTATTTGGGTGGGGGGACATAAATAAGCAGGCATCATGGATATCAACATTGAACGTTTCTTTGTTAAAATTTTCCTCGGATCAAGTTGATAGCTCAAGCTTTTTCTATGGAGGTCAAAGTCTGAATATAACAATGGTAAAAGTCATGTTGAAAATGTCTGAACTCATCTGAAAATGACTAAGATTTTGGAGAAGGTGAGGTGATTCTTGCCATTAAATGCTTGATTGCTTGACAGAAAAATGTGATAGCCTCATATAATTGCTTAAGATCATGTGCACTGTTGGTTGTAGCTAGTTTAATGATTCCCCAAGAAACCAATGTATTTGTATATCACTTAAAATCTTGCTCAAAACTCGTAATAGTGCAAGAAACAATGAATATTGCTCCCTGAGATCTGTGTAAATAATGTCAATGTTGATAGATTTTGCAGTCATGTGAGAAATGTAAATAAAAATGTTTATCTGTTCGCTGACTTGGTAAAATGCTGTTGCACATAGGAAAGATTGAAGGATGCATTTCTTCTAGCAGTATCTTCCATAAGCCATATTTCATTGTTCAATGCTATTTATGGCTTGACTCCTCCAGCCAAGTGAGTTTTTAGTCACTTTGAGTTAAAATTGAATCTTATGCTTCTAATGAGCCCATTGAACATTGGATTTCACAGTGACAGGATCATCATCACTGCAACTAGAATTAAATATTTACATAGAATGTAGTGGTATGAAATGTGTCGGTGAATAGAGATGAATCCTCCAAGATGTTTGGTAATGGAATGAGATTTCTTGCTTCCTAGAATTATTGCCTAATTCATAAATTCATCGAGCAACCCTAAATTTCAGAATGCCCATTTTATTGGAATATGGGTAAGATGGTTTACACCTCCAGTGGATCTTCAAGGGATAGCAATACATGAAATCAAAGCAAAAAAAGAAAAAAAAAGGATGAGGCCCACTTGCCGGATTGAATAAGCTGGTTGAAAGGTGGGAAGTCTTGGAAGAAATAGCATGTTATAGCATGTTTGAAGGAATGTCTGAAGGTCCTTTTAGGCATAGTTTCTTGTTCCCCTCATTTTTGTTACTGAATCAGGTCACAAACATGAAAGCGTCAATTTTGACTTTTTTGGTTGCTCTGTGCTGCTTGTGCAATTGGAAGTGTTTCATGTTCTTTGACCCCTCAGCTGATGTGGGGCTTCAGATAATACTTGAAATGATGTAGCCTGTCTATATGATCACACTCTCCGTTCTATACAGCTGTCGAGATTCCCAGATAGAATATAATCAGTCACTGCTTGCGTCTTGTTCTAGGTTGAGATTATACCTAGGCGCAAAAAAGAAAGGCATATCTAGGGATGTTGGAATGATGCACTAGTATATCATGGAAACCACTAAATTTTGGTTCTTGTTCTTAAGTTGTGCTTTGTCGCGAGTCTTTTGCCAGAAATTTGTCTTTCTGTAGGATTTCCGTCTTTGAACTTTGAAGTTTAGCTTCGACTTTTATCTGTTATGTAAACTGTTGGAGTTGTTTGTTCAAGTTGTTCCCCAGGGAGTTGTTTTGTTTCGATTCATTTATGTGGCTAGCACTGAATGTACTTGACATGGAATCAACGCTAGCCATGCTTAAGGCTTTTCCCACAAACGCAATCTTATCATATTTCTTATTCTCTCCAAAATTTGGAGATGCATGTATTCATATTGCTAAGCCACTTTAAAATAAGTTTCTTATATGGCATTGTCTTTCTTGATTAATATTTTACTCAGTTTTAGAGATGCAAATCTCTTGCTAAGAGCTTGAGTTTCATGTAATTGTCGTCCTTGAGTTGGTACATAACATCAAATTCCTCAAAATTTTCATCAAGTTCCACAGCAAGCTTTAAGGCCTTGGTTTAATCCAAGTTTCGCGGCACATGCACGTGGGTTTATCCATGTCAGCATTGATGCTGTCCGTCATCCCTGTTTCTTTTCTTGCATCTTTGCTGCTGCTTTTTTTTTTTTTTTTTTTTTTGCTAATACAAAAGGGGTAGGGAGGAAGGGACAAGCCCACCCCCGCGTAGCAGCTCCCACTGGGCCTCCGCCCCGCCAGGAGAGTATTCGATGCGGGTAGAAATGGCCGTGTGTTGGGCACCCCGATCGGTTTTACTCATACTCTCCCCATCCGTGGGTCCGGCTCAACTACCCCTCTGGGCTCTGGCTCTAGTCCCACGTGTGAGTACGTCACACCTGGCATCATTCCGGCTACTAGCGGTCCTATACTTCAAGTCCAAGCAGTGAGCTTCGGTCCACAATTTAATCGTCGCCGCAGCGATTCGAACTTGGGACCGGTTAGAATTTCTGCCCAGTACCACTAGGCTACCACCTTGGTGGCTTGCTGCTGCTTTTTGAAGGAAATAATCCTGTTAGCTAATGAAACATTGGCAATCTTATTCTTATTATACCTACCCAGTGTAGATATGTACTTATATTTCTAACTGTCATCAGGAGCCCTTAGAGTAGTACGTACAATAGTTGGTAGGCTACCGGATATCTCACTCATGTGTCAGGGTACCCACTCTTTTATTTTATTTTATTTTTCACGCATTAACACTGACAGAAATCTTATCAAGCCTGAGGTCATCTTGTTTCATCCAAAGACAACTTGCCGATTCCTTGCAGACTTTTCGAGCGCCTTCAGTTTTAGGGGATGGGCGACATGATCTGCAGGCAGGACTTGCCGGGTGGTCCTTTTTCGGCCCAATATGAGATTTTGAACCAAGCTGTTCATTCTAGAGAATTAGTTCGGTTCAAGCCCGTTATTAGCCCGGATTATGACACCCTCTCCAGAGAATCCTGGGCTTCAGTTGGGATGGCCCTGTGACATACGGGCTCATTGCATGTGTATAGCAGATTGGAACTAAAGTGGCCTGTTCCTCTTGTTGCTGGAAATTCAAAAAGAATTCCAGTGGCCGATGATTGCTGTGAAGCTGCTAGGTCACTGAATGTTTTCATAATTATTGCTCTGCCGGATGGTCAAATGCTAACCGGCACCAATCAGCTTTTGCATCATGCTGGCAAGGGCAGGTGTCGAGATATGGCAGCAAAAGTGGACTGACGAGATTGGAATTTGTCCCTTTCTTGAATGAGGTGGTTTAACTCGCAGTTTTGGTGTGAGATTTTAGAAATGAGAGTGAATTTGTGAAGATTTAAAGTTCAAAATGGACCAGCGAGGCATTTGGAAGCAGCAACAAAGAAGCAAAGCGCATCAGACTCGCCAGAGCAGAATTTACTCGATGCGGACGAACACCAAAAATGAATGACACGCATAGCCAACAGCGTGTGGGCGGGCGTGTAGTATCCGATAACACATTGAAGAATAACACATTCAGATCCTCTCCAAATTGAGAACTGGTTGAATATTTAAAAACATATCATAACGAATTAGGATGAGGATTGAAACAATATATGAATAGAGTAAAATCCTGTACGTGTGCAAAGAATTACAAGGATCCTATCCTTCATCAGGATGATCTGGGGAGAGAATGCACCCCAAAAAAGAAAATTAAGGCCAATCTGTTCTTTATTCAAAAATTTCTTTATCCTACTAGCTAACTGGTCTTCATTGTTGATACAGATGGCAACCTTTAGCAGGTTCCCGCAAAAAGAATAGGGCGCAAGACATGCATCAGCCGCATGTACATGCCAAGCAACCTCAGGTTTCTGGTGAAGCTATCGCAACTCTGGGTATAAAACAATGAACATTTGCCCCTCGGTTCTAGAGATGCTCTCACTTGCTACGTTTCTTTGCTTCGCTGTAAAGAATGACCCCAATTACTGTGAGAGTGTAACCAAGCATCCCAGTCACTGATACCGGATTCCTGAATATTAAAATCGAGACTACCACAGCCACAGCACCTTTGGCGTTCCCCAGAACCTGGAATTAACAAAACTCACTTAATAATCAATGCATCCTAAAAGATAAAATAACAAAATAACACAAAGAATGAAAAATGGGAATGAACTGTGAGAAAAGGGTAACACCTCAGCAGTAACCTGTCAGGAAAAAAAGATTGTAAAATTTTGAACCATATTTTGCCATTTCAACACAAGCAAAATGCCGTATTGAGTCCATGTCTTTAAATCAGTTTGAAATCATAGGAGAATAGAATGTATTGATCGGAGCACTTTCGCATTCTATGAAGATCTGGACAACAATAAGACATGTCCTATACTTGCAATCCATTTCATATATTTTATCAGAAACATGGCAAAATCACTAAATTATTTGCCCGGCAATTAAGTATTCAAAAAGCTTTTTGTCTTAAACAGGATATAATTATTCAACTTCAGAGGGGATAACCCTTCCAAAAGTCAATGGCTGCTAACCATCAGGTAATGGTTTGGGACTACTAAATCGTTGGAATGTTTGTACATGGAATCATTTCCAGACTAAATTGATGTGTTATATACCGGATGGATGTATCACTCATGTTCATTTCCCAAGAAAAGCTGGTCGTCATGGTGATGCCTACGCTCGGGTCAACGAATACTTCTACCCCAGATAAATTTATTGGACCACCACTTTGAAAATATAACAAGCAATTTTCTACAATCGAATAACAAAGATTATGTTACTTTATTAAAAAACTGAACCAGTCTCGCAAAACCAACAGCTATGCTGGTCTAGAAATCATAATTCACAAAGTGCAACTACTGCTACAAGCAATACCGACTGCAGCATATCTTCTCTCTAGAAGATACCACCCTCTTTGTCTGCTTGGTCATCATCAAACAGTTTCGTAGGGTTAAAGACAATCTATCAACCATTTGCATAAAAGAAAATCCAGTAACAATACAATTGTATATCCTTCTTTAGAATCCTGCCATCTCTGTAAAGGTGGCCAACCACACCATGGACAACACTGCACGGCAGGTCGGGTCTCTGTACAGCCACTCTATGCTAAAATCCTCCAATTACCAATTAACTTAGAATTTGGTCCTGATGTGCACTTCATGTCAACCACATCAGTCATGAGTATGTGTAAAACTGTTTTTACCTAAGAAAAAAATATTTGAAAAAATAGGAACAACTACTATGAAATTTTTTCCTAGGTCGTGATCTATCTGAGTAACTGCATGGAAGTTTATGGTTGCTAGGAGCTAGAAAACTTGTTACAGACGAATATTGGAAACCAATATATCAGCCAAATGCATCCTAAATGAATCAAGTAGTTGGCTTCAATCTAAAGCTCTGGTTTTCGAAAGATTAAGAAAAGTTTTGTGCTTGATCAAAGTTTTTCAAGGTCAATACAGTCTTTAAGAAACATTTACAGGGAAAAATTTCAGCTCCCAATTGTGTAAGTGGCTTTAGGATATTTGAATCTCCTGTGAAAATGGCAAAAATGGATTTAATCAATCACCCTGATGCATGCTAAACTGATGTAAGTGGACGTCTAGGCAGTGCAAGATCGACAAACATCTCCATCCCTAATTGACAAGTAGCAATTTACAAAGACCGTAACTTCCATCCTACTTCTACGGCTATGGGTTTACCTATACCTAACTCTAAATTTTCCCAGCAGAAACCAGAGCTGTCATGAGGAACTTACAGCTGCTAGAAAGAACAATGACGAACTATATATATTCATGAGTTTGACTGCAGCTGGTTCATATTCAATCAAGAAAGTTATTTTGCTGTTTGGTAGCCCTATTCTATGATATGTATACTGTTGTATTATTCTGACAACATTGATGCTGTAATAATATTCAAGGGAGCCAATCAAGCAACTGATTTCTTATTGATTGCGCATGTTCAGAGGCAATGCTAATAACAACTTATTAACAGGAGGTGAAGTTAATGGAGAATATGCAAAATGCATAACTAATTCACTTCTCTAACAGCAACATTAAAAGCTCCCTCCCTGGCTCCCCCAAAATGAAAAAGATTAAGAAAAAATTTATTTACTTTGTAGCAAGTTTGTTATTAATATCTTCCTTTAAATTACCTTTTTCTTGAATTTGCATTGGTGCAAACTCATTCTTCAACTCTGTCCCCTTTAAGTACATTTTCAAATATTCTTCTTTATGATACTGTCATTGTTTGTGAGCCCTTTCTTTCATAAGATGTTTGCTTCAAGGCAGACGACAGCTGAACTAACCATGTTGAGAGCTAGCATAAACATTATCATTGGTGCAACCAAGTCCTATACCACATATAATATAACTTGTTTGTGCTATCATATTTCAGAGATGCTTCTAAACCCTCATCCATGCTGCCAATGTTGATTTAAGCAGCAAAGGTTTTGTTACAGAATATTAATCAGAAAACAGATGCAAAATAAAGAGAAAGAGTAAGCCTTAGACAGTAACATCAAAAGACATAAATATCAACAATTCCACACAATAACACCAAGTATTGGTAAATATTTGCAATAGTTTACCCATTTAAGCAAATTACGATCCACAAGCAAAGTATAAGAATATAGATCAAATAAGAATTGCTTTCCTTTTCCTTCTTTCATGTAAAAAAGTTATATGACAATCAATATAAACCATGAGGTATAAAGATGAAAAAGAGATCAAATATGGAGAATACCTGGAGCGTCAAGGCGCTGGTATGTTTGGTCACCAAAAAGTTGGTCAAATTCACAAAATATGCCAGAGAAGAATTAAATAACAGATACCATATAATTCTGATATCTTCTCTAGCAAGTGCTACTGTAATGCCGACAACATTTTCCTCCATAAAAAGTGTTACTGGGAGTAACAAAATAACTGCTATTGGAGCCATGTATAGAAGGAGATTCATTGAATTCAGTTTTTCCCTGATCACAGATATCCATTAGTCAGTAAAGCGTGAATATTCTTATTAATTGAAAAGGTGTGAATATTCTTTACAGATAAACCTGATAAGAGTAATTTAGCACCGTTTTCCATTTTTTTTAGAAAAAGAACCTAGTCTAAGGATAATCTTCATTATATGATGGCTAGTTGTATCACAAAAGGTCTACACAAGCAGGTTTGCTGATGCTAAGACCTAAGATTTCCGCAGAAGATGAGACAGTATAGCTTCAATGAGCAAAGAAGATCAGCATATGCACGAACACTAGAAGAAAATTGTAGTCATTACCCCTCAGAAGACAACAAAATCCCTTGTAGCACTGACTTTAATGCCCGTGCAGCAGTTGCACCAATGCACATGATAAAACCAAACAAATGGAAACTCGGCTCCCCCTGCATATTAAAAGACAAGAAAAACAACAATCAATAATCAAAGGATTTCATCTCGTCAAGAATCATGAAGACACATTTAGCGCAGAAAAAGATATGAAGTGATTTACAAAAAGTTCTTAGCATGGCCTAGAGAATGGCTGAAAAACAACTGGTTGCAAAAGTGTACAAACATGTTCTCTCGAAAAGCTCGTATTCCAGCAAAATATAATTTACCCTGGTTAAACATCATTCAAACTTTCAAACTAATCCTCTTTCTAAACATCCAAGATCTTCTATAAGGCCAACTGTTCCTCTTAAGACCTTGTCATACCCCCAATGATACAGTAGCCAAAAGAAAATTTCAAGAAACCATGATGATGCTCTAGTCCCCCTCGAAGGCATGGTTAAAGATAACTAATAGATTCAAGAAGCAGCAAAAGAAAATATGCACTGCAACTGCATGCACTATTTATTGGATCATTGTGATTGAAAGAAATGAGCGGAGGTGGCAAGAAAGGTGCTATAATTCTTTTTCCAGGTTGAGGACGACCTGAAGATGATAACCATATAGGTGAACATGCCTGTCTTTGCCATTGCAATTCATAGGGTTGGTTTTGTTTTCACTCAGGAGACTTTGCCAACATGGTTGTGCTGCCCCTATTGCTTCTAAAGCGTGGCCCTTGATACTCCCATTTAGAGTTTAATAAAATTGAGATTTGATAAGATACAGGAATACAAATACCTCGTGCATTGGCCAAGGCCAAGGAAATACTAACTATTAAGATGTCAGTAAGCTGACTTCTCATAAAATTGCACAAACTTTTTATCCACTATTTTCATGTGTAAGTCAATAAATACAACCCTCCAAACCCTACATAAAGCAACTCTAGCTTGTGTGACACTCATCTAGAACTGCCTAAAAGACCGCAATGAAGTTCAAGATTTTTTATTTATATATAGCAGCATGGAGCCACCATAATTGTTTATAAAGTTATTGAAGCAGTGTGTTCCACAATCATGTGTAAGGCTGCAAAAGGGCCAGGCGGACCAAGGCATCTTGACCCAAATATGACTTGATTACATTTTTGGGTCTTGATTTTGGCCCCAAACCCAACCCATTGGCTGATTGGGTCAGACCAGGTCAGGCCTATGAAGAGATATGAGACCTAGCAAGTCATTCAGGTTGGGTCAAGGTCAAGCGTGACCCAATCATAGCCCAAATTTTTGGGTTTGGGTTGGAACAAATCAGGTCGGATCTACAAATTGGGTCAAGCATAAAACTATTCTTTTATAGCTAAAAACATAATAATTAGTAATCAAATATAAAATCACTGAAAATTTTCAAATATAACTAAAGGAATGCCAAATTAAATATGAAATTTCATTCGAAAACCTTTTTGAATTCGAGCCAAGAAAATGAACATTGTTAATGTACAAGATTACATACTATAATTTTAAAAATAAATAATTAGTATACTTGAAAACTCCAAAGAAGAATCCATAGAAACAAGCAATGAATCCTTAAAAATAATTGAGAGGAGGTGGAGTTGCTCGGATGAATAAAGAGGAGCTAGTGATGGTGAACATCTATTTTGGAGTCCATGATGCTAATATTAAAAATATAAAGTACGGATTGGAGTCTATGGATTTGAATGATGACTAAATGATGAGTTTGTACTATCCTTTGTAGATGTTCTTTTACACACACACACACACACACACACAGACACATATGATATAGATATGCGTGTCAATGTAGTTATGCAAATATGTATGTACAAAGTGCATATATCTGTCAATGCATCCTAGTTTTGAGATTTTCCATAGCAGCGTATCCATGTCATGCTGTTTTAGTATCCCATATTTGTGTCCACGCTTCATAGGGTCAAATATGGTCCAGGTAGGATTAGGTATATTAGTTGTTGGCCTAAATTAGATCCGGATGACAAACGACCTAGGTTAGGTCAAGTCGGGTCAAAAATTACAAAACCTAGACCTAACCCAATTTTTAGAACAAGTCTAGCCTTTTACCCCTATTTGGTAACAAGTCTTCAAAAAGGATTGACCAGGTTTAATCAAGTCAAGGTTAGGTTCGGTCACAAGTCGATCCAATCATTTGCACCCTAATCATGCGACACTTCCATTCGTTATCCTTGTCACCCACTCTCCCCTTCACCCCATTTATCCCCCACCCCTCTACCTACTAAATTCTTAACTTTCCATTAAATCAATGTATAAAAAACTTAATTTTCATATTCCAAATGCACAATAGATCTGAAATGAAATGTTATGTCAATCTTTTCTAAGAGATGCCCTTACAGCAGCTTCCACTCTCGTGATAACTTTACCAACCTTTTCCTAACTACGTCCACCCCCCTCTCGCCCCCCGCCCCCCGCCCCCGCCCCCCGCCCCCCAAACAAAAAGAAGTTTATAAGCTTCTCACGACACTAGCAATGCGCACAACCATCATCACCTGCAGCAACTACAATAGTGGGCAAGGGTTACTCTTTTTGTATTAAAAAAATACTTTCCTTTGTTTTTATTTTCTTAATTCTTAACTTTTTCACTTTCTTAGGTGTTACTTGGACATTTTTCATTGGACCAACTATCTAACCATCATTGAGTGCTGAAAACAACAACCTCTAAAATTTTAGGCATGAAGACACGTATGTGTGAATGTTTAGCTAGTCATTTTTTTGATGCTTGTCCAGAAAAAGAAACTGAAAAGGAGGGGATGAGATATACGTTAAGCAACCAAAAAATAATAATAAAATAGCCATGAGTTCATAAGTTGTTTAAGTTATTGTTAGTTCATTTCAGGTTATTTGAGATGGGTTCAGATCATTTTTTGAACATGATGACCTGAACCAACCCATTTTGTGGGCTGTGTCAGGGTTTAATGGTTTGATCGCAGGTTATCATTCAGCTCTCTCAAGCACCCAGCCGACCAGTTCTCTTCTTAGAACTCATATTTCAGAACAAAAGAAAGAGGATGGATTGCACATACTGAAGAGCGGAGGGATTATGACGAATAATAATGGACAACAACGTCTTAACAATAAAATGCTCAAGTTCTATTTTTCTTCCTCTCCACCAATAGCCAGCACTGCTCCTGATCCATTTCTTCCTCCTTCCTCATCTCCCGTGAGATGCTCAAAATTCCTCTTCCCCCAAAAGCTGAGGAGATGCATTTGTCTCACTAGCAAAAAGCCATTCAATGTTTTCCCTTTACCTCACAATCCAATGATAGCATCTTCCTCTTCTCCAATGGTGACTTCTCGATCCGCACCAGCTTGGCAACCTCTCTTTAGATGGCCATGATAAAAAAGGAAAGGGAGATCAAGAAGGGTCCAAAGAGAGTGAAATTAAGATAGGGGAAAGTTACTGTTGCCCCCCCCCCCCCCCCCCCCCCCTCCTCCTTTCCTTTCATAGCAGCAACTGAATCAAATGAAACTGTTTTAGCCAAACATTTTGAATTGTTCAAAAGGACTGATCATGACAATCAAACAGTTTGAGTGGTTTTTCAAAAATCGTTAGTTTTAGTATGACTTGAGCGACCTCCAATGGTTTGCAGATGAGGGGTTGAACATGTGAACCCCATCAATCTGTCCAGATTCTAAAACAATAACTGAAAATTAACCATGATAACTTTATATTAAGAATATAATGACCCTGTGCTTAAGGTGCACAAGTAATTGTGATGATTTTTTATTGAAAATAGAATTGCACTTGGTGTCAAGTGTTTAGTACTTGAAAAAATGTGTTCCCTATATCGCACTCTTAAAAGAAATACGCCAAGCTCCAGCACTTTTTATTGACACAAAAAGGATTCTTCAAAATGAAATATGTTGCCATGTCATGTCATGTTTTGCTATATTCAAGTGCCCAAAAGTGTTAACACTTTTAGAAACTTAAAAATAGAGTTTCCATGCACCAAAAGTTTTCCCGGCTCCTCAACATCTAAACAATTGACTAAGTGCTAGGTGAATCATGACTGCTTTGCTTTTACAATTTTTTAAGACATTATACTTTACCATTTAACACAAAGTCTTAATTTAAAATGTATATAATGGGCCTAAGGATTGATAATTGTGAACGATTTTCAAAAAATGGTTAAAGAAACAAAAGGCTACTTTATGTAATTATAAGCCCATGTACTAAGGCTACTTATAGCATTGACACATTTCAACCATGTCATCTCAAAAGAGCTACAAGGATGCATCTATTTGTAAGTAAATCCTAGAGTGAGGAGAGAAACATACTCAAGCTACCCATCGAAATTCAACAAGTAACATTTATATGACAAGAAATATTAGAGCATATGTCAGCAAAAAATCTATAAATGACAAGGCAATCTTCGATAAGTAAAATGTGTGGTTTTATGATGAGATTCTTTTGTGTTCATGATAAACAACGGCAAGCTGTATCAATTATTCTCAATCAAGGATCGGGGCTTTTTTGACCAATTCTTGTTCAAGTCCGAAAAAAATCCGTTTGAGAAAGAAGAAGATCAATTTAAGGTCGAACCAACAACCTGATTGTGATGTTATTCTACACGGAGACTGAAAATCTTCGGTCATACTGAAAGCCGATCAATCACAAATTCCTATTGCATCCTTAGTTGATTCTCTGCTCTCACTGGGATCCTATAAAAGAATCACTTATCCCATTCCAGCAGACGATCCTATACAGTTCCTATATCAATTTTATCATTCCATCACAAAAACAAGTGATGCAAGTTGAAACTTGACATGGCAGAAGGACAATAAAAATGTGCCTTATTAAATAATAAGAAGAAGAAAGAAAGTCGACCAATCTACAGTTGGCATGAGTTAGTTACTTTCAGAGCATAAGGAAATAAGCACAAGCAACAACATATACTAAATCTATTCAAACGGAAGGGATGCTGCAAACTAGTAGTAAAAAAAAGTTTTCTCTCCCATGAATTACCACCAACCAAAAAAAAAAAGAAAGAAAGAAAAACAAGAAGAAGTCACATATGCTAATATGACTAGATCGGACGACGACTTTCCAAGAGTAGGTTCCATACAATCATTAAGGACCACTCCCTGCCCACTGAGAACCATAAAACACGAGAAGCAGTTTTGTTTTCCTAACAAGAGCATCTCCACTTGGATCTAAACCCAGAAAAAAAAAAAAAAAGCTCACTGAACATCCGACATTGATAAAAATGGAAAACAAATCCATACGAAATGGTAAATTTTTCGCTAACGAAAAACCGCATAAGTTATCAAGTAAACCTTCATGTCTAATTATACTTCTAGATAAGTTCAAAAGATCACCAGCCCCAAATTCAGTAAATTGAGATAGATCAGCAAGTAGACATCCCTCAAAAGCCAAATCAAACCCAAAAGTGATAGATACAATACCGAGATAAAAAGGCACAAGGGGGGCAAAGATGAAATCAACTGACCCCACTGGCGATGATGACGCCGGTGACGACGGGGATGAGGGTGATGTACGTGATCCAGGCCTCGCGGCGGACAGTAATGATGTAGGCGAACACCGCCGTGAAGAACGGCGTCGTCGCCCCGACGGCCTGGTTGAAGGACACGGGCAGGTAGCGCAGCGACACGTTGCCGCTGACCACCGATCCACAGAAAACCAGGCTCAGCGCCGCGATCTTTAAGAACTGGAGCCGGGACCGCACGGTCTGCATCGGGACCAGCTTGAGCCAAGCAATGGCGACGTAGCTGAGGAGCGAGCACGCCGTCATGTGGCACATAGTGAGGAAGATCGGAAACTTGAAACCATAGTTGCTGAGAAGGTACTTGTTGAGCAAGAGCACCCCAATGTTGGACGAGTACCACGCCGTCACCAGCCCCACGGTGAACAGCCGCCCCGTCCCCAGGGACGCCGGCAGCGAGTTCCCCTTCCCGTTCATCCCCTCCTCCTCTCGATCCCACAAACTTCTGTCCCAATTCTCGCTACTTCTCGAGAGATTGGGTGGATCTACGGGGATAGGGTTTGAGGGGAGGGATCGGTGAGGCGGAATGGCGTTAGGCTCAGGGTTTTGGGGCCGGATCGTGGGGGCATTGGGGAAAAAAATGACAGATTTGTCTGAAGCTCGCAGCGAGAAGACTTCGTCCCCGGTGGGGGAGATGAGGCTCCGTTGATTTGGGGATTGGAAGCGGGTATCTCCAGATTCTCCACCCTTTTTAATCTTTTTCGTTCTTGTTCGGTTATTTATTTATTTATTTTTTTATTTTTTATTTATTTATATTATATTTTTTTTGTTATTATTCTCGCCCACCTACCGTTTTCAGTTCCATTCTCGCTGTATTATTCGTTTTGTTTATTTCCGTGGGTTGACTGCCTTCCTTTTTCTCGATCACGTTACTCATTCTATTTTATTTTTCTTTTTATTTTAGCGGGCCGACGGGTAGGCAGGGAGGGGGGTCGGTTTCTTGGTGCGAATGCGACGGCTTTTGCTCTTTGCGTGTTCATTTATTTAACGTATTAATTCGTGCATTGATGTGGATTACTTCATACGGAAATCGTGGGCGATAGGCGGACGGAGGAGGGGTCTCTCGTTTTGACCTCAATTTTGGACCCTACTGATGGCGACTATCATGTGGGCCTAAGGTCCAGATTGATGGATGGCCGTCTTAAATGACCCAATGCTGCTTTGTTTGTGAGCCTATAACCATGAGGGTAGGTTTGTATCAAATTAGTATATTAGTGTGCACATCTAAGTTTGGCGATGTCTCTCGTGCCAGTCTTCGCAGAAGTCACCAAACGATGGTTTTGTGATGTGCTTGGTTGTTGGTGCCAGCTGTGCTTTATAGTTCGTACACAAAGCTAATCAATCAAGAGAACGGAGTTGACAATCTGTTTCCAGTCCCAATAAGTGCTTAACAATGCGTCTTGTGGTTTAGCTTTTATTTTTATTTTTTTATTTCTACATAATTTAGACAATGTAGAACATGCTTAAGTGACATTATTAAATTGTATTCATTGAGGAAGAGTTTGCTTTCATGTTCCATATATTAAGTATTAACTGGAAGTTTGATATAAGGAGGAGGTTATTTTGCCTTTGCATTATGCTAAAGAAAGCTCTTTGAGAATTTCATGAAACTTGAAGCGATGATTGTTTATTTGGACCAAAGCTTGGATGGTTAAATATACTTTAGCTTGCTGGATTCAATTTAGACATTTGCACGTGCTATGCAACTATACCATGTGTCCGATATTAACAATTCCGATCTGACATCAACTTTGGCTCCATTAATGCATTATAATATTAACTAGTAAAGAAAGCTGCAGCTCGAACGTGTAAGCAATTACCATACCAAACCGAATCATCACTTGGATGATGATGTACTGAAGACCTTCTCAAAATGAAGGTGCCTTTTGGCTTACCATAATGATGGTTTAAAATAATTCATAAACTTTTAAGTGATAAGTTTTGGAGATTATAATTGGTTGTCTCCGAGTAGGTCATGCAATTAATCAAATATTGTTTTCTTTATCTTGTAATAAACCAAATTTTTTTTTTGGCTATAGTAGATAAAATGATATCAATGCACTACCAACTTGCTTTTATGAAACCGAAAGTAAGTAGATTTTTGTCCATTTATATCCTTTCCATATATATCAAAGAGAAGCATGCCTCATTATGCAGTTGTGTTGAAAGATTTCTGCTAAAAAGTATGCTAAAAACAAAGGATGGTCCTATCCTTCATTCACCCCTAAATCTCTAAAAAGCGTCATTCGAGCCCAAAATTTTGATGCAACCCCAGTAGATACTATACTAATAAACTAAGTCCATACCTTGCATTTTTTGAGAATGTATGTGTAATGTGGTTTTAGTTATCTTATTTCTCTTTTATGGAATTTAAAGGGGTTTCTCTCATGCATTGTAACATTAAACCTAACGCCACTCCACTGAAAGAAACCCGCGCCCCACGCCAACTCAATCCCTTCAACCAATAAAGGGTTAATGGAACAAGGCAGATTGGATTTGAAGTGGGTACATCATCCATTAAATCCCACACCATTGGTCATTGTGTGCACCTAAATGAATGGCAACAGGGGATTGAATAGAAATCAACAACAAAAAAAGGGGATTAAATAAAACATCTGGTTATTTTAGAAAGAATAAAAGATCCAGATGCATGAAAACACATATTGTCATGTAAGATTAATAAAAGATAAAACACACACCAAGCTGATAGCAGGACTTCTAGGATAGGTCCATCTTTAATTGAGGAGCTGGACTTTGAATCTCAAGTTAATTCAAACCAAGTTGTGTATAGATACGAAAAAAATGGATTCAATCCGTCCGATTTGGCTAAATTTGATCCATGACGCTAACCCAGAAGAGTAAACAAATTAAATTAAATCCAAAGTAACCAAACTCTTAATTGTATCTCACTCGCCAATGATCTTGACATCACATTTTATATCCGCATCACATCCTCGAAGCTTTAAATTGCATGGCCAATGAGTAAAACCTGTATCTAGTAATCATGCCCGGAAAGCAAAAGATCATGACATGCCCGAAATCCCATCATACTGATGAGACATTGTAACCAAAGAAAAGTACGACCAATAAAAATATATATTTTATATTAAATTATAATTTTTAATAATTTTTTATATAATAAAAACTTTATATTTATATGAAAAATATGTGGGATATAAAAAATTACATATTTATAGGCTGAAAATTAAGATAATTTTTTTAAAAAATATTCTTAAACTTTTAAAAAGAATGAAGTACTTTTTTATTAAAAATATAATAAAATTTTACGCAATTTTTCCAAAAAGATAAATTTATGATAAACTAAATATATAAACATTATTTTTTTAAAAATATATATATATATAAATATCATTTTTGTAATAAAAAAGAATAGTTTAAGTGTGAGGATGTGACCCAAATGAGCGCTAATAAGCAAAATAAGTTCTCATAATTTCGCTGGTGTCAGAACTCAAAGTGCACTTTGCCGAGTTCATCACAACGGGGTCCAAAAAACCAAGAACAAACCACACCCGTCAGATCCTTACATCACATCCGGCCACACACCTAGCCGTGCGTTGCCCTAGACTTGTAATTCCAGCAGCAAGCCGCCGTCCTCCTTCACCTCCTTAAATCCCCCTTTACCCTCCTCTCCAGTTCTCGCTCGGCGACTGATCGAACTCTCTTGTGGGGATAACCACAGAGGCCGCCCTCTCCACTCAAGATGGGGTAAGCGTTCTCTGTTCCCTTTCACCTATTCCATCACCTTGCTCTATTCCTTCGTTTTCCCCAAGTTTTTGGAACCTCTGTAGCGTTAAAGATATTTCTTTTTATTCTAATGCTATATTATCAATCTTTTCGACGGATTATTAGTAGGATTTTGATGGGACATTAAAGTGTTCCGACTTCATACAATGCATTGGAAACTTAGTATAGGATATTTTCCATCAATCTGTTTATATTTCATTGCTGCTTTAATACTGATCATGTAATTTATTTTTTTCTAAATGTTCTTTTCATAGTTTCGAGGATAGTTTTTGTACCTAAAGAAGTTGAACTATAAAGAAGATATATATGCTTATTGACGGTCTAGTGCTGATTCGACTTTTCACCCGTCAGCACTCAACATTATCATAAGCTAAAATAATCATATGCTACCATGTTTACAGGAGCCCTTCAAAAATTTATTTTTGGGGGTATATGTGGTGGTATACATCCAGAAGTTTGCTGCTTTTTCTTTTTTTAACTTTATTTTCTTGTTCATACCTCGCCATGGTTTTGTAATTTATTCATAGTCTCTTTATATTCTTGTTAGTGGCTATAGAAAACCTCTTCTTGATTTTATGAGTAATTTTTAAAGTAATAAGCGGGACTGCTGGATGAACTCCAAGATAAATTGCAACACTTTGGTGGTGGAATTGGACCCAGCTTTATATTTATCCAAGTGGGCTTGTTGCTAAAAATGTTTTTTTTTTTTTTGCTCTAAAAGCAGAGATGATGTTCATATGGACGAAATCCTTGTGTCTCTTTCCTGAGTATATAGGCTTATGGACGGTCCGGTGCTGATTTGAATTTGACACATCAGTGCCTAACATTATCATAAGCTAAAGTAACCATATGCCATCATGTATATTGAAGCCCTTTCTCGAAAATATCAATTTCAGGGGAGATATACTTGTTGGTATATTATTTCTACTTTTGTCCCATTTTAACAGTACGATGATTTGTTATTTTTGATTTTATAATGATCCTATTCTTTATATTGTGTTGTTAAGGGTTTTGAAAGATCACCCTTCTTCTTGATGCTTACTCAATTAAATAAAATTTTCTGCTTCTCAGATGGAAAGACCCACTCTAATAGAAATTGCATTCTTTTAGGTGGGGGCAAACCGGGGGCAAACCCAGGTTGCTAGTGGACGAAAATTCTGAAAATTGTTGCAAACATATAGTGAATATGTTTTTAAAAGAAATTAATCTACAAAACACTCTCACCCCACCTAAGTGTGCTTATTGACGGTCTAGTGCTGATCAGAACTTGACCTTTCAGCACTTAACATTATCATAAGCTAAAGTACCATTTGCCACCATGTATTGAAGTCCTTTCTTCAGATTATTCAATTGTATCAAAGGCATATTTGGTGGTATACATGCTAGAAGTTTAGAAGTCTTTATTTTTTTTTAAGTCCACTTTCAGAGTTTGTGGTTCATGGTTTCCTTAATTTGTCTCTCTCTCCTTATCTTTCTGCTGAGGACTTTAGAAGATGTTCCTTGCTTTCTCTTTTAGTTTCCTTGGATTTTGAATTAATTTTAATTATTTGCACAAATAAAAAAGGATTATCTTTACTGGAAATTGCAATCTTCAGATGGTGAGACTCAATCCAGCTTCTTGATCAGGGGACTTTAGGAAATTATTGTACATATACAATGAGTGTGATTATTATTTCTAAAGGAGGTGAAAAAGCTGAAGATCTCGATCAAACTCTCATCCCCTCATCCACCAATACCTTTCTCGAATTCATGAATATGCTTGTTGATGATCTTGCGCTGATTTGAATGAGAGACATTGACACTTACATTATCATGAAGGACATGTTGGCACCATGTATTTGGAAGCCTCTTGAAATTTTCAATTCAAAGGCAGATAAACTTGGTGTCCTACATTTTGGGTTTAAAAATCCTAATTAAAAGATCATGTTGTTTATGATTCTTTAAGTTCTTTTTATCCTTATCCTCTTGTCAAGTGATTTGCAAGGTACTGTTATCTTCTTGTTTCATTCTCCTCGATGTATTATGAGCGAATCTTCAATTCAGGGTCGCTCATCCACTTCCGAATCTCCTCGGAAGCTCGTCCATTCACCCGCTTTCTATATTTTTTTTTAATTAAAAAATTCTAGATAGTGCAACATTCATGTGGTGGGGCTCAGCCCTGAACATAAGTCAAGAAATCATTGATATGTTCACATTCATGTGTCGACCCAAGGTGAAGCCTTTAATAGGAAATGTGATGTAATATAGGGCTTACTAATGTCAGAATAAGAGTGTTGCTGACTCTAGCAAAGTAATGCTCCAGAAAGGCCAATAACTCCAAGATTACTCATGGATACTGGCAAAAAGAGTATGCATCAACTCACAAGTGTACCCTTCAAATAGATAGATTTGTTTCTAAGATGGCTTGGTGTAGGGACTGTGTTCTATATGGCACCGTTGCTGTGTGGCTGAAAAATAGCACATGGATGTTGCTGATTTTCTTACAGAGGGGTATCTGTTTGTATATGAAGGTGAAGACAGTGAAGATTACCTTGTGTACATAGTCTTACAACAAATTAGGTCCTGCGCTATGCTAGAAAGGAAAAGGTGCCATGTGCCTAATGCTATATTGATAGAATGTTAACAATCTTTAAAACCTTATGGCAGGAAGACTCGTGGTATGGGAGCTGCCCGTAAGCTGAAGACCCACAGAAGGAACCAGAGGTGGGCTGACAAAGCATATAAGAAAAGTCACCTTGGTAATGAATGGAAGAAGCCTTTTGCTGGCTCTTCTCATGCCAAAGGGATTGTTTTGGAGAAAATGTGAGCAAAATTCACATGCCTTCACATTCCTTTCTTCTGAAATCATGGTTTATCACATAACTCACTGCTTTATCTGCAGAGGCATTGAGGCGAAGCAGCCAAATTCTGCCATCCGGAAGTGTGCTCGAGTTCAGTTGATTAAAAATGGGAAGAAGATTGCTGCCTTTGTCCCCAATGATGGTTGCTTAAATTACATTGAGGAAAATGCAAGTTTTCTTCTCTCTCTCCCTCTCTATCTCTATCTCTAAGGTTCTAGTTCAAATTGTGATGAGCTGTCTTATGTGTTCTTTGACCGTTGACAAATGTATTGATTCTGTGTGCAGGATGAAGTGCTCATTGCAGGATTTGGTCGTAAGGGGCATGCAGTTGGAGATATTCCTGGAGTCAGGTTTAAGGTTGTTAAGGTCTCAGGTGTGTCTCTGTTGGCTCTCTTCAAGGAGAAGAAGGAGAAACCTAGATCTTAGGTTACCGGGTCTTGACTATTGACTACACATGCAAGGTGCTAGACGATTTTGGAGAATCATTTGTTGCTTTATTCTTTGTTATTGGAGGCAGTGATGTTTTTTGATCTTGATAATTGCATTGTTAAAGAGAATTTTTGAGCTCTTAGGTTTCTTGTAATCAAAGTGAGATTTTGAACCCATCATGATGTTTTGCTAAGCCACGATTTTACGCTTCTTGATTCAAATAGGCCTCTTATAGTGTTCCAATCCGAATTGGTCCTGGAATATAATCACTTCTAAACAGGTGATTCTAGAAGTACTTCTGTGGAACAAGATGGTTAACCTGGAACAGTGTGGAATTGATGTATCTCCAATTGCTTGCAACCAGTGCTGCATTCTCGGTGGTTTGACTGAGTTGCTATATGTTACAGTTCTCAGGAAGCATTTGCTGGAGTTTGTGTTATCTAATTATTCTGTATGTCTTTAATTGGAGATCTCCGTGCCAGGTGATGTTTGCAGGCTCAAAGTATGAACAGATTATTGATGAATTATCATTTTAAACAAAATTCTGCAGTTAGACTAGAGAAACTCCCATCAAAATTATGTATTTAGTCAAGATAATGCAAATCAAAGTGGATCTCAGTTTATTATATAAACAATGTCCCAATCCAAAGCCTAGAAAGATTGTTATGTCTTATTTTTATATAAACAAGTAATTTCTGAAATGTTCATAGTTCTTGTCAGACTTCTGCTCATTTAATATAAGCCATGTTGAATGAATAGGCTCCCTTTTTTGTGGTTTGTGGGGTGGGAAAGGTATTGGATGATGCGAGGAAAGGAGGGTAATGGAAGAAAAGCCTACCTTTTGGACTCGGTGCTTCCAATTTTGTAGTGGGAGGCTTCCACATCACGATGTGAACATATATTGCTTCTTTGAGAAAGTGTGAATCTATTGTGGGCGGGTGGCTTTGGTGGGCTAATGATCCTTTAACTACAAGTCTGTTTCAACAAAAATTGGGAGAAGTATCAATGCCTTAACAGTAGCAAGTCTGCCGATCACCACATTGTAGGGTGGCTGGGCAGTCCACATAATTTTCAAGATTAGGAAGAGTTGGATCGAATTTAGGTATGCAAGCCTTATAGAGAGTATAATGATGTATAGGATTTCTTGCATTCCTCGAGAAAAACTACATTCAGTGACTCAGCCTATGATCAACTGATACGATCCCATCACCATTTTTATCTTGGACGAGGTGAAGATATGATATTTTCGTTTCCTCTTTCCTTGCTTAATAGGCTGTCTTTAGTCCTTCTAACCTTCTTGTACCAGTATATTTTTTTTCCAATAATAAAATTGGGTGGCTTCTAGCCTCCCCTTCCATAAAAATAGAAAAGCTCCTTCAAACATCACAGTGAAAGAAATTAATTTGATATTAGTTTCTTGACAAAGTAAGACAGCTTATTTTGAGAAACTCTGAGCTTGCTGGTATGTGAGGATGTTAGGTTCACGTTTAGGTAACACCTGCTGCAAACTTCTTGTCCAAAAGAAAACGCTCTTAAATGAAAAAAGAAATCTTCAGAAGAGAATGACAATCTGTGCAAAAACAGTCATCAAGCCATTTGGTTGTTTATCTGTTGGTGTAATCGATGCAATGGCGGGCACAATTTATCTGCAAGTTTAGATATAAAAACCAAGCCTGGTGACCATCAACAACCAATGAAGAATGAAGTTAGGAGGAAAAAGCTGCAACTTTATGGCAGAAGAATGTGATCGTTTGAGAGTGTACAGGTTCTTGCAATAGTTCACTGAAGGCGTAGATATTTCGGTAAGCAGAACAAAGCTTCTTTTGTTACATTTGCGCTTTCTGTGAATCCAGTAGAACCAGGGCTAAAGTACAGCGCTTCAGCGGATGTCATCTGCCACCTAAGCCTCTTGTTCTAAACACTTTCAGCTGCAGCTTGTAACTTATTCTACTGCCAAATACAATGTTTGTTCATTAGTACAATGCATGAGGCCTGATGGATTCTCATTTCTAAGCCATGGTATGTACCTGTTGTTTGGCTTTTACCCTTTTTTTTTTTTTTTAAATGCATGACATATCTGAATGAAAAGAGAACATGAATATATATATATATATACATTTTAAAGTACAGCATGACTCAGTATCAAAACAGACTAATACGAGCAACATTTTGAATTAAGTAGATCAGTTTTAAGCAATTAATTTTGAAGCTTATTATAGAAAGAAAGAGTTCTACAGCTTTAGCTTCTAAAACTCAAGACTAACGTTTAATATCATCCTCTCTCTCTCTCTCTCTCTCTCTCTCTCTCTCACACACACACACACACACACACACACACATACAGAAAAAAGAAAAGAAAAAGAAAGAAAAATGACGCAGTTGAAAAAGTATAAACAAAGAACTGTATCAGCAGGGATATGAACTTGTTCATATCCTGACTTGTTCTCAGCATACTACGAATTTACTGCATGATGAGGATGTTCCCCATACATCTAACACTTGGTTATGCTACTTAGTCATCTTAAAACAGATTAAGATGCAGTTATTCATAAATGATATGCAGCAGTTTGAAATTTTCTGATTGTAAGTATTACAGTAAGTTGCTGCTAGCAGCGTCGAACTTTGGGCTCCCATTGACCATGAATCATTTACCATTGGCAGTTTGATTTTTCTGGAAGCATTTGCAGCAGCCGTCCATATTTCTCTAACTACACTACTTAGTAGAACAGTATATTGAGTAGGAGTTTCATGACATGCTTCGAAATGACAATCATCAAAGGCTGAGAGAATTTAAGTTCCTTCCGGTTCATATTTAGCACGTCTTTTGGATATTTGACATCTTAATATGCTGTTTTTTAGATAATATATTTTTTACTTTCAGATTGCAAAATATGGTGCTTGGTTGTGATACTCGATATCTAGAAATACCAGAAAGAAATGAATAGGAAAATTTAGTCAACAAGAGGCCTATATGTCGGCCATCGTGGCCATTGAACCAAATGAAGGGAGGTTTTTGGTACTCCATTGCAACAAATTACCTAAGCCCAAAACAAACTTAACTGTTAGAGAATGGAACAAGGTTATCACAGCTTTCCTCTTGCTTTATAATCCAAACGTTGGAGCACTTTTTATAAAGGCTAGACTTTGAGATTGAATGAGACACGTCAACTTTAAAAGATTCTTTCTGATATGGAATCAACCAGTTAAACCTCAAGCCTAGTATGGTTATGAAGGGTAATTCAATCTGAGCATGTAAAACCCTAAGATACTCTGTATTTAAGATATCTCGTTGGAACTAGTGCAAGAAATTTTGGCTTTCATATCCAAGTGGGAGATGTCGACAATTGTGGCCGCAAGGCCAAACAAATGGAGAATTTTGATGCTCCATTAAGAAATTACCCAAGTTTTTATATCCGTTGGAGTATGAATGGACTAAGATTATTGCAACTTCTCTCATGCTTCCAAATCCGAATGTTGGAGTGTTTCTATAAAGGCTAGACTTTGAGATCAGATGGGATACATCAATCCAAGAAGATCCTTTCTAATCCCTATCCACGTTCTAGTTAAGCAAGCTAAATCAATCCCGTCTCACAACATTGTTGAGGATCTTATCCTTCCAATTTTGCTGTCATCACTAACCTTGGATCATATATAAAACTTTTGGCATTTCGAGCTATGACAACATCGTAAGCTACAAACTTGTTATCTCTCTAATTTGCTGCAATATATTTTCTTTTATGTGTTTATAAGGCACATGCTCATATAACATAACTAAAATTCACTTGTAAGTAAGCTGCAGCATCATCCACTAGGTTCTTATTATTTCCTTTTATATTGAATTTATGAAACATACAGTCATACAAAAGCTACATTTATATTGTCAATCAGTAAAACAGGAACTACATGCACTCTTCAAATTGATTATCCTGCCTAAACTTTGCCATAGCCCATTGGTACACACAGTTCATGCATGTTTTATGAGAAAAAAAGGCAGTTCGTGAATGTTAATAAGGCTAAACCTTGTTAATAAGACCTTAAGGTGAGTTTGATCAGACTTGACCATAACACACTTAACTCTTTTTACTTTTAACTTCGGGCTTTGGATCTTAAACTTGACCACAACACTCTTAACCAAATTCATGCTATCTTGATGTACCATTAAGTTCGATCTCTACAGGTGCAAGCAACTGCAGTGACCAGGATTAGAGAGGAGAGTGTACCTTTAGTTGTAGGCACTGCAGTGGGCTTGGATATGGTGGTGTCTACTGTGCCGGCTGCTTGCATTGGAGGGAATATGTGGTGGTGGGTGGGAACTCCCATGGTCTGTAATTGCTGGTATTGGAAGTGATACAGTGGGTACATGGGCACGACTGCATTTGGACTCACCATGCCTCCTTGCCCTGGGTATGCTGATTGTTGCAACTGCCCCTGCACGTAGGGCCCCCTCCCGGCCGTGTGGCTTAGCTTCTGGGGTCAATTAAAAGATAAACTAAGTTTTGTACATCAAATTAAGGGTTCTCAGCCATATTAATGAGCCAATATTAATGAGCCAAGTGAGAAGTTACCGGGTTGTAGCCCATTCCTGCCGCATATGAGGGTGGATACCTGATCAACAGAAAAAAAAATTTGCATGTCGCCAAACATCATGAAAGTCCATCATACTATATAATTATAAATCAAAATAGACCTTTTTTTTTTTTTTTGCTAAAATGGATGATTCATGTATTTGTAGTATGGATATATTCAATAAAATTAGAAAATAAAAAAATTCAGAATGTTTTAGCCATAAATGAAATCACTCAATCTGAGATTCTATTTATGTTTTTAAATACATGTTTAACCTGAAGGCCCACATTGTCCAAATATCCTGTAGCAGAGGGCAAAAATGGACCTTTCCTTTGGGTGCACAATATAGTAGGGCCTCCCGAGAGCACCCATTAGGACAGCCATTATTATGTCCCAAGCGCCCCGGTTTTGAACCATGCCACCGTGGACAGGAGCCGGTCAGAAAACACACGTAATCAGCCAAAAAGCCATGCGGGGCGCCACAACCCTCTCCGGGTTTGTCGGGACCATAGACATGGCACATGCAAGCCCACTCTGCCCCCCCCTCACTCTTCACTCTTCCAGCTTTGGGATCCACGTGCTCCGCCCGACCCCTAGCGTACGGTCTCGACACCAGAGACAGAGAGTGAGAGAGAGGGGGGAAAAGAGAGAGGAGCCAGCGCCCACGGGAAAACTACTACTACTACCATTTAGAACACAGATAACGTGGGAACGCGGTTTTCTTCACCGAATGGAATCGTTTAAAGATATAATAATCGACAGCAGACATGTCTCATACCCGTAGGCGGCGGAGGAGAAGGGAGGGAAGCCGTGGAAGTGGGGGAAGGGAGATGGTGGCGGTGGCGTTCCCGATGAGTAGTACCATCGTGCCGGCGGTCGCGTTGACACCCCCCTCGATCCTTTCCATCAGAAAAATTTAAAGGAAAAGAAGTTAGTCTTAGTTATTTCCAAATAAGAGGAGGGGAAAGGGAGCGAAAGAGTGGACACCCGGCCGGTGGGAGGGGATGGCAGGATGAGAGGACTTGGCGCGGCGGGCTCCGAGCGATGCCAGGTTGCAATTGGCCCGTCGGCCGTTGATCACCGGCGTGGCGTCCTCGCATGCCTTCTTCGCTGCTTCAGCCTCCTTAAATGTCACCTGGTTAACGACATAGCTAACGAACTTATGACCTTAAAGTAAAAGAGAAGATCAAAGATTTTACCTGGAAGAAAGTTACTTAAAAATACGCAAAAAAAAACTCGAAATAACGACAGAGACAGAATGCTAAAACAATCGAAACGAAGCTCGGTAATTAATTATGGTTATCGGTTGCAGCTAGTAGTAGCTTATATGAGATCATAGAATTCAACTTACGAAACCATAGCCCTTCGATCGGCCGGTAACCTTGTCGAAGATGATGACGGCTTCAATGATCTCACCGTACTCGTCAAAGTGAGCCTTGAGGACGTCCTTGCTCGTCTCCCAAGCCAGCCCACCTACGAACACTTTGGTCAGCGCAGTGTCCTCCAACTGCTGCCCCATCTCTTCTCCCTTCTTCATCTCTATCTCTCTTCTCTAAAGATAGGTGCAGAAGATGCAGTATAGGGAGTAAGATCCTGGTTTGCGAGAAGGGAGTGGGGAAGGGATCAGTGAGGCGTGAGCTATATAAGGAGGGAGGGGCTCGGGTCAGAGACAAGGGTGCTATTTTCCCGGCTAAGGAAGCGTACATATAATAATAAAGCAAAAGGGGGCTCTTGATGGAACCAGGAGGGAGGAAAGACAGATGGGAGGGACAGCTGGGCTTTGTCGTTCTTTGTCCTTGTTTATATATTAATCGTGATCTCCTTCTTCTGAATGGTTTAACGGTCGTCATTATGATCTGTGAGGGCCTCGCCAAATGAGTAGTACACCCCTCCTGGCATTGCAAAAGGCAATTAAAATGATCTTACGGGTGCTTGATTACGTTAACCTATGTATCCGTAATGAAAATTTTTATGAAGATTACCGTCGAGCTGCTAATATGTTGCAACCAATAGCAGCTATAAAATAAACCGATGAATTAATTACTTAAAATAAATATAAATATATTTATAAAAATCAAAAGATAAAAATTAAAATATTACTGTAGAAGCTATAGAGTAGAATTTGATTGTGTAGATCCAATATGATTAGTCATATAGTTTGTCATTCAGCTTACTCTTAATTTTTTTATAGGTATTATTTGATATTGTTGTTATTTATTTGAATGAAATAATATTTTCAATTCAAATTTATGTGAGATTGAAACAGTATTTTCCATCATATATATGGATGGTGACTTGAGTATATAACTGCTGTTATTCTTATTCTTTGTTATAATAACCAATAATGAACTGGCTTTTTATTCTACAAACAGCAGCAAAATCAAATAATGCTGGATGGCAAATGACTGCTTTTTGTTGGAATGTAATAACTTGAAACAACCGTGATAGCAGATAATATTTTACGACCAAATTTCTAATCCCCGGTAGAGATGGGCGAGGAGCAGTGGTTGCATTAATTTATTAAAATAATAATACGTAACGGTTTCGAGGGGGCCGTTATTTCATGATAACAGAGCATGCACTAATTCGTCATTTCCGCTCTTCTAATTTAATAAAAAAGAGCTGAAATCTCGTACCAAAAAATAATTAAGAAAAAGAACTGAATCAACCTCAGATCTGAGCACCGATTGCACATTGGACGCTGCGGACACGTGGGGTCAGGTGCGCTGTGTCCGCGTGTTCCGGCGAGCGGTGCAACCATGCCGTACCTACCGGTCCTGCGATCGCCTTGTAGATTTCTTTTATCCTTCGAACGAGGCCTGGGCTTTGGCCGTCTTGGCGGCAGGTGGATAAATCTCCGCCGCTTTTGGTGGCTACCAACGTGGCTTCCAGCCTTTGCCTTTTAAAACGAGGCTCCGTTTGTGGTGGGTACCACTTAGCTGTCTTTTATATCAGACGGATATGAATACATACCATAAAATTTAAAAATAAAATATTTTGAAATACCAGATGTAACTTTTTATCTCCAGCTCACAGAATATTATCCGAATGACTGACTACATAAGCAGCCATCCAGTTTGCGGCCTCATTAGCTTCACTACTTAACGGTTTTAATTCATATTTAAAAGGCTGAATACTATTTTCATATATTTCATCAATGATAAATTTATTTTTTTAATGAAAAGAATATATATTTTTTTGTGTTAAAATAAAGTGGCACTTTCCTACCATCATTTACTTCAGAATAATTTTTTTTTTTTTGCTGAAACAGTTGATTCATACAATAATAGCACAGATACATTCAAAAATGTCAAAAAAACAACAAGTTCCAAACGGCATTAGACAACTCCTTCTCTTCAACATAAATGTTATTTTCAGAATGATTGCACACGTATGAGATCACTCTATGGTTTCGTTGGCTTCTCCATATATGTGCTTAGCTGAAATGCCACGTTGCCACAAACTATGGTCTCATCCATCCATAGGTGCCTCTTTAAAACCGGCCAATAACCATAGTTGAGTCATTCTGAAGCAATACATCTCCGGCCTGCAGCCAACACCCCCTAACAATTGCTGAACATCGGCAGCAGGGAGGGGATAATAACGTGACATCACTCCAGGCACACTGTTCAAGGAGAGGCGTGAAAGAACGAGAAGCAAGGACCAACAGCTGGGACTGTGAGTAGGCCACATAGAGACACAACGCAAAACGCCATTAGCTTTTGACGTCTTGCATCCAGCGGTCTTGATGAGACTTCATGATATGCATGGGGCTTTCAAGACCTATGCTTGTAATGCTTCATAATATCCAACTCCGACGCATGCCCCCTTCTAATATCAATCACCGCCTTGTACAAGGGATGGGTAATCGACATGAGAAAACAGCGTGTGGCTACTTCCAATAATGTGGTCTCTCTGTCTTGATCTAGACGTGTTATTTTTGTTGGATGATCATTTGCAGTGTTACGGTACAGGGAGTAGCCAGGAAGCTGGATTGCCATTTGGCTTGGAGAAGTTCATTCAACATTATTTAACACACTCATGGCTTTTCCTCATGAGGAGGCATAACTGTTGGTAATGAAGAGAATAAGAAACACGCCGTATTCATACAACCCCACAGCCTTGCTTCTTCTCTGTTTGTTATGTTAAAAAAAAGGAAAAAAGACCCTTTTTTGATAAATTTATGCAGGTTCAAACACTTGAGGATGTATCACCCATGCCTTGCCCAGTTTGTATTTCAATAGTTGGTTGATTTGTTAATATCATGTCACAGATGATATAGTGTCAAAGAGAAAAATATTTTTTATTAGGTTTTAAATTTCAATAAAAAAGAAATCTTGTGAGATTGGGCTGGATTTCTGATTGGATCATAGATTATAAGGTCTATTTAAGCAACCCTCATATCAACCAAATCCCTCTCCAGTCCAAATTTTATGGAAAAAAAAAATCTCCATAGTTTATAGATTTTTTTTTTCGCCTACATTCCAAAAGATCCGTAGATGGAATTTCAGCCTAACTGGGCAAATTAATTAGCCTAGTTTCCATAGAAAATCGAACTTAATTCTGCTGGATTTTTCAAACAAGCTCTTAAAATTTGATTAGCCTCTTGATATGTTGTTATGCATTGGTCATGGGAATCTGAGCTAGTAAGAGGACCCATGCCCTTCGAAGGTAAACCACTTGTTCAGAACTAATGCGATTATTAAATAATTGTAACATATATATGTCTTGTTTGTTGATGAGACTAAGATCCATCTTTCAGTTCAAGAACTCCAATTATGAACATTACTACATGTTCATTATTAAGTTATTACCTAACAAAGTTTAATCTGGATGGTGACTAGAACGTTGTTTTCTTTAAACAAGAAGCAGAAACACCGGTACATCATAACTTAACGATTTAGTAAGATGTAATAAACAGTGGGGAAATGGCAATCACTCTTAGGGCTCGTTTGGTTCGCGGAAAAAGAAGGAGGAAAGTGTGGTCAACGGAAAAGTAATGAGATGCCTCTTGTTTGGTTGGAGTTTTCAAAGGAGAGAGAAGGGAAAGTTATATTCCCATGGGAATGTGATTCCCATATTTCATGGGAAAGTTACTTTCCCATGAGACGGGAATCACTCCATTTTTACTTTTTTCCAAAAAGTCCCTTCAGCATTAAAGAAGCATTAAAGAGGCATTAAAAACCTAATTTTTATTAAGGGCATAATAGGAATTATATATAACTTTCCTAGGAAAGTGGATGGCCAACCAAACATAAGCACCTTGGAAATTTGTCACTTTCCCATGGTCAACCAAACATGCCAAAAATACTTTCCTAGGCATTCTCTTCCTAGGAATTTGTTTCCTAGGAATCATATTCCTAGGAAGGAAAATGCTTTCCGCGAACCAAACGAGCCCTTAGTTTCAAAGGCTGACACCAGTTTGTTACTCGGTAAACGATGAACCTGGTGAAGGGAAAACTTCGCGCCGAGAATGCTTCCAAGGATGCTGCAATAAGTCGAAGCCATTAATCCATTCTACAACAGTCGCTGGTTTCCAATATGCCCGAGATCACGACTTCATTAAGTCCCAAGAGACCGTGAATAAGATGACTCGTAAAAATAGGAAGCATCAAGTTCCCAATAGCATCAGACTCATTAGCGGGATTTGATACGCCGTACCCACGAGAAGTTCACACGAACAAAAATTATATGGGGCGGCCGCTAGAGAAAAAAAAATTTGGAGCAGATCATAGATCTGTTCTGTTAATGGAGTCACAAACAAACTATTTTGCAAGTCAATACACATATTTAGATAAATCGATACGTAATTTCTAAAATATAGCAACCAATATCCAATACATGGTCAGATGATATATAGTCTAATTAGTCATATAGCAATCCAATACAAACTTTTAAGTAAATTAATATACAATCTTCAAAATACTATATTCACCAATACACAGTATATAGCTGATGATGTACACTAATCGACTTTATAGTATATACTCCAAACTTATCTGATATGCACCTAGTGATCCAATACTCATTTTTAGGTAAAACAATATACAGTTTTTTTAGAATATACTTTTAATCAGTACATGCTGACCGATATTCCATATCAAGCAATTAATTATCTCGTATTTATTTTTTTAAAATTACAAAATTGATGAACTCTATCAATAGTTGGAGTCTTATTCTTATTTGACTTTTGGATTTTCTTTTTATGATGGACGCTAGAAAAAATATAGTAAAATAAAAATTCTGTTCTATAAGATATTCTACGGTGCCCGCCCCATACAATTTTTATTCATTTCGCACCCTCACCATGATTCCTCCCCGGAGCTTTCTTGCAATCCCGTGTAACTCGATATTGCTTCTATATCCCTCTCCCCAACATAATATTGTCCTATACCCGAGTCATGGTAATAGGTGTCTCGATAATGATCGGTGAAACAAGAGCTCGGGGAAACAACGTTTCAGGAAATCGGCAATCCATTCACCGTGACTCTATCTGTAGTGACTGACTGTAGGTCAGGACCCGAGTGCCTCCAAATTGTAGCATATTTTTCACTAGATTTTCCTCCAGATTACAGAGCAATTTGTGAAAACGGAGTAGATATTCCAGTGGCCATCGAACCGATATTTTTTCCTCTCATCATACAAGCTCCTATGTTACTCCAATCCATGATCAATTATTCAGAGGCTTTGTTGAGCAGTGGCTCCCATCAAACACCAATGACCGAAATACCAATCTCCCCTTCCTCTTTGGAGCTTCAAACAGTCGTCCATGATATAGTATATTACTTTCTACCGAGGTCTTCCATGATACGGTATGTAACTTTCTAACATCCATAGTATGAGCCTACATCATTGCCTTCATCATCCAATTGGTCCGGTTTAAAAGGGACGCCAACACCACAGCATCAAAGAGAAGGTAAAAAGGTAAGGAACATATGACTGATTTAATCTGTGCGAATGAATGAATGAAGGTGTTCGAAGTGCTTTAAATTTTGTACCTAGAGCAATCCATCAGCCAATGTCGCTATGGGAGATCAATTATTATTTCGTGCGAAAGATATAACCTGAACCTCGGAGGGAGAACAGAGGTTGTATCTTTCACATGAAAGAAGGATTCACTATTAATTTATGCAACGGCTACTTCTATGCTGACGAACGAATGAATTCGAAATGCTTTGAAATCTGTGCAGGATGCGGTCTCCTGAAGATAACGTGAACAGGTGAGGAACATAAGACTGGCTTAATTAAGTCTCCAGGAAAGGACAACGATCTCGCCTTTGATTAAGCCTATCCTTGACACGCTGCAAATGGTGGCTCTCATCCGGCCCGGCTTGATGGGAAGGCCCAGATATCAATTCCATCAACCTAAGCGATTCCTTTCAGAGCTGAACCAAGCCCACAGATCAGTAACCGAGCCCACCCGACTTGAAAAAACCCAAGACCAAGCAGTGATCCTTTCGAACAAGAGGATCCCATCTCCTCGACGTAGTCAGCCCCATATCCATCCACCCAGCCGAGGCACCACCAATGCTTCCATCCATGGCTTTCTTCCCTCCATCCTCTCTCCCCTATCATCTCCTCCCTCTTATTCACACTCCAGAAAACACTACCTTCTTCAAATTAATGATTCGTCCATAAAGAGCAACTATAACGATGCAACAGCCTTCAATGAGCTCTGCTCCTCTCCATTCTCGAATCCAAGTCATCCCCTCCACTAAACCCTTCGAGCTTCCAAACCATTCCACCAAACCCCTCCATCACCACCATCCTCCCATCCGAGCCCAACCCACCTCCAACCAGGTCTCTTTCCCTATCCTCAACCTCACCCCCGGTGACGGCACCCCAACTTCATCCCACGATATCCACCTCCTCTCTCTCCTCCGCCAGCGGAAGACGGAGGAGGCGTATCAGGCCTACACCCGGTGCCCTCACCTCCCGAGCTCCACCTGCCTCAGCCGCCTCGTCGCCCAGCTCTCCTACCAGAATACTCCCGCCGCTTTCACCCGCGCCCAGGACCTCGTCCGCCGCCTTCGCGACGAGCGCCAGCTCCACCGCCTCGACGCAAACTCTCTCGGCCTCCTCGCCGCCGCCGCCGCCCGCTCCGGCGCCACCCTCTATGCCGTCTCGGTCGTCCGCACCATGCTCCGCTCCGGCTACCTTCCCCACGTCAAGGCCTGGAGCGCCGTCGTCAGCCGCCTCGCAGCCGCCCCCGACGACGGTCCCGCCGAGGCCCTCCGCCTGTTCGACGCCGTCCTCCGCCGCGTCCGTCGCATCCCTGGCGACGCCGCGGCCGACGCCCGCCCCGACACCGCCGCCTTCAATGCCGCCCTGAACGCTGCCGCTAACCTGGGGGATGTCCGGAGGTTCGCCCAGCTGTTCGACGGAATGCCCGAGTTCGGCGCTCAGCCCGACGTCCTGACGTACAACGTTCTCATCAAGATGCTCGCCAGAGCCGAGCGAAAGGACCTGCTGGTATTCGCTTTGGAACGCATTATCCAAAGAGCGCTGGTCCCTTGTATCACCACCTTGCATTCCCTCGTTGCAGCCTATGTGGGCTTCGGCGATCTCGAGACTGGCGAGAGGTTGGTGCAGGCGATGCGGGAAGGCCGGCGGGACCTTTGCTCAATACTCAGGGACTCGAATGCTGATGAACCAAGTGATAGAAGCGACAAGGAAGCTCATGCTCTTCTTGAAAAGCTCGTTGCTGTGAACTCAAATTCCGGTGATGCCAATGGCGATGATGATCTCTTGCCGTTGCTTCCCAAGACATACACACCTGACTCCAGAATCTACACTACGTTGATGAAAGGGTATATGAAAGATGGCCGCGTCGATGATGTTGTCCGCATGGTCCAGGCAATGCAGCAGGAGGCAGACCCCTCGAGCCACCCGGACCATGTCACATATACCACCGTTATCTCTGCACTTGTTAAGGTGGGCGCGATGGACCGGGCGCGCAGCGTGCTTGCTGAGATGGCCCGTGCCAGGGTGCCTGCCAACCGTATCACCTACAACGTGCTCCTCAAGGGCTACTGCCAGAAGCTGCAGCTGAACAAGGCGAAGGAGCTTGCACGCGAGATGTCTGAGAAGGCAGGCGTCGAGCCTAACGTTGTCTCATACAACATCCTTATTGATGGGTGCATACTGGTGGATGACAGTGCTGGTGCCCTGGCCTACTTCAATGAGATGCGGGAGCGTGGAATTGCACCTTCCAAGGTCAGCTACACGACTCTAATGAAGGCATTTGCGCTGTCGGGGCAGCCGAAGTTGGCACATAAGGTGTTCGATGAGATGGACAAAGACTCAAGGGTTAAGGTGGATAGGGTGGCTTGGAACATGCTGGTGGAGGGATATTGTAGATTGGGATTCGTAGAGGAAGCTAAGAAGCTTATGGAGAAAATGAAGGAGAGAGGCTGCCAACCTGATGTGGCCACTTATGGAAGCCTTGCTAATGGTATCGCGCTGGCCAGGAAGCCAGGGGAGGCTCTGTTATTGTGGAATGAAGTGAAGGAGAGGTGTAAGGCCTCGCCACCTCTTAGGCCAGATGAAGGGTTGCTGGATGCTTTGGCTGATGTGTGTGTGCGTGCGGCATTCTTCAAAAAGGCTCTGGAGATTGTGGCTTGCATGGAGGAGAATGGGATCTCACCCAACAAGACTAAGTACAAGAGGATATATGTGGAGTTGCATTCCAGGATGTTTACAAGCAAGCATGCTTCTCAGGCAAGGCAGGACAGGAGGAGGGAGAGGAAAAGGGCAGCCGAGGCCTTCAAGTTTTGGCTGGGCCTTCCAAATTCTTACTATGGAAGTGAATGGAGGCTTGAACCAGTTGATGAGGACGACTATGGAATTAGCTAATTCCGTTTCAACTCGGGTGCTGAGGGGCCATATATACATCAAGGAATGAGGACTGCCTCCAAATTTAGTGTTCAACATCTCAAACCTGATGGAATACCATCAAGATTGTCTGTGGTTGACTTCCTTCTCTTGGAAACTGGTTTCTGTGCGATAAGAAAATGCAAGAGAAGAGGAGATGGCGAGTCAATTGGCGACCTGAAAAATAAGACTTTTTTGGTACGTAGGTTGCTTATGTACCTTACTGATTTATGAGTGTATCAAAAAATGGTAATATACGGTACTTGTAGTTGTAATTTATCTGCCCTCTTCTGATAAATTGTCATGCATGAGATAGGGCAATCTTTAACCTGTTAATCTGTCAAGGGTCTGATACATGTGACTGGGTCAGTCTAAATGGTCCTCGGGTTGATGCAACGACCTTATTTTGTTTATGATGATGATGCAAATAAATTTAAATAGCATTAAGAAATCCTTGAATTTTCTTGTACAGTCATCTCTCTTTCTGGAACTACTATGTATGAAAATCTCTCAGTGGAGTCTGTTTACTGATGGCCTATTTGCCAAACTAAATACTTGAGCAGCATAGTGACATGAGAGAATTTATGTTAATCCTCTCAAAAAAGGAAAAGAAATTTTTGTATTTGATAATCCTGGTCCTTAAAAATGTAATCTAAACCGGTAGGACTGGTTCTAAGAACTTAGCTGAGGCTTGCGACATAGCAATCCATGAGTGGCAGCTAACTGGATTTAAACTATCCTTCGACTTATCCTTAAGTTTTATCGACACTTTGCTTCCTTGGTTTGAGAAACAATATTCAACATGTATTTTATGATTTTGCATTTTGAAAATTAAAAAGAAAAAAAAGGGGATAGTTTTAGTGATTTTCATTTTTCCCCTCCATCCGTGCATTCAGTAACTATAGACGTTATTCATGCGTCCTGTAGCTCTATTAGTCCTCGAGTACTATAATCATAATTATAATCATCTAGCCTCTTCTCAACTATCTTAGGGTTGACTTTATGGATCCTCGTTCGTCTAGTATTCCTATCTAGGGACAGACACTATTATAGTAGCTCATATATGCCATAATTCCACCATCTATATTACTCTCGTGGCATCGAATCATCAATGCACTAACTTGAGAAGCAATTTTGGATCCTTCATCAAGACTTCTACTCATTCTTTGGGCTCAATTTGTGCCAAAAAAGTGGAAAAATAAAAATCCCATAAGTTCTTGTTCTCTATCAACCAAATATGAAATCAATCTAAATATGTCATGGCTAACTCTTGATTGCTTCATTAAACCAGAGTAAATATGTATACACACACGCACACCTGTATGTCTATATATATACATATACATACATGCATGCACGTACATATACATATATTATACATATACATGTACCTAAATACACACACAGAGACATATATATATATATATATATATATATATATATATATATATATATATATGTATGTATATGTATATATGTATGTATATGTATGTATATGTATATATGTATGTATATGTATGTATATGTATATATGTATGTATATAGATGTATATGTATATATGTATGTATGTATGTATGTACATATATATACGTACACACACACACATTACAAACATAAGTTGCTTGCCCTTTTTTGTTTGCTGCATAGTTTCTGATCTGTATGTTTATTGTGCTACATAATATGAGTGAACTCTGTACACACCCTGTCTGATATCCTCCTAAATCACTGCTTCTGTAACCTTCTATGTCTGGCTGAGTAACCTAACAAATAGTGCATTTGTGCAGTCATTCCAGTATTAGGACCTCTTGTGCCACATGTACTGAACAGCTAGAATCAATATATTATTTTTTTCTCTCACAATATTCCTAAAGCTGATCTCAGACAGGGATGAAGGCAACAGTTCGGTGTTGGTTTGTTAAATACTAATGAAGCAGAGATGCGATCTGATATGAAATTTTCAATATATTTTGGGGAATCGTGTGGACATTTAAATAAGGTAAGAGATGAGCAAGGGTATCCTCTGAAAACAAGACGCCAATGGTGCTTGTCTTGCATTAAAATTCAAAGTCAGATCGTTTTCGTGCAGATTTCATGGATGTGAAGCTGAATTTTTTAATTAATGTAGGGATACGACCTGACTTGCCCAATAATCTAGATCTAGATTTGTAACACTGTAGTCAACCTCCAATAGTCTGGTTGAACTTCAGTTGACAACAAATATCCTATGTATACTAACTTTAACATTCACATGGCATGTTTAGACAATAAATGTACCACCATTAGCAATCTAGCATCCCATCATCAACATGTTTGTATCATTTTGATTATTGGCCTGTTTTCACAATCTAGCAACTGAATCAATCAACAAGTGCACCAATATGCCAATTCCTTGAGAGACAGACACAATCTTATCTAATCTGAGATGGGTATATCCGTCAGTATATAACCCATCAAAGTTCTACAATATTTTTTGACAAGCACTCAACCTGACTGTATATAGATCAAGGCATAATCTATCAAAATATGACAATTTTGTGACGACGCTCTAATTGACATTAACCTGTATGAATTGGTTCCATTTTTCTGAACACAGTACAGAGAAGAGAGGATGCTATAATGAAGCTCAAATGGCAGTAAGACCTGTCATGATCATTATATGGTTCAAGTTTAGTGCAATCAAGAAGAAACCTTTCAATGTTCTCAAATGTCGTTTTTTGTTCAAAAAGATAGTACAATATGCACCAAGCACAAGAAATACCATTAGAAAATATGACGACACATACCTCAAGCATGCAGCAGTATTTACAGATCTTTCCCCTGTGATGTTATATATCTGTCTATATCTAACATTGACAAAAATGAAACACTTGCATTATCAAACGTACAGAAAAAAAGTTCTATACGTTCAACCAAATAAGTGGAGTCAGCAGTCTTATATTTGGACCATACAAAAAAAAAGAGAGCAAATTTAGTGAACTGCTCCTGCATTTTGGACCAAACTTTAAGGATGAACAACATATAATTGTGTAAAGACTTTCCAAAATCTCATGTAATCGTTAGCATTTTGACCTTGTTGTCTGATTATGCGAGTAAGATGAAGACAAGACCTGGAAGAGATGGATCTTACTTGTATAGTTGCTACTTGAAAATTTTCAAGGTAGGATTTTTATTTTTCTCCCAGTATCCATATTAGACTTATATGAATTGCCATGGACAGAGTACAATGCAATAAAAATGACATTTGTTCAATTGTTTGTGACACCATAGAAAGGTGGCAGATGATCCATGTATTATAAGGCTGTTACTGTGAGGCCATATGCCATGCAAGTCCAACGCATCACATGTAACAAATAAAAAATCATGGATATGAAAGAAATAATATTTAGAGTATCCCCTGCTCTTGCCAAGACTTTTTAGTAATTTTTTTTTTTTTGACTCACACTAATCGTGCATAAGTACAGCCAATAAGATCAAAAAAGAAAAGATTGTGCATTTCTTATACCTCAAAAGACTATCATTTCAGTTCCTATGAAATGCATTTCTCTTATCCATAAACGTATCTATGTATTGCACTCTCAAGCTGATTCTACCTGCCAAGCTGTGTTTCTCCTGATAAAAAAGAAATGTTATGACAATATTCCTCGCCTGAATTTAGATAAGCAAATATCTCTCACATGTTGTGCAATCAGAATAGAGAAATACTAATGGTTTAAGGAGAAGATCACTCCAAAAGCTTATAGTTTTGCAACTTGGTGCCTTCATGAATATCTCAAACTGCAAATATGATTCATATTTTCTTTAAAACTACAATGAATATAAGTAAAGTTTATTAAGCATAGATTGAGTAAGGTCTATTATTAAATCCATTCCTTAAGCACATATAATATCAGGTTAGATTGTGTACATTTGTATTTGACTCTTGTTAGACTTAATTCAAAAGAAAGATTACATTAGTCACCCATACCTGACCCATGGATGTACAGGTTTGGGTTAAGTACATGTCTGCAGGTCCTAGTGATGTACTAATCCAACTCGACCAAAAGCACCAAGGTTGAGACTATTGATAATTTCGTTTTTTGCATGGCTCTTAACCTAGCAGGGAATTATGAATTTGGCATATCATGCTACAATCGAGGAATTTTAGGTAATGGTAGAAAGTAGATGGTACACTCGAAAGACACAACTTTTCTCATTCCTTTCTTTTAATTTGTTTAATTCTTCTTTTGCATCAACCAATTGACCTAGCGGTGTGATCTGAGTCATTTGCTCATTGGCACCCAAAACAAAAGAAGCATCTATCCACTCTCTTCAAAGTTAGCAATAAAGGTGAAAATTTTGTCGCCAACGGCTATTAAGTATCAACACTTGTGGTTCTTTTGCACGTTGAGCATGAGCAAATGTTACTGTCATAACTCTTAATTCTGTATAAGTACTTAAGATCTTTTTAGCGAATAACTAATGTAGAACTAAAAGTCTAAACATATGCCTGCATGGGTTTCTTCGACGAATAACCGATATAGGACTAAACACACGCCCGCGCGGATCCTCACATGCTCCCTCCGTTCAAGTCCTGACATTCTTATCAGGTTAAGCGTTCAAATTCATTCAAATCTAATCACAAATACCATAATAGGCCCAGCTCAGCTATAATGAAGCCGTGCTGTAGTGTCCCCTAATCTATATAGGCTATGGGCTGAACTCGCTCTAATATCATTTGTCATAACCCAAAATTTTATCCAAAATAGCTAGTCGGAAAGTATTTTTTGGGTTTTTTAGTCTTGTATAAATACTCAAGATCTTCTCGACGAATAACTGATATGGGACTAAACACAGATCCGCGCAGAGAATACTCACCTGCCAATTCAATGACTTGGATTCCAAGCGCGGTCCATGTTTGGCTGGTCATATATGGTAGTTGTCGGTCGCAGGAAAGTTGTTAATATTTAATAACATGTTGTTATTCCAAAGTTTGATGAATAGTCAAAAAGATGCGTGTGTTATACCACAAACCCGGTGAGCATAGAATTATAAGGCTCTCTTTTTTTGTTTCTTTTTTTTTTCTTTTTTTCTGGGCATATGCCAAAAGCCGCACCCCCCTCCCTTTTTTTGGTGAAAAATAGAAAGAAAGGGGGAGGGGCAGAGCCCCACCTGCATAGCAGCCCCCACTAGCCCCCCCTTTCATCAGAGAATGTTCAATGCAGGTCGCAAGTTTCCGCGTGCCCTTCCCAATCCGTGGAAAACTCCACTAGGCCATCCACGTGTGAGTACGTAACCCAGCGCCACCTTAGTACTAATGGAAGGAAAGTATATCCACACAGAGCCATCTGAGCGTGGGACAAGCAGTCCCCTGATTTAATCGATGCCCGCGCATTTCGAATCCGAACAACTCGGATGGAGTCCAAGCTCTCTTACCACTAAGCTACCATCTTGGTGGCAAATCCCCTTTTAATGCACCTTTATTGCTATTGAGAAGGAGAAGAGCTGAGCTTGTAAAATCCATTGTTAAACACACATATGCAGTGGATGGTGTAGGTGACTATCAAAATGCTCTATGCAATCAATTGGCAAGTTGCTATGTGACATAAAAAAGCAAATTACTCATGGTTAAGGTAGTGGCGTTGCCACATTTGTGGATTTCAAAAGCATACTTGTTGGTCCAAATGTTCGACATTTTTCTAGACAAAAGTCGCTTGCTAACTAAGTAACTATTACTTTCCTCAAGTTGCACCGGACATTTGCCACGCTTACATGTCAACAAATGCAGGCATCATTGATTCAATTGAAGGCATCAACATGATGCCATCATCTTGGTTGGTGCAGGCCACGCATCCATATAAAGTTATCTCCACTTCTTGCAGATTTATAAGTTCTTGGTGTTGGATATGATACTTTAATTTCACTGATCATTTACTTGTTAAATTTTCTTGACATTAGACATTTTATTCTACACACACACACACACACAAAATCTGCTATAAGACTCATATCGAGGGTAGACAAAGGTACATACAAAGCTATAAGTTGCACCTCATTGATGTGGGTTCCCAATCCAGTTCTTGCGAGCCCATAGACTTTAACAGGGTGAGGTGTGGTTCCTTGCAGCATCTAGTTGACGGAACAACTCTTGCTAGTTTAAGATGTTCCTAGTGACTTGTGAAGCCTAATAAATTAGCAATTTTAGTTGGACATGGACGCATCATTAAAAATGACAAAAAAGCATTGTTCTCAGTGAATGCTTGGGCCATCCATTCACAAATCTGATTAAATATTTAACTCGGAATATTCGACCAATACAATGTTACGTGATCAACTCAATTCAGGAGGTTCTCTTCTTTCTATTTACGTCCTCTCAACTTTCCAAAAGACAAATGGCGACATCTTTGAAGTAAATAGATGAAAACCTTATTTAATAAATGCCCACGAGACAGAGGGCTAGATTGATTGCATGTCTAATATGGAACTACTTTATGAACATTGAGGCGGTCTGAACCGAGCCGGTCCGTGACTCGCTCTAGACTAAGGCGGTGCGGCGTCCACCCCATCCTTACTCAAAAACTCCCTTCCTCCCCTTTCCTGCAACGAAACAAGCAAGGAATCTACCTCCAATTACAACGAAAACAGGGGAATCCAAGTCCGAATCGAAGAGAAGAACGAGAAGAAAGAAAGGAAAAGAAAGTCCCCCTCGATCGTAGACTCGTCGTTGATCTCATCAGGTTTATAGGATTCACAAGGACCCTTTCTTGATCCCTCCCCCTCCCCCGCCCCCCCAAAAAAAACCCCGATCCCCGATGATTCTATCGGCCTAAAAGCAACAATTTCCCTCGATTCTTCTCCCAATTTCGGTATTCGATCGAAGCTGCACTCGGAACCCTTTAATCTAATATATTTTATACAGGTTTTGATTCTTCTTTTTTGGAGTTTTGTTCTTTTCTTTTCTTTGTTTTTGATATTATCATCATCTTTGGAAGGCGCTATGGATCGGGGACGGAAGCGGGCGGAGGCCGGCGAGCAGATGCCGGCCGACAAGCGGGCCTGCAGTTCGGCGGAGTACCGGCCGGGCTCCTCCTCTCTCGCGTCGGCGCCGCCTTCGGCGGCGGGCGCGGCCGCGGTGGCGTCATCCTCCGAACCGGCGGAATGCGACATGGAGTCGTCCTCCTCCGGGCGGTCCGACCGGGCTGGAGACTCGGCGTACGGTTCCTGCGATTCCGACGATGAGCCGGATCACGGCCGCGGAGGGTTCGACGGCCCCTCGCGGTGCGGGGCGAGCAAGGCGAAGTTCCAGAGGATCTTCGCGAGCCTTGAGGACGATGCTGGGCCAGGGGCGCAGCTCGCCGCGCTCACCGAACTTTGCGAGGTCCTGTCCTTCTGCATGGAGGATTCGATCGGTTATTTCCCGATGGAGACGTCGATCCCGGTGCTTGTAAGGCTGGCCGGCCACGAGACCAGCCCCGATGTCATGCTCCTCGCCATCCGGGCGCTCACCTACCTCTGCGATGTGATGCCGAGATCGGCCGATGCTCTTGTTAGGCATGGAGCGCTTCCTGTCCTCTGTGGAAAGTTATTGGCGTTTGACTACTTGGATGTCGCCGAGCAGGTTTGGGTCGATCATGGATTTTTCTTAATGCCGTTTCTTGGCCTTTTGCAATTCTAATTCTTATGTCTATTTAGTGTTTGCAAGCACTGGAGAAGATATCTCGGAAACAACCAGTTCCATGCTTGCAAGCGGGGACAATTATGGCGGTCTTGAGTTACATCGATTTCTTTTCGACAAGCATTCAGGTAAGAATTCTCCCCATCAAGGTGGCGTGGATTAAAGTGGGACAAATAAATCAAATACTGCTTCTCTTCAGTATAGTTTGGACATTTTATGTGACTGATATGTTGGATAATTGTCTCTGTTTTACATAACAGAGAGTTGCACTCTCCACTGTAGCAAACATCTGCAAGAAACTTCCTTTAGATTGCTCTTCTCTTGTCATGGAGTCTGTTCCTACTTTGTGCAATCTTCTTCAATACGAGGACCGGAAGGTATCTATTTTTCATGTCTATTTTTTTTAACAATTTTAAGAATTTTGGCTTTGATTGTTTGTATTTGTTGATCGCTCAGTTATTTCCTCTGACTGTTTGTCGGTTTTGCAAATGGCAGCTCGTGGAAACTGTTGCTACATGCTTGATAAGGATTGCTGATTCTTTCAGCCATTCTCCGGGGTTGCTGGATGAACTGTGCAAACATGGGGTGATTCATAAGTCTGTGCGTTTAATAGCTATTGATGGTCGGATGTCACTGAGTCAATCAACATATACTGTATGTTATGATAAAATTCTCATGCTGCAATCACTTGTTATGGTTGTTACTGTTTTGTTTTCTTTGTGCTTCCTCCAGAAGACGTATTGATTTATCTCCTACACCTGCAGGGCTTGATCAGTCTTCTCACCAAGCTCGCCAGTAGTTCCCTTGTAGCAGTCAGGACTCTATTTGAACTGAATATAAGCAGCACATTGAGGAGCATTCTAATGGCTTCTGACCTCTCGCATGGCACTCCTTACTCACCTTTTGAAGATGTACAATCCAATCAGGTTTTCATGCTTTACCACTTCAACAAGAATCCAAATTTGCTTATTAACAAGATTGCTCAACACTGTTATATGGAGATTCTGGTCACCTAATGCACTTTTGAAAATCCAACAATGACTAGATGTTGAGTAGACCTAAGACCAATTCAAATCTCCTGCTTAAGCTCCCAGTAATTTTATATATCTAATTCAGTTCCATACAAAACAGCTGAAAACTAAAATATGCACCTAGAGATTAAAATTTGAGTATGCTCGGCACAAGAATGAAGTACTTTCTCTTGTCACATTAATATGGAAACTGAAATATATCAATTAGCAATACATGATCTACTAAGAAGTCTAGCAAAGGAATAAATAACCCATGAAATTTTGCGAAGAAACAACAGCATATCTATTCAACATATACTTCTTAATTTAATTAGCAATCATTTCTTGCAAACATGGAATGGAAACAAACAATTTAAAATATGTCAACACTCATCGACAGGTATTAATCTGATAAATAATCTATGTATTCGAGTTTATAATCACCAAAAAATGATGTTCAAAGTATTGGAATTGATTTTGAACTTGTCAGGCCATTGCAACTAAAGTGATGGAGATGGAAATTACACTTATTTCTGAGTTTAGCATTAGCCTTGATTTAACCAGAGAGAGATGGAGAGAGAGAGAGAGAAGGAAAAGGGCAGATGAGGAGCATACATAAAAAACAGAAGAATGGAGAGTACACATGAAAAAAAGGAAATGCTGTAAAGAAAGGGAAGAAAACAAAAAGAAGAAAATCCATAGGATGAAGAAGGGGAAGAATCAGAAGAACTGCACTAGTATATAGGGGAAAAATAGAAAGAGTACATATTTGTTTTGACTAGAAATGAAAAAAGAAAAAGAAAAATGTAAAAGAGGAGAAAATAAATAAGAAAAGTAATAGAATGGAAAAAGGAAAATTTGAAAAAAAATGGGATGCAGTAAAATTTTTTGGGAAGAATGAGATCTGGAGAAGGAAAAGAAAAGTGAAAAAAATACAAGGGCTGAATTTTTCAAAAAGGGAGAAGAAGGTGGTCACCCATTTGGCGAGTCACCCATGAGCTTGCTTGAACCTTCTAGGGTCACTTAATTGGATCAAATACTAAGCTGCCCTTGATGAATGAGCTTGAGCTATTGTTTTTTATGCTTAGTCCAGAGATGGTCAAGTTTAGGTTTTGTTGGCTAGACATGGAAGCTCGGGAAACTGGTTGGTAACCTATTGCATCAATGTATTTTTCATTTTTTAGGGTAGTAAATCCCCTTACCACTCTCTCCCCCTCTCTATGATTGGAGGCTCAAGGATTCTTAAGAGGGATGCTCCTGAAATGCTGAAGACAAATTGTGTGCGCGCGCATGCACATGCATGTGATATTCACAGAGAGTTATGATGGCGATAAAGGAACATGATATAAAAATTATGGGATGATAATCAAGGTGTTCACGGGGGACCAGGCTGTGTAGAATTCTACTTCTGCAACCACGTTTACTTTATAAGCATCATTTTGAAGACATGGACAAGTGAGGAGAGCTTAAAATGTTGTATGCACAACATACATGGAAGTGAGGAGTGTGGCCTACGACATTTATTGGACCTGTGGCGTACATTGATCCTTATGGTTGACATTGGAGGTTGTGATGTTGGAAGACTCTAGAAATTCTTGATCACTTAGTATTCCTGCCTGGTTTCCAGTTAACACTGCAAATGACAGGAATTCTGGACACAGATTTTAAGATAGTCTTCAGGTATAGAGCTGGCTTTTTTTCCTGAAGGAGTAAATTGATGACAATTTATTTATATGCCGTAGTGATGTGCCATGAAGACTGAGGGAGGCCCAGATTAAGAAGGTCGCATGAATGTGTCTAAAAGAGTAGGGTGGGACCAATGAAAACTTTAATGGAAGCAGCTTATACTTGGGATTTGGTGGTTTACTCTAATAGAGGATTTAATCCTAGTAGGAAAACGACAACTTTTATACAGCATATACACTATATGACCACTATATCATTATTATTGTGGTGTCAAACTATGTACACATCTTCATGATTTTCACCTCTTTTGCTTGTGCATGTCAGTCTTTCAATGTCATCCTACTCATGCTAACATTTTGGCTATTTCAATAAGCTGCTTTCATACAATGTTGTTATTTAGTTCAGGAAGGAACACAAACATTTTTTTGACCTTATTTTATTTTTTATTTACTAATAAACTTGTTTTATGGGCCTACCATTTAGTCAAAAAAAAATGATTGTATAATATGTGAAATTTGTTTTTTATAAGTATGGAGGGTTCAATTTGTTGAAATTATCAATGTTTAAAAATAGTTTTTTTTGAAATATTAAGAGCATTTGGGTAAGATAATGACCAGAACAGCTTTTATGCATGCTCTAAAATAGGACAAGAAACTACCATTCAGATGCTTTATTGTGACTTTGGTTTAAGCTGTAATGAACCTTTCAATTGCTTCTTTTGTCCTACCATCTTTAGTCCCTTTGTAACTCTCAATAGAAACATCAAAAAAAGTTGCTTGAATTCAGAATATTTTCTTATACATGGGAAGGAGGTATACTCAAAATTATTGAATACATTTCCCCCACAGGTGCACGAAGTTTTGAAGTTACTGAACCAGCTGATCCCTCCTGTGGCAAGAGATGTTGGAGATATTCAAGTAGTGCTAGCCAAGGAAAAGATTTTAGTGGATCAACCTAGTTTTCTGCATCAGTTTTCAATGGATATTCTTCCTGTATCTATCCAGGTGTGTTGATGCAAACAGTTCACACTGTAACCTGCACATTATAATCTAAACTCTCTTCAAAATTTGGTACAGGTGGTCAATTCTGGTGCAAATTTATACATTTCTTATGTCTGTATTTCAATCATAAACAATATTGTTTATTTTAGTACTCCAGAAATGCTTATGGACTTGCTCAAGGTTACAAACATTTCAAGGTAAACAAGACTCACTATTTAATGTTTGTATCCAATTGGGAACTGTGGAATCTGTTTATATAATTTTTTCCAATGGTCTTTGTTACAGCTTTTTAGCTGGTTTGTTGGCCCGAAAAGATCACCATGTGTTGATTTCAACTCTGAAGACTGTTGAGATTCTTATGCAAAAGCTTCCTGGTGTTTTCTTGAGCTCTTTTGTTAAGGAGGGTGTCATTTATGCGATTGACTCACTTCTCATTAAAGAAAACTGCTTGCAATCTGCGCAACAGTCCAGTCACATGCAACACTCAGATAATCAGGTGGCTGCCAGAGATATATCTAGATGCTTGTGCTATGCATTTGATTCATCTAGAGCTTTATCCTCAGAGATGAAAGCATGCAGACTTGGAAAAGATACTGTTCTTATCTTGGCAAGGCATATAAAGACTACCTACTTCCCTAGTGAAGCAGTTAATTCTGAGATGGGTTTGACTGAAATCTTACAGAAGCTCAAAACTTTCTGTGCTGTTCTAAATGATAATGTGGATAGATCTGCAACTAATGATGGTTGTGCACAAAATGAAGAGTATTTATCTCATATATTAGATCAAGTAATGAGGGAGCTTTATGGGGGAGAAACTATGTCCACTTTTGAGTTCATTGAGAGTGGAATCGTAAGATCCTTGGCACATTATTTGTCCAATGGCAAGTACCTCCAAGGAACTTTGTGTGATGGTGACTTATCGAATCACTTTCTTGCTGTACTGAGGAGGTTCCAGACATTTGCCTGTATTTCTTTGTCGAAAATGAACCAGGGATGGGAGAATATGCTTTTGACATTATTAGTACGGAAATTGCAGAATGCATTATCTTCTTTTGATAGTTTTCCTGTTATATCGAGCCATGTTTCCAAGCCTAGAAATATTTATGTTGATATCCCGTTCAGGCGCCCCACCATGCATCCCTGCTTAAAAATACACTTTGTGAGGGAAGAAGGGGAGACAACCTTGCATGACTATGATAATGTGCTAAATGTTGAGCCTTCTTCATCGTTGGATGCTATTGAAGGGTATATATGGCCTAAAGTTAGTGCAAAGAGTAATGAACATCAGATGGAATCTGCAGGAAAGGATATAGTCCGCACAGGTGATATTGCATCAGGGAGTACACATGCTGAAGGGAGGAATCCTGAAGAAATAGTTGCCAAGACCTTGCAGGAACCATCTTTTTCCAGCTTATCAGAGGTACCATTTCTGTTTACAATTTCAATTTTATAAATTAGGTTTATTATTTGTTTGTCAAAGATTAATCTACCTCCGCCCCACAAACACGCATGCACAAAGGAAAAAAAATTGGGAATCCTTTTTGTTAATGGCATGTACTGGTTCCATTGTAAGGACTGCAGGAGTCAGCCTAAGACTCTGGGGTAAGGTTTGCCGGTTGTGGTTGTGGTTTGTGATGCTTTATGGTCTTCTCCTTTAGTGATTCTTAAAATGTAACATGTGAAATACTAGCTTCTTGTAAAGTTGAGCATGCATTTGTAAGCTAACAAACTCCTTTATTTTTATTTTTATTTTTGGATTGAAAAATCAGGGGTCTTCAAGGACGTATCATTTATAATTTGCTAATGTTTAAGGAGTTTAAGGGGGAAAGATAGGTGAAAGGGGAAAAGGTATATCTTTTTGGATAAAAATGATATAACCTGACTTTGACATGTTAGAGATTGCTATCTTTTCAAAACAAGTCATGCACATTTGTATATTCTTTCTGCTAAGAATCTTAAAAAATTGACATTTTTTAATGTTGAAGGTAGACAAGCTTCTTTTCTGTTGTAATTCCTGATTATCTTGTTTTTCAGGGTGTTGCATGTCAGGAAGGACAATCTTTATCAGCAGATCTTAGCCCTAGACAGAGAGATCTAGTAGCTGGTAAGTCCACTCCAGTAAAGATAGAGATTATTCTTTTGTATCTAGTATGCGTCGAGGCTTATGGAATCTCTGTATTTTATGTAAGACTATTGACTTGTTAAATTTGTTCACGTACAGTGACTACCTCCAACCTTTCATCTCTTGGTGAGAGACGAGCTGAAGTCAGAACGGGATCTGCATCTCCAAGCAATGTGTGTGCAGAGCAAAAGTTGAGCTTTTGCTTTGAAGGAAAACAACTTGATCGGTCTGTTACTCTTTATCAAGCAATTCTACAGGAGCTGTTAAGTGCAGAACCTGATGTAATTGTTGGTCCAAAATTCTGGAATGAAATTTACAAAGTAAAATATAAAAGAGCAGAACCAAAATCGAATGATTCTCAAATGCTTTGTGAAGCATCTCTTTTTTGGAACAAAATTGGTTCCTCATGGCAGAAACTATCATTTTTCACCAGTATGGTGCAAGCTGAGCTTCCCTGTAAACTCGATAAGTCCAATCCCTCATATGATATATTGTTTATGCTGAAAATTCTGGAAGGCTTGAACAGGGTTTCATTTCATCTGTTGTCTGATGAAAGGAACCGAGCATTTGCTGAAGGTAGAATAGACAGTTTTGATGATCTGAAAGTGATAATGTCTTCAGTTCCGCAGGCTGAGTTCATGAGCGGTAAGCTGACCGATAAACTGGAGCAGCAAATGCGAGATCCACTGGCACTAAGCTCTGGCAGCATGCCTCTTTGGTGTAGTCAGTTAATGGCTTCGTGCCCTTTCTTATTTTCTTTTGAGGCAAGATGGAAGTACTTCCATTTGACTGCATTTGGTTCTTCAATAACTCAGCTTAATCAAATTCAACATCTGAATAGCAGTGACACCAACTATGTTATTGAAAGACGGCTACAATCAGGTTCATTTTCCCGTACGAAATTCAAAGTTAATCGCAATGATGTTTTGGGTTCTGCTGCAAAAATGATGGAGTTACATGCTCGTGGTAAGGCTGTTCTCGAAGTGGAATACAATGAGGAAGTAGGTACTGGCTTAGGCCCAACAATGGAATTCTATACATTGGTAAGTCACGAATTTCAAAAAGTTGGGTTGGGAATGTGGAGAGAGGATCTGGGTCTTCATGCTGGATCAGGCAAAGTAGTTGGTGAATCTGGATTCGTGCCAGCTCCTTTTGGATTGTTTCCTCAGCCTTGGTCAGCAGCAAACAGTGTCTCAAATGGGATCCAATTTGCAGAAGTAATTAAAAAGTTCTCCCTTCTTGGGCAGCTTGTAGCAAAGGCAATTAAAGATGGGAGAATCCTAGATATACCATTTTCTAAAGCATTTTACAAAGTTATCCTTGAGCAGGTTTTCTGTTAAAACTATATCTAAACTATTGAAAATTTTGTTTATTTATTTTTTCAATCATACAGCCTGATAGTAAAATTTGGCATCCATATTTCTTTAGGAGCTTGGTATGTATGATATCGAATCATTTGATCCCAAACTTGGAAGGACTCTGCAGGAGTTTCAAGCTCTTGTCTATAGGAAAAGATTTTTAGAGTCCATTTCTAAAGAAAATTACAAGTGTGCATCAGATTTAGATTACCGCAATACTAGAATAGAGGATCTTTGTCTTGGTTTCACTCTTCCAGGCTACTCCGATTATGAGCTTACTTCTGAAAGTAACTCGAAAATGGTAATACACAATACTCTTCTTTATGAAATATTCTTCCTTTGACTTTTGAAGTAGCTTAATAAATTATTCTTTTGATTTCTTTTGTAGGTAAATATTTCTAACTTAGAAGAGTATGTTGCACTAGTTGCCGATGCAACTATCAAGAGTGGAATTGCTAGACAAGTGGAAGCTTTCAAATCTGGATTTAACAAGGTCTGTAATAGTGTGACACTGTAGCCTACTTGTTGAGAAGTTACTTAAATTTGTTTTCCCTGTATTGTTCAGAAAGAAATCATCTAATATACTATAAACATCTTTGATTTAATTTTACATTTATATGACTGAATTGTTCAGAAAGAAATCATCTAATATACTATAAACATCTTTGATTTAATTTTACATTTATATGACTGAACTGAAGAATACAAACATAGTTCATTTTTGCGCAAAACTTTGTGAAATGTGAAAGTTGCTATTGGTAGTAATCATGTTACAACCATCGGATGGCTGTTTATGCTGTACGTTATTTTAGAATAGGGGCAACTGATGTCCTGGAAGAGGACGTGGATGTGATTTTTCAAATACGAACATCTGGAATTGTGACATTAAATATGTCATAGTCGTTAGGTTGCATTGTTAAAATTAAAATGACTACAAAATCGCAGAGGGGATGAAAATGACCTTTATATTGGCAACAAGTATTCTAACAAAATCTGGGCTCATATTCTACCTCTCTGCATATCTGGAGAAAATATTCCATCTTTGTGCATGTGTACGAAGTAGGAGTCATGGCATAATTTTTAGAATTGCAAAGGAGAATGTTAGCTGCTCTTTATTGTTGTCCCCTCTTCATTTAAATGATCCCGATGCTCCATCTATTTTCAGGCAATTCTTTTCTATCACTATATTTTGATTTGTAAGATTCCTATTATTTGTTGTGCATTTCAATCTGTTTAAATGGTAGCGGTTCATGTTGCAAGTATTGGCAATTTAAATGCATGTTTCTGCTGTCCATGTAATTTTGCCCCATATTGTCTATATTTTAGGTGTTTCCGCTGAGAACTCTTCAAATCTTTACTGAAGACGAGCTTGAGCGATTACTTTGTGGAGAACGAGATACTTGGGATGTATGTAGTCCTTAAATCTTTTAGTTACTTGAATGATGCTGGATACTGATGATTATCAGACCTCATGATTTTTGTTTCCTCACAGTTTACTGAGCTTGTGGATCACATCAAGTTTGATCATGGCTACACAGCCAGCAGTCTTCCTGTTGTTAATGTCAGTATTCCTTACAATGTTCTCTCAGCAAGCACCTTCAATTCAAGTGCCTCCTCCTCTTCTTCTTCGCTTCTTCTTTACACTGTACTGAGCACTAATTTCTTGTTTTTTACAGTTATTAGAAATCATACAAGAGTTTGAATGCGATCAGCGTAGAGCTTTCCTGCAATTTGTGACAGGAGCCCGTCGACTGCCTCCAGGTGGCTTGGCCGCACTCAACCCAAAACTGACAGTTGTTCGTAAGGTTTGTCAATTTTTAGTTTATAAGATAACCATCATTTGAATTTACATATCAACTCACAATACATAACCTGCCTTTTGTTTTTGACAAGCAGCATTGTTGCCAAGATGCGGATTTGGACTTGCCAAGTGTGATGACCTGCGCTAATTATCTCAAGCTCCCTCCTTACTCTTCTAAGGTTATCAATCTTCCTTTTTCCATTGCCTGTTGCCATTCTGCAAACTGACTGGCAACATTTGATATGAACCACATTGTCCATCAGAACTAAATACATCTTTCTCTCTATTTTTTTTAAAAAAAAATCAGAATTATGTTCAAGCCTTTTTAAGTTGAATTGTACTGATCATCTTATAATTTGTTTGCAGGAGAGAATGAGACAGAGGATGTTGTATGCAATAACGGAAGGACAAGGGTCCTTCCATCTCTCTTAGTCTGCAAGATTGACTCCGATGTCATTGAACAAGTATATAGACGTATGAAGTTTTAATTATAAAATTTAGGAGGATATTGGTGCAAACAGAGGGGTTGCTTTCCGAAATGGTATATGATGGAGCTGATTGTGGAGAAACAAAAGGAAGCCCATCTTGACCAGTGTACAGAGCAGTAACAAGCAGGTCGCTGATTGATTTATCATGTACAGGGAAACTGTAGATAGGATATGGGAAGTAGTTGGCAGAAACTCTTATTTATTTTGGTTGGGCTTTCATGTGCTTTGTACATAAAGCAGGGTATACAAGGTGGACCTTCAGAGATGGTGCAGCAGTATTCATCTTTTCACTGCCATGTGAGTAACTTAAGTCAAATGGACCTCTTGTTTGCTTTTTTTTTCTTGTTAATAGACATATCCATAAGCACTTCATTTGGACCAGAAGTGATATCTTCAGACTGAAGTGGACTAGTATTAGCTTTTTTAGGTCTCAAGTTTGATGACTTCGATCCAGTAGTTTGCATCCTTTGGTTGTGCTTGGCTCCCAAAGGTCCCACTAGGTAATTGAGCAACACTTGTAGATCCCAAGGCTGCTTTTCCTAGAGCTCTAGGATACACACTGGATTCCACTCAAATCCAGTTGGGTTTAAATTGGACTGGTGGGTTTTACATTGTTGATCCAAATTATTAGATGTGATTTGTTATTTTTAAATTATTTATATATTAGAAATTATGTAATTTAGAAATTTCTAGCATATGCATCAAATGATAAATATATATATATATATATATATATATATATTTTATTCTTTATTTTTTGTCCGTTAAGGGTTATCAAATTCTATAATTTTGTGTCTAAATAGTCGGTCAAAGCGTCAAACCTATCAGCTTCAGTGTAAAAATCTCTACTTATCGTGGAGAGTAAAGCTAGCTGTTATGCCATCGACATGAAATATCAGCAGCTTGTACTAGTGTGATTTTACCCTAGTTCTGTTGCTGATTAGCATATGTAAACATCACATAAAATAAAAGGGTTTGAATATAACCCTTGTCCATGAAATTCATGGAGCTAACGAAGGATTTGAATATAAAAAGTGAGCCTGGGGGTTTAGAAATAAATGGACGGTTTCAAAGTTAAAAAAGTGACCGTAGATGAGGACAAAATTAAACCCCATTGTCCCTGATCGTAGATGAGGACGAAGTTCATAAAAGTGAGCCCAATTTTTTTGAATTCCCCAGACCATAATGGCGTCTAACACAAAGGCTAGTGGCACTTACCTGGAACAGTTTATCTTCATGTGATTGATTGCCCTACTTGTTTGACGCCAGGTTGCACCTAATTTACAACCTTAGTCTACCAAATAAATCATCATTGCATCCATAGTTGGTTTCTCATTCTCAGAATCAAGCCAGAAGAAGCCGGAGTGCAGGCAAGACGGCTGACACTTTATAATGACCGGGGCCATGAAAGCTGGCACCACACGTGAACCTGGGATGCTACGTATATAAACAATTCAATAATATCAATCATTGGGGGATATATCTCAGATATATCTCCAAGTCCAAGCAAATGTTTGGACTTCATTGACAAAACTGTTGTTTTCTTTTCCAATGGTTAATTGCCTCATGGTCGGGTTCCGGTTTGCTGTTGAAGAACAAAAGAGTTCAATTAGAAGTAGCTCGAGAAGTTATACCATTAGGTGCTCAGCGTGGCAGGCTCAAATAAATGTTTAAAGCCATGAAGAAGAGCTTCCTCGCGTTGTACATGCCGTCACTGCTAAAAAAATGGAAAATCCAAGAGCTGTTGAAAAGCTGAAGTATTGTTGTTGCATTGATGTTTGAACATATTAGTGGGACTTTGAGGTTGACGTGTCTTTCAAATATTTAGTACAGTCATATGGTCCGACGCCTTCAGCTTTCCGTTTCACCTGCAACAATCATCCCCATATATTGCCAACAATAGCACACATAATCAGACAAGCACATATAACCTTAAGCAAAACCAATCAGATGATGAAAACTTTTCTTTCTGCTTATCTAGTTAAACAGACCAACCAGTAATGATGAAAAACTATTCAAGATAAATGTTGACTATTCCAGGTGTTTCTATTTCACAGATATAATTTATCAATCAAGAAAACAATTATCTAGTACTCTTTTGACCACCATCACATGTGTGAAGGATGATTTAGTAACATGCTTTTGCATTGAATCTTTAATACTAGCCATCTTCGTATCTGAGCTTTTGTTTGTATTTAATCAACTTTGGGCAAATCTTGAATCCCCTATGCCATCACCTTTGCCTTCCGCCTTTTCTTATACTTTCTCTTCAGAAAAGTTAGTCAATTTTTTTACTTTGATCCTGTGCTCAGGCTTTTAATTTATTTTTCAGCACACATAGTGATGACAATTGAAAAACTCATATATAGTAAGTTTTCTAATTATTACTGAGTTCTGCTTCCAAGACGATACATGCCTTGGCAACTGGAAACAGCAGACTCAGCCACGCATCAGTTGATCTACTTCATAAAACTCTTCCTTTGCTTGTTTTAATACAAAACTATATCAACCAATCTCTGTAATGAAAATAAGAGTAGAACTAATATATGATACCTAGACAACAACACTAATAAGGTTGGTCTTAACCAAATGACTGGAGAACCCACGGATGAACCATTGGATGTGATCTGTTATCTTTAAATTGCACACTTTAAAAACATGTGATTTAGAGATCCTTAACCCGTACATCTAGTGATAAAAAAATATACATTTTTTTGTGTCATTTAAAATGCCTGTTTTTAACCACTGGATGCAAAGGCTAGGGATCTCAAAATCATATAATTTTTTGATAGTGAGCAGTTTAAAAATAACAGATTACATTCAATGACTTTGGATATCAGTGCTGGGGACCCCATCTTTAGATTAGGATCGGCCTTTTAGCGCTGTAGGCGCCCACATATTAGCTCCACTCATAAGTAAATACATACATAAATTTTAAACTTAGTGATGTAAGAAGGAAGGTTTCTTCCTGTGATTTAGAAGGGAATGATACAGCAACCATTAATGTATAATGTGAAGTTATTGAGCAGACTGAATGCATAATAAAAGACTCCATTGCCTAATCTTTGTCATAAGCAATTGCGTAGGTTGTTAACCAATCAGCAATGGGAGGAGGTTAGCTGATGGCAGTGAATATACTCATAAGTAGGAGGTGAACAAGGTCAACCTTCTTTCTTAGAATTTGTCTTCCAAAAAGCCTGAAGGAAAGTAAGTGAAGGCAGTATCAACCCGTCACATTTGCTCATGAATTCTCAACCAAAAGAAAACCAGAAAAAGAAATAGGAAATAAGCCGATGAGGAAATCCATTGTGTCAACAAATTTTTTGAAATTTTTGACAACACCAACATTCAGGCAAGTCTTCTGAAGATCTTCTTTAGAATCTGCTAAGAAGCATAAACGTGCAAGGGATTTTTCATGATACTTGGCAGAGATGAGTTGCATTGTTTTGCCTATACCAAGAGATGCAATCACTAGGAAGAGTTGAAAGGTGATAGGCTGAAAATAGCAAAGAACAATCCAACATTTAATAACTCAAACAATCCCAATTCAGGTTTCAAGAAATAGAATTTCATCAATGTACTCAGCAACTCTGAAGACGAAAGTACAGGGATTAAAAGAAGAAGGGATGACAAAAATTCACCTAGATGCCCATAATTATGCTTCTATTTTATGACATGATATCACCCCTACAGAAATAGGCACAACTGGCAGAAGGTACCTGGACCATATAATTGTAATAGGCAAAATTGGTGGTTTAAGTCCTAAAGGACATACCTGGATCCATAATTATAATATTCTGAAATTTCTAAGAAAAAAGGTATAAAGGTATCTCTACATGAACAGCTAGTGTAATACTTGCATAGTCAACTACGAAAGGTCATACATAGAAAGTTACTATGCTCACTTAAATTTCTAATAGAAGGTTATACGCCTTATTGGACAAGTATCTAATTGTCTATCAAGTATGCCAACAAGACTGGCAAACTTAAATACCCATGTTTGCAATATTGTGTTGCATTACCTCTACTTGTACCATAATAGAAACTTCTTAAAATGAACATATAGTGATGGTACATCATCAATATTACAATTTTTTTAGCAACATGAACAACTTTCCAAAGTGTCAACTCGCCTGGGAATGAACTTTGACTTTCCACGTTGTGTAGGCATATCAGGGTTATCCTTTTTCCTTTCTATAAATCATACTGATGAAGCAAAGATGGTTGTTGAAAGTATAAGGTCCCTATGATATGATTTTTCAAATGGGCATTGCTTTACAACACTTCAGATGAAAGATATTTTCATCTGCACACATCCCATAGAGTTTGAAGCTTTCCTGGTGCATGAATGGCATGAAGTAGATTGCACAAGATTTCCTTCGGGCAGAACCGAAGGCAGGTGAGTTCTCCAGTTCATGTCTGGGACACATGCCTACCCGTTGGATGGTGAGCTACCAAACAAAAGGAGATATTCACTGGAATTCTAAAGAAGAAAAGTTCAGGTAGCTAGTGGGCAAAGGGCAAGACATAGTGAGTAATACGATCTTCTTGATATCTTCATTAAGAAAATGTAACAATATAGACAGGAGATTGAGTCTGAAAAGAAGACTAAAGCTACTTGTTCCTAGGACCATAAGGAGCAAGATTATGGGAAGTTATGACTAAATTAAATTGAGGAATGAAGAAAGAAGGTAACTGTAAGAATTCCAATTAATTGGTCATATGATGTAACTATTGTTTGCCTCCTTTATAGTAAACAAGAACTCTTCAAGACCGTTATTGAACCCGAAAAAGTTCCTAAAAAAAATTAGGGATCCATTTAGTCTAAATGATAGGAACAATTAATTCCAATAGTCTGATGAGCCATCATTCTGCTATTTAACTTTTGTTATCATCTAAATTTATCTAACTATTCATTAGAATTTTTTTCCTAAAGATAAACGTCAAACTTAATCATATAGAGAATTTGACGATTAGTTACATTACTTTAAGTTTTATTAGTATCTAAATGTATTAGTTATTATCATTGCACCATAATTGCTCTTTTCATCCTGATTTGAGAGCTCCTCTTTCACACTGTCACACCTATATCCCCTCCTGCACCTACTTCAAAGATTCTGCTTAGTTCCAAAAATCCTCCTGCAAAATACCCATTCTTGCAGCAGCACTAGGATATTACCCAACTATCAATGTGTCAAATTTTATTTTTCATTACACCAAATCCTCCAACTGCATTCCATGTTAAAAGAATCAGTTTTAGCATTATTACTGTCTACTGCGAGTTTGCTTAAAATTAAAACTTCACTTAGAAATACCATGTACAGATGATCCTTCACACAAATTCTGAGATAACAAAGTAAATTGAATACGCTATGTGATGCAAATTTTTGTTAGTAAACTTACAAAATGCATATTGATATGACAAATGAAATGACTACCATACCGGTGACCATGGACCAGGTTCTGGAAGAGCTTTGTCAGGTGGAGAATTTTGCACAGGACCCGTTTTCATTTCCAAAATATCCTGTTAAATCAACAATGTGTGAAGACATGTGATTAAACACAGATAAGAAAAAGAAAAAGAAATGCCAATCATGATGTATATAACCATTATCCTGCATTACATGTAAAAACTAGTAAAGAGCAATTAATATACAGACATCAGCATAGCAATTGCTTCATTTCTAGAATGTAAGTAGAATTCATGAACAATGGCATGATACAGAACTTTAGAAAGCTAGGCACTTGCCAAATTTTTTGTTAAACAGAAAACAAAGAAAAACTACGTGGATTAATATCAGATTTGGGGAAATTACAAAACTTCTCTGAATACAAGTACATATACTAGGTCTTGGGAAGTGCACATAATTAGAAAAAACAAGAATACGATTAGAAATTTAGAACCAATCTAGCACTTGGCAAATAGAACGGAAACATGATTTAGCCCCACAGACAGTAAGGATTTTAGTTTGAGAGAAAAAAAACAAATATAGAAAGGAGAAGAAAAGGAAAAGCGAAAAGGTGAAAGCAAATAGGAAGAAGAAGAAAAGGAAAAAAAATAGAGAGTGATGATATTCCTGCAGAATACACCACATGGTTTTTTCTCCCAATTTAAAAATCAAAATCATGTTGTGATTTTTGAATCTCCCCTGGCCTGATGCAGAATCTTAAAAGGCCCCTAAATAACAAGAAGGAAAAAAAAACAATCCTTTTAAAACCAGAAACCTTATCAATACAATCTATTACAGAAAATATGACTTCTTTGACATATTTCTACTGAATACGATCCAGATCAACCAGACTATTAAGTAATCAAAAGGATTTCCCAACCAAGACTTAAAATCCTAATATTTGATGAGCTTGTACCTAAGATTCTCTGAATATCTTCCTAATTTTCAGTCCTAAACAAATGGAGAAGTAAACAAGTTAAATAAAAAACTAACCTCGAGTCTTATCTATATAATGATGTAAGGAAATCTAAGAAATGAATACTAAAGAACAGTCATATAAAACAATATCAGATCCAAATCAAAGCCAACCACGACCCAATGTAAAAGCAGTAATTGTTTTGATGACTCATAAACCAACTGAACTATTTTCTTGCCGGTAAACTTGTCAACTTATGTAGGTTTGTGCCGCTATTGACATGACGTACATTACTGTAACATGATTGTAGTGAAATGAATCGAGAAACTACAAGGTACTAAAAGAATCTTTTTGAACAATAAACTAACCTCCCCAAAAGCCTCAAGAGCAGCTAGCCATTCATCTGAGAATGGTACAGCATGTAACTGATGTCTAGGTGGAACTAAATCCAGCTTTAGTCTGTCCATTAGTTTACTCTTGCTGCAATAGGAGAGAGTTATGCAGATTCCTAATGCATCATGTATTTATTTATAAAATATTGAGTAAAAAGCAACTTGCTTATGGACATTAAATACATACTCTGGCATCAATTCTCTCTCTTCCATTGAGTCCATTGGTTTCTTCACTTCAGACTGTTCTTGGGAATCTTGAATTTTCCTGTTTTCGGAAAATGTAGATTGAGATTCCTCTGACAAGGTACTGCTGCATCCACCGGCCAGGCGGACACTTCCATGATCTATGACCTGAACATGTGTACCTGTTTTCTGCTCTAAAGAACAATCCAATTCTGTGCTATGAAAAATACTGGCACCTGCCATTTGCTCTTTACTCAATTTTAAAGACGTTTCAGTTTTCAGTGAAGCAGCAAAGTCAGCATTTCTAGCTGTGAAACCAAATCCCTTATTTGAGATAAAATCAGAGCTTCCAGCTGATTGTTTGTCCTTGCTTAAGAGAGAAGAACTCTCATCAACCAGATCTCCTACATGTAGATGCTTTCCCAGATTACCAACTCTTGAATCACCTTCATGTAGTTGCTTTGACTCACTTCCTTGAAGTTTCTTTGGAGAGATTTGTGATGAAAAGTTGGATGATGATAATTTACTTTCACTAGATTCTACAGTAGATGGGTAAGCATCCTTACTATTCTCAGAAATCAATCCACTTTCTTCGACTGAAGATTTGGTGTCAATCCGGAACATGAGGTTATCCTCGTGACGATTGAGTTTTCCTAAAGAGAACACGTGTGGCTGCTTGTCAATGTTGTCATCAACTGAGAAGCAACTGCTTCCTAACTGATCTTGTCCGCTTGTTTGGCAATATGAACTTCCAGAAGTTCGCTTATTCATCATATCCATTTTTTGCATTCCAATCTTCTCTTTTGTAGATGGATATGTATCAACAGTTGCAGTGGAACAAGACAAGGAGTTTGCAGCTGAAGATGTTTGCGAGCTGCCAACAACTGCAGTACTAGCACAAGATTCTGTTGCAACAGGACCCTCTGTACATTCTCGCCCAGTTGAAGGCGCAGGTCTGAGCTCATCTGTCTGTTTTAGACTAATAGGCTTTCTAAGAGGAGGAATACTGGGCATCGGCTGTTGAATATTTCTCAGAGAATGGTTGTCACAGGAAGGAGAAAATTTTCCCTACAAAAAGAAGTAAAAGAGTAGCAAGGAAAACAAGCCATCAATGGCTGTCTAAATTCAAGGGAAGCCAATTTTGTAAGCTCCCATGGATCATATTTTGCATGTCAAAAAAATCAAATTGCCAACTCATCTATATAAACATGGACAATACAAAACAAATGAACAAGTGAATGACAAGACCAAATTTTACACATTTTTTATAAATCATTGTGTATCTGGTACTGTTCTAAAGTTTATGAAAACTTTTAAATGATGCTTAGTCATTCCACATTCCATCCGAACAACATCATTGAAACATAACAAATGTCATCTCATAGTGCTGATGTTGCCGTTTTATATAAAAAAAAGAAATTTCAGGTGCCATGCATGTGACCAGATTGGTAGTTCTTGTCTCCCTTAAAACACCTACTCCATGGATTATTATTGGATTACCCTGCTGCAAGCATGGTTATTGGCATGCTCCTATTTTGACAGCATCTCTTTTATCTAACTCCTCATGCATATGTCTATGAAGCCAAATGACTTCCAATTCTGCCTATTCGATATCTCGAGCTTAATCTTCAAGTTTAGGAATCAACTGTTACCTGCAAATTAAATAATGCATGGATCTAATTTTGGACACCATACCTGGCGAAAAAATCCTAATGACGGTGAAGGCATTCGCAGTGCTGATGGTTTTGCATGGGCTGGCAAAGGAGGCCCTCCGCTAACTTGGTGGGCATTTTGGGGATATGACGAAGATGCCATGCCAGAGCCAGATGGATGTGGATTCATCTTAAAACCAGTAGTACCTTTCTCAGCCAGTGGAGCCTAAAAATGGAAATGGAAGCATTTCAAAAGAATATTACACCTGATCATGTGTAATCATTTCAGCTTGGCCAGAAGAATTCTTAAAAAATAATTGAAGCGCAACTGTTGTTCATGAAAAAGCATAGACAATGTTTTAGATAACTAGAAAAGCTCCTTAGTCCTAACCAGGTGCTTGCCAAGATCATGTGAAGAAGAAGATTTAGTTGATAAGGGTGGACAACCAGATTCCTTTCTTGATAAGGGTGGACAACCAGATTCCTTTCTTGTATTTGAAGAAAATCCCCTTGCACAAATACCATGGTCAACATTAACTGCAACAGAAATAGCTTATTGCAAACATTCAAAAAGGTAGACATGGTTGGCAAATTTAATGAGAAATATATTGACAGAAAAGCAATTCACATTAAGAAACAGTACCTCTAGCTGTAGGGTTAGACTTGAAGCTCTTTGGAGTTGAAATGACATTTCTAGAAGTCATGGGTAGAGAAGCAGCATGTGACTTTGTAGGCACAAATTTTGGAAGTTTTGATGTTGGATTTGTTGCATTTGTACTTGCAACCCTTTTCTGTGTACAATAGGGTTAAGAACAATAACTCCTCAAATTGACAAAATAACCAGTTAGAAAAATTTCTCATGCAACAGAAAATTTTGGTCGCTGTCAAACTTCCTCATCGAATAAATACTGTACATTTTCCATCCTAAAAGAAAGTAACAAAAAGGATATGAAATTGAAGCTGGTGATCGTGGCACAATTTTGGCAATGCTTTTGGAAGACTGCATCTTTCCAGAGGCCTGGAGAAGGCAAATAATGATAAGAACAAATCGAATTCTACCTTCTGCTGCAACTTTTGTTCACAATATGACAGGTTATTCAGTATATATAAGATAGAAATCTGAAAATTGCCTCCAAAATTTCCATCTTTACATTAGGAACCAGAAAAGAATGTTGGATCCAACTTGAACTGAGTAATTACATGTAGTCGTTGCTCCTCTTTGATTAAAGCTTCTGAATTTGAAAATAATTTCCCATCCTTGAAATCTTTGGTTTTAGATTTTGTTTGAGATTTATTATTTATGTTTACTTCAACATCATTCCTATCACTAGATCTCTGGTACTCCATCAGTGGTGACATCTGCTCATTGATCCCAGAGAGAAAGCTCCCACTCGACTTAGTAACAGAACCGCTCAGCATGGATAGTTCTAGTGGATTCAGGACACCTGCTCAAAGTGGTAAAATGTTGAGATCTTGGAGTTAGAAGCTTGTACAAATACCATAGCTAATTTAATACCTTCTTCCATAAAGAAAGCTTGGTTCCAGGCTAAGCTTTTCCTCAAGTTATATCCTCCACCCTTTTTAGCCCCCTTTGTCTGCATTAGGGTCTTTTTAGAAGAGGCCAGCACATCCAAATTATCCTCTTGAACAGTGCATATGTTCTCCTTGTTGCCCACGTCTTTAGATGACGAACACGAGTGTTTTGGACCAACATTATCATCTAAAAACCACACAAAAAACACAAACTCAATGCTTGAACAAATGATTATTTCAGCAACATCAACAGCCATCTGGAAAACAAAAGCCAAAGGTTCATCATGCCTTATATTATATAGTGAATAATAATCACGGCTCCAAGATCTATATATGGAATCCAGTGCACCATAAACACCAGTTTGTTCATTTTGGTGACTGGGTACCACTTCCACGACAACAATAATCCAGAAAATCAGAGAAAAACCATCAGAATCCGGAATTATTCCAAAATAAGGACAATAGAAGTCAAGGAAATCAGGATATGGGAAGGAAATAAGCCAGAAAATGTCAAAAAAATAGGGGAAATTTTCAAATTGATTTAATCAATCAAACCCTTACAGTAAAAGACATCAAACATCAGGAATGGTGGCACCCTAACGCATCAAATGAATTCTTTTTCACACTATGAAAAATCACCTGCAAGTTAAAGTTCATCATTTACATCAGACCCGGGTATAAAAATAGGGTTTCTCTTTCCCGGCAATGAAAAACCAAAAATATCTATCAACAATCATGCAAATCCGGAGCCAACCTAATATCACGGTAAGTAAGACGAAAGACAACAAATTATGCAAGAAATTTGTAAAACAAGGAGAAATTTCAAAGACATCATTCCAGATCTTTCAAATCATAACCAATGCCCCATATCTGGAGCTGTAATAGGTTGTATAGATACATTCCGACTGATGTCTCAAGCAACCCTAAATTCCGGATGACCCGAATCAGGGGAAAACCCCTAAACGAGAGAAGGAAGGGGGCAGTCCTCACCAGGCCGGGCGTCCTCCTCCATTGGCGATTGCGGCATCCAGACCTTCGCTTCTTCGGCCATTCGGATTAGAGAGGGAGAGATCGGGAGGAGGACAAGATCCAAAAATTTTTTCTCAAGTCTAAAATCGTCGAGCAGTCTTCTTATCGATTCCTTCTTGATCTCTCTCGTAGATATATTTTATTCGTTTGAAAATTTTGAAGCGCCTGCGAGCGGGATGTGCTGTGGGGTCCACTTAGATTATCGGCTGCGTGTACGAAGGGGTTAACGTGGCAGGGCTTGAATGGGGAGGCGACGTCTTCCGTGTACCAGGTGGTCCAGCTGTCTAATGGGGATCGACAGCTAAGCCTCGTAACATCCATCCGCCTGGTGGCGTTTGACAGGGGCAAATGAAAAAATAGTATTACAAGCAAAGCCATGCCGGATAGCATAACCATGCTGAATATATATGCCTTATTCTTGCCAAAATATTTAGAATAAAAATAAAATTAAAAATATTTTTAAAATAATAACAAAATTATATATAAAAAAATAATATATCATATAGTACTACTAGTTTAAAATAATATAATTTATACTAGTACTATATAATACGCGTAAATAGTATAGTACGATTATGTAGTACTATTATAATTTATAAGAAAATGTATGTAAATAACAAATTTATGAAAATATACGTATTATGCTAGATATTTATAAAAATATATATTAAAAAAAATCTAAAACAAATAATATTTTATACTAGTAGTCCTATAATACGCACGTATATAAATACACACACACACACACATATATATATATATATATATATCAATAACCTTTATATAATATTTATGTAACATAAAATTAATTTCAGATGTATAATCTAAAGGGGTGAAACGAGTACAAAGAATAGGAGTAAGCCTATTCCAAGCTGCACATGGGACTGCCTATATCGGCAGAAATGGGAATGGTTTGACGGAGCATGGTATATTTCAAGTCTACATTCATCATGCTAAAGGTGTTTGGCTAGCATAATATCCTATCTCAAGTCTTCTGCTCCAACCGAACACCACAATAAAGTTTGAGGACCCAATGATCTAGGAGTATTAGACTTTCAACTGGCCGAACAGGCTCGAATGTGTTTGAGTTCAATCAGAGCTGCTGCGTTAGCATTATTCCACTACATCTGTGTTATTCCACTATAGTAGACCTCTATTGAAACCATTATTAGTCACCATTACAGTTATAATGGGTTGGATGCAGATCCAAGATCAAGATCCAAATACGAAAATTGGTTGAGTTAAGATCAAGCCTGCCCCAGTCCCACCCTATTCGTTTGCAGCTCCATTTGTGGTTTGGCAATAATCCAAAGAAAACTCCTGGCGGCCCAAAGAAGACGACAAAGACGGAAGAAAGGAGTGGGGTCAGGCTAGAAATCAAACCCTTAGCCCTATTAATTCAGTACCTTGTTTTCTTCTTGTACATATATATATATATATATATATATATATATATATATATATATATATATATATATATTTTCAAGAAAACCCTTACCCAGACCTTCGCCCAGCATGCAAACCACTCTCCTATGCCTCAAGAAAGGAAAGGGTTTTCATTTTTAATTTAATTTTCTTTTTTATTTATATTAATAATATTTTCATTAATATTTAATATTAAAAATTACTATTAATATTTTAATAATTTAACACGATATTTATTATCATTTCTTGCAGGTCTTGCGAAAGTCAAGAGTTTAGAATCCTCTATCCGTCTCCCTCAAGCAATTTTCAAAGTAAACTGATCAATTTTCTATCAAATAAGTTAAGTCACTCGAAACCCATCGGCCAATTAAGCTTGCAGCAGACGAACTTCTTCAACTGCATTCATTTTTCGGGTTTCATTCGGCATCTATGGCAACCTAAACGCTTCCTTACAAGAACTTGGATCTGTCAAGTGCCAAGGAACTCTTTGGCTGCACTTCTTGGCTACAAGACACCGTCTTCTCATCAAGGCTGATCACCAAGACAGCCAACTACCGACCAGCCAGCCTTCCCCTCGACGTTCCTACATACAAACAAAAGCTAACATCATGAAGAACAACATTGAGAAGATGCTCAACAAAATGTTCCGACCCAAAAATAATACAGGGGACCGGCAGCCTCCATCTTGCTTTAAGAGTATCATGCAAAGCCATTGACCTGTTGTTGTGATGGTAGTGGCAGCACTTATTTCACAGATTGAGACTACTTAAATCCGTTAAGGATACTAGGATAGCAACATCCTCTCTCAGCTTCTGCACAGACACAGTAATATTGACTAAAGCAATATGACCATCAAATATTTATTTTAGCTAAAGGAAACCAACAAACAGTAAATATGACATCCGTATGTGCGCAACAAAGAAGACAAATATGGAGCATGATTCTGAACACCGCCCAAAGTATAGATTATTTTATTCAAATTAATTTACAAACCAAAAGAAGATGGTACTAGTATGCTTCAGACGATCTGTCATCAGTTTTAGCAGAGATATAGCCTGTAGACCCAGCAAGTCAGTTCTTTCCATGAAGACTTTGATTCCTTGCCAATTACTGCACCATTTCAAGAACCATCATCAGAATCCATGTCATCTTTTCCTACCAAGGAAACAGGTCTGCATTATCTACGAATATTTCTTGCCGAACAGAACATGCATATGAATGAGCGAAACTAGGGGAATGAAAACAAAGGAAGAAGATGACAAGTAATATATAATGAGAAGCAAATATAGGATAACAGAGGAATATTATAGTCAAGGCAGTTTGGATGTTACTTGATGGCACTAAAGAAAACTACTCACGGGATCAAAGAATTTCAGCAAGATGTCACAACCTCACAAAGGAGTCCAAGAATTCACTAAAATCCTAGAGGACTCGAGAAGCTTTCAGAGTTCATAAGGACTATGGAGATATTTCAGCCATATTCTGGATATTTCTTAGATATTTTGGTGGCATGTAAATATCTTGTATTTAGAAAGTTCTAATCTATAGATGAAGGATAAGTGGTGGTGATTCTAGTCCCTTTGGATCCTAGCTTCAGTCTATGTAAAGAGGAGAGATCTTCATCTGCAACCCAACTCCTCAAAGTAGAGAGCTCCCCTAAGAGAGGAAACTCCCCAAGTATTTTGTACTCTTCCCACTCTCTTGCAACTTCAGTTGAGGGCTGTGCCCAAGAGAAAGTAAAGGCTTACTCTGCTACCCTGAGGTAATCTAGGCACCTCACGGGCTTTAATAAGGGCAAATTCCATAAGTTCGTGATAGTTGGTACCAAAGTAGGACGAGATAAAGGGCAAGAGCATGTCGACATCCAAGACAATTATCGATGTGCCTGCAACAAAGAAAAAAGGCAAGATGGGCAAAAGGCAAGAGCTTTCAAGGGATAATACCGAGGAGCATGGTACTCCCACTGATTGGATGAGTACATCGGGGCAATTGAGGAGAATGTCCATATTGCCATGGACATATTCTAGGCCTAACTCAAGAAGTTCATCTTGTTCGGCAACAGGAGAAACTCAAGAGCTATGAGGAGGAGATTGAGTTGAAAACTAAGGCCACTTTCCTTGAGAAGGCCGTTGCCAATGGTGTGCCACAATGAGGGAAGCACCCAAGCTTAAGGTCTCAGAGTTTAATTGCTTCAATGGGACAAGGGATGCCACGGAAGTTGAGAACTTGTGGAACATTGATCGTTAGTTCAAGGCACTCAAGATCAAGGACAAGGAGGAGAAGGTTAAAATAGCCTCCACATATCTCACGGGTAATGTTATGCTTTGGTAGAGATGCCAGAGCTCGAAGATGGAAAAAGATCTCTGCACCATCAACTCGTGGGAGGACTAGAAAAGGGAGGTAAAGGCCTGATTCTTCCTTGAGAACGTAGAGTTCTTGGCGTGCAAGAGCCAACAACATCTCAAGCACAAGGGGTTTATCGAGATCATGTCAAGGAATTCGCGAGGCTAATGCTAGGCATCACTAATATGTATGAGGCGGAATGACTCTTCTATTTATTGGACGGCTTGCAACCATGGGTTGCACAAGAGCTAAGACATCAGGGAATCTAGGACCTTAAGCTGCAATTGTTGTTGTTGAGAAGATAATAGAGTTCAAGCAAACTTATACCCCTGAGGTGAAGATGCCAAAGCCCAAGAAATTCAAAAGTGGGGGACTTCCAATGCCATGTTAAAGGGCACTTCCAATGCAAGAAGCGTTTAGTGTGCTACATGTGTGTTCGCGACCACTGAGCATGGGATTGCTCCAAGAAGAAGGCTTTTAGCACGGTCAGTGCAAAGGAGGGCGAGGAGAAAAAAGAATCTCAAATGGAAGCCTTATGAGTGGTAAACATCATGAAAGGGCAAGCTAGTGAAAGCAAGTCCCTAAACAAAGAGCATATGCATGTTGATGTGTAAATCAATGGCAAGGCCACCAAGGCCATGATTGACACCGGCCATCTACAATTTCATTGCCAACTTGGAGGCAAAACATATGTATCTAAAGCTAGAAAAGGACTCGAGCAAGATGAAGGTAGCTAACTCTGAGGCAAAGCCCGTGTTAGGAGTGGCCAAAAGAGCGCATATAGTTCAGTGGAAGGGAACCACCAACCTAATGGCCGCGCCGATGGATGATTTTCATGTGATCCTGGGCATGGACTTCTTCACTATGGTAAAAGCAATTCCCATACAATAGCACGAAGTCATATGTATTACAGAGGAAAATACCCCTTGTATGATCCATGCTATTCGCAGGAAGCGATTCAGGATACAAACACCTTCAACCATGCAACATTGCAAAAGGGTCAAGCGAGGTGATGTGAAATACCCCGCCGCACTCAAGAGAACTCCGCAAAGAAGGTCCCTCCACTCATGCAACTGTCCTTGAATAGTTCAAAGACATCATGCCTTAAGAGCTACCAACGAGGCTTCCACCTAGGAGGGGGTGAATCATGCAATTGAGCTAGAGCCAGGAGTAAAGCCACTTGCCATGGCGCCCCATCGAATGATGCCTTAACAACTTAAACAACTAAGGAGGAAACTCAATGAACTCTTGGATGCTGATTTTATTCGGCCACCCTAGTTTTTTTTGAGAAAAAGAGTAATGGGAGCCTTCGTCCTTGCACTAACTAACAAGGTGACCATCAAAGATAAGTATCCATCCTACTGGTGGCACATCTTTTCGATCAACTTGGCGAGGCCTGGTTCTTTACTAATCTTGGCCAACAATCGAGGTATGATCAGGTATGGATCATGAAAGGGGATGAGACTAAGACAACTTGTGCCACGAGATATGACTCTTATGAGTTCCTGTTATGCTATTTGGCTTGATGAATGCTCCAACGGCCTTTTGCACCCTCATAAACAAGCTCTTCCAGCTCTACCTTGATCAATTTGTGATAGTGTACCTTGACAACATAGTGATATATAGCCGCACAATGGAAGAGCATGTGAAGCACCTAAAGTGGTTTTCTGCATGTTAAGAGAAAACCAACTTTATATGAAGAAGGAAAAGTGCTTCTTTGCCATAGATGTATGCTTTTAGGTCATTGGATAGGCCAATGGAAACATCTGGATGGATAGAAAGAAGGTCCAAGACTCCAAGTCATTGTGGACTAGAAGAGTCCTACAATTGTCACAGAGTTACAATCATTTCATGGACTAGTGAACTACTACTGATGATTCATGAAAGGATATTCAACCAAAGTAGCACCCCTAACTGACCTCCTGAGAAAGCATCAACTATGATAGTGAACGCCCCACATGCAATGAGGCATTTGCGGAGTTAAAAAGGGTAGTGATAGAGGAGCCAATTTTGCACCTACCAAACTACTCTAAGCCTTTCAAAGTCCAAACTGATGCATCTGATTTTGCCATTGGAGGAGCATTGGTACAGGAGAGACATCCCATTGCATATGAAAGCCAAAAGCTAAATGACACGAAGGCGCTATACCGTCAACGAAAAGTAGATGAGTCAATGGTGCACTACTTAAGGGCAAAGAGATATTATCTTCTTGGCTCCAAATTGGTTGTTCGAATTAATAAAGTGGCTACAAGTTACTTCCAAACCCAAAAGAGACTAGCTAAAGTAGGCCCACTGGCAAGATTTCCTAGCTAAATTTGATATATAGACGGAATATAAGCCCAATAATCAGATAGCCAATGTACTTAGTCGAAAAGTGCAGCTAGCTTCAGTATATCAAGTCAAAAAAAACTTTCTTAATCAAATCCGTATCAACACTGCACAAGACCCTGCGGCTCAGGTGCTTCTAAGGTTGGCCAATGAAGGAAAGCCACGAAGATTTTTGGGAACGTGATGAGGTTCTTTACACTAAGTGAAACAAGTGTTTGAACCTAAGTGGGATAATGTAAGAAAGAAAATACTTAGACAATGTCATGATACCAAATGGCCAGAGGCATTTCTTGAGATAGTTTATCATTGGCCAAAGATGTATGAAGATGTAGAGGATTATGTTCGTGCTTGCCTGGTTTGCCCACAAAACAAAGCAGAACACCAGAAATCATGAGGTCTTCTTAAGCCTTACCAATGCCAAGCCGTCTATGGGAGAGGGTGTCCGTGGACTTCATTTATGTTCTACCTAAAGTTGGAGAACTTGGGTCCATCATGATTGTTGTAGACCATCTCTCCAAATATGGTACTTTCATTGATGCACCTGCAAATTGCACTACAGAAGAGGCTGCAAGGTTGTTCATCTCCAACATGGTGAAGTATTGGGGGGATTCTAGAAAACATAGCAAGTGATTAAGACCCACATTTACCGGCAAGCTCAGGATGGAAGTCTTTAAAACCCCATGGGTCCCAACAAATCTTCTACACAAGTTTCCACCCCTAGATAGATAAGCAGATGAACATGCAAATGCATTATCGAGGAAATATCTGCAACATTCGTGAATACTAGTCAAAGGGAATGGGTGCATCACTTGGATGTCGCCTAGTTTTACTACAACCTCCAAAAGAACAAGTCAACATGCTAAATCCCATTAGAGGTAGCGATCGGTTGTCAACCCCTTGCATCAGATACTCTTATTGCAAGAGAGAAAAGCAAGAGCCCTTTGGCCCAATAGTTCGCGGCAAACATAAAAGAGAAGACAAACATTGCAAAAAGCATTCTTAGAGAAAGTTGTCAAATGGATGAAGAAGTGGGCCGACCAATAACGAAGGCCCTTGGAGTTCAAGGGTATATGGTCCTAGTTAAGTGGACAGGACTTCCACATGGTGAAGCTAACTAGGAATGCGTGGAGGCACAATGTCAATATAACCTCTAATCCCCGATAACGATAATGTCACCGAGGAGAGTCAAATCGAATGTCATTTATTTGATCAAGTGAACCCAGCAGCAGTCTTCCATGCCATCAGCACATCCATCGCTCCAGACAGAGGCCAAACACGCCCTCACGCAACCGAAAACACATGCTACACAAGAGCCCAACTCCACTCGCCACCTAAGGCAAGTGAAGGAATGCACAGACAAAGTACCGCTTGGTGGAGTCCCGAGGAGAATACAGACGATCTATCAACAAGTTTCACAACGGCATGATGAGGATATCTATGCAATAGGTGGGGGAGAACGTCATGGCCTCACCAAAGGACTATAAGAACTCCCTCAGACCCTAGGAGACTCTAGAAGCTTCCAGGGTTCCTCGGAACTCTGAAGATATTTCAACCATATTCTAGATATTTCTTAGATATTTTAGTGGCTTGAAAATATCTTGTATCCAAAAAGTTCTAATCTACATATGAAGGACAAGTTCTAATCTACATATGAAGGACAAGTGGCACGGTCCTGGCCACTTTGGATCCTAGCTTAGGTCCATATAAAGGGGAGAGGACCTCATCTGCAACCCAACTCCTCAGAGTAGAGAGTTCCTCTAAGAGAGGAAACATCCCAAGTATTTTGTACTCTTCTTATTTGTAATATAAATCTTCTTCTTACTCTCTGCTCACTCTCTCTTGCAGCTTCAATGGAAGGTCTGCCTAAAAGGAAGTAAAGGCTTACTCAGCCACAAGGAGATAGTCCGAGCACTACACAGGCTTTGATAGGGCAAATTCTATTGGTCCGTGACAAAAAGGTCAAGAAGAAGTTGCTCTGCAAAAGAACCTACTTTCGAAATAATAATATGCTACTCTATTCTTCAGCAACAAAACTTTTAAAGGCAATGGAGATGATCATTTTTATCAGCTATCTAAACTTTTGTCCACCAAACTTGGCATCAGTGATAAATCTACCTCCCTTTTATGCATCTTCATAAAAATTTATGCAAAATATAATATGGGCGAGCCAATTAAAAAATTTCCCCACAAAGTTTGAATGAATACTTTATGAACTCAATTCTTCAAAAATTTGAGAATGATTCTTCCTCTTGCAAAGGTAGCAACCATGAAAAATTTTAGCTAAATTATCTGAATTGTCTAATATATTCACATCAAGATCTTAGCAAATAAGGATTCATAAAGCTGATCCCAAATAGTTAGGAAAAGCCTTGATGGTTATGCTTATGGTAAATTCCTAGAAGGCAATTGGTAGGGTCAAGTAGGGTTTCATGCTAGCCCTCTTAAACAAACAAATTTGCAGTGGGTGAAAGTCTGCAATGCAAGTCTAAAGGCAAAAGGCAATTATAGCAGTCAGTAATAATGGCTCGAGTAAAGGTGGTTTTGATAGAATAAAAACCATAATTGGTCAATAATGAAGTAACGAGTTCGTAAACCCACTATGTATTTTTGTAAGAAGCAACCTCTTTTTATTTTTTTTTTCCTTTTTCCTTTTTTCCTTTTTTTCGCAGGGGAAGGGGGAGGTGGCATGGTGAGAAGGATAGTAGGATGTTTGGCTCTGGCCAGACATGACTTGACTTAACAGAATCCTACCAGAATTGGTACTGCCTATTCTGACTATTTACAACAAAGTCACAAAAACAAGTCAATGCTGTAACTAAACTCAAATCAGAATGCTAGACCCTAACTAAATTACACAGTCAAAACTGAGTTCAGATTGGTCTGAGACTCAGAGTTAGGTTAGCCTATTGTACCAGGTCAGCTTATTCAAAACCTACATCGCCAGTTTAGTTTCTTTATCAGGCATAAATCAAAGCAAGTGAATTTTATTTCTCACTGCACTTCACTGCCTGATCATACTGAGTGATACTGACCCTGATCATACTGAGTGATAATGACATGTATTAATTTCTTTTACTGTTCTTGTCAAATTGATCATTCCTCTTATCAAGGTTTGAAGCTTTTGCCAGAGTATTTGTCACTGTAAAAACTATAGTGCAAGTAACCCATTCAGCCATTTTTTCACAAATAAATGAAACCTTAAAATTACAGAAGATTATAACCAGAATAAAAGGTCTTATCCTGCCTATCTGGGGCTAGTTTTGAATAAACCACTGGAGAGTTTATTTCCTTACATTTTTCCACATATCAAAGATTTCCTTCAGATAGGTAAGGAAACCTCTTTGGTCACAACCAACATTATTTGGTTTCTTGAGCTATCCAAACCCGAAGCAAAGCAATTCTTTTGATTTATTTGCATATGTCATAGAACAGGCTGTTGACTCCATGACATATTTCTTCTACTCCTGTGGTTCATTTTCTTAAATGATCTATAATGTACTCATTGCAGCACCATTCTAAGCACTGGATGAGAAGTGCTCATGTATAGTGGCACAATACAAATGCTGATCAGCAAGAACTAATTCCTGGATGAGAAAAGATATTCAAAGAACCTCCACATAATGCAGAGGTCCAACCAGGAAGAGTTATTACCTGAAATAGAGAACAGCTAGCAGAAATAGGCCAATAATCATTCAGCTTGAGATATCCCCATTATGGATCTGGAAAAGAGAAATATCCACACTAATATCAGCGGACTGACAAACTCATAGGAAACCAGATGAATTATGTGTATTGAAAAGATGGAGAAAAGTGCTGCCTCTCGCAAAATAAGGATCTTTAGAAGATAAACAACTATTTATTGGGGGAATATGATCAACAGTTTCGTGACCATTCAATATATACATAGTTAACTAAGAATAGAAATGGAACTCACATATATCTAAAGGTTAAACAAATTTCTGTATGGAAGGCTGATTATATCGACATAGAGGTTGCTTTATAACATACAAGCCCAACCACATTGAGAACTATTGATAGAAATAGCATAAAAAAATCAATGTAGCAGCAGAAAGATTACCTTCTTTAATGATCAAGTTTATATTACAATTTCCCAAGGCATATCTACGATCAATTTAGTGGATACGGCAGTTTATGCAAGAAATGCATCTACACATCCTAATAGCAATTCAAGACTAAAAAAATAATAAAGAACATCTTCTAAATGATAATTTTTTTTAACAAGGATGTATCTAAAGAATACCAGATCAACACTACTACATAGAATAACGTGAGGAATCCTACTTCAGAGAAGCTCGAGTAGAATGGCTATAATCGATTGAACATGGAGTTTACAAAAATAGCAAACATGAGGGAGTGAGGTGTTGAAGGCGGTAATGAAGTTGCGGGAGGAAAAATTAACTGATGGTCAAGTACAGAGCCAGAATTGGTTATTTCTAGTACTACCAAATATAACAATTCAGAGGAATCCCTCCTACTTAAATCAGACTATTATGAGTGTGATTATAGCAAGCTTTAGACGTAAGCTTAGAAGCTATTAGATTTGCTTCATCCAGTGTAAAGTTTAAACTGCAATGGATATGAACCTACCACCAATTATATACAGACCACAACATTGTTCATACTAGCATAGCTCTTGTAATTACAATGCTCCCTAGTTCTTTATCTTCATTGACCTCTGGCACACCTTTTCTTAAAAGAAATTCCAAAATAGACAAATTTATGAGACTTATCTGAAGTCCCACGATCACAGGACTCATATGTTTGACACTCCTGTCACAATACATCATTTTTTCCATGTAACACATATCCCATCAACTTCATGACTATCCATTTTCCTCTCCTACTTGTGCGAGATACACTGTCAAGAAACAAATTTTATTCATGTGAAAGTATTCAAAAAACTGAAAATTATTCAGAAAACTTAATTATCAGCATATTATCTACAACAGAAGCACAAGGTTAACATCTTATTCTTACCCTTATTATGGCTCCATAATATTAATGTAAGTTGTCTACAAATATTTATAAGTTGCAGAATGCAAGATTATCTAGGGCTTCCACCATAGAATTAATGAAGAGAAAGAATTAATACAGAATACCTGAGGTTGCATATAGTTCATTCCTTGAGTAAAAGATCCTTGTTGACCCATCTGCTGATTTCACATACAAGTCAAATTTGAGAAGTATCAAATGAAGATAATGAAATCTTCCAGAAAGTAAGGAATTCAGAGAATAACTGATACCCCTTGGGTACTTGTACCAGGTTGATTTCCAGCTTGAGGGCCTGCTGCATCTGTCCTAGCAGAGCTGTCTCCACCTTTTGCAGATAACTTACTATCACCCTGTCAAAATTACTCAAAATTATCTCATGTTCAAATATAGACCCCTATAAAGGATACATATGATAGTCCTAACTGCCTACATTGAAGCAAATTCTGACACAAATAATCATTGAAATTGATATCCATTTCTGGTATAAATAGATACGAAACCTTAGCAATACTAAGTGACCAACCAACCAACCAGGTTATATCAACCAAGTGAGAATGTTTGGAAGATGAAGCTGGAAGGCTCAGAGGGTGTAGGGATTCTGCATCCCAATTTTCATGGTATCACTAAAACCTTTATAAATGGAAACCTGATTGCAAAAAGAGTTGGGAAGTAATTGCCTCCTTGAACCCCTCCCACTTTTCTTTACTTAGCAACTCCCAGCCTCCCACATGCACAGATAACATCACATGGATAGGATGACACCTTCACGTTTGATGTGAACATATGTGTACAAGAATCAAATACAAGCTTGCAGAAGAAAAAAAAGATGAAAAGATCAACTCGTAGCTCATCAATTTGATAAAACCAATCTGGAAAATCAGATATATAGGCTTGAGTCCGTGTTGGATAAAAAAACAATGAATTTTTAGCCATTGGCATCAGAAAAGATTAATAGAAATATACATTTAAAGTATATGAATTCAGATTTCGTTTTATACCTTCAAAAACATTCTAATGGAATAAAGTAAACAGACAAATGGCATATGAATCAGAAAAAGAGAAAGTTATTACCTCCATCTAGAATATCATATCCGCCCCCAAATCCATGCAACAAGAACAGAAAACAAACAAAGCCTTTATTAGCCCAACGAAGATCAAATAGAGCACTAGAAACCCAACGAAACCTCACAAATCTTGGCTGATAATGAACCTAGATATTTCCTAAACGAAATTATCAACAAAAATATTACCCAAAAAAAAAGAGAGAAAATCATAATCAAAGAAATACCTCTCTATATTTCTGTAGGTACAACTTCAGCGGCTCGATGTAATCTTCGAATCCCAACGTCGCCATCGCCCAGAGCAAATCATCGCCATTGATCGTCTTCCTCTTCTCCCTCTGGCACTTATCGCTCGCTCTGCATCACCCAATCATTTAATCAATACAAAAACAAACAAACAAAAAATTAATTGCAAGAAATTATAGCATATGAGAGACATATAGAAAGAGGAAGAGGTGGGTCTGTGTGTGTGTTGGGGGGGGAAGAAAGATCTGAACTCGCTGGTAATGAAGCTGATGAACTCGGAGACGCACTCCTGGACGGTCTCCTTGGCGTCCTTGGCGATCTTGGCGTTGGCGGGGAGGGCCTTCTTCATGATGCGGCTGATGTTGGCGATGGGGAGGAAGCGATCCTGCTCGCGGACGGTGGATCGGGGGCTCTGCTCGCCGCCGCTATCGTGGCTTCCTCCACCGCCGCCGCCGGGGCTCGCCGGTGCCTCCGCCATCGGCCGGAAAACCCTGGATCCATGGTCCACATCGCCGCAGATCACCGTCAACCCTACCAGCCGGAGAAACCCTAAAGAAATAGGAGGGAGGCGTCGTTCGTTACCTGAGATCCGAGCGTTTGGATTGGTTGGGGGAGATTTGTATTTGGCGCGCGCGCAGCGCGGAAAGAGAGAGAGCGAGAGAGATGGGATGGGATTTGGGGGAGGGCTGGAGAGAGGTGAAAAGGGGATCGGACGCTGGAGAAGAGAGGAAGGAGGAGACGACTGGGATGAAAAGAGGAGAGAGACGTTTGGTTATCTGAACCGTCCGTTTGGCTCCGGTCCGACCCGGTTGTCTAAACGGCTCTCCTCCGCCGCCCTATGGCGGCTCCTTTAATAAGTAATAATTATTCTCGCCTCCTTATTTTCTTTTTTCTTTTTTTTCTCGCCCTGCCCTTTTTAATTTAATTTATCCCTTTAATATAAATATGATTTATATTAATTTTATATCTGATGATATCGACTAAATTTTTTATTTTTAGAACCATTTAAATGCAACGATATCAAATTATATTCTATATTTTAAAATTGATAGGTTCAAAGGCTCCATTTGTCAAACTAAATATACAAGCTAATTATCACCACTCCACTTCTCATTGCTGCGGTGATATCTAACAATCTAGAACGGTTGATCCCAGCGGACACTCACCTACGTCTTTAAATTGCACCAGTCTCAAATGCCACATAGGACAAGAAAAGAAGCTCCAATAGAGCCGACCAGTGATGGATCCTTGTCATGGAGAAATAGACCTTCCTTTCCAACAAGTAGTAATCATGAACCTCCTCATGTGATGCTCATTTGCAGCTCGGACTCCCGGAGTGTGTTTGCTTCAGCTTCCAACGTGGTTTATGGATACAGTTGCATCTAGAATCCAAGCTGTGGTCCTGCACGAGATCGATTAAAATCGGCTAATACCTAGGTGGAAAGTAGGACGGCCTAAAATCGATAAAAGACTTTAGGATGCTGAAAAGCTATCGACATATTTTCAAAATGCGAGCTTGACCTATAAAGAAATTTATTTGCCAGAAGATTTTCGATGAAGGACTCTCCAAAGCTTAAGTCAATAAAATTTTAAAACGACAATGAAAGAATGAGAGAGAATAAAAGTGGCAGAAAGTTCAAGTGTGCTTATCTGAGAATCTTTCCGGTCATTTGTATATAGGATAAGGTCATAGAAGTGCAATAATTGCATGACAACAACTGATATCGCCTGTTAATTGCATAATAATAGCTCCTTGTGATGTGCACATGGCAATAATTGTGTCGATTGTGTATTTACGGCTGAGTTGGCGTAATCATTGCTGAGATCATAACTGTAGCTTATTTAGTGATTCTTAGTGTTACTCTATGGTTGGCCCGACTATAATAACATCCTAGCCAATATTGAGGTCATTCACCTCGGACAAAACTAAAGTCAGGAACCTCAAGACAATCCAAGATCAAGATGGCCAATATTCTCCCCATTAGATGGCTAACTATTTTTTTTTCCACAACCATACCAAACCAACATCGATCCATAATAGTTGATTTACAATGTTATGCATGGCTGTTGTTGTCATCAAATGATACTGGGTTACGTTTGAATATTAGGCAAGCACTTGAAAAGTAAAGTTGGAAATCTCTCAACAACACTCTACTATGATGAATTAGTAATAATTAATAAAGTATTTCATGCATTCGCTTGATACCTTATTTAGAAGTAGAAAATAATATTTTAGAAAGTAAAATAGATAAAAGTAGACACTATTGGGAAATGCTTTTTGATCATGTGGTTTCACATAAACCCACTAAGTGTCGGCCGCCTCGTAGGGCCCGTGGTTGGTGGACCTCAACTAAATTTGTTTTTGAGTCTGCAAAAACTAGCACAATAATTCAAGGCCCATGTGCATATTTTTCACTTACATGGGACGTACATTTATTATCACCTTAAACATTTCGCCCTAGTTCACAATCAGCAATGTTGGTTTTATTTTCTGTTAGAGATATAAAATCAGTTTTGAGCAGTTCTAATTCCAAGAGTTTTTTTTTTTTTAATCTAGCCTGCCACAAAAAAAAAAAAATTTATATCCGGCAATAACTCAACTTAATTCAACTAAGACTTGATCACAAACTAGTTAAGGTTGATTTTATGAATCTTTTTTTTCTCTGTTCTGCTTTGTTTAGGATCATGTAGAGATGTTAAATCCTTTCCGACTATTTATTTTACATGACATTCAGTCTATTCTACTTCTCTTTATATATATATATATATAATTATTTCTTCATGTTAGTGCATTCCTTAATCTATATTGTACATTTTCGAACCACGTCTCTCTTAATTATCATCTATTAGTGTTATTTCTATTTTCTTACGAAATAATTTTTTTTATATTCTATTACTTGTCGTATTATAATACATCTATCTCACCAATCTCATTTGGGCTACATTTATTATTTTTATAAAATTTTTACTTTTAACCTTGTAGGTATAAGCTACGTGCTTCCTCTTGTGGACTCCCTTTATGGTGCGTGTTTGTTTGCGTCAAGTTAAAGCAACATTCATTATTGGCGCATGAAACCAAGGTTGTGCTCGTCGACATGAATGAAATCGCCACGTGTTTGTTGAAAAGAGTTGAAAAGAGTTGCCCAATCGCCACGTGTTTGTTGACTCATTTGAAAGCCATTAATGGAATTCGAAAAATGGTTTATCCCAGGGATTCCAGGTTCCATCAAAAACATCGACCACCCACAGTCCAATCTATCCGCTGATTGGCGATTTAAATTTAGAAATCAGCATCATGCTCAGGTCCATCTGAAGCATAAGCATTTACAACATTTACGCTGCGATCAAAGTACTATGCCACCATGAAACATCATCCTTCGCTCCAGGATGAGGTAAAGTACACCTAGATGCTCTCCACCCAAACTTTGTTGAAATGGGACAAGGAAGTCCCCTTGAAGTTCAAATAACCCATGAAAAAGAACCAAGCCATCCATGAGTAGCTCGGAGCCTCGGGCTCAGCTGAGCTCGTTTGCTTGAAAATAAGCTGAGCACAAGCAGCGTAGGTTTAAAAAAGAGAACCGTGACCTATGGTTTAAAAAAAAAGAGAAGTCGACTTGGAAAAAGCAAGTATAGGAACACACCCCTTCAATATAACCCGGCCGCACCGATCCAAGCCTGAACAGCCAGAGAAATTTGTAAAAGAACTAGCTGATTTTAAAACCAACACACAAGAGTTGAAATTACTCCTCTGAACTGAGATCTAGAATCTCGAAATTTACAACCTGAAAATTGGACATAAAAAGCTTATGTGCAAGCAATAGCCTGCCAAAACCTTACTCTTGAGGCATCAATATCTGGTTTCCTGGCAAGGAGATTAGGAAACTAGAACAATAAGAATTTTCATTTTGATTTAAGCAAATCCTCTGATGTCATAATTTGTCAAGAATTTCCTTTAACTTGCTTACCACTTTGCCACAGAGGGGGATGGCTATAGCTGTGGGTCTCAAGACCGAAATCGTCAGAACATTGCAGTGTCATGACCAGATTCTGAGCCAAGTCACCATGAAGCGTGCTGCATAACACTGCCAGATTCTCACTTCTTTGTGACGATGGAGTCTTTTAAGAGTTGGCTCTTCATCCAGACAGGCTCCTGGTTCTTCTCAGCGTCGGGGTCTTGCACCCCCTCAACCACCTTTCCTCTTCCTGCCATTGCCCAACTTTATGATTGGCAATGAACAAATATAACTGCAAGATTTTGGGTCAAAATCCAGCTTACCAGAAATCATTTTGACAACAATAATCATCCCAGTACATTCACATACCATTCAAGAAAGCCTATATCCAGTAGATCTCCCTCTTTCCTTAATAATACAGCAAAGGGCAAGCAAATGGTGACCAGTCTATCAACTTCTTTTACCATGTTAGCGAGCAAAAGAGAGGCACAAACTCGACAAAGCAACTTTTACCATGCATACTTCACCAACGATGCTCGTATATTGTGCGCCATTTTTAGGATGCTAAAATAGTATGAAGAGTACCTTCTTTTTTAAATTTCTCACCATTTTCACCCAAATCTTGATTGATCTCTCTGTCATCTTTCCCATCGAAATTCTGTGTATCGCTCTCTCACTGAAGTCATCCAGAATGTACTTGCAGATATCTTAAGAACATAATTATCTGTTAGTGCTACATACACCCTTCACCTAAAAAATATATCTCTCTCTATATATCTTTTCTAGTTCACTGCAAGCTGACCTCAACATATACTGACTTCTACACATTTGAAAGAGGAAAGCATATGAATTAATGCATGAATAAATGGTCATAACAATGATCGAGTTGATAAGCAACACACAAGAGAAGGTTCAGCATATACATTCTCATTAGCAATTACAGCAATTCTGTTCTCCCAGATTTTCAAATCAAAGCAACAAAAAGAATGTTACACAAGGATCTACAAATTCTCTGTAACTCTATTTTTCCAACCTATAAATCTTCAAATCAATGATAATTAAAGCATATGATTCAACATAGCACCAACAATCAATGGGATGAATTATTGCATCTCTTATCTCATGACTGCAGTTCCACTATCAAATTAAAGCCTAAATCACAAAACAAAGGTCTTTCAAACTCCATGATATTCATCATTTGGCATTTAATCCTATCAAAAAGCAATGAATTCACAAAGGTGTTTCTAAAGGAGGAAATAAATACGCAACACATCATTACGAAGTTGGATATACTTATGCTGCTTTTCTACAAAGGAGCATGGCTGCATGGATCATGCAAAATCATTACTACTAAATAAACTCATCCGGGACAACCTAATGTTGACCGATGTCATCCAAATATTGACAAATGCGGGATAACAAGGATTCAGCTGCTGGTGACACCAGGCATGCCGGCGCAAGTGCCATATTTCGAGACAAAAGAATTTTGAAAAAAATACTAAAAATATTACAAAATAACAGCTGTCATGCTGATACTTGCAGAATGTGGCGCATGCCAACTAGCAGAAGTTGGAACTTGAAACCATGCATAATCCACAAATTTTTATATATCGGTAACCCCATTACATAAAATATAAATAAATGCACTTAAAATCTACATGGAATGCTGTGAATATTACAACCAATGGGGGAAAGCTTACCCCTCAATTCTAACTACATCATCAACTTAAAGCAAACTGAAGTTGCATTCCAAATACTATGTTTTGGCCTGGCCAATTTCCAAACGTTAATTGTTTAAAATTTTCATTATTCCATTTAGATAAATTTGTATCTGAAATCATGACATCATGTTACAATAGCCGCAAAAAAAGAAAATTACAGTAAGGGGACTTGTCCCAAAGATTAATTATTAATATGATGGCATTTTCCCAACAGCTACTCTAAAATATCATTGGATTGATGTTGTTTTACAAGGTCCATACCTTGTTTGACACACAGTAAAACATTTAGAATTAATTGTAAGGTGAGAAGGCATACGGAATTATGTAAGGGGATATATATCCAGCTCAGTGAGAATACTCTGTCCGTGATCCTAAGGTGCTGTTTGGTTGAAAGTTTTATAAAAATTGTTTTCAGAAAACTAGAATTTGTAAAAACATGATTTTTAAGAAAGTGGGAGATCCCATTTTGCGAAAAACGTGGAACACCATGTCTCTTAAAAAACCTATCTTTCTGGATTTGCGAAATATCTGGATTGGCTAAAACTGTTAAAATATTTTTCCCAAACAGGAAGTTTCATAAAATTCAGCAGACATCAGTATTGGAGAACATTTTACCGACCCATCCTATCCAAACCACGCCTAAGAGTCACAGAATCTCAGAAACATGAATAAGGCACTCATAGGCAAGTGAGTTGAGACTCTGGACATTTCTGCAAGAATAAGATGATCAAAGGTGGATACCATGAAATGATACAATTAGTAGTAGCACAATGTCAAGAATTTGGAAGGACACCCTAAGAATGCAAATTTTAGGAGGGAGTTATGAGCATGCCCTGGGAGAGAGGACATACGCATACCAGCAAATCTTATGCAATAGAGTGATAGCAGGGCAGAAGGGAGTTATATTATGGACATAACAGCCCTTTTTTTTGATGTTTCTTTTGCATGTGTGCGTGTTTCTTTCTTTTCTTTTCTTTTCCTTTTCTTTTGTTGAGGAGGGGATATCAATATGTTCTCCAGAAAATCTTATTCACTAGAGTAATTGCAGGGCAGGAGGTTGTTATGTCATGAACATTGGAATTCATTTTTTTGATTTTCCTGCAACTGTCTCTGGGTTTTTTTTTTGTGGGGTGGGGGAGGAAGGACAAAGACTAGGTATTGGAGGAAGTCAAATCTTTTTTATTTTTTCCATTCTGCTGAAACGTTTGCCCATGATACCCTATAACAAGATCTTCTAGAAGCAAGAGACACTGCAGAAATTGCCAGAAAGCATCTCAATGGTTAATTATATCCCTAAATAATATGGTTTAAGTCATTCAAAACACTTGCACAACCATTTCCTCTCCATCTCTAGATAAATTTTTAAATGGAATATGCTATTGAATCTTAGAGGAGAGACTAAACCTTTAATTGGAAGTCAGTAGTTCCTCGTGCAGCCAGTTCGGTTATTGGTGAAAGCTGAGTTGGAGAATTTCTGGGCAGACCTGAACAGAGACAATGGGGATGATGCAAATCAAGGTGCTAACTACTAAGTCATAGTTAATGAGCAATATTATGGTACACAGTATGAGCAACCATTCATGCATTCTGTCCACTAGTAAGCAAAAGGAAGACATCCCCAAATAAAATTCATGTTAGACCTAAAACCAGGGCATCGGCATCTGCAAAGAGCACTCCAAACACCCAGAACTATTCAAAACACATTTCGTCAATAGAAATAAGTTTGAAATATTAACAAGTGCTTAGAACTAGGCCACCTACTTTAGCAGCATCAAACATAATACACAATGTCGACAAGATTGATTTTAGTGGCAAAACCCAATTATAAAGCTCCTTAAGGGCACTGATACAAGTCTTATAGCATTTAGTATAATTGCTTAGTTCTAATGGCGGAGACTGTCTTTTCAGTCCAATGATCTAGATTTGTCTCAGGATTTCATCTTTCTTCTTCAAGTAACCTCAGCATATCAAGCACATATAGTGACTTGATGTTGGAATTAATTTGAGTGCAGAAAGATTTGAAGCTTGTGATCAAGGAGTCTACATCATCTCTTGCATTTGAAGATTCCCAGACACATTTCCTCCCTTCATTCTTCTTCCCCTTCCATATCCTTTACATTTTGTCTTTTCTCAAATCTACTTACCAACCTATTGAAAGCTCTATTTTATACCCTATGGGGGGAAAAAAAGTATCAGGGTTTTCGATCAACTGATGATAGCTCGAGTACTGGCTTACAGAAGAATGGCGATCAGCTGATCACTGACATGTGGAACTTCTGGGGCTGCTGTGTTGTTTAGCTTGTCTATATCTGAAGACTCTTGGGGTTCCTCTGTTACTCTTGGTTGTTTTTGTGGAATATGATGGATTCCCAAGGATCTGGGGTAGGAGGTACTTGATCTGTTTTTATGTTTTAAAAGGTAAAGTCATCCACTCCATTGCATAGCAAGTGGTTCTAAGTATACGAATAAAATTTTTGATGTGGTTATAACCATGTAGCCCCCCCTTAAATAATAATGGTATCAATATTATGACATTATATTCAATAATATAAACAAGTCATCTTCAGTTCACTGGACCATACACCCAATTTTTTAAGCAGAGCAGGTTGTGCAATGGGGCCAATAAATCAACAAGGCCATCCTATTTCTATAAAGTAATGCATACCATAGTAGAGCCATGGTTTTGGCCTAGTTCATGGTGTAGGAAGAATACATCTGAATTCAACAAGAATAACAAGAAGTGAGATTGGAATTTAGTCAGGTCAGCATTGAGCTAACCCTTAATGCAGCCTATATATAGTCATGCTGAAGTTGGCAGACTGAGACATACGCCCAGTTTTTTTTTTGCAAATTTGAAACAACCATCAACCTGATTATTTAAGAACATGAAAGGCATGAGAAAGAGAGGGTGGGTTCACTCCACAATATTATGAGAGAGAGAGAGAGAAGAGGGCAGCCGACCGTCTTAGAGAACGGAGGATGGAGACCAACATCATACAAACAGATATAGCTTTTTGTTATCTTTGCTACCTTTTATCCCCTACCAAAAGCTACTCAAAACCATAAGTGCACAGCACAATTTACTCTTGCTATTTTCTTCCATCCCTTGCCTGCTTCTTACGTTTTCCCTGTCCACTCTGTCTCTTCACCCCCCGAATTCCACAAATCCTCCAAAAAGCCCCTTCTCCAGCCATTTGGGGCATAAGAGGTTGCGGAAGGAAGATGACTGTCTTTGAGATGCGAGGAGGGTGATTGATGTGGTGGAGTCTGTGACAGGGTAAGATGGTTCCTAGAGTTTGTTGCAGCTCCCTCTTAAACCCTTTCATTCAGTCTTTAAGTGTCGAAGGCAATCCACTTTGCTTGCCCCTAGAGTTATGACTCAACTCACATATTGAGAACAGCAAGAAATTCTTGGACTGCCCCCTTGTGACTTTGCAGGACAAAAACAAGCCTGGACCTAATTATATATAATCTGGACAACTTTTAGCAAGGCAAACTTCAACCTAACCTGATCATGAAAAATCCTCCACCTTAACCTGATTATTTTGGTGGATTGTCAGGTGCTGGTCAGGTATTGCCCGATGCAGCTTCTATAGCTAAAACTGGACAAAGCTATAGTCATTCACACCCATTCTCGCTCTTGCACAATTCAGTTGCGACTTATACACTGGTTTCATCAATTCCAAATGGCATGTGTAAAATATAAAATACATCAACAATGATAAGGCATTTAATCTTAAATAAAATGCTCAAATCATTTTAATAATGAGCAAATAAATAGTCTGTTCAACACTAAACTGGAGCATAAAATCCTAACAGCTCACCATACAAAAGTGTTTGGACATACGATGCTGCCTAGGACCCTAAGTTTATGGCTTCAAAAGATAATGGTCCCGTGTCCAATCTCTTGAACAAGCACACCTAAAGCTCCTTGGTGCATTAAACGGCACTTTTTTACATAATCATATAGAAGATGCATATGTGCTCAAGTTGCTTCACAAGCTTTGAGATTTAGCCCCTCATACTTGTTACGTATTTTAAAGAACCAAGATTTCAGTAAACAACCATAAATAGTTTATACGGTCGTGTAAAGTTGAAGAAGAACAACCAGTAACTATAAGCACTCATATAAAAGCCATAATAAATTCATGGATCAAAAGCTCCTATTTCCTGATAATAATTTCTTGTAATATTACCTGCAAAAGACTGACTATATGGCTTGCACTTGGTCTAAAAAGTACAGAGCAAGAACTTACATGGTATCTTTACAAGTAGTCATTAATGCCATGATATAAGATAAAAGCATAAACCAGTGTCAGCCTGTAGCCTCGGACTCAATCAAGAAATTTCAGTTTCGGAACAAAACCTGCTCACTATAATTCTGACATCTTAAACGATCAAGACTAACTATAATTCTGACATCTTAAACGATCAAGACATAGTTGTCAGATGTTCTTAAGTAAACTTTCACAACCTCAATAGAATCACTGAAGTTAGCCTAAAAGCTTTAAAACAGATTACCATTTCAGCAAGGATATTTCTTTCTTGATGAGGTCAGCTTACAACTTCTATACAACACACATTTGAATTGCCCTAAAATATATTTTCAGCACAGAAAATGGGCAAAGTGGAATTACCTCACAGGAAAAACGAAGATAATAATACTTAACTAGCCTGACTATCCACCTGAACAACCCCTTCAACCGACCCTCTGTCCACAAGTTCCACTTGCACAACATCTGATGCAACACCAATTTCTGCTTTACCTAAAAAAAACCAATGGTTTGATGAGCCAGAATAATTCAAAAGCAGCATAATTTTTACCTACTAAAAACAAGGAATGAGATGATAAAAAATAACACCTTCAACAAGTGCTGCATCATTTTGGTCTTGTGTGGTAGTATTTGGATAAGTGTTGCCTGGAATCTCTACGCTGCTATCTTCAAGTAAAGCTGCATCATTTTTGTCTTGTGCGGTAGTACTTGGAGAAGTATAACCTGGAACCTCTAAGCTGTCATCTTTGATTACTGCTAAATCATTATTATCTTGTGGGGTAATATTTGCAGAAGTATTTCCTGGAATCTCCGAGATGCCATCTTTGATTGGTGCTGCATCCTTTTCGTCTTGCATGACATTTGCATAAGTATCATCTGGAACCTCTATGTTGCCCCATTCAGCGGGTACTGCATCATCGTTATCTAATTGTTTAGCTTTTGGAAAAGTACTACCTGGAATCTCTAAGTTGCCACCTTCAATGTGTACTGCATCATTTTCATTTTGGGGTGTAATATTTGGAGCCATACAGCCTGGAACCTCTAAATTGCCACCTTCGGTGGGTGCTGCATCATTTTTGTCTTGTGGTATGGTATTTGGAGAAGCATCAGGAACCTCTAAGTTGCCATCTTTGATGAGTGCTGCATCGTTTTTGACTTGTGTGGTACTCAGAGAAGCATCACCTGGAACTTCTGTGTTGCCACCTTCAACAGGTACTGCATCATTTTTGCCTTCTGGTGTGGTATTTGGGGAAGCATCATCTGGAACCTCTGAGTTGCTGCCTTCAATGGGTATTGCATCATTTTTGCCTTGTGACAGAGTATTTGGAGAAGCATCATCTGGAACCTCTAACTTGCCACCTTCAATGGATCCTGCATCATTTTTGCTTTGTGGTGGGGTGTCTGGAGAAGCATTAGGTGTTGATGGCAAGTATCTAAGACAATAACTAAGAAGTGCTGGCCCAAAAATACTATACTTTCCTGCACTACTGAAAGCTATTTCAGCATCAGCACGTTTCTTGAAGACTACTTTGACACGATTGGTCTTGCTTTGAACTTCTGTCTCCGCTTCCTTCAGAGGTCCATAACGACTGAAAATCCTAATGAGATCCGTTTGAGAAGGAAGAGAACTTGATCCATTAAAGCTCAAAACCAGTGCAGTTGGCGTGCACTCATCAACAATTTTTTCTTCCAAACTGATTACTGATCTTTCTGTTGTCAATGCTTGTTTTATTTTAGGACTGATGGTTCCAACCTGCAGATGTCGTGCGGTACCAGATATACGGCCTAATGACAAAGAGAGCGATGTTTCCCCTCCAGATTTCCTCCTTTTCCTTAGGCTCCGCATATGAGCATCTCCTTTCCTTTTAAGATCATTTGTTGAGCTGTTATGGTATATCATGTCAGACCAATAAGAATCCTGCATATGATCAGGGGTCGACATATCAGAAGAGGGTGACTGAGAATTGACAGTTCTTTTCCTTCCCCTTTTACCTCCAATTTTCTGAACATTCTTCTTTTCCTTAGAAGAACTTGAGGCACAAAAATTTCTGAAATCAGTAAAGAAACTAACTATAGTTGACAGAAAACTGTATCCCTTCATAGGATCCCTTGCGGCTAAGCACAGCTGAGACAGCATTTCATCCAGGGAGGTATCCCCTGATATGCCTATCTTTATTCTTGGGTTCTCTACACCGGCGTGAGTAGAAGCCTCAGTATCGACAACATCAAATCTTCTATGCTCAGCCTTGGAAATGCTCTTCTGGAATGTTTCACCATGGCACCTAAGGATAGGTGGAGAACCAGTCAACTGGCTTGCAACTCGACGGATGCATTCTCCAACCTTGAATGAACTACTAGGAGTTGGAGATGGTGACTTGGTAACCAAATCTCCTAAAGAATCAAGCCTTTTTTTCTTAGTTCTCTCTGAGTAATCAGAATCAAAATCAATGACCTTGCGTTTCTTTTCAGAAGAAAGTGACATCGAATCGTCATCAATTTTTACTGCAGATCCAATTTTGCCATCATTTGCCAGAGGAGAGACAATGTTTTCTTCCATTAGCTCAGATAAGTTCTTTTGTTTTTTAGCATCCTCCAACATCTGTTTTTCTTTATTGGAGGGCCTCCCTCTGCCTCTCTTGCGCTTCCCAAGATTTAGTTCCATGGGAGTAGGCGTTGAGTGTTCCATGGTATCTTTCCCAAATAATTTACTACCAGAGGGTGAGACCTCAGAATCATTCTCCATCAATCCTCCACCACTTAGGAAAACAGGAAGTTCAGGATACCCCTTTGATCGATAAAAGGCCTTCAGCTGAGCCTGAGCTGTCACGAGCTCAAGTCTGTTAGCCCCTCCAGTTGGTAACTGGGCTAAGGCTTGAATATATTTAAGAAGTCTGCCAGGCTCAAAATAATCCACAACCAGAGACCTGTCAAAAACAGATCTACTAATCCCTTCTCGTATACCAGCATTCTCAACTGTTTGGTACTTAATGTTAGCATAAGTTACTTCAGGCAAACAAAAACAGGTCATTCCCAATTCTGTCCGCCTAGAGACTTCATCTAGTGCATCATTAACAGCAGTTACAAATGCATCTGAACTGCTCTGCTTTTCCATCTGTGAGAAATATGTCTCGAAAGGCTTCAGCTGAGGTTCTTCACACCATGCAAAAGTTTTATCTCCAAAATATGCGACAAGGAGGTTATCCTTCTTCTGATATTTCATTGCCAAATCCGATGCATCTGAAGGATCAAAAATTTGGCCAGGCCACCAAGGATGGCTCTTTACTTTACCCCAGACCAGATCAGAAATAGAGAAAGCATCCTTGTCTTGAAGAGGCAAGAAGTAACTAGCATGCTGATCCTTTCCAGCGGTGGAAGTTCGAGGCCTTATGCCAACACGTTTCACAACTTGCTTCTCAGCTATTTTTGAATGTCCTTGTTCATCAACCTGCACATTCTGCTCAGTAGTACCACCTGCACCAATAACAATATTTGCCACACTATCCACCAGCAAAGGGCTCTTCTTATCAGATTCTGCAACTTGAGCAGAATCTTCTTTTCATGACACGCCTCAGGCAGAGAAGTTTCATCCTTGAGAACCCTGGATTCCATGTCCATGTTTTGACATATGCCCGGTGAAGATTCTGCTTCATGAACAATCGAGTCATCACTCCTCTCAACCAGCAAACCATTGAACTGGGGTTCTCTCTCTTGATTCTTTCCAGATACAGATAGCTCTGAGGCCATTAGCAAACCAGGAGTGACAGATGACTTTGAATCATTCAGAACAGAAGCAAGTGGACATGTTCCTACAAACTTTGATTCTAAATCTGGGCATGAATTAGCCATAGTATTATCTCCTTTACCACTTGTATTCTCATCAACTGGCTGCCTTCCTTTGCTTTCTAATTCCATAATTGTGCCAACCAAAACTGAGTTCCCATCTGCTGTAGTAATATCTAATTTGTCCCTCGCATTCTCATCAGAAGGATATTTATCTGCACGCACTGCTGCATCAACAACACTTTCAGCCAAGCCTGCTTCTGATTGTGCAGTCACAATTGGTCCACTGCCCACTAGGTCATCAATAACATGAGAATCTGGGTTGTTTACCTCTACACCTGAATCAGCCAGGTCTGAATCCTTTACAACATGATCTCCTTGCTCAATTATAGCATCATCAACAGGCAGTGAATCCACCTCCTTTGTTTCTTCCCTATGAATAGCATTGCTTACTTCCTGGTTATTCTGATCTGTGTTTACCACAGATGTTTGAGAAACAGAAGCTTCATGATCTCTGTCTTGATCACCACTCACCAGTGACCCTTCAACCGCCTCAATTCCGCGTCCTGCTGAGCAGATCTGTGTGTCTTGATTACTACCCAAAAAGAGCCCCTCTTCCATGTCTTTATTTCCACCAGTACTCTCCGCAAATACAGATTGGTTCTGACTGCCGTCTCCTTCTGAAGCTTGCCCATGCGCATCAGCCAAATCATGACCTCCCTTCTCAGTCACCATGTTCTGGTTCTTCTGTGGACAAGACACAGCTTGCCCGGTGAGATCAGTTCCATTACTAGTCTCTGGAACCTTATGCTGTGCTTGTCCCAATTCTGGCGTACTCTCCAATCTCTCAGCTTCCTCCCCTCCAAGATAATTTGAAGGCTCTGATAGACATCCTACCTCCAGCACACCTGGTTCAGGGTTCTGGTCACCATCCAAAATATTATCTGTTTCCAACAGTTTAGGAACAAGTGTTCCTTCTGCAGCCTGAAGGTCCGTTACCTCACCAACCAAACTCTTATCCTCCTCTGGACAAGATAAAACTCCCTCGGGGAGTTCAGTTCCATTGCTAAACTCTGCAACCCCAACCTGTATTTGTCCCGGACCTGCTACACCCTCTGACCTATCAGCTTCCACCCTTGCAAAAGCAACCGCAGCCTGGGTTTTGACAGTCCCCACTCCGGATCCTGCATCACCAACACTGGCTTCCAGCTTCTCATCACCACCCAATTTATTTTCTGTTTCCAATGCCATGGAACCCACATCTCCCTCAGGAGCTTGCAGGTGTTCATCAACCAAATCTTGGCCCCTCACTTTGCAATCCAAGTTCTGGTTTGTGATCTGTTTCTTCATGAGTTCAGTTCCTTTCTCACACTCCACATTTTCTCCATCCACCACATTAATTTCTAACTTCTGTTTACTACCAAATCCATCTTCCATTTCCAAACCGTTAGGACCTAGAATGCCCTCTTTAGCTTTAAGCTGCTTGTCCACCAAATCATGACCCTTCACATCATTTGCTTTGCTCTGCTCTTTCTCTATGTAAGGTTCATCTTCTTTGAGGAATTCAGTTTTATTCCCTGTCTCCACGACATCAACCTTCCCTTCACTAGCTGGTTCACCCTCCAAGCCATCAACTTCAACTGCTCCACCTGTACCTGTGGCTGCTGCTTCTGCAACCCCCATCACACTTTCTGCCTCCTTGACGTCTAATTTCAGCTTCTGATCACCACCCAATTCATCTCCCGGCACCAACTCACTCGGACATACATTGCTTTCAATGACTTCGGCCTTCCTGTCAACCCAATCACCACTCGTCACATCATTCATTGCGCTTGCTCTCTTCTCTGGACAGGATTCCTTTTCCTTCATGGGTTCGGTTCCCTTTCTGATCTCCACAACATCCTCCACATTTCCTCCCAGATCTGCCACACTCTCCAAGCCTTCAGCTTTAGCCTCTTTAAGAGCAATTCTCCCAATGTTCCCGGTCTCCAGCGCATCTGCTATCAACTCTTGATCGCCATTGCATCCATCCCCCATCTCCTGCCCTCTGGAGCCCAGATTGCCAACCTCCGTATCTTGAAAGCACTCATCAACCAAATCATGCTCCTTCACTTCGTTAGGCACAACACCCTGCCCTTTTTCTTTGAAAGCTGCAACGTTTTCCTTCAAAAGCTCGACACCAGTCCCGTTGCGACTCTCCCCACCCTCAGCCCCTTCAGGAACAACTGCGCCCGATACTTCATCAGCCCCCGCCGCATCTCTTTCCTCCCCGACATTCAATTCCGGCTTCTCAGCTGAATCAGCACCACCGGAATCAACAAGTCCTCGTCGGTTTTCCTCTAGGGTTTCTACCATTGATTCCCCTCCCGTTTCCTCACCTCCTCCGGGATCCGACGCGGGCATAGACGTACTGCCTCCTTCTTGGCCACCTCCGTTGCTCGAATAGAGGGCCGCGGCCTCATCTACGGAAGGGCTCGCAGACATGGAGAGAGGGTGAATGAAACCCTACAAACGAATTCTTTTTCCCGGACTTGTTATATGGTGTCTGTGGTACGAAACGAGAAACCCTAAGTCCTCCATACAAACAAAAGGGGAAGAAGAAACCAAACCCTAGACTAGAATGGAGCTCAAAAAGAAGGGATATATAGCGACCAGAAGAGCAGAAGGAGAAGGTTTCACGCCGGCGTACCTGGACTTGGCTCGTAGCTTCGCCGACCGAGTCGAATTGGAATCGAATCAGGGGAGAAGAGAAGTCGGGTTTTGGTAAGCGGGTACCCAAGAGGCGGAGGGAGAGGGGGGAGAGGAGGTTCGTCCCATCGAGGAGAAACGTTTCCAGGTGTCAACTCGCTTGTCCCTTTCGGCCATCGCTGCAGCAGCAGAATATAGGACGCAAGATCTGACCACCAGGAGGTACGTTTACCTCCAGTAGCTTGTTGCTTTTAAATGCAATTGGGGCAGGAACCTTCCTCTAATTTATTAATGAAAAATAAAGATATAAAGAGATTGAGAGGGAGACACAAGGAAATAGAGTTAGGAGGACTGCATGGAGTCTCAGGAGGGTAAGTTGCTCCACCTTCCTTTTCTCATGGCAAAGATTAGACCACACCTGAAAATTCGACAAAGCCTTCGGAAGCACGGACATAACCTTCACTTCACCTCGCTGCCTTTCACTGTACAGAAACATTATGATGAATCAGTTTTGCTCCTGGACTGCCGACAGCTTCATGCGACGAGCTTGATATTATTGTTTTATATTAGTTTTGAATAAGATGACTAAAAGTAATTCCGAATATTGACTAATTGGCGCTAATCCGATCATCCAGGAACAATTTTAGGAACTATTGTAAACGGAGAGAGAAAAAGGATAGCAATCCGATCATTTGGAGCCAATTTTTTATCAACTTCTTTCCTGTCACGTATATTTATGCCTGGTAAAGATCCTGATACCAAATTGCAGTATCTAGCATACTCTGCATTGTGAATATACTAGAGTTAAAAAGAAAGACGCATCCACATTTTGAGCTTTCTATTTGAGGTTTCATTCATACCATTCTGCCAATTACAGCCTCCATACCCAAAAAGCAGCAACCAATTTGCATTTTATCAAAGTCCACCATGATATCCAGAATACATGTTCTAGAAGAGGGGGGGAAATTCTCTACACCAAGTTCATATTCATTATGAATTACAAAAGCAACACAGTGATACAAGGCTGGCATGAAAGCCAACTCCAGATGTCTTATCAAAAGAAAGCTTTTCCTTAATGGAGTATTAGAAGAAGTTGACAAACAGAGAGCATGAAGGGAAAGGACCCAGTTGTCAAAAAAAAAACAAAAAACAAAACAAAAACTCTACATTGTCTATTTGAGTTAAATAAAAAAAAAATAGAATCAGCGTCCCCTAGATGACACATGATTTTAAGAGTTAAACTGTATTAAGAAGCACTGCTCTGTTCTAAGAAGTAAATTTCATAGCCTGTAACTTTACAAAATATCTCTCAGTTGTTTGTTCTCTCCGAACTAAGCTAGGCGATGGAACAAGAAGAGGTTTTACACTGTTAATTAAAGTGCAAATGGTGCACTTAGATCAACTTCTATCAGTTTTCATCTGATCATGGCACTGCAAAGTAACAATTTCCATCTTTCACCTGTTTATTCTTTTACTCTTTTCCTGTATTTCTGATCTGTAAGAATCAAGGTTTCTAAAGGAATGCACTGATCAATATTCCTCATCTGCTAGGGAGGCAAATGAAAAGGGTCTGAACTTGTAACCATCACCATGATAGAACTTGCTCATAAATTCAACCCAATGTAGACGCAAAGCATGAAGAAAGGCACTTAGTGTCTCCATCATGAGCAATATGAATGCTGTTGCAAAAGCAAAAACTGTGAGCCCAGCTATCCGGATGATAGGGTTGTCATACCTGCAGACAATAATCTTATTAGATTGAATTTCACGCTAAATATTAGAGCACTAGAGAGTTCATGATCCAGTTTTCCAAGAAGTGTGTTAGTGGCCTTTCTGAGTGTATTTTATGTAATTGCTGATCAGAAGTTCAAGAGATGGACATATAGTCTAGCAGAAAAATCTACACATTGTGTGGAAAACTCATTGAAAACTAAAGATCCTCCTAAAAAGTAATTCTCATAAGGGAAGATCCTGTTAAAAAAAATAACACAGAAATTGTACATCCTATAAAACTAGAAACAGTACCAAATAATTAAGATAAGAAGATATTGAAGTTAAACTCACCCCCAAGCTAGGAGTAGTATTTTCTCATAGAAAACGGTTGACAACTCTGAATGTGCAAGGCTGAACATTAGAAAAAACCAACAAAAATGGTAAATAATATATATTAGATTAGATGCAAGCAATATATGATGTGGTATTCAAAAGCCTGACGTAACATACCTGAGAGCCCAAAGTCGAAGATATGATGCAGTGTTTGAGACTGCACCAAGAACAAACTCGATGGAATGAATCATCTGATGCACAAATACCTCACTGAAATTAAAATCATCATGACGTTGCCTTGCAGAATCAGGTTCATGATCAAGATCCATCTCGGATGTCCCTAGGATGCCATAGGTACGGCCTTGAAATCTCTGCATAACATTTTATAAAAAGCATAAATATGTGTCGCACAATCTTCAAAGGTACATGTCCTTGATTTTTCTTTTTTCCCAATTTTCATTGATTATAGCTGTTCTGGAGTAGTTTGTTACCATACAAGCATACCTACTAGGTCAAGGACTAAGAAAATTTAACATTTGAATATGGAAAAAAGCAACGCATCACACTCAAAATTTACCACAAGCGATGTGCCTGAGTTAATTTGCAGGCAAGAACACTAGAAGAAAATGTAACTATAACATGTAAATAATCAAGGCTTTGTATAAGGATATGTGAAAAGAAAAGGATATCTGATGATACACATTAAGCAAAGAGTATTTAGCTGCAGTTAATTTCCAACGGAAGTTGCTCAAGAACCATAAACATCAAGCCTTGTCCCAACTATTCAGCATCAGCTCAAGATTTTCTAAATGTTTTCTCAATGTATTACCTTACACATTTAGTTGCAAGTTCTTTTTTTAAGATGAATTCAAATGTAATAACTATCAAGCAGCAACAAAGATTTCAAAGGAAGCAACCAATATACCTCCGTATTGAGCTTTCTTAGGATGAAAGGCTTTGGAAAGAGCATCCAAGGAACTGCCACAATAGCCAGAAGCAATAACAAAATCTGCAAGAAACTGGCCAAGTTTAATGAAAAAGGCAGAGCAATATTTGCACGTAAAAGAGATCGGAGTAATGAATAAACCTGCAGTGGTTTCTGACCCCAAAACAACCGATTTTCACCAAGATCACCTGTTGGGTCCAGGAACATATAAATCATCACATGATATAAATCAGCTTGAGATCCTGTGCACCACTTGATGAGAATGAGGAGTGAAAGGTAACCAAAGAGACTGTTGAGAAAGATCATCTGTGGTATAAACTGATACCTAACAAAAGTAACATGGAACTATTGTTCAGTCTTTTGTAAGTAGGCAACATCACAGACAGAACTTGCAAGCATAATTGAAGCATACCTTATATCAAGGGAGCTTCCATGGAACTTTGCATCAAAGTAACTTAATATGATACCTAAATTCATCTGAGACACACCAAGCAATATGGACATCTTCATTTTGAGGGAGTTCAGAAAGGGTAGCTCAGAACGACTCCCACGCCATCTTGGATCCACCCCAAATGCATATGGATCACGGTACTTTACAAGACCAGCAGTGCGTGCATCACTGAAGGACACTGAATCAGTTTTAGATATTCAAATGATGATTTTTAGTAGGAAACCTAAATTTCAAACATCTAAGAGCATACAGGAACAAAGTTTCAGATTATTTAAATTACTCGCTATATATCAGATTTCTTTTCAAGGGGGATAGATTTAAACTTTTGAAAGAAATCAAAACCAAACTGTAACATGGCAGAAATATAAGAGAGAATCATTAAAAAGATGTAGAACAATAGATAGGAAAAGAAAAAAGGCAGGTAATGGGTAGGTGAAATAGACAACAAATAAACGTATGATATTAGAACTGTGAAAAAAAGCTTGGAAGAATGAAATTATCTAAAAGAAAACAGAAGCATCCCAACATAAAGTAGAAGAAATGGGAGTGGTAGAGAGAGAGAAAGATCTCAGACAATTCAAGTTATAACAATATGCACTTAAAAAATGCTGTGACATCTACTGATCTTGAATCATGTGGAGAGCAGTTGAATTCTTACTTCCACAATAGTCTATTGAGACCTTCTAGAACATCACCTGCTATATTTCAAAAACAGACGCTCCATATTTCTCTGTCCCCAATGTGGTCATATCAAGGTCTACCAGACCGATTGTACCGACATACTGGTGGGCACCGGTACCGGTACCGAATTGGCCAACAGAGCAGACGCGCATACGGACGCAAAAAAAAAAAGTCCTTGGAGGCTGCCAGCTTGTGTGGTGAACCGCGTGCAGGCGCGATTCCCTGCTAGGGAACCGGCCGCAGCCGCGGTTCCTTGAGCGGGAAATCGCTCGGAGCTAGGCGCGGGATTCCCCGCTCGCGTGTCGGCACGCGGACATGTTAAATGCCAGAGTGGCATTGGCATTAAATGGCCCACGCGGGCTGCTAGCCTGTGTAGGCGCTCTTCCCCGCGTGCCGCGCTTGGGCCGGTGCGAACCGACCTAGTTCGCACTGGTACACAGCGAAAAATGGCTGGTTCCACCCCTATAGGGCCGGAACCATTTTTACAGTCGAACCGTACCGGTTGGGGCCAGTACCGGTACGCGTTGAACCGGCCGGTTTAGGCCAATTCGGCAGACCTTGGGTCATATTCAAATCTCAAGAAAATCTTCTTATTCGCATCCCTCAGTTCAAGAGATGACATTGGTAAAATAGTTGCTAACAATGTTCAGAATTTATTGCAAAGGCTGCAAATAATGCTAATAATATGCAGCATATAAATACAAGAATATTCTAATGGATTCTCTAGGAGCATTTGTTAAGGAGATTGCTTGCATTAATCAACAATCATGCATTTTATATTAATTTTCTCCATCAAATTTTCTAAAATCTCTCCATCTCAATCATCAACCTACCCACCTATTCCAATAGTTCACCAAGATATTAGTGGACAAGATTTATTTTAGCCGAGCATAAATAGTAAATCTCTACTTGTTAATGCTAGGAAATAAGACTGTAAATTATTTTTGCTAGGATTTGTCAGCTGCTGTATGAGAACTTATAGTGCTGCTACAGATCATACCTCCAATCACCACTTAGATCACCAGCCCAATTTGGCAATTAGGGATTAGCATGCTACACCAGGTGTAGGTGGTCTCAGGTGGGCCCGGGATACCATTCTGCAAATCATCTACTACCACATAGAATCGGTGAACTGAGCAATGATATGAAGTATGACCATCAGCATTTTTCAAAAAGTTCGAATGTTTAATTCCTCACTACCCAGTTGACCTCCAATCAGACATTGGCGCACCATTTAAGATAATGAGGTTGATGGATGCCTTGGGAGTTCAGCTCAAGTGTTGATCCCACTAACAAATTAAAGATTAAAGGCTGGATATAAAATGTGTACATGTACTAACGATGGATAGAAATGATTAACAGGACCCATAAGTAAAAAATGAATTAAAGAAGATTGGTAAATCATTATATGTAAACTTCAAGAGATTAGACTACTATAATTAGTACAACACAGAGTTAACATCATAATTAAAATCAAAAGCAATTCTTACTTGGCCTATATGGATAATTTAAATGATAAGCAACTATAAGATGTGAGTAATGCTACTCAGCACCCACACAGCCTCTCGAAAAGCTCAAAGCCATGTCTGAGATCTGGTTTGCAAGGGCGTAGTGGGTTGGTGTTTTTATGAAAGAAAATTCCTATTTTGCCATCATTAGCTTAGGGTGGACCCATTTTAAACTTTTTAAAATTCTCGGTGATGTTTTTGAGGACCCATATGTTTTTGCCAAAGATACATGAGGCATGTAGCTTTGGCGGTTTGAACCTACTAACCCACACCCAAGCCACTATGTTGTACCCATTTTCTGAAAATAGAAGCTGGTTGGACAAGCGAACTCAAAGGACAGAGGGTTCAGGACATTCCGTGAGGTGGGGGGTTGGGGTGATAGTAGAGTTCAAAATCGATAGCGCTGCGCTTGCAGGGATTAGTATCATCAAAATAAGCAGCCAGTATGTCTAGACAAGGAGATGACGTGGAATCCAAGTGGCAAATCAGACTAGACAAAGTTAGATTGGAATTCTGCAAAGACTAGAGGAAAAAAACTACCGTACACATAGGTGGTATGAATCAAGCTAGAGAAGCCCCCTGATTGTTGAGTTATACATCTCCTTCGTGGACCTAAGTCACAACCTCATGTTTCCCAGGCAAAACTTACAGCATCAATATTTCCTAGTCATGATATCTCTGTTGCTATCAATTGACAAGAAAGAGGAGGAAGAAAATGATGCATACATAAAATGAGATATTGATGGAAAGGAGAACATTTATAGACAAAAGAAGTGCATATTTTTTGATATTAATGGACAGCTGTAATTCCAATTTAAACAGTTACGGTAAGATAAGATGTAACCCAATTCAATAATGATAAAGGAGAGGTGTCTGTATGCATTGTAAGATGAGATGATTAAAAGAATCTTGACTATTTTTAGGCATGCTAATTTCTTTATTCTCCTAATTTTTTAATGTCTTTGAGATGAGGAGAGAAAAAGGCTAGAGAGGGACTCAGTAGGATTTTTTGTTAAGATTAGTTTGGGAAAGAAAGTGAAAGAATCCAAAATACAAAACTTGCATTCTTTAATACATTAATGAATCCAATCTTGACCTTGTGAAACATTGCAAGACTTCCGTGTGTGTGGTGAGAGTGAGAGCAAGATCGAGCAAGCGAGCGAGCGAGCGAGCGAGAGAGAGAGAGAGAGAGAGAGAGAGAGAGAGAGAGAGAATTCACTCAAGACTCAACATGTGTATGCTTTCAGTGCATGTCATCCTTCCCCTCCTACCATATGACAATGACATGGCAATTCAACTATCTGTAACCTAACCCAGCTATATATGGGTTGATTGAGCTTGACCAATAGACAACCCACATTGCACATAAACCATCAGACTTCTAACAGGTTGAATTCGACCAGGCTCACAGGTACAAACCATCTATAACATTAGGCCAACACATATACTTATTTGCTCTTTCATATGAATCAGCTGGAATTAAATATATTTCATTATTATGCCAAATAACTGTTGATAAATCATGCTAAGCATATACCCACTCTGCCAATGATCCTGCAAGTTGTTTAATCTACAAAAACTTTCACACGCTGATGAAGCCTGATTCTTTCATTTGCAATTATGATTCTGAACATTCTCATCATAGTCATGCAATTTTATATACAACAATCTCCCAACTTTCTAACCAGTATGCCCAACAAAAAGAGAGCTCTCCATTTAGTTTGATGATTTTATAGATGGAACTAAACAGTCCTATAAAATATTCATCAAGTCTAATTACCTCAAGTCTGATTAGCACACAACAATCCTAAGCCATTGTAGAGATGCTTCTCCACTTAAATCACGCTGCCTTAATTTTATTGCAAATATTTCTCTTGTATTCCCCCCTTACAGGTACTATAAAGCCAAGATACCAAAAAATACAGTTGGAACCTTGTGGTCATCATATATACTGTCAGTCCTAAAAGTGCCATTCTTTGGGGTACATCTCTAGGCAGATCACAGACACCTCAATCCTGTGACTTCACTATGCTGAACAACTTTGTGTATACAGAAATTCTAGTACTGGGTGGTGCAATTTTTTTCTATTTGAGGATAAGAACAAATTACTGATTTTTGTGTGACATTGATGCAACAAATTAATACATATCTAATAGTAATTGTGTTAGTTTTAGAATTACAAAAAGGTAACTTATCGGTATCACCCAAGGTCCGCCGTACCGGGTCCGGTAGGCGTACCGGTTGCCTACCGGACCGGTACGGGCCGGTTTGTACCGTGCTCCGGGCGGTACGAACCGGGAAGCTCTTCCCCGCCGGAACCGGGGAAGAAGAAGAGAACCAGAGAGAGCGCGGGGAAGAGAGGGAGGGAGCCCAGCCCGCCCCCCACCGGCCTCCGACGCCCCTCCGCGGCTCTCCGATGGCGGCCGAAGGTGGGCTCCCTCCCTCTCTTCCCCGCGCTCTCTCTTTTTCTCCTCCTCTTCTTCGTCTCCGGCAAGGAACCGGCCTGTACCGGTTTCCACAGCTCCGGCGTACCGGTAGCTGGCCGGACCGGTTTGTACCGGCCCGTACCGGCCGGTTCGGCATACGCTGGTATCACCAAATATATTTTCAGTTGAAAGTATTTAAATGATGTGTAGCAGTCTGTTAAATATTGACTTAATTCTACTAGGAACAAGGATTATTCTGCTCATTGTTGTGTTATTGCAATGACTGGTACTAGAATACCTCAGGTTTATGTTGCTAATTAAACGGCGGGCTAGAGCAGCACAATGGCATAGGATGCATTTATGGCATTTCGAGTCCATCTTATAAAAAATGACCCCATGAAAATATTGAGAATTTTTTTGAAAGAAATAGAAGCTATAGGCTTGGTATTAAAATCATAAGGCAGATAAGAAGTCTATAATAAATACTACTAAGCTTGCAACTAAATATTTAGTTTTAAATACTGAACTATACCATATAAAGATGGGAAACATTCAACAGAGATTATCGTACCTGCAAGTGGTATCCCGACATTTATAAGCAGATTCACCAAAGATGCGAAATGGGACAGAGAAAAATTCGTTATATATTAATCCACAATAGATAGAGAACAGTGCCATCAAAAGGAGTACATAGCGCCCTCCAAATGCCATCTCCATAAAGCTGCCAAGTTTCTGAGAAACAATTCACATACAACTTATCGAGTGAGAATTGTAAACATTACCCAGTTAAAGGAGTAGGTAAAAGCACTTGCCAAATTTTCCACATATTTTAACATGAAACTAAATAGATAAACAGAACAGAGAGAAATAATTGCTACATGGATTATGAACAACATCTTTCAATTTTCAAATGCGCACTGTAAATAGTAAGTATCCACTAGTTATAGAAATAAAAAATTGGGAATAATTGGAACTAATATTGTTAGTCATTGTTTATTTATTTTTACCATTAAGAGTTATAAGATTACCAATGAGTTTTAAAGAAACAGAAAATTACAAAACCTTATTTTAGGTTTTGTAAAACTGGAAATCAGATTTTACAATCATATGCAGTGCACTGTATTTCTCCATTTCATAATATAAGTTTCTGCAATAACTACTACAGCTTTAGAATACTTCCAAAAGGACTACAACTACAAGCATGAATTCATGTAGAATGTAAGGTCTCTTTTGAGTAATTTAATGAAGAAAAATGCATGTCCATACACACCTGAGAACCAAACTTTTTCTCACGAACAATAAGGAAAAATGATCCCAACAACAAACATATTCCATGGCCCCAGTCTCCAAACATGACAGCAAAAAGAAAAGGAAATGTAATGACAGAATACACGGCAGGATTTGCTTCTTGATATCTAGCAACACTGCACAAAACATAGTTGAATTAGTAACTCAGAAACTTGTTTCCCTAACAAAAGACAGAGCAAGCAGAATTCACACTACAAACATAGTTGAATTGCTTAAGCAAGAGTAGGTCATTGTAATTTTTTCTACAGTTCATGCAAATGCTATTTAAACTAAGCATTATCACAGGACCAAGATAGTTTCACTTGGCCATATAAAAGATTTCTTTCTCTAGCATGTTAGATATTTTCTACTTTAATTTATCAGAGAGAAGCAGGCAAGTGTTCTTACAGAGTAAGACAGGCAAGTTCTAACACAATGAATTCCTAATTTACCAATTTCAGCTTTGAAGCAGGACCAATCAACAATTCAACATTAGCTAGATCAGGCATCGACATAAAATACTGGAACATATCAACAGTATCCAGATTGCACTAGCAAAATATCTTGTTAGTAATTAAATAGCAATTTCCCTTAAAACACTACTTCAATTTAGCCATGCTGGATATGAAATCCATGGGATAAAATAGGTTGTATAAAGTGAACTATTAAATAACCGAACAGTGTTTTAATTGAATAAATACAAATATAATAGTAGAATAATGCATCTTAGCTAGTTGATAATAAGTAATCCCTCAACCTCAACAGCATAATGCGGGAAAACAAGGGGGAAGGGGGAGCAGAAGCCAGTGTAGAGATGGGAAGATGTCCATTTACAAAAACTCAAGTGCTTGAAGCACCTAAGAAGGAAGAAATAGTCATATGAAATACATATTTGTTTTGTTTGTGTACAAAAAAACATTAAATAATATACTAAAAGGTGATCCATAAGTGGATATAATCACAGTATTAACTTAACATTTATCATATCTTGCTTGTATCCATGTTGTATAAATTGTACCCATTATAAGATACAAAATGAATGGCATAGATTACTAAGGATTAAAGTTATGAGTTGTCAAGGTGCAAGCAGTCTAACAAGTTGCCGTCCTTGTAGGATCACATTCATGCAGTCCTCACCAAACATGCACACATGCTTACTATAAAGTCATATAAAAAGGCAGAATGTACAAATTTGAGACTCCATAATATTTGGGAGGAACATGTTCCCGTGTTCTTGGGAACACATTACCTAATAAGTGTGGCCTGAAGCTTCCTGCATAGGAGTGAAAAATAGTTTTCTCAAAAGCAGAAGCAATGGGAATTTACCTAAAATTATGAGATTGCCCCAAAATAGTATAGGTCCTCAACCAATGTGATTGCAATTTCCTATACTGAATTAAAAAGATGGTACTAAATATTAAATATTATTCTACATTTTTCTGTTCTCAACTTTTTGGACAAAAGATCCCTTTAGTCATAAATTACCTACATGGTGTTTTAAAACGCAGTTATGATATGTGCGCAATCAAGCAACCACAAAGCAGATATACAGTGTGCAGGCAGAATATGCAGATGCACACACTACTAATATCTTCTAACTTTTTAAATACATAAAATATGTTAAATATAACAAAGAAAAACAATAATGATAAATATATTTTTGGATAAATAATAGCAATATTAATGATAATACAATAAACAATGTATGCTTAATCTTTACCTAATAAAATAGTTATAACACAAGTAAACTATTAACATTATTAATATTTGTATCGGGTTCATCCGAAAACCACATCCAACCAATCTATCAGCTTTAACCCCCTCCATCTGCACTGGCCCATATAAGTGTTCGCGGATATGTTGCCCCACACTGCTAAGTGGAGTGCTTAATTAAATATTTCTCGCACCCATGTATCTAAGTTGCAATCAATTAGTACCCTTCTCCCAAGAAATCAGTCATTCCTATCCACATGGGTAAAGAAGGAACAAGTTCTATACCCTTTCCTTTTCTATGGTCCCAATTTTTGATTTTCTATTATCTTGCAAAAATAAATAACTGAAAAAGATTTAATATCTTGCAACTTTAAAGATAGATCATGATCAGAGCCTGTATTTTAATACAAAACCTTCCATCTCCATCCCTCATACATTCCCTTTATATTTAATTAATATTTTTTAATATATACATTCCATGCGCCAGGTTGCTAGTAAAGATGAAGGGAATCCTATATGCCTTCTAGAACATGCATGGAACAGAAAATAATATTTCTTGGAAATGTTATTTACTTGAGATATTGACAATAATGCAAAATAAGAATCATCAATTGAACCTAACCTTGACTAATGACGTGGAAGTACAAAGGGAATACCAAGAATTAGATGTAGTCAAAAATTCTCGAGCCAAAAAGCAGAATTTGGACAAGTTTTTGGCTCAGGTTTGGCTTAGAAGGATGTGCCAGCAATATACAAAGTTTATTCAGTTCCCAATTGTGGCACCACTATCAAACATTAACAACTTCACTCATTGACAAGTACACTCAAGACACTTTACCAGGCCATGATGATAGAACCAAGCAAAAGAGGTGATAACTATGGTGGTCATGAAGCTCTGCTTGAGGAAGGCTGAGCTAAACGCTGTAAACCACATATTTACTCATTGTGGTTTCACAAACTGTTAATACTTGTCAGCCTCTTCCTGTAAATTTATCATGAGCTGATCAAGTATAACTGCAATGATAATGAACATAATGACCAAATCCTTTTCAAAAACCATGCAAGACTGTTAAAGAAGTATGCCAAGATAAACAATCTTCTATAGAGCCAGCCATCAGCAACTATTGTTCCTTCACCAGGCCATGATGATAGAACCAAGCAAAAGAGGTGATAACTATGGTGGTCATGAAGCTCTGCCTGAGGAAGGCTGAGCTAAAGGCTGCAAACCACATATTTACTCATTGTGGTTTCACAAACTGTTAATACTTGTCAGCATCTTCCTGTAAATTTATCATGAGCTGATCAAGTATAACTGCAATGATAATGCACATAACGACCAAATCCTTTTCAAAAACCATGCAATACTGTTGAAGAAGTATGCCAAGATAAACAATCTTCTATAAAGCCAGCCATCAGCAACTATTGTTCCTGCATCTATGACAAGATATGCTCTTCTCCATTCAAGTGTTATGATTCATTTAACTTGCAATTGGTTGCTTAAGTAATCGACACTGCAGTCTTGACCATACACCTAGTGAATCAGGCAGTATATTCTTCTTTCAGATCACATAGTTCCGAAAAAGATTATCATCATGGTTGATGGCACACCCTCCAAATCCAATTAACATGGCTTGGACATTGCCCATCCATGTTTTTCCATGTCTCTTTTGTTAATGTTTATATGTGAAGAAATTCCAAGAAGCATTTGAGTTGGTTAGTCAACTATTTGAGTTATTAAACTGTTGATGTGACATTCTGTTTATTGCACTATCTTTTGGAATGCAAGGACAGAAAGATGATGGAACCCTTAATGGCATGCAATCTGCAAATAGTAGCAAATCCACAGAAAAGAAAAATGAAAATCCATAATTCTCCATAAAAGCAAAGGATTGTTATTCTTCTGATGGTATATAAATCAAAATGGATGGTTTGATTTTAAACTCACTTTAAAACTCTTTCCAGAACTTCTTCAATACTCTTTCCATTTATGAGAGTGGAAGTGAATTAAATGAAGATGCATAAATGATAAAATTATTGTATTGTCATTTATACAAGCAGATATTAAAGGGTTACATCAAAAAATATTAACAATGATAAATAATGTATATAATTGTCTCAAGGCAGGTGAAGTTGGACACAGCAAAACTGAGGTAGCATAAGGAAAAAAATTTCACATCAGCAACACAAATTCTGAAGCAGGTATTATGACTTAGCGAGTAAAATGTATGATAACAAGTCTTGAAAGAATAAAAGTATAAGATGCAGGACAGCAAAATGTACTTTATATATATCTAAAGACATCAATAAAGCACTTCACTATGTCAAGATGCAGTAGTGCATTGACACAGTCTTCACTGAAATAAGCATTAATTCTTGTGGAATCAAATCATTCAAGAATTTTGCAATTTACTGAGATGTATTTCCAGAACAAAAATACATATGCAAAATAATCTTCTCCTATGGTTTCAAAGACAAACCCGTATGCATCAATAATTTCCTGAAATGCATGTGTAAACCGATTAGTTCTGAAATATGTAGGCGGTGATTCTATTGCATTCATCACATGAAATATAATCCCCACTTGTGAATTGCTATCGATTGTTGCACGCTGCAAGGCATCTTGGATCTGTAGCAACAGAAACAAATTGGAGAAAAGTGTCATCTGATTTCTAAACAAATATGAAAATACTAGAGTGGCAGAAGTATGACCTGAGGTTTTGCAAATACAGGGCACCAGCCTTCTCCAACAAGACATTTTTTTGTCACATCGAAATTGAGCCTGTTTAATGTATCATATACAGCTTTCTCCTTTCTTACCTGAAAAGGATGTCTTGAAAATTACAAATGCATGTTTCACTCAAATAACAGGCAGGGAGGGTGCAGGGTGGGTGGTCACAGATGATTCACTAAATGGTTATACAGTCCTTGGAACTCTAAAATGAACAAAATTCAACTATCATGTAGTAAACCAACAGAAGAAGAGGATGCAGTACAAGAAGAATAAATGTCTAAGAGTAATCTGATTACCATGATAGTCCACTTCCATAGTTGAGACCCAATGGAAGCTAGAGCATTATTTCTATGACGGATTCCAGCATCCAGAGTGGCTTCTAATTCAGAGAGACGTGATGACACCTAGGAAAAATCATAGAAAGTTATGCTAGGCAACTTATTCTTTGTAACGTAAAACATTATCTACAAAATATATAGGGACTCATCATGAGGGAAAAATGTTAACAGTTCGTTCTGTTACTGTGCCTTGTAATGTTTGGATCCCCGTGCTTCTAAAATATAGGTAAAGGAAAAGCATATGTAAGTCAAATGCATTTGATTATTTGGTCGTTGGAGCGGAAAATGTATTCAACATGGTCTCACTAACAATGAAAAAACCATTGTCCTATACATTTTCTGCAGTTGTCATGTCACAAGTATAAGTGCAAATCATGCACTAAATGTTGCAGCACTTCACTTTGAGCAGCAACAATAGCCTTCTGCTAGGTAAATAGAGCACACTGGCAGCTATTAATTTGATATAATTTGTTTAAAGCATGTTTTCTGAGACACATTCTCACAGACAGATTAAAGTAAAAGCTTCTATCAACAAATGCATGCAAGCTTGCAAAAAGTGCTCAATCCTTCCCTCATACAAAGATACACAAAAATCAATTTGATATAACCTTTCAGGAACAGAACAAAGCAAGCAGCAGGGCACCTGAAAAACCAAGCAATCTAATCATTGTCCAATATGATTGAATAAGCACTTGGACAATACTTGACTAATATATCTCTTTGGAGTTTGGACAGCAAATTGTGTGCGATGTCATGATTCTTCTCTTCAATCAACACCAGAAAATAAGTGATTGTCAGTGATACCTTTTTAGTCACAATGTCTTGAGGACCTAAAGGTGGCACACTGGAGGCCATAGCGCAGCCAAGAGTTGGGGTGATAGGTAGGTGCAAGGATGGCGGAACCATCCCGAACCGAAGGATTCCGGCCGTTCCGATCCGTACCCGTAGCTCACCGGTACGGTTTCGGCAACAAAAACGAAATCCGTTACCGGAGCCGAAGAAGGAGAAGCAAAGAGTGAGCAGGGGAGGGACGGAAAGAAAGAGGGTGGGATGCCGGAGGAGGCCCCAGGAGGCACGGACGTAGTCAGACCCTTGTTTCAAGGCACGACCGCGGCTGGTTCCCTTGTTTCGAACGAAACAGGAGTCCGGCCATGGCCGTGCCTCCCGCAGCCTCCTCCGGCCTCCGCCACCCTCCATTGGCCTCCCTCCATCTCTCCCCCTTCTCTCTCTCTCTCTCTTTTCTCTCTGCCACGATACCGTACCCCCTCCTCGGTCGGTATAGGCCCGGCACGGCCCATACCGACTCATGCCGCCGGAAAACTGGTACGGTGCCCGGTACCGGTTCCGCCGATCTTGAGCAGGTGCATGGGCAGGCATCAAAGCCGCTAAAAAATTATATTCAATCGAAAATAATCTATACATATAGTTACAATCTGAAAATAAAAAATAGCTTACTACATAATGTGTGCTAAAGTCGATAGGAAGTGTACAAACTTAAAAACACTCAATCCTAATTTATAAATCAGTCTGATTGTCCATACTCAAACAGAAGGCAAAACATTAAGGAGGGCATCTAAGCAGCCTCGCCTAGGCAGTCAATGTGGCTAGCTCTAAAAACAGTTTATAAACAAAATCAAGAAATTCACTATTACATAGCAAAAAGAAGCAGAAAAGTACGCTACCTTTAGCATTTAACTCACTGAGCAGAACACCGCATGTTCCAGAATCTCAATGAATCTTGTTGGCGAAAACCATTATCTTAGAGCAGTTTCAGTCTAATGATATTAGATAACAAGCATCCATTCTAAACTAACCATTACATTATTTCTATAATATTTTATGATTCAAACAGAAATCCATGTCACACATCATTAATTGCTGAATAGGAATTCAGGCCCCTAATAAATGGTCCATGATGTCTAAAATGGTTGGCCTCATAAACTAGAATACCTCGCGAGTCATTTGCCTCTGCTTGCTAGTATCCTCGGGAACTGGATAGCAATTTGCTCCAAAAGCTTCACAAATTTTAAGTATTTTTGTTTTAGCCTGCTCTCCAGAAAAGAAAACTACAAAGATAATTTTTTCTACCTGCATAAGACAAACAAGAAAAGAGTTGGAGCGATCATGACTAGGAACTTATAAATTGTTACAGCCATCGGCATGAAGAAATATGAAAAGACTTAAAACTAAATATTTGTTACATGCATCAAAAATAGCATCCAAGTTATATCAACACTTAAAGGCAATGAGGATGCTGAGGTAAAAGGGTGGGCAATGGATGCAGTTTCAAAGCCTCCAGCTTTATGGAAGTGTAATCAAAGTACAGAGATTAAGAAAAGGCAGGAGTTATCAAACCATTTCTCCTGACACTGGATCCATGACATGTTCCCCCGCAGGTGCCTGATTAAAAAACATATTGCCCCTTGTAGTTCGGAAGAGCATCCTCTCAAATCTTAGTGCTTTTGATTTACATATAATCCCGCTAATAAATCTCAAACCAGCTTTGTTCAACATCTCAGGCGGTGTTTCCTTTAAAGACATATGTTTAGATTAAATAACAAGAATAATATTACCAAAATAAATGGTATTAGACTAAAAGAAGAAAACCTGATCAAGTAAGGATAGGCTCTCCCGATCCCTCTCTTTAGAATATATATTTTCATCTAATTCTCTCTCAGCTGGAACTGCATGATTTTGACTTGAAACAAGGAAGCTACCTGCCTGGATTAAAAAATATGAGATGGTAGAACTCCCTAAAAAATAAGGTCTATGTGAAAATACATATGGGTAAATACTACTATAAACATCACTAAACTGAAGTTGTATGGAACATTGCATCGCAGTCAAAAAACAAAAATCTCATATTGTTTACAGATAAGTATGCCATACAAATAGCACCCCTGATGATATTGTAGTTCTGTAGGACCAGTATAACAGCTACAAACAGCTGCAGATCCAAAGGGTGCATCAGCAGAAAAACAGCTTACATTGCTCATTAGCAATTGACAAATGTTTTTCTTTCTTAATAAACCACTATAGATCATCCAAACTTCAAGTATGAAATACCCAATCGAATTGTATCGAGGTCAAACATATCAGATGAGATACAGTTTTGCTGTTGCAGGCATGCATTCAGAATTTGGACAAGAGATTACCTGTCCAACATATTCAATCCTACTCCTCTTTGCCGAGGCCTCTACAAGAGAAGCACTGAAATATCATATATTCATGATAATGAAGGTCCACTGAAGATACCAAGAAAGATGCACAAAATTAAATTATATTGTCTCAGTATTCGGTTTTCATAGGAACTTTATTTAAAATTTAGCCTCTTCAGAAGGTCTAACAGCGTCATATATGACGGTAAGAGTAAAAATTACAGGCTCACTATAAAGTATACAAGCCTCTTTCTAATAGATTACAGAAATGAACAGTCACCTTCAGGTTGAGGCACTTCCTGTGTGTTCCTACAATAAACTAGACAATAAATAGGAAGAGACCAGTTACTCTATGTTTATTCTATATGCAAAGCAGAAAACTCCTGAAACACCCAAATGGCTCGGTCGTTTTCCAGAGTTTCAGAAACCCTTCTATACAGAAAGCTAAAGAACAGCCTATCTTCGCAAGGATCAAAAGCATTGTGCAGGCAATCAATTACAGCAAAGCAACCCATAACTAGAACTCAACTCCCACAAAAGGAAAATCTTAGAGGTAGTGATAAGGAGAAAATGAACAGGGTCATTTCTCCTTATCAGAAGGTCTAACAGCGTCACATATGACGGTAAGAGTAAAAATTACAGGCTCACTATAAAGTATACAAGCCTCTCTCTAATAGATTACAGAAATGAACAGTCACCTTCAGGTTGAGGCACTTCCTGTGTGTTCCTACAATAAACTAGACAATAAATAGGAAGAGAACAGTTACTCTATGTTTATTCTATATGCAAAGCAGAAAACTCCTGAAACACCCAAATGGCTCCGTTGTTTTCCAGAGTTTCAGAAACCCTTCTATACAGAAAGCTAAAGAACAGCCTATCTTGGCAAGGATCAAAAGCATTGTGCAGGCAATCAATTACAGCAAAGCAACCCATAACTAGAACTCAACTCCCACAAAAGGAAAATCTTAGAGGTAGTGATAAGGAGAAAATGGTTGAGACATAAAATGTCTAAGAATTTGATAACCCTCTAACAATGGGGCAGAGTAAGAAGAGAAGAATTCTCTTCCCAACATCAGTAGCAAAACTAGCTATACACAATAATGATTACTAGAGATAGGTGAAGCTGTGTGAGTAACACAGTAAGGAGCATACGGCAAGTAATTAGTAATGACAAGAAAGTACCTTCAACAAAACTAACTTAAATTCAAGGAGCTCATTAGATGCCTGTCGCAATTTCTCATTATTCATATTCATTTCAAGAAGTTCAGCCTCATGTTCGGCCAATCGTACCTAAAAAAAGGGTATCTATATTAACGTCTAATAGTTTAACTCAATGAGAATGAAAGAAGCTATTGAAAGAGTTGGAGGAGAGAACATGAACAATTTACCTCTAGCTCTTCCAAGCTAATATCTGGTTGCATAGCAGGACGACCTGCAGATGTGATACAGGCCTTGCTAATCTGATCACTAAAAAATCTTAATTTACGTGCCATCTCCCCACATCGCTTCACCTGTTAGATAAGCATCAGGAAGAACATGTGTTAAGATCACAATAATATAAATTCATCCAAACATATTGCATGGAATAAAGGAGGCAGTTAAAAAATAACCAAAAGTAAAAAACGATAAGGCCATAGAAAAAGAACGATATCAATATAACCATCATTCCATTTTGTTTCCGAAAAATAAGACTCAAATTCATAATTCATATATTATAACAGCGATTCCATTATGAAGTTCTGTCTAAAGAGAATAAGATAAAAAGTTGATCTAGGCGAGTACAAGCTATGATGTGACCTAATGAGTAGATTCTCGAAGATCAATAGATTGTCAAACTTAATATGCAAGCGGGAAACAAAAGAAAACACTTTTTTCCCTGAGTATTCCTTAAAGTAATAGACAAGTTTGCTGGTGTAGCTACCCTGCAGATGAAGCAACAAATAAAAATCCTAAACCAACCAAATCACAGGGTTGGCATCTAAGTAACCAAGTAAGTAGTCTTATATTTACCAAGATATTATCGAACCATATCCCAACATGGACCAAGCTCCTACGACACACCATGCTTAACTCTGATCCAATATATTTTGCAGCAATATCCATTATCTAGCATGATTAAACTTATTAAGCAAAGTTGTGGATTTCAAGGTCCGCTTTCAAATGAGTAATAAATGCCTTAACAGACACTTTAAACAGAACATAATTGATTTCATGCAAAATTTAAATGAAACAAATCTGACCTTGACCGAATACAATGAATTGAGCCAGAAAAGGAACGAATGAATTCTACTACTCCATGTCAGTTGAACCAAAAGGAAAAATGAGAAAAAGGAAAAGTACAAACTTAGGCTCAAGTAAATTGCCTCATATGGCAGATGACTTGTCAGGAAAATATTTGAGAATATACTTAACGGTGAGTAAAGTTTGAAATGAAACTGATATATTTGTTAGTAATTGAGTCTCTTTTCTGATGCGTTCTCCGCCAAAATAGTTCCGATGGGGACAAGGAGATATCCTATTATTAAATTAATCGACCAGTCCCGGATTCTTAAATTATTTTGCTAGCCATGCTTACATTTCAGAACTTGTTGTACCTCTGGTTCGCTCTGATATAACCTATCCTTTCATGAGTAGTTACAAAAAATGAGAGGTGACAGTGAACAAACTGCAGCTACAGGGATATCTATAATCTTAGACATCTCTATATATAGTCAATCACAATCACAAGCAAAAAGTATAGGAAAAAATTTATAAATCAGGTGAGTTCAACAATTAGAAGGGGCAGGTGCAAAATCAAAAAATTACTGAATAAAGTGCACTACTGACTTTAATACCAAAAGTAAAACCACATCAGTGATTATAGAAATTTTGAAATGGTCATAATGAGCATGCTGCACGGCTTTTTCATAAATAAATTTAATGTTAAATTAAAAAGAAGTTAAAGAAATCAAAGAAAGTAAATACCTGATTGACAAATGTTCGCTGAAAAGGACTCTTATCGTCATTTAACTGCCAAAAATATGGTAAAAGAGGCAACAGCATCTGAGATATCTCATTTAATGATAAACTGCATAATTTGGTGAATAAAGCACCATAAATATCAAGATTTTAAAACAGGTGTCGCCAACACATCAATAAGAGGAGGTATTGTCATCCAAAAAATACTATTTTACATGGGGGCACACAATCTACCCATCCACTTTTTCCTCGTGTCTTGCTGCTGCACAGCCATAAGAGTATAATTGCTTGCCTTGGAAAATCTAGTTTTCCATCTGTATATTTTAAAAAATAACAAATTTGGAAAGCTTATTACCGTATATCTGAAAAACTTTCTTTCCATGGAAAAGTTCTACTTTTTCTTTCCAGCTAGAGCTAGAAATTGGCCTTGTCCCGATGCCCGTCAAGCTAGGCCAGCATCAATGGCAAGGCCTGTTTGGTCTCTCCCATGAGATCTCCCTCTCCCCTCTCCCCCCTCTCTCCACACTTCACTCTCTCCTCTCTCCTCTCTCTCCCATTCTCTCTCTCTTCTCCACCAATCCCTCTTCCCTCTCCTCTCGCTATCCCCTCTATGCTCTCTCTCCTCTTCACTCTCTCCTTCCTGATCTCTCTCTCCTTCCTAATCTCTCTCACACCTGATCTCTCTTCCCCCTCTCTCCTCTCTCTTCCCTAGTCCCTCTCGATCTCATCTTGCCCTCCTGATCTCTCTCTGCTCTCCCTCCCTCCAAATCTCTCCCTCTTTCGATCTCCTCTCTCCCTTCCAATCTTTCTCTCCCCCTCTCTCCCTCCTATCTCTCTCCCCCTCTCTCCCTCCTGATCCCTCCTATCTCTCTCCCTCTCTCTCCCTCTTGATCCCTCCTCTCTCTTTCTTCTCCCCCAATGTTCTCTCTCTTCCTCTCTTTCTCTCTCATTGTGAGTTGGAGCATGGAGAAGCTCGAGCCTAGATCCGGGTCAGCACAATCGGGTCTCGGGCCAATCTTGGATTCGGCCTTGAGCCAGAATTTTAAAGAAATTGCAGACCTCAGCCCGACATAAAGCCTGAAATTTTTTCAGACCAGACCCGGGTTGCACAGAGGCCCAACCGACCCAGCCCGATTCCAACCCTATTTTTAGTGTATTGAAAAGTAGATGGGTAGATAGCAGCGTTCTGCATGCATCTATCCATAAGATAGCAAGCTTGCCTAATCCTGTTGCCTGTTGGTGTTTTCGAGTACTTAAAATACATCCAAGTTGCAATTTTCATTGATATCAAAGTCATACAAAGCACTTACCACTTATCATCCATATGCACAAGAATAGAAACTAAACCTTCCAAGAGAATAAAAAAAATACAAAATGTTCAAGAGCAAGAAATATCAATACAAACACGAGAAATTCATAGATTATGTTCTGATATTTCTTAGAGTGTGTTTGGTATTCCTTAAGAAATGTACTTTTATGATTTTTAAAGCAAAAGAAACACTTTTAAGATTTGTAGCATTGTTCGAGAAGTGCATACACTAGAAGAAAACGCCAGAAATTGCTTCTAGGAAAAAAATAAACCTAGCTTACAGCTTCTCCTTATTTTCTTACAAAGTGGAAGCAACACCTAGCTTGCCCTTATACTACTTTATGGTTTGTGATAAAATGCTAATCACCTCCTATACTTTTCTAGATCAACATTACTAGGCAAAGTACATTTTAAATTTGACAAAAAAAAAAAACAAAATCAAACTAGACATGAAGAAATTTTCTTTTAGCTTCAATATGTATCCAAAATATACAAAAGCAAAGTTAATCATATCATTATAGCATGTTCCAGTTTGATCTTTGATGGGGATCATGTGGCAGAGCCTTTCTAGAATTGTCTCTTAACTATTATCAAGAAAACTTAAGCCATGATAAGAGGATTGATATTCGAGCTAAAAAAGGGAGGGGAAGCAACATAAGATTTTTTTTATTACTTTTTGAAAAATAATAGTATCATCAATAGGAACAGAATAAAAGGTAGGAGCATTTGAATGGATGAGAACAACGGTAAGAGGCATTAATATACATACATACATACATACATATATATATATAAAGGAGTAACCATCCACCAAGCGTGATCAAGTAGTTGTAAGTACGAGAAATTTCTCAAGTAAAAAAAAAAAAGAATAATCATTTCCAGCAATATGAACAATCATCCATGTTAACATCACGAAGGAATCCTCGAATCAGTCTTTCCAAGTTTTCTCCTAACACAAGACATTAAATCACTTTATTTACTTCCAAGTTTCAACAAATTTTTGTATCATTTCTTATAACTCAAGTACAAAGCAAATATATCAGGGGCAAAAGATTCAACTAGAAGTCTCGTAAGAGTCTCACTTTATCGGGTAATTGACGTAAACTTAGAGCCTGCTTTGCAGCACTCAGCTGTTAAGTATCTTTTTCCATGTAAAAAATTGATGAAATATGGTGACTAGACCCTTTCTCCATAAATCTAACTCAAATCACATCTTCTAAAGAGACTTATCCTCACTACAACTCCAGCGGAAATGCGCTTGCTTATGAAGTTGGTGCTCATATTTGTCAAACAATTCAACCTTGCATTATCCTACCTTCTTGTTTTATTCATTATTCTTGGTTCACCAAATGTTACCCACCCTACCCACAACATTATACCGTTTCTGAAGTAAAAAATGCTGCATCTTCTTCATTAGGTTGGCAAAGAATGAAAGTAAATGGACATTTTACAATAAAAAAATGAAGCACGACATACTCCCAAAAATTATAACTTCACATTCCATCCCTCTAGTATCTTTATTAATTTATCAAATATGTTTACCATAGCATCCCAATCCCACTTCCTAAGATTGTAATGCACATCAAAGTAGAAAGACAATAAAGAAAAGGGATGCCCAGCTGTCTGTGGAAACTTTATCTCCTATGAATTTTTTGGGTGCTTACTTCAACATTTTATTTTAATTTTTTGTTGTCTTAGTTCTAAATGACTTGACATATGACTATGCGATGATCTGGTTTTTACAGTTCTTTTGTATCCTTCAACAAGGCAGGAACGCTTGCAATTTCAAGGAAGCGGAAAGTTTAGAAACACTTTTAGTAAGTAACTGCTTGGGAAGCATGTATGGGTTCAAGATTTCGGGAAGATTCTAAAACAGACGTCTTAATGTAGATAAAGATTCTGGCTACCAAGTTTTCACCTAATATTGTCTAAATCATCATCTAGATTGTGAAATAATTACCCAAATCATCAAATGCACTGAGGTTGTATGAAGTTCTCTCGCTCATCAATGTTATTATTGTATCTTAGGTTGGGTTGGTCATGGTTATACGTATCGATGCGAAGTTCTAAAACATTCTAAAAGAAATCCAATGGAATGATTAGCTCTTCCAAAAAATACCAGGGTTGGTTAACATGAATGCTAATATGAGTGATGTAGATGCCAAGATGAAAAGAATCTTGCTCATGCCTATGGAGCAAATTGTGGTTGCGCATGATGAAGAGCGTCATTCATTCTGCACCAAAGTAATCACTGATAACATGGTTTGCAACTTTGCATTAGCATGGCATATTAGTATGCGATCACAATGTCAATGATCCTGATTAGGCAAACCTAAGTAGTTACACAGAGCAATAATATGATTGTCCACATCATAAGGCAACACCCTAACCCTTCATCTTCATAAATCCCATTTAACGGTAGCTCTAAACAACTCATACCCAACCTGTGTATTTAAATTTTTGAAACAAAAAGGAGGGAAAAAATCTTGTTATTTGAATTTTAATGGATTTCAGGGGTTTAGCAAAATTCTCACCAACCTTATAGTCTGTAACAACCTTAGAAGACCTTGGAGATATCAGTCAAACCATTTCTTCCATATCAGCAAAAACCTAAAATGCATCAGTAGTCCCTCGCTTGATTACTTATGGAAACCAAAGGGAGCCCTGATTATATAGCAAAGACACCCAAATCAGGGCCAAGATATTGAACTACTGAGCAATAACATCATTCCCATAAATCACCATAAGCCTTCATAAGAGCACTTCTGAAAGATTGATTGAAAGGCAAAATCATTCAAAACAGTTATACAAGAATTTCATGTTCCTCAATTAAGTCATCATCCCATAAATGAAAGTCATGATCATACTAAAGGCAGGTCATAGCAGTAATAGTTCTGCTACCATGGAATCCATGTATAGAGGAACGTCTCATGTCCCTTGGACTAAAACCATTGAACTCCTTATGGGTCAACCTGAACACGAAATGAATGAAGAAAACTATCTAAAGTTACTACCAAAAGAACCACTAATGAGCACGGATAAGAATGCAGACGAACATCAATTTTGAATCCATCTCAGCAATCTTGGCCCTGGCAAAGTCTTGTTATGATAAATGAGTCCTACCTGATCCATGATGTTGTGCACTTTCTCTGAATTAATACCATGCAATGATTTAGCCTTGTTTCTAGCCTCAATATATACATGAGAAACAGTGCTAACTTCCTAAATGAGAATCTTGCCCAGAAAAGCGACCTAGTCAGAAAATTATGTTACACTGCCTTTTCTCAGACAAAAAGGCAATGATAGAAGTCGTGATTCTGTAAACTACCTACTTATCTGCAGGTATAAATAAATCTCTATGATAATTTCTGGATGCAAACCCATGATCACCTGCTTCACTATCTAAAATCTAGGGAAAAAAGTCAAAATCAACGCACACTCTCCTAAGAAAGAATCATAACCTAAAGATAAGATACGCCTTGGCCAGAATCGATACTTCCACCCCCATTCTTGACAATGAGGAAGTCATATTTAGCGGCAAACTATGGCATCAACAGTCCAATGCAAATAAGAGCATTCTTTATCCAAATTCTACTGCAACCCAACCAAGATCCCAACTAAATTACATTTGATTGGCAGCATAAAGCCCTAAAATCTACACAGATTCAATCAATCCCACCTATGACAATCCAGTTAACATCCAGACCGACAAAGAAAAACAAGAAAAACGCAAAAAAAAAAAAAAGAAAGATCACAAAACACTATCCAAGAATCAATACAACATGGATGGAAGATTATGTTTTTGAGATCAAGAACTGAATAAAGCGAGCTTAGAAGAAACATGATAAACGGATATATGAAGATCTACACCAGAAATCCAAAGAATCAGGATCAGATCTACGAGGAAAGGTTCGTTACATCTTTGAATTGGAGCATGCCGAGCTCGCCGAGGTAGGTGATCGACCGGTGGGCGGACTCGACGGGGATGATAAGCTGGACGAAGCTCATCTTCTCGGATCGCAGGTGATCCATGGGCGGCAAGTTATCGAAGAACTTCATCATCTTTCCAAGAATCGACAAGCGACCGAGGGAAGGGAGAGAGATCCCCGAGGTTGGCGAATGGCGGAGAGAATTCGCGGCGGGGCTTCAGATCTGGGGAGAGGGGACTGGGACTCGCTCTCCCGTTACGCGATTCGCAACTGCCACTTGAAACAAGAAGTTCCGTGTCCCCCCTTTCAAGAGGCCTCGGTGCGGGGCAAGAGGGAATGGGGCCGGCGTGGGACTCTGGGTGCGCGAGGGGAGGGATTATAAAGTCATGGTCTTGTGCTTGTTTGGTAACCAGAACAGTCTGTCTTCTAACGGAAAAAGTGAACTCAAGGGCCAGACGAGGAACGTCCGAGTGGGAAAACTGGACCCGTACCCGATAACCCGATAGCCCGGATAAATTGTTAGCTGATCAGTGATGTCCGAGTGGGAATAGCCGGACTTTTACCCGATAACCTGCTAACCCGGGATCAGCGTAAAGGGGGTCAAATTTCAATAATTAGAAATGGCAATTTTTGATCAGAACCTGCCGACAAGGCAAAATCATATGAAATAAATCGGTTTGAGAGGAGGTTTCCCTTTCTGTAATTGGTTGTATGTGGGTTCACTGGTATCAACCTGATTATAAATAAATATGGATTTGGTTCTCTCAATATAATCGATCACTATAGGTTGGAAAAATCTTTAACATTCATCTTCAGACCCTTAAAATTATTGTAGTTATATAATACAGTGTAGTTGAAAATTGATTCAGATGTTAAAAAATTGCAAAACTAATAATTGAGAGAAATTAAAAGGTAAAAAGAAAATTAGAAATAATAGCATATTAATGATTAGTAAAATATTTTTTTCTTTTTTTGCATTTTCACTTTTATTTCGATGCCAGCCCGGCTTTATTTTTACACATTGTCATCTTGGTCAATCGAGCATAGTTCGTTGAAAAAGGAGCATTATTGGATTTCTATGTTAATTAAAATAAGTTTCTATACATTTGACAAATATATTTGTTCAATTTTGTACATATTCTTCCATATTTATTTACCTCTACTATTTTAATAAGCAAATATTTTATAATTGGACAATTCAGTATATTACTAGAGTCCTCCCATAATTGAATTAAAAATATATATAGTTTACTTAGTATGGTGAGTGCGTTTTATTTTGACCAGAATTTTATAATTTTCTACTGTCTCCATTGTAGGCAAGGCTGGCTAGTTTTTTTTTCTCTTTCTTTTGAAATTTTGGACCATGCCAAGTTGCTTTCTGTTAGAATCTCTTAATTCTTAGACTTTGTTTGGTCATGAAAAATGTGAAAGAAAAGAAAGTTAGTTATGCTAGAATTTCCTTTCAGATGTTTGCAGCGGAAATTGAGAAAAAATTTGAGATGATTTTTTTTCTAAACATCCTAATTTTTTTTCTTACTAATATATAGTGATCGAGAAAGAAAAGCTAAAAAAATAAACTCATGGATAATTTAGTCAAGATATTTGTTATCCCAATCAAATAAGAAAAGCAACTTTCTTGATTTTTTTTTACTTAAACCACATAACAGGAATTCTCTAATTTCTTTTCTTTTCCACTAAAGAAAAATTATTTTTCTTTCACTTTCTCTGCAAGAAAACATAGCATAATAGCAGGGCTAGAATTTTTGTTTTCTTTCGTAAAAGAAATTCCTAAATTTGAAAAAACTAAAAGTCTAAATAAAATCACAATAGAATCTTAATTATCCACAATTGATGGAGATTAGATCTCTTCAAATTTTGATATCTTCAATGCATTACAAGTGCCTTGTATATGCCAAACACTGGTTAGTAAATCTAAGTGGATGCATTTGTTAAGAGAACAGCGTACCTATAACAAGTTTTTCTGCTAGTTATTTCAAGGACCAATAAACTTCTTGGATGGATGCTAGAGGAACTTGTATTATAATTATATTTATATATATATATATATATATATATATATATATATATATATATATATATATATATATATTATATAAATTTGCTAGATGTAAATTGGTAATATTTTCATCCAGCTCGATAGCTGCATGGCATGGAACATATTTGGGACAGGTTAGAATGGTTGTCTTTTTATGCTATAGCTTATTATATAGGGTACGAGGCATTCATCAATTGGTTGCTCAAGAAAGATGTATTGCTCAATAAGGAGCATTAACTAGATATACACTTTTGATCCATGCTCGTTGTTTATATTTAGATCAAAAAATGACTTAGCTCTTCAAGTAACACCTTTCGAAGGACGCTGGTATTAATGTGCTAAGCCAGCGAGCGTAAAGATCATTGCTTAATATGCAACCAATATCAATAGCATCGGTATTAATATCCTTGGCCACCATTAAAATTTATTGTTTAATTTATAATAAAAAAATTAGTTACGAAAACTTTATGATTATTATAAATTGCTATACTATTAAAATATTATATTTTAGAAGTACTTAGAGAAATGGAGAAAAAGGCCATACATCGTTTGGATGCCAGTATTAAAGATATGGATAGTAATGATATGAGTTTATGCATGGAGGTTCTTGTATAGAGCTCTTTATTCACCGTGAAGCTTTTGCTCGAACATCATTTGTAATATGGATATCAATTTTAATAATGGAAGTTTCTATATGAATGCTCAGTTCGTGCAATTTTCTCAGTTTGCCATATGGATGCCAATATTAATGACGAGATTTTTTTCTCGACCACAATCGAAGTTCATTACTTGATGTAAAACAGAAATTTTGTTATTGAAGACCTATATCCGTTATAATTTATTATATTATAATAATATATTTCAAAAATAATTGAAAAGGAAGGAAAAAACTGCACCTCATAGGAGTTTCTACTGGGCTTTCATTCAGATTTATTATTTAATATATAACAAAATTTTAGTTATTAAAGTTTACTATTTAATTTAATTTATTAAAAAATATTTTTTTTGCTAAATGGATGATTTATACAGTTTTGGTACGGATACATCTAAAAAAAGATCAAAGAATAGCAAGTCTCAAAGTGTTATAGGCAACTCTCTATCTAACTCATAGTACTTTTTTGAAGTGATCTGCTATATATGAGGCCACTCAAGTCATAGTCCCTTTAGCTTTTCTATAAATATATTTGGTCCGAATATTTTGCAGCAAAAGGTGGCACCCATCCTATGCCTGATCCGGCCGATCACGTATATCGCGTGACTTATATGTTGGTTGACAACTATTTTTATGATGGCATTAGAGTGCGAAGCATGTCCTTTGCGTTTAACCATCAGATGATAATTATTAGTGCCAATTTTTTATTTAAACAAGTCATAGGTATCTGGAGTACTACAATGATGTGTAAGTCCTATGGCTGTCCCGGTTGCGGTATCACAGCACGGTGCTGGTCATTCTTTAAGTTAGTTTCTTGTTTTCAAACAAAACCCACTTATAAGTGCATAGGGTGCGGCTGCGATTGAGAGAGTAGATTAGGAGTCACCTCAGGATTAATGGATCCAACTTAAACGACAAATCTAGGCTCTTGGCTTTGAATTTAGACCCGTATACTCTACTTCCATTTTCATCACTGCATAAACTATTTATATCCATTTTTATAATTCGAACCGACTTGAAATTAGAAAATTCGATCCATCCGAACTCAAGTTCCTCTTCGAACCCGTGGAAGGTACCATCACGATGCGTTCGCCTTCAAACCGTCGATAGGTGCGGCGCCTTATCATTGCATGTTTGTGGTTTCTGCTTCCATGCTTCCTAATCGCGTTCTTAACTCTTGCTCTTTTTTTAATTATTATTTTTATTTTTTATAACAACGGCAGTTCATATACAAGGGACATAGATGCGGCCAATAAAATTGAAAAACAAAAGACTATATATGGGCTCTGACATTGATCCACGGTCTGCCCAGACAAAAATTTCAGAGTAGTGAACCGCAAAGGAAGCAACTTAATCTGTGGCACCGTTTGCCTCCTTGTGACGTGCATGGTCTGGTCGAAACTGCACTCTCCCAATAATCTGCGAATGTCGTGGAATAGCGGTTAGTCCTCACCTGCGCATCTCCAACTCCGGATCTACTCGATCACCGTAGCCAAATCCCTCTCGAGGAGGAGGCAGTCGGCCCCAGTGTCCGCACATAGAAAATACTTTTTCAGGCAGATCTAAGCTCGACGCACACCATGAATGAGTCGAAGATTCACTAACCCTCCGCCGCTACTAGTCTGGCATCGTAATCCTTGATAACAAAGCCTACATCTCTATATTTTTCGTCTCCGATTACACTGCCATCGGAGTCCACCTTCTTTTTTTTTTTTTTTTTTTGCCACCATTTATGTCACTATTATGTCACTATGATGAGATGTTTAATTACTTCCAAATCTTAAAAAAAATGATGTGACTATAAATCTCTAAGCAAATGCACATTCCTCTTAACAATTGTTTTTTGGTAGTTATCTTTTAACAGTCTTTCTTTTCCCCGTTTCTTTTTCTTTCAATGAAAAAATTATGTTTATATGTATGCAACGGTGCGACATGCATCAAATCACATAAACAAGATATTTTTATCGGTTTGCAGGATAATAGAAATTAATTCAGATTTTTTTTTTCTCAACATGTTAATTTAACTTTAGCTGTCCCAAATTATGGAGACATCTTGTTAAATTAATGGTTTATGCATGTTAAATTACTAATTGATTTTCCAATTCTTGGTCTGCCGAGATATGGAGAAAAGAAGATTGTGATTAGATGGTTGACACTTTGAAGTTTTGGTTGCGAACGAGTCGGGATATAGTTTCCAAGATATTTTGACTACGAATTTTGAATGTGCAACATATATATAAATATATATATGTGCTTTCAGATATTATTTTTTTCTAAACAAGTTTCCGCATTTACCTAGATTTCGATTGGTAAAGTTATTGGATGTTGGATACTAGTAACCTAAATTTGAATGCCGCAACGATACCAATTCTGACGAGGCTTTCTCTGATTTCAGTTCTTAAAAGAATTTTTTGGAAGAGAAGAACATGATTAGATGATTTTCACTTTTAAGTTTTGATTGTAAACAAGCCAAGCTTCAGCACAGATCAAGAGGATTTGGTGTGATTGTTTTCATTATGAGATATAAAAAATCATGGAAATATCAGAAGGCTTTTTGACTAGGAGTTTGATTGTGAAACATTTACTTATCCTTTTGCATATTTTTTACAATGAGCTTCAAAGCCCCAGCTAGGCTGCTCTCCACTTGTTTGAGTTGCGGAAAAAAAATTTACTTTACTAAAATAATTTTTTGAAAAGTTAATGTCCGAATATATGATACATAGAAAATAATTTTTATACGTTTAGTGGGCAATAGAAAAGTGACATAGAAAATATACTTTTCAAAGCGACTTATATTTGTATCTAATTTCTTAGAAAAGTTATATAAAATACATATTATGCCCTCAATAAAATTTTGTAAAATACTGATAAAAGTTCACATGCAAAATTTTTAATAGCTATTTTTAAATATATATAAATCTAAAATATTTAGAATTATTTTTAAAATATTTAAAAGTAGATATTAAAAATATTTATTGGGTTGAGCTTTTAGAATTCTAACAAGTGTTAGTAGTTAGATAACTTCTTTATATTATAGTAATTTTTAATAATTATTAATATTTTTTATTAAAATTACCACAACTTGTTTATATTGTCGTAATTTTTAATAATATATTTTTAATAATTTATACGAATAACTAGTAAAAATATCTGTTACGAAGATCACAATGACTTAAGGATATTTTTAGTAAAGAAAAATTATAATAATTTTCGGACTGTAGAATAGTGGCTTTTCCATATCTTGTATAGATTTTTTTCATAACATATGAGAAACTTATTTCTATAAAAAAAGTACTTGTTTATTTTTATTCTTGAAAATCTCTAACTAAATATGAGGTATGTTTTCTTTTTTTTTTGTTGACCACACTTTTTCTCCACTTTTATTTTTGAGCTAAACTAGTCCTAGATGTTGGATATTAGTGACCTAGACTTGAATGCTGCTGTTGCTCTAATTTTGGCTGGATTTTCTCCTATTTAAATGCTGAAATAAAATTCAGGCTATGATTAACTCTCTCTCTCTCTCCCCCCCCCCCCCCCCCCCCCCCCCTCTCTTTTTGAAAAAAAATCTAAGTTGTGCTTAAAAATTGCTCAAAGTAGAGCTGCGGTGCTGCCTTTGGTCGCAGAAGGGCGCAGGACAAGAGATGCTATTTAAATTTTCCAGTTCTATAACACAACTGAACAGTGTGTACTCTCTGGGCCCAGCCCTGAGCTACAATTTTGGTGCTCTCGAATGAGTTCCTGAATAGGCTGGAGGAAAGCTATATAAAAGGTGGCGGCGCTCTTCCAGTTGATTGCCAATATAAAAGGTTAACAATCCATGTAACACTTCTATTCGTTTCATTTTGATTAGATCATATATGTTTGTTCAGGGTTAACTTAAAATTTCATTTTACTTCACTATGCATTTCACCTGTTTGGATTTTTGCAAATGAGATAATTAGCACCAGAAGATTAGCTCTTGAAAATAATGAATATGATACTTAAAGTCACAGTATTGGTTACTTCACCTCAACTCCATACCTTTTGGTCCCTGGGCCTAGTCAGCATGTATGCATACCTTCTCTCAGTACCAAACTTTTTATGGTTTTCCTGCACTCCTTTTTGTTAAACAAATCTGTCCCCAGTCATGAAGTGTTGCTTTCATTGCAAATCAAGGGATCTCCCTTCAGGGTGCGGTTGACCCACCTCACAGTGGTCCCTCCACCTAAAAGGATAATGCCAGCTCTTGAGTCCACTACTTGATACATTACCCATTCCTAGAGCATTCAATTCAATCAAACCCTCATAGCCCAATTTCATATGCTTTTCTATGAACATGGCTCTTCTTTCTTTTTTTCATTCTCCCTCTCCTTTCTGTCCACTCTAACTGTACTGAAAGTCTCTCAAAGTAAAAACCTCAAGAAGCCTTGGTAACCTTTGGGCACCATGCAGTTGCTCTCCATCCATAGATAATAGAAAATAAGACTATCTGCTTAAAAACTTCTATTTTTTTAATTTAAAAAAATAGATTTTCGGTAAGAACCATTAACTATTCTTACTTTAGAATTTATCGAGTAGATCAGCAGAATAAGAAATTTCAAATCTTTTGCTAACTAGACGATACTCGAATTTGAGCCGGAGATACTTTAAAGTTCAAAGTTTATGCTATAATTTGCTATATCGATTTAAATCAGGTAGTACGAAATGTACCATATTGTATCAGTTCGATATCGATATTCATTATAGGTAACATACCAATATTTAATATATTAAAATTTTTCTTATTATGTTATATTGTACTATTATAGTACTAATGTGGCATCTGTATAGGATTTGATATCAAGATGGTGTACTTTGGCTCGGACCATGCCTAGACCCAGAGAGGGGGATGACCAAAGTTGTGAATCCAAGGGTGTGGGGAGAGGGAGAGAGAGGGGGAGAGAGGGATGGATGGCCAAAGTTGTGAACCCAGGGGTGGGAGGAGGCTGTAGGCTGGCTTTTGTTTGTTTCGGGAGCCGTTCGTGTGACGGTGCCAGGGGCTTCAGATCTCTGTTTTCCACAGGCGACCACGCATGCTTCCATTGGGCTCCAACTTTTAGACCCTGTCAGTTGTCCATCCCGGGCCCTGTGGGTCCGTTTTTGTCTTCAAGACCGCACCACAGAATCCATTTCCATATCCGCGTCTGATGTGGCAGGACGTGATTGATGAACGCAAAAGAGTCGACCCATTCATTAAAAGCCGCGTCATCTTAAACTTGAACGGCGAAAATTGTAGTGCGGCATAACTATTAGTATGCGAGAAAGCAGCGGCGGGAAACAACAGGTGCCATTTGGATCGCATGATCGAATACTTTATTAGCTTATTATTGTTTCATAATTTTATCCCGAAGCAAAAGCAACGTTACGATTCGCTTTAACTTTAAAAAAAAAAATCAAATCTCATCCCGTTTCCCAGTCAGGGCCCCGAGATCGTTTCCCACTTCTTTCGTCCGTTTCCGGACTCTGTTCTTCCAATGTCTTGACAGTTCCCATTTCGTTTCCCGTTAGCGAGACAAACCCTGGTATCTGACATAAATGTAGTATGCATCGGTTTTCACACCCGTCTCTTTCTATCTCTGCTCCGGAAACGAAGACAGGGAAGAGAGGAGACCTCCGGAGCTGCGAGACAGGAAGTAAAGGAGGAGGAAGACCAAGAAGAATACCGAGAAGGCCAAAGAACGAGAGAAATAAGAAGCCTTTCACAAACTCCTCCAAAGGATCCGTCAGCGTGAGTGTCGTCACCTCTTTCTCCACTTCTCCTCGTAATTTCTCTGTTTCAAAACCATCTTTCCTCTGTTCATGGGGATTCACCATTCTCTCCATCTCCATCGTAAAATGGGCTCAGAAACAAGAGACATGAGAAGATAACTGTTTCAAAAAGATAGAAAGAAGGACGGCTCTCTGTTTTTTTTTTTTTTTTCCTTTGCTGGGTCAAGTGATTTTTTTTTTAAACAAAAATTTCTTTCAGCAGGCTTTCTGGGGATCTCCAATCCAAAAAGTGCCGAGAAACTGAAAAGAAATAATAATTGATGGCTGTCGGCATGATGAGTTCTCATCTGATTGTCTCATTGTGTCCTTTTGGTTCCCATTTGCTCTTTCTCTGTTTTTTTAAAGCCATATACTTCTATCAGATTAAAGATCTTGGTATATGGTTTTCGTTTTTCTTTTCTCCTTTACTGCGTAGCCAAGGAGGAACGGTTCATAAAAGAAGTTAATTTTTCTAGTCTGCTTTCTTATTTATGAGTGAACAAATAACAGTATATTGTTTCTTCATTAGGAATTTGTTGAGTAGAGGTAAAGGGAAAACAAGGATTGCTTCATGGATTCCTTTCTCCAAGTTTACGTTTGGTGGTTGTAGTGCTATGATATGTTGTAGGATCAGGGTATGAGTACTGGACCAGTATTAAAGTAAGAAAAAAGGAACTGCATTTTTTAATATGCTCTTTCATATCTTTTTTTCTTGTATTTCAGCATATTGAAAGGGTGCGCAAAAACTAAAATAAATAAATCTACGTACTTTAAGAACGATAGATTTGGATCTCATTTGGTGGTCCATGGTTCATTTATTTGCTCATGTTACGATACAATGCACCATACTGACCTCTCTCTTTCTGCTGCTTTGTTATCTTGCTTTGCAGGGTTGGCTCGTGGGAACGATAGAAAAAAGTTAAAACATGCAGACAACCAGAACAAGGTCTGCTCCTAACTTGGACGTTTCTTTTTCAAAATTAAGCTTTTTTTGTCGTTCAATAATTTATATTAAGTGTGGGCAATGTGAATCTAAATAGAACTTACTGCTTTGTTAAGTATGGATGAGAGCAAAGGGGTTCCCTTTCTTCTTTTTTAATTCTTTTTTTCTCACTCCAGACAATATAGATTAAAAACGTTAGCATGCGATTGTGAGTAATATTCGGCTTCTTCGTTTTGTCTGGTTTTGAGCTTGGGTGGATGGCCCGTGCATTTGAAACCACATCTTCTTTGCCGGCTGCTTTTATTTTTGAGAGAGAGTCTGCTTTAAACCATGGCCCTTTTGCCTTTTCTTGTTCTTGGATTCCACTAATCTTCTTTTGTTTGATTCTCTTATCCCTTTTTGTTCTTATGCTTACCTTGAAGCTGTGGGTCCTTTTCATCAAAGTGTTTTTTCCCCTCCTAATTCAGTGTAAACTTGATGACCTTTGAAATCTCATCCATTGAATTTTTTACTTTGGGTTTCTTGTTGAGGTTAACCTCTTTTTATTGTTTTTAGATATTTTGAGCATAGTCAGAAAGTGCTGTGCTAATGGGTTTAGCAGTAGCCTTGAGTATGGGATGTTCATAAACACATTACTTCCTTTTTGGCTCATCAGTTTGGCAGCTTGCCAACCTGGAGTATGCTTAAATGGGTTTCAATTTTTCATAGATTTTGTGAATTGCATTATTATGATGACTTTTCAGCTTAATTCTTGCTGACAATTGAACATTGGGAAAAGAGATATTATTTTTGTACTTTAAATTAGAATTTGTAGGCACAAGTGGTATGACCTGTTCTAGTTGCTGGCTAATATTTTATACATTATTTATTTGCCACCCTTAATTACAAATTTTGTCTGCCGTAAAAATAATTTGCTGCAGTAATCCATGGCAAGCCAAGCTATTTATAACTCCATTTCTCAAAAATGTTTATTGAAAAACAGATGACATAATTGTTTTTATGTTATTTTATAAGTTTATCTAGAGGTTAGAATCCCTGCACCCAAGCATATTTTCTGTAGCATTTTTCATGAATCTTCTCTCTAGTTCATTTTTATCAATGTAGATGATCGATGTTGTCTGCTGATATTTTCCTTTCTCATCTTGAAGCAGGAGTGGGTCTTCAGAAGGTCCTCTGAGGACATCTCCAGCCACCCCTAGATCGAATCGTCTTCCCAAGGCAGCTGGATCTGCGATAGACTCCGCTTCTCCAACACGTCCACCAATGAAGGCTTTAACTGATAGAAGTCCTAAGGTTATTGAGCGTCGATCACCTAGAACCCCTGTACCTGAGGTACATATTATATCCATTAAAATTGCCTGATTCTTTGTATAAGCAGTTTCGGGGCTTTGATATCGGATGGATCTACCATGTTTAGATTCTTCTTAACATAGAATTTCATTTCCTTGTTGTCAAATGAACATTAAGTTTCAACTCTTCCAAAAGTAACCAACGCAAGACAATGACCCAGATTTGTTGACTGAAACCTCAATTGCATTTTGGTTGTTAATAAGTAAATTAGCTTGCTTTACTGCTCTAATAAATAATACTTTGTAGAAATTAATGATTATTTAACTTAGCAAAGTAAAATGTATTTGCAAACTCGGTAGATTTTATTTTAGCATTATGAAGTTTTAAATGCTATATGCTAATGTGTATCTTTGGCAATGTGTATGATGTATACATACGTACATGTATATAGGTATATATACATGCATAAACATACATATGTACATATATATCTTACATGTTATGCCTTGCTATCATGGCCCAAACTTTATCTAATCTGACTACCCAGGTCTAAATCTATGATTAGCTGGTCTGGGACTGTATTATGTAGACTCAATCTGACCCATGCCTGATGGATTCGCGGTCTATTGTTGTTGTGAACATATAATAGTTGCAACCAGAAATCATGAAGGACGATTGTGACAGATGTTACTAGCCGCTATAAAGCAAAATTCTTTTTTGTTCCCCATACTCTGAGCAATTCTCTATTTGAATGACCATCTGATCTTTATAGCAGCTTAAAGGCAATACATATAAGTTTCTGTATTAAATAAATGCTTGCTAAGTAGATAATATGAACAAAATTATAATATCAAATAACAGTCGCTATCAGTAACAGCTGTCATTGCCTCTATATATTGCCACTGTAAATCATAATGCATCAGATCATGAATGATGTCAGGTATCTATAAGCTGAAATCATTGCAATGGTTGGTATTTAAAGACATGGATTTTGGTCATGCTGGTCACTGGACCTGGCTTAAATATCAGTTATCTGAAACCCTTGATTTGCTTCAGCAATCTTGGTTCATTCTTGAATCATCTTTGCGAAGCAAGCATTTAATTAACATTGCTGTCATACTGTCCCTTAAAACAAAAGAGGCAAAAGAAAATATTTACATCCCCTTCCGACCTAGATAAACAATATGATGGTCTTGTATGTGCTTGCTGTCTTTATGTTACAAAGGACATTGGTGGTTATTGATCAACATTGATCTCTTGTGCCTAGAAGAAACGTCCAAGTAGGATGGCCGAGTTGGAATTTCAACTTGTCCAGCTCCAAGAGGATTTAAAGAAGACAAAAGACCAGCTTAACTCATCAGAGTCATCAAAGAAACGAGCAAAGCAGGAAGGAGAAGAGGCCAAGAAGCAGCTCTTGGTCATGTCTGCAAAACTTGAAGATTCTCAACGCCAGCTTGTAGAGCTATCTGAAGCAGAAGAGGCTAGGTTCCATGAACTCCGCAAAATCTCTCAGGAACGAGATCGTGCATGGCAATCTGAACTTGAAGCCCTCCAGAAACAGCACTCTGTTGACTCAGCAGCTCTGGCCTCATCCATGAATGAGGTACAGAGGCTGAAGCTGCAGCTTGAAATGGTCCTCAAATCTGAGGCTGCCCAAGCCAGGCAATCTGAAGTAGAAAATTCTGAGCTTCAGGCCTTGAAACAAGATATGGAGGAGGCCATCTCCATCATTGCAAACCTAAAAGTTCAGCTTAGAGATAGTGAAAAGGCAGAAGCTGATGCAAAAGCAACAGTTATTGAGACAAAACAGCATTTGGAAACAGCTAGAATGACTATAGAGAATCTCCTTACTGGTGGGTCAAAATTCATGGATTCTTTCAGCTTAGTGGCTTCTGAACTGGAGGAGTCCAGAGCTCGAGTGAAGTCGCTTGAAGAAGTTGTGAGAAAATTGCAGGAAGGTCACTCTCATGCTTGTAGCGAATCTTTGGTGCATTATAATGGTGATTGCTATGGTCCACAGAAAATCAGGTGCAACTCCCTGGAGTTGGAAATAGAACAGTTGAGATCAGCCCTCGAGGCAGCTGAGATGAAATACCAGGAAGAACAGATACAGCGGATAGTGCAGACACAGCATGTTTATGAATTGATGGAGCAAATGCAGATCGACACTAGAGTAAGAGAAACCGAGTTTGAATCAGCATCGAACAATTCAAAATCAGAGATTATTGTATTGAAGGCTATTCTATATGACAAGGAAGCAGAACTTCGAAGCTTATCGGATATGAACAAGAAGCTGCATGAGGAGTTACAAAAGGGAAGAACAGACCAAATGGAATCTGAATTGGGCCTAAAGCTAAAACAGTTGATTGCTGACATCACGGATTTGAAGGCGGATCTAATGGATAAGGAGACAGCCCTTCAGAGCATTTCAGAAGAGAATGAACAACTGAAATCTGAGACGAGGACGAGAGAAATGGAGCGCCATAAAGCTTATGAAGCAGCAATAGCTGAGGTTGAGTTGGCCAGATCTGCGGAGAAGGAGGCATTGACAAGGCTCGGACTTGTTACCGAGGAGGCAGATAAAAACAGCAGGATGGCCACAAGTGTAGCCGAGCAGTTGGATGCAGTGCAAGCAATGAAATCAGAAATGGAAGCTGAGCTAAGGAGGCTGAAGGTGCAAGCGGAGCAGTGGCGGAAGGCGGCTGAAGCTGCCATGGCTGTGCTTACAGCTAGCAACAATGGGAGGTTGTTGGAGAGGACAGGCTCTTTGGATTTTGAGTGCAATTCTGTTGATGAGAAGTTGATGAGCTCGCCATTTTCTGATGACCTGGACGATGAATCTCCAAGGAAGAAGAACAATAATATGCTAAGGAGAATCAGCGGATTGTGGAAGAAGGGCCAGAAGCTATCTTTAGTAAGCATCTCCAGTTTGTATCTCATCTTTGTTAATTATTTCTTTCTCCATCCATTTTCCGTTGATCCAAATCCTTTTCAGCTGTTTGTCATCGAGACAATAATTTTTTGCTTTCATTTACTGTGTCCAGAGCTGAGAGTTTTCCATTGGGTGATCCATGCGAATGAAAGGGCAGCGGCAATACATCTAGAGAAAGGTGATAATAGGTATAACTCCAGCTTGCTCTCTCTCTCTCTCTCTCTCTGCTCTAATGCAAACCTTGCTGTTTTACTTGCTAGTATTCCAGACACCGTGATTGTATAAATGATTCCCAATTTTCCTTGGAGTACATATTTTTTGCTAAGTGAACTTGTAGGTACTTGATTTGCTCAAAAAATATAGAGATACTTTATTGCATTGTGAGAATCTGGCATTAGTCAGAAATTTCTTTTATTTTTTTCCTTTTTCTTTGTGTGTGTGATTAGCTTTGTTCTTTGCTTGCCTTACCACAACTTCGTTCATGAGTCTTGTCATATGGAAGAACAAGAGTGCTCTTACGCTGCCCCATTGGTTGACCGCAACATGACCATGGGGAATAGAAGTGTTCATGGTTGAATAGATTGATCATGCGGCAAGTGCTACGGGGATTAACCACCAATGGGACTAATCCAAACCGCTTTGTTTTAACTCTAGACCGGAAGAGGCAGTCACAGCGCAACCAAATAACTTGGAATAAATCCCTACGGAGAGGTGATGGTGAATGATTTTAAACTAAATCATCTTTATTTTAATTACTCTGTTCTTTAATCTATATCTTCATGTAAACCAACTGTGTTTTGGATCTTGTAGAAACCGATTTTGCTTACAAATGTCTGCCATATTATATCTATGTAAAAGTTTAATTTGAAGTACCCATGGTGATTTGCCTTTGCTGTAAAAGAACTTATTGAGGTAGATTGAACCTAACACAATAAGGTCATCTATCTTTTGTATTTGAGATAAATAGAACCTGTCTTAGAATTAATCCATCACTTTGAGGGTTCTTTAGAGAAGGGTAAGCATGATCTAAGCATGTTTCAAGTGTGGCTAAAAGATTGAGGTTAGAATTCTTGTTATTAGTGTCCATGTTTGATTCATTAATCTTGGCAGGTAAGGCAACAAAAGATTGGAGCACTATTTCAAGAAGCCTAAGAGTTCTTGAAATTTTGTGTTTGGTCTCCATAAGATTTGGGGAGTCTTGAAAGTCCGAGTGAAGAACAAATATGGAGGTAAATTAATATCCAAGATTTGTATGTGAATCAGATCTTGCCATCAATGATCAAGAAGTTTTCTGCCAAAAAAAAAAAAAAAAAAGTAATCTCATGTAAAGAGAATATTACATGAGAAGGCATAGTAAGAGTAGCCAGGGATGGGCCTATAAAAGGTTTTATATTTAGCCTAGCATAGAACGTACCTAGCCTCAGCTTTGTCATGGTTGAAACTTCTCTCCAGGGGCAATCAAAGTAGAATTGTTCTTGGAACTACTAGTAAATATTTATAACTGATCGTAAGTTTTAAAAAATTTTGAACTTATATTAGGATCTCTAAATTTCTTTGGGTATAGATTTGATGAGAACTAGGCACATGAAGAATGCTAGCAAAATAAGTTGCATGTTATAATCTTCTTTTTGTGGAACAAAATTCTAGCATAAAATATTCATGGTGTCCACTATAGTGGATTATGTGATAAATTACATCTTTAACAATTGATTGGATATTTGGAACATTTATTTTACAACTTCTAGGGACTAATATTGTACTAATCATAGTTCTAAGTGAATAAAACTTGCTCAAATCCTTAAACTAGCTTAATTTTATAGTTTCTCAAATCCAAAAATAACACTATCTATCCAGTCAAAGATTTAAATTATTTTTTATGATAACTTTAATTAAATTTCTCTCTTGAAAGGTTTACTTGTTATGACTTGCTAGTTCAAGAAAACGCAGTTGTTTTGCCCGTCATAATTAGGATTCTTTGTTTTTATTTTATTCTAAATGGGTTGTTAAGAAATTCCTAATATGTCTCTTCACCATAAATCTGAATTGATAGTGGGATCTCCACAAATCATGTCCCAAAAAAGGTTTTCACGTAGTTAAATGTGTACTCTGATGGGAGGCAGTTTCTCATCAGAAAAAAAAAAAAAAAAGATGTTAAATTTTCTTGAGCACAATGTTACCATATCATGTTCTTTCAAAAAAAAGATACCTAAATCGTATCCATTATATATTTGTATGTGGCATTTTCAATACTTGGTCATCTCTAGATTCTAATATATAGTTGGCATATATCAAATTCTTTAAAAGAACATTGTCTCATCGCATTAAAAGATCAATCTAATTGTATAAGCTTATTTATTTTAATTTAGAGCGAGTAATTCGTTAGCTATTTTTTTTTGCCCCCCTCAGCCAAAATTCTGGCTTCGCCACTGGAATGCACCCACTTGCAACCTATAATTTTCATTCCTGGTGGAAGTCGAACCAAATCCCGAGTGTTATTTTGTTCAAGAGTTGCATGACATCACATCAATGTTCTTGATATGAAGATGGAATAGGAATAAGATCTAACATGGTAAACAAAGATCCGTCATAATCTGCATGGTACTTGGGAGGTATGAGAGTATGTGATGAACGGCGTAGTGGTATGTTCGAAGAGTTTTACCTAAGGAGAAGCTTCATGAGCATGATTAAAACTAGAGTTAGATGAGGTTTGAACATAACATGAGGTAATTAATCATCAAGTTATTGGAGACTCAAGAAGGGCATTTTCTCAAGAAATTGTACACGTCTTTAGATGTGCAAGCGATGAGCGATAGGATCATAACGTCTGTACCACTTTTGAGTTTCACCATGACCTCAGAAGACTCATTTGATGGTTCTAGCTGTTTGTTTAACTCGTTCGTGAACTGGGAGTAATGCATGACAAACGCAACCAAAGACAAAGTCGAGGGTAATGTGGAACACATTTGAACAAATTCTCTAGAGGAGAGACATTTCCAATAAAAGATGACGGAGTCCGATTAATGGATGTTGAAATGGCTTCAAGCCCAAAAGCTCTAAGCAACTCCAAACTCTGTTAAGGAGGGAGCTTATAGTTACAATATTATGGTGATATTTACATTCATTGGCTCCATTCCGCCGAGATCGCTGATGAATCATCCCATGATTAGGAATAAATCGCTCAAATTCAGCTGACATATGCTCTCCCTCCGAGTCCAAGCAAAAAACCTTATTTTTGGATTGAGTCCTCGCCGAGGTTGATCTTTGGAGGGCCCAGCTTTTGGCGACGGGGATCTATCGTTGAAGTGTTTTGAGTTTCGGGTTATGGGTTGGTTTTTTTTTTTTTTTTTTTTTTTTTTAAGAACGGCATCGTACCATACCAAATCATGCACACCTGCTTAGTTCTAGAAAATCCCCGTCTAAGCCAATTACCAAACCAGCCTTCAAACCCAGATGAGGACTCCAAAAACATGAAATTGAAGTCGTGAGTAGGACCTCCAAGTGCGATCTCAAAGTGGCTGATTTTTGGCTCTGGCACCACATGAGAACGTACAGATTGGTAGAGAATCAAGTCACGGAACACTTTTTGGAGAAACTAGAGAAAACCGCCCCGTTATCCAACCTTCCCATTCTATGTACACGATAGCTTTATAATAGTGTCCTTAGGAGAGTTTACAATAATGCTAAAATGATCTAATCTATAATAAAATACAAGCACAATATATTTTATTAGGGGCGGCAATCAAATCAGATATAGATCGGGCCAGACACAAATTAGGTCAAAAATTCGTTAATCTGAATTCTACCTGTTTATTAAAAATATCAAAATTTCATATCTAAATACGATTTGCTATTACACAAGTAACTCTATTCGGCTTACATAATCTATTTATTAAATATATTAAATCAGATTAAATGAATTTAAACAAGTTAAATAAATTAAGTGAGACGAATTAAATATTTCATAAATAGATTAAGCAGGTTTTAAATAGATTAAATGAACCTGGTCCGATCTAGTTAATAAATGAAACAAAATTGGTTAAAGATCTAAATTCGAATCCAATCTATTTAACAAACAGATCTAGATGGAACGGATTGAAATGTTAATTACTATTTTCATGTTTTATTTATGCTCTACGCTTGGTCATACCCTCCTGCGCCTCTTAAATTTTTCTAATGGTCAGATACAATGGATTTCACCACTGTGTCTCCAGGAATTTGTTTGGTGCGACCCAGATCAAACACCCCATGAAAGCTGTGATTACACGGAAGGACAGCTAGACTTTTGCTTTGCTTTTTTTCTAGTTTTTCTTTGTGGGATTTGGATTCCTACGTTGAAATAGGTGGCGGAGGGACCCGCCCGCTTGGGATCACAGCGGGCGAGTGCTTTCTGTACACTGCCCTGCACCAACTTGATTGGACGTTATTGCCTATGTAGTTGCGGTCACTTGCCAACCGAGATAGCCCGGTAAACATTCTCAAGAAAATAATCCCCAAGAAATATCAGTTTGTAGAACCCAAATTTGTAAGGGGTGATATACTAGCGAAATATATGAGAATCCATATAGATATGTGTTTAGTCCCACATCAGTTACTTATTGGATAGATCTTGGGTACTTATACAGGATCAAAAAATTCAAATAATACCTTTCGGCTAGCCATTTTGGATGAAATCCTGCATTGTTGCAAATGATATCAGAGTGGATCCGGCTCATAACCTATGTGGACTAGGGGACACTGCAACACGGATCCATTGAGGCTGACCATGGGCCGATCGTGGTGTTTGCGATTAGATTTGAATAGATTTAAATCCTTAGCTTGACGAGGACGTCAGGGTTTAAACAGGGAGAGTATGTGAGGACCCATGCGGGCGTGTGTTTAGTCCCATATCGGTTATTTGTTGGATAGATCTTGAGTACTTATACAAGATAAAGGAACCTAAAAAATATTTTCCGATTAGCCATTTTGGGTAAGGACCTGAGTTGTTGAAAAATATTTTCGATATACCAAACATGGCAGATTAATAGATAGGTGATAACTATCTATTTCAGAGATCATGTACAACATTCTGCGATGCGGAGCATACATCATGAAGGATCCCGTCTCCCATCCTTTTTATATTTTGTAGGATAGGAGGATGAAAAACCTATCTATGTTCCATGTCTGACCCTTATATTTTTGAATGACTTGCGGTTGCACTCTTTCCTATCCTTTTATTTGTATAAATATATATATATATATATATATATATATATATATATATATATATATATATATATAGTTATCCTTAATTTTATATTCATTTTTTTTTAAAATAATCGAAAAAAATAAAAAAACATCAAATCAACCGAACTACATGTATCGCCCATGTCAATGGCTAGTTTATTAGTGATAACATGAAAGCACCATAAATAATACAATACTATAATATAATGATTTGAACTAGACTAACACTGCACAAAGTCATGACTCATTCACCTAATTATTATTCCAATTAACTGGGACATGAAACGTTAGATATCAGATGGTGAAGGACAAAAGCCAAGAAGCTTCCACTTGGAAAGGGATGGATGGTGTTTGGCAGAACATTCATGTCTGTTTAGAATAATACGCCATTACTGTAGTCTGTAGACATTATTAAAAATTATCTGACACACATGTGAACTAAATGCGTTTAAGGTGTTCAGAAGAATGCAGTGGAGCTCGGTCTTACGTACTTCTAGATCACTAAATTGGTTTCATGCATCATGATGTTGTACGATATGTCGCATGATGCCTTGGAAAGTAGACGAAGTAAAACCACCCTTCCTTGACTCGAAATTGCTCATGAACACAAAGCTACAAAACCATTCTGTTAATATTCTCAAACCTCTCTAGATGAAGTAGGTGGTTAGGCATAGAACTTATCACTCCATAGGCCTATCTCTGCTTAATTTAATAGATTAGCAATCTAAATAACAGCTTACATAAGTATGATTAAAATAAATTCATGATAATGAGCCTAGTTTCAACAGCTGTGCAATATATATATATATATATATATATATATATATATATATATATATATATATTAAAAAATGGAATAGATGACATTAAATTGTTGGGCTCATGTTCATACTAAATAATTGTTAAAGGGCCACTCTCTCCTATGAGAAACAGCTTGGGTACACCTAACAAGCACTCCAATAATGATCATAATGCTTGGCTCCATACTATCAATAAACACTAATCATACTCTTGAGAGAAATAATCACTTAATCATGTTAATTCAATAATTAGCAAAATACTTCTTCTTGAGCAAAATACTTGCGGGATAAGAAGATAAATTTTCTAACATCACATCATTAGCCGTTAGATTTTAAGAGGTGATTTGATATTCAACTACAGTTTGAGCACATGCACTCAACTCATTTACTTTCTTCTTTCTACCAAAGAAAACTCATTTACTTTCTTGTAGGCCACATGCTTTACATGGCGACTCACTCTTTTGAGATACAAAGCCTTCCAATTGACTCACTAGCTAGTCTGCCTCCAGAGGAAAAAACTTTTTGTGCAATTATGTCATAAAGATTGTTTGACAAGGAACCCACCACACTGGACCATAAGCAGTTTAATTCAAGGAATAGCCTTGTATATGACCACATATTCTCACCATGATGGACCATAAACAATTTGTAACAATTCCACAAGAGATGTCCACATGAAGCTTCAAAGTTATGCGTAGAGAGTTCACCACCATTTCCTCAAGTCGAAGGATAACAAATTAGTGTTATTTCCTTGGTACAAAACATGCCTCTCACATCTCTTCTCCTACCTATCCATCTCGAGTACGAATTCAAAATCGAAGATGAACATCTTATTCGCTTTTTATATATATGCCTATATCCATTTATTCATCTGGTGGCGTACGTTTCTCTCTCTTAGAATTTGCTCATGTCCATAAGGGCTCTTCCCAAATTGAACCCTGAAAATAATCATCTTGCATGGAAGCATCACTCTGAAATAAGTTAGGATTATTTGTGTTGAAGCTGTGAGGAGGTTGTCGCACGAACTGCTGCTGAGACTGAGTCATTTCCATGCAGATGATCGCAACCAAGTTTGCGTACTGGGTCTTCGTAGTGTCGAGCTCAGCCTGTGTCCGGGCTAGCTGGGTTTGCAGCTCGCTAACTTGTTTCTGGAGCTGGCAAATAATCCCTGCGCACCCATACACTGGGTCTCTGATTCGAGCGTTTGCCTCGTATGCCATGCTGCTCACTGCATCAGACCTTTGGCTTTCTGGAAGCTCCTGTAACAGCCATGATCCATTAAGTTCCATTCGATAATTCTAGGAAGCCACAAAATATATCTTTGTATTGAATTAAATGACATGCTCATCATGAGAGAATGCCATAACTTGATGATGCTGTATTTAATTTTGAGTCTCTATTTTTTGGATGTGGTGGAAGTAGGGGATCATAACGCCTTATTCCCTTCCCTATCCTGCCAAATAGTCTTTTGGGTTGATGGATCAGGTTTATTCCATCCTCTTCCACTTGCCTCATAATCTAATTCCGTGGAGCGGGGTGGGATAAGCTTATTTCGTCCCGTAATTTACAGGCAAGTAACCATATCATCCCTCAATGTTGTCTCCACAGTCTTAGTTATGCAAAAAACATGTGAGGGCAATTTTGCTCTTGTAATAAAAATTATTATTATTATTATTATTATTATTATTATTATTATTTGAGGGAAGGGGAGGCCGAGCCACCCAATTTATCGAACATGTGAGAGAAGTCTACATATGAGAGTCAAAAGAGGCATCGATGAAAGGTACAATGCTAAGGCAGGAGGAAAATAAGCAACATCGAGTGAAAAAAAAAAGTAGATGAAACAACAAACAATATGATGAGAAGAAGATCAATTTAGCTTTGTCTTTGATTCAATTTAGCTTTTTATCAGAATGCTTCCTTTCTTTATTGTCATAAAAATTATTGCCCATTAGATACATTCTATTTCTTCCTCTTTATCTCCACCTACATATTTCTTCAACTAAACACCAAAAACCCGGATAGTTTTTGCTTATTCTCTCCAAGTTCATTCCGCAGCCAAACGTGGCCTAGGTGACTGAAAGCCATCTTATGTTAGGCGACAATTAGGTCAAGAAAGACATAGTTCCAATGCAAGATTGCTTTAGACTACTGATGGACTGGAGCATGAGTTTTGCAGTTCCGAATATGTAGGTTAATTTACCGAGGATTCCAAGTGATGCATTACCTGTAAGAATTTGATGATGTTGCTCGCACCGAAGACTCGATGAGCGGTCGCGAACTTGAGGGGTTCGTTGGGAGGGAAATAAGGCGCAAGCACGCACTTCTCAGTGCATCGCCGGCGGAGGATCTTGCAGGCGGCACAAGGGCTGAGAACAACAGGGGGAGATGCCGGGGGTAAATGAGGAGAAGAAGCAGGAGAGGAGGAGGGAGAGGAAGAGAGTGGATGACGGAAGGTGGTGGTAGTGGCTGCGTCACCTGCCTCCATGAGAATAGAGAGAGGGAGAAGAGTTGGTAGGAAAAGCGAGTTCCGGCGGGGGAGAATGATGAAAAGGAATGAGTCAGGATCCCAATGAGGAGATCTTCGAGAAACACAAGGAAATATATAGAGAGCGGGAGGGACATGGAGGCTGAGGTTGATAACGTTAGCGGCTGCTGGGAAAACTGACTTCAGCTAGTTGAAAATATTTTACTTAGTTTGCTGCACCAACGGGTCGTGCTTTAACTCTGAAGTCTCTGCACTTGCTCGAGGTTCCAAAATTGCGGTGCTTGTAAATTCTGTGGTCTAGAAAAGCAGGGTACGTTTGCTGATAATTTTTTTACCACTAGCAAACTTGTGGCCTTCTATATACTTAATGAAAGAAATAAGACTTGCTGTTTAATCATTTCGGCCTCAAAGAGACATTATTTATCTCTGATAACAGGAAGGTTAGTGAAGAAATTATGATAATTTGAGTTGGTTTTGAGCCTTTTAGCATGTGGCTCAGCTTGATTTAGAATGGGTTAGGAGCAAGAGTTTTTTAAAATATATATTGCATCATAATTTACTCCATCTACGATATCATTTTGATCAAGTAGCACTATAGGCGCATGTAGTCAAAAAAATAATGATTAAAAAAAGAAGTCCCATGATGTAGTATAGAATAGATTGCAGGAATTGGTGCAATAGTACTTGGTGCAGTATTGAATCGTGACTTAGATGCATCATGAAGGTCAAAAAAAAAAAAACACCTTCTCTGTGACATACTGGTGCGAAGCAACATTTTTAACCATTAGAGTCCGCGCCACATTAATTGTATATCTCCGGTCCCCATCCATGGTAGGTGAAAGCAACCACCGTAGAAGATGACCATGTTTTCCGGTTTTCCCACTATCATTTTTCTCACTCTGGATTTCTTGCCCCCACATTGTCCTCTCACCAAAAATGTGTGGGATCTTTGTATCGTAGTCCTATATTCGCTAATAAAAAAAAATACTACATAGCTAGGTATATATATTAGCCTAAACCGGTCATTTGCTGTAAAGTCATAAAAAATAATATTAGAACTAGATCTACTGTGCATCACAACTTTTATTAATCATGTAAGTTTCTCATTGAGGATGTCATAGTCAAGAAGAATCTAATTGGTATCTCTGAAGAGTTGAAATCTTTCTCGACCATTTTAACCTCTTCTCTAGCTAACTTCCAAGTTCCATCTCGTTGTCGTGTGGACCTAGTACACCTCGAACGAGGCACGGCATTCACCCATTTACTCTGCAGTTAATCACTTAATCTTGTGAAGATCGTTTGAAAAAAAAGAGACATCTTGTGAAGGCCGTGTGAAAAAAAAGAGACTTGTATCGGGGTACTGACGTGAGCATTCTTGTAAACATGCATATCCATCTAAAGTTTAGTGATGCAATGGCAATTGGCTATTTTAGGTAGATAAGAACGTGAATAATGATCCGATAGCGATATGTTCTTGCATCGCTTGAACTTTGAAAAATCGGTCCACTGAATTACACAAGCAGCATGTGGTTGGACGGGAGAAGTTTCTGGCGTGTTTGTATGAGTCACGTTCTTTTGTCTTTCAAGAAATAGCATGAGTCATATTTTGGATTTCAGTTTCCTGGTTAAGTTCCTAGCTTGTTACACTACAAAAGAAGGAATAACTCCCGGCGCTTTTTTTTGCCTCTACCGACGCTTATAAGCGTCGGCGAATTCCCAGCCCACGCTTTCCAAAGCGTGGCTCAGACGTCGAGCAGGTGGGCGTGGGTCGGGTTTAACCCGACGCGTTAAAAAAGCGTCGTTGGTCTATGCCGACGCTTTTAAGCGTCGTTCCTTTTATCATACTCCGACGCTTATAAGCGTCGGCGATAAGGGTAGCTTTTCCCGACGCTTTTAAGCGTCGTTTCTTCTATCAGACTCCGGGGAGAAGGGTTGGTTACTACGGGTTTAGTCCGACGCTTAAAAGCGTCGTTAAAGGCTTGCTTTTCCCGACGCTTTTAAGCGTCGTTTCTTCTATCAGACTCCGACGCTTATAAGCGTCGTTGTATGTGAACCTTTACCGACGCTAGAAAAAAGCATCGGCAAAGGCTGGAGCTGAGCCAAACTTTTCCGACGCTTTCCCCTAGCGTCGGGAAAAAAGAGTCGGCAAAACTCATTTTTGTTGTTTATCAATTTCCATATAGTAGTAATGTATTTTTATATTAGTTTCGTGTAGTTTGATACTCTTTCCCTATGAAAGTTGTCTCAAAAGCAAATTAATTACAACGTAGGCTCATAATTTTTAGAATCTCCCTCGATTTTTATAATAAGTTAAACAAGCATGTACTTCATTCTCCTATCACAAAACTCGATCTCCGTTTGACTGTCTAATAAGTGAAGCAATAAGAAAGTTACATATCATTATACATCTATACCAAAGTAGGTTAGATCCTACACTAGAACCACATATCATATACCAACATGCAAAAGATGTAGAATTATGTACACCCACTTTTTTCTTTAATGTTACGCTAGGTAAGGGGAATAACAAAATAAGAAGAAAAAAAAGAGAAAAAATAATAGCATAGAATATATATACGTGATTCGGTTTATTGACTTATATCCACGAGCAAAGACAAAATTTTCTCACAAAATCTAACCATCCATACATCCGATATCTAGAATACTAAATTGCTCTCAGAGTTACAAGCAAGATCCGCAGTATCGAAACTGGTTCCCATGCTAGTGGGCTAGCGTTACGATATGGAACAGCTAACTAATTGGGGTAGTTTTGGCTTGCGGGGGCTCTACTACTGAACCCTACTAACTTATTGTATGGCCCAAATAAAACAAGTACAACTACCAAATGGATCTCTTTTCTTCCTCTCCACTTGCTTCTCTCATTCCTTTCTCTAGAAAAAAGGGTTCTTTTTTATCTTTCTAGAGCTTGGAAACTAAAAACATATTCATCATTTATTAATCAACATTAATTAATATAATAAGTTAAACAAGCACACATTTCATTCCCCAGTTACAAAACCTTCTTCTCCGTAACCATACGAAAGTAGGATAGATCTTGCAATACCACTGTATATATTTTACTCAGCATTCCTTTGTCTTTTTTGTGTTTCCCTTTAAGATACATAAGTGGTTAATCTCCTCCTCCTATTCTATACCCATCTCAACCCATCTAAATCGGAGCTTAGACTCCCGGACAGCGCGAACAACTCTAGGAACTGGAAAAATCGAAATCCAACCAAAGGTTCGGCGGTTTTGTGTACCATTTGTGAACATATATCTTATACATCAAGTTAGAATCTGGCATCAATAAACTGATCTCACATCAAACAAAAGCTGCCTTCCACTAACATGGCCTCGGAGGTTTGCACACTTCTCTTACCCCAAAAACAAAAAAAAAAAAGAGCGTTGCTCGCTTGATTACCACATCCCACCAACTCAATTTTGCGAGCCACACCTGTCCCGATCCACTCTGCATGCTTACGTGCCCGGAGGCCCACGCGGCATCTATTGCCTTGCTTTCCGCTTGGATCCTCCGAGTTTCCCGCCCGGGACTTTACTTTTTTTTTTTTTCCTTAAAACGGACGAGTTAGACTATATCACAAAATATCATGAACAACTCATATTGTGCAGCCAGAATGAGCAGCTATCCAATTTACAGCGCTATTAGTCTTCCTAAAAATATACTTGGCCTGAAATACTACCGCATTTTCGATCATCAATCGAATATCTCAAAGCAGGGATGGTCCCGATCAGACCACCTGGGACCCTATGCTTTCGTTAGATATGCTGCCACTTCTCCTGGCACGATAAATTGCTCTAGCGACAATGAAGTCCCTCTCTCTTTCTCTAGTTTGATGCTGACAAGCTATAATGACACCCAGAGATGCTTCTTTCCCCCAGCTCTCCTTTTTCTTTCCCTAGATTTAGCTTCCCGTTGCTGCGTGGAGGACTGTTTCCAACTGAAGGAGTTGGCCAGCACTTATCCCAAATTGTCAATCTACAACCCCTACGAACAAGTGCCAAGTGTTTGTTCGGTCTGTGTTGCTCTAATGAGACGAAAGAATATATGGGAATTGGGAAGTGGACCTGTGGGCGCCCGGATATTGGTGGGTCTCGGGTGAGCAGATTTCTTCCAAATGGCCTCCTTTCAGAAGTTCCCATCAGTTGGCCATAAGGTGTCGCCCATGTGCGACTTTGGTTCATTTAATTAAGCTTAAGCTGACGACTGAAGCAAGGTTTTAGATTCTTTGCTGCAATTTGAATTGCAAAACAGCGTCCTGTGGATGATTTCAATCATGTATCGTAAATATGAAATTTGTTTATAAGGATTGAATCTGCTGATCGCTGTCTTTTCTTGCAAATTAAAATCCACGACTCATGATTTTGATTGTTTTATCAATATAATATTCATTAAGTATCAGATCGCATGTTTTCTGCAACATTAGGCTGTGGTTCCATGATTTAATGACAAGTTAAATATGACTACCAGATCACAAAAGATAGACTACGCCCGAAAATCCAGCAAAGGGTATCCCACTAATGTGGTGGGAGGAAGCTGTCTCGCATGGCAAGTTTCTCTCTCTCTTGGTTCGGTTAAGATGTCACTACTTTGATACATACTTATACTTGTGTTCTTGTAGTTTAGTAGATTTAATTATATACTTATAATAGTAGTGCTAGTGGTTATTATACTATACATGTTATAATATTTTGTCTACTGTAGCATCCTTTCATTCTGAAAAATAGCCGTTCTATAGTCTTTGCTTAGTGCAAGACTTCATACATTTGTAATCTTTTATTGATTATTGTATTCTAAAGGTTCGCCGTTGTAATAGGACGATGCTTCACCTACTGTTATTTTCAATTTACAAATGTTTTAAACATTTCAAATATCTAGTTTTCCGGTATATCTCGCAACAATTTAATGAACCTACTTATGATCCATCAGTGAAAAGCTTTATAGCTAGCTAGCTCCTGAATTGAATAATGCATCAGAATTACAGTGTTTGTAAAGGCATGACCCTGAGAAAAAGAATCCTATTATTGAACTTAAATGACAAAATGGTGATGTAGGTGTCTACATTAGAAGCCATATAATGGAAGTCCATACAATTAGAGTGACCGCTTAGGGGCCTCTGAGAATTAGAAGATTTAGATAAGAAAGGAGAAGGCGGCAACGCTTCATCCATGCAAATTTCCAAAAGTAAAATTGGATCTATTAGGTAGAAAAATCTTATAGAATCTAGTTTCTTTTCAATTCTATTTTCAACATCAAAGATCTTGTCATATACTGATGAAAAATAGTACTAGTTGCAATAAGTAGTGTCTAGAAATACATGACATTAAGTTCTGGAATCTCCAAAACAGTGTTCAAAGACAGCTAACAGTATACCACTCTCCTCCAAATTAAAACCAATTGACAATATTAGCCATGTTCAAATAAAAGTCTAAGCCAAATATGTCAATAGCTTTTGTTAAACTTTGAAAGGTATTGCTAACTTATGCAATTGATGTCTAGGAAATCTTGAAATGTCTAAGCCAACAACAATGCACAACATTGATGTGCAATTGCTTGTAGATCAGTGAAGCTTGAAATTGTCTAGGAAAGTTCTATGAGATATCATTGATTCACACAAAAAGTTAACCAAAACCACATGATGTTAGTTTGGCAAGTAGGCACTCAACCAAACCCTCAACCAACCCCTCATGTGTTGCACCAATTCAAAGTTGTTGGTATTATCAAATTAGGCATACTAAGCATTCTTCGATCGCTAAAATTAGTTGTTCCTACCATAATTTCCCCATAACCTTTATACCAGCCCAAACTCAACACATCAGATGATCAAATGAAACATTAACAATTCATCAGATTCTATAAATCCTTCGAGGGGTCGAAGATTGGTCACAAGAAGAAGAAGAAAATACATGGCCCAATAGGTCCTATGATGTACCACCAGTTTTAAATATCATCAATCACGCCCAAGGCCTACAGCAAAATGGAGGCTAGGTCGATTAAGCCAAAACCCAATCTCTAGCACTTTATGCCGTATTATTCAATCTTGACTTCATAATCATATCCAAACAATAAAGCCCAACCATTTGTCTTAAGATACCTCTGCAAAAATATAGGAACAACAGATCTTACATGAATCTTATAATTAGAAACCACGTTATTGTTAGTAAATAAAATCTTCTTGAGTATTCTAAGCTTTGCACATCTCGAGGAGCAATATCTCATAAAGATTTCTTGTTTGTTCATTGAGTGGCATATGTGAGAACGATGATGCAAAATTTTATGAGTGATATAGATTATATCATTCTAAATAAAAACCATGGACATTTGTAAAGATCTTGAATCCTTAATGCACAATCATCCTTTTTCTCCACTCTTTGGAATGCTTCTTCAAGCATTTCTTTCTTTCTCTCCTTTTTCTTTGACTCACATCTTACATGACTGTGCTATACATATTTGTTGCCGCCAAAATTCGATTTGACGGAGTTAGATGAGTTAGCGAATTGAGAGTGGTCAATTTCTACTTGGATCGGTCTGTTCGGACCGATCTGCTTGAAGCGGTTTGCTTGGAGGTGAAAATCCAAACTGCAAACAAGAGAAAAAAATACCGAAGATTGCCATACTTGATCTAGTAAAAGATTCTCCAATGCCTAAGTTAGATTGTATTTTGAGGAATAGTAGAGATCTAAGAGATCTATATAGAGTGGAGCAAGAGAAAAAAAAGACTTCGTTGCCCGAAAAGAGCAGAGATATATTATAACCGTTGGTCATACAATAATTGATCATCATGCGAGACGAGTTGTAATTATCATGCAACGTGCCTCATGAATGTGTAAGCTAATATGGTCGGTTGATCTGATCGATCACAAGCCGACAAATCCAGGCTACATCAATTTCCTTTTGTGATCTTTTCTATAAAACCCAAGAAACTGCAAAACTGGACTTAACATTGCCGTATCTAGTTTGCGTTGCCTTACTTCTGGTAATTTTCATTGAAAAATTCCAAGAAATATCAAAACGCTAGTCTTACGTTTGCCATAAGTGTCCTGGAATGAGTTATCTTGCTATAAATCACAGAATCGACGAACTCTCTATTCGGTGTGGTAAAAGGAAAACTGTGTTTGTGAACAGAGCTAATAACCTGCCTCTTGGCTAAGATTCAAGGTAGAGGTAACAACCAAATCATGGTAGCCGCCCCATTAGGCCCATTGGACCTTGCCACTTGCCTTTGAAGGCCAAGCCCATTCGGAAAAGAAACCAAGTACCCGACCCACACCACGCTCACTAAATAATAGGGCAGAACGGGATTTCCATCAACTAGAGTCTCAACACGCGTCCAAAACCAAAGGCTACGATGCTATCGATCGAGAGAGGAAGAAGGCTCGTGCCAAAGACTTAAGTGGGGGCGAGTCTCCTCTCTCGCCGACTCACCCTCGCCCATGGACGACACCGACGAGCTCGAAATCCTCGTCTCCAACCAACGCCGCGAACTCATGTCCGCCCGGATTGCCGAGTCCGACCTCGACCTCGCCTTCCGCCTTCAGATGGAGGAGGCCATGGCCGCCTCCCTCGCCGTCCTCCCCTCCCACTCCTCTTCCTCCTCCTCCGGCCCACGGCCGCCGCCACCTCCGCCCCCCTCCGGCGATGAAGACGACGAGATCTCCCAGGTCATGGCCCTCCAAGCCCTAGAACTCGAACGCTTCCACCAAGAGAGACGAGACAGTGAGCATTGCCAGGCCGAGTTCCGCCGCATAGCCGAGGATCTCCGCCGCCGCACCCACGACGAGCGCTTCGCCCGCGAGATCGTCCACATCTCGGACAAAGAATGGGAGGAGTGGGGGGACGAATTCGAGCGGCCGATCGAGGCGGTTCGCAACGAGGAGGAGCCGCCGTTCCGGCTTTACTTTAAGGGCATGACGAGCCGGGACTCCGTGAGGGGGAGGTGGCTCCAGCTTTCCGCCATTGCGGCGGCGGTCTGCGATCCCCAGGACAACCTCTTACTCAAAATCCAGAAGCCGATGCCGACGGCTGGCCGGGAAGTTTTTGAGGTCAAGGCGTTGATCGAGGGGCTTAGTGCGGCTCTGTCTTTGGGCATCAAGAGGATCGATGTGTTCTGTGACTATAGAACTCTATTTAATCACGTGAGACATCTGCACTGCTATGTTCTTGATGATTTTCTGATTTAGACTTGGTGGGGTTTTGATGGATGATCATCTAATCCGGAGTTCTTGATTCGTGAAACCCTAATGTATAGCTTGGATAGCTATATATTTTGTGATTAGGTTATCTCGTCAAGTTAGGTTATGGATTTTCCCTCCGGAGTTTCAATATTTAGAAGAATTTGTTGATTAAAGTTGTGGTTTATCAGCTGTATATCTTTCCCATCTTTCTTCAAAAATAGGTCAAATCATCTCATTAAAGATATCTTTTCTTGGTCTCTTTCATGATTGTAAAGATGCCATTTAGATAGGGTTGAAAATGGTATTCCATGGTGTCACTTGGAACATTGCATGTGGCTGCACCTTGAATGGGTATAGTGTGGTTTATTTACTTTGATCTTCTTGATTATGACTTTTCTTTTTTCCGTGACAAAGTGTTTTGGATCAGTTTTGGAAGTTCCGATTGAAAATTGATATCTACAAGGTCATTTCTAAGTCTGCATATTCTCCCTACCAAAGTTCACCGTCTCAATACCGAACACCGTACCGGTACTACACTAGTATAGTATCTATAAGGTATAGATTTTTTTTACATACTGAGTGCCGGTACACCATCCGTACCGGATACTAGTACTGAACCGGTACAGTACGATATACCCTATACCATCTGATTTGGGTTGGTACGGTATATCTTGCTCCCTACATTGTTATAGCCATACCCTCCCGCTAAATTTGCAACTCTTTCTAGTAAATTGTTTTTTTACTCGGTGCAAGAAAAATTTAGGCATTTTATATTCACTATTCAAGTGATACGAATCCTAAACATCATCATCAAGTTTTGATTGATAATCTTAGATCATGAAGTAATGTTGTAAACATCTATTCATAACAAGGCAGTTGTTATCTCATTTATTTGAAGAGCCCAGTATGTTACAAATTAATTGAAATAGTCTGTTAGATGCTTATGTCTAAACTATTTTTCTGCCTGTTCATTTCTCCCATTATGCACTCATATAATTGTCTGATGTATAAACTACATAATTATTAGTTTTGGGGCTTTTTTGGTATTCTCATGGTAACAACTCATGCACAAAGCTCTAAATATACACGCTTGTGTATACTGATTTGTCAAAAAATTCTGATGCGTGCTCATGCAAAGAAATATCCTCTATTAACTCATGACATTGTCATTTTTTTTCAGATTACAGGGAGATGGTTTGTGAGACAGAACAAGGTTGCAAACATAATCAATCAAGCAACATTGCTGCAAGGGAAATTCGAAAGATGTCAAATTTTCTTGCTTCCACGATGCCATATCAAGTTTGTGTACAGATTAGCAAGGGATGTGATAGATTCTCAGATCAACAAAAATGTTGAGTTGGGTGGCAATCAAAATCTGAAGGAGACTTGCAAGATCTGTCTAGAAGTTACAGATCCTCCTCAAATGTTTGTTGTTGGTGGTTGTTTGCACTGCTTTTGCTATTCCTGTATGAAACAACATGTGGAAGTTAAGTTACTTCATGCAATGCTCCCTGGTTGCCCACATGATGGCTGCAATACTAGGCTTGATGTGGAGAGTTCCAGGAAATTTTTGTCACCTAAATTACTAGATATTATGGTCCAGCGCATAAAGGAAGCATCAATTCCTCCAAGAGAGAGAATTTATTGCCCATACCCAATGTGCTCAGCTCTGATGTCAACAAGTGAAGCAATACACCCTCAGCAGGTTGCTTCTTCTAAGCAATTCATTGATACATCTGGACTTAGAAAATGTATTAAATGCACTGGCCTTTTCTGTATCAACTGTAAGGTTCCATGGCACGAGAAAATGTCATGCTTTGAGTATAAAAGGTTAAATCCAAACCCCCCTGCAGAGGATTCAAAGTTACAGTCCCTTGCAAAACAGAAGTTGTGGCGCCAATGTGTGAAATGTAACCATATGATTGAACTAGCAGAAGGTTGTTTCCATATGACTTGCAGGTATTTTATTTAATGCTTTCTTCTCTCCATGTCTGTTATTCGCAGTCATTATCAGTAGTTCTATAGTTCTTACTCTATAACAGGGGTCACTATTTGGTGTTTTCTTGTTTCCATAACATGTGTTTATTCTATAAAGTCGAAATGCCAATTTTACGGGAGAACCTTGATTATATAGCTTGATCAACAAACCTTGTCCAGTCTACATAAATCAGCTACAAAATCAATGTATGATCATTCATATTTTGGAGAAAGTGTTACCACCAACCTCAACCTGAAATCCACTCACTAAAGCAGCGCATTGTTCATGGCGGAAAAGGCATCTTTTGATGAGAGTAGCCTACTATGAAAAGCAGACCATTTGGTGGTTGGAGAACGAACATTCTCCCCTGCCCAAGAAAATAAGGAATAAAAGGGGAAGACTAGCCTTCCTGGTCAGATGGTTAAAGCTCATCACAAAGCAACCTTAGTGGTTCCTCTGGACATGAAAAGAACCTAGATGACGAGGGAAGACAGCGTTTAGTAGTGGAAATAGCATTCATTTCTAAGGCATAGATCGAAACAATATTATGGAATATGTTGAAACTCATAATGAGATGTATACTGTATATGTATTCATTTCTCTTGCTTTTCTGTAAAGAGAATTCTTACTTTTCTGATCTATTTGCCCATGTCTTTGAAATATGCTTGTGTTTATTGATTAGATGGCATATACTTTATCACTCCTTTACATTAGTAATCATCCTTGTTGCACTGCATTCATGGTAACTTCATGACCGGTAATTACTTCTCTTCAATTAAAATTTTGCTTCACTATGAAGGCTATTTTCAATCGTTCATATTTCTTTAAAAATTAGTGGAATTTAGGAGTGTCCTGCCTGTCGTGCAGCTTCTGTTAATATCAGTAACTTCAGTGTTTCAGTTTGCTTAGCATTTTTCAAATTCATATTATGATGTTTCTCTTATTAAGTTTGTCCTTATCTTTTGTCACGATTCCTTTTTTGGTAAGTTGATTTATAAAATGTTGGGCATAGGTGGTCTGAAATAAATTACTTTACATTTTTCAATTTAAGAGATGCTAAAATCTCCATGCTGCAGCAACTTCTTTCTATGCATGTTAGTCCATGCTCCATATCAAGGCTTAGACATGTTGCCCTCTTGGATATTTGAATGTGTAACACTTAGTTGACCTTGTCTTATAAAACTATCTTCAAGTGAATGGGCTGCTCAAAGGTTAACTCAATATATCAGGGAATCCGTGCAAGAAGTTTCAGTTATTTGTTAGTTGCAAGAATTTTTCTGTCCCTGGCTTGCTCATTTTTCATGGGCAATGTATACGTTGGTTGAATGGCATCTTCTTGCTTGCGTATGATTGTTATATGCTCCACATGATTCTTCAAATTCATCTCTAACATCTGTGATAGCATAAACAAGTAAATGTATCTAGATGGAGAATTACTGTCGAGAATGGAGATCTTGACCAGATGCCTAGCTGTGATCCTCCTCCTCCTCCTCTGAGTGATGAAAAGGCCTTTGAATTTGTCTGCTTGCTTCTTCGATGTACCACTTATTGAAGACCAGGTCAACCCTGGTAAGAGTTCAGGTTGTTATGAGATAAAAAAGTGGGAGTGGGATAACAAAATATCTTTCATTTATATGAAAATTCAACTATTTAAGTCATATGTAAATCTGAATCTTGTACAAATTAGAAGTTGTATTACATATATCTCAAATTTTTAATCTCTGATCAAGGGTGGTTGTTTTGTTAAGGGTATACATGTATGTATGTATCAGGTTTTGACAGTGTGCTTGTCAAAATTCCTTGTTTCCTTTCCAATTTGATTTTTAATTTTTTCCCTTAAGTGCCAGGCTATAATTTTATTGGGATTTTTTATTTCTTCTCCACATGATTGCTTCATTCTCATATAACCTACTAAAAATGCATGCGCTGTCAGATTTATGGATTTGTCTGACATGCTTGGATTGGTTCATTTTGACAGTGTGCTTGTCAGAATTCCTTGTTTGCTTTTCCAATTTGAATTTTAATTTTTCCCCTTAAGTGGTAGGCTATAATTTTATTGGGATTTTTCTTTTCTTCTCCAAAATTATCTTTTTGCGATTACTTCATTCTCATATATTATAACCTAATAAAAGTGCATGCACTGTCAGATTTATGGATTCGTTTTTTGCTAGCCCCTTTTCACTAGTGTTTTCGACCAAGGGAAATTTGTTTGTCTTGTTTTGCAGGTGTGGTTATGAATTCTGCTATACCTGTGGGGCTGAATGGAAGGACAAAAAGGCTACGTGTTCCTGCCCATTGTGGGATGAGGGCTACATTTGGTATGATGATAGTGAAGACGAGGACTCAGAAGACTTTTATGATGATGATGACAATTATGATTATGATGATGAGGATGATGATTACGAGGATGATTATGGCCACCATTGATAAGGTTGCACTTTTCATTTATTTCACCCACCTGTGTGTGCAGAAGCTCATCACTGCACTTCTTTCTGTTAAACTTGGAATCTGAACTTTTGAAACTTTGCTTTTGAGAAAGCTCATATATAGCCATCAGTTGGCCTGAATGTGAAGAAACTCTTCAATGTTGATAACTCTAAATTTATCATTAAATGTTTTTTTGCTTGGATCGCAACTTGAGCACTATGGGAGCCATCATAGCACTAGGCAGCTCTCATACGAGACCCACCATTGATGTCTTTCTATGTACATTTTGCCAACAAGTATGTTCTGCTGCTTAGAGTTGTGAAGTTCAACGCCAGAAAATAGGTATGGCTGTGGCCTGTGGATCCTTGTGACCTCTCAACTATTTCGAAGAGCTTTGAAGGGTTTAAGCCTTAACTTTTAGGCACTTGAAACCGTTCTGAATCCTTCGGGATTTAAAAAGTTATGCATCATCCTTTCAGCTAGTGACTTTCTGACTAAATTTTGGGTTCTACCGGCCTAGTGACTTTCTGTATTTATTATACCATGATAAAAAATATGATGGAACCCAGAAATAACCCCCTCCATCAATGATTTATAGATCAGCTTAGAAAGGAGCCCAACTTCACAGGTAACTATGAAGTATGTACACAGAAGAAAAGTTTTTCGGGGGCAAAAAAAAATAAAAAGCACAAAACTGTCTATCCAGCCAATCATACTTCAATAGCAGATGTGGCTTTCTACCTGAAAAAATAAAAAACAAAAAGACTCACGGTACAAAATTAGTGGCTCTCTGCCACAGGCCCACAGAAGTAACCAAATTTCTGCAAACAACTAACACATCAACAAGAGTACCTATTCATATGAAACCTGTTTTGCAATAGTAGCTCCATTGCCCAGGCTATTCCTGTCTTCCCGTAAAGGAAGACATCAGTAGATGGCTTAACCAGAACCAGCCATCCGTTTCTCGTGCAACTGCTCGCCAGCCATATGCTCGCTTTTGTCCATTGCCTTCTTTGCTAGCTCGTAGCCAGCAAAATTCATTGCACCAAGAGGTGCAATCCAGAAGAACCTGGGCACAGCTCCCTTAAATAGCCCACTGGGACCCTCTTTACGAAGAATGGAGAACGCCACCATTTGCATCGAGATTGGCCGGCCCTGAGGGGCGGTCATCATCCTTGTCTTCATCACATCAAAAGGAGTTGTGATGACGGCAGCAAGCCCACCAGACAAAGCCCCCACAATGACAGTCTCCCAAGGTTCCAAGTCTCGGTTTAGAAGATTCTGTGCAGCCTTTAGAAAGAGTCAAAGCCAATAGTCAAATTACGTCCAAGCTTTTATAAATAGAAAAACTGTACTGGTGGTGGGGAGCACTACAGAAAACTATATCATACAATTAGTGAAATACCACATGGAGGTTGATGTTAGAGAAAGCTTGACATTACTGACAGTGCTTGCACAAAACTTTGCCATTCCTTGCTCTTATTTTTCACTTTTCTGAAAGCAAGAAATCTTTGCTGCCAAAAGTTCTTAAGGTTTTACAAACAATTTAAAAAGGAAAGGAGTTGGATCATATATATTCGTACAGTCCTGTTCAATTTTCGTCTTGGATTTTTGAAAACAGAAACAGAAAACAAACGCAGCACCAAATGGAGCCATTTTCTTATCCATGGGCTACAGTAAGTTATAATGCATTACATTGAATAACTGCATGCTACATTCAAATGTCATATAAATTTACATGAATTTGTTGACAAACATTTTTATTCAGATAAGCATTATTGACTAATACCCAGGTATGTATCCACAAGCTCTATAAACAGTGCCTGTAATCAACAGAAGGCAAATTGCAGCCTGGTTCAAGTTGGAACAAAAGGAAACATCATATCAGATTGAGGATTTCTGGTTGTTTGGAATTTTTACTTTCTGGGAAATTTAGTTCCATGAATCCTACAGAAAATAAGTCATGCATATATGAATTGTCCAGAAAATGATAGATAAAGCTAAATAGGCAAATAAAATGGCAAATTTTGGTTGAGGATTTCTGACTGTCTGGAATATTTTTTTCCTTCTGGGACATTTAATTCTGGGAATCCTACAGCAAATCTATCAACTAGGCATGTCGAAAACCTGTACTCCAGTCAGTCAGAAGCCTCTAATCAAATTTCAACTGCAAGAAAGGAATCTTTAATAGGGCATTACTCAGTCATGTTAATTCAGGGTCCTCGACCTAACATTCAGCATTTTTTTATACAAAGTGGCTATGCCTTAGGACTCGAACTCATGCTATTGCACTTGTCAGCCCAAGCCTTTACCATTGCACCAAGCAATGCCCCTTAATAAAGGAATCATTAACATCAAGGAATAACATATATAGTATTCATATAGGACTAATGGCTACCTTTTTAGCTTCTGCATAGAGACCCATGCCTGCGACATAGAATGGGACCTCACGGCAAAGTGTTGCACCTGTGCCTCGAAAGAAACCTTTGAGACCATCTTGGCGCATGGTACCCACAATTGCTTCTCCTACATTGTCAAAGATGCCTGCTTGTAACCGTTGCTTTAAAACCTCACAAGGAATTCGAACAGCTGTTCCCAGGATTGTGCTGCAGAAGGATGACAAGGATTGCACCTACATGAGAATATACATGTCTCATTTACAGAACCTGCATCATGTGAGACTACTTTATCTCAAATTCTAAGCTGTCCCATTTCACAGCCTTGATGAAACAAACAGGAGTCTTCAATTTTACAAATTCATGCAGCAATAGTGTTCTTGATTATGTCCTGTATAGGGTGCATTATGATGGGAAAGGTAGTTTCAGTGAATATGAAGAGAATCCAATGGTTATGCAACTTCATAATAAAAAAATAAAACTATATGGCTACAAAGCTACCAAATGAAGATTGACAACAGTTAACATGCTGAAAGAATTTACAGCAGCTCATGGGTAGATATCCAACTTTTCCATAAGAATGGCTGCAAATATGTTATACAAACAAATACATACAAATGTACATGCTTTAATTTACCTGGAAATCTGGAAGTGTTGGGGCAACATTTATTAATACTAGCTTGCTTGCCTCAAAGATACCAGTCCTCAACCCGTGGCTGCCAGTGAAAACAGAGCTGAGTGCTACAGAAGCTCAAAGCTGTTAATAGTGGGAAACAGAATGCTAACCTTGAAAATTGCCCAAGAATAGCAGGGATGGAACCTCTATATAATCCCTGAAGCCCAATTTGCGGGAGCTTTGATATGAGTTCTGGGAAAGAAAGAGTTGATGCTTGTACACGTGTCTGATAAAACCACAAATTCATTATATTGGGAACATCTACCAAATAAAATTCCACATATTAAAATGAAATGAAGCAACAAACTATCAGAACTGCACCAGCATAGCATTCAAAAGATACAATTCCTTCGACTTATTACTTGGTTGGCAGAAATGTCTGCTATTTCTTTTATTTTTTTCCTGCTCATGGCAGGGTATTAGAATTTTGAAGAAGCTATATTTATTATGAGATCAATGTAAGGTCGAGAGGCTTTCTTTTTTGTATTCTAAGATGATAAAATGGGGCATGGACAAAAGAAAATACTATCTCATTCCATCAATTAGGTGAATCATGTGAATAGCATTGCCTTGATAATCAGCACCATGATTTTTCCAGATTGAACATATATGAGTCATGAAATAAAAAATTGAATAATATAAATGGCCTTTTAATTTTTCTGCATACTATATTATCGTTGAATTACTGCAATTTATATTTTCAAAACTTCACCACCCCCCCCCCCCCCAAGGGACAATATATATATTACACGTCCATGTAGGTCAAACCATGTATATGCAGCATTAAACACAAAAACCCTTCTCTTGAAGTGACCCCCATCAAATTACAGAGGATTACATATTAAGAGTGTTTCAGTGTGATTTACATTATGCAGACAGTTTTCACCCACGTGTTTGTAGGTTTAGCCCAATTAAAAGTTTAAATCTGTCATATATAACAACAACGTATAGGTTTCAGCATGTTTCAGGAAGGAACAGGATTCCAAGATTCTTGTTTTCTTCTTTTACTGAACCAACCGTGCCCCCCCCCCCCCCCCCCCCCTTCTCCCACTAGAAATTTGAGGTAAAACAAATCAGAGGAACTCTGTCCTTTCCTGGATAAGATCAGTAAACATCACGTGTAAACTCAACTTGCTATCGGATCAATAAATATCAACACAGTTGATATATTCTGCTGTTCTCTAGAGTACTAAAAAAGCACCATGCAACATAACCATAAAAAATAAAAATAACATAACACAGAATTCAAGTTCAAAACTTCCCTGTCATTTAGATCAATTGGTAATGCAGCACACTTTTCACCAAGACATGACTGCATTTCATTTGGTCACTTAAATACCCAAAAAATAAATAATGCTACATGTATGTGCATGTCGGGTGGCTGAGAGGGCACCTTAATTGTATCGATGGGATGCATCACAGAAGTAGAAAGTGCACAAGCAAGACCTCCTGCCAAAGCAGACTTGAGAACATTTTCAGCAGATATTTCCACAGGTGGAGGAACAGCCACAAGTGTAGCAGCTTCGAACCAGATACTCCTGTACATAATATCCAAGATGAGCATCAAGTTAAAAAGAACAAAACGACTATCAACTAATTATTCCCTTGAGAGATGCAACAGATAATAATGAGTTAGACTCTGATTCCAATATGCACATACATATAACTTTTATATTAAAGTAATGGATGGATGGATATACGTATCAAGAATTATGATAAAAAATAAAATGAAGCCACTCCTTCAACTTGAGAATTTTTCTTTCATAAAACATATGATAACATAAAAATATTCCGAGATATATCTAAAAGGATCAAATATGTTATCCATTTTCTCAGAAATACAGATCAAAAGTAAGAAGCTACAAACGGCAAGAGGAAGCAGCTATGCAGTGCATATTCTGTTTATCAAGTATCTTCATATACAGGCATCTACTACCTGATGAATTTTCTATTTACAGCTTATCATACTTCTTGTAAAACTGTTACCAAATTTAAGTTCAAGTCAGTCAGTTTCTTAGTTTTTTCTGTTTAACAACATTCTTACATGTCACTGACCACAAAGCAAACAGCTAATGACAGGTTCACGATCATTTTGCTAAGTGGTCCAGAAAAACCTTTCACCATCTGAATACATCATTCTTAGCAAGACAGGTCAGGCATGTTAGTCTTACTTAGCAACACATGCAAAAAACAGAACCATCCCATTGAAGTGATTCATGCTTCATTATATAAGAAATCCAGTATTTATAATCTTTCACAAGAAACCAGGACTTGCTGTATCCACAGGTAGATATTTCTTAGGGGCAACAATAAAAACAAAAAAGAAGTCCTTGAAAGAGTGGCAAGTAAGTTCAACCATGAACCACTGGTATGAATTTGTTGACAAGGATTACAAGCCAATCTGCAGCTGAAGCCTTGAGCCTTAAAGATGTTATTAGATTGAGATGAGATTTAATATATCACAATAATGAGACAGATTAAAAAAATATGGAAACATAAACAAGATCATCGGCTACTATACTTTTTCAAGAAGCTTTTTTAATTTCAAGAACAACAATACGACAAAAATCAGAGCTCCAGAAGCAATAATTTATTGTCCATTAGCTCTTCGTTCACCATATAGAATGTTCTTAAAGATAATAGCTTGATTTAACCATACCGAGGATCATCTTCAAGCCTCTCTGAAGGAAGCAGAAGCATAAAATTACGGAAATGGCTGTATGAAATGGATCCTTCAGTATCTGCATTCAGATAACGCAACATAGCAACAGCATTATCTTCATTAGCAGGAAGGCCTGCACTTCTGAGCGATGTCAAGATTTGATTTTTTTGAAGTGTTCCAGACTTGCTTAGACAGAGGGTTGTGTAAGCTCTAAGCATGGTCGGCTCCTTCTGCTCCATCAAGGACAAAAACTGTTTCCACCCAATTGACTTCGAAAATATGTTGCTTCTAGTACGGCGTAGAAAATCTCTAGCATATTTTTTTGGCAGCCTTCTCTTTCTCATTGCAATTTCAAGGTCTTCAACAGTTACCTGACCATCACCATCTCTATCCAACTCCTCAAAAAAACGCTTTCCTGTAGAATTTTTAATTTCACCATTACAAGACGAAACATATTCAGCCTATTAAATAACCATCAAAAAGAAGCAGTATGTAAGATGGTTCACAGATTAGCTAAGGGTGTAGAGAAATATGTGCAGCTTCTCATTGAAAAATAAGTGCCAACAAAGTTGATGAAGTACCTTTTCCTAATCACGTTACTAACTTTAGCTGGCATTCAGATTTTAAAACAATGAAACTTTTCCTTTGATATACTCTGTCAACCTTTTGACGTCTGTAGAATACATAAGGCGAAGAAATTTGTAATTTGTTAGCAATAATGATGTTTTCTGCTTTCATTTTTCTTGTACAAGGGAGAAAAATTTAGAACTTCTTGTCACAACGTCTGATTTGTAACTTGAGGGATGGAAGAAAAAGGATACACTCATCTGCTTTGAAGTTAAGGGTAAACACTATCCAAACACTTCAAATTTTGGCTTTTCTTTTGACATGTCCTGACACTTTGACACCTAGAAACCTCATGATACTACTTGACACTTTCATTCTAACAAATCATGATATCATCAAATTTTTACATATCAACTTTTGGCATTCATACCTTGAAACTTCAAGTCTAATATAACATTTTGCAAACATTTGGCCAATTCTATCGAATTATTAAGAAGTTATCCTAACAAATTATACATTATTTACATACACTTATAGACATTTACAAACACATTATACAATGTGAATGATCCCAATGTCCAATTTCTGAAGGTTCATGTGTCCAACTCTATGGGACACTTGGACAATTGACTTCTACATGTCCAGGTAACATTGTTGACTCATTCATATATATAATTCTAGTCAACGTTCTGTCATTTCATGCTTTTGCATGCAGGCTAGCCAACAAATTGAAGAAAATTTTGAGGAAAAAAATTTAGATAAAAGGGAAGGGGCTTGATGGCAGGAGTTAATAGCACATTTCTAAGTAGGTTAAAGCATCTTCAAGAGAAAAAAGGCAGGTCCTGACATCAGAAGTGCTAGAAACATTAACCTAACCATGTTAGGTAATTGGCTTTGAACTTTGAAGAGAAATTGTATGGAGGAAATTCCTCAGGCTAATGGGGAGAATGTGTAGTCAGTTCAATATGGTAAAGGTTTAAAAAAGGCTTCAGACGTGGTCCTACGATGCTAGAGTTTCTACGATGGTAGAGTTTATTTTCCCTGGGACTTTCTTCAATGCTTTCAATAGTTTAAGGACTGTTTGCGGTGAGACAAGATGAAGATGGAACATCCTTTTAGATTATCAATCTAAGAGAACATTACCGAAGCTGAGGAAGTGGCATAAGCATGACTTCCTTTTGCTATTTTCTCACTGTTAGGGATATACGCTCTAGCATCCAAAATTTGGTTTCAAAATCTATATTTCATCGTAAGTGCAGATGCTTCTTTTCTTGTCATTATAAAACCTTTGACTCAAGAACCTTTTAAAGGGGAAGGTGGCATCTAAATGATGCAATTTTTATCTCGTAGAGGATAATCTAAATGTGCTGATTATTTCTCTTTTTCCAACAGAACCTAGCAGACTTTCTGGCTTTTTATTGAATACTTCTTAGGCCCTGTTTGGGGGAGCTTTTGGAGGGCCAAAAAGCACTTTCTGGTATTTGGTAAAATTTTCAGAAAGTTGTTTCAGCTTTTGTGGGAAGCTGAAAACAGCTTTTGGGGAGAAGCTCCAATTTGGAGCTTTCCAAAAATGATGTTTTCATCTTTGTCAGGAAGCTGTTTTTTGGACCAAAATACCCCCATTTAAATCACACTTTTTCCCCCAAAACCCTCATCCCGCCTCTTCCCCTCTCTCACCCATCCTCTCCCTCTCCCTCTCCCTCTCTATCTTCTTCTTCCTCTCAACGCCACCGCCTCTGTTCCTTCTTCCTCTTCTTTTTTTTTTTCTTTTTTTTTTGTTTTGGAAGCTCGTGGCTACCCACGGTGGCAGCCACCATGTCGGCCACCACCCATGGCCGGCTACCCCTCTATATTTTAATGAAATAAAATAATAAATAAATAAATAAATAAAATAAAAAAATAATGAGTGAGTGGCAAATAATCTGATCTAAATAAATAAATCAATCAATAAATAAAAATATTAGTAATTATTTAACCAATTTTATCACCTAGCTAGAAAATTTGTTAGAAAAATAAATGGTCATTAGAAGGATGAAAAATTAATTTACACTAATAATTATAATATTTTATATATTTATTATTGTATTATACTATAAATAAAATATTATATTACATTATATCATAATGCATTGATATGTTATGTTAAATAATTTAATATTATACTAAATTATTATTCTATAATACATAATGTTATAGTACTATATTATAATAATATTATATTACATTACATTAATATTATACTATATCATATATTTATATATTTATATATTTTATATTTTATTATGCTCTGTTATATAATACTGGTAATATCCTTTATGGTCATTTTGTCACACAAAAGTACTTTCTCAATTTGTTTACCAAATACATGTTAAAGTGCCACAGCACTTTAAAAATGTAGTTACCAAACAACAAACAGCTTTTGATAAACGCTCTACTTCCAACAACTCTACTTTCAAAAGCTCTCTTCCCCAAACATGGCCTTAGCCTTTCTCAATCACAACTTATCTCCATGAGATTGGGGTTCAAGTGTTAAAACATAAAAATCATCGATTACAGATAATAGTGTTTTGTGAAGACCCAACAACAATGCAACAATAAGATTTTTGAAGGCAAAACCTCAGGTATCATGGATCTTACACTGGAAATCAAGTCAATGGAAGAATTGGGCATCTATTGTGCTCTTGGAAGGTGAGGTTGTAACTGATAGCAGCATTCAACATACAAATTTTTGACACTTTGTGCCAGCAGTTATATTTTTTTTTTGTCGTCATTTTCTTTCTTAAAACTATGCCCATGAATAGGCACATTGGTTTTCTAAATGTTGCTTCTTTTATTGATAATTTCATTAGCACTTGAAAAATTCAATATAATCATAGAATATGCATCATCTGATGCTACCACATCCAGCAGACTTTTCTAAAGAAAAACACTTTCATGATATACATTTCCATGCTGCTTGAATATGCATCATCCCAGGCTCTGCCGAACCGGGCCAAACCGCTCGGTTCAGGCAGTACCGAGCCGACGCGGTGCGAAACCGGATCGGTTCGGCAATACTATTCGGTTCCGGCCGGTTCACACCGAGTCAATCCGGTTTCAAACCGGGTTGGGTATGGCGTTATTGCCACTGCCAACTTATGCCTTTTAAAGACATCAGGTGGCATTGGGAATGTTCGAAAAGGCCTTCCCAACACAATTTGAAAGTGGCTCCATCGTTTCCTCTTCCCAAAAAATCCACAAACAACACCGATTCAGGCTATCAGAAAAAAAGATTCAAGGCCAAAAAAGGTGGGCTTTCTCTCTTCTATCTCATTTTTTTCCTTTTTTCGGAAGAAGAGACTTGAAAAAATAGCTTAAAAATTGCAAAATAAAAAAGATCATGCCAATTTTTTTGATTTGGGCTTGATTTTTTTATATGTTGTAGATCTATGGATGATGTATATGTTGACATAAAAATTTTAAATTTTTAGATTATATATAATTTTTAAAAATTAAAAATATATATTTGGATTAAAAAAGGATAGTTTTTAAAAGTAAATAAAAAATATAAAATATATAATCAGAAACGTATTTAGGGGCATGCAAGTTACTGTCCATAAAAATTTGGTGTTCATTCATTTAAGTTTTGATGTGATCATGCGCATAGTAACTTAAGCCTAAATTTGAAAAAAATGAAGAATAGCCTTTGATGCATGCCCAAAGGCCTAAAAAAATATATATAGCATACATTATTAGGTTCTACATGGATCTAAGCTGAAATTAATTTTTTTTAAATATTAATATTTAAAATTTATTTTTAAATTCAAAAAATAATGTAAAATATATAAATAATTCCAAAAATTAGAAAAAAATTAGTAGTACGTATTATATAATTCAAAAGTAATTTCTGAGGTAGAAATCATATTTTTTTTAAATTTATGATATTTAAACATATTTTTAAATTTAAAAAATTATTAGAAATATATAAATAAATAAATAAGAAAAATTAGGGTTATGTATTAAATAAATTTGATGTATTTTTAAAGTAAAAAAATTATCTTCGTCGTAAATTAATTTTGCTATTTTTAAATAATTGATAAACTAACGTACTTGATAAACCTGCAGGACCAAAAGCATGATATTGGCTGGGATTATGGGCAAATGCTCTTGGGTCGGCACCATTGGAAGTGCAACCGGTGCAACTGGTGTAACACAGAGTTCAAAGAAGAAAGGGTAACTAAGTTGAAGCAATACTTAGCTGGTGGTTACCCCAACGCATCTATGTGCTGGAAATGTCCATATGAGGTTTGCCAGCTTATGAATAAGCACTTCGCTGATTTTAGAGTAGCAAACGAGAGAGTTGTCAAGAAAAAGGCGAAGGTGGACCATCGAGCCGCAAAGCCACCTTTCTATCACTCCAGGGAGTTAGAGGAGATGTCCACTCCAGCTGACAAGGAGGCACAAATCCAAGAACCATGCAAGCGAGCCTGGATGATCAGTGGCAATAGGATAAGGTGGCCAGGCATAAGGCTTGATTTGGGCCCTCGTACTATGAGTTGGGCTCCAATTCTGCAAGCAGCAGGCCAGATCTAGAGTTCAGAAGGACTACCTCAGTCATAAAGGCCATCAGCAGAGGCGATGGCCAGATTGCATCTATGCTGGAGGCTTTTGGCAGCAGAAAGAAGTCATCCAGAGATATTCCACCAGCAGGAGCAATCTATAATTTAGATTCACATGTCTTCCTCAGTAGAGATTCAAAACGGCAGAGGATTGACTTAATGCTGAAGAAGGATAAGAAGGATATGTGACAAGCTATTGGATCCTGGATCCACTTCAGCCATATTTCAACAAATGTGATAGACAATACGTACTACAGATCTGCAATTTCTGCCATACAGGCTGCTGGTCCTGGTGTAGATCCTCCAAGTCCGAAGGACATCTACAGTGAGCTTCTTAATAGTAATAAAGAGGAGCTAGATAAATGGATTGCCTCCTACAAGAGCAAGTGATCCATATATGGACTGATTGTAATGTGTGATGGTTTGATTGGTCCTACCAGGCAGAGCATAAACTTTCCGACATACGGTGATACAAAAATTTTCTTCTACAAGTCAAATTGATGCTTCTGATCATGTGCATGACGCTGCGTACATCCTCAAACTGATAAAGAAGGTGATTGATCAAGTAGGAGAAGAGAATGTTGTGCAGGTCATCACTCATAATAGGCCACAATATAAGACCATCAGAGAGATCTTGATGGTGATGACCATATATTTTCTGGACCCCATTTGCTGCATATTGTATCGACCTCATGTTGATGGACATTGCGAAGATTCGTAGGATGCATCAGACAGTGGAGATAGCTCAAACCATCACCAGACATTTATAACTATACGTGGGTCCTTTCACTGATGAGGTATGTAAGGAAAAAGATCTTAAGACTAAGAGTCACACGGTTTGCTACCAACTACGTTGCACTTGATAGCCTTCTTGAGAAGAAAGCAACCCTACATCAGATGTTTGTCAGTCCTGAATGGTAGAAAAGTAGATATGCAAGGGCCGGCACTGAAGGAGCAGTGTCGAAGGCTTCATGATGAGGCAAACATTCTAGCAGCAAGCCACTGCGATAGTGAAGGCTATTAAACCATTGTATGAAGTGCTTCAGACCGTGGATAGCGAGAGGTACCCCCCATATGGACTTTCTGTATCACATGATGAAGAGGGCAAAAATCCAGATCATCGAGGTAGATCCGATGCATGCCCAGAAGTACATCGACATTATTGAGCGGCAGTGGGACTATCAGATGGGTAGAGACTTGCATCTAGCAGGTAAACAAGAACAATGAAAATTAGACTGCTCCTTTACTTATTTAATTTTACTAAGGCAATAACGAACTCTATGTGCAGCATACTACCTAAATTTTTGGTTCCAATACATTGTACCTGGAATCAATATGGATGACAAACTTCTGGCCGCTCTCCGTAATGTGATTTACAAGATGGAGTTAGATCCAAAAGTCGTAGCCCTATGTCTAGAAGAGGTAAGTTAACTTAAGTGATATGTATAAGTTAACTGATATATTCTATTATTAATATAGTACAACATGGTTCTTTTTCACAGATCAAAATATCTAGAGAGGGCAGCGACAGCTTTGGAGTATCGACGATATCGTAAGTAAGAAAAGTATGAATTCAAATATGTTACACATCAGAAGGATATTTACCTGGCATTAAATGGTTATTAATATGGTACTATCTTATATGTAATTTTCTTCAATATTTTTGCAACTGAATGGTAGATTCATTTTGGGTTGTCCGAAAAAATCTTAAAAGGCTAGCTATCCAGATCCTCTCCTAGACGGTTTTCTCGAATGGATATGAGCACAATTGGTCCACCTTCGCCCTCATCCACAACAAGTAGAGGAACTGTTTGACACAAAAGCACCTCAACGAGCTTGTATATGTTCACCATAATTTGAGATTGAGGCTGAAGTGCATTCAAAAAAAAGTGAAGCTCAAGTATACGGATCCGATCCATAGTGATTTCATTGATGATGAGGATGATCCTATTATGATCAGATGGCTTGTGGGCCAGCAGCAGGAGTCGGAGCTTGATGAGCGAGAATCGCCTCCATGACCAGCCAGTTTCGTAGCCAGCGAGACTAGGATTGATGTAGGGCAATGGGCTGAGCGCAATATTCTACGCGTTCTTCCAGCTAATCAGTCATAACCATAGGAGAGCCAGTCACCACATACTCCTTATCCGAGACATCCTCTCAAAGATATGATCGAGAGATGCTTAGACAAGGCCACTACGCTATCTAGTCGACTCGGTCAGAAGAGCGACATACATTCTCTCAGTATAACCGAGCAGAGAGGGGCACGAAGGGTAAAAAGGCAGCTGCCCAGCATACCAGAAAGAAAAACAAAAAGCACGTGCAGCCCCAATGGAGAATGTGAAGGAGTTTGTACACTCAAATTCAGAGACCAGAAGTAGCAGCGATGACAGTTCTGGTGGTCATAGATCTACCGGCCAGAGAGAAAATGGAGGATAGAAGATTACTGTTTATGAGACAGTCGCAGGATAGTCTTCAATTCACCGGTGAGTCACAGTTTACGCATACTATAAAAGATAGGGACCACGATGCACGATCTGACAGAGCCCGCGAGAATACAATTGCAAATAGAAGACGGACTCCTCGAGATCATTCAGGAGGACACGATGTAGCTGCAAATGACCTCGCACGTTGAGTAGGACCCATAAATGTATCATGTTCCGAATTGTATACTAGATCCTATTACCCGCAGCCACAGACAGCCAATGACTCACACAAATACAGATATGGATATAGTGTAGCTAAGGCATCTTTTAGTAGCTACTATCCTATGCAGTTCGAAACATTTTATGGATCGAATTTTGCTGCTAGCATATTCGGACGGGCCCCTCCACAACCATATTATCAACTAAAGGACATCTCTTAAAATCAGAGCTTAAGCGAGAGATCCGAGAGTGCTTACAACCCTGCACGCGTTTCTTATGGGATGAACGTATAAGACTACAATGTCACTTGGTTAGAGAGGTGGGCTGATGTGCCTCCTGACTATGCTGATGATCCGAATATCTATAAGAGACATCGCCACTCGATCCGATTTTAAATATCGGTATGTATGCTGGACTTTAAATATATGTAATTGATTGTATTATTTTTTAATTTTCATGTCACTACTTGATTTAAGAATATTTTATGTTGTTTATTTTATGATTTGTATCATTTTTTAATTTTCATGCCACATCCAGCAAATTCTTCTTAAAAAAAGCACTTTCATGACATACATTTCCATGCTGCTTCCTACATGTAGGTCTCATTCACAAGAAAAGCATACTCTTGCATCTTATTAGACTCCATGGAAAATTGACAGTGAAAGAAGAAAATAAATGCATATTAGAAATAAATAAGGGCATATGAACGTCAGTAATTTAAATCAGCATGGCATACATGCAACCCAAGATTTAAAGTGCCAATTGGCACTGATCATCATGTACCATAATACTGCCTTATCAACACATAAAAGAGGCATGTCGGGCTGCATGCTGGTACTTGCCTAACATGCCAGTGTGTATCAAGCACTGACATGAAATTGTGTGCTAGTGACAGGCCAGGGCAACATTAGCATGCACCACCTTTATAATTATGCATATGGAAATGTAATAGTGGAAGGTGGACAAATTTGATCTCCAATGCTCAATGACAGCAAGGTCTAACAGTCTGACCTTTATGTTCATGTCACGGTGGTCATAGCCTAGAAGCTTGGATTATACTTCATAATATGTTGTACTTCTGATTGTAACTCCGGCAACTATTAGTCATAACATTCCCCGATTACTTCAGACTTTTGTTGCTGTCTCCAACTTATTTTGTCACAACTGTGGCCTGGAATTAATGATATTAGATACTTGGATATGTTTTGATTAGCTTCCTTGATTCTTTAAACTTCAAAAATCTGTGTTGATAGATGTGGGAGCGGGATATACAGGTATTCATATGATAGTAGGTACTTGGATATGTTTTGATTAGCTTTCCTTGATTCTTTAAACTGCTTAGAAAATCCATATTGACAGATGTGGGCACTATTCATGTTCATAGGAATCATAATCTTGGGATGAGTGTCCTGACCATCTAATTCCAGCACGACTAAGGAAACTTGTCCAAAATTTCTTCCTTTCAAGATACTCAATATCATCAGATAAATTTTTATGTACTTACATGTTTTCGGTAAACATCTTCTCGAGTCTTAAACTTCTTTTAAAGCTAAGAAATTTGCTTGATCTCTACCTTTTTCTGATTTGTCAAACTCTTAAAATGATAAAGATAAAGCACTTCTTTTCTTACAAAACTAACATAGTTATCGGCTTGTACAAATTGATAAACAGATGGACTCTATAATCTAAAGTCTGCCAAATTACACATTTTATACACGTGTGGGATTCCAACAATCATGTCCCATACTCATGAGACCTCCCGGAATAAAATTCCTAAAGCTTGATTCTCGTTGGTATTTCCGGAGTCGTCTATGTTTTGGCTGGAAACGAACATTTTCACCATGAAACTCTCATGTCCTTTGTTCCAATTGGGACTCTTGATCATTAGTTTATTATCTAATACTATCCCGACACTTTTCCTAATTTTATTGAGCTTTGTCGCTATGCATGAACACTTGTCTGTATCCCATAATCATTAGAACATCAAATTCTACATGATAAAACATTAACAACAAGCAGGAAAAAGCTGTGACACCATAAAATTAATGCAAAGACAAATACATCAAATCTCAACGCTAGAAGTTAGATTCTCATGGAATTATAAAGGAAAAAGTGAAATAAGTATATCTACCTTCGGCCTCAGTGTATCGGAAGAAGTCCTGGACTGAGAATAGTTTCTTCTTATCAGGATGATCTGTTGACGACGACTTCCCCAGCTGAGGAATGAACTCGATCAACTCAGTCAAGGAAACAGTTGATAGCGTCGACTTGAGACGCTCGACATTTGATAATGGAATGTTGAGCAATCCACTAGCAAAATTGTGCGGCGAACTACTCTCAGTTTCTTCCCTGTCACCACTGGAGGCACGACCCTCGCCCTCTTCCTTTGCCGAAGGCGTGGCCCCTGCCAAACTCCCCGGTGCCCCTCCTACCCTTGCAAACCTCATACTTGAGAGGAACCCATCAAAATCAGCTTTCTTCCCATCGATTAGACCCTTGATTACGTTCATATAATCGAACTGAGGAGGTGGACGCCCGCAGCTCTTCGAACTTTTCTCATGGCAATGCAGATCGAACATGTGGAGATTTTGAACCAAACTTTCGAATGCAAAGGAGAGAAGCAATTCAAGAGATAACGTATCCCTATCCTCCGAAGCCGGATCCTTAGACTTACGCCAGAACACAATCTTCTGTGGTCCTCTCCTTCTAGGCTTAACATGCATCGGATCGGCAAAGGGGTCATCTTCTTGGCCGCACTGCTTCCCGAAACACTTCTTGGCGGATTTGAACGGGCTCGGGAAGACCTGCAAGAAACTGTTGAACAAGAGAGACCAGGTCATCGCAAAATGCAAGCAATTGGCACACGATCCATCCCCGTCTCCTTCGCTTGCCTCTTTCTTGGACGCCTCGCCCTTCCGGCCGCCGGCTCCGGCATTCCCACCGGAAGATTTAGGGAAGAGCGCTCCGAAAAAAGACTTGATTGGGATCTTGATGGCCGCAGAGCCCGTCTTCCTCTCATCCAGCACAGCGACGGCGACCACCGCATCACGGCCCGGCTGCTTCTTCGCCGATCCATGAAAAACATCCAAGAACTCGCCGTTCTTGGCCTCGTTTCTTCTTGAATTCAGCCAATGGGACTCGAGATCCTTGGCGGCGCGCAAGAACCCGGACTCGAGAGGTGAGAAGGCATCGCGGACGGCGTGGAGGAAGGATTCCACCGGATCGTCGCCGGAAACCATGGCGCGGACCCTATAGATGATCGGATACCGGGCAGCTCGCCGGCGGGACGCGATCGCATAATTTGCCGGAGGTCCAACTGGCGGAATGGAAACCCTAGAGCGATCTCGAAGCAGAGCAGACGACGGAGAGGAGCCAAGAAAGAGGAGAGAGAATGTGAGGTCCTGCAGGTATCGATACAAGCGAGTGAGCTTTTGGGTGCGGCAAAATATTGGGTGAGAATATCAATGCATTCGTTGTTTACAAGGGACCGAGATCGGAACTAGCTATGAGAAGAGTGGGGCTCACCTGCATTCTTTTTCTTTCCGTTAGTTCTTAGTCGCATTTTGTGGATCCTTTTGCGGGTCTCTTTATCCCTTTGCTTTGGTTGGGAGGGATGGGTGGATAACGCCGAGATAAAGCTGTAGTGGGTCGACCAGGAGACGCGCCACGTAGATTCCCGAGCGAGAAAGTTTATGTGGTGAGATTTTTAAAGTACTCTCGGAATAACGGAACAAGGACGTGTGTCCAAAACTTACATACAGCCTAGCATATATGATCTCTCCAATATATTTTTTTCCGAAAATAAAAACAAAGCAAAAAAATATAGAACTGTGAAATTTATCTTCACCTTCACTTTTTTTTCCTGGATCGAAGGCCAACTATTTTTTATTAAGATTATTTCAGTTATTTTTAATTTTTTAGATATAATATTTGAATTTTATTTAAAATTAATGATTTGACTAATACTATCTTAAATTATGAATTAAAGTATTGAATACAAATAAACCTAGTAAAAAATAAATATAGTTTTTCAAATAATTAGATGTAAATATAATTTATTTCTAATATTAAAAAAATAATTTATTTTAAAAAAGTTTTCTTTATCAATGCATATTTGTTATCCTCTAATAATAAAGAGCTTATAACCCATTAAAATGCGCAATGGATGGTTGTCCAGGGATGTTGAGAAGATACCAAAGATATTCACCAAGCATTTTGTGCAACTACTCTTAGTTAATATTGTTTCGCTCTTGGTTTATATAATTTAGTCGAAGTGTTTTGTATGGAAAACTTAATGTATTGGTAAAGTATTTTATGTATTGGTTCATTTGCAGTGGATTGCTTTGTTGCAAGAGTAATGCTTTTCTTCTCCGCGGTAAGATTCTTTCAAAAGACTTTGTGATGGCACCATTCTTTGTATATTGTATCAATCTATTCATTTCTTTGATCAAATTTATAATGGCACATTGTGACATCAGTTCTTCTACAATCAAATGATATTGGAATAACAAATCTTTGCTGCAATAGAAGATATTTTACATATTTGTACTAGAAGAGAGTCCTACGCTATGGTGGGGAAAAAGATATGCAAAAAGATATCACAAATTATCTTAAAAAGGATGCTGCACACCGGGTGGTATTTTATTTTTTCAGTAAAGAAAAAGAAAAAGCTATTTCTCTAAGGTGGATGATTTTCAAATCACAGTTGTCAACAAGTTTGCGATACCATGAATTGTTATTGTTTGGAATATATTTTTAATCAACAAATCAAATTAAGGTTTGCCATTTTGGTACCGAATCTTTACTGATGTCATACTAGCACTATATCGATATAGTACGGTACGAAATTTTTTTGGCATACTGAGTATTAATATATTTCTGTACTGGAAACCGATATGATATGATATGTTCCGTACCATTCGGTTCGAATCGGTATGAAACCATAAATCAGTTGTTAGCTAGATACACCAATCATGTAAACATAAAATAATATGATTAGATAGATACTTTATGGTCCAAAATTATCAGTATATTGCCAACAACCCAATATCTGTCGTGTCTGAAGAGAGCTACTCTTCCTATCTTTAAGCCAACATAGATAGCGAAATTATAAACAACGGTCCATTTTGTTACATGTGATTGGGAAACAACAGTAGTTGACCATCATTGAAGATTAGAGTCCTTTGCAATTGAAAAAAAGGAAAAGAAATGGAAACAAAAAGGGTATAAACCGGGCATTCGCCAAGCCTTGCTCATTCTAAAACATAGTTTGTGTTCATCCCTTATTTTAAATTCATGATAAATGAAATGCACAAGGCAAAAGGGGCTATACAAATCCATTTCTTGGATTGCTAATCTCTCTCCAGTAGAAAGACATGACCCTCAATCCATCTTATCATACACCCAGCTTTTGTAAAGTAGAGATGAACCTCCCCACACCTTCACACCAACCTCCTATAATTTTGTAGATCTCCTTTTTTCCTTGTTTTTTGGGTGTAGATCCTGATTTCTTAGTTGGTAAGCGTGGATCCAAGTTTTAATAAAACTAGCCTTCTCCAACAGGTGCTGTGATTTTCCATGCATGTCCAAAAGACCCAAAAAATCAACTTTTATCTTGGATTCATCTAAGTATACATAATGGTTGCAGATAGAACCATGCAAGTCTTCCAAGTCAACCCATTAGATATCCGTGATTACATAGTTAAATCTACAGACCATATCATGATAAGAAAAACACATGCCAGAGAATATTTATCAACTATTATATCAAACTAGTACAAGCCCCCATGCTATGCATGGGGATTTAAATAAGTACTATAGAACATGAATATGATTATTGAGACATCATCAATTGTAGTTATTTTGACTTAGAACTCAAAAATAAATATATAATACCTTGAAATCTACTGTAACAGGAATTTATATATCATTGATGGAAACATTTTTGTTTGCAAATCTTTATGTGTATGTGCAATGTGTAGGATGTATATTTCTAGAATAACAACATTGTCATGCATAAATTTATATATGCATTATAATATAGATGCATATCAGAGATACAAGATAGATAGCATATGTTCAACTATTTTTAACAGAGAGCAAAACTATTCAAACATTCCTAAAATTCAAAGCCAAGATACTTGCTTCATTTTTGGACACAAATAGATTGCAAGGTGCAAATGATTCTAGGTACATGAGATGGAGGGGGGCTTCACCTAGGTACTTATAGATAATCTCCAAGAATTGTAGATGTGGGCCTCTTTATAATCGAAATCCAATATATTTACTAATTTATCTAAGAATCTGGAAGTACTGATGTGGTTGATGTTTTTAGTCTCTCGTAGACAAAAGATCTAAATATTCCAATTGAAACTTAAATCATGCAATGGTAAGTGATATGATAGGAAAGAGAAATGTAACTATTAAAATATAGATAAGTCACATACACATATAACATACTAATTTTATTGGATTTCAATCAAAATACTCATGGATTAAATCCAGTTTAGCATGGATATGGCTCTTTCTATGTCATCAAATATGATCAAACTAACAAAACAAAGCGTATAGATCCCATCATCATAGATAAGTTCAGCAAAAAAAAACGAGAATATGAGCTATAAATTGACAAAAAAAAACATCTCATGTGGTTAATAATCATCTAATTATCAAGATAAAGTGTACTAGTTAAATTTACGTGTATTCAGTTACTAAACCAATCTACATCCCAGTATTTATATTAGCATGCATTAACCAAAACCTTAGAATGTAGCAAATTCTTTATAACTTCATCAAGCATTTATATAAGTCTAGATGGATTCCTGATGCTGACATCATTAACTATCTTGACCTAGACTAGGTATCATTATAAATCCATTAGCTCTGTAAAATCATAACAAAAGTTAAAAATAAAAACAAACTAAAAAATAACGATACAAAAAGCAAGTATCAAAGAAAACAAGACAATATAAAGTGATGTGATGGAAAAACTAAAATAACTAAAAGTAGAAAAAAAAATAGGACAACCTCCTTAATGACCCTTGCTCTCTTATATCCCCCCTAAAAACAGAAATAGGAAAAAATATCTATATTTTTAAGTATATAAAAGAATAAAAAGTAAAAAAAAAAGGCTCATTACCTTCTTTGATATTGAGAATCAAAGTAATGAACAAAACTAATTAATCATTACCGCCAACATCCTGTTGTTTCCATTTATGCTTCCTAAAATAAAAGGTTAAACATAACCACTAAAAGTAAACAAATGATTGCTAAACAATTGATTATTAAAAAAATTAAAGAGAAAGAAAAAGAAGATTCAAATTCAAAGAGGAAATAGGATACAGTGATTAAGATAAATCCAGAAAATTTTGTCATTTATTTTCTCTTTCTTTTCACTTTTTTTATTTCAAGAAATTCTCTCCCTCTCTCTCTATATATGTGTGTGTGTGTGTGTGTGTGTGTGTGTGTGTGTGATAATCTTTTCTCAACAAAATCAAAAGCAAGCTTGCACAAAATCCTAAAGAAAAAATAGCATAGCTATTTTGGCACCAAACACTAATATAATATATTGAACATTTAAACAATGAACGGTATCTTTCCTAGAAAACATATATAACAAAAAGTATAAGCACCAAAAGATGAACTTATATAGGTTAATCATTACATTTAAATTATAATACATTTAAAAGATTATGATATTTATTTTTTTAAATATTATAGGGACACCATGCTTCCTCTCGTGATCAATTGGCATATTAGGGACCAACATCATCAACAACGCAAGGTGGTTCAACAAGTTTCTAGACCAAGTGCATCTTGGGTCTCCGGGAGAAATTATATCCTACACCAAATGCACCACATCAGTAGTGCACCATACCGATCAGATCTCTCATTCCTATAGGTCTCATTCACCTTGCAACTCGCCTCGAATTGTCGACTCTCATCTCGCCTGAAATTGTTCCTATAGTGCATTGTTGATGTGGTACATCTGGTGTAGGGTATAATTTTGCTAACTCCAAGCAAATAGAATCGATTAGAATCATCAGGTTGATCAAGTCCATAGTTTAGGCCTACTTTCTCCTAACCATAGTAGTCTAGGCATTTTAGGGTTGGGAAATACACCAAAAAGCTTTGGTGCTTCAAGAATATTATCATTGTAGTTCTATTATGCGTCTAATAGTCATGTATTAGTGTGATGTGAGACATTAGACATGCAAAATATAAGCATGTTTTGGGTCCGTAAGCATGCATATAATGTTACATTTAAGTATATGGAAAGCGACTTTAAATATTTTATTGTTTTGAAGTAGCTTGAAATCATTTTATCCTTATTTCAGATATAATGAAATGATGGTGAAATTGCACCATTTCCTTAAAAAAAAAGCTTTAAAAAGAATTATTTTCCAAGAATCTATGATTCAAATTCAAATCATAGTTGCTGCAAATTAGTGATCAAATCATATTATTTGTCAAGAATCTATGATTGGCAGAATGCTGCATTACATCTTGCCCAAATGGATTTCCTGGGACTGTCTTGTGATCCTTGGACATCCACATTAGGTATAACTCATCAAGTACTCAACTTTGATTTGATTCCAGCATGCGATTTGAAACCGGGCCAGTTCAATTACTAGCTCTTTCATTTGATAATAGTAAACTGACGAACAAGACCACAGTTACACATCCTGGGCCTCCCACACCGTCTCGGCCTCATTGGGTCAAAATACTAAAGGCCTAGAGACAAGAACACAGTCCATTCCAAAATAATAATTTCTTTCGCAACCCACAAGGCCAGGCCATTGCAATTCTTCAAAAAATATTTTTTTTTACATGTACGCCCTCCTAAATATATAAAATAGTATAAATATTCTCATATAGTTACTATATACATGTATACCCTCGTAAAATACTTATTTTACATGTATATCCTTCTTTTTCTTTTTTTAATATATATGTATTCATACCATCAAACATCGTTAAAAAATAAATAATTTAAATTTAAAATGACTTAATCTTTTTCTGATTTATTGATCCAATTGATTTATGAAAGATTCGGTAAGTCTCAGTCGAGTTTTGATCTTTTTTAATAGATTTTTTGAACATATATCCTTCTACATATGAAAAATTGTATGAATACTCGCGTAAATTTTCTATTTGCGTGTATATCTTTATATTTTTTTTCTGTAAGTCTACCCATAAGAGTATTTTTTAACCGCATTAAATGGTACACACACACACACACATATATATATATATATATGCAAAAAAAAAAAAGAAGGATATACATGCAAAACAAATATTTTATTAGGATACACATGTAAATAATAATTTTACGAGGTATTCATGCAATTTCCATATTTAGGAGGGTGTACATGCAAAAAAAAACTTATATATGTATATATATTAGAAAAAAATGATACAGTTGGAAGCCGACATCTCGCACAAGCTCCACTCCGGTATCCTCTCCACCATCTTACATATCTCAAAGCGCTCTAAACTACATCATTCATTAGGTGATCCAACGGTAGATCCGTGCGTGCAACATGCAATCCTTGTCCCTAGAGCTGAAGAAGGGAGTCGATCTCCTAAGCCGAGTAAGCTCGGAACTCTTTATTTCGTCAAGCTTGTAACCGTTATGGACCTACCAATAACGCTTTCAGGCCTCGTCAAGCTTCATTATAAGTTGAAAGGATCTCAATCTTGATAGAGAGACAATTCCGCTCATCACGGATCAATGATAAAAAGGTCAAAAGATCAAGAAAACCTGTGTCTTTTGAAGGAGAGCCTTGTGCAACTGGGCGCCCAGCTTGGCCGTGGGGCCCAGGAGAAGCCGATCCAGGATGGTCCCGGCCAGGCCAGAATGGCCCAGAACGAGGCAACAGCGAAAAATTCCATCCGGTTCAACGATGGACCTGCTTTTTTTTTTTTTTTTCTTCTGAAAGCGGGTTATCATACACAACGTGTATGAATACACCCAATAAGGTCAAAATACACTAGCTCACAGAGTGCCAATGGCATCTCCGCCTCCCCCACCCAAAGGGTGTACCCTGAATGATAAGCCGCAAAGGCAGCCACCCAATCGGCCGCCCCATTGGCTTCTCTGAATACATGTTTGGCCTCGACGGCCACCCCAACCCCACACATCATCCCAATGTCCCGAATCAAGGGATGGTCTGTGCCCACATCCCTCAGCCCCTCCTGGATCCACCTGATGACTGTGGCCGAGTCGCCCTCCAGGACAACCAAGCCAGCCCGCAGTACCTGCCTCGCATATCGAAGACCCGCCCAAGCAGCTCGTAGCTCTGCCCCGGGGACCGAAATGCCGAACAACTGACAGCCACCTGCTGCCACCACTCTGGAGTGCGGGCCCCGTATCACAAAACCCGCACCACCCCGCGCACCTCCATCCTGTACAGATCCGTCGAAGTTGACCTTGAGGAAACTCGGGGGTGGGGGCTCCCAGGTGAAAAACACCATCTGAGGAGCTGCCGAAGCAGAGAGGGAACCTCAGGTGTCCCAAGCTATCGAATGTCTATCAGAAGAGGGTCTGATCTCCAATGCCTGTGCTCGCGCGAACTCCGCTACAAACCTCGGTGACACCCTGCACTCACCGAGGGTGCGGGCGTTCCGAGCCAACCAGATCTGGAGAGCTGTGCAGGTCGCTCTAATAGCCTCCCGACATGTCTGAGGGCAGGCTAACCACTGCTGTATCATCTGTAAAAACTGGAGCCTCCCGCTCCAAACCTCTCGCGGGATCCCTGCCCACTGCCATGCCGACCTCGCCCACGTACACTGGAAGAGCACGTGGTCGACCGACTCCCGACACTGTATGTACCGCACTCCGCTGGAATCTCCCAACCTCGCATGCTCAACACTGCTCTTGTCGGGAGGCGGTCCCACGCCAACGTGTTTCCTATTTCTATCACCATCCGTCTCCATTTCCCAAACAACGAGATGGCGGCAGCACGCATTCGAATTAGACTTGTTTGGTTCTCGGCGAAGGAACGGGAAAAAATATAGTTAATGAAAAAAAAAGAGAAAAATTTCATATTTTGTCGAAGTTTCTAAAGAAAAAAAATATGAAACGCGGGGATAGCATTTTCATAAAAATAATTTTTTTATATATTATAAAAAAAATAGGTGCGATATAGAAAGAAAAAGTGGATTCGTAAAAGGAAATCGAGTACATTGAACACAAACTGGAGGGATTAGAAAAAGGAAAAGTCTTTCTCTGTCAACTTACCTCACCTTGTTGACACGGAGGGAAAGTAACGTCGACAAGAGTACGCCCGTTCTTAAAGCCGATCCCCAGTGGTCACGCTGGTGGGACCCATCAATGACCGCACCCCCCCAAGAAATCAATGACCTCACGAAGCCAGCGACCTAGTCAGCGGTAAGAGATCAATGATACTACGAGGCCCAACGATAATACCCAACCTAACTGCAAGGTGGACAGCCGGACCAGCTTACCAATAATATCTTGCCATGTGGATGAAAACGTGAATGTGTAATTGGATTGCGCCTCGTATAATAAGTTTTCGAGACACCATAGATCCCGTGATGCGGTGCGAAGAAATACGATCACCGCGAGCGCACCTCAAACTACTTTACTGCCTTTAGAAGACCTTTATCGTTTTAAATATAATTTTAGAGCCGGATAAAGTGGGGCGGTTATCCGATCCGGGGTAAGGGAATGTTACGGCTTGGGAGACGGAGAAGGGAACTGAGCGCTTAAAATGGAGGAGGGACAGCTCCGTTCCGTTGGCAAGGGGACGGCCATGTCCTTGGCGATGGGTCCCACCTCGGCGCCTACCTCCCATGGTGGGGCCCGGTGGAGGCGGGAGAACCGGCTCCTGCGGCAGTTCTTCTCCTGACTGCTGCCTGCCCCCTCCGTTCGTCGTTGGATTTCGCCTTCCAAGATCTCGCTTTGATTCCTTCTCGCCGTGTCTCTCTTCTCTTGTTCCCTCCACTTAGAGAAAAGGAAAGAAGTTTCCTTTTTGGTCTTCGTGTCGTTTTCAGCTGACCACAGGATCCATTTATCCGTTTCCCGGCTCGTTGTTTGTTTGTGCAATTACGCAGAGAGAAGAGCTAAGTTCGCCGGTCGACCACCACCGCCAGGTATTAGCTTTGGGTCCCGCGAAGGTTTTTTTTCCTCCTTCCATGGCTTCTGGGTCCTTTTTTTCTCAGGGGAAGATGAGTTCTTTGTAAAAGTTTTCTTTTTGTTGTTGATTTCTAGGCTATGGTTCTTGATTTTTGATAAAAGATCGTTTTTTATGTGTTTTGGGGATTTTTTTTTTGGTTTTTGAGGTAGGTGTGAAAAAAAGTTGAGAGTTTGGTGATTAATTCTTTGTTGTTTATTGTAACAAGGTTTAAGAAGAGGAGTGACATAATTATAATAATAGAAGGAAGGGAGGAGGACGAAGAAGATGGGGAGGAAGGGGAAGTGGTATGTTACCGTTAAGAACTTTTTCAGCTATGAATCCAAGGAGAAGAAAGGCCAGGTCAGAATTTTTCATTTCTTCTTCTTTTACCCTCTCCAATTTCTCAAGCTGGAAGGGATGTGATCAAAATGTCTCCTTATTCTTCTTTTAATCAGAAGTCCAAACAGAGGAGTATTTGGAGATGTGGGAAATTCGTGGATTCCCATCGGTTCGACTCTGGGCCGTTGGACAGTTCTGCTCGGGAGGCGCTTCCACCTCCTCCTCCTCCGCCCACGCCGCCGCCAATGGCCGTAGACGTTAAAAGGCCGGACATGGAGAACGAGCGGAGGAATCATGCGTACTCTGTGGCGCTCGCATCTGCTGTTGCGGCGGAGGCTGCTGCTGTCGCAGCTCAGGCTGCTGCGCAGGTCGCTCGCCTCACTGCATCATCAAGGTTTGCTGGTAGATCAAGGGAAGAGATTGCGGCCATCAAGATCCAGACTGCTTTCAGAGGTTACATGGTATGAGAACTAATATACTTGGATAATAGGTTTTTTTTTTTAATAAATTTCAGAAACGTTCTTTAATGCTTCCTCCATCTTTATTGCATAAAGGACGTGTTTTTTTTTCATATTTTCTGGGTGTTCACTTGGTATATGCTGTAGAATCTTTCATTTAGAAATTTCTTGATTGGAAGCGAAGTTGTGTTCATCGTAATCATACAATAGTGGGAATTTTTATTCTTCACTTGATCAGCTTTTAAATTTTGGAAAAGAAAAGAAATAGAATTTCCATCCTTCCTCAATAGAAGAATTAGAAAAGAAGGCCTTACATTTATGGCAGTAAAATCTGGGGTTTGCCTAGTGATCATCTATTTGTTTTTTTTGTTTTTTTTCCTTAGAAAATGACAGAACTCTCACATTATCATACAAGGCTTTTGTTTCGTTTATATACTATGGACTATAATTTTGGGTGGGGAAATTGCTAGAAGAAAAAGTTTAAGTTTTTCTAATAATTAGATTGATCATCTTTTTTTTTTTTCGGAAAAATGAGAGAACTCCCACATTATTTCTTAGATTGGTTGATTTTTTCTGAAATTAATGTTGTTTCTTGTATATACTATAGACTATAATTTTGGATGGGAAAATTGCTAGAAAAGTTTAAGTTGTTCTTATAGTTAGACAGTTTTCTGTCCTGGAGGAAGGGTTTTGTTCTATTGCCAAGAAATTTTCTGGTAAGCTGTGGTTATTATTGGTTTATTTGCCATCATGTTTTTACAGCAAACAGATGAAACTAGTTTATGATCAGTTCAAGGCCGTGTCTGGTGTTGTTAAAAGAGAAAATGGTAACTTCTAAAACAGAAAGAGTAGTTTCTAAAATGATAAGTGTTTGATAGTATAATCTGAAAAGTACTTCTACATGAAGAAAAGCCAAGAAAGTTCTCTTAGGAGAATCTAAAAAACCTATCTTCTGCCTTTTTTTCTTTATAAGAACTCTTAGAAAGCCAGAAACAATACCAAAGGCGCCACAACTTGTTGCTCGAAGACACAACTAAATGGTTAGATCACCTAATATGGTTAAATTTTAATGATATTGTGAATGGTACCATTTAGAGCTAAAAATTTAATTGCAAAGTTTTGACATCACTTTTTCTGATCTACAAAGGAGTAAAGTAAATAGGTATGTAACGAAACCCATATTATGTCGAGCATATTGTCATTATTTTTGGACGAACTCTGTTGGGTGCTCGTCGTTGGCAGAAAAAAGTTCCCTACGTTGACATGGGATGGTGTGATATGTCACAATTTGACCAGCCCCACATGAATCATACCAACCCCCATTAATTGCACTAATATCTTTGTGCCACACAGCACAAAGAAACTTTTGCATGACCGAGAGGTGCCCTGCAGCATTGCATTTATTTTTTCTACTCATGACGCTCTTACTATCTTATGTTAATTTTCTGTAGCTGATCTTATGATTTTCGTTTTTCCTTTTTCAAACCTTTTATTAAGGCAAGGAGACGATTGCGGGCCTTGAGAGGATTGGTTAGATTGAAAACACTGGTTGAAGGAAATGCAGTGAAGCGTCAAGCCACGAACACTTTACGCTGCATGCAGACATTGGCAAGAGTTCAATCACAGATCCATTCAAGGAGAATCAGGATGACAGAGGACAATCATACTCTTCAGAGGCAGCTGCAGGTCAATTGTGAAAGGGGGGTTGAAAGATCAAAGGTTTATTTTATTTATGTTTCATTCATTACATTTATCACCTGGCTTGTGCGTTCCATGGTGCCTAAAATATGTCTTCAGCTATCTATTAATACATGCATGAAACCAATAGGAAGTTTAGATGCTCAGCAGTACAAAAGGACGTGTATCAAATCTAATATTGATATGATGCTCAATATTTGACAAGGATGAGTAGACATGTAAAGGATACCAAATCTAATAAAGATGTTCCAACAATAGATATAAAGGAAGGTGAAATGGAGATTTCTTTCACTCTTTTCTTCCTCCTTTTCTTCCCCCCCCCCCCCCCCCTCTCTTTCCTTCTCTCTTTAGGTATTCCCTGAATTCTTTCAAACCTGCTATAATATCTGGATCGGAATGTAAGGCTAATAGTTAGGCTATTGTAATGCATTGTTACAAAATGTGCATATGTTTTCCTTTTTTTTATTTTTTGAAATAAAATCAACGAATAATGACATGTTACTATCATGGGTGATAAAGTAGTATGGAATTAACAGACGCAATTTGGCCATTTGCAACAAAGATAAGAAATTCCTCCTCAAAAGAGAATTTCATGAGCAGTAAAGAGGAAAGCCTTAAAAGGCTCCATTATAAGTGGTGTGCTAGACTTGGATATCTTGGATAGGCTCATCTTGATGGAGTTTATAGCCTTCGAATTAAGAATGAATGTCAGAACATGGTTCCTCAATCTGAAAGAAAAACCTGCCTCATGAAGAAAATGATTCACATGCACAATTTCCTATACTGCTATCCAAGAGAATTACTGTTTTAGGTTTTCTGAGGTTACATGATCCCCATATTCATTTTCTACAGATGCCTCCATCTGTGTGCTTGGTCTTATTTACCTGTCTGCTAGTCAGTTTGAAATACCTTTTTGTGTTACATTTGTACTTTCAGGTGCTCTGCGTAAACTCCCACAATATCAAGGTTATCTGGTTTCTGTAGTAAGAGTAGTTGTTGTTACAAATTTCTCTGCATCTCTGCACGAGATGTTTGCAGCAGATATTAGACCACATCAAATCCATTGACTGAATACAACAGTTTATGACAAACCAATTGGGATGGTATGGAAATGTGGAGGGAATACAGGATGTGGCTTTGCTAATGAGGGGAAGGGCCCAAATCTGTTAGCTAGGTTAGGAAGATTGTTTTTGTATAGGAAAACTGTTATCACTTGCACACTTGAGCTTTTGTCTTCATGCATGCATGTGCTCACAACAAAAGAGAGGGAGGCTAAAACAGAAGCCGTTTGGAGATTGCGAGGATCAATGTTAGAAACTTGTTCTAATAATGAAACGAGGTCGTAACCTTTAGTAGAAGGGATGGTGGCGAAGGAACCTTACAGTTAATTACACCTAGACAGGGCTTATGATTCTTTTGTTAATGGAATGGCAAGGAAGCCCTACACTTTTTCATGGTCTGTGAATATGAGTGTTGCATGGTCACATATGTGTAGTTGTCGGAGATGACAAATCTCCAAAATTTGGACATGACAGTGTGAGGGATATGGATCTATATACATTTATGCTGCCTATTATGATGCACAAGCATATTTATGTAATGTATGAACAAATTTATGTATCACCTTATAGTCAACCAATTTGCTGCATGGCACTAGAGGAATGGTGAAAGCAGACACATTTCTCTGGTCCTGTGAAAAGAAACTATTCTATAGGTTTCAACTATCTTCAAGTCAGATGTATTCTGTAGCCATTAAGAGATTTTTTTTCTCCTAATTTCATCTGAAGCACGAAACATGCCTCTCTGTTGTTCCATTTCTCTGATTGGATGACAGTTAAATTATTAGCAATTAATCATGTTTACTTCATGATGCATTTAGGATACTAATGTATATGCCTCAGAGACAGCTATATTTCTATCATGTGTTTCACTGAGGCACGAGCTTGCCAAATTACAATCTCTTTGTATATTATTATCAATGTCAAGAAAGCAGGTGGGTTTCGAATTTTATGTATAATTTGCTAATGAAGGAAATTATTGTCACATTTTCTGAAACCAAAAAGATAGCCATAATCAACAGGCCTCATCTATCTGTTGTCAGCACAATGACTTCTTTGCCTTTTGGACTGAAGGTTTAAATTTAACTTGAGCAATTTTGCCATTTCTACTTCTTTTTCTAATTTTATATTCAACTTTAATAAAACTTGAAATCTAATACCAGTTCCTTTTAGTCTTTTGAAAGACCAAAAAAAGAATATGACTTATTAATATGGTTCCACCCAGTGGTACCATGACCTTTATTGCATGCTCTACCTTAATATCTGCTGCTATAATTTTTGCTTGATTTATGTTGCTTATTGTTCCCACATCACAACAGATTGGCTTTAGACATATTTAGGATACTGATCCTATTTTTGTGACAGCTGGGAGAGGAATGGGATGACAGTCTTCCGTCCAAAGAGCAAATTGAAGCAAATTTATTGAACAAGCAGGAAGCTGCTGTTAGAAGAGAAAGGGCACTTGCTTATGCCTATTCCCATCAGGTATCTAACATTTGGTTCCTTCACTTGCTTTCTCATCAGATATCCTCTTGCCACCTTAGCATGTCTGCTTTGGTGTCATTGTTTATCATTATTTACTTGGATCAATTTAGGTTTAAAAGTTCACGTAGTTTTGATGTATGCAATATCCAGTGTTCTAATTCTTAAAATTTGATGTAGAACAGTGGAAGAGCTCTTCACGATCACTGACTCCAACATTCACAGACCCCAACAATCCACACTGGGGTTGGAGCTGGTTGGAGCGCTGGATGGCAGCAAGGCCATGGGAGAATCGCAGCATGTCAGATAAAGACCTGAATGACCGTGCCCTGGTGAAGAGTGCCGGCCGCAACATCACAAGGGATACAAGCAATGCCTATGCTCGTCGAGCCAGCATCTTGGAACGAACCCCACCCACACCACAGAAACCAAGCTGCTCTGTCAGCCGACGGTCACCCTCAACTCCACCCTCGAAGGCATCATTAGTAGCAGGGAAATTGAAATCGGTGAGCCCAAAAGGTGGTTGGGGCCACTTAGAGGACGACTCGAGGAGCATGCAAAGTTTGCACTCAGACCGGCCACCCAGAAGGCAGGGTATTCCAGGGTCATCAATAAGAGACAACGAGAGCCTAGCAAGTTCTCCAGCAAATCCTAGCTACATGGCATCCACAGAATCAGCAAGGGCAAAATCCCGTCTCCAGAGCCCATCAACATTGAATGATAGGGTTGAGACACCAGAGAAGAGATCCTTGAGTTTGGCAAAGAAGCGCTTGTCATTTCCAGAAACAGATAAGTACAGCATGTCATCCCCAGGAGGCATGTCATCCCCAGGAGGCATGAGACGGCACTCAGGTCCTCCGAAGGTGAATATTGCCCCTCTGAAGGATGTGGTTGTTGGCTCCGAGTGGGCTCCAAGCAATGGATTAGCAATGGATTGAGCAGGTAGCCTGTTCAACCAGAACATATACAGAAGAGCATGGAGGAAACTACTGGTACAGCTAATTTGTTTATTACTTTTAACTTATTTAGTGGAATTGTTCTTGGTTGAGAGCTTACTTTAAAAGGGTTGGTTTCATATGTTGTATTGGCTTTTGATTCTCTTTTATGTATGTGTTTTTTTTTTTTAACTTTGGTTCTGTTTGTGTATGTTTTTCAACAAATGAGGAGTGTATTGGCTTTTGATCACAGAGTGTGCAAGATTGTGGGGTGCCTTGTCTGACATTAGTTGTTGAATGAAAGAGAAATGTCTGTAAAATTTCTGACGAGATGTTTAGTAATAATATATATACATGGCAGAGTATGGAGCAACAATGCACTATCTCAAGTTAATTACTTTGTGAACAAAACTTGTCCAAGTAAAATCTGCAGTTTATTTATCAACATTCTGTGGTGATTCAGGCCCTTAATGCTGGCTTCGGTAATTGTTTGACATCTTATATCTGTTGCAGGCTCATGGTGTAACATTGTCCGGTATGTCATTAGAGATGAATGGTACTTAGCTGATCATGGATCAGAGCAGCAGCAAATAGAGTTCTAACCATTTGAAGATTTGTGAATCAGCTAAAAAGTTAGCCTAGTGATAAATGTTCTGAAAAAGTTAACTGTGTCAATTATAAAAAAGAATAAAACCACAGAACTCTCAAGCTTCATCTAGAATCTGAAAATTGGTGATAGCAAATTCTCCTGCTTGTTGGTTGTCGAGATAGACTTGGGAAAACAGGTATACATGCGTGCGTGCATGCCTGATATATCTGCGTACGTATGATCTTATTCCTAAAGCTAAGTTAGGTTATCCAATTCTAAACCAGCCTCTGCTTTGTAACTTTGAAGTTTAACTTTGAAGTTTTAGACGGGATCCTACTTGAAGCCAGCCCATATTGGGTAAGTACATGGTCCCAAGTATACTGAAAACCAGTCTAATAGAACTTAACCTGCCCACTTTCATCCTGGAAAATTCTATGTGCAAAATTTTACAATCAACTGATCAAGAAATAAGAACACAATAAATAGGACGTTCCAGAAGCCAAAGTCATATATTGAATATTTGGCTGGTTGATACTTTCAACATCTTCTATACACTATAATACAAGTTTGTATGAACGACGTCTATAATTTTGTGCAAATTCTTCTTTCTATGTTATCCGTACCAACCGAATGGTCCAGATTTTATACCAGAAATCTTTTTTGTTTTTTCTACACAAGACTCGCATGGTGACACTTCAATTAGGCTATAAATTCTCTCCCCAGTGTTCCCTATTCCACAGGTGATACTGTTGAATGCATTCCAATCCACAAACTATAGTGTCCTCTCTTCAGTAGTTGCTCTCCCCTTCTCCATTGTCTGTGACTGCAAGTATCTCCTGCCATTTAGCATTTAGTTCTCCAGTTTCTCTTATTACTAATGCTAAACCTATCAGGCTCTGTTTCCTCCTTTGTAGGTTAACATTTACCCTTTCTTCTATCTGTTGATCACAGTGTAATTCTAGCCTGCCTGGTCAAAATGGTAGATATCTGTATCTGCCCGCCCGTAACACAGATTGCTTAGCAAAATGTCATGAATAAAGACACACTAAAAATCTTAGAAACAATAGAGAAAAAAGGAGGAGGCTTAATCATCATCTCATGATCATCTTCGCAAAGCATCAGTTCTCAGTGATTGTAGAATGGAAAAGAAGATCAGAGAGTTGCAATGTGGATAACTCTTTCATCTTTTATTTCATAATGTTCATTTTGATGGTAATAGATTTTTAAAGTTCCTTACAAGTTCATTTCATCATTTATATAAAACTTGTTTGAATAAGAGCCCCTCCATACTGAATAAAAATCTGCAAGCAGGTCCATAAATAGGCCTATCAAACAGGCATTAAAGGCATGGTGGGAGTAACTTCATAAGGGGCCGAATTAAATTTTTTAATGGAACACTCACCAAAAGTTTGGGTAGAAGATTAACACGAATATAATTAATCTGTTTATGAAAGCATGTGAAAGCAACCAGCAACACAGCAAGCAAATAATGTCATTATTGAATACGGAAAAGAGATGACAAATGCAAATTGTTTGAAATTTTTCTCTTTTTTTCTTTTCTTTTTTTTTTCTTCTGCTGTAGGTGTTAATCTGTGCACCTGTGTAAGGGTGGTGGGTGTTAAATGCCAAATACTTTCTGGAATTTTTTATTATTTGGGAATAATTCATAGAACTAGTCAGGCCAATAATTCATAACTATTTGGGAAAGTTTTCAGTAACATGGAAAAAATTGTAGTTCTGCTTTGAGGTGGAGATATTATTTATAAAAAAAGTAAAAACAAAAAGAACTTCCAGGCTGTATAATCTTTACACTGAGGTCCCAGAATGTGAAGCAGAATTTCCAAACGACCTACCTTTATCAATTTATATATCATCAGATCTATCATGGTGCTTAGTCAGGTTCCAAGACAGCTCTTTTCAACCCTTTCTTTGGTCCAAGAAGATTGGATTCCATACTCAAAACAATCAGATCATTAAGATCCATGCTGTCTTGCTTTGACCGAAGGACCAATGCTGAATATCTGACATAAGAAAAATCAAAATGCAGAACCACCACCCTTGGTCTTCCCAAGCATCACATCTTTTGCCTCATTAATTTTTGAAGCAAGGTAATGACTTCCCCCTGCATCTGGATGGTTAGCAACCATCACCTTTTTGTGCGCTTCTTTTACTTTCTCTGGTGTGGCATTTTCCCTGTTTCAAAATAACGGGGAGAAAAGAAACACTTTTTCAGATTGGTCAATGACAAAAAAAAAAAAGACACACTGCTCGGGGACAAAACAACAAGATTAAGCAAAAATAAACGGTCACCAGTTATAGAGTAAAAGACAGATGGACTAAGATTTGTTCTATTGTGATGTGCTCATATTTTACCACCTGCAAACCATGCTCAGAATATAATGAACAGACACCTAGAAAACAATCTTGATTTTTTTTTCCATACACATTTGTTCGTGCCATTTTGATTTTTTTTTTCATGCACGTTTGTTCATGACATTTTGAACACTTACTGATTCCTACTTCTTACACATTTGGCTGATGGAAGCATAACTTCAAACTTTCCAAGAAGAGATCAAATGCAATAGTAAATACTTTTTCAGAACACGTAAATCCCTTCTACGGTATTTACTCCACTTACTCCTGGACCGATGTAATCTACTCTATGAAAAAGTGGAATATCAATATGACCATCTCCAATATACCCTGCAAATTCCACGATGATGCTTCTAGCTTTTCAGTTTTCGAGCCCCCAAACTATCATCAGCACCGAGAGTTTATGTATAATCCATGCCTCACTAGAATATAATACTAACCCTACATCTGTTACCATCATTAAAAAAAATATTAATCTAGTCTCTTACCATCATTAAAAGAAAAATAATATTAAGTCTCTGAGTAAAAAAAAAAAGTTAACCACCAATTATTTTTTTTAGAAATCAAATCAATGCGGCATACTCCATCTCCACCTATCCTTCATATCATATTAGTATCCTACGTAAATTGACAAATCATTAGCACTTGCCATAGGCTGAACTTCTTGTAGAACAAATAGAAAGGTAATGAGGAAGCGCACATGTGCATACAAGAATGAGCCCGTACATATTTAAAAAATAATAGCCCTCAATGCAAGTGATTTGGCAGTCTAGTTAGTGAAGGAAAATGTAAAAATAATAAAAAGAAAACTTGTTTTAGCCACATAAATGTGTAACTGAAGTTTTAAACAACTTATGATGCAAATACAGAGCAGAAACAAATATGCACTTTTAAGAATTGTTTAAGGCTATGAAAAAAATCATTGAAGATACAGCTATATAACCAGTCTATGCATGCTGATACAAAATGATAATATAAATAATGCTATTTACTTATTCGGTTTCTCGTCAATAGTTACACATACCTAATTCCTAGAATGAGAGCAGCTTCCCTTTTAGTCATGGTAGGCTGGAAGCCACCTTCATAAAACTTGCGCATCCGGGGGACAACTGGCCGTGCCTTGTATGCCTGCCAAGCTTGGATTCCATATCTACCAGCAAGAGCAGCCGCAGCAACTGCTAGTCCTGCTAATAATGGTAGAACCTGCAAGCATATCCAACATTTATAATAAAACAAAACTAAACCTAGAATATTGGATGTAAACAATTACGCTCTTGAAGTAGGAAAATACAGCAATTCTATTCTAAAAAAATTCTTGCAATTTTTACAACCAAAATTGACGAAAGGCCTTTTTTGGCTGCGTGCATGGGTTATCCCTAGAATTAACTCAATGTTAAAAAGCTGACCCCAGTAAGAGGAAGGTAAGCAGTGGGGAGAGCACAAATTTCTACCATAATCCTGGCAAACAGGGATACCAGGAATCACCTATTGAAAAGGAATCTGTAGTTCATATTTTTTGGGGTATACTAAGATTTGGGGCTTCCCCAATTGCCTCAGTTTCTTCTTTCACAGCCATTACCCCCTTTCTGAGGATTATCCACCAGACAGCTTATGCAGGCACCAAGAGGCCCCAAGTTTGCAAAATTCTCAAGTTTTAAATGGATAACATCATTCCTCGAACCAAGAACAGGACAATTTAAGCACCCATCCACCCTCATTTATATTCAGTCTCCATTTCATTGTATATACTTGATTAAGAAGTATAACCTGTCTATCTAGGATCCTCCTTGATAGTTTTGCTTCACCATACATCCAAGTTATGCTATGTACTACAACTGTGAAGCTTCTTTAAATCCTTTTTACCACTTCCATCAAAGTCTCTCCAATCTCCACCTCTCTCCTCCTCTTAGATGATTACATCAAGGTACAAACTATTTTTCTTCAATCAGATGCATAATCATAAAATAAACCTTCAAAGTTGATTGACTCGCTATCTGTCGACCAGCATGACAGATCCACCTCAACATGGTTCCAATGACCATCAACATCTTCATCATCATGGCTTCATCTCTTAACCACCACCACTGCCTATCAAAATTGTATAATTGCTATCCTAATTGCAAAGTATTTGATAATCGGTAGTCATTCTAGAAATCTAAACAAAAGGCATGAATGTTATCACATCATCATATCACCACCATCAGCAGCAACCCCATGTCCACCACCATTATAGTCCCAACCCTCATCTCCATCCTTGTCATCATTATCAGCTTTGCAGGGATGCCGATACTAGCATGATTTGGCACTGCCCCAAAACCAAAGCTGTCCTTCAAACCATCCAAGGAATCATCTCCACCATTTTCTTGGCTAACCATTTATTTCGTTGGACATTTTTTTGAATGTGTGGCCTGAATCAAGGGGCTTATCCTTCAAACTGTTCAATCTCACCCACATTCTCATAATGATGTCTGAGCTATGATTGGAACAGCCACAAACTTATATTACCAGATCCTTTGCGCTTTCTGCTTGCATCAAACAATAACTCAATAAAAGATTCCAAAATTTAATAATAATAATAATAATTGGTGGAGGATTAATAATCACCAACTATATCTCTTGTGATGCTAAAATAAGACCCGCCCTCTCCTTCCACAGTTTATGCCAAACATACATTACTGAATAGTTATCCATATGGCTGCAACGAGCAACATGCCAATAGTTTGTTGAACCTATGTCACAAATTGCATCACATAATATCATCCTTGCGAATGAGATACAAGCAATTTGCTAGAAATGGCACCCGATAAATTTTTCTAAAAGCATTTTTGCGCTTCCTTGTTTGTCATCATGGTAACTGCACTACATCCTCTTTCTAATCTCAACAACCATCTCTTCTATTAACAAAAACAAGCTTCTCAGTTGAGCTATCTAAAGTATTAGCGGACCTTGGCATTGTATGCCTATGCCTCGACATATCAAAATGATGATTACGCACTTCATGTTTGGGCTTGTCCAGTCATCACAGAAAATGGTCTCACCCCAAAAGCTTCCACTTAAAAGGATGAAAGGAAGGACATTGTGCCTATTTCCTATACTTCCTTCTCATACCCATTCACAATCTCATTCTTCTCCCTGCCTTTCAAGGTGTGACAAATCGAAGCAATTTGATGTCTGACTCGGGCCTATATGACATGACCGATCGATAGAAATACTCCAAGAGTGGTTCGAATGTATATACAATGGATTTCGGGAAACATATACCCCATGCTTCCCAGCAGAAAACAACATACATCTATAATTCACTGCATACCTGCCCCTCGGAAATTAGGGGGTAAAAAAAAAGCCTTGGAATCATGAACTATCTGGGGGCACAAAAGATTTTGCACCTAAAGAGGCACATACTTTGCATCAAACCGAGACCAATTCTTCAACTGATCATTTCTTCAAGAAATATAAAATCGATAAACTATGGAATCATCTCCAACACTATGTTTCACAAAAAGAGAGAGAGAGAGATCATAGAAATCCAGATTCCTAAGAAGAAAAACAGTAAGTAACAGTGCTGTTTTTCTTTACAAAAACAAACAAGAAACAAAAGAGTGAAAACAACTCCTAAATCCTCATGGAACAGACACAAGCCCATAAATCACCAAAATCGTAGGGTGAACTCTCTTAAAATATGCCGAATTACCGAGAAAAAAAAGGAATAGTTTTGTTGAAAGATAGAAGATAGCAAAGACTTTGATCTAATTAGCGACTCATATGCCCTCAAACCCCTCTAAACTCCACAAGGAAGAACATAAACACATATCCAAGTCCCCCTTTAACTCTCCTGAAAAGAAATCAGGTTAAAAAAAAAAAAACTGACCATTTTTCGCGAGTTCCAGACAAGGTGATGATAAGCATCAGTGGGATCACTTAGACTGATCGAGGTTTTCTACCAGCGTCGCCTCTCGCCTCCATCCATCCCTCGCAACCTCGGTAGAAAAAAGAAGGAAAAATGTTCGACACCCAAGCCAAAGCTCTAGTTGTCATCGGTCCGAGCTGAAAGGCCCCCCCGGCTTCAGGTTTTTGACGGGCCCAAATTTAAAATGGCATAATGGATAATTTTACTTTGCAGCAAAAGTTTAATTTTGTTTACAGCTAGATCTCTTGAAAAAAATTTCTTTGCTATATAAAAATTTATTTTTTTTCAATAAATTTTCTTGCAATCAAACATATTGTAGTTGTACATGCTAGGCAATTGAAATATTTTTAAGACAACCTTTATGTGTACATAAAATTTATCAGATTCACAAAATCTGATTTAGTAATTTTATAGTCAATTGATTTTGTGTAACATAATAAATTCTTTGATTCCTTACGCCATCTGGCAGGAGAATAATTTATGTGTATGCAATGCTAGTTTTAGGCAATTATGATGTTAGTCGAATGATTTCTTTTTAATGATTTGTTAGTCAATGATTTCTTTTTTAATGATTTGTTGAGGAAAAAAATTATAGAAAAAAACCTTGTTATGCTAAAAACAACAATTGACATAAATTTTGAATATTATATTCAGGGATGGAAATCAAATTAGTTCTTAATTTTGCCACAGATTTTACTCAATAAACTAAAATTTTCTACTTTTTATGTTGCAAATGCTCTTATACTTTATATTATCCTCGTCGATCCTTAAAAAATATTTTCTTTTTTAAATTTTAATAACGAATAAAAAATGAGTAATTACAAAGCAACATATCATAATCATAAAAAAGCAAAATAATTTAACAGAAATGAAACTAATTATGCTATAGAAACTTTTATTCAAAAATTATGTCCTATAAATTATTAAGATATTTTAAACAAATACTTATCAGGAGATCAACAACCTATCTGCAAGTGCAGCCTGAGCAATCAACATAACCTAATCTAGTTGGCATGATTGTAAATAATGACTGCAATTTATGGTACACAACAACTATCCTCTAGTGATATCAAACGTTGGTAAGGAGAAATTTCGATATCAACAAATATACTCTAATTTTGTATTTTATTATCTTATATATTACCATGACCAATCCTGGAATTATGATTTTGTTGTATATCCATAGCGAGTTTTGGTCAGTTCTAATGTCTGTCCCTAGTTCCAGATTACAAAACTATGCAGTGCACAAGTAGTGGCAGGATTATTTAGGTTTCTATGTATCTTTGTTAATTTTGCTGACTTTCTTTTGTTAGATGTTTGAGAAACTTTAAATATGAAGTGAGATATTTACAATGTTACTAATTAAAATGATTTGTGATTGATTAAGATTCAGGCATTTAATATTTTAGTTTAATATTAAGATGTTTCATTTCTCTCTCGGAAATGGTTATTATAGTTTAATTTATGCTGTTTCCTCACCTCGTCCAGAAACTGGGATTACCTAGGCCTAAAGATCACTAACTCGTGCCTAAATGTCTTTTGAAAAAATTTCCACGCTATTGTTAGACTGACATTTTACAATATTTTCGTTGTAGAAATAAACTGCAAGTTATAATGCACTTGCAAAAACATGTTGGTGCTCAAGATTTTTAGTCGATTCTGGTTTGAAAGTAAGAATTAATTAATTATTATTGTTGGAAAAAATATACATGATTATATAAAGTTTTTGTTCTTTTTAAAGATTGCCACCATCTAATTTTGCATGTTACACCACGGTTTTGACCATGCAAGCTAAGAAATGCCGGCATAATTCTCCATGAGTTATCTATAGAATATTCTTAAGACTTATTTGATTCGCAGAAAGAATTTTTTCTAAATATTTTTTTTAAAAAAATAATTTTTAAAAATATGATATTTAAAAAAATAGTTTTGGCATGCTTGATTAATACATTCTAAAGTGACTTGTGTTTGGTTAAGCATTTATTTTTCTAAAAAAGTTGCATGAAATATTCATTATACTCTTAATAAAGGGAAACACATTATCTATGTATTTTTATGGCTTAAAGATATTTTGAAAAAAAAAATAAATTTTCAACTAGCGTGAAAACAGTTTTTCTATATTTTTATTGGTTTTTGTTTTCATGAAATATGAGAATACTTAAACAAAAAATATTATTTTTATTATTTTTTTACCAATTAAATGAATTTTTATTATTAAAAAAACTGTGCACATTATTACAGCACAGTCACTCAGCTTTTATTGATAAAAATAATATTTACAAAGGGAATAATATTTTATCCAAATATTTTGATAAGAATGATATGTCAGGTAAAAGAGGACTCAGCGCCCAAGGATCACGTGAGCTCCGACAATTCCTCACGTCGATGTGGCACCTAATTAATTATCCGTTCGATTTTTCACCAACGATCAGATGCGGCTTATTCCATGAACCGTCGGATTCGACGATCCAACGGCGAGGAAAGAAAACCTAGCGTGGTAATTGAAGTGCTTCAGATATCGGCTATAAGAACGCCGGCGAGCTAACTCCCAAAACCCTCTCCAGCTCTTTCGAGTACTGATTCTTGCCCTAATTGTCTCTTTTTGGGAGGGCCGAGTGGTTCGACACCGCCGTCACCTCCAAAAGGTGAGGTCTTTGGTTCTCTTGTTATCCGATCCTGTCTGTTTTCATGTCGAATCTTGTCGTAGAAGGAGAAAGATCGCTTTTTATAAGGCAATAAGTCTAGGATTTCTTGTAATTTATGCGCGATTTTCTGGCGCTTGTTTGAAAGACACATTTTCTTTATTAAGTTATATCGTGGAACGATTACCTAAAGTTGATTCATTTTGTGCATCCGATTTTTTTCATCAAGAAATTTGTTTCTGTTCTCTTTATCGAAAGGATTGTTGATTGCTATTCTGTATGCTTTTGACAGCATATTGACGTCAAGGATATTAATTTTTGGTCATTGGCGTGCTTTAATTTTCACATGCTTCTGTTTATTGGTGGTATATTAGTGTTTCTCCTATAGTTATTAGATCGTGCTTTGAATATGCTACTAGAAGAAATTATTCTTTTGCTTTTAAGTGAAAATTAGGGATCCAAGTGTCGTAGGGACCGGATTGTGAAGTTTGAACCCCTCTTTACTTACAAAAAGTTTTATTTCCAAAGCCAGAATTATCTTTTGGATTTGCTAATTTATGAATTTCCTCGCCAGTCTTACCTAATATTTGTGCATCATCTCTCGCTTGTCGGAATTTTGGCCTCCCCTTTCGGCTGCAAGGACATAAAAGAACTCCTGGCAGCCTTGTTCACGAGGCATATATTGAAGTTTGACAATAGGGAGTCATCATATCCTGAGTCCATTTTTGTTGTTCTCTCATGGATATCATTTTCCCGTACATCACAAAATAGGATCTTTTAGATTTTTCTTTTTTAGCTTGACATAATGAAGTTACAGTGCTAGTTGCGTCTTAACTATTTAAGAGCTATTCTTACGTCAATATCTCTGGTGATCGAATTTTGCTGCTTTCTACATTTCAATTTAACTTTCACCAGTGGGAGGTCGTCCTAAAATTTTGCTAATAATATATGCTAAGCACATACTTCACGACTCAGTCGAAAGAGTGGTTCTTGAAGCCAAGACTCACATGGTTTATTGAATTTGTCTATTGAAAATATTTAAAGAAAAACCATTTCTTTAATATCTAACCTCAATTAGTTATGACTAATTTTTTTGCATTCTAGCAGCTAAGAAATGAGATATAATATTCATCTTGTTTAACTTTGTTATTGATTTCGTTGGTTAATGTCTTGATTTTTCCATATGTTATATGCGCATGAAATCACTATCGTGGATTTATTAATTCCTGACTCCCCTTGCATCTGATCCATTCAATAATGATTATTCTATTAATTGTGTATAAGCAGGTTTATTATGTGAGTTTTGTTTTTGCTGTGACTATTAAGAATTATAACCATGCTAATTTATGAATTTCCTTGCCAGTCTTACCTAATATTTGTGCATTGTCTCTCCCTTGTCGGAATTTTGGCCTCCCCTTTCGGCTGCAAGGACATAAAAGAAATCCTGGCAACCTTGTTCACGAGGCATATATTGAAGTTTGACAATAGGGAGTCATCATATCCTGAGTTCATTTTTTGTTGCTAGCTCATGGATATCATATTCTCATACATCACAAAATAGTATCTTTTAGAATTTTCTGTTTTTAGCTTGACTTATTGAAGTTACAGTGCTAGTTGCGTCTTAGCTATTTAAGAGCTATTCCTACGTCAATATCTCTTGTGATTGAATTTTGCTGCTTTCTACATTTCAATTTAACTTTCAACAGTGTGAGGTCGTCCTAAAAGTTCTAAACACATACTCCATGACTCAGTTCGAAGAGTGGTTCTTGAAGCCAAGACTAACATGGTTTATTGAATTTGTTTATTGAAAATATTTAAACAGAAACCATTTCTTTAATATTGATCCTCAATTAGTTCTGGGTAAATTTTTCGCATTCTAGGAGCTAAAACATGAGATAGAAGATTGATCTTGTTTAACTTTGTTGTTATTGATTTCATTGGTTAATGTCTTGATTTTTCCATATGTTATATGTGCATGAAATCACTATCATGAATTTATTAATTCTTGACTCCCCTTGCATCTCATCCATTCCATAATGGCAAGTCTATTAATTGTGTATAAGCAGTTTTATTATGTGAGTTTTTTTTTGCAGTGACTTAAGAATTGTAACCATGTTTTGAATACTTTAGACATTATATTTTTAGTGTGATTTTTGAACTTAATCATCTCTAGCATATGCAGCGGGCAACCATCAAAAGTCAGCGGGTGGCAAGTCTATTAATTGTGTATAAGCAGTTTTATTATGTGAGTTTTTTTTGCAGTGACTTAAGAATTGTAACCATGTTTTGAATACTTTAGACATTATATTTTTAGTGTGATTTTTGAACTTAATCATCTCTAGCAATGCAGCGGGCAACCATCAAAAGTCAGCGGGTGGTAGTTAGTTTTCCGTAGCAAACAGTTGTATGACCTGAGGAACCGAACCCACTCATTATATCGGCAAAACAGTCTTTAAGCTTCCAAGTTTCATCACTACAAATGATGATTCCTTGATTACTAAGGAGTTAACTTAATGTTTTATCATGTACTCTTTTTTATTTTTATTTTGTCATCCCTTGTATGTGCTACTGGACAAAATTTCCTTTTGTCTCTGTTATTTAGTGGGTAAATGTTCCATAGGACAGAAAAATTCGAACTTTGAGCCTCTCTCAACTTTTAATTAACTTCATTTTTCAAAGCCCAGAGTGTGTTTTGGAGGAATTAGGTCTTTTACCAGTTTATGAATTTCTATGTCTGTTTTTCCATAGTATATACACCATTGTTTCTTACGCATCTTATTTGTTGCATATTATTCAAGTGGGTTTTGCCTCTTCTTTCGGCTGCAAGAAAATCTTAATCATATCTTGATGGCTTTGTTCTGGAGGCGTATATGAAATTTCAGAAACAGGGAGTTATCATTATCTTGAGTTATTTTTTCATTAGCTCTTGGATCCCCTATTCCTGTACCTATATTAAACGATGGTAATTTTTTTTGTCAGCCATATTAGGCGATGGTATATTTTACTTTTATATCTTATGTTTTAATTGGTCCAGCTACACATGGCTAGTCGGTTGAGGTAGTTGGCCAGCTATTTTTTGTTTTATAAACTATGACAACAATATCTGAGTTTTTTATTCAAATCAACTGTACTATTTCATATCAGTTTGTTTTAGTTTTGCTCCGTCTTTGCAAGATTAAAATGCAGTTTATTTTAGTTTTCATGATTGCTGAGATGTATGGACTGCAATATGTGACTGAATTTGGTATCTGCTTTACCATCTTCTCATGTTTTCCTACTTTCCTGATTCATTTGTTTTATGAATGCTTACAGCAAGCATGGGTAAGGAGAAGGTCCATATCAACATTGTCGTCATTGGTCATGTTGACTCTGGCAAGTCGACCACCACCGGGCATCTCATTTACAAGCTTGGTGGAATTGATAAGCGTGTGATTGAGAGATTTGAAAAGGAGGCCGCGGAAATGAACAAGAGGTCTTTCAAGTATGCATGGGTTTTGGACAAGCTGAAGGCTGAGCGCGAGCGTGGTATCACCATTGATATTGCTTTGTGGAAGTTTGAGACCACCAAGTACTACTGCACAGTCATTGATGCTCCTGGTCACCGTGACTTCATTAAGAACATGATCACAGGAACCTCCCAGGCTGATTGTGCTGTCCTTATTATTGACTCCACTACTGGTGGTTTTGAGGCTGGTATCTCAAAGGATGGGCAGACCCGTGAGCATGCTTTGCTTGCCTTTACCCTTGGTGTGAAGCAGATGATTTGCTGTTGCAACAAGGTAAGAAGTTCGAAGCCAAATAGTCATTCCTTCTCCCAAATACTTTTTGAAAATGGTATTTATTCTTGATCTTATCATGAATGCTCTTTGCTACTCTCTGTCTCTGTCTCTCTTTCTCTCTATATGTGTGTGTGTGTGTGTGTGTTTTGGGGGGGGGGGTTATGATGTTCAGTTCATTTTTTTCATTTTTCAGATTTTTTGGGTATGCCAATGTTAGCTTATCATAATTTTTGGTTTGTTTGGCTTGATGGTTCCCTGCTTAGTTACATTGTTTTCTGTTCTCAATTTCTCATGACATTTTCCTTAACGGGTTATTTCCTTTTTTTCTGACCAATGTCCAATTATCTAATTTTGTAGTTGGTCTGAATTTGCAGCTTTTCAAAGAGCAAGCTTTCTGCAACCTTTTAGCATCCTTTCTTTCCCTGCATGTGTATGTGCATGGATGCTTAACTTTTTCAAATTCCAAACAAGCTTCCAGAGCCCCACTTTTTTTGGGAAAAGTTGTCCTTCAAGTGTTTCAAATGGCTCTGCCTACATTATAACCTATATACAGTTAAGAGTCATTCTGAAACATGTGATTCTCCTGGTTATTAATTGCTCTAATATGGTTGCTTTTTTATCTTTGTTTTGTTGGAATTGTGGTAGATGGATGCGACTACACCAAAATACTCCAAGGCAAGGTATGATGAAATTGTTAAAGAAGTGTCCTCCTACCTGAAGAAGGTAGGTTACAATCCTGAGAAGATTCCTTTTGTTCCCATCTCCGGTTTTGAAGGTGACAACATGATCGAGAGGTCCACAAACTTAGATTGGTACAAGGGCCCAACTCTTCTTGAGGCCCTTGACATGATCCAGGAGCCCAAGAGGCCCTCTGACAAGCCACTTCGACTCCCGCTTCAGGATGTCTACAAGATTGGTGGCATTGGTACCGTCCCTGTTGGACGTGTTGAGACTGGTACCCTCAAGCCTGGTATGGTTGTCACCTTCGGGCCGAGTGGGCTGACTACTGAAGTGAAATCTGTTGAGATGCACCATGAAGCCTTGCAAGAAGCACTTCCTGGGGACAATGTAGGATTTAATGTTAAGAATGTTGCCGTCAAAGATCTCAAGCGTGGTTATGTTGCCTCCAACTCGAAGGATGATCCTGCAAAGGAGGCCGCCAGCTTCACTTCTCAGGTTATCATCATGAATCACCCTGGTCAGATTGGTAATGGTTATGCCCCTGTGCTTGATTGCCACACCTCTCACATTGCTGTCAAATTCTCCGAGATCCTCACCAAGATTGACAGGCGATCTGGCAAGGAGCTTGAGAAGGAGCCCAAGTTCCTTAAGAATGGTGATGCTGGATTTGTGAAGATGATTCCCACTAAGCCTATGGTGGTTGAGACTTTCTCTGCGTACCCCCCTCTTGGTCGTTTTGCTGTGAGAGACATGAGACAGACCGTGGCTGTGGGAGTTATCAAGAGCGTTGAGAAGAAGGATCCTAGTGGTGCCAAGGTCACCAAGTCTGCTGCGAAGAAGAAGTAAAGCTTGAGGCCACGAGATATGGGCTGCAACAGCCATAATAGAGCTCGTCTTTTGAGTCATGCGGTGGTGATGTTGACCGCAGGTCGGAGTTAGGTTTTTGTGTTAGAGTTCCTTTTGTTTTTTTCAGGTTAGATACATCTTAATATGGTTGAAATTTTGATTCCATTTTATGATTTTTGGGATTTGAGGTATGTCATTTACAGCTATATACTATGCATATTTGGTTTTATTGGAGACTTCAAACTGTTGTGGAAGAATTTATATTCTCTGGCTACTTGTTTATACTTCCAGGTAGGTCGATGCTATCACCATGTCCAATTTTTTGCCGGTGATTTACCATAAATTTGCACCTATTGGCTTTGGCAACTTTTCAGGTTTCAATATTCTTGTTGGTTGTGTTTTGGAATACCTCTGAATTTGTGTGGAGCATACCGTCATGAAAGATGCCATTCTCGAAGTTGATTGGCATCACTTTTTTTTCTCAGAATTTCAAAGATTGGAGTGTTTATGCGTGTGATGGATCGTAAGCTGATAAATTGCTATTAGTACTTGATGGGATCCCAAGTGTATTGCTTGCTTTCAGCATCATCTATCATGCAACCACATAGGACTTATAAAGCTTCAAGCATTTCCTAAGGAAAGAAGCTGTTCATAAATAGCTCAGTTTCGGCTTATAGCAGGCTTAAATTTGAACATACCCCTCAGTCTTGAACAGCTTGATCCGGATCACAGATTATTTTGATAATTAGGTACCTAAAGTTCTGTCAGCCGGTTCTTCATCAATTGCTGGACCTTCTTGTATGGCATCTGGAAAATAGATTTTTTTTTCCCTTTTTTCTATTCTACTCTCTTTGAAGTTGGAATGAAAACACAGTTTCAAGCATTGGTCTTCCATAACTAAAAAAAGTACATATCTTAATCATTTTTCTTAAAAAAAAAATAAAGTTTTGATTTAAGGTTTTGTGTACGTAGAAACAGACAAAAATATGATGCAGTGGTGTCCATGACCATTGCAATTGTAACACATTGATGACTTCATTATCTTCATGCTCTTGATGTATTTCCGAAGTGTATTCGATAATATTCTTTGAGCATATCGTAATCAAAAGAAAGTTGGGTCCCATTTCTCCTCGGCCCTTTTATCTCATGGCAAAATCTGTGAAAATATCTGGACAATAACGTGGAAACAGAATTATGCGTTTTCTTAAGATTTTTTAAGAATTCTGGTGCTAGATCGAGGATGAAATTGTCAAAACGGTAATGTGCACTTACGGCTATCAGAGAAGGTAATTACAGAATATTGCCTAATTTAAATCTCAATTTTCAAATCGATTTCATGTTTGAGAGAATAGAAACAATTGTATAACGCCCCATCCCTAAACCTAGAATCAGCAACTACTCGCCCGAAGAAAATTTGCAGAACCCCACAAAGGAGAACCCATTCGAACCCGTCCAAATACTAGGCCTCCAAGAACTTAAATCTAAATTTCCAAATCGATTTCATGTTTGAGAGAATAGAAACAATTGCATAACGCTCCATCCCGAAAACTAGAATCAACAACTACTCACCCGAAGAAAATTTGCAGAACCCCACGGTGAACCCATGCGAGCCCGTCCAAATACTAGGCTTCCAAGAACTCGGACCAGGGGTTTCGGTCATGGCGGCGATGCCTCTTCAGCCGCCGCCGGCGCGGCCGAAGACGTCGACGCTTCATCCACCGCCGACGGCAGACCGCTCCCGTCCTTCCCGGCCCCATCGTCTGCTCCACCTCCGCCGCGTGATGCTACGGCGGCGTCGAGTGCGTCGTCGCTGCCGTCGTCCTCCGCGCTCCGGTCCTCGCGGCGCTTCCTCGGGGGCGGCCCGCCGCCTGATCCGGAGAAGATCCAGGTGAAGTCGCAGCAGCCGGCCTCCAAGAAGACGATGATGGCGGCTGCTGCGAGAAAGATGAGGAGCCAGGGTAGCGTGGAGACGGCGGCGCCGGCGATGGCGAAGACCCTGACCTCGGTGGCGCCACTGGTGTCGGCGGTGGCGAGGCGGATGAGGAAGAGGCCGACGAGGGTGATCCAGGAGGAGTGGATCAGGACTTTCTTCGGCCGGAGGCAGGGTCTCGGCAGGCAAGACCTCGAGCGGGATCTCGGCCAGAGCCGTCGCTGGGGGCGGTGGACGGAGAGCGGCAGAGGGGTCGCGTCGTGCTCGTCGGCCGGCGTGGTCGGTGGCGCCTGTGGGGAAGCCATGGCGATGCGGTTGTGCTGAAGAACGATAGAGCTATAGAGGAGGTGAGCGAGTAATGTCGGGGGAGGTTTGTTGAGGTTTTAAAATCGGATGGGTCCGAACTGGGAGGGAAAAAGAGTTTATGAAAAATTGCAGCTTATTGGAGCATACCAGGTTTGACTACAGTGCGAGCAGAGCTACGGCAGCCTAAGAGAATATTTTGTACGTGAGATAGCTGGAGGGCTGTCAGCTTATTTCTCGAAGATGACACTTCCATGGTAATTGATTAGATCCGGAAAGCGGACAGATACGGAAATGACCATTCATTGGTTCGGGATATCCACAGATTTGTGCAGGAGTTGACCTCCTGGTAGATAGTTCATTTATATCGAGAGGCGAACAGTGCAGCATACTGGTTCGCTTCTTATATTGCTCGGCATTCTGAAAAGGTTAGAGTCTAGCATCATACTATCCCTAAGAAGATTAGTTCTTCTTCTTGGATGGTCATGTATGATCGAGAAATATCCATCATGAAATTAGGCTCATGACTTGGCCTGATGAAAAGTTGAAAAAGATAGAATTGGAGAAAAGAAGATATTAAGGACCATTGACCTACTAATTAAGGCGCCGTTGGCAAACATTCCACACTACTCTATGTGGCTTGCTAAATTTTAAAAATTAAAGCGACAGAATAGAGGATGGCTTGTTAAGGGCTTCATATGAGAGAGCCTTAGCCCATGTAGAGTACCAGCCATACTCCCAAGAAGGATAGATCTTGGAGGGTTTGCATTGATAATCCATCAATCAATGAAATAAATGTCACCAATTCCTTGCTAACAACCAACTAATCATTATTTTGCTCAGAAGCTAATATTTGGCCTTCTCTGATGGTGTTACTCTATTCTTTTATTATCGCCCAACATTACTCTATCTTTTTATTAAACATATCGCCCAACATAATATGTATAAACTGTTTGATAAACTAGCCAAATCAAGTTGTATGGTTATATTGGTTAAACGGATCTTAAACCGGTTAAATGAGTTTTAAAAAGTTAAAATTAGCCGGGTCATGATCGATGGATCAAAATGGGTTAGACGGGGCAGAACTACCTAACTCATTTAATAAGTGGGTTACGTTGGATCAACCTATTTATGATCCATATCTATTTGTGTAAAATAAAAATGTACTTAAAGCATCGGGTTATACAATTTTTCATGGAATAATTAAAAAAGCCCATAATCCCTTGTCAAGTGTGGCATGGATGTTGTTGTCATGCTATCATCCTTATTTCCTTATCCTTAATAAAGGAGTTGGCCCAGGTTGAAGTAGAAGGCAATAATAAAAGACTAGATTAATTTGATTGAAGAGCACATCTATATTTTCCCCAAAATATTTCTAAAATATTTTATATCCAGTTTTTCAAGTTCATAAGGAGAAAGAAATAAATGAGATACATTGAATTTTCTTTTCTGATATTTAGTAGTCGGATTTTTATTTTTTTATTTTTAAATGAGATAAAACTCGGGATCAAAATTTTCTCTATTTAAAGATTTTTTGTGTCCAATAATTAGCAATTTCAAGAAAAAAAGTATAGGAAGTTTAGCCGAGATAAAAGTTATTCTAACCAGGTGTGGAAAAAGCTGCCTTTCACCGGTTTTCTCTTCATTTTTTAACAACTGCCCATCAAAGAAAACTTCTTGATCTTTCTTTCTTTTTGACTCACTTTCTCGGCAACCAAAGGTGCCTTGATTCTGAAAGCAGAAAAGCCCCCTCGTAGATGATTTAGGTAACACGAAAGTTATCCAACCAAACGAACAAAAATTTTCTCCACCAACTTTCTTCTTGTTTTTTCTAAACAAGAACCAATCAATAAAAAAAGTTTTGATTTTTAATTCTATTTTACTAGAGAAAAAGATATATTTTTTTTATTTTTTTGGGATAACCAAACGGAGCCTAAATACAAGACTCTGCTCGTCAAATGATGCCAAATTTCTAAAGACTGCGATTTAGAATGATGTCAGGGACCTTATGAGGGTACAGTCAGAGAGCACTTTCTTTTGGCCTATTATTATTATTATTATTTTGAAGGGTCGATTGATCACCTTTAAAAAAGAATAAATAATACAATGTACCAATAAAAGTGGAGAGAGAGGGAGGGGATAATACAGAGAGCGTGGATGATAAATTCCATCTCATTGGTACAGAAAACAAGCAAGTTGCCGACCAAGGTCAAGCCATCATGGGGTTGTCTTAAAACCGGAAGGAAAAAAGGGCAGTGGAATAAAAAAGAGAGGAACCTATTACAAATATATCAGAAAAATAAGGGCTCATTTGGCGTTACCGTAGCGGACTCGTACATAATGTGAAAAGACAAAAATACTCTTGGATATTATTGATGCCTAACCTGTCGATCTTGGCCCCTTTTTCCCAACCCATCATCTTCTTTATGTAGGGGTGCAATGACTTATTATAATTTGGTTGTGCACTATGGGGGTATACAATATTGGATTGACAATGTAGACAAAGAATGTTATTTGTACTTAGAAATGGTGGTTGATTTTTATGCACTGATTGGTAAGAGAGATGTGAATCTTACTATCTCATGTGGTAGTACTAGTGGGTATTTGATTAAGAATGATAATGATGTGATCCATATGTTTAACACACATAAAGGAGTTAATGAGATTCATTTGTTTGTTAAAGATAATGTTGATAATCCAATTCCTTCTGTAGTTATTCCTTCTGGATGGGATGTAGGTGAAGTTGAAGTTAAAGGTCGGGCTGGAGGGGGTGTCGAAGGAGAAGTTGGAGGTAGATGTGAGAAAGAAAAAAGAGTGCATCAGTAGATATTGGTATGGAAGATGATGTGCTTGAATTGTTATATGATTTTTCTGACTCAGATGATGGTGACTGGATGATGGAGGAAGATTCAGATAATGTGGATGGGAATGACTAAACTGATGAGGGTGATGAAGAGAGATCTAAGGATGATGTCAGTGATGATCAATTGGGTAATGTGAACTCTGGTGAGTCAATTGATCTAGTGAAGAGTAAGGAAAAGTCCAGTTATAGGGTGAGGAGAAGAAAGTTCTCCTCATTGCAAACCATTTAAGGTTGTAGAGGTGGGGCAAATTGTGTTTCAGGAAGGGCAACTATTTGTGGATGTGAATGAGTTCAGGAATGCATTAAGAGTAATATTATGCTGTCCAGGGTGGCTATGAACTTAAGAGGGATAGGAATGAATCTAAGAGAGTGATTGCCCACTGCTTAGGTCAGGGATGTAATTAGAGAATTCGTACATCCATTACTCCTGACAGTAGAACATTCATGCTAAAAATCTTACGGGGGCAGCATACATGTGTAAGGCCTATAAAAAATAATAATGCAAACTCCAAATGGATAGCTAGTGTATTAGAGCATCATTTAAAGGCGAAATCCACATATGAGTTATGAGCTAATGTACCAACTTTTGGCTGAAAAGTATAGTATTGAGTCTCACATGATGTAGCTATATAGAGCAAAAGAAAAGCTCTAGAAGGGGTTTAGGGGAAGCATAGTGAGTCCTATTCCAAGCTGCCTAGATATGAATTATTTAGGATAAAGAATCCCAGTACATTGGTCAAAATTGAGTTACATAAGAGGCATGTGTACTCTAAAAAGCCCCTAATGTTTAAAAGGATCTTTGTATGTTTTGAGGCAATGAAGAAGGGCTATTTAGAGGGTTACAGACCTTTTTTAGAATTGGATAGGTGTCATTTGAAGGGGCCCTTTGTTGGTGTACTGTTTTGTGTAGTTTTCATTGATGAAAATAGGTGACTATTTCCTATGGCTTATGGTGTGGTAGAGATTGTAAGGATAACTGAAGGTTATTTTTGGAGTATCTATATGTTTGCTTTGGTGGGGACACAGTAGAGAGGCTATGAATTATAACGTTTGATAAGCAAAAGGTACGTAGTTCTTTCATATTCTGTGCTTTTATATGCTTACAAGTTATTTAATTTCCATTATGTGTATAGTTAACTCATACTGCCTAATCAATGTGTAGGGTTTAGTATAGGCAGTTTATGAGATATTCCCAAATGCCAGTCATAGATTCTGTGCTAGGCATATGTATAGCAATTTCAGATCAATTTTCCTAGTTTATTACTAAGGTTTGACTTTTGGAATGCTGTGAAAGCATATGATCAGATTTTGTTTGAAGATGCCATGAAAAGAATGAAGGAGCATGATTCCGAGGCTTATCAACACGTGACAAAAATACCTCCATCAATGTGGGCAAGGCTTGTTTTTTGTCTAGAAGCTCGAAGCGGCCATATCATGAATAATAAGTGTCTTTTAATCAATGGATAGGAAAGTTTAGAAGCAAGCCCATTCTTGGCTTGCTTAAGAATATGAGGATGAAGTTGATGAGTAGACTACAAAAGAGGTATGCAGAGGGATGTACTTGGGAGGACAAACTTACTTTTTTTGCTAGATCTAGGTTGGATAAACCTATACAAGCCTCAAGGGTCTGTAAGTTAATACCACGAAACAAGCAAGAATTCCAAGTGCTGGAAGGAAGTAGAAAATTTATTGTTGATTTGAGTAAAAGAAGTTATACTTGTGTTGAGTGGGAGATCACTGGATTACCTTATAAACATGCTGTGGTATGTGTTGGTTATACAAAAAGAAATTTGGAAGAATTTTGTGATGAATGTTACATAGTAGAAAAATACTTGAAAGCATACAACTATGTGATTCATCCATGACCTGATACAAACCTCTATCTAAGAAAAGATGATGAGAATTTACAACCTTCACCTCTCAAAAGAATGCTTGGAAGGCTAAGAAAAAAGGAGAAAAGATGAAGGTGAACCTGTAGAGAGGAAAAAGTCAACCACTGTGAGGTGCGATAGTTGCAAGAATTTTGGCCATAATAAGAGGACCTGCTAGCATGCCCCTATGGCAAAATAGGTACATATTGTCAAGATTTTTAACTTCATTAGATCATATTACTTACGCCATTTTCTTGTGATTTTTACAGAAAAAAACACAAGAACACTTCTCAAACCAAGCCAATATATTTCAATAGTTTCAAGTATGTGTTGAAACACCTAAAATTGGATCTGCCTTAAGAGAAAGGGGTGAATCTGTTAGAAGAGGGAGACCTCGAGGAGGTGGTAGAGGGAGCGGTGGCTTTGGTTCAAGGGGGAGTGGCATTTAGAACACAAGAGGGAGTGATGACTCTGGTTAAAGTGGGCTATTTGGGCTATTTGGATTTTTTTTTTTTATCTTTTCGGATGTAAAAGTTGGCTACTGCTTTTGATGCTATGTGGTTTGTATATTATGTCTGTGGTTTGTTTTCTATATTTATGAATGCAAAGGATGGTTACTACCTCGCTTTAAGTACTCTAGTATTCTGTTTTTTTTGGAATATGTTACTTTGTTAATTAACGCATACTTTTTGACCAATGGCCAAGGCATGCCTTTGTTACTTTGTTAATCTGGTTAAAGTGCTCTGCTTTACATATCATTGTTGTTTCTTATTTTCAAGTATACCATTGTTGAAAAAGCTTGAAAAAATAGGTGTATTTTCATGTGCGTATTTTTTATATTGGGAGTTAAGATAGAGTGCAACATTTGCCTAAGCACCATCTTAAACAATGGTGTATTTTTATGTTGTCCTATTAGTAGGTGTATTTTCATGGAATTAATGGTTTGTGTTGGGGGAAAAACCCCAAGTCATACCGTCACGGAGGCGCTCGGCCAAAGGGCGCCGGCCAGAAAGGCGCTCGACCGAAGAGTGCCGATCAGCAGGGTGCTCGGCTAGAGAGCACCGACCAGAGAGAGCGCCAAGAAGAGGCGCCCAACCAAAATGACCAAGTAGGGATGCTCGGCCAGAAAGGCGCTCGACCGAAGAGTGCCGATCAGCAGGGTGCCCGGCTAAAGAACGCCGACCAGAGAAAGCGCTTGCCTAAAGAGCGCCGACCAAGAAACCAAAGAGCGCAAGACGCTCGCCCAAAGGGCGCCGAGCAGAAGTACTATGAAGCAACCCCGCCACAGGGCGCCCCATTGGGCGACCAGCTCGGCTCGGCACCCCTGCCGAGCCGATTGCCTTGGACCAAATGTTCAACTTCCGCCTAACCCTCTAAGCCTGAGGGACCTGACAACTCCACTACAACCTGCCGCTATCTCCAAGCCATCAAGGCATAAGATCTCCGCAGGTATTCGGCACGACCTGCCATTAATGCATGAGACCCCCTCGAGTCTCTGATGCACGCAGTCATTTAATGAACACGGCTCAAGGCGATCTCCGGATCACCGAACCATCAAAGCGTATGGCTCTCCCTGACCGCCGGTTCACTCGGTAATAAATGCACTTACCATCCACGGACCCCAGACCTACCACGGCCGGCGGTTCAACCACCCCAACAGGTCCGATCGACCGTGACAACTCCCTGGTTCCGGTCTGATTCGGCCTTATTTTCCACCACGCCATTAATGGGCCAAATCGTGCCCAATTATTACAAAACAGGACAAACCTCCTGTCACCTTCCAGGTAACAAAAATCCTCCTATAAAAGAAAACCTGGGGGGAAAAGGGAGGGGGAGGAAAAACCCAAAGCCCGAGAGAACCCTCCTAGACCGGGTGGAAAGAAGTGAACAACACAGACAATGGAGGAAACTGATCCTCTGGAACTTATCCAAATATCCTCTCTGTCTTCTACACATACTCTCTTCCTTGCTCTCTCCACAGATATGCCCCCTCTGACTTAAGCATCGGAGGGCCGGCGCCGGGGAGCCCGACCACCGGTTTTCTTGCAGGACTTACGCCCCTCAGGAGGACGCCACCTGTCGGCACGCCATCGACCACCGCTCCTGCGGCGGAGCTCCACCCTACAGGAGAACGCCAGTAGCCGGCGCACAGTCATCCACCGTTCTTGCGGCGGAGCCCCTCCTTCCCCGGCTTCGCGGCGGCCCCCGGGTCTAATTTCCAGCAACAGTTGGCGCTAGAGGAAGGGACCGAGTTCGCTGCCATGAAGCTAAGAAGCAAAGGGGCTTCCAACCCCTCTCGACGTCTTCCACCCAGTCCTGAGCATTCCGTCCGGAACTCACCACCTCCGGCCGAGTCAACCCCTCAGGTTCGGCCGGAGCAGTTTGATGCCCTGGTGCAACAAGTGCAAGCCTTGACTACCGCTGTCCAAAGCTTGCAACCCAGGGGCATCCCAACGGCACCGCCTCCTCCGGCTCCAGCTCAACCGGAGCCTCCTACAAGCGGACTTCCCCTTCGAGGTCAGGACTCCCAAGTCCAGGCCTCCCTCTGGAGAGAGCACCCAGCGAGAGGCTACGGAGACTGGCCACAGCCTTCAGAAGCTGAGTCGGTTCCAGGGCAACCTGCGCTCGAACGAACCGCTGCAGCGATCCTCCAGAATGATGAACTCGACAAGAAGGTCGAGAAGCTGGAGCGCCAAATCCAGGCACTCCATGGCAGAAAATCGGGGCGTGATGACGACTTTGAGTTTACTACGAAGTCGCCCTTCTCTCCGGAGATTGAAGATGAACCGGTTCCGCTACGGTTCAAGATGCCCCAGGTGGAGCCCTACAACGGCAAGGCTGATCCCCTTGACCACCTGAAGAGTTACCGGGTCTTAATGGCCCTACAAGGAGCCTCGGAGGCCATGATGTGCAAAGCTTTTCCGGCGACACTCCGAGGACCAGCCCGGCTTTGGTTTACCGGGCTGAAGCCGAGTACTGTCTCTTCCTTTGAGCAGCTCGGCAGACAATTTGCTGGCAACTTTGCTGCCAGCCAACCCCAGCGGCGGACATCCGACTCCCTCCTAGACATTAAACAAAAGGAGGGAGAATCCTTCAAAGAGTACTTGGACCGATTCACCGCCGCAACATGGGAGGTCCGGGAGCTTGACCAGTCCATCGCAATGTCAGCACTAAAGACTGGAGCCCGGTCCTACAGATTCCTCTTCTCGATCGAGAAGAATTTTCCTGCGGACCTCACCGAAATGTTCGCTCGGGCGCGGAAGTATACCAAGGCAGAAGAGGCCGTGGCAGTTAGGCGGGGTGGGACCGAGCAGAACCCCAAGAAAAGACGCCGCGAGGAGCACGGCCGGCCCAGAAGCCCGTCTCCGTGACGAGCTAAGAATCCGCCTCGCCCGAAGAGTCCACCCCGGTTGAGAGGACCGCCACAGCAGAGGTCACCACTCCGCCCGAGGTTCCCACTGCAGGCCCGTGCACCCGAAGGGAGGTATGAAAAGTATACTCCCCTCAATGCTCCTCGGGCTGAAATCCTCATGGAGATTGAGAGTCGGGATTGCATCCGGCTCCCACCTCCGAAGCTAGACACCAGAATCCGGCGTGATGTCCGGAAGTATTGCCGTTTTCACCGGGATCACGGCCATGATACCGAGGATTGTTATCAGCTCCGAAATGAGATTGAAGCACTCATTCGCCGAGGGGTGCTCGATCGGTTTGTGCAAGGCCGGCGAGAAGGGAAGAAGCCAGCCGAAGGAGCAGCACAGCCTGAAGGTTCAAATGCCAACAGGCCCATCGCCGGCGTCATCAACACTATCCGAGGCGGGACCTCGGCTGCGGAAGCCTCAGGGGAAGAAGCCTCCTCGAAGCGCCCGCGCACCTCTGAAGCCATCTCCTTCTCAGATGATGATCTAGAGGGAGTCGAAACTCCCCATGACGATGCCGTGGTCATCTCCATGATCATAAATAAATTTGATGTAAAACGCATCCTGGTTGATAATGGAAGCTCGGCAAATGTTTTGTATTTTGGTGCTTATTGTAAAATGGGGATGACAAAAGAACAGCTACGGAGGATGAATGCTCCGCTAGTTGGATTCACTGGGGATTCAGTCCCAGTAGAGGGCGAGATCGACCTTCTGGTCACAGCCGGGCTCGCCCCTCGTGAAAGTACCGTGGGTATGAGCTTCCTTGTAATACGCCTGCCCTCGGTTTACAACGCCATCCTCGGAAGGCCAGGACTCAACGCCCTCCGAGCAGCGGTCTCAACTCACCACCTGCTGATGCGATTCCCCACCAGCCAGGGAGTCGGTGAAGTCCGAGGGGACCAAATGGTGGCAAGGCGATGCTACCTAGCAACCCACGAGGCAAGACGACCAGCCGAGGTGCCTGCCCCAACGACTGACCAGCCCTCAACTGAAGTTATGGAGGCACGGGTCAACCCCCAGAAAGAGCGGGTAGAGCCTGGTGAGTTGTTAATTCAAGTTCCCTTACGAGAGAACTTTTCCGAGCTAACCGTGCAGGTCGGCTCTGGCCTTGGCGAACACGAGAGGAGTCGCCTCGTCAACTTCCTACGGGACAATATGGATGTCTTCGCATGGTCGCCTGCAGACATGCCGGGGATAGACCCGGAGGTCATGGTCCACCGGCTTCAGGTGAAGCCGACCTGCAAGCTCGTGCGACAAAAGAAGCGAGGCGCCGCCCCTGAACGACAACGAGCAGCGGCCGAGGAGGTCGGCAAGCTCCTTGAAGCCGGCTTCATCCGGGAGATATCCTACCCGGAATGGCTCGCCAATGTGGTCCTCGTCAAAAAAGCTAGCGGAAAGTGGCGTATGTGCGTGGACTACACCGACCTGAATAAAGCCTGCCCGAAGGACAGCTTTCCACTTCCCAGCATCGACCAGCTCGTGGACTCCACCTCGGGTCACGAGCTGCTGGCATTCATGGACGCCTTTTTCGGATATAACCAGATCCGCATGGCGCCAGAAGATGAGGAAAAGACAGCCTTCATCACCGACGGGGGAACCTACTGCTACAAAGTGATGCCGTTCGGTCTAAAAAATGCCGGGGCAACTTATCAAAGGCTGGTCAGCCGGATCTTCAAAGACCAAATAGGCCGAAACATGAAGGTCTACGTGGATGACATGCTGGTGAAAAGCAAGGCGGCGCAAGACCACATAGCCGACCTCAATGAAGCATTCTCCACACTCCGAAAGTACCAGATGAAGCTCAACCCAGCTAAATGTGCATTCGGGGTCACCTCCGGCAAATTCCTCGGCTTCATTATTACACAACGAGGAATTGAGGCCAATCCAGAGAAGATCCGAGCCCTCCAAGGGATGACGCCTCCCAGGACGGTCAAGGAGGTACAGCGGCTCACGGGCCGAGTGGCAGCCCTCGGGAGATTTATCTCCCGCTCGGCCGAGCGCTGCCTTCCATTCTTTGCAGCCCTCAAGAAGCCGAAGAACTTTTTGTGGTCGGATGAGTGCCAGCAATCTTTTGAAGAGCTCAAGCACCTGCTGGCTTCCCCTCCCCTGCTCACGAAGCCTCAATAGGGTGAGCTCCTCTACTTGTATCTAGCTGTCTCCCCTGTAGCAGTAAGCTCGGTCCTGGTCCGAGAGGAGGGAAAACTTCAGAAACCGGTGTATTACACCAGCCGGGTCTTAAGGAACGCTGAGACCCGATACTCCAAGCTTGAGAAGACCGCCTATGCTTTGGTCATCTCGGCTCGGAGGCTCCGACCCTACTTCCAAGCTCATACAGTGGCTGTGCTGACTGACCAGCCGGTCAAGCAGATCCTGCAGAGATCAGATCGTGCGGGTCGGATCACTAAATGGGCCATTGAGCTCGGGAAATTCGACATCGAGTACCGGCCCAGACCGGCGATCAAAGCACAAGCACTCGCAGACTTTATAGTCGAGTGCATCATACCGGATGAGGTCGAGCCTGAACCTGAGCCACCGCTGGAGCAGACCCCGAGTTTGACATGGACTCTACATGTCGATGGCTCTTCAAACTCGGGGGGTAGCGGAGCAGGATTTATTCTCACCAGCCCGGAGGGGGTGGTCGCCGAGCAGGCCCTGCGCCTCGAGTTTCCTGCTTCTAATAACATGGCGGAGTATGAAGCGCTCGTCGCCGGGCTTAAGCTAGCCAAAGAGCTAGGAGTGAAGGACTTGAAGGCCTTCAGTGATTCTCAGCTCGTCGTCAACCAAATTGTGGGCGACTTCGAAGCCAGAGACCCGACCATGCAGAAGTATCTCCAGAAGGTACGGGATCTCGCCTCGACCTTGGACTCTTTCCACATTCAACATATTGCCAGGTCGGAGAATCTCAGGGCCGACCAGCTATCAAAGCTGGCGTCCTCTCGCATGAGCGAGCTTTCCAAAGAGGCAGTACTGGAATATCTCCAAAAGCCCAGCACAGACGAGCCCGAGCAGACCCTCTGCACCGAGCTCGAGCCAAGCTGGATGGATGAACTCATCAGCTATCTGCAAGACGAAACCCTCCCTGCTGATGTACGAGAGGCTCGCCGAATCAAGCGCCTCGCCACCCGATACATACTATACGAGGGAAAGCTCTATCGGAGATCCTTCACCTCTCCCCTCCTCAGATGCCTTCGCCCAACGGAAGCTAATTATGCCCTGCGCGAAGTCCACAAAGGGATTTGTGGAAACCATCTGGGAGGGCGAGCATTGGCCCATAAAATTCTGCGCCAATGATATTATTGGCCGACACTCCAGAACGATGCTATGGATTTCGTCCAAAGATGCGACCGGTGCCAAAGGAACGCCAATGTTCAGCGCCGGCCCTCGGCTCCTTTGACTTCTATCAGCTCCCCTTGGCCTTTTGCCCAGTGGGAAATTGACATCCTCGGGCCATTTCCACTGGCCACCGGGCAAAGAAAGTTCCTGGTCGTCTCCATCGACTATTTCACTAAGTGGGTGGAAGCTGAGCCCCTCGCCCGGATCACTGAGCAGAAGATGCGGAATTTCGTCTGGAAGTCTATCATTTGCAGATTCGGGCTTCCCCGCATCCTTATCTCTGACAACGGTCGCCAGTTCGACAACATCCATTTCAGAGAGTTCTGCTCCGAGCTTGGCATTGACCACCGCTTCACCTCGGTCGCGCATCCTCAGACAAACGGAGAAACCGAGGTAACAAATCGTACTATTTTGCAGGGTCTCAAAACCAGGCTCGACAAATCCAAAGGACAATGGGTCGAAGACCTATACAATGTCCTGTGGGCTTACCGGACTACGTTCCGCGTCCCCACCGGCGAACTCTCTTCAACCTAACATATGGGACGGAGGCCGTCATTCCACTAGAGATTGGGCTCCCCTCTCCAAGAGTCGAGCACCACGATGCCAGCTCCAACTCTTCGCAGCTCAGAGGCAACCTCGACCTGATCGAGGAAACAAGGGAGGTCGCCCGAGTGCGTATGGCGAGGTACCAGCAAAAGACAGCTCAGTACTACAACGCCAGGGTCAAAGTCAAATCTTTCAGACTAGGGGACCTTGTCCTAAGAAGAGCTGAAACCTCCCGACCAACTGAGCGAGGGAAGCTGGCCCCGAATTGGGAAGGACCATACCGAGTCACGCGCATTCGCCGACCCGGAACTTATCAATTGGAGTCTCTAGATGGGACTCCCATTCCGCGGAGCTGGAGCTCTGAAAATCTCCGCGTGTACCACCAGTAGAACCCTAAGGGGTTCCCCATTATTCAACCATAGAATTTCATTCTATGAATTTCATTTCACAATAAACTGATGGTTTGCGAACTTATTCCGAGCTCACCAATTTTCCTGATTATCTCATGACATCAGGTTTAATCTTCTTCCCTGACCACGGTTGGGATGCCCCGATGCCTCGGGATGATGGAGTACCTGCGTGGACTCCCTGAAGATGTCCGTGTGTTCGTGGTGCGCTCTCCATCAACCAACGAGCTCGGCTCGTTCTCCTACCCTGGCCACGGTCAGGATGCCCCGAGACGTCGGGATGCCCCGGTTACCGGGAAGCTCGAGACGTCGAGATATGAGTAGCGGTCCTCTCTGACCGGACGAGCTCGGCTCGTGCTCCATCGACTATTGAGTAGCGGTCCTCTCTGACTGGACGAGCTCGGCTCGTGCTCCATCGACTATTGAGTAGCAGTCCTCTCTGACCGGACGAGCTCGGCTCGTGCTCCATCTATTGAGTAGCGGTCCTCTCTGACCGGACGAGCTCGGCTCGTGCTCCATCGACTATCGAGTAGCGGTCCTCTCTGACCGGACGAGCTCGGCTCGTGCTCCATCGACTATTGAGTAGCGGTCCTCTCTGACCGGACGAGCTCGGCTCGTGCTCCATCTATTGAGTAGCGGTCCTCTCTGACCGGACGAGCTCGGCTCGTGCTCCATCGACTATTGAGTAGCGGTCCTCTCTGACCGGACGAGCTCGGCTCGTGCTCCATCTATTGAGTAGCGGTCCTCTCTGACCGGACGAGCTCGGCTCGTGCTCCATCGACTATTGAGTAGCGGTCCTCTCTAACCGGACGAGCTCGGCTCGTGCTCCATCTATTGAGTAGCGGTCCTCTCTGACCGGACGAGCTCGGCTCGTGCTCCATCGACTATTGAGTAGCGGTCCTCTCTGACCTGACGAGCTCGGCTCGTGCTCCATCTATTGAGTAGCGGTCCTCTCTAACCGGACGAGCTCGGCTCGTGCTCCATCTACTGAGTAGCGGTCCTCTCTGACCGGACGAGCTCGGCTCGTGCTCCATCTATTGAGTAGCGGTCCTCTCTGACCGGACGAGCTCGGCTCGTGCTCCATCGACTATGAGTAGCGGTCCTCTCTGACCGGACGAGCTCGGCTCGTGCTCCATCTACTGAGTAGCGGTCCTCTCTGACCGGACGAGCTCGGCTCGTGCTCCATCGATTATTGAGTAGCGGTCCTCTCTGACCGGACGAGCTCGGCTCGTGCTCCATCGATTATTGAGTAGCGGTCCTCTCTGACCGGACGAGCTCGGCTCGTGCTCCATCGACTATTGAGTAGCGGTCCTCTCTGACCGGACGAGCTCGGCTCGTGCTCCATCGACTATTGAGTAGCGGTCCTCTCTGACCGGACGAGCTCGGCTCGTGCTCCTACTCCGACCTCGGCCGGGATGCCTCGAGACGTCGAGATGCCCCGGTTCATCGGGATGCCCCGATACGTTGGGATGTGGTCTTTATTGGCCAAACGAGCTCGGCTCGTTTTCTACCTGCTTCAGCTAACGAGCTCGGCTCGTTCTCCATCGCCGGATTTCTCTGCGGCCGTCCCCAAAGAATGGAGTCCGAGCAGAGAAGCGTCTTTAGTCGCCTCGGCGCCAGGACGCACACGGTACAAGGTACCCATTTACTTAACGTTAATGTCTCTATATCTATTCTATTTTTGGATTTCTCTGCCGACGTCCCCAAAGAATGGAGTCCGAGCAGAGAAGCGTCTTTAGTCGCCTCGGCGCCAGGACGCACACGGTACAAGGTACCCATTTATTTAATGTCTCTATATCTATTCTATTTTTGGATTTCTCTGCCGACGTCCCCAAAAAATGGAGTCCGAGCAGAGAAGCGTCTTTAGTCGCCTCGGCGCCAGGACGCACACGGTACAAGGTACCCATTTATTTAATGTTTCTACATTATCTATTCTGTTTTTGGATTTCTCTGCCGACGTCCCCAAAGAATGGAGTCCGAGCAGAGAAGCGTCTTTAGTCGCCTCGGCGCCAGGACGCACACGGTACAAGGTACCCATTTATTTAATGTCTCTATATCTATTCTATTTTTGGATTTCTCTGCCGACGTCCCCAAAGAATGAAGTCCGAGCAGAGAAGCGTCTTTAGTCGCCTCAGCGCCAGGACGCACACGGTACAAGGTACCCATTTATTTAATGTTTCTACATTATCTATTCTGTTTTTGGATTTCTCTGCCGACGTCCCCAAAGAATGGAGTCCGAGCAGAGAAGCGTCTTTAGTCGCCTCGGCGCCAGGACGCACACGGTACAAGGTACCCATTTACTTAACGTTAATGTCTCTATATCTATTCTATTTTTGGATTTCTCTGCCGACGTCCCCAAAGAATGGAGTCCGAGCAGAGAAGCGTCTTTAGTCGCCTCGGCGCCAGGATGCACACGGTACAAGGTACCCATTTATTTAATATTTCTACATTATCTATTCTGTTCTTGGATTTTTCTCTGCCGATGTCCTCAAAGAACGGACACCGAGCAGAGGAGCGTCTTCAATCGCCTCGGCGAAGGAATGCTCATGACACCAGTACATTATTATACTAAGTCCGGTGAATTCCCGTCACGAGCTGACGAGCATTCGACCCATTCGTTGGAAACGAATCTGGTCCGCCCCGGCAACGCGAGGATCGAAGTTCACTAACTTCGCAAAAATTTTAAGTCCTAGAGACCGTCTTAGGGCTCGGTCGAATTCTGGACTGAGCTCGGAAAGACTCTCCGAGCCCAAATCCTTGGTATAAGCACAAGCGTTGCTATACCACTGGTCGAAGGACCGAGCAATGGAGCTCGGCAAGCCAAGAGACAGAACGACGCATTTAATTAGGGCTAGCGCTTCGGACGCCGAAGCGCCCCATCGGATCGTGCGGCCCCATCATGAGCCCACGACGCGAGGACGCTTCGCAAAAAGCGTCCCAATAATTGAGACTTTTCGGGAAGGAAGAGACGCCGCCTATTAAAGACATCTCGAAGCGCTCGATAATTCAAAATGCGCAATAAATTAGGATTTTTGGAATTCGTAATGACCCAACTGAAGCTACTTCCCACGCTCCAGCTGGTAGCCAACTGGAACTCGGAAGTCGGGGAGTAGTGTTGGGGGAAAAACCCCAAGTCATACCGTCACGGAGGCGCTCGGCCAAAGGGCGCCGGCCAGAAAGGCGCTCGACCGAAGAGTGCCGATCAGCAGGGTGCTCGGCTAGAGAGCACCGACCAGAGAGAGCGCCAAGAAGAGGCGCCCAACCAAAATGACCAAGTAGGGATGCTCGGCCAGAAAGGTGCTCGACCGAAGAGTGCCGATCAGCAGGGTGCCCGGCTAAAGAACGCCGACGAGAGAAAGCGCTTGCCTAAAGAGCGCCGACCAGGAAACCAAAGAGCGCAAGACGCTCGCCCAAAGGGCGCCGAGCAGAAGTACTATGAAGCAACCCCGTCACAGGGCGCCCCATTGGGCGACCAGCTCGGCTCGGCACCCCTGCCGAGCCGATTGCCTTGGACCAAATGTTCAACTTCCGCCTAACCCTCTAAGCCTGAGGGACCTGACAACTCCACTACAACCTGCCGCTATCTCCAAGCCATCAAGGCATAAGATCTCCGCAGGTATTCGGCACGACCTGCCATTAATGCATGAGACCCCCTCGAGTCTCCGATGCACGCAGTCATTTAATGAACACGGCTCAAGGCGATCTCCGGATCACCGAACCATCAAAGCGTATGGCTCTCCCTGACCGCCGGTTCACTCGGTAATAAATGCAGTTACCATCCACGGACCCCAGGCCTACCACGGCCGGCGGTTCAACCACCCCAACAGGTCCGATCGACCGTGACAACTCCCTGGTTCCGGTCTGATTCGGCCTTATTTTCCACCACGCCATTAATGGGCCAAATCGTGCCCAATTATTACAAAACAGGACAAACCTCCTGTCACCTCCCAGGTAACAAAAATCCTCCTATAAAAGGAAACCTGGGGGGAAAAGGGAGGGGGAGGAAAAACCCGAAGCTCGAGAGAACCCTCCTAGACCGGGTGGAAAGAAGTGAACAACACAGACAATGGAGGAAACTGATCCTCTGGAACTTATCCAAATATCCTCTCTATCTTCTACACATACTCTCTTCCCTGCTCTCTCCACAGATCTGCCCCCTCTGACTTAAGCATCGGAGGGCCGGCGCCGGAGAGCCCGGCCACCGGTTTTCTTGCAGGACTTACGCCCCTCAGGAGGACGCCACCTGTCGGCACGCCATCGACCACCGCTCCTGCGGCGGAGCTCCACCCTACAGGAGAACGCCAGTAGCCGGCGCACAGTCATCCACCATTCCTGCGGCGGAGCCCCTCCTTCCCCGGCTTCGCGGCGGCCCCCGGGTCCAATTTCCAGCAACAGTTTGTATAGAGAAATACCATAAATTTCTAATCCTCAGTGAGGCCCCTTCTATTTTCTCAACCTTACTAGAATAAGCATTGGTAGGGTAGTTATTTGAGCTTCAGGATTTACTGATGCTAGTATTCTTATCGACTCAAGGACATTGATTCCCAGGCTTGTGCCTTCAATCTATAAGGCACAAAAGACCAAGTTTTTGAAACAATTTTTTGGCTATCCACTGGCACCTGAATTTTCTATCTTAGACACTTGCTTTAACTTGGCTGGCTATAAAGAAGTGAACATTCCAACAATTAGGTTTCAGTTTGAAGGTGTTGTGAAAGTGGATGGAGACATTAGTGGAATCCTATACTTTGTTACGCCAGATGCTTCCCTGGTCTGTCTGGCTCCTGCCCTATAGATAGGATATATTCCACCCATAGATGTCATCGAGCCTTATAAGTTAACATCATAGGAGGAGATATTGGCAACTCATGGATGTTGAGCAATTTATAGTTAAAGCAACTAAATAAGGGTAATCAATTTTCTCTCTTTTCAGTTGAAGGAGTACAAATAAGTGCTATAAATGAAGCAAAAAATAGCATTATACAATAAGAAAACATGATAGCCATTTAATTGAAATAACACCATATTCATTTAACTCCAACAGCCATTATAATAACAAGTTTTCCGAAATACTAATATAATTATTGTCACTTAAATATAAACACTATTACAAAAATAAGTAGTGCTATTAGAAATTATTGTTTGAAATTAATGAAGTGACATTAATTTCTGGTCAAAACAACATGTGATTGAAACTTGTTTTTTGGTTCATTATGAATTTCTAAATTAGGATAGCATGCAAAATATATTCTACTACATTTAGTTAGATTCAATTAGTGAGAATGGTCAAAACAAGTAGTAAACACATGTTTGATATGAAATCTAGTAATATTAATTTCAAACAGTAAGCTATTGATAAATTTCTAATAATTTTAAACAATAAACATCTGATAAATTCAATTAGAAACCTCATAAACTTCATTTGAAAGAATAGTATGAGCACTGGCATTAATTTCAAACAATAAACATCTGATAAATCTCTAAATAAATTTAAATCATAGAGGCCTAGGGTTTTGGTGCAAAGAGCCGGCTGATGGTTCCAGTGCAGGGAGCCAGTCTAGAGTTTCGATAGGCCTATCTGAGATCGGGCAAAGAGCGTGGGCTGGGAATGGAGAGGGCGAAGCAAGTTCTGAGTGGGAGGGAAGAATTTGAAAGAATGCTTGGGAGGATGCCGATGGCGCACGAGAGCTGAAAACTGAGGTGCATGGGAGCAGGAGGACGTTATCGTCCAAGGAGAAGAATGAAGCTAGGTGGGAAGGGAGGAGAGATTGGTTATTAGAGAAAGAGATAAATAGAGAAGATTTTCTAGCTTTGTATTTGAAAGCTATTTTGCCCATTTTATATAATTATTTAAATGTCTCAAGGGTATCGAGCGGAGATTGTTTTAAATTAATGGATGTAAATATAATTTGTGTAATTTATTAAAAAAAACGCGAGAGAAAGTATATATGTACTAAGAAAAGGAAAGCAGCGGAGAGAAGGGGAAACACGACACCCATGGAAAGACCTCAGCGCTAAACGACCGGCACCCTGACGCAGCTCCCACTTCTCTTCCGCCATTCCCTTTCTCTCCCCTCTCCGATGCTTTCCGTAGTGTTATATCCACCGGCTCCCACCCTTCTCCAAGAACTGGCTCTCCATTCTCTTCTTTCAGGGTTTCTTGGAGCGTTTCTTTGCTGCTTCGTCTCGCCCTAGGCCGGGCCTCCCTTCTCCCATCTTTGCGTTCTCCGATTTCGCGACGGACGGTTCGTCTGGATTCCAACTTTTCTTTCCGCCGGCCGTGATTGATCTGAATCGGTCGTGGACTCAATTGGGCGCACGTAGATTGAGACCGAGCCGCAGGAGTGGTCAATCTGTTATCTTTTCGGCTTGGTACGGCGCTGGCATTCGTGATTAAGAGCGATGGATTTGGCGGCCAGTTGCAGGGTATCTGTTTTTCATTTTCATTATTCGTCTATCGTAATTGATTTTTTTTTACAATGCTTTCTTGGAATTTTAATGGTATGCCGGATCTTCTTTTTTAAAGTTTACTTAATTGGTTGCAAGTGGACGGTTTAGTTTTGGATGGGTTGGGGTTTATCGGTTCTTGGGTTCTTTTTAGGGTTTTGATTGGAACATAACAAGAAAACTGCAGATGGTATCAGTCAGTAGTGCTATTGCCGTACCATGGTTTTTTTTATTTTAATATAATTTTTCAAGTTTAGGCAATGCAGGAGGTCCGAAGATTATACTAGATCTCCTTTGACAGGCAGATGCTTGAATTATTGCGGTCCTTTTGTTACTTTCTTTACTTTACGCCTTTCTACAGTGAGGGTTCTTTGGCTATCCATCATCAAGTTCTAAGTGTTTGATTATAGGGAGTGCTTGAAATTTGGCATATAAGGTGCATGCTCCTGGAGATTAGGTGAATAGGTGCAGGAATGAATTCTTGGTTTGATGATGAATTGTCCTTTTATTGTATTGAGAAGGTGAATACCCTTTTTTATAATTAGAAGTGGTTCAATGGATCCTGGTCCTTCACGTTCTTGATGAAGTCACCATTTACTTTTTTTTTTTGAACTAATCTATAATGTCACTTGGGCTATGCTGCTGGTTTGATGGTTGATTGCTGAAACATATCTACTTCTTGAGTTATCGTTAAATACTCATTGCAAAATGAGTTGTAGATATATGTTTCTCTTTCTAGAATAGTTGAATAAAGTTATTTGCAGCTGCATGGACTGGATTTCAAGTATAGATGTAAATAAAACAAAATCTTTGAATGTATGTTCATGCGTCTCTAGTACAGAATGTGGCGGACCCACATATTCGTCATGTTTAAGGAGTCAAAGTTACATGCAAGTATCAAAAATCTAAGCCTGTGAAATGGGAAATAGTATAGTGACTTTCTTCTTTAATTATGCTTTCTAACAAGTTTTTTTTGATTTCTGAATTATGGTTCATACTTCTTATAAAAAAGGTACTTTTGAATGAATATGAAATGAAGTAGCAGATATAATAGAACAGAGCAAATCAGGTTTGATGGCCAGAACTGTTAAATAAATTGAAATTCGATCTTTGGGTCCTAAATAGAAACTTTTAGCAAAGGAGGATTCAAAAAGTTGACTTCAATATTTGTAACAAGGTTCAATGGTTTTGTTTATAGTTACAAATGCAAATTGTTATAATTCTCAGAATCTTGACAATGTAGACAAGATTTAGACAACACATGCAACGCTTTGTTTGGCTCTCTCAGTGTCAAAACTTCACAATGATCAAGTGGCTGTTAAGGAGACAACTGCAATATGCGTCACAATTGAATATAGCAAGTCTTGTATTGAACTTTGGCTTGCATGAAGCAAGTTGGTTATTCCTACCTTGTAAATGGAATGGTGGCTCAAAGTTTGATTGTGTCTGGCTAGTTGAAGTTTCTCAAAATTGTCAATGAGCTGCTGATTTCTATGAGTCTGGTGAGATTAATATAAATAAACTTCTTCTTTATTTGATCTGCTTATGCCTGTACTTCATGTGGCGTGACATCATTTGATGAAGCAGAATCTTCAGTAAACAGTGTTTCCTTTTTCCTTTGAAATTCATAACTGCTTGCTTTTATTTCAGGATAAATTGGTATGCTTCAGAATAAAAGAGCTTAAAGATGTCCTGACTCAACTTGGTCTGGCAAAACAAGGGAAGAAGCAGGTTAGCTGGGAAAAATTTGATAAATTGATTTGCTATATATGTCGATTCTTTGATCTGCATGTCAATGTACTTTTTGTTACTCTTGTGATATAAAATGTGTACATGCAACAATTTAAATGGCTTGTCAGGATTTTGCACTTGTGAATTTTGACTTAATTGTACCTAGGATTATAGCTTATTGTGTACAGATTATACGTCTTAGCATGCCCCATAAAAATTGTGCTGTAAAATTATATCTTGTATAAATTACATATCTGTGTGCATGTGCCGGTACATGTATGTGTGTACATGTGCGGGTGCATGTATGTGTGTACATTTGCATGCTTGCACAATTTGTATGTCGGGGAAACTGATTAAGAGGTGGATGTAAACCAAGGGCAACACTAACATACACAATGAACTACACTCTAGAATAAAAAATACATATGGTCATCGCATTGCAGAAATATTTGTTAAAGAGTTGTCTATTTCTAGGCTACATTTTCTTTGACTCAGTATTACTGACAATAGCTGTGTTTTAAAAGGCGCTGCCTGATGTGGTTAGTAAAAGGGCTACATAGTGCATATGTTGTATATGGGTGGCGTAGGTTGGTACATATAATACCATTTTCTAACTCTTTAAAATGTAATACATTAAATACAATAACAACAATGATATTGATGGTAACAATTTTTTGGATGGATGGCATCTATTTTAATATCAATAATAACTAATAGTTAGGACTTAGTACTTGGTACTTACGTGTTATGACAATAGTTATAGCATAATCAACATTGTAGCCTTACCAGTACTCTGTATCAGGCCTACCTAGAACCCTCATCAAACATAACCATCGCAAAGACCCACATAAGGCTGGGCTGGATGTGTGGCTTCAGAATGCTAAACAGGCTAGCATACGCAGCTGCACAATGCTAAGCATGTTGCACATGCCTCCACAATGCTAAGTCGTTTGCTTGTTTGGTCTCTGTGCGATATGACCATATATAATAACTACATATAGGCAATGCAATGCCGGCCACATCTGCATATGCGGCCACATGCACAGATTTTATCACTGAGAAATAGTACCTGAGAGAGGATTGTCTAAAAAAGGTGGTGGATGGCTGTTGAGTTGAAAACAAGAATGAAACATAGAATTTAAAGAAAATGGCATAGATAAATAAGGCTCTGTTTGTTTGTTGAGAGATTGAAAAAAAAAGAATGCTAAAAGCCTAAAACAGTAGTAAAGAAACAAAAAAAATAAATTAAGAATTTTTTTGTTGAACTTAAAAAATTGTAGGGAAAGTGGTGAGAATATGATTGAGTTGTTTTTGTCCACTTTTATATTGTTATTTTCTCAAACTCACTAGTTCTCAACCAATTAGAGAGGAAAAGTTTAAAGCTTTGCAGGTAAAATATTTATCTCTTATTTTCTCCTTATTTTTCTCTCCATGTATTTGTTTCCATTGGCAGACAATTCAAAAGAAGAATCTCCTGTGACTTAGCTATTTAGCAATCAATGAGAGACTAAGGGTGGAGTCACCTACAATGATAAAGAATTGACCAACAGATAAATAAGGTCTAACTTTGACATCTTGTGACTGTTAGAAATGGGCTTATAGACCATTTAAAGCCAATCTTCTCTGTTGATTGATCCCTTTCTTAGGTTCCTTGTGAATCTCCCATTAGATTATGTCTCCTGCAATTTGTACAATGGCCAAGCGTATGTTCTGCAGTCATGCAGAAATCATATAGCTACTCTTCCACTTTCTTGTAAGCTTAATTTTTATTATGTACTGCATATTACATATAAATAATTTGCCTGTAATCATTTTACCAGAAAGTTTTCAGCAGATGTTTAAAAATAGTCTTTTTTTCTTATTTACCCTTGCAAATATGGATTATTTCATTTTTACCCTCCAAACATCACTTTTTTTATATATGCCTCAAAACTTCCTGTTTTTGCAAGAATACCCCTTTCGTTAGATTTTTGACCAACGGTGTTAACTGTATTAAGTATTAAATGACTTTATTGTATTAATACTCATAAAAAAAATTATGCAAAAATATAGCTTTGTCCGTTATACATTAAGATAGTAAAATTTTTTAGGACAATAATGCAAAAGGGCGATAATGCCTTTTTATACTTCAAATAATTATTTTTAAACATCATTAGTCAAAAATCTAAAGAAAGGGTTATAATTGCAAAGCAAGATGATTTGAGGCACATGTATGCAAGTAGAATATTTGGAGGGTAAATATGTAATAAACCATATTTACAAGGGTATACTTTCAAAGAGCTCTTAAAAATATGACATTTTGGCATGTTATTCTTTGACCAGATGAAATGTTAGTTGCACCTGTTAGTAGTTCACTTGGACATGTCAAGTTTTCATATGTATTTGGCTTGAGCACCTAATTAACATGGCCCCTTGTTTTTAGAACATTTTGACTCCGATAGGTGCCTGCTTGTTCATACTTTTTTGCCCTTTTTTTGATGCGCTTTTCTTATTTATTGTGCAGGAACTTGTGGACAGGATTTTAGCATTACTTTCTGACGAACAAGGTATATGTTAGTGCAACAAATTGGATGAACATACTAGTATTTTTTTTCATAATTTTTAACTCTATTTGTTTGTGTTATGTCAATTCATGTGAATTGAAGTGATGCCAGAGACATGAAGAATACTCTTTTGGTTGCATGGGTCTAAGTGATTTAACCATATCTGGAAGCCTAAAATTGATTGCTTCTTATTATATAGGGAAATCTGAGATTCTATTATTATCTATCTGCCCTGGAGTTCAGGTCTATTGTTTTAAGGATGACTTTGCAGTTTTGTATTTATATATTCATGCACAAGTTTTGATGGTCAAACCCTTTATTCAAGTGCTTTTTTAGATTTGCCTAAACTATCTTTAGTAAAAGCCCTTGGAAACAAGGTCAATTGAACCGATATTGAGCTCGTACATGGTCGGTGACCTATTTGGTGTGGTATGGGTCCGTATCTTGCTGTTCTGGGGCATATACTGAAACAAGGAGAGGGAGGGGGAGGGGGGGAGGGAGAGAGAGAGGCCGCGGAAGTTTGAGCCTTGTAGGGGAGCTTCGAGAGCTCTGTACTCGGCGACAGGGACCAAGGGAGGGGGGGAGAGGGAGAAAGGGAGAGAGGGAGGAAATTGGGCCGTTGTGTGGAGGCTTCGAGAGCTCCGGATTTGGTGATGGGCTAGGGGAGAGAGAGACTCACCTAGGAGGCTTCGGGGATTAGGGCTTCAGGGATGAAGGGCTTTAAAACTAAGTGACCGATCAAAGGCTGAAAAAACTCAGATATTATATACCGAACCGACTAGCTGAACCATGTCGGTAATCGGCTGGTCCAGTACGGTACACCCCGAACTGGTTGGTTCGGCTAACCTTGCTTGGAAGTGCTTTACATGATTAAGCATCAAACAATAACAATACAATATTAAGGCCTATACGATGATTTGTGATTATTCACATGTATTAATTCTATTGAAACATGTGCATGTGTATGATTTGCATTACATGTTTAGAGGCATGTATGTTCTTGCAGGTATCTCCGTGCCATGCATACACAGATATGTACATAATTGCATGTCTTTGTACATGCCAGTTTCTAGGTTGTAAGAACAAAGTGGAGTAGCTTCTTTTCAATTCTGCAGTATAGTTTCTGTCGTCAAGTTATTGGTGTATCTTCATAATATCTATGTTTGTTACATGTTCTTGGGCCTTTCTATGCCTTATTATCTAGTTTCAGGAGTCCCTTTTCCTCAAACCGCATCCTCATTATATGTATTCTCTTTTATAGTTTCAAAATCGCATGGTTGGACAACGAAGATTTCTGTTGGAAAAGAACAAGTTGCAAAAATTATTGACGACACTTACAGGTGCTCTCACAGCCATTTTCAATTTTGGTTACATTTTGTGAGTTTCATTGTATTTTCTACATTGCCTGATTAGTTCTAACAACCTTGATTCTCCATTTCAATAGAAAACCTCTGTCAAGTGCTTAGTTTGCATGTTTTTGTCTTCTTGCAGAAAAGTGCGTGCTCCTGGGGCTACTGATTTAGCACCGAGAAACCAGAGTGGCTCAGTAAATAATGTGGAACCTAAAAAGGAAGTGAATGATCATCCCAAGTTGGATATGAAGGTTCGTTGCCCTTGTAGTAACTCCTTGCTCATGGAGTCAATGATTAAGGTAAGATGCTTATTTTTACTTTTCAGTGGTTTCATCATAGGGTTAAGCATCATCTGTTAGTTATTTGGCTTTCTGGAGCATGACCAGAAAATTGTTTCTGTACGATAATTTTCTTTGCTTTTGTCTTTGATAACTTGCATTTGGAGATGATAATTTTTATTATTCAGCCATAAGTTGGATGATCAGCATCTATGACTTGGCATTATTTGGTAGATTTGTGGAAGTCACAATGGCTGTCACAAATTCACATGCATCAGTGCATATTTCCCCAGGTGAAGACAAAAAGTCTATCAAGGCAAATCAATGGTTCTAGATTGGACGGAGAGAAGGAGATTTTGAATGAAAGTGTTTCTTGTAGATTACTAGCTGAGTTTGTTTGTCAAATCTGACTCTTATACTGATAGGATTGGGAATATGGGTGAACTTTTATAGAAGATGCTTTGAATTGTGGATGAGAACAAGTATTATGAGTTATAAGATGTGTGGGCTTGAAGTATGTGGGCTGGCTTCAACATGACCATACAGGATTATGTGGCACTGTTAATTGTCTAGTTATAAATGTTATTATAACTTGTTTAGCACTATAGAGGTTTTTGATTCTCAACCTCAATTCTGGGGATAATGAATCAGGCCAGTTTGGGAGCAAAGAAAACAGTTGGAAGAGAAGATAGGAGGTCTCAGGTTGTCTGAGTATTGATGTAGGGGAGGCGGGATACTTACCCAGCACCAAGTTTGTATTCTAGACACATTTTGCTGTATTGCGAGATATGTAGCCTTGCCAATTTATTATCGAAAAATACGTGAAAAAAAAACAATTACTTTCTTCTGATAAAGACCATTTTAGATATATCTGTAGTGGATGTTTAATTTGCATGATATGCACCATCCACAATGAATTTTACCAGATGTATATAAAAATCACATTATTAACTAAAGTTGCCTTTTCTTTGACATACATTACTTAGGGGTTGGGTTTGATAAACATCAGTTGTGTTTGTATCTGTTGATACTTGATACACCTTAGGTATCATAAGGTATTGGTCATTGTGGTATGCCATCCAGTGGCACTGTTGATACATATTTAATACAGAGCCTATAAAGAGATGTACATCCACTTCGTGCTGGTGAGGCCATGACATGGTATTAAATTATTAATTGTAAGACACTATATGACATGTATCTGAAGTTCCACACATTGCCAACTATAGTCCTATATGTAAACAGGCAGTTTGGGTGGGGGAGGGAATGAAAGATCAAGAAGACACTCAGGAATGAAGATGAAGTAATTCGGCATGTTGCTGAAGCAGATGTTATATGTTTAGTGCATTTATCTTCAGCAATAAATTGAGAGTGAGGATTGCAAGCAGAAGTTTTTTATGTGCTGATGTATTCGGTTGTGCAATGCAAATGACTTTTGCTCTTTAGACATTGCCTTAGTGCTATTTGGAGTTGAAGTGGGCCAAGTCTACTCTAACCATGTTTAGATTCATCAAAAGTTTACTTTTCTTAAGCCTACTTGTAGACCTGCTGGGCGCAGACTAGTTCCGAAACCTGAACCATCACTTCTTTAGGTTGGATTTGGATCACCGAGACTTGTGCTAACTTGAATAATACATATCTTGTTACAGCTAATATGAGCTTGACAAATTTTGATCGGTTTTTACCCAGCCTAACTGAGATTTTTCCTATATGACAATTTATTTGAGTCAAGGATTTAAGTACTGGCAAATACTGGTCCATATTGGCCATATCATACTAGCAATGTACTGGTACAAAATTTCCCCTAGGGTAATGTTCTGTTTTGACACATTGTACAATGGTTCTTTGGTATGCTGGCACTGAGGCAAATTGTGTGTTGGTATGGTGTGACACTGTACTAGTTCCCACTATACTGTTGATGTGCTGTTAGAATCACTGGTACCTGTACTTCAATCCTTGATTTAGATTGTATTAAGTAAAATGTACACAATAGTTGCCTTAGACTGTCAAATTCCTTGAAGATGAAAGAATTGTATATTTAGGACTGTATCACTGGGCCACTTTTATTTGGATGCACATGTGAGGTTCACCTTGCCTCAAAAAATACACAATGAGCAGAAACTTATTGCACCATCATTCATGACAAAATATTGTTACTTCTTGAATTCTTTTCTTTTTTATTTCTTTTTTTATTCTTATATTCTATGAAAAGAGGCTCTGTGCTTAAAGATCACGCCTTGTATTCCTGTGCTGTTGCTAACCATATATTAATTTGTTGGTTATTAAACTGTGTCATGAAGCATTGCAATATTAAATATGATTCTGTCAATTTTAGTTGTCTGCTTTTAATGAATCAAGAGGATTCTGAGGAATTTATATTCATTGTCACTTTGCATTATGATGTCCTTTTTGTTACTAATTGCAGTGTGAAGAATCTCGATGCCAAGTCTGGCAACATCTCAATTGTGTCATTATACCTGAAAATCCTATGGAGGGTGCTCTGCCTGAAATTCCACCCCATTTTTATTGCGAAATATGCCGAATCAACAGAGCAGACCCGTATGACTATCCCATCTGTCTATTGGACTGAATAATCATCTTAGGTTTTTCCTTGAAGTTTATTGGTTATCAACTTTGATCTAATTACTGTTTGAGATTAATTTATCTATGTTAAATGGCACAGCTACTTCTCATTATGAAGTGACAACATGCCTGTCACTTGTTTTATTAGTTATTAATAGTTCTTTTGCAGAATGATTTCATCTTCGGATGCAAAAGGCTGGAAACTTTGTTAAGTATGGCATGTGTGTTCCATATGTCTGAAGTTTGTTTATGAAGGTTATCTGTATCTGCTACAGATTAAAATGTTGTGTGCTATGCTGTAGCCAAATTTTAGTTTAAATAGTTTGTATCTCCGAGTCAACATATGCTTTTTTGGATAACTGAAGCATTTGCTTGCTTCCATCTATATATTACAAGTCTATTATGGCTTGGAATCTGGAGCGAGCCTTTTCTCCACGCAAAAACTCTCACACACGTGCAAATTCATGGATGTTCATGAGATGAAAGTGAAGTCTTCATCATATGTGAAATTTCTTCTACTAATTAAGCAATGAAACCTGTTAAATTCATCTCCTTATGATTAGCAAGTAAACTTAATTTACCAAATGACATGTAACAGAATATGCAATATGTTAATTGAAATTGTTAATACCAGACCTCATCTACCAATTGGCATCATATAACATGTCTACTTACCATAGTGAGAAACTAAGAATATTCTCTGAATCATCAAAAATTTCTTGAATTATTATCTGTTTTTTCGTTGAACAATTTATTCCCCTAATTATTCTGGTATATTTCAAAAATTGTTTAATTTTATGCTTCATTCTAGAGATACTCATGAAATTATTTATCATAAACTATTTCTTGGTGCTAGTGTTTGGTTCTGCTTTCATTAATTGCTGTTGGATCTCCTGTGTTTCTTTCTTCATGACAACCCATAATGATACTACACTTTTTACTTTTGTTAGTTTCTACTTATACATGCATATATATATTACTGATCCAAATTCTTTTTGAGCTTTTCGCGAATTTTCTAACAAAGTATTATTTCATATTGTTGGTGGTTCGTACTTTGTATAATCTTTCTGTCAAAGAATCAGTTTGGCAATGGGTGGTCTGGTAGCTAGCGAAAGATGTGTTTTGCATGAAAAGAGGTGCGGGATGCAGAGAAGTCCTCAGGTAGAGAGGACAAACATAGAAAACAACCATCAAGGATTGGAATAGATACAAGTAGTGAAGGTGGAAAGGGTTTATTTATGAGATAAAGCCAAATAATTGGAGCAAATCTAAATAAACTAGCAAACTAAAGGAAGCCATGAAAGATCCTTGAGTGACGCAAAACAATGAAATAGTGAAATATTATGCTTGATGGCCTTTGCTCTTTGAAAGGCAAACATGATAGCAAAATAAAAAGACAATACTAGATTCTCTGCAAGGTTTCATAAGGATAATTCATTACTAAGGAGGCTCGTGACAAATGGCTGGACATTTATACATGGCAAGAAAGATTATACCCAAAGAGATTTCATGGCCAAGCGGACAAAAGTCAACACCTAGAAGAGCTATACACCTTCAAATAAGAAATCTTAAATATGAACATGTATATTAAAGAACAAATAAAAGTATTGTCTATGGATTATAGAAGTTAATTTAGAGAAAAGGAAACCAAGTAGTATCTTATGTCCTATGGAGGCTAAATGCTAGGACCAATTCTACCCTCTTATCTCAGCAACTATCATACACCATATGAAGATGAAGTCATTGCAATTCTTACCACAATTTGGTGGTCTACTGATATAGGACAATAAAAAAAAAAGATACCTTTCGGGAATCATTTTCAGTCTAAAAGAATGTTTGGTCAAAATAGATACCATAGATGTTTTTACTGATCGAAATCTTTGAATAAGGTGTACTGTCTGGATGACAGACCAAGAGCCTATGGTTAAGTAAAATTTCTACTACTGCTCTGCAGCTGATCAGTGCCAAGTTGTGACATCTAAGGTGCTTTAGCAACAATGTCTGCTAAATATCCGAAAATGTTGAAAACAATGAATGGATATGTTGTGGCTGTGCAGTGTAGAAAAAGGATTAGTCATTCTCAAATATTGATTTCTTTAGTGTTCACACATGCCCTGATGACTGATTCTTTTCTCTGTTACCATGGAACTTGATGACCAAATATCACATTCGTTGAACTTCTTTTAAGGGAATGAAACCCAAAATGGGTACACAGTGGACTCACAACCTGTATGAAGACAATGCATTAATGTGTGCACACATTGATATGTAAACCTATGCATGCAATTGATAGTCTTGCATATATGCAGAACATAATAAAAAACATATGTATACATTACACTGAAGATTTAAACATTGTAATGTATATATGTTAGGTTAGCTGCTTTACCAGGTTTCATTTACAATGCAAATATATTTTACCATTCCCACTTGGAAACGGAAAAATGGGGCATCCAACACCCGATTCCTACTGCCTTATTATTTTTACTCTTTCTCAGGACTTTGGATCCAGGAATGCTTACTAACCAATGTGCTTTAAACGTCTTGAGATCAAAGTAGAAAATATTTCTTGAGCATGCCGGAGTAGAAAGTTGCTGCCATGGTGGTTTACGAAGAAACACTTGGCGATAAAATTCTCTTAGAACTTTGACTAAGAACTTTACAACTTTGAAGACATAATGTTGGTAAAGCATATGTGGTGGACCAACTAGGGTTATAAACCAGTAGCTTTGAGAAAAGCTTGTGACCTGTGATGATGGTATTAACATTGTAGAACAGACATATTTTTCATGTTATTGATTTTGGGAGTGCTGTGCATTTGTTACATAACTATAGGTCATTGTACTGTCAGTATTTTTGGAAGGGTGCTGTCAGAGGCGGAACCAGAAAGTTTTCCTTGGGGAAACCAATATCAATATTACAATCTCATACTAAAATAATAAAATTTGTGCTCATAATGCATATGACTTCTTGTTGTTTGTGTGAGTGTGATTTAAATTATTTAAATAATTACAATATAAAATGGAAAAGATGGTAGGCCAGTTAACAGTCAAGACCTCTAGAGAGTGCTAGTCAGCACCATTAGTGAAAATTTATTTACAACAGGATATATTCAAGGAAGTAAAAAGCTATAAGCGCTATATATTAAAAATAAAATAGTTTAACATGGATTATTATAAAGTTTTATGGACACGCATATGCAAAAGAAATTCTATTCACTTATAGATCAAAATCATATTAATCTGTAAAATATGCATGCCAGAATTCTTTAGTCTAAAAAAAGACTAATAAAATAAATGTAGAATGCATACAAAAAAAGAAGCCAAAGAAATAAAGATGTCTTCCTATCATGTTATAGGTTTATAAGTTTCTCTTAAAATTTTTAATCTTGTTTCATATTTTCCCTTCTTTATAAGTTGAAACTATACATCAAAAACTTAAAAGATTCTTTCTTGCTTAAGTTGGGTTCCCAATATGAAATTAAGTACCAACTGATGAATTGGGGCTGTTAGGAGCACATGCCAAAACTAGGAGTAAGAAAGCAGGATTCCATCATTCTATGAATTTTGGGATGGCTAGATGACATTATTATCTTTCTATTTAAAGACAACGAGATTTAGTGGGCAATGAAGTGGAGGAATCCTGTTAAATTTTAATGAGTGAGGCTTATCGTCTAGGAATCCGACAAATTGAAAACAGCTTAAAGAATGCTGTTTCCTTCTAGCATTGTAACACTTAATTATAAAAAAAGGGAACAATTTGGGTTTTTGTGCGCCTGTGTGTGTTGGGGGAGGTTGCAAAACCCCATCTACGTAGGGATTCTTGATATTTCTTGTGGTGTCAAATGTGAAATTGGAAGAAGATTTTCTGTTTGTTTGGCTGGGGAGGGGGTGCTGTGGCTCCCCTTGGATCCACCAATGGGTGTTGTAATGGCATGGACTCTCTTGTGGCCTACATAATGCTTCTTATGTGGTAATCTTATATCATCTCATAGGCTTTCATTTCAAACATCCGTGTATAGTTGTGTTTTTGCATACTTCTTTTCATCAATTAAGACACGAAAAAAGGTTGTTATTATTCTAGAGACAGCTTGTCCATGATTTCAGTTCATATTTTCCTCTAATATTTTGATATTGTGATGAAGAGTATGCTCTTGTTTTGTTTTTTTGATTTCTCAGTTTCTTTTAGATGTAAAGTAGCAGTAATCTGTCTTGTTGTGTTGTAATCCTGTCTGTTTGGTTATTCAATTACTCTGTTATGTTCTTTAATTTGAAAGGTTGAGAACTTCTAGATTACAGTGGCATCCTCTGAAACGTACAGATTTTGGTTGACAATCGCGCATCCATTGCTTCCTGTGAAGTTGGCTTCTTCTAGTGTTGCTGATGATGGGTGTGTGCTATACTGAAACTCTTTCCACATGCTGTTCTTGTTTCGTTAGTCAATTATATGACGTAATATTTTACCAAAAATTATGTACTGTTAATTTCTAATTTTCCCTTATATTATGTATTGCCAGTAGTTTTAGGCTTCTGGTGATATTGAAAGGCATTGCATCTTTTTACCAATGCTGTTAATTGTTATCCATGTAGTTGGAACTGCCTCAGTAGAAATGCTTACATACAACTGTTTTTGTAGGCAAACCTTGCTCCTTGGTTTCTTTTTAACTGTCTTTCCATGGTGAGCAATTTAAAAAATATTTTTATTCATTTTGCACTTTATATTGCGAGTGACATGCAAGTGCAGTCCCCAAGTGAGACCTGAGGGATGGAAGACTGCAGAAAAAAGCTTCATGTTTGGGAAAGTTCTGTTTGAGTTTTGTAATTATGTTTCCATGTTGATGGATATATTCATCCTATATATATCTTTATGCTATAATGTGCTTATTGAAAGATTGGCTTGTAGGTGCATAAGCATGAAATTTGTTTATAGGCAGTGCTGATAGAATCTTTTTGATTTGGTGCCTGTCATGTCATGTTGCACCGTAGTCAGCATGATATGCAAAAATGTGTTTTGATGCCAGCATTTGCTACACATTCTCATAAAAGCTAATTTTGACAAAAAATTCAGATTACATAAGAATATGGTTGAAACTCAAGATGGGTGTGTGGGATCTTGGGCTGGGCTCAAGCAAATACGGCTTGCTTGTGTTTAGCATGTTTATTCCCCTACTAGGCAGTGCTTAGGCTAAAACTTCAGGTGCCTGCTTTACCTACTAGTGTCGAGTTGGCAATTGGGTATCTGGTTGGGTGGTCCCTTGTGACAACAGTGGGCTTAGTTACTTCACAACCTTATGTAATTTCATATTTTCATGAACTCATACTAGAGTTTAGCATATGTGCAACGGGCATGCAAATTTTTTTCTATGGAGCTTATGCAAGATGGGAAACATATATTTTTTCTCAAGCAGTATGATGCCATTAAAATAAGATCTGTAAGTTAATAGTAAAAAGTTTCAAATTTTTAGGAAAGGGGACAAATAGTTGGTGTGACTGGGGGTTCTCTTTTCTGTAGAGTTTTTCGGTAGCATGACTCTTTCTTATTTTTCTTTTTAGAAATAATGGTTTGGTATTTTTCTTTCTCAATGAAGACTCCATGGTTGGCGGAATCGTCCCGAATCGCCCGGTTTGGGGCATCCCGAACTATACCGGCGGTGGACCGAGATGGTTATGGCAACGAAAACGAGACTAGCGACGGAGGGGGAGAAGAAGGAAAAAGAGAAAGAGAGAGAGAGCGAGCAGGGGAGGGAGGGAGAGGAAGGAAGAGAGAGAAAGGTGGAGGTTGGCCGACGGAGGCTGGGGAGCTGTCGCGCGGCTCTGCCTCCTCCACATCGCGGCTCCGCCTCCTCCGCACGGCTACTCCCTAACCCTCTGCTGGATTTCCGCCGGCCTCTCTCGGCCTCCCCCTTCTCTCTTTTCCTCCTGTTCTCCCTCTCCCCCGCCTCTTCTATAGCGTCGGTACAGGCCCGGCATAGCACAACGCGGACCCGTACCGATCCGTGCCGCCTGGCAACCGGTTCAGAGTCCGGTACTAGCACAGTGGAAGATTGCCATTTTTTTCTTGGGGCACAACTCTTTTCTCTTCTCAATATGAGACCCGCAAATGGGAGAGGATTCAGGCTCTGAGTCCAGCTGGACAAGGCTAGACTCAAAGCATTTACCATCTTCTATTAGTATATCTTAATCGTTGTAATTTCATTTGCTATTTTTGTTTCCCATATCGACCAGCAACTTGATTTTAACCAACTATATTTTCATGTGGTCGCGTGAAACAAACAATGGGCATTCATGTGATTAAACCAACTGGTTATATTTAAAAAAGATGTTTGTTTACATTCCCATGCTTAAAACTTGAGTATGCAACGGGGTTGGTGCTGGTGACAAATACGAATCATGTGAAACAATGGGAACTTGGACATAAAACAAATGGCTTGAAGAATGGTTGGTGCTGGTACAAGATGTCAATCCAGACGTGAGCACCTTTGGATGTTGTATGGCAACTTTCTCAGATACTGCACAGAAAGAGCAAAGTCAATCACTGGTTGTAGATTTGATGAAGTAGCAGAGATAGTAGATTCGGATTTCTTCGTCAATGACCTGAGTGAAAATGATATTGGAAGATACAGTCTATGTGAGAGAAGTGAATAAGAAATCGAAATTAGATTTGAAAAGCATGACTAAACCTCTCTCTCTCTCTCTGCCTCTCTTGTCTTGATGGCTTCAAAGTCCTCCTGTCCTGTCCTGTGTGATTGGGTGTCAATCTGTTGTCAGGGATTTTGTTGACTTTTAATTTGCTTTTCTTAGTGGATTCGGTTCTTATGAGATGATGACATCAAATGTTTTAATATCTCGTATCTATAAAAACATTGGTCCTCATCTAGTGTTGTCTTCCCTTGATGATCAGTTTGGGGCTTCGAGAATATTATTCAGAGTTAGGATTCAAGTTAATTTGGCATTAGAGGGTGAGAATTCAGTTAGCTGTACAAAAGAAAAGAAGAATAAAAAATGAGAAGGATGGAGGATGGCATCACAGCATTATTGAGGCTGTTATTTTTAGCTTGTTTGGTTAGGAAAGGGTCCCCCAGGTATTTCTTAGATCTTATATTTCATTTGTTGTGGACAAATGTTAAATATTAGACCTTTTTATATTGCAATCCAAACAAGTATTTCTGTAAAACCTGCATTATTCAAGGATTCTGTATTTTGGCCTCTGTGGTGGAGTGTTGGATTTGTTGTTTTGATGGTTTAGCTCTGAGTTTCAGAGTTTGGTGAAAAAAATAAAAAATAAATCCAAAAAAAGGAAGGATAAAAGAAATCAAAGCGAGTTATTTTACATTATTTATGAAGCACCGTAACTGTGGTTTGGGTAGTTCAAGACTGGAATTTAATTATATCTTAGGTAAATGTATTAAACATATCCCAAGATAGGATCAATATCAAATGCAGCCTAATTAAGCATATCGTACCAAGAAAATGACTGTATAAAATTAGTTATATTTATTGAAACAGTATCACATACTATTGCAAGGTGGGTCATGTAAATAATGATGATGATCATCATCATCATCATTACGGCAGTTGGGAGTATTGATGGGCATGAGGTTAATAGTGAGGCACAAATAGTGTCCATTCTGATGGGGAGAGGAATCACAAAGGGAAGGGTGTTGAGCGACTTGCTCTTGAAATCTGAGAGGGATGATTAAGGATCTTCCTGTCTCCCACCAGCCTGCTTACAAAAGAAACCGAGTGGGTGAGGGTGAGGTGACATTAACCATCCTTGTTGTCTCCCAAATTTCTGTTAAACAAGAGAAAAAAACTATCCTATAGGTCCCCAAACAACCGTAAAAGTCTATTTCTAGTTAGCTTCGACAAATTCGGTTAGTTTTGGCCAAAAATGGCCAAAAGAGACCAAAACTAGAAAAACCTGGTCCCTTGTGGATTGTCCTAGGATGAAACTGAAACCAGTCCATTTTAACTGAAATGAATTGGCTTCAGCCAAACGTTCGGTCCTTGGTTGGCTTCAGCCAAAACTTCAGTCCTTGGTATTATTTCTCTCGGGTTATAATAAGTAGGGAAACAACACAGCCTTTTAGCATCTATGTTAGACGGCCAATATTGATGCATGCATCTATCTTGTTTTATATTGATAAATTGTAACAAATTTAAACTGTCAATGATCTGGACGCTAATGTCTACTGATTGCTGACAATGAAGTTGTATTTTATTTTTTATTGCACATAAGTGTCACTTCAAGCTGCTAATATAAGTTGTATCTGTTTCATCTCTCTTGTTACTATCTAGAATGTTCTCTCTGTAACCCATATTATGTTGTTTATTTTCAGAACAAATGCAGTGCAGAGCGATGACATGACATTTATACTGTCAAGAGCTGACAGGGATATGTTACAGAGAACAGAATTTGATCTTCAGGTTGGTTTCGTTTCCTTATTTTCTTGATCCCTACTTTAAGATTTAATCAGTTCACCTATATTGGATATTTATGTTGTTGGACCATCTTTCTGCAAGATGTTTCTTATGTAATTTCATATTTGTGTATTTTGAAATAAGAAAGTACTTCAATTTAGAATCTCTAATCTGTTGCTTATCAAATATTTCATAAGCTAATGTTGGAAAATGGTAACACAATCATATACTCTATATATTGCTTCCATACCTCTTCTGTTAATTAAACTACTAGATCATGAATTCTTGATTATTCAATCACCTGTTTTTTTCTTTCAGACAATTTGATCTTTTCTTCTGCTTCTCTAAAACTTATATTCTAAGATGGAGTCAGGGTTCTAATAGATGAATCAAAATGCCCTTTCCTTTCTTCTGTCCGTAGGCAACTGAACTTCGCAGGCATATCCCTTTCAGAACTGCAACTAATTTATTTTTTGATGGGTATAGACAATGACTTACCTTTTTACATTTTAATGTCTCATGGATTTGTAACTTCATTTTTGTCCACTAAATCGTTAAGACAAACAAATGTTAGCAACTTTTCTCTTCTGCCCCTTTTTTAGGTTATATTTCTAATCTGCTACTTGCATTCTCAAACTGTAGGTTTACTCATTGACCCAAGTTACTTTTTTCTTTTTCAATTTTGTGTAAATTCCAGAAGTTTCTGGTGCTCAATCATCTATTTTGTACTGGTATACAATTTATAACAGGTACAAGATCTGGATGTCATATTTAAAGCATCTTCTGTTTCCTTGTTTCATGATTGCGATTTAAAAATAAAAAAAAGAAATGTCCACTCTTAACTATGCTTATTAGACTGCATAATACAATAATCTGTTTCCAAAAGAAGCTATGCCTCCTAAGAAAAAAAAGTAATAAATCAAGATGTAACAAACTGAACATTTATCATAAACGGACTAAAAGCATCTTTATGCTATGGAGTATGGACTAAAAGCATTATGTTCTATGTTGATAGGGCCATTTCCTCTTTAGTAGCAGTCATTTTATAACTCTTTTCTCTTTTCTCTCACCTAGGCAGTTTTTGGTTCTCCCTTCTCTTTTCAGGCCTTCTGCCTCAATCTATTCCTTCTATTTACTAGATTGCTGCTGGCTATATCTAACTATTGTCATTAACTACATTTTTCTTAAAGAAAAAGGGAATAAACCAAGATGTTCGTGATTAACAAACTGAACATTTGTCAGAACCTCTTCCATCATTCGGCTATGGACTAAAAGCATCATGTGCTGTATTGATGGGGTCATATCCGCTGTAGTAGTGGTTGTTTTTAGCTCTTTTCTCTTTACTCTCGGCTAGGTAGTTTTCATTTCTCGCTTCTCTTTTCGGGCATTCTGCCTAAATCTTATTGTTCTATTTACTAGATTATTGCTGGCTAGGGCTAATGAATGCCATTAAAAACATTCTTCTTATCAGTGCCTGTGTGAAACTTCATTTTGACTGACATACTTCTAGTTTTGTCTGGTAGTTTTGCCTCACTCCGGTCTCATTGCCAGATCTGACAAGTAACTTGCATTAAAGTGATTTCTAGTCCTCAACATGTGGTACATACCTATAGATACAGAATGGATTCATTAACTCCACCTTAGTTAAATAGTTTTGTATATTCTCCCTTTAGCTATAGAGATTGCTATCTTAAGTTGTCGTACACAAGGATTCAAGTCCGGCGGGATGTCTAGCAGCACACTGGGATGGGGTGCCATCCCATGTGTTGGGATAGGACCATCCCACCATCGTCCAAGCATCCCGATCTGCACATCTTGGGACATCCCCTATCCCAAGTGTCGGGATGGGGCGGGACGGCGGTGCGTCCCATTCTATGGGAAAACCGGGATAGTCCCATCCTATGGGATTTAAAACCTTGGTCATGCATTCCTACGTATTTCAACCCAGTGATTTATAAGGGCATAACATGTTATGTTACTTTCTCCCCCTAAAACGGCTTGTATTTGTAATTTTATTTATTGATTGGATGTGTCTTTTTTAGACCAGTGTTCTCTGTTGAATGACTGTTTTCTTTGTATGGAACATTTTCTTGCAGATCTGGTGTATTCTTCTTAATGATAAAGTTCCTTTCAGGATGCAGTGGCCACTATATGCAGATTTGCGAGTTAATGGTATGGGATGCATCTTCATGTCTTCAGTTCTCACTACTGACTTTCTTGAGTATGTTTCATTTGGTTGAGAGTTTCTTGATCCTGGAAGCTATCACTTGCCGATGCTCATAACCATTCGTGGTTTGAGTCATTTTGAATTTGCTGACTGCTTGCCAAAAAATTTGGCTGTCTGACTGTCTGTTTCATTAAATTCTGCCTAGTAAAATCAATTATGTCTTAGTAGACTTGCATGATCATGTTGGAGCATGAGATGCTTATCTAACATGTGACTGTGCTTTGTATTGACATGTTAAAACTTGAATGACATCAGAGATATTGAATTGGTACATTTCTGCATGTATATTTATTTTAATAGACTTCCCATTTTGATGTATTTGGATTCTAGAAACTTGATGTGTACAGCACTCATATTCATGGGACAGGTGAAACCCATGTCTGTGTGGCCTGTTGTTGCCTGAGGTTGAGATTCACTAAAAGGGTTGAAATTATAATCAAGTTTTAGTGGGGTGGGAGGAGAGAAAGGGTCAGGGCTTAGATAGTTTCTAGCATTTAGGTCCATGTGCTCTTTATTATGATTTTTTACATGAGAGAGAGATCTGAAAATCCGAGAAAGGGTCAGGGCTTGAATGCATACCACTATTTTTTTTATCTGCTTACTCCGATGAACTTTGGTTTCTGGGCTCCCATAAAAAGTACAAGATGAGATCTGAACTTGTTGAGCATGAACCTATCAGTCAAAGTCAAGGAATTGGATAGAAAAATTAGAAAAAAGTGCGTAGCCTTTATCAGTTTCTGCTTATGTTTTTTCTCTTTGATTATCCCCTGATAATGCAATAAGGAATATAATCTTGAAAGAAAAGGGAATAGTAGATCAGATGGGGGAAGGAGACCAATTTTGATGTTTGGCCACTGAACAATAATAGGAATGCCATAACAGAGCTTATTGGTAATGCAAGGTGCAATGGCTCACAAGGATCTTGAGCTTCACCTCGTGCTTCAGCTTCTATCTTGTATAGCAGAATGTTCTTTGTATTTTGTATGTGATTCCAGTACAAGATTATAACAAAGATGCCAAAAGAATCTTGTACACTTGATTGTCTTGTGGTTGAGAAGTTATTCTTGGCTGGATGGGATGCTTATCCATGGATTTTCCAGATCACTTAATATTAGTTATTTCCAGCTCCCTTAAAAGTTGAGATACACCAGAAACATGCTCTGGGTAGATATCTAAAGAATATGTAATCCTCGCTGGGGGAAATTCACTAGACATATGCAACATTTTGTTGTTTATTTGCTGCTATTTTCTGTTGCAGTAAACAGATTATGCTCTTGTTATGCACTAGCACCTTATTCATGTGCAATTCTCTGTACACATGTATGGATTGAGGAACTCTGATAAATGTTTGTAGTAAGAACTCCATCGAGACGTGAAAGTTCAATGATAATGCCTTGAGGAACTCTAGTGGCTATCATTGCTTAATTGTGACTAATGAAAATTGGATGATCTCTAATGCATCTTCCTAATTGTAACAAAAGTTATGATTGTTTTTTTCGGGTTCCTGTTCTATTATTTAAGTTACTAGTTCCCTATAGTTTAATTTATGTAAATGTGCTTGTAATTTTTGACTTGTTTTTAAAGTGAACTTCTGGTATATTCTGGTGATTATTGTGATTTGTTTGATTTGTATTCTACTTGACCCTAGATAAGCATCCATAAGGCTGATCCCAGATTGTTGGGAAAATGTTAGATGATTATGATTGTAATTTCTGATTAGCATTGTACCAGGAAATAATTGGATGTTTGTGGGGTCAAATTTATAACTATTTAAAAACAGTGGAACATCCGTATGCTTCTATCTTGAGATAGAATACTAATTATAGTCTTTCTTTCTTAATTTATGTTGCTTCATGTTATGTTACTAGTGCGAACCTTTTGTTCCTCATGTGACAAAAGGTTTTGCTTTAATTAATTTATGTTGTTCCTGGTTATTTATGTCTGCCGCTCTAGATTAGACTAGTGGCTTTTTTCCTCACATGACATCTGAAGTCAACCTAAAGTATTTCCAATCAATTCCATGTGATGACATCTGTCGTCAGCTGTTGCTAGTCACCATGTGTAGAAGTGTGATGTTGCAAGGAAATGCTGCCATTAGTGGTGATGAGAATAGAAGTAAAAGGATGAAGCTTGGAAATAAACTGAGAAAAAGAGCAACTCAGAGACAGAGAAGCAAAGCTCAATTTAATTGAGATTCCTCAACAACAGGGTAGATAATTTGTCGTTCTACTGCCACCCTTATAAGTTCTCATCGCTCTTGGGATTGATTTAGTACTGGTTCTCGAACATGAACTTTCTTAAATATCTGGAAGTACGTCAAGATGTTCCAGCTAATATAAATATCAAATAGATTATCACTATGGGTTTCTCCAGACTGGTGGTAAGATTGACCCATTATGCTACATGCGAGCCTCCACATTGACTGCATGAGTTACTTGGTTAAGCATCACTATAGATGCTAATAGGAGTCCTCAAATTCTTCTCTAGAGTTTGTTGAATGTGGTTGTTTCTTTGCTCATGTTTCCTGTTGAGGTACCTTCAAAACGTAAATGACAAGGGTTTCAGGCTGTTCCTTTTGCATGCATATTGTGATTCAGTTGATTAATAAAGATGTGTTTTGTGCATATGCCTGCAGGTATTCTAGTCCGAACAACTAATAGAACAGGCTCACAACAGTTAGGAATTAATGGGCGGGATGATGGTCCAGTTGTGAGTCCCTTGTTATCATTGAATGGAAAGAATTTGTCCTTACACTCCTGTTTCTGCTTGTTTGCCGTTCACTTCGTACCATCTCATACTTTTTTTTAATGTTACTATTCTCTCTCTCTCTCTCTCTCTCTCTCTCTCTCTCTCTCTCACACACACACACACACACACACACACAGATATATATATATAGAACTCTGGTTAGTTTTTGAGTCTTAAAATGTATTTCTTGCTTCTCTGGTTTTCTTTTCAGATCACCACATTCTGCAGGGAAGGAACAAACGAGATTTGTTTATCAAGATGTGATGCTCGCATATTCTGTTTAGGCATTAGAATTGCCAGACGACGGACAATTCAAGAGGTAAATCAGTCATGTCATTTTGTATAAATGTAATCAGTTTGTAACCATGATAACTTTTTAGGGCATTTCTCAAGTGGCCTACATTATGCTTCTTCTATCTGCAAAATTTCTTGTACTGCTGGTTGACTAGAGTTTGTGCTTCTAGAAATTAATTTTGTAAAACTCTTGGCCATTGAATAGTAGAAGTCTTCAAAGCATGGTCTGCCGTACTGATTGGTATGGGCCGGTACGTACCGGTACCGGACGAAACCGGTACGATACAGCTATATTTTTCGATTCCGACTATTCGGTTCGGTACCGTTCCGTACCGAACCGGTACCAGCTCGTACCGACTTCAATTTTTTTTTGGCTTTTGGCCCGGACCAGCCGAACCGGTATGGTCGGTACAGCGGACCTTGCTTCAAAGTTTATCTAAATGTGCAATATTACTGCTAAATAGGTCAGGTAATTCAATACTTGCATAATAGAAGCTCACATTGGGAGTCATTGGTGGAGAAGCATCAGGAAAGGTTCTGGGTTATGTTTCTTCTGTGTTGCTAGGCTTTGAAAAGTCTTGTGTCATTAGATAGGTTGCCATTATCTCATTACACCTGCATCTTTGGGTAACTATTATTGACTGTTGTTATGGAAGTGATGGCTAATGCCTGCTTAATTCGACCTTTTTCTAGATTTATTTGTGGAATAGAATATTGACTGTTAACAATTGTTGTCAGCAATTTTAACATATCAGATAGTATCATCATGTTAAATCTTTCTTTCTTCTTTTTTTAATTTTCTGAGAAAATCTCATTCATGAATTCTAATATTAATATCTTTGTTGATGCCTCTGTATAATTATTATGAACAGGGAAAATATGGAATAACAGTTGTTATATCCGAAAATTGGAATAACAACTAGATAATGCTATGAACTGAAATGCTTGTTATTCTCACTCACAAAAATAATGAGGGCCTCGGGAACCTTGATAAGGGATGTTATAATGTCATAATGGTGATTATATTCAACCATTCTTGGGGCTATTAATACTGAACTACTTTGAATGCATATACTCAAACACCCTTTATCAGTTTATCATATTTTGTTTATCGGACTATGGTAGTATTAACCATAAGAGATGCTGGGGCAGTGTATTGTGGTGTACAAGTTTTTTATGTTATATGTAGATATAGTATTTACATATTGTTTGTCAACCACCTGCTTTTGAGTTACGGCTAGATTAAGCAGATTTTGAGCCACTATAAGCTCTATGAAAAGCTGAAGCTGCCTAAGACCTTCTTTCTGGCATTTTCTTTCTAATTATCAGAGGCCATTTAATACTTGGTGATTTCATCATGTTGCCATAAGAACCCAATCTCAGGTAAATTAATTTTTCTACTAATCTTATTTTGACATGGTTCAATTAACCAATTGAACCCAAATTCTGTTATCTTTAACCCTAGAATGTAAAGAGGACCGGGAAAATGCAAATGCAAATTAGCCCTATAACTCAAGCCAGATTAATGGACAAATCAACTAGCCAAGTTAAATAAATCCTAACCGAAGAACCTGTGATAATTAAACCTGAACCCAAAAGCCACGCCCAAGAGCCTTGAGGTGGCAAGGCAAGCTGAAGAAGCCTTGACATAAGAGCTTAAATACACTCATTGATCACCCATGATGTTCACTCTAAGTAGCATAAGTGATGTAACCAATCATAATGGCCTTCTTTTCTCTCCTTTGAATAAGCAAATGAACATGTTTGATTGACATTTTGTCCAACACTAAACCGATACAATATGTTGCATCTCTATTTCGGGTTCACTATCCACCTTTGAGATTTCCTCCTAATGATTGATTTTAGGGGCGCACATTGGTTTGGGTCACTACAATTTTGTTGGGTTGGTTTGGTTCGCATTTTAGATAGAATTGGTTTGACTCTGCATCCTTTCCTAGCCAAGGAACATGACTTGCAACCCCGCCTTCTTGATTAGGTATCAAAGGCGACAAAGTGTATGGTGAAGCTGGTAATTGTTGGTCTCGGAATGTCTCGGTGTGCTAACTCAGTGCAACATTCATGTGTGATTGTATATGAAGTGGCTTGAACTATCTACACTATCTATTTGACCACTCTTTGAAGCTTGCCAATGTCTGCAAGAATTAGATCAATGTAGTAGGTAGCACATGGAGTCTAAGAAATATGTGACCCTATATTGTACTTCGTTATTAGTTTCCACTTGCATGATATATTGCTCCACAGTGATGTCAATAACCTCCAAGTTGAGACTATAGTCACTATCATGAACTCTTTCTTGACCATCAACCGACCTGTGGAAGATTATTTTCTTGCTATAGTATATGAGAAAGTGAATAATGTTTTGCCTGGTTGGACTAGACCAACCATCACATAGCAATATCAATCCATATGTGGGCCACTTATTCTTATAGGATGTAAGCTTTGCCTATAATTCACCCCTATCCTCATCAAGTAGATCACCGTATGTCCCTTGGATCATGCGGGTCAACATCCTAACTAACCCTCTAGATGATGCCGACCTTGCTATGTGGGCAGTAGGTTTTACCTGTAGCATTCGCTGGAATGTGGCTAAAGTAGAATCATTTTTCAATAGTCCTCCACATGCCCTCCTTTTTATCTTTAAACATGCTATCAATTCTTTGTTACTCAATGTCTGTGCTTGGGAAGGCATGTGGTTCCAAATGTACAATTGTTATCCCTGATTATGAGATTTCTGCTCTTACTGCCGCTGAAGGCCCCGAACATGGATGTTTTCTAGCTGACACCTGGAACACTAACTAATAGGATCCTACCCAAACCTTGATTTGGCATAGTAGATCCAGATTCAGAACACCTTTATACTATGAGGGTACAAATCGAGCTCTGTGCTTGGCCACTTCATCCATTTGCCGGCAATACTCTCTACTAGCATAGATCGTAGCTTGAATCTAGGCCTTCTCCATATCATCTAGATTGAAAATGTTGCAGTCTGTTGGATCCCTGGATAGGATGGTGGCCCTACCACCCTCCTATCCAACTCGGCCTATTTTTCTTGTGATGTCCTTTACTCTCCTTGAATCTCAAAGAGCATGTCTGAAAAGCTCTCGAACCTCCTGAGGACATTTCATGGATGCCGTAAAAATGGGATATCTACCAATCAAGTTCTGCTTCAATTGGTTAACCCCCCCCCCCCCCCCTTCCTCCACTAGGAGTAATACTACTTGCATCTTGAGTGGTGATTGTCACTTCTTACCCTTCTTGGTCTTGCTTTTTGGCTTCATTATCAATTGTCTAACTTGAATTTGTTTTTAAAAAATTCCATCAATACTAGAAAAAAGTTGCATCAAATATCATTATGCAACTACAAATGATCCATGATTTTTTATTGGCTGATTAAAATATTAATTTAAAATTATTAAAAAAAGAAAAGTTTTTAAAATTTTCAAAAAAAATGCTAGCTGCCTGAAAAATTAATTTCGAACCACATTCATTATAATTCTAATTTTCAATAAATTTTCATTGTATTGTTACTTTATATTAAATTTACAAAAAATATGTATAAATTGCATAACTATGAAAAAAATATGATACATGCTCCAAAAGAAACATGTTTGGAATATCTTTACATGCTACTAAAATTTTATAAAATTTTGAATTAATAATACTTTTTATTAAAAAATATTAAATTTAAATAAAATCTAGTTGGTAGGAGGTGCCATGTATTCTTTGGGGCCATATTAAGCACTAGTGGGCCTATTAATTGAGGAATTACTTTAAAAATGGGCTTTATTTAACAAGCATTTAATATGCTGAAAATCAATCAAATTGTTGTCAAAAAAGTTCGTAGATACTATGCTAGACCAACTTTTCGAGTCTGACATCTCCTTTCTTTTTTATTAGTTTTAATCCAACAAAAAAATATTTTTAGTAGAAGTAAAGTAAATATAAAGAAAATCAAAAAGTATACCATTTCGTATATTTGACTAAGATCTATGACATATCACAAAATTATGCTAAAATATCAAATTTTGATATGATTTCTCCATAGTTTTAATTTTTGCCCATTTATAGGACGTCATAGAAAAAAGAAGAGAAATCCCTGGATTGGACCTTGTGTGCACCTTTTTGCTCTCCTCCTTTATTTCTTATCTCTTACCTTGAAATAAGGGGAGAAAAGGGAACTGAGCATTTCCAGGTGGTTCGGCCTCATAAGGATCGGTTGGCACTGATTTGGGCATAATCCTGTTCCGAAGGCATGAACCATCCTTGTTTATATTCGGTATGGTACAATACAAATTGAACCTGGCGGTTGGGCATCGTATTGCATACTATGCTTTAACACGAGCCAACATGACCCATGTGCACCCCTATTCAATATGACCTTTCTTAAGGTTTGCAATCACAGTATTGGACTGTACTGATGCTATACACCCTGTATCAAGTGCTAGTATAGTACGTTTCTTGGTACTAACGCTCAAATACAAGAGGCACATTAGGCCTTGGTACCAAGGTACGCCGTATTGGTCAGAACCGGACGATAAAGGGAGAGACCTTACCCCATTTTACATAAAAGCTTAAGGCTATTTTTGATGAAAAAGTTATCCAAATTTCAAGCCTGTGGGGAAGTGACTTTTTCATGTCCCATATGGGTTTTCTTTTCCATAAAATGTGGAAATCTTATTTTCATGGGAAAGCTGCTTTCCTACCTCTATCTCCTTTGAAAACTCCAACCAAACATGAGGAATTTCTCTATTTTCTCATCGATCGCACTTTCCCCTCTCGTCCTATGGACCAAACGAGACCTAGATGTTTTGTAAGGTCTTGTTATCTTGTAAGGATCTAAATAGTTTTTTGAGTGGAGTTTTAAATTTTAGTATACTAATCTCTATGGGGCATAACATCATTGCTAGCTATGGCAATATGAGCGGTGATGATAACATGTATGTATATGCATATGCATACACACACATATAAGAATATGAAAAATATGATGACAACGACAACAAGTAATAGAATTTCCTGGAAGGAAGCAATATAAATAAAGTAAAAATACAATCCGATTGTTACATAATATTTCATAGTGGTAGTGTGTACTAACTATAAATTACTTAGCTTAGCAAATTGGTCATACACTAAACATGCATATACTGAGCTTTTATAGGGAAAAAGTAGCTGCTTAAATGTTAGTGGGCTTTTAAAGGTACCTGGTCTCCTTAACATCCTAATAGATACTATATATATTATTGGATTCTGCATAGGCATGGAAGTGGCCACTTAGTGGACTGAGACACTATTTTTGATAATGTTGTCTTACAGGCTTATCCTAATACGCTTGATATGCTTGGCAACAAAATAATCAGAAGAAATCTGAAGTCATCAATATAATTAAACATTGATATGGTTGTTAGATAATAGGTCATCCGAAGACACTATTTTTAATATGTTGTCTTATCAGCTTATCCTAGCCCATTTGATATTCTCAGTAACAAAAACGTCAAAGAAAATTTGAAGGTCATTACATAATGCAATATTGACATGGCTTTTAGATGCTCCAATGTTAGCCTTGTGGTATTCACCTTAGTTGCCAAAATTGGGAGTGGGTGCGGCAGTAGGTCTGGGCATGGGTGTAGCAAAGTGGGTATTTTGTTGGCATAAGAAAGTGCTTAGCAAGCACTTGCAGGTTCGTGATTCTAGGAAAATCTTGAATCAAATATATTACCCTAGTTAGAAGATTCTTGCTGCTAAGATATTCACTAGAATAATAATCTTTTAGGTCAATGCTACCTATATTTGGCTTGTCTAAGTTTGTGCTATGAGTGCTTCCAAGTACTTGACTATCAAATGATATAGCTTACCACATCCATGCAAGTTTTTTTAAGTCTTGAGGACGGGATAGGGGGCATCTTGGCCATCCTGTCCCATTCCTGTAAGAAAATGGGACTAGGACGGTGTTGGATCTTTAAAACTCATCCATACGGGGAGAGAAGAAAGAGGAAAGGAAGAAAAGATGGAGACAAGGAAAAGGAAAAAGGAAAGAAGAAGATGAAGAAAAAGGAAAGAGGAAGGAAGGAAGAAGGAAAATAAAGAAAGGGAGGAAAGAGGAAGAAAGAAAACAGAAGGAAGAAGAAAAAAGAAAAAAGAAATAAACAAATGGATAAGAAAAAGATAGAAAAAGGAAAGGAAAGGAAGGTAGAAGAACAAGAAGGAAAAAGGAAAGGAAAGGAAGGTAGAAGAAAAAGAAAGAAGAAAAAGATAGAAGAAAAGGAGAGAGAGATGGAGGATATCTACCGGAATGCATGATTGGAATTACTGCCGGGATGGGGTAGGACAGCGGGGCATCCCGCTCCATGGAGAAATCGGGACACCCCCATCCCACAGGATTTAAAACCTTGATCCATACATTAAGAGCTGAGCTTGGGCTGGTTAGTTTGGGAGGTCAAAAAGTCATCAATTTTAATGGTTTTTGTTGGGATGGTTCTAATAGTGATATATGATCTACAAGTTGGAACAAGGCTCACCATGGATAGAAGTTTATGCATAATCAAATTTTAGTATGGTTTCCACTTAATTTCATATTTGTCATACAGGAAAATTTGCTTGGTAGGTTGAAATGCTGACCATATCAAAGCATCCATCAGATATATCCTGTGCAAGATTTGCTGTACCGATCCATATGGTCCGTATCAGGCATACCATACAATACCAGGAAGGTACTGGTAGATACTAAGGTTGGGTCCGATGTATGAGTAGAATTGGTCCGAACCAAATGGAACTACCTTGTACCACTTGGTCCCATGTCACGCTGACCTGTACCACCTGTTTTTAGGCAGCACCATGCTGCACATGAGAAATGCTATACTGGCATAATGTGTAAACTGTACCATACTGACTGTATCGTACCTTCTGGCAAGGTACTGGTACAGTAGCTAGTACTGTTACAACGACACTTTTTCATGTGTTTGGTGTAGAACTTATCATATGTCACTCACTGAAATAGTTCCTGAATCAATGTTTATCATAGTATAAAGTACCATAATTTCTGATATATATTATTTTATGTGCTGCTTCTTATTATTGTTATATCATGTTCTCAGATGTTCTTAATCAGCAGTTCTGGTTTGTATTCGCAGTTCAGTTGTTAACCTCATGTTTCTTGTCCAGGTTCTCAATCTGGTGCCAAAGGAAGAAGATGGTGAACAATTTGGGGACGCCCTTGCCCGTGTTTGCCGTTGTGTTGGTGGTGGAACTGCTACAGACGATGCAGATAGTGACAGAGACATCGAAGTGGTGGCAGATTCTGTCACTGTTGATCTCCGTTGTCCTGTAAGCATTGGCTAGTGTATTTATTCACAAATTTTTATGACGTATATGTCTGATCACTTTCTCTGTGTTACTGCACCTGTTACTCTGCTTTAACTCAATCTGAATGGTTTTCTCAATCCCAACTATATGGAGGAGTCTTCCAGATCAAAGGATGATCTGACGAAATCTTAGAACTGAGTTCACCAGCTGGTGGCATAATAAAGGCCTGCAAATTGGTGCCAAATCCATGCCAAGGCTACTCTAAGCAAGAGACATGCCTGCTGTCCTGATAGGCTGGTTGGCAGGGTGGCAAACCTCCCTTATTTATGCAATGAAAGTTCATGCATGGTCTTACTAATTAACTACTTGAACTATGGAGAGATCTTAGAGATTGGAAAGATTACAGCATCCAGTCAGCAAAGGCAAGAAGCAAACCTATTGAGCTATAATATAAAATGATTGGGTTTGGAATCCATGGCCTGTTGAGTAATGAGAATGTGAGTTTGGAGGCAAAAAAAAATGCAGCATGTGCTGTCTAGACTGCAGTCTTGTGTTTCATGGCACAGCCAGGATGGTGTTGCTGAAATGTTCTTTTATTGCATTGTTAGTTACTGTTGTTGATGTTTCGCTGGGAACTTGTAATAATGTAGAACATTGTGCTCATATCCAATTTTTATTATGAGTTTGTATCATCCCCATTTTGAGCATGCCTCTATCTCATCTCTATTGTGCAAACTTGAACCCTTACTGTTGCCTGCATCCATCTAAGACTGCCTATTACGCTATTTGTCATTTAATTTTAAAGCAAGATATGGTAATGAACATATTAAGATCTTTCATTTGCGCGCATCCATTTTTATTCTCTGATGGTAATATAGCTTCCATAGTGAAATGCGAAATATGAAGCCTGTGCCTTAATCAATGGAGAACAAAAGTCAATTTTTTAACTCAAACTTCACCAGTAAAATGTTGTCAATTGAATGAACTAAACTGCAGAGAGCTCAACCAGTCTTTCATCCTCTTGTGGACAATATGCTCAGTGGTTTTGTCCCTATGCAGATGACTCAGTCTAGAATGAAGATTGCTGGTAGATTCAGACCTTGTGCTCACATGGGATGTTTTGATCTAGAAAGTTTTGTGGAGCTTAATCAACGTTCTCGGAAGGTGACTGTGTCTTCTTTAATATTTCGTTGATCTGTGCCCTCTCTCGCTGCTAGTCTCATAATTTTTCTGGGTTTTTTTTTTGCAGTGGCAATGTCCAATTTGCCTGAGGAATTACTCTCTGGAAAACATCATAATGGATCCATATTTCAACCACATCACTTATTTGGTAAGTTCACTTGGAACTTGGATCTACCCCAACTTGATCCATCAATATTCATCCATACCATTGCATTTTGATGATACAGATGCGAAATTGTGGAGAAGATGTAAATGAAATTGATGTGAAACTTGATGGTTCTTGGCGTGTGAAAAATGTAGGTGAACATAAGGATCTTGGAAAGTGGCATTTACCTGATGGTAGTCTGTATGTGGCAAACAATGTGGAAGTTAAGCCTGACGTGGACATCATGAAGCAGATTAAAACGGAAGGTTTTTCTGAAGGGCATAATAGTCTAAAACTAGGAATCAAGAAAAATCACAATGGAATATGGGAGGTTAGCAAGCCTGAAGATATTGGGCATCCATCGTCTGAAAATCATGTACTGGAAAATTTTGAAAACCATTGCCAAGATGTCATCCCCATGAGCGGCAGTCCAACTGGAAGTTACCGAGATGGGGAAGATCCAAGTGCTAATCAAGAGGGTAGGGGGCATTATGATTTCTCTGTGAATAATGGTCATGAACTTGATTGTCTTTCTGTGGACATTGACCCAACTTTCATTATTGAGGATAAAATTTTTTCAGCACCATTAAATGATGCAAACATCATTGTCCTCAGTGATTCTGATGAAGATAATGTTACTCTGATTTCTTCCAGAACTGCCTATGATACTGGTCCAGCTGATGATACTAGGATATCTTTTCCTATCAGCCATCCTGGAGCTCCAGGAACAAACTCTGAAGAACTGGGTCTCAGGACCAGTGGTACTTCAGGCCTTGGTTTTTTTAACAATGACAATGATGATTTTGGATTGCCACTATGGCCATTGCAGTCATGTCCACAGACTGGTCCTGGCTTCCAACTATTTGGTACTGATTCCAATGTCTCAGATGCTTTAGTTGATGTGCAACAACATTCTCGTGGCTGCTCATCACTTAATGAGTATGATTTGGCATCAGGTGGTGGTTTAGGGGAAACTTCACAAGCCCATGTCCTTTCTACTGGTCATTCTTATGCCGAAGTAAATGGGGGCCTGGTTGATAATCCTTTGGCAATTGGTGACAATGATCCCTCTCTGCAAATTTATCTTCCAAGCCAGCCAACTGTTGTTGCAGAGCAGGCGGAGACAAGCAATCATGGAAAGATGGTTAATGGTGTCCATTCTGATGATTGGATATCTCTTACGCTTGGTGATGCAAATGGAGGTGATGTGGACCCTGCTTCAACAAATGAGTTTTGCTCGACACAGCAGGAGAGTGGGATAAACTCATTAGCCAATGCTGGTTTGTACCATTTTCTTGAATTAACCTTTCCCTCGTAGTAAGTTTTGATGTTGAGTGACAAAATGGTGCCAGTTTACTTCCATCTTCTTGTTATCCTCCTTTTTGGTATACATGCATTAGTTTTTCATTTTATCTAGAATATCTTGGTTGAAATGTTTTTATGTTGCTGTCATTTTTTGCCTCTGTTGCTCTCTTATTTACTGTTTTTTTTTTTTTGTTGTACTGCATGGTTGCTTCCTAATATTTTCATATGATTTGACCTGCTATCTGGCTATCCATTCTGCTTCTGCTTCTTTCACCTGCATCTGAAACCATTTACTTCTTTCTATCCCCTATATTGTTCATTTGGATCTATTTTGGCTCTCTCCTTCTCCCTTATGTTATCAAACTTTAAAGTATGACATGCCTTCATGTTCAACTTGACTTTGTGCTTTGATTGTTTGTATTATTGCATGCTTTGATTCTTATTTGTTGGTTGCAGCTTCGATGCTTCAAAGCATGGATGATGGCAGAGTCAATAAAACCTCAAGTAGACAAAGGTCTTATGGTCCTTTCTCACCTCCTCGCCAACCGCGTTCAGTTCGGCCAAGGCTGTATCTATCAATAGATACAGATTCAGACTAGTTGCTGGACTGATTTTGGGGTAGTGGCTCTTTTATGGACAAAAGAGAACTACACCCACCTTGACATGCTGCTTGCAATGAGTCTGGTGATTGCTACTTAACCCATTCTTGTGTAATTAAGGGGCAGAAAAGTGGCCGTCTTATCACCAGAGGAGTGGGTTAATTTGACATGTGTACTTCAAGATTGCATTGGACATACTAGAAATGCATGTCTGATGGTGAGCTTAAGATTTGAGCTTGCTTGCACTGTTTTGTGCCTTTGTTTTGATGGCTTCTCTAGTGATCTTTCCATTTTGGCCAGGTTGGTGTAAAAGTTTTATGTAATTTGCAGGCCTCAGCATGCTTCTCTGCATCAGTATGCAGAATAGAGGCTAAAGGTGACTACAAGTGGAGCCTTTGCTGAGGCATGAGCATTATCAATGGGAAGGCCTGTCATGTCCCTATTTGGATTCAGTCTCTGTAATTTCATATGCATAAGAGTTCCATCAGTAATTGAAGAAAGTATGGCCTCCGTTTAGTAGCTAAAGAACTAATGATCAGATGAAGGCAGCATTAACTATTTTACCATGATTGGTACATGACATGCACGAGTTGGTGGACACATTCAAGTAGTATGCTGGAGCATATCATGCCCGTGTAATTTAAGTGAAAGTCTGTTACAGTTCTATCTTTGATGTGATCAGAGCTCAGCAAATCAATGTTGTCAAACTGATCTTTTGGCCTGATGTCTTGATGATTAGATATTCTGCTGCTACATGTCGAGACAGCATATGTACATGCTGGTTTTCAACTTTTCGTTTATGCTCTTGTTGATGAAATAATTTTGTGCTGTAGTCAACCAGAGTTCTCATTTTAATGTGTCTGAGATCTTATAGGTTTTCTTCTTCTTAATTCCAAACTATATGTTCACAGAAGCGTGAACGCCCTGTTATGTTGATCCCAGAAGTTGAGACACCAAATTAGTGGTGATGGTGAAGATACTGAATCAGAACATCAACTCTTCTCTTCGTGGCTGTGCAGGTGTAGTGGCAAATATGTCTACAAAAACATGTGGAAGTTACATTTATTTTGTTCAACACTGTTACGTATGCAGAAGCTTATAAAAGCTGTATCTTGCATGAAGAGGCATCTGAGCTTCCCCCGGAAGAGGGTGGACTTGTCTTTGGTGCAATTGCTATCTGAGCTGCCCCTGGAAGAGCGTGGAAGTTACCTAGTCTTGGGTGCAATTACTATTTGGACTGGAGAAATTTAAGGCATCATTATAAATGCATTAAAATGCTAAATGATCCATTATTTTCGTATCTAAAAGCAGTGCATACCAGTGAAAATCTGGAGTTGATGTGTTAGAAGGAAGAGCAGTGCTATGCATGGTAGCTCGGAAAAGTCACTTGAAGTCAATTGCCTTTCAGCATTTACGTTGTTTCATATTGCAGATACAAAGGGAGCAACAAGATTGCAACGCACTGAGAGCATTTTTGAGTTGAGAAATTTTTTTTTTGCTTTTTTTGTTAAAGGATATTGCTTATGCAAATTCTGTTGGCTAAGTCTCTAGTATCATTCATATCCTTTGCATCGGTACCCGCAATCATATTGAAACATGGCAGTGACTGAAAGAAAAAATTTAGGTTGAATTATGTGGATGTCACCGTGTCAGGTCTTTATTCAATTGTGCCTCAGTTTTTATAGTTCCTAAGATTTACTAACCTTCTAACCTATACAGTGGAAAGGTACTCTTGCTTCCGCTTATGTTTATCAGTCTTTGCTAAAAGTTGGTTCCACCATTTTTTGTGACTTAGGCTCCATTTGGGTAAGTATTTAGAAGGCCAGAAAGTTTTTTTTGGCTCTCCAAAAGTCCTTTTGGATGAAAAAAAAAAAATTGGTAAAAATTTTGAAAAACTCTTTTAGCTTTTCTAAAAAAGCTAAAAACAGTCTTTTGGGAGAAGCTCCATTTTGGAGCTTTTCGAAAAAAAATGTTTTGAGATTTATAAGAAAGTTTTTTTTTATATCAAAATACTCATAATAAAATATAACAATTACATATTTTATTCTTTTATAAATCGGAGTTTTAATAAAAAATTCTAGCCGTGGATTAGACTTTCTTCCATGTAAAAAAAGGTATTTTTGTTTTCTATTATTGTATTATACTATAAATATAATATTATATTACATTATATCATTATATATTAATAGGTTATATCAATAATTTAATATTATGTTATATAATAAAAAATTAATATACGCTAATAATTATAGCATTTTGTATCTTTGTTATTGTATTATACTATAACATAACACATTGATATGTTATGTTAAATAATTTAATATTATATTAAATTATTATGCTATAGTATACAATGTTATATTACTATTTTATAATAATACTATATTACATTACAGTACCATTTTAATATATTATATATTTATGCATTAATATATGTTATATTTTATTATGCTCTGTTGTATAATACTATGCAATATCCTTTATAGAAATTTTGTCATACAAAAATAATTTTTCAGTTTGTTTACCAAATACATGTTAAAGTGCCACAACACTTTATAAATGTAGTTATCAAACAGCAAACAACTTTTTATAAAAGCTCTATTTCAGAAAGCTTTACTTCCAATAGATCTACTTTCAAAAGTTCTACTGCTAACAGCTTTCCCAAACAAGGCCTTATTTTTGGGAAATCACAAAATTGGTCACGATTATGTAGTGTTTCATTGGAATTAAGGTACTTAATATCTGTAATGTTTCCAATGATCCATCGGCATTACGTGATTGCTTTTGTCAGGAGATTTTGTTGATATTGTAATCCTGGCAGGATTTTCTCTTGTCGTTAATTATCATATCACTTTGGTCGAGCATTTTCTTAGATGGTAAAAGTTGATGCTAATGCTTGGGTTAGAAGACTGATGGGAAATTGCATGGGCATAGTTGTGCGAAGATTGCCAGATCACTGAGCTTCCAAAGATTGTTTGTGGAACGTAACTTTTCCCGAGACACTTTGCCCAGATATCCTGTATCTATCCATTTCCTTCTTTTTGTTTAAGACAATCACTCGATCATTTGATGACCTCTACATCGTACTAAATGCGGACAACCTTGCTCGATCATTTCCTTCTTCTCTAGTCACTTATTGACTACCTCCATGTCGTAGTGAATGTGGATGAATTCATCCGGAATTGCAAAACATATATAATATAAATTGATAGCTGAAGTATCTTTGCTGACATGTTGAACGAATATCAATCTCATGCGATAATTGTTTTTCAGTTTAAATTATATCGATTATTAGGCAGCAGTGTTGCCTGGTCGAAGCATTCTAATTTGTGTCATCTTGATGCATTTTCCCATTTGCGGTATGTTCTATATAATTTTAGTACATACGTGCATGCAAATCTCAGGGTGGTGCTGTGCCTCACCTGCTGACTATGGTACCTGCTCCCACGCCGTCAGACCCGCTGCTGTTTAAAACTGGGGCATCTCCATCTTGGCCGATGCCATGATCTGCTTCCTGTTGTGTGGTGAGAACCTATTATTTGATTCTTGTTTCATGGGGTTGCTATAATCCTCCCATATAATTGTACAGATATATGCCTTCTTCTTCCCTTCTTTTTCCTGAGCAAACATTAAATCTATGTTGAAGTCAGCTCAGATGAGGTTCGGTGAGAGGAAACCAACGGGTCTCAATTGGGACGTCGGCTTCAAACATATGGTGGGTGCCAAGATCTGTTCTCTGGAGGTGATCAAAACGACCAATATTAACATGAATACCAAAACCAGCAAGTCTCACTCCTCAAAAAAGAACTGAGACTCATATCAAACAATTTCTGCTTGGATCTCATTGCCTTACAATAATGAAGAATAGGAATTGAAGTCTGAGGTAAAATGATTACGCAACACTAGCTGCATATGTATCTTACATTGTTTGGCTTGCATTTATGGATGTGTTTCCAATCACTCTAATGGTAAATTCTCTTGATGTTGTCTTAGAAATCTGAAAATCTGTCTGAATTCGGAGGATTTAGGCATCACCATTCCTCTATATATCTTATAACTATCTTTCTGTCTCTTTGGATACATGTAAGCGAGTCTGCTTGCTTGTCCACCTCCTTTTGTCTCTAAAGCTCCAAAACGTGCACGACACCACAATATGTCTTGCTCCTAGAATGCTAGAAAAAATATTATACTGTAGATCCTTGCAATCTAGTAACAGTCGGTATGGTCATGATTTTGGCAAGTCAATGCACTGAACTTCTATTTTTGGATGTCTCAAGTGTTGATCGAAAGCCAAGATGAAGTTCACATGAAGACGGACAGTCCTAGAAATAGGTGTAGTTTTTATGTTTGCTGAAATATTTAGCTGCAGAGTTGCTTACATGTAGGCTCGAAGGACTTTTCATTAATAAATCTTTGACAACAATATATCCTCTGATAAACAACATCAAAATTTCTCGATCTTTGGCCGCTACTTGTTAATGGTTGTGGATTGAGATGCATCAAATTTGGAAAGATAATCGATTATGTCTTTTAGCTGGTAAAGAAGTTTGGAAAATAATTATTCCGTTTAAATAGTTCCGACGGAGCAACTGACCATTGTTGACCCCGCCTCGTTTCGCTCCTTTCTTTCCCTTTTTAAACCAAGAATCCCAGCGGTATTTACTTCGATCCTTCGCGCGTTCCAGCTCTCTCTCTCCACCCTCCGCCTCTCCCGCGAATTTGGATCCACGTCTGGCCCTCTTCGCGCGGCTTCAAATATGGCCGCAAATCCCCTCCCCATCTTCCGGAGGCGCCACCGGTGCTGCCCAAACTCCCCCAAAAGCGCCATCTTTCTCCTTCTCCTTCCTTTTGATCCGCCTCCTCGCCCGCAGAGACCTCCCCTTTGCGCGGACCGCTCCCCCCCTTCCCAGCTTCGGGAGTCCGATCGCCCCGAAAGGTGTTTGGACTCTTTTGGGGGTCACTTCCTGGCTTGGTTTGATCTCTCTCCGGATTTTCTTGATCTGGTTGGATCTTCTTGTGACCTGGGCCCGAATAATCTCGCACTGGATGTTGAAAGTTTGCATCTTTTGAGGATTTCGGGGACTTGGGCTCAATTTGATCTGTGTTTTTGTAGGAAAAGATCGATCTTTCGAGTGAGTGAAATCAAAGACTGGTTCAATTTGGTTTTCCTGTGTCTGTCAAGTGTTCGACTTCTTTCCATGAAATTTTGGACCTTGGTCTGGGGTGTTCTACCTCTTCGGCGACCACGGTGGGGGGATTGTTTGGAGGTTCGGAGGTTGTGTTTGGACATTTGGTAGGAGCTTTCGAGGCTCAGGGGGAGATTGCAGTGGTTGTTTTGAGAGATGAACTGTTTCCCATGTTTTCAATTTGACGATAAGAAGAAGAAGAAGAAGAAGAAGAAGAAGCATGGCTTAAGGAAGGAGGCAGCTTCGGCCGCATCAGGTTCTGTTAAGGGCAGAGGCTTGACAAAAAAGCCTGGTGAGCTTCTCTTGCCTCCTCTTTGATCAAAACATAATCCCATCGATGTTAGTTTCTCAAATGTATTCTATATTCTACCATAAGATGATAAATGGATATATTGCTTTATAGATTCAAAAACCATTTACTTGCATAGTATTACTACAGATTCATCCAATTAGTTGTCATTCGTTGGTATACCTCTCACCACCTTTTCATGCTGTAAATGGAAAATGCGAACAATCCCTCAACAGTTTTAGTCCCTCCATCGCGTGAGGTTAAATGCTCAGTCACCAAGATGCCTTCTCCTGTGCCTTGAAAATGGGATGGGAGAACAGTACCAAATGACAAGCTCCGGATAACCCATTTAACTTTGTTAGTGGAAAGTTTGAATTAACTGCAGCTCACAAGAATGTAGGCTCAAGCTCTGACTTGGTTGGAAGTAGACTTTTCGATCATGAAGTTTTCCACAAGCATAAGAAGCAAATGTTGTCAGATGAATAAGTGGTACTCTATTTCTTTCATCTTCCTGGATGAGCTTGGCCATGCGACTGCAACTGGATGACATGAAGCCTAGCCGGTATAGCAATCTAGGTCATCATGCATCTAGAGCCATGATGACATAAATTTTAGGTTTCTTTTACTTTTGTTAATTGTTTGTGTTATTTTGAGTGGTTTATAACAACCCAGGCCCTCATTAAGGTATTATTTGAGTTCCTTGGCTCTATAAAACTACTCAAGATCTATTTAGTGCATAGTTGATGTGGGACTAAATACACGCCCACATGGTTCTCGTATGCTCCCTCCGCTTAAGCCCTGGCATCCTTGCTAGGCTAACGGACCAAGTTCATTCAGATCCATTGTCAAACACCACGATCAATCCATCGTCAGTCCAAATGGACCCATGCTACAATATCCTCTAGTCCACATAGGATATGGACTATATCCGTTCTAGTACTATTTGTAACAAACTCAGAACCTCATCCAAAAAAGCTAGCCATATAGTATTATTTGAGTTCTTTGACCCTATATAAGTATCTAAGATTTACCCAGTGCATAGCCGTTGTAGAACTATACACATGCCCGCATGGTCCTCACAATTTATATTCACATCTGAATTTAAACCCTGATTGTTTCTTTCTCGTGATTGCACAAAGTGATAGTAGAGCTTGTAATGGTTATCTTTACAGTGCACCATGGGGCTTATGGTGCTTTTTGCAAAATTCTAAATTTATTTATCAAACATTTTGAGGAAAATACAACTACTGCATGGAGAAGAGAAAACCATTCCAAATGAGGCATAAATTTAATCTATAGAAAAAATATTTTTGCAGAAGGTCATTCGCATGAGCTAGGTAATTGATACTGCAATATATTTTCCAACCATGATTGGTTGTTATGCATCTAAATCTGGTAGCCATACTTTTAGCTACTGCTGGAATACATGCTTGGTATTTGCAGAACTAATTAATTTTAAGATGACAAGTTATAATTTAGGTTAACATTCAAGGCAGTGCTAAGTCATATGTGATCCCAATTCCAAATTTAATCACTTCCAATCTGATATGTTAAATAATATGTTTTTTTTTTAAAAAAAAAAGAAGATGTAGACTAAGACTACATCACTAGCAGCTCTTTCAGTGTCTTTCTTTTGTGATTCTAAGCTTCATCCATGTAGGCAGGTCTTGGCTTCTAGACAATCCAGTACTTTGGTACTTCCTCTTTGATTCATTCATGATTCATTCTGCTGTTTCTGTCGTTGTCATCGTTGACTTTGTCCTAGTAAAACTAAGGATTGCTGTCTCATATAACAAGTGATGGACCTAATATCTTAAATCTCCAAAATTAAAATGTTTAGCTGCTCTTTGTAGTATTTGATGACTAGCTGACACCTAATCTGCAGCTTGAAGCAGGCATGAGCATTGTCCACTTTATTCAGTGAGCTATTCCATAGATAATGCAGCTTCTACCTCAGTTTAATGTCAGACTTAAGGTCTGGCCTATATCACGATGCACACATTTTGAAATATGTGGACATTATTTGACAAAACTAGGCTGCTATTGGAAGTTGGAACCATGGCATCTTTATGTTTCTTATTCATTCTATCCTGTTCTCTCTTTCAGATTTCTGTTCTTCCAATTCTTCCTCATCTATTTTCTTCTCAAACCTCTTCAATTCATGCGAAGATTGTGCTCTATCAGAGTACAGAGCCATTGATCAAACAGTAGAAGTCAATGAATATAAACAATGAATGGCCTATAAGGTGCATTGTGCATTTCAATGTGCTTCTCATTAGTATAATGTAAGAGTAAGAGAGTAGGTTATGCAGAAAAACTATCAGCTTATGACTACTTTTATACGCATGTGTTTTTTATGAAATGAGAATATGTTTATGCTATATGCTGTTTGTTCGCAAGTTTTTGTTAAAATACAATTAAAACAATAAATAATTATGTTTCATTAAAATTCTTGTTTGATTGCTTTTTGTAATACTTGTTTTGGAAAAACTAACAGATATTGGAACCTAAAAAATGAGTTTATAAGTGATAGCTCTTCAATTCGTTTCTCCATTACCCTATTCTATGCAAAATTGGGACTTACAATTAGGTGTTATTTAAAACTCACATAAAGTCAACCTTATATATATAACATCAATCTTAATTTCTGCAATTATTTGTACCAGGAGAGTATTACCTTAAGAAATTTGAACATTTTAGCTTGTTAGTTGAATGCTGTCGCTTCACGTATATTTAGTGGTAATGGTAGTGACTCAATTTAAAGCAATCTGCAATAACAGAACTTTAACATTAACTCAATTATCTATCTTTTGATTAACCATTTTCTGCTTCTCATGAAAGGGTGGCTTGTGGTCTAACATTCCCATGCAGAAGTTCCCACACGGAAGGCCCCAACTGAAGCAAACCAGAAAGATATCGGCAATGGAAATATTGCAGCACGACAATTTACATTCCGCGAGCTTGCTACAGCTACCAAGAATTTCAGACCTGAATGTCTTTTGGGTGAAGGAGGGTTCGGCAGGGTTTATAAAGGTTGCCTTGATGGTGGCGAGGTAAATGAAACCTATGCTATGCTTTTTCTTCTTTTTTTTTTTTTATATTTCTAAGAGACCTCATTCTGTTGGGAATATTTATAAATTTTCTGCTAATCTCTCTGTTCTGGTCAGATTGTGGCTGTTAAACAATTAGACAGGAATGGCTTGCAAGGAAACAAAGAATTTACCGTAGAAGTTCTAATGCTCAGTCTCCTTCATCACCAAAATCTGGTCAAACTTACTGGCTATTGTGCAGATGGTGATCAAAGGCTTTTGGTTTATGAGTATATGCATCTGGGTTCTTTAGAAGACCATCTACTTGGTACAGCTGTTACATTCATTTAGTCCTTAACTTTCTTATTAGCTTGTCATGCATTTGTCAGCCATTTAACTGACCATATGATTTTGTTTCTTTTGAAGTTTTTCTTGACATGATCTAGCATAGGAAGTTGTCCTATCTTTAAGGATTCAACATGTCAACTTCCTTTTGACTTATCGATCAAATTTGATAGCATTCTTGAATTTATTGCTTCAGACTTGAGCTTCAGTTAGTAATGCATGGTTTTTATCTTCCCAGATTTACCACCCCATCAGAAACCGTTAAGCTGGTATACTAGAATGAAAATAGCTTATGGTGCTGCTCAAGGCCTGGAGTACTTGCATGATAAAGCCAACCCACCTGTGATCTACCGTGATCTCAAACCATCCAATATTCTACTAGATGAAAATTTTACTCCAAAGCTCTCGGACTTTGGGCTCGCAAAGCTCGGTCCCGTCGGGGACAAAGTACATGTCTCCTCGAGGGTGATGGGCACATACGGCTACTGTGCACCTGAGTACGCAAGAACAGGCCATCTCACTCTGAAGTCAGATATATACAGTTTTGGAGTTGTTCTGCTTGAGCTAATCACAGGGAGAAGAGTCATCGACGCCGCCAAACCAACACGCGAACAGAACCTTGTCGCTTGGGTGTGAAATCATGAACTCTTTCATGCACCCTTAATACCATTTCCATAGATGGGTAGCATTCCATCAACTCTAACTCAAATACTTCATTTCGACAGGCAATGCCCATGTTCAGAGATCAGAGGAGGTTTCCGGAGCTGCTCGACCCACTTCTTCAAAACGACTACCCACCCAAAGCTCTAAACCAAGCAGTTGCTGTTGCCGCGATGTGTCTGCAGGAAGAGGCTTCAGTTCGTCCATTAATGGCCGATGTGGTCATGGCTTTGAGCTTCCTCGCAACTGCCCCGGTCGCTCCTGAGATGAGCCCCCCTCCGGTTCTCCGGTCCCCAACAATAGAAGAGCGGTCAGAATATGAGGAGTCATCGTCGGATGAGGAGAGTTCTGTCGATCGTGAGCGTGCCGTCGCAGACGCTATAGAATGGGGCTCTTCCAATTCCAGGCATCAGCAGGGATCCAAACATGGAAGTGAGTCGTCGTAAAATGCATCGACCCAAGCGCGTTCCTCAAACTGCATTCATAGCTCAATGTCCTCCCAAAAGGTTTCTTTCGTTTTCAGCGTGTGGTGATCATGGCTGGCTTGAGCTTAGTCCTAGTACATCGAGTGAGATTTCAGGCCATGCATTGCAAAAGCAGGACCTCGTTTTGCACCCTGTTCCTATGCTGTGCCACAAAATGTGTCGTCTTTTGTGAACCATGAGAACATATGACAAATATGTGCATTGTGATCTGGAACTAGGAGCTCTGTTATATTCATTCAAGCATGTTAATTCTCTATTGGCTATTTGTGATCGAGTTAATGGCTGCTAGAGAAAACGCTCATTAATGTCTATCAGGAATCGATCGTGCTTCCTGCATTGCGAGTAATATATGTCTGTGTTTCGATGCTGAACTACGCGTTCCAGCAGGATCATGTATTTATGAACTCTTCCATGTTGCAATGAACAAACCGTCCAGTGTCCCGGTTCCTACCTGATGTGTAGGCCATGGAGTAATCAGACTGGAAGATATCTGCTCATCAGGCTTTCAGAATGGAAGGTTGGTGATAACAGCAAAGCTTTTGAGAGTGTATCCGGGTCCAAGAGATCTTTCATTCTTTCTGCATGGTAATATTGCTAAAGATCTTCGTTGGGCTTTTAATATATCTTCCTTCAAAAACACTTAGGAGATGTATGTCTTTTGTTTGTCTTCCCTAGTCAAATATTAGAGTCAATATAATAGCAAACCTAGTTTCTTGCATCGATGCAAGATTTTAGTAACTCGATAAGTTGGCACCGTTTAGGAAATGTTAAAAATAAAAATTAGCTATAGATAAGAAAAGAGTGATAGAATTGTCTCGTACGATGAAGAGACTCATTTTTATTCTCTTGAAAAATGATATTGGACATAACCATAGCCTGATTCAAAGACTATCTCTAATCAGTAAGAATATAAAACAGAACTCTGAAAGGATGACTCTTTCCATTATGAATTTCACTCCGTTTCTAATTCTAGTCTGTGTTACTTAAAACCATATTGATTTTTTATTTTAATAAACTCTTTTCTTTGACTTGCCATTTTTTTCCATGTGCTTCAAAAAACTCTCACCATCATACATGCATTACCCTACAACTTGCATGTACTAATACAAACAAATTAAATTATAAATTAAACAATAATAGTAATTTATTTCTATTTGATAGATAATTAAAATTTTTAATTACTTCTTTCACGTCAACTATTTACACTTTTCTTTTCATGGAACCACACGTGCCAAATAAATACCTAACGATGCAAAGATCTATAGCTACTTTTTTTTTTGGTAGGCTGGATACATCATACCATCTTAGTAGAAGAAGAAGGTAGCGAAGAGAAGGTGGTGAAGACTCATAGCGATTACAAATTTAGGCACCAAAGTATTGCGCAACATACTATGCGATCCAATCAGTGGCCTCATTCATCTTGCGGTAGACATAGGCAACCTAGGAGGCCTCGCATTCTTTCAACAAATAGCAGATGTTCTGCAACAGTTGGTGCTTGTCGCCAATCCTAGTATGGCACTGGATCCATCCAATCACAGTCGTCGAATCTCCTTCTAGGCGAACCCGATTTTCAGGATAAATCACGCTAAGTAATACCCTCTCAAGTAGCTTTAAGCTCATCACCAGAAACAAAAGTATTATGGAGCCGACTATATCCGGCTGCAACCAATCTGGATCCATAGCTACTCTTTGACATACAAAGAGATGCAAGCCAAAAAGGAAAGCCGGTGTCTTATTCATTGGACGGTCTAGATCTAAGATCTGCTCATCAAGATTCCATCTCCAGACCTCCTTTCTGGGTCCGCGCAGGTCTCGACCCATCCCCTCCCTTTCCCTCTTTCCCGGGCAAACAAAAGAAACGAAGAACACCGACAGCATTCCAATGGCCGCCGGCTTTCTAAAACCATCCACACCCCTCACTCTCCGCTCTGTCCGCCTTACCTGCCCCTTCCCCAAGAACTCCAAGCTCCCCGCCACTTTGATCTCCTGCGGTCCCCGCGACCACCGCTGGCCGCTGCTCCGCGGCCGGACCCTCAGCGCCGAGGCCATCCTCGCGGTCCAGGCCCTCAAGCGCGCCCGTGGAGACGACTCCAAGGTCGAACAGGTCGTCTCCACGGCCTTCATCCGCCTTCTCAAGCCCGACCTTGTCGCCGCCCTCGCCGAGCTCCGGCGGCAGGGCCAGTGGCGCCTCGCCGGCAAGGTGTTTGTCGCCGCGCGCAAGGATTTCTCCTCCAAGCCCGACTACTCCCTCTACGCTGAGATGGTCGCGACGATGGCGAGAAATGGAATGCGGGAAGAGATCGGTCTCTCGGTGTCGGACCTGCTTGCGGCGCGGGAGAAGGGAGATGGGTTCTCGGCGGATGATTTAAGAGGGTTGGCTCGGGTTGTCAAGGCTTTGATTGGGGCGGGGAGTGGGAAGGCCGTGAAGAATATGTACAGAGAGATGAAGAGAAGGAATTGTGTTCCCGATGAGTTCTTGTTTAAGGATTTGATTAAAGGACTCAGGGGAATGGGTGAGGGAGAGGCCGCCGATGAGGTGGAGAGGGATTTCGAAGTTTGGTCAAATGGTGGGTCAAGGAGTGAGCTGCTACGTGTTTGATGAAATGCTCGGCCGAATGGAACGGGTTAGTTTATCTTCAAATTGGTGACCTAGAATGCTTGCTAAAATGGGTTACCAGAGCACCTCTTTTTCACAGGATGGCTGGCATTTTAGGTTGTATGAGAGTTGTAAATAATGCTTCAACCTAGAAGGAAGAAGATAGACTGAAAATGCAACAAACATGCACTTTTCTGCTTCTGCTAGAACATTTTATTCGTTCTTATATAGATAATTTTCTTTATGTCAACTTGTTGAGAAGCTCAAGTAGTTAAAGTTTTTTATAATGTCATTGGCAAGGGTATGCGTACAGAAAACAACATGAAGAAGAATACAATTAATGCACCTTATCATCCTCATTGTTTCACAATGAAAAAGGAAATCTCAATGTACTAAGCTTTAATAAAGAATCAGACTCGAAATTAATGAAAAAAAAAAAAAAATCTTACTCTCCTGTAGCAGAAATTCCCTGCTCGAGCCTCTCCCTCTTCATCTTCTTTTTGGACACAGGTTTCTTCTTCCTTGGTGGAGGGTCTTCTGTGCATGCATACATACATGTAGCGAGCAAAGTTACCATTGAGGAAAAGCAGCACAAGTCTCCCAACTACAAGCAGGACAAGCAAACCTGGGTTTAATAACATTTCCCTGTACATTGCAAAGATGGCCATCTAGTCACAAGAAAACGGAGGCAAATATTATGTTGTGCGCGCTGGTGATTACTTAAAATAAGCACATAGTGCTTCTACTATGTTTAGCACAAAACAACAATGGGCTAAATAATGAAATCTGGAACTTGCTCTCAACAAGCTTAAGCAATAGCAGCTGATGCATGACTAAAGGTAGGAAGGGAGGCATGAACTTTAATGACATGTCAAAGTGAAAGTTAGTTCAGCATAAGAAACATTCAACCAAAAACAGCGGGCGAGCATAGGAATAGTACATAGTGGTATCAAAAGAATTTGACCAAAATTTATCCTGTTGCCAATAAGGATGCCTCAGATGAAGGTACAAATGATTACTTCGAAGATTGACTGCAGATCTTCATGCGAGACAGACTTTTTGATGGACAGCCATTTGAGAAAGTCCATCTGTCCGATGGATAATGGGATCGATAGCATATATTCCTCATAAAGATTTTCTAGCTAAGGCATAAGAAAGGTCAGGTGAACATATAATCATAATCTCATCAGAGTATGAAACTACTAAGGGCAAGAAAAAAATGGAAATTCTTTAATTGTCATGGCATGCAAGCCAGTGTACACAAGGCCATGGAGTCTTCCGATATGGTTGTTCCCTAAATTGCCTATACTTGTATCGATATAAACATGGATACGAAGAGCACCATTGGTATTGTACAGTTCCAATGCAGAACTGGCGATGGTATGGTTGCTTGGATACCAAGACTATTCATACAGGTATGTACCATTTGACCTATCCATACCAGTGTCGGATGTATTGGTTAGTGCTGATAGTTTTTAATTTTGTGTGATGCTGTTAGTTTTGGTGAGCATTATTCGTTCCGATACTGATTCCTTACCATTCAGATGGAAAAAGTTTCAGGTTTGGTGCTGATATTTAAAACCTCGATCTAAAGCCTTTCTAAGAAGAAGAATGCACTTATGCCCAAATATAGATAGCAAAATGTACCTCATTTATATTAAGGCATGGTACAGAAATGAACTTATAGAATCCATTTTCATGCTATCTATCATGTTCTACCAAAACTGTAAAATCCGAATTCAGAATAGGAATGATTTTTCCAACAACAACAAAAAAAAAAAAAAACAAGAAACACTCTATAAGAATGCAAGATTTTGAAAAAAAATCCCATATCTAACTCATGCTTTTCAGTAAGAATCATATAAACTCCAAGCAACCAACTAATAAAATTAAAGTCTTCAGCATGGCAAAGAATCCTTTTCCGTTGAGAGAAAGGCAAATTGCATAGCACCCTTGAGAATAAGCATTAACCAAATGCTCTCAACATTATCCAAGCACTTGTGGCGACTCTTTGTTAATACAGATGTATCTCTCTACAAACTATCATGCAAAAGTAATAATCAAAATCACTCCTTTACATTCCATTCCAAACGCAAGCACCTCAGCCTTATCCACGTCAAACTTCCTGCCAAGATCTTGCTTCAAAAGAATATCCAGAATTTTCAAAGCCTTCAAGCTCTTAAATTTTTTGATAGCTTAGACTATTAAACGATTTCCTAAACTTTTCTATTGATCTCGTTTTATCTTTCCTATGTTCTTCATTGTAACCAATTAACTATATTTGACATTATTCTTCGCCAAAGCCCGCCTTCTTCATCTTCCTCGAATATGTCAGGTTGTCTCACCTTAGGTTGCATGCATCTAAACCAAACAAGGCCCGAGTGGTAAGACTTGGCAAGCCCAAGACCTGTGTTTCAGAAAGTGTTGTGTTATAAATCATATCTAGGAACATATGCAAGATGCTGCTCTTAGGCTATGCTTGCTTCGGGATTAAAGGAGGTTTAAAGGGAATAAGGGACCCTTCAACCCATTTATTCCACTTTCACCAACCAAAGACCAAAACAAAAAGTGACAGATTTTTTTGAAAGGGAACAGTGGATAATTTTTAAAGTTGGTAGAGCAATTTTTCTCACCTAACACAAAGTAGAACTATAGGACCATGAGATGGAGTAGTTTATTCCAGTGTAAAATGGGTAGGGAGTAAGTTAAGCCATCTACTCCAGGCTAATTTATTCTGCAGTCAAATACAAGTAGCTTTCTTAGATCTGCTTTAATGTTTGATCTCATTCGAAAGCCTGTTTGGTTTCGGTTTATGCCGCATATGTTTAAATAGACCAATTTCTTCCAGGTTATTCTGTCAAGCAACTTTCTGCAACCCACTTTTCACCTAGAGGCAACAGGGTAAAGAGTGGATACCCCTTTTTCTCCGCCTAACCTAGATAAATTAGGACAAATCGACCCTGCTTGAAAGGCAAAACAATTTTGCTCTGGATTTGTAGACCCATTTTTAGAGCCGACCATGATCCAATCATGGTATATGACTGTGTTTAAGATGTGATTATGTTTGAGATTAAGCCCAAGAGCGGCCTAATGCATTTGGAGGCCGAAAGCAAACTCACTAAGAGGGCATTTTTCTTTTCTGTTTTGTTTTAAGGCCTTCCCTGCGGTGCGGTGGACTTTCTTTATGCCGGGGTCTTAGGCGACCACCTCAGTCGCCTAAAGGTTGGGCCGATCCTGAATTTAAGCCCTTAGTCTAGTGGGGATACTATGACTTAAATGGGAGAGTATGTGGGGATCTATATAGGTGGATCTTATACAAAATTAAAGAAATTCAAATAATATCTTCCATCTAGTATTTTTGGTTGCAGCCTTATATTGTTATAAATAATATCAAAGTGGACCGGTCCACGGCCCATATGTGACAAAGGGATGTTGTAGCATGAACGCATTTGGGATTAACCATAGGTCGATCTTGGTGTACGTAATTGAATTTTGTTAGATTTGAATCTTTAGACTAGTGAAGATGCTATGATTTAAGCGATAGCAGTATGTGAAGATCCGTGCAAGAGTATGTTCGATCTAAGATCATTTGTGCATTAGATATTTCTAAGATACTTATATAGAGCCAATAAACCTGAACTATTAACTTTCAGGTTAGGTGAGGTCTTGAGCACTATATATTCAATCTCAATTCAAATCAGTCTACTTGCCATGCTTGGTTTAAATATTTCTTAGAGGCTATGTAATCATTATTCACCAGAAGCTAGTTAAAACTAGCATAGAGGCCTCGGTTCGCAAACACAACAATAGCAATACAAAAATTTAACCAAAAATCTCATGGTCATCTTAAAAGAAAGTAAAAGGAAGGCAAATAATCATATGTTTATCGGTATGCAAAAGGAAGGTTAATGCAACTCAGAGCACATGCATCACATATGTAAGTCACAGTCACTCAAGAACCCAACATAAAAATATTGGGCACCAGAAAAGTTTTGATATTGTTCGTTTATCAATGTAAGAATGGATGGTTAATGCAACTAAACACTGCCTCAAAAGTTTTCAGAGGACATGCATCCCATATGTGCCATTCAAGAAGCCAACATAAAATGCAATTACTAAGAAGCACCGGATTTAAAGGAAAAGAAAAGGGGAAAGAAAGGGGAAAAAAAAAAAAACCAGGATAGCTAGTGCCTCTAAGAACTGTACAATCTCTACGTTTTCTACTGCTCTTTGCTTGGCTGACTTATATCACGTAATCAAACAGGGACGAGTACTGCCATACCCATGCACACGTCCTTAAAGCTATGTTCGGTTGCAAAAAGATAACCGAAAAAGATATTTATATAGAGAAATATAATTATTTATTTATTAGAAAATTAACATATAAAATACTCAGGAAAACTTCATTTACGAAAAAAGGAATCCTACTTTTCCTTTTTTTTTCCTCAGGTTTTCAATATAATTCGTGGATATTACATTAAAAGTGCTTCTGTGTTTTCCAAAGCAACAATTTTTTTCCGAAAATAATTAATGTTTTATAAAATCATTTGCAAAGTATTTCTACAAAAAAAACTCAAAAGGATGTCCATATGAGAAAGTAGAAAATCAAGCTTCTAGCTGCTGCTTCTCTTTTTTTATAAAGACAATGCCAAAACATGCGCATAAAGTGGCCAAGCAAAGTACCTGAATACAAAAACGGAGCCCACATCTATTGACCGGCTCGCACATGAATTAGACTGCAAGCCCATGTGAGTAAGGGCTCACACGGCCCGTACACTAGCAGAGGAAGAATAGGACTGATTGGGCCGCAAGCCCATGTGAGCAAGGGCTCACACGGCCATGCACGTGTTGGAGGAAGGATTGAACTTCGAACAGGAGTCCACTTCTTCCTCCGATTCTGCCGGGAGGAGGGGACTGTGGCAACCAAATCTTACCTTCTTTGGGCCAATTTTCATCTATAAGAGGACCTCTCCCTCTCCTTTGGCATCAACCTTGGGAGCTATTCCAATTAAGGCTTAAATCTCTAAGTAATCTATGGGAAATATTTGGGTTTTCGCCATCGATCCAGCTGGAGGAGCTCATTGAAAGCAAGGTAAGCTTCTTCTCTTCATTCTTTGGTTTTTAAGCCAGCATTCCATCTTGTATCCAGCCGGCGAATCACCGGATTGATCGCGGACAAGATTCCCCTATTTCATCTTCTTTTTCTCTCGTTTCGGTCAGCCGTCGTCGGGCGTGGCATGCTACCGGCATCGCATAGGCCATCAACCATTGGGGGGTTGCCGGCCACAAGCGGCTACTGCCATTGAGCACCCTCCTTCATTTAGGAAGGAGAAGAGAGAGAGAGCCTCACGGTTCTCTCTCCTCTTATTTTCTCCTTTCTCCCTCTAGTTTCTCTCTTCTTTTTGTTTCTCTCTCTAAACAACCCTATGGATCCTAGTATAGAGTCTTATCGATCTGATCTATGAACCCGAGTTGATTCCTAAAAAGAGGTCCTAAACTGTCCTGGTGCCTATGTTGCCTACTGGATCAATCACCCCAGTCTTCTTAAGTGTCCCTAGAATCCATTGATGATGAATCCTATCAAACGACCTTAGTCCTGATCAAGTCCATACCCCATGATTTAATGATCGAGTAGCTTAGACCTGACCTGTCTGGAGCCGCTGAACACTGTCACCCGACCAACCATCCTCTTTATTATTTTAATTCTATTAAAATCATTGAACAAAAATTAATATTTTTTAAATAGGTTTAACTGAAGTTTGATGGTTTAAGGTGAAAAAAGTAAATATATCTTATGCTCCTTATTATTTTTCAAATCATTATATTTTTCATGCATATGATTTGTGAGTAAAAATATCATATTTTTCTTAAAATTATGGATCAACTTATGTATTATGAAAATAATATTTTATTAAGAAAAATAATTCTATGAATATTTTAATAAAAATAGCTTTATTATGAAATATAAATTTGATCATGCTATTTAGTATTTTTCATATATATATATATATATGTATATGTTTTAAGAAAAAGATATATAATTTTGTAAAAGCTCTTAGATAACTATGTATGATCTCTTGAATTGAGAAAATCAACATCCTGGAGCTAGCATCCAATGAAAATGGCTCTCTGCCAATGGGTTAAAGTTGGTAAATATGAACTATGATATCTTGTCGATCACAAAAATGGCCCCATCATGGGTTATAGTGATTGTAGGCCGAATATCTGTGAGCAACGTGGACTACTTTGACTACTACAAGTATTTAGGAGAATCACCAAACTCAATGTGAATCACTTTGGCCACTATGAGTATCCAAGAGGATCACCAAACTCGATGCGGTATACTTTAGTCATTATGAAAATTCAGAAGGATCATAAACTCGATGTGAATTACTTTGGCTACTATGAGCAGGGCTGGATATGGTTCAGAAGCAAGATCTGCCACATCAGAAAGTCGAGTCGCATGCCAAATTTCTAGAGACCATAACCTACTTATATGATGCTCAATTGAGATGATCTTTTTTTTAAAAAAAAAAATTGGGTATCTTTTCGAGATCTATAATTTTGGGCCAACCTCCTAGGAGGTTGAATCAAGCCGAAATTCTATCATTTAGGTTCTAAAAGGGGCTAGTCAAATCTAAAGCTTCCTTTTTAGATAAGACTTTGACCGAGCGTAGCTCTTTATTCGATAAGAATTCGACGGAGTGACAGAAGGCAGAGTTGATGTAAAAGTTAAGATCTACTTTCTCAAAAAATTTAATTTTTTTTAAAATTATTAATCATATTTATTTTTGAATATCTAGTCCTATTTGAACTAGAACAGAAATCCAACCCAAATTGTAAAGGGAGGACCTCACTAATATTATAAATAGGGACTATGTACTTTAGTTTAAGAGGTGTGAAAGAATCACCAATGAAAGAAAATGAGACTTAAAACCCTACTTTTAAGATTTCTCCATCTTCTTCTAGTTTTTTTTGAGAGATTCGAGCTGAACAGATTGAAGAAAATTTTCTTCCCGATCGGATCAAGTTGGTATCAGAGCTATACTTTTACCTGGTGGAATTTCGACTTGATCTGATCAGATCAAATGTTTTGATCCATGATAGGGTTAAATGACGTGAAGAATGATTTACGAATTTATTTACAAAATAAACTTGAAATTATGTTATGAAAGATGGATGATTTACACATGCATGATTGGATTTATGGCTTGTTTTAATATACTATACTATGAAATGCTTTATTCTGTAATATCTGTTATTTTTCTTAAATGATGCATCAAGATAGAAAGACTTATGCTCGATCTGGTAAGGTAGAGTAAAATTTACTTGCTAAACTATATCGCTCATATATCTCTATTTTTATTTTTCTCTCTCCAGACGGATAGGGTCGATAAGAACGAAGGATGGTTCAGGTTTGGAATTTGTACTAGCAAGCTTGATAATTTTGTAGAAAAATTTTAGTTTATTAAATTGACTATGAATTTGTAGTTAATGATTTTTTTAAATATTATTGATTATGAGTTTGGTACTTATGTTTGGATGTAGACACTCTGAACCAGCATTGATCGCATGTAATGGATAATAAAATTAGATTTTTATTTATTATATTTTGTATGAGATGAGTTCAAAAATTAAATAAAATATTTAGCCTCATATTATTATGGGTTACACGTTTTGACTGCATAGCCGTGTTATATTTCGTATTTGAATTTGGAGCATGAGAATTATTTTCCTGTACGCCAAGTAAGGCAGCATTAGCATGATCATATGTCAGAGCAGTTACACCAGAAAGATCAAAAACCCTGGCCCCCACCTACACCTTTTGTATGAATCTCAGATTCCAAGTCACACGGTTCCCAAGTCCCAACCGGAGTTTTAACGCAGCATCCTTTTATTGACTCTGACCGGTCTTCCAAGCCGTGCTTCCTCACATGTCCTTTTAAGGTGAAAACTGAAAAGACTTTGCCTTGACTCTTCTCCATGGAATATTAGAGAGAGAGAGAGAGAGAGAGATTAATCCAAAAAATAATTGATATACTTTGGTAAATTGAATCCTTGATTCTTCTGAAAAAGATAAATTGGATACCTGATAGAAGAGGAATTTACAGCTCCCTTGACCGGGTCACTATAATTTGGCAAAATTGTTTGCATGCTAAAGTAGATTTATTTATTTATTTTTTATCTTTGGAGCAGTATTGATCTTTGGACAAAAGCAAAGGAGGGGACTGGTTATATTCGTTAAAAAAAAAAAAGAGTAGGATAGACTACAAGAGAGATAATTAGACTGTTATTAGAGTAACCTCTGCATTAGACTAGAGCTTATCTTTTATGTAAGCAATGATAACAATCATTCTTCTTTCTTATTTTGAAGAAGAAGAAGTATATTCTGCGTTCTTCTCTGTCTTGTAATACTCATTCATGGTCAATGTGATAGAATTGCTACATCATCTCTTTGGTCTAAGTTCTCCTCTTTTGTTCTCCTCAGCTACTGTATTGTATTTTTAGAAGTGGGATCTTGTGAGTAAAGTTTTCATAATTTATACTCGTCAGTGCATGAAAGTTAAATCATATGTTCTGATGGAAGGGTGATCAGTGATCTTGACCTCATGGCCGTGACTAGTGCGGTTCTATTTTCCTTCTTACCAGAAGGATTATTCATGCTAATTGATGTTTGGCCCAATAAAAAGGAAGGTGATCTCTCATCAAAGTAAATACACTCATGAACAAGACAGCATTAGTGGATGAAAGAAAATTAATCATCTACTTAGTCTGAATTGGATCAAATCGCCATGCTTGTTAGTTTGTTTTGTTCTCTTCAAATAAGAATTGATGGAAGCATCTCTTTTTCTGCCAAAAAAAAAAAAAAAAGCTTAACTCTTTTGATGAATAAAATTTTCGCTCATAGACCAAAAATCCTTGATGTATCTGACTTCTTCTTGCGAACATTGTCAAGATTTGTAATTCAGCTGCTGCTCTCTTTTTTTCGAGTAAAAGAGCTAGAAATTCCTAGCCTATTATATTTTTAATGGTAAGATTTAAGAGTGCATATTGTTGAAATCACCACTTATCCTAAAAGCTTAAGCTTATAGGATGAGGTAGATTTATTTATATATTTTATATTTTCTAACACTCCCCCTCACATATGGGCTAGACTTTCCTTAATAGGCGAGCACAACATGTGAAATTTTTTTAATAATAGGGTTAAAGAGTGCAGAAATAGGATTCGAACTCAAGACCTTTGCTCTGATACCATGTTGAAATCACCACTTATCCTAAAAGCTTAAGCTTATAGGATGAGGTAGATTTATTTATATATTTTATATTTTCTAACACATATAGAGTAGAAAAATAGCTAGGGAGGGAAGTCACAGATTACAACATGAATAAGCGATGAGAACTGCATAAAGCTAGAAAAAAAAAAGCAATAAGAGATGACAGGGTGTTGATGGCCTCAATTTGCTTGTCAGCTGCAAACAATGCCCAATCTCTAAATAAGAAGACATTTCTTGGACGCCATACTCTTTGACTTCGCTGTGAAACTGAAAACTATTGTTTCTTTTTCCTTTCCATAGACACCAGCTAACCACCATCACCAAAATCTCATGCTGCTAATATTGAGGCTGGATGTATAGTCGGCACAGGACTTCTAGTAGTCCCTTGCTAAACATTTTCTAGTACTACTAGTCTAAGAATTACGTATGCCGTGAGCTAAAGGAAGAGGTTAAGTGTGAAGACATGTGCGGGGATATATTTAATCCCACATTGTTTATTTTTTAGGTAGATTTTGAGTATTTATACAGGATCAAGATACCCTAATAATACTTTCTGGCTATTTTTTTTGAATGAGGTCCTAAGTTGGGAATGCTGCAACACATATATATTTGAGCTGAGTACGAGCCAAACGTTATGTTTGTGATTGGATTTGAATAGATTTGGATTTTTAATCTGACGAGAATATCAGAATTTAAACGAATGGAGTATGTAAGGATCCGCATAGGCATGTGTTTAGTCGTACCTCGATTATTTGTTGACAGATTTTAGGTACTTATATAAAATGAAAGAATGCAAAAAATATTTTTTGCCTATTTTTTTTTTATGACATTTTGGATTGTTGCATTAAGGCTAGTCATACATGCACAGATGGAAGCCTAGAAAAATGGTTTAACTTCGTTGACGCTTCGACACAAAATCACTCTCCAGATCTTTTCTCTCACGCTGGCCAATGACACTCAAAGTTCTGTCATTTTGACCAGCAGAAAGGACTGAACCTTGGACCAATTCTTGAGCAACTGAGAATTACTTCAAACCACCAGTTGTAACCTCCACTAGTAGCCCTATAACTTCCACGTCATCGATTGCCATCCATCTTGCTATTAATGCACACCCTCATTCTTCCTCAGCTGCTCGAGCTAGTTCTTCCAGAGGGACATGGCAGTCTCCCTTGAGCATACACCAACCTGGGCTTTTGCCACAATCTTCTTCTTCACAATCTTTATCTCATACCTCCTAAAACGTTCCATCGATTTCGCTGGCACCGTAAGTTCTGTGCCCCTCTCCCCCCCGCCATTATTCAAATCGAGCACTCCTTTTTTACTTATTGGAAGACTCAATAGATCGCCCTCTTATTTTGTTGTAACCTTCCAAAATCCATTCTTAAGTGTTTCTGATTTCTCTTGCAGTGGCTCAAGAGACGTCAGAAGATCTCATTGTATGATGCAGTTGATAAGCTCAAAGAGGGTATGCTGAAGTCACAAGACTAATAATTTAGTTCTTATAGTCTTTTTATCATATCCACTTACATCTAGTGCAATTATTGAGGTGCAGAGCTGATGATTCTGGGATTGTTATCTCTAATCCTAGCTGTAGTCCAGAAACCTATTTCATATATTTGCATACCAACCAAAGCAGCAGACTTTTTGCTCCCTTGCAGCAAAGTTCACGACAAAACCAATTCTTCCTCTTCTGGCCATTGTGCTGCTAGAGTAAATGCTTTGTAACAGAGGATCTCATTCTTTACATGTTAAAATTTGAGGCATGTTGTGAGAAGTGCATTGGTTTGCAGGGGATGGTTTCTCTGGTGAGCCAACAAGGGGTCCATCAGCTCCATATATTCATCTTTGTGTTGGCTGTCGTGCACGTCCTCTGCGGTGTAGTCACCATGGTTCTCGGAAGAGTTAAGGTATTCTCAAACTACTTGGATACATAATGTCACCCTTACCATCATCTAATTCTTGGTATTCTAGTGTTCCATGCTGCTAGTAATGTTCTATTTGTTTTTGTTTTTTTAATGACAGACGAGGCGTTGGAAAGCTTGGGAGAAGGAGACAGCAACAACTGTGTACCAGATTGCCAATGGTCAGTAATTCTGTTTATTTCCTGAAAGCAGTGGATGTTATCTGTGTAAAGTGTTACAACTGGACGGTTCGGTAGGGTTGTTCATCCACCATTTCTTTCCTCATTTATTAAGCTAAGTCGATTCCCCCGACTTCGTATGGAACTCCGAAAGCAGACCAGTTCGGCCATGCGATTCACACACCTAAATGCTGAACTAATTTGAGGCGTGTGCATCGCATGGTTCGTATATCTTTTGAGATATGAAGGATAGACTTCTGTATGCTTACGAAGTTTTGGTTCATAAATTAAGTCTGCAACACAACAAAAAAAGTCGATACTAGAGTTTGCATGATTTCTTAAGTGGATTAGTCCTGTAAAGGGATAATATCATGCTGCTAATGTACTTCTTTCCGAGGACTACATTCACAGCACTGTGCTTATATGCCACTTTAGGGAGGGGAAAAAGACTGTTGATCTAATGTATTGCAATGCAGACTCAAGGAGGTTTCGATTCACGAGGGACACTTCATTCGCAATAAGACATGTAAATCTGTGGACAACAACTTCGGTTTATATGTGGATTGTAAGTTTATGCGAAACTGTTTGGTAATGTTCGACTGCCCAAAATTGAGTCTAATAAATGTGAAATGAACAGAGATGCTTCTTTAGGCAATTCTATGTAGTAGATAAAGTGGACTATCTCACATTGCGGAATGGTTTCATCTTGGTAAGAAGAACTCTGAATTACCAACATTTTGCAGTTAAGATGTTGAATTTAATAAAGCATGAAAAAATTATGGTGATCAGATAAAACTGTTGGCAACAAAATGCAGGCTCACTTCTCCAGGCGCAGAACATTTAATTTCCAGAAGTACATCAAAAGAGCATTGGATGATGACTTTAAAACTGTGATTAGAATCAGGTTTTAATTTATAATCATAAAGCAGTAGCTTCACTTGGAATTTTTCTCTAAGTATATTTTCCAGCGAAGTTAGTGAGCGTTCATAAATGGAATATTATTTCTCTGGCAGCCCTTTCATGTGGTTCCTGATGGTCATTTTCATGCTTATTGATATCCATAGTGAGTATCAGATACTCTTTAAATATCCTTTTTTTCCTTTTTGATTTCTTATGCATATCGTTGATATTTGTTTGTAATATTTCTAGGATGGTATTCGTACTTTTGGTTATCCTTCCTGCCTTTAGTTGTAAGTATAAGTTGACAGAAATCTATTGCACTGATTTTGTTTAAAAGAAATTCTCAGTAGCTTTTGTTTTCTTCAAATAGATTGTATTATCTGTGGGAGCGAATCTCCATATGATCGTTACTAAAATGGCTCTTCAACTAGACAAGCAGAGGACTGTAATATCAGGAGCGCCTCCAGTGCAACCAAATGATGATCTTTTCTGGTTTGGCAACCCTAGATTGATCCTATTTCTCCTCCATTTATCTTTTTTTCAGGTATTTCTTCATTCAGAATAGTAATGCCTAGTATGCTACGATGTATAAATACCGTAAATCTCGACACGTAAGAACACCTTTCATTTTTTCCTCAAGATATAATTAACATTTTTGTATTTATTTCCAGCCTATTGCTTTCCTATATCTCCTGAAATGTACTGAAGCAAGTCCAATATAAAATCTTCGAGAATATAGAACTAAGAAACATTAACCTCGCCCGCACCTTCACTCACATATGCAATTTTCTCCATTTAATGTGATTCACTTCCAGAAAAAAAAAAAGGAAATGACATCAGTTACTGCTTTCTTATCATATATAGCTTGAATGTGCTACTACTGCTCAAAGTTAATAATGCTTAGCCTACCTATTTTTTATTTGTACAGAATGCTTTTGAGCTCACATTCTTCATTTGGATCTGGGTATGCAGTCTCCAGTCATCCCTTTAAGTTAGGCCAGCATTTTCTTGCGTGTAAATTTAACCAATTTATTTCGACTTTTCCAGTATGAATTTGGTTTGAAGTCTTGTTACCACGAAAACTTGGGAATCACCATAGCAAGGGTGACGATAGCGTAAGTTGAATTCATCCGTAAGTCTCTCTTTCAAATGATTTAGTTTTTATTTTCCCATTTCAAAACTAAGGTATATATGATTCACTGTAGCAATCTGCGTAAAAGATCATCCAACATCAACTATGTGATTAGATTTTCAAACGATCACTTTAAGAAGATATTTTGATATTTGGACTTCTTGTTGTATGAAATCTAACCTTTATCTTTCATTACCTCAGGATGGTTGTTCAATTCCTTTCTAGTTACATCACTCTTCCCCTGTATGCACTTGTATCTCAGGTAATTCTTCGATCAATCAATGTCCACTTTAATATGTATTCATCCTTTAAGATCTCGATGTCGTCACTTGTCCTACTCATACAGTGATCGACATCATGCTTGGGTTAGATCTTATCATAATAGATTACTAAAGACCCCTTTAAAATCTTACAATTTGAGACTTTAGCTATGTTCCTTCTATAACAGATGGGCTCAGATTTCAAGCCATCCATGCTTGAAGATAGAACAAGAGAAGCCTTAAGAGGATGGTATGAAGACGTGACAAGAAAGCGAAAGAAGCAACATACATGCAAGAATCCGTCATCATTTCATATGCAGGACAGCAGGATATCAATGCGGACTACCACTTAACATATGTTCTTTTATGATATCTTGTGTGTAAATACAAATATCTCCAGGAAGCAGTTAATCTGCAGGAAACTTTACATTGGCTGTACTGAATCTTGCATGATTCCATATATCTAGAGGTCCATATGTTCATCTTTAGTTGAGAAGGTCAAAAAAAAAAAAACAAAGAATTTTGCAGCTACCAGTTTTTATTTTGTTGCTGGTTCCTTAGTATAAGAGATATGGGAATAAAAAAAAATATTTGGCCTAAAGATATGAACCTGTCATGTAGCAAAATTCTTTCTCAATAACAATTATGTATTTAGACTCAAAAAAAACAATTATTTGTATATTAAAATAAAGATAGGGTTTTTCTCAAGATGTATAAAAGAATGGAATTGGAAAACCTAACTTCTTCTCTCTTAAATCCTCATGATGAATATTTAAAATAAATTGATGCTATATAATAAAAGCAGGAGTGGAAATGATATGATTTATTTGTCAGCAAGCATACTCAATAGTCCATTAGCATCAAATTTCTACCAGCTATCAAGTACTGATGAATAGAAATTTCAGCCACGTTACACTCTGGTCCAATATTATTGTCATGGAAGTCCAGCTCGAGGAAAAATATTGTACCATTACAACACCGTTTTCCATGTTCATCATAGAACTATTTAGGTCACAGTAGCGTACATCAAGATTATTCCATCCCACTCCTTGTAATTAATTAGTCATGCAGATAGAACAAACTAACCAGACCGAAATGTCTCATTCCTTCCCAAAAAAAAAAAGCATTCACGGAAAAAGTCAGGTGGAAAACAGAGCAGCTCCAATCGGTGGTTTTCGTGGTCAGTCATCAGCGACAAGTCCAAGGCGGCACCCAGAAGCCAACAAATGAAATCGACCGACACCATCTATTAGCCCAGCTCATTCCTCATGTCATCGGTCTGTGGGCCCCTCGTTCCTTTCCAAATGAGTGGTTCCTCCGCTTGCCGGGGAGTAAAAATATCCGTCGCTGTCCGTACCGAATACTCGCTTCTTCCGTCAACTTCTGAGATGTTTCTTTCTTCCATCCATCAATGGCCATCTCAACCCAGCTCCATGGGCCCTTCCTCCCTGATTCTCTCATCTAATATTAAATTAAGAGCTACTGAGAGGTCAGCCTCCATATCTCCGATCGTTCTCCTCACTTAGTTCCTCTATTTTCAACTTCCACAAAAATTCCAATGCTAATGTACGGCTTACTATGGGATTATTTTCTACGTAACCTCAAAGAAAACTTTAGATCTATTTTTACTTATCCGCTTAAAAAGTACCGTGGATATTTATAACAAAAAATGACCGTAGTATTATATTCCTCAATATATTTTTTTTTTTGGAGACGATGCTACAATGAAATTTTATCCATCATTAACATGGTATCTGCAGTAATTGAAGGACTCTGCATAAACTAAACCTTCATTATAGATAGAAGGATTTGAATCCGATATATATTTGGAACGTGAGAAGCATGTATTTATTGCCATCAGTGATCATATAAAATGTGAAAAGGACTTGAATTTAATATATGCTACTTCCAATTAACTTGCCCTATCGTTAATATGGGCATCGATGTGCTGGATGACAAACTCAACATAAGTCAAGCCTCTATTTTAGATGTACTAATATATAACCTATGCAATGCACCGCTATTTAATGATGGTCGAACATATTAATACAGGCAAATATAGAACTTTGTACAAGATGAGCCTCCATCTTAGATATATATAATAAATACTAGCATATAACATGTGCAACGCACATAGCATGAATTTTTCTTCCTTTTCCAACAATTCTTAAAATTAAATATTGCACTGCAATAGATTATACTAAATAGAAAGCTTCAATAACCAATTTTTTTTGTTGTTGCATATTAAGCAATGAACTTTAATTATAGTTGAGCATAAACTTCCTTCATTAATATGGGTATCATCCGTACAATGAATGAAGAACTTAGCACAAGTTGAGCTTCAAAACTTTTGCCATTAATATCGGCAATGTAAATATTATCCCATGTCATGCACATAGCATGATTTTTTTATTTTTTAATTATTTTTGGAATATAATATATTTTTTAATAAATAAAAAAATTTTAATAACCAAATTTCTCTGAGCAGAGAACTTTAGAGATGGCCATGTACATTAATCTAGTGATATCATACGTTATATATTAATTAATAAATTTTAATGATGATCAAGTCTATTAATTTTATTATTTATAGAAACTTTGTGCAAGCTGAAATTTTATTGCCCGTTTCCCTCCCATCCCTTCTTCATTTTTGGGAAGGAGGTAATCGCACCTCCCTCCTCTCCTTCTTTCTCCTCTTGGGGCTCGCATCAGCCCAAACAGGCAATGGAGGTCTTCTTTACCGTTAAGACTATCGCGATCACAACTAAATTGTTACCATTTATTCTTCTTCTGGGATTGCGGAGCCTCGATTGCTCCTCCATCGCCTACGGCGCCTCCGAGGAGCTCGGCCGCTTCCGGATTCGCCCCGATGGCCAGACTCTCTACCTCAATCCCCACGCTTGGAACAATGGTGATCCCAGTGCCCCCTGCTTTACCAGTTCTTGAGCTGATTTGGTTTCAGTTGGTTTTCAATTTTTGTTTGTTACGGTGCTTCTAGTGGCCAATATGCGCTTCTTGGAGTCGCCGGCCGGCGTTGGTTTCTCCTATTCGAATAATGCGAATTATTCTCTCTGCCATTGTAGTGTTTGTTAGAAGAAAAAAGAATGTTTGTTACCGTCGTTTCTTCTTCTAGCTATGGATGCATATGCTTTCTTGTGAATTGGTTTGAGAGGTTTCCGCAAAACAAGTATCGGGAATTCTATATTGCCAGAGAGAGCTACGCAGGTGTTATTTTACTGATCAATTGTTTTTTATTTTTTTTATCCACTTTTGTTTCTTGAACGTTGAATTGATCTATATTTGTATCATTCTTTCGATTTCTTATCAATCATCAACTGCATCTCAGGGCATTGTGTTCCTTAACTGTCCCACATCATCTTTCGGAAGAACAAGGACGCTCAGAATCCAATCATTAATATCTAGGGTTTCATGGTAAATAAGAAGTTTCTGGTGGCTGCTTCCTTTTTATTTCTAGTGCTTTGGTGCAATTGGACTTCAACATTTTCCTTTATAAATTGTTTCATTAGGTGGGGAATGCTGTTGCTGATGATTACCATGATTATATGGGCAAATTTGGGTCCTGTTGGACCCATGGCCTGATCTCAGACGCCACATATCATAATCTTAGGGCTACTTGCGACCTCCAATTGTCTCAGCACCCTTTTGCTGTGTGTGTGAAGAATCTCAATGCTGCTAAGGCAGAACAAGGCAACATTGATCCATACAGCATATACACGCGCCCCTGCAATGACACCTGTGCACTCAAACACAACTTGAAAGGCCGCTATGTAAGACCTCTGCACACCTCCAGCTTGCTTTTCCTGAAAACTTTTCTAGCTTTTGTCTATGAAGGAAAATGGAGTATCTTGCAATTTTCATCTTCCTTTTCTTCACAACAATTAAAACAAATAAATGCACTTTGGAGCATTACAATGTGATTTTAAACTGGTGAAGATTGATAGATCTGCATAGCAGTCCAATTTTGATGTACTGAAACTAAGCAATGCCGACTCTGCTACTATAGTTCTCTTGATTTATCTATGCTCTTCTCCCATATGGATTAGTGAGTGTATATTTTGGCCAACTCAGATGTTTCATGGTATTGACTCCGAGAGTTTTTGCTATACAATTTAAATTTAGCGCAAATTGTTAAGATGGTCCTACATTTTCAACATCTGATACATTTGGTTCTACATCTTATTTCTAATTTGGATGTCCAGAGCATATGATCCCTGCACCGATAGGTATGCCAAGGTATACTACAATCGCCCGGAAGTGCAGAGGGCACTCCATGCTAATGTTACTGAAATTCATTATGCCTGGGAAACATGCAGGTTTGTTTTCTTATTGTAGAGAACATGATTTTTTGTGTTTTTAACATTGGTGGAATTTCAGGTAAGTCTTCTTTTTTAAACTAATATCAGAAAGTTTGTTCTAATGTGCCCTATGACAGAGATCTTGTTGGAAACTACTGGGCAGATTCCCCAAGATCCATGCTTCCTATTTATCAAGAGCTAATTGCAGCTGGTTTAAGAGTATGAGTGTTCAAGTATGCACTCTCAATAAAATTATTTCATGTTATATAAATCTGATTTTAAGAATGAACTCTCCAAATCATCTGACTGGCTGTGTAACAATTGGAGCACGTATTATATCCTCACTTTTCACTACAATGCATAATTTTTCAGTAAGGCTTACATTAAAGGATGTCTGCTAGAATTGACTATTATTTCCAGCTTATATGGGTCGTCACTAGAATAAAGCTTGCTTACCAAAAATCAAACAATGGAAGAAAGCTAAGGACGGAGGGAGCAATTCGTTACTATCTCTTTATATGGTTTAACTCCAGAAAAAAAAAAAAAAATACAACACATGCATTTCATTTGCAAAGAGAGACATATAACTTTTTTGTGCATGTGGGTCATGCTTTTATTGTTTACTGCTCGCTACTTAAATGAATATTGTATTTCAGATCTATTTATGCTGCCTAATGTTCAAAACTTATTGTATCAGGATGAAGTCTAGATAATAGAATTTTAATGTTTTGCCTGGCAATAAGAAAACTTGCTTATATCTTTTGCCTCACATTATGCAGCATATCAGCATCTAGGATGTGGGAATTTCTGTGCTTTAATTGTTTTTCTATTTCTTTTATTGTTTACCAATCATGATTTCAGACTTTGTCTGTGTCATTATATATATTAAACCATTGGTCTTCTGTATGGTCCGAAGCTTAAGTACAAAACTTCACAATATCAAATAAAGTTTTAAAATAAGTGGATTTCTAGGATTCTGATCCATACGATGGTAGAGAGATGGGGAAGGTGTAGTTTTTGGTTTGCATAGTAAAGACCTTGACAGCTGCATAAATCACTACAATTTGTTTTTCAATTGGAAGTGGTGAATATTGTGGTTGTTTGGGCACTTCTCCAACTTTTTAAGTTGTGTGGAAGTCCATGATTTTCATTTTGCTACTTTAGCATTTACCTACTTGTTATCATATTTGACTTAGGCTAGCTTTCTACGAAGACTTCTGTCAACCTCAAAATGGGTATATGGCAGCCTGATACTTGCTTTCCAGAAAATCTAAAAAATAAAACAAATCAAAAGGAAAAGATCACATAACTAATATATCCATCAAGCTCCAGTCCGAAAATAAAGGAAAATGAAAAATTGTATTTGAAATAGGAAAATATATTTGACAAACTTTGCTTTGAGTACTTCCTCACCCAAAGCCTATCAAAATGAAAATAGAGAATTGAAGTGTTCAAGACATTTTGTAATTGCATCAGGAAAAAACTTCAAACTGTACTCTCAAATGTGCTTATCCAAAGACAGACAACAGACACACACACACACACACAGAGAGAGAAAATAACCCGAACAGAAGTGCTACATTTTATGTTACTCTAGCTAGATATGAACATGAATGATGGTAATGTTAGATGTCTTGTAAGATAATAGTAAGTTTTAAGTTTATCTTGTTAGTTCTTCTAGATATCAAGTGATCTAGGCTCACCTAGAAAAGTAAGACAAGACCTACTGTTTCCAGTAATCTCTTTGCATTGTCCAGAATTTGGAGTTAGAAGTTGAAAATAAAGAGAACGAATATCATAAGAGCATAAATTCTTTGCTTGAGCTATTGGTATTAGTAATAAATCCACAGCTGCTAGTCACTAGATGACGAATGATGGATTAAATTGTATGTTTCTTGGTGATGGATGAAGATAATTTCACAGATCTGTGGATTGTGCGAACTATTTCGAATGCGTCAATTGCACTGACTTCTCATGCTGCTTCTAACTACTTGTCTTTCAACTGCACCCTTTGACAGTGGAGACACAGATGCGGTAGTCCCTGTGACTGCAACCAGATATTCGATAGATCATTTCAAGCTCTCAGCCCTCATCGGCTGGTATCCATGGTATGACCATGGAAAGGTCAGTTCGAAAAAGCCCTCTTCAGAATGGCCCTTAAGCCAATAATTAAACTGCAGATTCCATTTCATGGTCTAATTGCTTTCTTTGTTTTTTTTCTTTTCAATCCTTTGTCTTTTTCATGTGATAGGTCGGTGGATGGAGTCAAGTATTTAAAGGTCTTACTTTACTGACCATCACTGGAGCAGGACATGAGGTTCCACTTCCATCGCCCTGAACAAGATCTGATACTATTCAGACATTTCTTACAGAATAAGCCCATGCCCAGCAGCTATCCTCTTTGAATAAGATAGTACGAGTGGCAAGAAAAGAGGTAAGCTTTTAGAGAGAGGAGAAAATGATTTATTTTTCTTTTCAGTAAAATACTGGTGACATTAATTAAATAAGAAACAAGAGAGCAACAAGACAAAGCTATTGGTGTTGAGTAGGCAAGGATGGTTGAAGAAAGAGTAAAATAAACAATAGATTTAGGTGACCTACTTGACTTTGTGCTTGGAATGTCAAATAAAGAGCAAAAAATTCTTGGTTCTTATGCGGTAGAGAGGCAAAGATTCAAAATACCTTGCTTGATGGTCGATGAGTTAGAGGTATGTCGTCTTGGTAATGATAAGAAAATATTTTCAGGAGCAACAATGGTATTGACAAGTGCTGATCAGACTAGGGAGCTTCTAGGGTCGATTTTTTCCTTCTCCAAGAGTCTAAAGCCCTTAAGTGTGTTATTTGTAAGTGATTACAGTCGGCTTAACCGTCATGGTCACGACATGTTGTTGATATTGATTGAGTTGGAGGGAGTCAGAGACTACCACGGAATCCATCCATAAACCGTCACCCCGGTGACCTTCGTCACCAAAGCGTCACGACAGTTTCCAAAGGCTCCCCGTCATCTCATCTCCAGTGGGGGGCCCAAGAAGTCGGAGCACGTAGGAATCTCAGTTTAGTTGTCCAGGTGGATCGTTCGCTCTTCCAGGCCAAAAAAGAGTAAGCAAAAAACGGTAATCAAGAGTCGGTTAGTGCACTAGTCATCACCTATTGGTACTAGAACAAGAAAGTTTTGCTCAAATCTCGAATAAATTCAAGGACATATTCGAAGAAATTCTGATCGTCGGTCGGAATGGTTTGTGGATTCCGAACAGCTATGCTGACCATCGATGAACTGATCGAATTAACCAACCAAAATTGGCCTCAGTCATTATGTATTGAACAGAGGAAAAAGCTTCTGTAACGGTTGGACGATAGTCAAAAGTCATAGCAAAACCTGTAGCTACTTGTACTAAAAATCCAAACAGTATGAGAGCCTTTCAGCTCGTACTGCTCACACTCCTAGATCTTCACGGCGGCACCTCTTCGTGTATTGATTTGTAATGTGCCTACCATGTTCGCCAACCCTTATTGTGCCTTGCCTGGCTTGAACTCCCGAACTACGGGAATCAATATTGAATGAATGAAATTCCATTGTACCGCCTCCCCTACCAATTCACGAAATGGATTGCACCTCCCGTTGTGTCCAGAGAAAAAGGTAGAACCATAAATACTATCTGAAATAGTGGAGGGTGCTTGGTAATATTCCATTCCTTGAAAGCCAGTGGATACTAGCGTTCCAAAAGTTTGCTCCTTTTTTCCCAATTTGCGGGTGCTTAAGCTTTAGTTTATGATACTAAGGGAGGTTGGGTATTATGGTGTAGAAGAAAAATCTAGAGAATAAAAGTTTGGAGAACTGTGTTGGGCCAAAGGGAGTGCAACTTCAGTTGAACAGTATTTCTGAGTATGTTGTTAGAATTGGCACACAATAGATTCTCTAACCTATCAATTTAATTACCTTGACTCTATCTTATATTGGAACGGACAGATTGATGAGAATTCCACCAATACTATGCAGATGAAGCAGGGTTGTGCCTTTGGTATGTCCTGTAAAACATCAGGTATGATTTAAAAGGAAATTTTATATTCTAAGATCTGTTGCTTAGTATTAGGCAGCGAGAAGGGGCCCTGAGAACTAGGACCCAAATAATTAGAGGGTTCAAATTAGAGATTAAAGGATTTAAAAAGAATGGGGGACCAAAATCAATGGAGACTTGAACGTTGTGTGATCTTCGTTATTGAAGTATAGTTTGCTTGCTCTCCTGCTTTTATTTTGTTTTCCATGGTAAAACACGACATGGCATGTTGCTGGATTTTGTTTGTCTGCTGTTAAACCGATATATTCTTCGGACCTTTTCCTGTTGGCATCCTTTCTACTGTATGATGCGTGCATTCCCATGGCATAATTATAATAGAGCTTCAAATACGCTTAGTATGTTTTCCTTTCCTTCATCTAATAGGAACTCAGCGAGTCTGATGAAGGTCAGTCATGCTTGGGCTCTTTCTTGTCAATAACATTTTCTTGGTGAATAGTTTGTTAACTTGTCACAAGTTTGAAAAACAAGTATGAATAAGTGCAGATCTTGAATAAAATAATGGAGAGGGAGGGGCTAAAAAACAGACTAGTTTGACAGAAGATGATCAAAGCCTTCTTTGGGGATTTGATCATCTGGCACTCAAAATATTTGATAGTATTGAAATGGAGAAGCAGATGGTCCTTGCTCAAAATTTTCATTAGTCCCAATTTGAGCCTATAAACAGCAAGGTAACTCAAATCTGTTTCACTGAAAAGGCTAAGGATCAGGTTCTTTGGATCCACTTCATTCAATTTCAACTCTCAAAGTCCTTTTTTTTTTCTCTCCCTTCTGATAATTACACCTTTCTGCCATGCAGCTGATTTGCCTAAAATTGCTTTTTAACCATGTTAACCTTGGCAGTCAATTCTGTAAGCAAATCTTCTTATCCAAAAGACATTTGCCAACATGCCGTTTCTTCTCCAATTAACATGTTCCTGACTTGAAATTATGTCGAGACCTAAGATCTTCTCTTTTCACTTGATTATTCTCCAATTAACATGTTCTTGACCTGGAATTATGTTGAGGCCTCAGATATTCTCTTGCTCAGTTTTTTTCTATCACTTTCGCTCTTGCATTATCATGCCCCGAACCCAGAGCAAAATAGATGCTGCATATATGTATAGGGCTACAGATCATATCAAAGTAATAATAATTTCTGAAAAATTATTCAATTAAGAACTTATCCAAATGATTCTTACAATAATTCCAAAGTGACATAAGTTAATATATGCTAACTCTAACGTAAATCAAATAAAATGTTCTAACTAAACCGACTAAAACTCCAATAACCAAAAGTATTTTTAAAAGAACCAGCTCCAAGTCCTGAACAATTATGCATCTAGAAATGAAAAACAGAAAAAAATATAATAACAAGCTACACTAGCCTAGTAAGCAACATAATATCCCAAAGTGGTATCAAAGCATGCCAAAAAATTAGTTAAAAACACAAGATATTGACTAGAAAATAAATCATTTCTCGAATAATGCATATTTTTTCTTGAAGTATACTATTGTTTTTATAAAGAAATACCAGAAACCAGATATTAGGCTATGGCCACGTAATCCAATAGTATGTGTCAATGTACAAAGTACCAAATACCACTATTATTATCCACCGGCGGTACAGTATCCAAATATCACCATTATAATCACCGGTGGTGTGGTGTCGAAACTAGTTTCTCACAGATTACAAGTTGACAGGGTTAACGAATAATCTCCATTGGTGGGGTCAAATCATAGCCATGCAGAAAATGAATATATATACAATTTTTTTTTTTGCTCAGTCATATTTTTTAGATTTCAAAATCTAACATAACATATTTTAAAATAATTACTATCATAACATCAACATGCTTGACCCGTTTAACTAAGTATAAAACATATATCATATTCAAATTTAATAACCTAATTATTATTTTACCAAAAATTCAAAAAACACTCATTGAAGCATTAGGTTACTTACCTCTTCTCACTTCAAAAATCCTACTTCAGTTAGACGGGTCAAGTGCACCTATTTTAATATGATTTCATTATCATTCTATAAGTCAATTGAAGTCAAAATTAAACACTATTAGAGAACGGCCTCATGCCTCTAAATCAGGTCGATCAGGTGACAGTGCCCGACTGCCCAGGTCGGTCCGAGCAAAGAGAATTTAATTAGTCAGGTAAAGATTAAAAATGACCGAATTTCAAAAGATTTAGCTGGGAATTTAGTAATGTGCCGGTCTACTGCCTAGATACCGGGGCAGTTCAAGATCTCCAAATTGGGTCAATTTGGATCCGACCAATAAGAAAAATAAGGCTTACACTAGGATTCTTGAGCCTGTGAAGAGAGAGAAAGATGGCGAGGAGAGAGCCTTAGTTTAGGGTCGGACAGGGGTCTGGGTTTGGTCCGTCATAGAGTCATAAATCATCACAACATTTGGCCCATAGGCAAGGGAGAGATTAGCAACGAGGGAGGAACAATGAAAGCCATATATGTATAGGGATTAATAAATAAATACAAAAAATTAAGTATGGGAAGAAATAAGAACTAAGAAGAGGAAGAAGTCGGGAAGGAAGAGAGGAAAGAGGAGAGGGAAGAGATCGGGGAAGGGTTGCGGCGGCCAAAATTGGGTGGTCGACGGCCAACCGTCAACAGCAAGGGCAAGGAGGGAAAAACTAAGAACATCTTTGGTACCGGCGAGTGGCGGAGATGGACGATCTTGGCTGCGGATTGCTCAACCGGTGGCGACTGGTGGCGGCGGTGCTTGAAACAGGGAGGAGTCTCGGAACAAAGAAAACAGAGCACTTGAACAAAAAAAAGGAAGAAAAGGGAGCTTTGGGCGGTGGTGCTTGGTTGGGGTGGCATGCCGGTCACCGGAGAAGGAGAAGAAGGAGGGAGGAGAGGGAGGAAAAGGCTCGGCGAAGCTCGAAGGTGGAGGATAATCGCCGAGAGGTGAGAGAATTTATAGGGGACACCTCCAAAGGGATAAGGTGAGGGGCCATTGCTCCGCCACGATTCTTGCGGCGGATGGGCTCGATCGAACAGCTGGCGGCCGTTCAAACTCCCCACGGAGTCGAGGTTCATCCACGGACTTATCTCTTCAAGGAAGGAGCAAAGAATCGCTATTGTGGTCCTCTATTCTGGTTCTTCCTTTAGCATTGTACTGAAGTCGGTTGGGCCCATCGACTTCAATCCAATATGGCCCATTCTAGGCCTAATCTCACATGCATGCCATCGGAGCTTTCGAAAGTCCAACGTATCATAAATTGTCTATTTGTTGGAGGAATGGGATCCCCCAGGCGTCTAGCTTTATTAGTTTTATCATCAGAAATTGCTGGTTTATGTTCCTAGAATTTATTGTGTGTAATTCACGTGGTGTGGTTTAAGGCAGTTCAAGTTTCATAGGAGGAGGCACGGGCTGGCTTCGCTGGGGGCGATGAGTGCCCCTTGTCCTCTGTTAGCCCACGGGCGTCCGCATTCAATTCGAGGAAGGTGCGACGCCTTTGCACAGTCAAAGTTTCATAGCAGGAGCAAACTGACCGCGCAAAAGCATCGCACCTTCCTCAAATTGAACGTGTTTCTTGCTGCTCTTTGTTTGGTTTGCTGAATGACCAAGTTTAAGAAGTCAATAACGCCTTGGATTATACTTTTCGTTTGAAGTGGAGTATACACCGCAGCTAGCTTGCCTTCTCTCCTTTTCAGGTTCCAGGGGATGTTCAATGTAACAGGTGGCTTCCTATGGCATTTTACTATTAAGACATTAAGACCTTTTTTCTTTAGTTTTTTTTTTTTTTTTTTTTTTTGGGTGAGCCAACTTTTTCTTGGACTCTGGTATGGACTCGAGCTATGGTTCTTTTCATTGCTTATGATGGCTCTTTTTTTCACCAAAAGTTAGACGAGTAATTGATTGGTGTTTGGATATCCCTACGCACAAAATAAAGATGGATTCCTCTATTTGTTTCTCACAGAAAAGAGGATTAAAAAATTTGATGCATAGCTTCCGTATTGCTCCTGGAACCTGCACAGTGTCAGCCAAGCAAGGGGAGAAGCATCGTGCACGGCAGCTAACCTTTATTTTTCTCGGTAAACATCAGCTAACTTGTCTCCTCTCCGTTTCTAGCTAACCTTTTACTATAAGATTTCTGTAATTCTTAGTTTATATGTGATGCAGCAATTTGTTTCACATCTCGAATGCAAAGATTTACGGAGATACTCAATTTCCTCTTACCACTTTACCACGTCCTTGCGAATTTTATACTTGGAATAAATTATCATTGCTGTGGTCATGAGTGTTGTGGGGACTAGCCAAGTTCGTAGTCATGGCTTAATAATCTAATCCTAATTGTAAGTGCTCCTGGGCCATTTCTCATGCTTTCATTATTATTGGCCACCGGTTAATACATACAATGGTATAATTTTGAGAAAATTTTATACATAAAATTATAAACCACCACAAAAAAGTAATAACTACATTCAAACTTAGCAAAAAAATTCTATGGTCACGAGCTACTTTTCCTTTTCCCCATATTGCCAGAAACGTGGGACAATCTCCTACCTAATGTTGGAGAAAAATGTGTCATATAAATAGATTTTGGTAGTTTTTGTTCCGAGCCGAACTCTTGGTGTCTAATGAAAACCGATGCATTGGCAGATGGATAAATTGCCTATTGTCATATAATTATCATGTTACATTTTTATCGCAATGTATAGGAATAAGATTCAAGAAGGCGGTTGTAGCGCTCAGGATCGGTCAAAATATTGTATAATGTCTGAGCAATTATGCTGCTGCTTAGGTAGATGTTATAGCTCCTATTCAAAAAAACCAATAATTAATTTTAATGTAATAGATAAATAGTAAAAGATTTAGAAACAGCTTAACGAAAATTCAAAGAAATATAAAAAGAGTCCCATAAATGTCAGGTTTAGAATTTATGTACTTGGACATAAGCTGTGTAATTGGACATATTTAAAAAATTTATTAGGACTTAAAGGTAATTCCAAGGTTTGATATGGATTTAATTAAGTTGGGCGTGCGGAAACTTTTATGTGGGTCTTTAATTACTCATCGTCCATCAAATTCATCTCGCCGGTGTCACCATGGTGACATCCACCAAGGTGGGACCCACCCCCTGATGTACCTGTACGCCCTTCTTCGCAGGTGACGGGTTAAAGAAGGGCCAGCTGGAGGCCCACGGTATGGATAGAACCGGCGGAACACTGGACCGCGGCCAAGCCTGCCTGCCACGTGGCTCCGCGTGCCCCATAATTGGTGGGCCCCTGTCCCCACGAACAGAAATAAAACCTTATTCCTTTATTTTAGATTTATTTTCTCCTTATTTTTAAACCAATCCTGACCTCGGCTCGCCTCCACTATAAATACCAGGGGAGGAAGGGTCGTGGATGGTGGCCGGGTGGAAGGGTGGTATTTTTTTTTAGTATTAAAGGGCGGTTCCTTGTCTCCGTAGTTCTCCTGTGGTTTCTCCTCCTTGTCTGGCTTCCGCTTTCTTCGGTGGCGTGACCGTCGAAATCCCCAAATCTCGCCCCTCCAGCAAACCCTAGGCAAAGCGTCGGATTAAGAGGGATTGCCTCTCGGATTCGTTCCCTTGGGAGAAAGGAACTCGGAATCGCGATCTTGATCGGTGGATACGATCGGAAGGTATGACGCAGCCTTCCGTCTTGATCCGCCCGTGGAATTTTCCTTCAATCCGCAAATTTTTGTTGTTTGTTAGGGAATTTCGTTCTTTTGATGTCTAGATCGTTGCTATTATGCTTTCTTTCTAATATATAATAATCTGTTTTGAGTTTTTAATTGAAAATGTATTTTTGTTTGGATATCTTGGTTCTTTTCTCCAGTAATCTTGATTATATCTTGCTAATCTTTTTTTCCTCTTTTCTTTATTTGTCTGTGTTAGATATTCGTCAGATCGGACTGTATATTACGAAACTATGTTTTGTTGGATATTTTCTGTGTTTGTGTGGTGATTTTTCTTTATTCTGAACTTGGATGATGATATTGTGAAGTAATTATGCCTGCGATTCGTAGCAGGGATGGTGTCATTCTTTTTCTGTACAAGAAAAAGGGGATGATTTTTAGTCTTTTCATGGTTTGTGCAGTTCTGTTTATGTTCCCTTCTTTGGCAGGAAAAACCCAAGTATTTAGGCTGGGCAGTTATCTGCTTTTCTATGCGAAATCGGTTTGCGTTTCTAAACAACTGATAAGATTCCGGACCCTTCAATGCTGTTTATCTCAGGCTTCTGCATTTAAGTTTTGCTGTTAGTAGCTCCAAGATTTTCCAGATTAGGTGTTCTTCAGGGGTTCCAGAGGCATTAAATGCTCTCTAGTTCTGTTTGGGTTGCAGATTCTATTTAAGGGATTATATTTTCGGACCTTTTAATGTCAGAATAGCACTTTGTATACTGTTTGCTTCTTATTTCTGCAGTAAACTTTTGACGGTATTTCTTCCAAGATTTTCCTGGTTAGGTATTATGTTATGTGATGACATTCTGATGGTTGTTGGACTAAAAAAGTTTTGAAATTGCCAATACTCTTTTTTAAAAACAACTGATGCTTGTTGCTATAGGGATCCTTAATGGCTAGTTCAGGAGGCAGCATAAAATTTCATGCTGTTTGATCACATATCATATAGTATCTTATCTAACATCAACTTTGCAATCCCTTATTCCATCTATGAATTCTTCTCCCTTAAGGTGAACTTCCCCAGCAAAGACTATCACATCAATTGGTATTCACCCTCAGTATGATTAATAGTGAGATTTATCCACACTATGTGAAGTTGGCTGAGCTTTATAACTTAGTGAACATGATTCAAGCAGTATCTTTATCCATGCATGTTGTTCACTACCTACATGTATTTCTTTGATGCTAATTTTATGATTCTTTAAAATTAATAGGAGAGTGACTCTGGTTGATTGATCTTGTTTTCTTCAAATTGCAATCTCAAGCACTGGTTTCTACATTTTTAAAAAGTTCCTGCTCTATGAAGATTTATGTATCCTGAGGAGCAGTTTCATTTTTGTCAATTTTGTTAATAAAATCTTTAGTTTCTATTAGTTACTTTGTAAGTCTGAAATTCTTCAATTTTCCATACACAAGACTTTGGTGTCATTGAACTTTCAGAGAAGCATGATGCTGTAAGTTGCTGAACTGGAATTAGAAACTTTAAGTCTCTAAATGGTATGGTAAATTTGGATTTTTTAACTCCCTATTGTTGTTGCTGCTGTTGAATTTTACATTAGCTCTTAATTCCAGTTAGTAGTTGCTTGAATTTTGTTGAGATGGAACATAGTCAAAGCAAAGATACAGGATGGGGTAGGCATGATTTGCCTTGATTAGACAGGTGATGTAGAAATGGATGAACGAAGCCATATTTGTGCATCATTAATGGTTATATAGTTACCCTAATGGGCAAATTTTTAAGTACAGCCAAGCACTTTAAATTTAGGTTTATGAACTGAAAGCTTGCTGACTTGGAGACAGACATACTCTGCAAAAAAGGAAAAAACAAAGCAAAAGACACCTAATCTGTAGAAAAGTTTCGAGTTGCAATTGATTTTTTTTCTTCTGAAATTTCTTATATGAAGACATAATCACTGCAGCAATTGGGAGGTATCAATGATATTTATATGGAATTTTGTATTTATTTATGTGTTTAGATATGAAGTGCATATAATTGCCTAGAATTATTTTAATTTCTTGATTTTTTAAAAATAACATAGCATGTTTATTCTATTTTCTCATTTCTATATATTTTACTATCAGCATATAATTTGTGATCCGAGGTGTTTGGAGAAAATGGTAAAAGTTGTTGCTTGGGTCTCACAAAAATTGCAATTTTATTGCAATAATTGCTATGGCTGAGAAAGTTCCTTAATAGTTATATGGTATGATCACCAATGATGATTTTAGTAGACTTAAATTTACCCTGCTAGAGATAACATTTAATGATTACTAGTAGTATTTAGGGTAAATGAAATGTTAATAAGTCAAAAGATGCTTTAGTTCTAAGCTTTTTAGATTACTTTACATACAATAAATTGAGATGGCACTAGTACCATCCTATTATAGTGTTGGTATGCTTGGCATAGGGGCTGGTTTGGCATAGTGAGTGTCAGTATGCCCTCTGTACTGTATGCCGGTTCGATACTGTTATGGTATGATATAGTCGGATGCACTAATACAGACCCATACAGCAAATCTTGCAATAAATAATGAGCTACTTAAGTAGGACAATCTGGCTAAATCAATCTACTGTGACGCAGGATGGACAATTTTGATTCGAATCAATTCACGTGTTAACTTGAGCATCTTTAGGCCGAGCACTTCTCGAAACATGCTGATTTATGGATACTCAGACTTTGGGGTTTATTATGCTTACTCAACTTGAAGATATGCCAAATGTTGAATCTGTCCTTCCACCACATGTGGAAAGATAAATGACTCTCTCAATAGTGCCTATAATTGTAATCAGTCCGCTAGGGAATATGAGAACATGACAAACCGATTGTTGTGCATCAGAACACTTGAGAGGTGACGGGTATGCTCAAGTGCAAAACCTAGGAGAAGGGGTTGTCTTCTCCCAACCTCTCACATAGTTTTTGGCTTCTTTACACTATTACTTAAATGCAAATTTCCCCTCAAACGATGATGTATTATATTATTTTGTATTATATAATTTGTTTCTAAAATTGGAATTCTTTATGATCACTGTACATTATTCTATTAACAAGTTTAGGAGCCATGAAATTTAGTTTTCTGATCATCTAGTATGTCGTCGTCATCATCATCATATTATTATTATTATTATTATTGTTATTGTTATCATCATCGTCATCATTATTAGGAGTGGATATTTATTCTTCGCGTTGGAGATATTTGTGATGCCTATTGGTAGGTAAAAAAGAAAATAGTGCAAGAGATTAGAACCTAGTGTAGATTACTCTAAGCTACTTTGTGTCTTCTAATATTCTCAATGGATTTACTTTTTATATCTAAAGTTTCTGCATTTATCACTTGGTTAAGTGAAAATAATCTCTATGGCTAAGGTTGGTCAGTGTTTGGGCATCCTTCCATTCTAAATGAAGTCTTGCTGTATCTCTTCTTCAAAGATATTGATTGTTGGTGAAGGATTTTTAAGATCCAGATTGTTGCTTGGTCAGTCATCATAGGGGGTAATATTTTCACATGCCAACTTAAGGTTAAGAATCAAAGGCTGCACATGCTGAATAGGAGTGATTTTTGTGAAGGAGGAGACTGTCACGGTCACTTTTGAGTAGAGAACTTGTAAGTGAAGTTCACTGATTTTTTGATGGATGTGATCATTTATTTTTTTAAAATACAAGAAGACCCTTCTAAGATCCAAATCTTTGTTTGGCCAGTTTGCAGAGTGGAGTTCCTTCAATGTGGAAAGAAAAAGTGTTAGTGATGCAGGCTCTTAGTGTTTGAGCTGTGAGGGAATTTTGTAACATGCTAAAATAAATTTTCTTGATGAAGAACAAACAGTATCAAATAAAAGAGGTATCTAAGGCAAGAGAGATGGTTCAAGGGCAGAATAAAGGGAAAGGAATTTGAGACTGCAGAAAGACAATTATTAAGAGAAATCCTGCATAAAGGAACTAATTTATTTAACTTCTAAATCACTTTTTCTTGACCCTATTTTTAGATGCTAAAAAATTGCAAAGTAATGTCATTTAATCCTAAAATAACTCCCGATTATCAATACATTTAATTTTTATAAATTTGTCTCAAATGAAAACTCCTAATTGGCCTCCGTAATGGCTGCAAATAATAAAATCACTTTTTATTGAAATGAGAAATGACTAGACTTCACAAAATAATAAAATTTGTCTTTTTATTGAAAAACTCCAGGAAAAGTCATTCGAATCACTTCAGAATGTTAATTACGGTGACTCCAAATATTTTTTTTTAAAAAATACAACCTAGATTTTAAAGCAGGATGTTTAGACAAATATTCTACTTAAAATGAAACTTAAGAAATTGCCCTAAAAATTAATTTGAATTTTTCTAGAATATGACTCGAGTAACCTACTCTAGAAAACTTTAAAAAAGAGTCCTAAGGCAATAAAATAAACGATTAACTTAAAATAAAGCCCAAATCATTTATAATTATTGAACCTAGATCTAATACGAGATCTATAAACATTGTTTAGATCCTTTTTGGGGTCAATTTTGGCAATAGTGAGGAGGGAACTGTTATTTTTTTTCGCTTATCTTTAGCGGTTTGATTGGGTAAGGAGATTAAAAGGCTTTTTTGTTTTTTTAAGGGCCAAGTTGGAAGGAGAGAATGTGGCTTTAGAAAAAAAGGGGGGAAAAGTAGAAATGGAGGTTTTTTAATTTATTTGTTTAAAATATTGCACATATTTCCCTTTTACCATTTTTTTCCAGTGGACATCTATCATTGTGAGGGTTGGTTCGTTATCGATAACATCATTGCTCTTTAGATTTTGTGGTTGAGTCATCGTGCACCTTGATGAATTTCCACTTGTTATAGGGTTGTTGCCATGCCTATCTTGTGAAGTTTGATTGGTTCCCCAATACCCTATGCAATAAGGTTTTATTTTAATGATTTTCTTGTTTGCAGGTACTATATAAATCAAGGACTATTTTGTGGTCTAAGTTTGCAGGAATGAGTGCTCATGTGATTTTAATCTAATATTTATTTCAAGTCTCTAAGTTAGGTAGGATGAGATGCTTCTGAAGGTCTTTAATGTCTCCTTAACAAGGAAGGATGAAATATAATATTAATTTCTTATGCATGTCTGCTGACTGAGCCACTGGTCATGCTTAGCCATCCTGACTATGACCTCCTTTGAACTGTGCTTACCAATTTGCAGATGTAATATTCTAGTCACTTGCCCGCATTGTTGTTGAATTCCACTAGCTGTGGAGCAAAGCATGTGCTAATGTCCTTTTCAGTTCTTTATTTAGGGTGACAAGAACATTGCAGTCTCTGGTTCGACAATTGACTGCACTTCTATAGTCATAGTTTCATCATATCTAGAGTAGTTCAACATTTTAAAACTGGATGTACACCTGCATCTGTAGTCATTCCTAAATTGAGTTGCCATTTCTTTTCTGTTGCAATTTTTTTTATAGGAGCAGTATTCCATGATGCTTCATTTTTAGCATGCCTCACGGTCTTGGATTGCATGTCCAATTAATATTCTTATTTCTAATAATGGCGTGGTAATCCAGTGGAAGAACTTCTCATTTCAAGGCTCATCTTTCATTTTCAGTTTCTTCGTTCCTTTCATTGAGCCAACAGCTTGGACTTGGTCTTCACATATTCTGGCAGGAGGATGATGTGTGATAAAATCATAGCTGGCAAAAAATAGAAGACTAGCTTTCTTCTTGCTTCATCTCAAGCTTTTCTACCTACTTAATCTTCTCTTATTCTCTAGTGACTTGCATTCTGCAAATTTTTTTGCTTTCTCCTGGCCAGAACATCGCTTAATTTTTGTTGCACATGCCATTTCATTTGGCTTTCCATCATCATCTATATTAGCATTTTTTTGCTTTATATTCATTTCACTTGCCTGAAACAATTGTTTTACTTTCTACAAACACATCTCCATTTCATCCAATCACACTGTTTATGCATTTGTCTGTCTTTTTATTATTCTGTTTGATGTATGCCAACACAAGGTTCTTGATTCCAGGAGATCTGCTAGCCATCAACTCATGGATGCCTTGTTGCAGTTGTCTTCTACTAGACTTACTTTTCACACGCTATAGTTATATTACCTTTTGCCTTTTCTTGCAGAAACTACAAAAGTACCATTTTCTATCTACTTGTACTCATGTTTGTCTTATTGAATGATGTACCATCCTCTGTAAGTTACACAATACACACCCATTTGTGCCAACCAAAGGTTCAATTGTGTATGTGTAGGAGAGGAGGGCTTAAGTTTGCCCTTGGTTTGGGCCTATCATCAGAAGAAAATTTTCACTCTCATGACAAGGTATTCTTATAGGGGGCAATTACTCCCATTGTCTCAAGTACATGCATATTGGCTTATGAATGTCAGATCACTTCTGGCATTACATTGAAATATGTTCTTATATTCAGTGAGAGCCATGTTTTCCCTTTAAATCTTACCAGAAATTGCAAAAGCCGATGTCTAATTGTCCGTTACTTCCTTTTTTTAACTCTTTGTTACTTTGATGTTTGTTACCCTAAAGCATCTAATCCTTCTGATTGGATCACTTCAAACACTTGAGCTTTTTGACAGAAGCTACTTAGACACATTTTGTTAATCTTGACAGACTGTCATGGTCTTTAAATATCACCCCTTGTTGACGTGATATCTTGGAATCTTGTAATCAGCTTCTTGTTATTCAATTTTCAGTGGTAGGGTTATGCTTGGAGAGAAACCACATATAAAAGTTCCATGAATCTTTTTGGTAACAAAATGAAAGATGACAAATGTCATATGGGGCTGAAAAAAGAAAAAGAATTATGGGCTATATTGATACATAGTATTTAAATAGTACAGATATTAAATACGAAATAAAATCTGCATGAACTATATGGTTACACTTAATAATTCAGATGATATTGTGACCGTGTCAATGACCTTTGAAGCACTGAAGATAAAAAAATGGGAAATTGAGGATCTTTTTCGTTGTATTTTCTGGTTGTTCGCAAGCCATCAACAAAAATATTTATAGCTGTGTCCATTAATTCCTTCTAGCCAAGACTGAGCCAACTCACCTCTCCATTATCAAATATGTCTACTTCTGGACAAACAACAACCAAGGTTTCAAACTACTTTAGGCTATCAGAAAAGTGAGGTTGTCTGAAGATTTTGTTGAAAATCCTTATTTCGGTGAAAAATATTGAAAACATGTAAGTATGACTTTTTCCATTAAATATATTTTCTTTTACCAAAACAGTGCCAACTCATATCTCAGGCTACTCCTGTGCAAAGCATTAATTAAGTGGCGAATAATTGACCAATACAAACCTTAACAATCTTTTTCCCCAACCAGGCCTTAATGATCTCTGAGCTCCATTTATCTTTTTTTTTCTTTCAAGTGACTTTGCTGGTGGAATATTGCAAAACTTTTTTTAAGATGGGTTTATCATATCATTCATTAATTTGGTTTTTCTCCTTTTATATTACTTTTTTATTAGAATATTTATTTGAGTCACTTATAAACAAAATATATGGTTGCTTGAAGTAACAATGTTTCTCTTAATATGGTTAAGAAGTGTCGGTTCAATGGCTCCAGATGTTCCTACACCGGGTTGTTACAGATTTCATTGCTGCTTCAGTTGATCACTTTTGGGTGCTTCTCAGAGACCCTTAGATTTGTTAGTATTTTCATACATGTCACTACCTTCAAAGATTAGTTTTTGTTGACTAACATGTATATTTATAGGTGATTAATGTGTATGTTGCTTTCACGCTAACTGCTGGAAAGCCTTCATGATAGGCTTATATCACAAAATTGGTCAAACTTGGAAAATTGGAGACATTTAATACTTATGTGACATAATTCATGGTCACAGGTGAGGTAGTTGGTTTTAACTTGGCCTTTAGTATCTTCCTATCCTATAGTTAGAGTCATCAGATAAGTTTCTTTTCTCATCTTAGGCTGCTCTAAAATTTATGCCGTCATAGTTTACCATTTTATACTGCTTTACAATAGGTTTAATTTTTCTTGGCATAAAAATCTTTAGCAGCTATTGGGGGACCTTTTGCCGTTGCATTCATCTATCAACTTCCAAAAGGTTCTAGTTTTAAGATTTTCCAGCCCTAAATTCTGTCTTTTTCTCTGTTGGAAAAATCAGACGAGCAATTTGTTTCAAGAGGGCTTATATAGACAATAATCATTCATAGGTTAACCTCTATTAAAGGGTAGGTTATTTTGATGGCATTTTTTGACAGTCTTCAACTGAATCTAAATGGTGTTGCAGGCATTTTGTTGGCCTTATTGTACCATATAGACAAGGATTTGAGATCTTGAGTTTTCCATCAAAATCATTGTGTGAGCAGCAGCAGTTTGAGGCTCTATGACGTAAGCCTCACATGTGGATGTGTAAAATAAGTTCATCATATCAGTCTTGTCTATATTGAGCCAAATATAGCACAGACACCATGATGCTTTCTTGAAACAGAGGTCATGTTTCCTTGGAGTCGTCTATTGCGATTTCCACATCAAAGCATGAATTTGCAATCATTCTGGATCCTTAGAATTAGCTTCTCTGAGTTTAGTGCAAAGTGTTTGGTGTTCATGCCACAGAGCCTTGATGACTTGATCCAGGGTTAACCTAGTAAGTTGTGGCGATGCCTGTAATGGAGATGGTGAGTTAGTCATTACCGTTTTAAGATTCCTTACATTTTATTCAAAGCTGGGATGACTGTTTTACCAAAGGCTTATTTCACAATTTTGGGCCAGACAAGTTGTCTTCTCGTCATCCTTCATGCCTTCAGACTGCTATACCTTTGCTGAAACCGAGGGTGATCTAAAGATGTGAATTCTTTTGGACTGAATATTCTGTGATTCCTTCTAGCATAGTATTTAGGATGAGCACTCAGATGGTGGCTGGATTTCTGAAGACTTGATCGCTTTTGCAGCGATGTGGTAGCTCTAATGCATGCCAACTATCTTTGGTTGGTTTTGCATAGAGAGCTGGTTGAGCTGGTCGCTGGAAGTTCTGCATGCGGTTTGGAGTAAATTTACTTTCATCTGATATTCTTGGCAGAGGTATCCATCTTAATGATCATTCATTGGTCGTGAAAATGATAGAAGAGCTGCAAGGTTTCCATATTCTCAGATACCATGTGCTCCTGGGTCTGAGGACCATGAATGGGTTACTGTTATGACAACTATCTCAGTTGAGTGGTGACATCTTCTTAATTATTAAAGTTTTTTGAGATTATGAACAGAGCTGCAAGGTTTTCCATATTTAGTCACTTTAGAATTAAATGAGTCTAAGAAATAAGGATTTCTGTTGTTAATCCATTTTGTTTTTCACTCTGTAGAGTTTGTTTGCTTCTCTCTTGAATTCACTCTTCTTTCCATTGTGGCTTGTTGGGTATCAATTCCAGTTATAGGAAAGTTATTGGGTAATGTTAAAGAGGTCTGGACAGTGTTATTAACGTATATCAATAGAAGGCATTTCCACTTTTTCGAAGTGGTGATTTTGAATAAAAATGCTGCAGTTTTGAAAGTTCTGAAAATGCTTACTCAGATTATTCTTGTAGCTAGATCATTATCTTTTACAGATATAAGTCCATATTCTTGTCTATCATACTTTTGGCTCTTTACAAGACAAGACAGGTTCTGTAGGCATCTGCAATGGATCCCTTGGAGGTACGCAACAGAAGAGGTCTGTCTGCAGTGCTTTAGGCAATGATTCAGACTAAATCTAATTGTGTTATGAAGAATGTAATTTGCCCGACTGCTTTTGCCTTCTAAGACTTTTTGTATATGATCTAGTATTCTAGTGCCATAATCTGTATATGTGAATTGTTCTTTTTTTTTATTCTTCTTTTGAGAGGATAGTATCTAAAAACATGCATTTCAATCCACGATCTAACAGCCACTGACATTTTGAGTATGCCATGAATTGCTGTAGATGAATCGCAGTATGCTCAATTAAATCCCTGACTTGGCTTCCATCACTGCTAGTGCTTAAAAAAGCTTTATGATGAACAACAGCAGCTTGGAGGGATTGGGCATTTTATTTTCTATATACATGAACTGGAATATAAGATTGACCTCTCTATCTGGCTATGAGTATTTAGATATGCTAACTTTAGTGTCAAAATATACTCTTAACAAAATAGTGGGAGTGGATGTTTTATACTAATTGTCTTGTTTGCCCGATCTTTCTGTTTTATCTGATTGCTATTACTGATGTTGTGACGAGGAGAACACTTTGTTACCGTTATACATGACAAAGCAGATTCCATACCGTAGAACTATGAAGAATATGGGTTAAAGAAAGGAAGAAAGAAGATGATTTGAAAGATAATCTAAGACTTTCTCAGTTGGCATGCATGGGTTACATGCATTGATAAACGAAAATTTCAGTTTGAGCTATTACCAGCTTATGCTTTATTAGTTTTCCTATTCAGTTTTGAACTTATAATCTTTCTGTTGCAAAAAAATTTCTGTTGGCCAGACGATGAACGGGCTTTTCTTCTTAACAGCATGTTTCTAAACCTTGCAACATAGTTTAGTGCCCGCAGGGAGATGTGCAAGTACCACCTATCAGTTCTAAAATCCTTATGATCGTCCATTCTGAATTTGTTTTATTTCACTTTTAAGATCTATATTTTGTTTCCACTCCAAAATTCTTCCATGCTTTTCTTTGAGTTCCCATTGTGGCTTTCATAGCATGGAGATATAGTAGGAGATTGCTATTTATTGTTTTTAAGGTTGGCTAAAACTGGGTATACTTTCTCACCGAAGACATAAGAATCACTTATTACTAGTATAATAGCACTAAACTTTTTAGTACAGATATCAGTTTTTTCTGCTGCTGCCTCTTTGTAAAAGGCTGCTTATCCTTTTGGCACATAGTTTGGATAAGGTTATGTGGTAGGTGTCTTTTTCTTTTTTTTTTCTCCCAAAAAGAAGTTTGCCTTCTGTTTTCTTACTAGTCGCTTGTAAAAAATTATGCCATTCCATTTAATTTAAGAAAATGGTCTTTTGTCCTTAGAGCATTTCTGTATTATTGGCTTATCGAATACAGTGAGACATCTTCTCTATGGTAGAAAGGTGATAACAGGCATAAAGCCAATTATTAGCTTCTATTGTATCTTTTTGGTCACATTTGCTGCAGCTAACCTCTTAGGTTTTAGTTGCTGTCTTATTTTAAGGTTACTGTGTTAGAAGTAATAGTAGAGTTGGACTGGATTTGTTTTCATTATTATCTCTTGAGCAAAGGCAGATGATTGGAGTATGGTCCCTTTTTTTGTCATGTTAAAAATTCTTCCTTATATACTTGAATGCTTATTATGATATACTCCCTGTAAATTTGCAATCTGAATATGATTTGAAAGCTGCATAGAAGCAAAAGGAATTTGATGGTTTTGTGCAACTTCAGCATTTGATGTTGTTATGATTCTGTTATCTCGTTTCTAAGAATAGCTACTAGCTGCAGAGAGACTCAGATATGCTTGGCATAATGGTGAAAATTCATATCATGTACCAAATAATATAGTAAGATTAGATAGAAAATAATGGAAAAATATAATAGAAGGGCATTTGGACTTTGCTATTTCATGGTGGATGGACACCCTTTTTGCATATTGCTTGTTGGGAGAGCACCAGATGGGAGCATACATAAGGCACTGATTCTACCATGGCATTCTGGTTTACACTCCTAAATGAAGTTGGGTAGCAACAGTTATTAGCTAAAAACCATGAGATTTTCTTCAAAACCATGGTCGAGAATATGAGCAAGATGGTGATAGCATAGTCATGAATTCAAGATTAGAACACCAAGAGTTGTAATCTTTTTTTTTAAAAAAAATAAGTTTTAGTGTGGGCTGGGTTTAGAAAATTAAAATATATATTTGAAAAAAAGTTTAACAAATCCCAGGAACAGTTTTATGAGCAAGTAATTTAGTAAACTTTAGAAATCATATAATTTAAACACAAAAAAACATGAACTTACAAGTTGTAAAAATTCAAAAAAATAAAAACTTTTTCTCATATTACAATGATAAATCAAGAAAAAGTTGTCAATTAAAAAAATGATAATAGCTGACTAGATAACTTTTGTCACTAAGAATGAAGTTGGCGCTCGCTAGGCATGAAACCTTTTCTATGAACTTTATCTCAGTGTTTTGAGTGTTTGGCCAGCACGAAACAAGAAGAACACTTTGTAGCATTGTTATTATCTTTGAATAAGGAAGTTGAACCTAAGCTCAAAATAAAATTTGCAAATCTACTGGAAGTTAATTATTTTGGCAGTATATTGCATGTACCAGCTTACACACCAAAATGATATGGTTCAATTAAATAAACTGGGGAGAACCTATGAAACGGTTGACCCAAATGTTAATTGCATGGATCGTATTATTCTCAAAGCCGTACCAAATAAAAGTTAAGGACCAGAAAGATATTATTTATCAAAAATTGATAATCCTTGAAGTAGCATTGAACCAGTTCTACATTTGTTACTGGAATGTGCTTGTGGATGAAGAATCGCAAATGGTTGATAAAAGGATTTTGGATGAATGCTCCTTTTATTCGGTGCAAGTTATCAAAACATTGGCATTTAATTTTCCCGACTATATCCTTGGGAAGCTGAAAGATGAGGTTGCCTCATCTCCTCAGTGCTCATCTCAAATTGTACCAGGATCTGTATGAGTAAAAAAGCATCGGTTTTACATGATTGGAATTGGTCATCTTGTTATGTGATCTTTTATATTTTTTCTATTTTGATGTTCAACCTTTCTACAGATGATATTTTCAAAATAATGGAAATAATTTGGATATGTAAATGTAAAATATAGTATCCAGATTTGTGCATATTGCATTGATTTAAGATGACATAGTGAATTTATTGTTCATTCAAGATATACCTTATGTCATCTTAATCAATCATAAATGTCTGCCAAAAAGAAAAGTTCTGTAACATGTCTTCATCCATTTTACATCCTTCTGTGGGTGTTGTGCATCTGTCCTCATCACTGGCAAAAGTTGCACACACATCGGCTGGCAGGATATAGCAGGCCATGCTGCAAGTTTGTTTGTCAGTGATTCTGTTGTCTATTGTTGTGAAGAAAATTCTTCTCTCATTCAATGAAAGAATTAGTTCTTCTAAATGATGTTCGCAATGCATATTATATTGATATGATTGACAACAATTTCCATGAAATGCTGCTTCAAACATCCAGGGATATCTTCTCTTATCATTTTTTGCATGCATGGTGCAATTCAGTTGAATGTGTTGTCACAACCTTGAATACAATTGCTGAATATGGTGATCTTTGATATATTTTTTTTGTAGACTCCATATGCTGTTCTGATCCAAGGCAACATCTTCTATGGGCATAGACACTTGGTTAATCAATCTCAAATGTCTGAAATGGATCATGACCGAATCTGGAATCATCCGCACCCTGATTCTCACCTGAACTTGGGTACTTCTGTCAATTTCATGCTTCTGGATGTTATTAAAAATTTTTGGAACTTTATGAATGACACGTTTTGAAATTTGATTTGCAGAAAATGGTTCTTAGTTCGTCCTTCTGAGAATGCAGCAGTCAATGGGGTGAATTCAGTGGCTATTTTAACATGATTCCTAGATCAAATGACCCCATTGCCTACTTCAGAGATTCCAAATTACATGGCAGTTGGACCCTCACATGATCCCTACCTGCATACTCCATCTGCTGCCAGCTCTAGTCGGCTTCCACCAAGTTATGTTCAGCATGGGCCTCCTTTCTACAACCAACATGCAATTGGGGATGTAGGCAGCACAATTAATCCTCAAATGGACTATGGAAGAGCATCATACAAAAGAAAAATCCCAGCACTCGCAATTTTCTGACAGGGGAACACCAGTGGATATTATAGTGCTGGTAGTTCTTCCAATCTTCCCATGTCGAATGAGCAATTACAGCCAAAGCCTTATCAGGTCCTCATTGCTGCCTTGGGAGCCCGTTAGCACAGTCCCTAGTTATGGAAGCAGCAATCTTTTGACTTTTGGAGAAGGACCCCGGAGGAATGTCAGGAGCGACATAATCATGCCCGTCACATGGAAACCATCCCAGTTGGGTTCATGCATCTAACAACTTGCCTCAACATTTTCAAGCAACAGTGAATACTGCTGTTTGGGTGTGGTAGGACATTGGAGCCAAAATTCTGTCTCTATGGATCCCCAAGAACGGTTCTCTCTTCAGGTTAGTCTAATTAGTATATTTGGTTTTGGATTTTTAAGTTGACTGCTTAATTTGTTTCCTACATGGTTCTGGAAATTGCAGAAGTTAGCTCCAATCATGAGATTAGTCAGTCCCTTGCGGGAAGCAGTGTCACCGATAACAATATGGAGATCGATGGTGGGTACCACACCAATCTCATTGCAAGTAGAAGTCCGAGTACCATGCCAAGTCTTCAGGGTCCTCCAACACGAGGCGCAGGGCTGGCCCACAGTAGTTACAGTCAAAGAACTTACAGGGCCATTCCAAACTACCCATCCGTGGGTTTTGCAGCCACTTTGGAAGATGATAGGCGGCCAGGAGTGGAAACTGCGATGCCTCCTAGACATCCAAGACCACCGTCTATTATGGGGCATAATAATGAGAGGAATGGAAGGGCAAGGAATTTCTATGATAGATTCCAGTCATTCTCAGATGAGGACAATACTCGCAGTAGATGGATCTCTGAGGTGATAATGTTATTAGTTGATGAAATCAAGCTTTCTTTTGGCTATTCCAGAATAAAAAAATGCTACTTAGCATGCACCAAAGAAGACTTATCCGTCTTGATTTATTTATGCAGGGTGTAGCTATAATGGACCGGTCAACTTCTATGATTCCAGGAATTTCTTTGATCAGCACCGTGACATGAGACTGGACATCGACAGCATGAGCTATGAGGTCGGGATTTTTTTTTTTTGAAGAAAATTACCTTTTATTTTCCCTTCAATCAGATCACTAACAATGTCAAGTTATTGGGGTTGGCACAGGAGCTGCTTGCACTGGAGAAAGAATTGGAAATGTCAGCACAGGCTTGTCGTCAGATGCCATCTCAAGATGCTTGATGGAGACGATACTATTCTTGCAAACAGAATCAGGATGACGAGGAAGAATTGAAGTGTGCAATTTGCCTGGTAATGTTTCTTAAACCACGTCAACCACGTCCATGAGATTTATGTCTAATTGACTTGATTAAAAAGAAAAGCCTAATCTTCTGTTGACTAAATTACAATAACGTAACTAGGTGTTTGTTTTATGGTCTGCATTTTGAATTGACAGGAAGAGTACCGAGATGGGGAAAGCATTGGGAGACTAAAATGTGGACATGATTTCCATGCCAGCTGCATAAAGCAATGGTTGCTGATAAAGAATGCCTGCCCGATCTGCAAAGCCTCAGCCTTGGAAGATAATATGAAGTAAAAATAAATGGTTTCTCCATAATTATGATGGTTAAGATAGATCTAGTCACTCTCCTCATTTGTACATACTCCGCCAATGGTGGACATGACATGTTTACAGATTTGAAACAGCATTTCTTCCGTGTTAATATGTTGCAGGCGTTTCAGATTTGTTCTTGTTGCATGATTCTAGGATGAGATCCGATATGCGTTGCTCAGGAACTATTTACCACGTACTATGCGAGTACACCGAGTAACGGGAAAAATTTTTATAACGAAATCTCTAAGCATTGTTGGGTGCCGGAAGAAATAAGGAAACGAGAAAGGATGACGCTGTTACTACTGGGTCAAACTTCTTGATTACTTATCCTCAAACTGTAATGCTTATGCTTGGATTAATTGGTATTTTTATTTTTTTACTGATGCTGGTCCCTAGTTTGAGAAATTGAAATGGAAAACGTGAGGTTGATGTTGTTTGCTGCCGCCTCGAAAGAGAAAACACACACACAAGAATACAAAAAAGAGTCAATTTTTGAAATCAATTCAATGTGATTCCTAAAGCTAACATTGAGGCAGATGATAAGGCTTGCGGTCTAGAGAAGAACCTCCGTTTAATTCATCACAGCTTTGCCATTCGATTACAAGCAAAAGTGTACAAACTAAAATCAGTAGACATCAAATCCTGACAAAATATTGTGGAAGTTTACAAAGGCCTGGAAACATTCTGCGTCCGGATACAACATGAAAGTCGATTTCCTTGACACTCTTGATATCCTTCGATCTATTTGTTCACAGATGACGGATCATGTGCCTGTCCACTGTCCCTGCTCCTCCCTCACTCCCGTAGACTGCGACGAGCTCTGTCCCCATAAGCTCGGGAAACAAACAATTCGTTATTCACGGCGTTCGCGCTTGAAGCAAGATCGACCGTCGCCGCCGCCGTCGGAGACTCCGCCGTCGCTCGCACGACGCCCTGTGAATTATAAAACATCCTTCCTTGCACCAATGATTTCTTTCTCAGCTCTACAAAATCCACGAGGAAAAGGGGGAAGAGAGAGAGAATGGGAGAGATTAGTATAAAACCATGCATACCTAGAGAAGAGGGTGCCGCAGAGGCACTCGTACTCGCGGTTGCCGCAGATCCGACTGTGGGCCTTCCAGTCGGTCCGGACGGCGTATTTCTTCGAGCACTTGTCGCACTTCCACTTCTTCTCCCCGTGCTTCCGGCTGTAGTGCTTCTTGATCCCGGTAAGGTCCCCGAGCGCCCGAGCCGGGTCGTGGTACACGCACGTCTCTCCGGGCACACGTACACCCGCTTCCTCGCCGCCTCCTTCCCGCCGACCGCCTCCGTCGCCGCCGCCGCCTTCTTCTGGGGGAAGTTCCACGGCAGGTTGTGCCCCCGACGGTGGATCTGGAGGTTCTGGTCCCGCCGGAACTCCTTCCGCAGACCTCGCACACGAAGGTGCTCGCCGATAGAAGCGCCTCCGGCGACAGCGCGATCACCTCCGCCTCCGGATCTTAAAAAAAAAAAAATTGAATTTTTATTGATCAATCGAACAGGACTCGCATCGATTGAAACTGAGAAAGAGGGAGAGAGACAAGAAGGGAGCTTGGTAGGGAACTTTGCCTGGGGTTCCCGGAAGATTTCTCTTTCTCTTGACTCCCGCCGCCGTCCCGTTCCACCGCCTGGCGATTACTTTCAGGATTCGACTCGGGATTGTGGTTAGGGTTAGGGTTTGGAATTGAGTCCGGGATCTCATCTCCGGTCATCTCTCTCGCATAAATCCAAAGCGTAAAGGAGCGAACTTTTTTTTTTCTTCCGCTTCCCCTACTCCAGTATTGGATCAGGCTTGGCAAGAAAACTATGGAAGGGGCGGCGCCACCGCGAAACCAAGAAGACACGGCGGCGGTTTTTTCTGGCCTGAGGGAACTCCCGGTTTATCGCGTTCTCGTGTTGAGCCAATAGCTTGCTGCGGAGACCGGGAAGCGTGGAAGGCCAGAGACACGTCTCCTGTCCGTCCGCCCGTCTTCTTCTATTCTCTGCTCCCTTCTGGATTATCCCGTCACCATTAACTTAACAGGAAAAAATTATAGTATGTCTGGACGCGTGGTCATGTATTAACTTGTCTCCTCTCAAAGTCCACTGGATAGGATTAGGATCATTTGTTGGAGACGACTGTTACACTGACACGTTATCCACGTCAAGATTATCATGAATCTTTAATCTTTGCGTAGCTGTCGGATGGGGATTCAATTGGACAAAAAAAAAAAAAAGCGAGTCCATTGAAAGTGTCAGCACATTGTACTTGACTTCATTCGTGGTCCTCCACGAGTTCTTAGGTGGATTTGTTTGAATTGGGAGTCCTACCGAGGCAAAAAGATCCCGACCGATTTCATCTCAGTGTGCAAGCTAATCTAGCTGTGAAGGTGTATCAAGATCAAAACTCACGAATAACATCCTCTTTGATGAGCAAACCGCAAATCCAAGGAGAAGAAGGGAGATGTGGGAGCGAAGAGTTCTAAGATTGGAAAAACCGATGTACAAAAAATAAGAAGGGTTGAGTCACACATGAGGTTTGATAAAAAAAAACTCCATGTGGGATGGGACCGCAGGAGAAAAAAAAATCAACCATGTGGGTGCTATTTTGTTGCACCTAAGCTCGTGCCTTATAGGAATCTAAATTTGCTCAACTATATAAAAAAATAAAAATTTATTTAGAATACCAATGGATATCGGAAAGAATAGAGGTTTATTTACAATATAGATAGATATTGAGATACATTCTATTCAATTGATTAATATGGTTATTTTTAAGCATTTCATTCGATTAAGTGTATGACAAAAGCTATGAATACCAAAATCTGATCATAAAGTTACTTGATTGATATATAATCTTTATATTATTATGATAGTTAGCAATATATGTAGTGCAGTTCTATCTAGAATTTTATATTAAGCTATTAATCGTGAACTAGCATGCAAGGTCTTTCATTTTTTTTTTTGCAAAAAATTATTTTTTATCTAGTTTATGTATTATGAGAGAAAATTGCTATAGTAAAGATGCTGGATTGTGCAAATTTAAATTCTTCTAAATGTACACGTCGAAACACACAAATTCTAAAAGTTTACATGGTACGTACGCACCCCTATTCACATAATGAACTGAAAGGGTGAAAGCCAAATAATTGACATGTTTGAAGAAGATTTTTTAGTTGTTATGATTTGCTTTCTTCCATTTTAATTCTAAAAGGTGTATATAAATAAATAGCAAAAAGAAAAATCGCGGCTTTTTTTTTTTTTTTCTGAGACCAGCCGACCGCCGCCGCCGCCGCCGCCGCCACCCCAGGCAGGATAAGAATTAACAGCAGTTGTAACGTGCGATCCACCAGGCCTGCAGCTACCTGCCGGGCTTGGTTTCTCTCAGCTATCGAGACGCGTCTCTTTCTAATTCCCCTCTTTTCGCTTATTAAAATTCTTCATCAAATGGTCCCATAAGGCTTGGAGAGAGAAAAGAACGGAAGGAAGAGAGCGGTCGCGAGATATCGAATCGAGTGGGGAAGGGGATTGGAAGGGATGGAGGTCCGGAACGTGGACAACGCCTCCGCGGCGCCGCCCTCGCCGGCACGGTCTTCGAAGCAGCCCAAGCTGCCGCCCAAATCCCGTCGACACCACTTCGGTGTCCCAGAGGTTCGGATCGCGCCTCCTGTCGCCGATCTTTCTCGCTTGTTGGATCTCTTCTCTCTCGCTTTCTTTGGTTTTGATTCGATCTCTCAATTGGACTTCTTCTTTCTTGCAGGCTCCACAAGGAATTGATGTCTCTCATGGTGCGTTTGGCTTCTTTGCACATCCCTCTTTCCTCTTATTTCTTTCTTTTTATGTCGTTGAATCGAAATCGAGAATCTTGGTGGTTTTTGGATCCCTTTCTTTGGTGAGCAACGTAGATATTGGGAAGCATATTGTGTTTCTTTGAGGAATTTTTTCTTAGGCTTTGATTTCTTGACTGTAATCGCATTCTCTGGCGGGGAATGGATTCTTGTTTGATATGAGTTTGAGAATGACAGCACTGCAAGTTGGGGAAAATCAGATTTTTTTTCCCCCTTCTCTGCCTGTCCTCTCTTGTTTGGACTAGAAGATGGGATGGCATTTACTGGTGTATTTGCAAATTTGAGGTCCACAGGGTTCTTATATTTGATAGGAGTAATTGTCTTGTAATAAGGTGGATCACAGCATGACGGGAATAATTGGAAAGTTTCAGACTCAGGCTAATCTGCTGGAGAGAAGATTCCATTTTTTTTATAAAAAAAAAAAAAAATCCGTATGTTTTCAGTTTCTTTTTATGCGTTCTGGTGTTCTGCACAATGGATTGAGTGTCTCTTGTAACTTAAGCTGGACAACTATATGCTTGACCTATTAAAGGTTGATTGTTGTTAAATTATATTCGCTCCCTGGATTGTTCTACTTGACCTGTATGTTCAGGCATGTTGAAGACTTTCTGATTGTTGGAGGATTCTACTTGGTTATAGGATTGCTTTCCCATACACTACTTGATTGGGAAATATATTTCAGAAATTTTGGGTCGTTAGTAATTGAGGCATAAATGACCTTCGAATCAGGGATCAGTTGTATTTATGTTATGATGGATCAATTGCCTCGGTAGGACATGCTCCTTTTCCAGGTTTAATTGTGTCTTTAACTTTGACATAATCAAGGATATGATGCCTCATTAATCATTGTGTGATTTTTCATGGAAACTTTGCTTTTAATTTTTGCTTTATAAAATATATGCTGAAAAACATTCAACATAAGCATTCCAACATAACTTGCTAAAAGTTTTTCTTTAATATATAATCCGTATTTTTAGATTCGCTTTAATTATGGGATTTTGACAGACTTGGCACCTTGTAATGTTCCAACACTAACAGCCTTGCTATTGTACAAGCATCAAGAACTACAACCTTTTGATAAGATCCTTTACTTGATTTATTATTTATTGTTTGTTAGTCACCTCATGGCAACTTTGTCCTAGCTCCAGTCTCATGGCTTGGCTTGCTATGCTTGATTAAAATAAAATAAAATGAAGCATATAGACTTGATTACATGCTATTCAAAAGTTTTGACATATTCTTTTGGACTATCTGGTGATGGAGTTTCAAGTGTTCTTTTCATATCATCTATTTCAAGGGCTCTTAAAGCTATGTTCTTTGATCTTGTTCATAATGGTGAGGTGAATAACCAAGGGTATGCTAGGCCAGAAAGCATGATTAAGTGAAACATATAGCATTTGGACAAAAAAAAGTTTGTAAGTTGGAAATTTTAACTTTTAGGGATCACATTGCTTGTGTTAAAGGTAATATCGGTGATAATTTTTTAAGGCATGCGGTTACAAAAATGCTTTACAATGAAAAATAAAGGCTAGCTTGTTTTTAAGCATAAAATCAACATAATCAACCTCCAAAGAAACTTTTGAAAACTGAACTAAGAATTTCGTGGGTATGTCCAAATTAGGTATCAGCAAAAACTAGAGAGAATGGGCAGTGAAATTTATGTACATGAATTTATAAATTGTTAATTCTCAATGCTCACAAATATTTTCTTCAGTTTTCACTAGTACTAGTAAAGGTTTTTGTTAAGGGTTTCCAATCTCTTATATTTAAAGTCAGATGATTGATCTTTTAGCAGATCATGTAACAAAAGGTGACAGGTTGATTTTATCACAAGCACTGATGCTTCTAGGATGGTCAGTTATGGTACATGTTCATTATTGTGATGAAATCCTGGTACTCTTGACCAACTTCAGTTTGATCATCCCTGTCTGGTTCTTTAGTCTAAATGTGAATTATATGGTGCGGTGCTTTCATGAGAATTTACATTGGGTGGAGAGAGAGGATAAAAGTAGGATCAACCTTGTATTCACAATGCTCAGAAAATCAATATATGAGCTCAGAATAAAAATGACTGAATTATAGAGTTATTAGTTTAGGGATTTTGTAAAATATTGCTTATGGAGATTGGGCTGGAAGATGGGAAGGATCGCAATGAGATTTTTGTCTTAATTTTTGATGTGAAGAGATTACCACCCACCACCCTTTTCCTTTAGTTCTTTAGTTTTCCACTTAATTTAGAGGCTCGGGTTTACTAGGAGGGATGCATCTTTTATTTTGGAGAGACCTTCCTGATGATAGAATTGAGGTTAGTTTCTTATTTTGTATGATTGATAGGTTAGCCTTTTGGAATTTAGTTAAGTCCATAGCACGGAGGTGAAGTGAAAAAATGATATTGTTTTATTTACAATCCATATTTGACTTTTTATCTTTTTGGTGGTACAATACTATGAGAACAAACAATGGAAACTATAAGGAAGCAAAAGAGACGAGACTGAAGTCCATATGTCAGTTTCTGCAAATCAAAGAAAGTGCTTAACATTGATGTTATTCTGAAGAAAAGGTACTCAGGTTGCTTCTGCAATTGACAACCTGAATATAGATATATTGGTTGACATGTTATTTAGGTTCACCTGAACAAAAAGCAGAAGTTATTTGTGTCACATAATTGATGCCTTCCACTTATCTAAAACTCAACATTTGTGATTTCCAGATTATGTCCTTATTAAGGATTATGTCAGGTACTTATACAAAATTTTGCAAATTTTTTAGGAACACCAAATGAAGGCTAGCCTTGGCAATATGGTAAGATTGCTCCATTATAATCTAGGTGTCATAGGTTCGAAATATAGAAATAGCCTCATTGCATGCAGGGTTAGGTTGCATGCATCTAATCGTTTCTAGACATTACAATGGTGGGGGCCTCATGCACTTGGATGCCTCTTTTATGAACATCCAAATGGTTGTTTGTAAAATAAGATCAACAGCACATGTTTCTTGGAACCAAACTTACATGTAATATCCAATTCAGGCAGACCGGTAGAGTGGAAAGATATTAGAACACCTGAAAGTGATTGCTCACACAATACATGGATTTAGAACCCAAACTGACAAGTTTCAAACACTTGGTAGGCAAAGGTGAGTACTTCTTTAAGCTTTAGTGAAAACTTTAACCAATTGCTTGGGCAATGCTGTTCGCTAAGCTTCAAGATCTCTTTTCTTGTGGAGATATTTGTTCATACTGCTATTCTAGTTGGCTCTGATGTCATCATTAGTAGTGGCTGAATCCTTTAAATGCTTTAATCAGTGGCCTGTGTTGGAAATTAAGCTTGAATGGTCTGCATGGGTAGTTCTATGTGCCATCCTACATGAAAAAATAAAAGTCTTCTAGTCAAATGTCCTAGTCAACGGTTATAGCAGCTGAAAAGTCCTTTGGTAGCGCAGAGTTGTATTAGATACTTGGTAGATGAAGATTTTGTATTGAATGAAGTATCTAGTAGATGAAGAGTTGGAAACTTGAAGAGCCGTAATCAATAGTGTATAAGCTAAAAGGATCCATTGGAGCCTATAAATAGTATTATACTTGGGCCCAATTTTGTATGTTCAAGTCATGAAATAAATTTCAGATTTCACCACTTGTTTCCTATGTTGTGTATATCCCTCTTCCCTACGCCTAGTCCGATTTGCTCCAACAGACTGAAGAAGAAGATTTTCTTGCTGTAGTTTCTCATGCTTGGATATTGAGCCAAAGGTACTCCTATGTTTAGAGTGATAAGAAAAGGGCAAAACATTTAAACTGCTGAGCGATCAGGTCAGTAATTTGAAAGAGAGGAACTCGTAAGAGAAGCTGAGCAGATGTCAAAATTGTCTGATATCAGATCCTCTAGTTCAAAAGGAAGAGCTCTTTATGCAACAACTAGTTTCATTTGCAAGTTGCTATAGTCGAACAAACAAGATCAAGTCTAGAGTTCTTTGGATCAGTGTTGCATTCGTTAATGCTGCTTAGATTAGACAGAAATAGCATCTAGAAGAGAGTAGCAGAAATAAGAGTTCAGAGTTCTAACCAGAAGGAAATTAAGGATTGTTTCAGAGATCTCTTCTAAACATTTCTGAATCAACACCATTCCATGGCTTATATCTATATTCATAGAATGCTTAGAATGAAAGAGGTATAATATGGCTATAAAACTATATATACATTATTATGTGACAGCGTATCTAGTACATATGCTGCTGGTCCTGACAAAGTCTCTATCCCTGATAGATCCACTACAATTACAGTCTCTACAAAAATGATTGGTATATTGTTAAATATGATACTTGTCAGGCAGTCATTAATACGCCATTTATATTTGTGACTTAGGCATTATCTATCATTTTAATTTGGGGCATTAACTAATTTTAATTTTGGTAACTGTTCAAGAAACAGATTCAAACCTTCCGAGCTCTCATTCTAAGATCTGCTGGTGCTGATATCAGAACTATCTTTTGCATGGTATTTTGTTTATGACAGTGCGTATGGAACCCATAAGTTGATCTGCCTTCAAACAAGAGAGTGTCTTGGGTGATATTTTTACTTGCTTATTAACCATCAAGTAGTTTCAGATCTATGGTAGCATAACTGAGTCCTGCTTCAAGATTGTTTCGTAAAGCCTATGCCGTTATTCCCTGAGAATTTTTGATAGTAATGCTCAATGAGATATCATTTCATGACAAATGGATAAGTTGCATGCTTCACCTTCAACATTGTGGCCTTGGACAAGGAGACACCAGTGTCTCCTTCACACTAGTGATTTAAGGTCTATCTCGTCTTTTTGGAAGTCTATTCCGATGAAGGGACTTACTAATCCAATTAAGATGGAAAGTGTATAATCACTATCCATGTTTATTTTCTTATGACCTGTAGTACTGGAGACCATAGATCTATTAGAAATTCTGAAGCTTCTTCAGTGAAATTTTGAATCAAGAGGTTCTAAAGCCTGAATTTGATTAGAGGTTGTTGTTCCTTGGAGGAAGAACTGAACGATAGTTAAAGACATCCTAAATCCGTTGAAAGGAAACCATGGCGACATACCTTGACAGGGAGAAGCGTTTTTGGAGTTAATCTGTTCTCTAATCTGTTGGTTGGATTGCTTCAAAGTCCCATCTTCTGCTATCATCAAAGAAATTGAAAAGTCGTTTTAGGACTAGTCTGTCAAAAGATTGAGTGGAGAGCATGATTTAAATTTAATTTATTTGTCTACTGTTTGCAAACATAGAACAAAGATGTGTTGAATCTTTAAAATATTAATGGAAGAGAGCTACTTATTGTGAGCTCATCTGAGGTATTCTTTCTGTAAAAAATCCCTCTTGGATACAATCAGACAAGGAGAGTTATGTAGGTGATAAAAGTTTTTGGATTTAGTCTTGTATGCTGATTCTTTCCTCTTAAATCTATCCTCAAAATTTAAATGCAGAGAAGCGCATCAAATTTGTGGTGGGAGTTAGAAGCCTACTAAATTAAGTTTTTATTAGGACCCCTGGCTATGTAAAGGAATTATTTTGGATTCTTTAAGTGTTGAATTCCTGTCTACCCTTGGAAACATTCATATTCTAATCTTTGTTCATTTTGCACACTAGTTGCATTGCCGACAACCTTTTACTGAGCAGGTAGCAGCTTTTGGTAAACTTCCCCTTGACAGGTTTAAAGAGCTTAATATTCAGTTCCCTCCAGTAGTATCCTCTGACAGAGTGAAGTTGAAGCTTTGGATAACATGCTACTGCATCACCCGGTATAAAATTTAGGTGATTGTGAACCTGAAACTAGGTATACGAGACTAGCCAATCAATAGCTTCAGGCATGAACTACTCTTCTTGAAGGCTTGAACGTAAAATTGCATCTCCCCTTGGGAAGATTTTTCTTAGCCTGCTGTGCCAACCATATGTTGCAAGAAAGAAATTATATAACCTTTATGCAGTTGATGTTTTCAGTCTGTCCAGAGCAATCATCAAAAAACAATGCTGATATGATGGATTGGAAAAAATTGCAAAAGAGTAGTACATAATTTGCAGAATCTTCACAACTCAACTCAGCTCAATTTTGCCTTAATCCCAAATTAGTTGGGGTCAGCTACATGAATCCTTTTCCTCATTCCACTTTGTTTAGAGCCACATTTTTGAGGCGATACAAGTCCTTACTATTTCATCCATGTGATTTCGGTCTTTGTCTGTTCCTTTTTCTTTCTATATATATTCGCGAGGACCTGCGCGGACATGTGTTTAGTCCCACAGCCACCGGATAGATCTTGGATACTTATACAACTCTAAAGAACCCAAATAATATCTTCTAGCTAGACTTTTGGGTGAGATCTTGGGTTGTTGGAAATGGTATCAAAGCAAACTCAGCCTATGGCCTATGTGGACTGGAGGACACTGCAACACGGATCTATTGGGACTGACCACGGGCCGATCGTGGTGCTTTTGATTAGATTGAATGGATTTGAACCCTTAGCCTGGCAAGGATGCCATGGCATAAATAAGGAGAGTATGTGAGGACCTGTGTGGGTGTGTGTTTAGTCCCACATTTGCTACGCACTGGATAGATTTTGAAGTACTTATACAGAGCCAAAGAACCTAAATAATACATTTCGACTAGCTTTTTTGAGTGAGGTCCATTGTACTGATGTATCCATAAGTTTATATTGTACATATGCAAACCATCAAAGTTATCTTTTCTCAATTTATCCTCAATTGATGCTACCTTCATCTTTTTATGAATGACTGCACTTTTTATTCTATGTATTTTATGTTACCATACATCCATTTCAACATTCTTATTACAGCTACACACATCTTGTGCACATGTTGTTTTCTAACTGCGCAACATTTTGTATCATAAAGCATAAGCTAAATCTGCAGATGAAGCTATAGAATCTCCATATACTTATGAAATGACATATGCTACTTAATTTCATCTGGTCATTCTGTCCAATTTCTGGTTTAGCCTAGACATGGATGAGCTGTAAGGAGAAGGAACCTTCCTCCCAAACCTTACTTCCATGGAAGACATATTTTGGACAGATTAGACTTTTGGACAATCAAGCATGTGCAGAGTTGAGGTCAAGAAGTCTCCGGATTATTTAGTGGCTGTGAAATAGATGGAGATAGAAAATAATTTTCACATATATAGTTGTCTCCTTGTACTGTAGTAGATGAGTGACCAAGGGTACTACACATGTGAGATGAATTATCTGTTGTCCAATTTTACTGTTAGCAGTCTTCCCAAAATAAAATGTGTTAGAAATGTTAAGAGGGCTTTTTGTTTGAGGGTGTTGGAGGTGGTTAAGACATGGATGGAAGTGGTGAAGTGACCTAGGTAGGGGATATTCCCTTAATTAGGACCAGATGACGGATTGTTGTATAAAGCTGATCCCAGGTAGATGTAAAGATATTTGTTGACCTATATCAAAAAAAAAGATATTTGTCGATCATGGTTAGTGTTTCCTCTCGTTATCTCGCATCCCTTGGCAGAACCACGATGCAGTGGTACCTTGTAAATTAGATTATGCAGTAGCATAATCTAATTTTGTTTGAGGGTGTTGGAGGTGGTTAAGACATGGATGGAAGTGGTGAAGTGACCTAGGTAGGGGATATTCCCTTAATTAGGACCAGATGACGGATTGCTGTATAAAGCTGATCCCAGGTAGATGTAAAGATATTTGTTGACCTATATCAAAAAAAAAGATATTTGTCGATCATGGTTAGTGTTTCCTCTCGTTATCTCGCATCCCATGCAGTGGTACCTTGTAAATTAGGTTATGCAGTAGCAACTGACTGTTGTTTGGGTAATTATTTTGAACAAGAAAATCTTGTGTCAATGCATACAGAACTGCTTACTAATGCATTTGCAAATCATTTAATATGCGTAGCTCCTTTCCTTGACAGTTGGATTATTGGATCTCTTTTCTTTCTTTCTTATCTCCCTGTATATAACAGATGAGTGGAGATGTAGGAGTATCAGCCTTTCCTGAAGGCGAAAACATCTTCTCTTGGATTGGTACTATTGAAGGAAGTAAAGGAACTCCATATGAAGGTTTATCTTACAAGCTTTCGTTGCGCTTTCCATTTGACTACCCTTTTAAGCCTCCCCTGGTTAAGTTTGAGACCCCATGCTTCCATCCAAACATCGATCATTGTGGCAACATTTGTTTAGACATTCTGCAGGTAATTTGCAGCCTGATCAAATTAAAGGGTAGGCAATAGCTGTTGAATTTTATTTACTATATTAGAACTGATCCAGTCATCTGCTGTGCAATCTCTGGATTCTTCCCTAGGATATGTGGTCTTCAGCGTATGATTGCAGAACAATCTTGTTGTCCATTCAGAGCTTGTTAGGAGGTCAGTTGGCTTTTTCTGTGCCATGTTATGGATTGCAAGTTTCATGCAAGTAGTTGCATCTCAAACTAATTTTGACTTATTTGATGCAGAACCCAATAATGAAAGTCCTCTCAATAGCTATGCTGCGACACTGTGGAGCAGCCAAGAAGGTGTAATTTTCTGTCTTTATTATTTTCAACTGTTCATTTTATCCATCTTCTAGTGTAGTGTTATTTCTAATACAAGTAAACTGCAATGGAGGTCTGTCATTGTGTTTGGTCCAGGAGAAGTTGCTATCGGACATTGAGGATCTTTATCCTCTTTAACATATTTAGTATTTGGTTACCTTCTATAGTCTCCTGGAGTGGAGAGTCATTTTGACCAAAGTTGATTTTAATTTGGCTGATTTGGCTAAGTATTCCCCTGATAGTTCCATCTTTTAAAAATCTTCCTTGCCTTGGACCTTGACCCGAATTCTGAGTTTGTAACCGTTGGCAGCTTACCTCGTGATAGTTCTCAAGCTTTGATGCTTGCGACGGAATTTTATAACCTATAGATTGATTCCAAACTTACCAGTTTGCACTATATACTCCTTGAGCTTCATGGATTATGAGCAATTTCAACACACATTTTGGCACTTGCTTCCTAGGGCCTTTGATGCATTGACCCTAAATGCAATGCTTTTGTTGACCTTGCAGATTACAGAAAAATGGTTCACAAGCATTACGTGGATATTGCTGAAGTATTAGAAAGTTGAATTGCATACTCTCTTCAAACATACGTTGTGATCACTGCATCAATTGGCACATCGTGTTTCTATAAAAATTGAACCTTCAAGCACTGTATACGTGTTTTATCTCTGTAAAGTTTAGAAGCCTCATTTGGTTAATTGGTTTATAAGCAAACAGTGTAACTGGACATCCATCTCTCCTTATTGAGTCAAATAATGTATGACTCGGAAAAAGCAAGATGGCGGGATTGGCGATTTAGTTGTATTGCAGCATTTATGATAGAACAACTTGTCACGAAGCTATTCATTGTAGCATTTGTTAGTCTCCCAGTGTGCATCTTTGTATAAGTATAGCAGATTGGTTTGCTACCATTTCAAATGGGGCACCGGCGGCAGCGCCTCTTGAGCCGCCATAAGAAAAGGTTGAACGGCCGTCCATAACTCTTCCATTGTCTATCTCGTAATAGAAAATATTTTCTGGTTTGGATTCCGAAATGATCTATTAATCTGCTAATAAGTCGTTTCATAGCAGTTCGAAAGACCAGAACAAGCTGTTCTGCCATAAGTACCTCTATATTCTGCTCAGCCATGAGTTACAAATTTCACTTCTCTTGCACTTCTTCCTTCAAATTTGGAATCGGTTTGCCCTGTTTTCATCGACTGAAAATTTCATATAAAACTGGAAGAATCAGTAATTCCTACCTAACCAGCAAGCTTTGATATCTTTGCTTGGATATTGATCATAAAAAGCAATATCATGAAAAATGGCAAACAGAAAAGTCTGGAATCTGAGTGAGAGAGGTGGAACAAAAGGGCGTGGAAGGAGGAAAGAGGATAGAAGGAATCAAGACAAGAACCATGTCTTCCACTCGAAAAACCCAAGAGAAGTAAAGAGAAGCCAAGCATCAGGCATGGAGAGGTTGTGCCTGTCCTCAAATGCACTACTCTGACCAAGGGGCAGCCGGCATCAACTCCAGCCCCAGCAAGTCTGACAAAATATCACAGTTATCCTCGTGAAACTCGGGCAGTGGGACAATGATACAACTATCCAACAGCACTCAAGTCAGTGATCAGATCAACAGCCAACTTGCTAACTCCAACACACACAGCTTTCACCAATTTTGAATCCCTCACTGACCAACTTTAAATCCCTTTCCCTATCACAGTGAACCAGATCCAAACAGGCAAGCTGCCTGATCAGAACACAGGCAAGCAATGCCAACAATGGCCAGTACCCATCGGATGCGACGACCATGGGGAACAAGGTGAACATATCAACTGGGATTGTATACACTGGAATGTCCAACACCATATACACTCCGATGACCAGCTTGCAGTGTACCAGGTTGATCAGGCACTCTGACTGGATATCTTCGGATCCTCAGTCCCAGCTGCTGCACCTTGACAGACGAAGAGTGCTGCTGGTCCTTCAGAGGGTCTTCATTGGGCCCTAGAAGAGATTCAGCTGACGCCTCTGGTGTTGTCAAAGAGTAATGTACAGCATCAGGAGGCTTTGCTTGTGCTTCCGCTGCGAGCCTCGTTTGGAGTTTCTGCGTTCTTCAACTCATTTCGGAATGACTGGTAGTCTGGGTTGGCTATTGCAGAATGTGTCTTGGTAAATGCTTTTCTTTGGTTTTTGTTACTTAGGATTTATACTGTTATTTAATTTGCGCATCAACTAAAATAAAGATAGGATGGTTATAACACTTCCTGCTGTTCATAAAGCTTTCTGCTTCTGCTGCTAATTCAGTGATGAATCTCATTGTTATTTGTTTGTGTTAAAGAATTGAAGCACAGATGAAGACTGGAAAGCAGTGTAACAGAAAATTAGGGAATTCTCTGTCCAAATAGTGGCTAAAACATTTTCCATGCTTGACATATGATATTTTATTTTCAAATAAATAAAGAGTTTGAATTTCCCAAAATCATGAATGAGAAATTTGTTAGATTTTCCGAAGGTGGGATCACTAAAAACAATCCACAGAGGGTGAAGTATGGATTCATATCATGTTGGATGCATAAATATTAAGATTTGGAAGCACTTGTGATAGACAGATTATCTGTCACAGATATAGTGATGTAGGGAATAGTGTAAAAATTTTTTGTGTAGTTGTTTAATTAGAAGTCTTGGTCAAAAGAAAGTCAGGAGATAAGCTATATAGATATACAGGTGATAAAAATAAGTCCATCAATTGTGCTAACAATAACACAGTGGTTTTAGAACTAAAATGACTTTATGACCATGTGGGATAGAACTTAAACGGCGAAAGATAGTGAACAATCAGATCAATTTAAGAAACCTCCATATGAGATTTCAAATTTCAGAGACAATAAACCAATTTATAAAGAATAAAAGAGAGTACAAGAGACTCAGATTTGCCAATTTTATCTTGGCTGAGCTGTAAAGCATTGTCTTTATAAACCAATTAAACATCTACGCATGTTATAGGTTGCTCTTGTTACTAGTTATTCAAGACGGAAGCAGAGAAAATAATAGAATAAATGAACTTTACATACAGTTGCCATGTTTTCGTGATGAGCTCAAAATTCAATCAAGGCAGCCCCAAAGGACAAACATGCACTCTAGGAATTTATAAGCACAAATTGGAGGAAAGTAAACCCCCTCGTTGAGAGATGTTCGTATAAGAAATTCAATTACTGGTCTACAAGGTCCAAATTCAGAATCTTAAAAGCAAAAATGCTCACTCCCAAGCAATGTGTCATGTTGATTTGAGTAACTCATGAAAATGAAGGATATTGCTAACTTCTTAATTTCTATTAGAAGCAAGAAGAACTGTCACCCATAAAAATTGAGTTGATGAGACAAAGTTAAATGGTTTAAGAAGTGAAAAATATAGTGGCAAATTGAATCTGTGGCCAGCCAAACAGAACTAGAATGTAAGAATCAGAATGTCTTCCTATAACAGTAAACCAACATGCATCCACACAAATGCAATTATTGTCAGTCGGATGCACCTTTACATTCTAACCAGTAATATTGACGACAGAATAGAAATAAAAAGCGTCTCTATAATGTATCGACCAATGTGAGGTAGAATAGAACAAATCAGAAACAGCACAAACTTAAAAAAAAAGTCAGAAATCAAGAAAGGAACAACCCTGTACCTTCTAGCTAGACAGAAAATACATTGCCTTCCCATGATTCATACTGCATGACTGCCCCTCTATCAAGTTGTCAGTTGTTCATCACATTATTGTAAATAAATTTTTGAGCAAAGAATGCTGCCCTAAAAAATATCTATCATCATTCATCACCGTGCTCTCTCATCGAACATTCTAACAGCAACTATTAAATTCATAAAGCTGAATACACACACACACACACACACACATGGGAACATGCAGCAACAAATTAACGAATACTGATATTTAGAAAAGGATGGACTATAATACATTTAAACTACCATTTTCCGCAAAGAAGACAGATAACAAAAATAAGCATGACAACACACAAAATCTTATTTCCACTTCCATCATATGCACACAACAAAATTGCAAAAGAAAGCACATCTATCATATGCCTTCACAGACGACCCATCGATAACCAAAACACCTTTGTACATCTGAGGTCAACAAAACAATAACAAACATGCCCGACATCTTCCCACCTTCCATTCTTTCCTCTTATATGTAACCCTTAAGCCAAGAGACAAACCAGCATTAAAGGCCCTTCATTATTTGTTCATTTCCATCATGTGAAAAGGGGAATACCTGAGTCATCTGACCATGGCTGCAGTGCACTGATCTTGATACTGTACTTCTTGCAAGCAGATGCCCCATTTGCAGAGCTCGAGTCTGAATTTTCCGACCCAATTGGAGGGGAATTCTCTTCATAAGCACTACCAATATAGCTCCCACACTTGCGGCAGAGGAGTCTGGTCCTATGCCTGAAGAGACCCCATGAGTTCTTCGAATTGAAGTAAGGTAGACACCTCAATTCATCTGTTTGAGAGAACCGACTCTCGTCTATTGAGAAGAAGGACACAACTCCTTTCTTGATTGCTTTCCCGTACTTTAATCCGATGTTGGTGGTGTTCCGATTTGATGAGCTTAGATTCAAGGCATACCCACAGTGACCACAGCTGCAAGAATTTTCTGAGAGTGGATCAAAAGATTTGCCTGCTAAGCTAAAAGATCATGACTGAGCTTACATGAAACTAGGAATTACCGTCCAAATTACCGATACAGAAAAATTCGCGAATTACTTCCTCGTAAAAGAAAGCTAGCAACTGCGCCTAGCTCTAAAATCTAAAATCTACTGTTTCCAAGGATTAGAAACTGAGCCCAGCTTATATTTGGGGAAGCTCGGCCGAGCAAATGAAGATTGAAACACCAAAATCGTTTTTTTTTCCTCAAAAAAAGCTTAAAAAGGAGAAGAAGAATACAAGAGAAGTAAATTTTCCTTTTTGTCGCCAAGAAAAGGAGCAATTGATCATCAGCTAGCCAGGCTTGAGATGAGAAGAAAAAGGTTTTATTTTGGGGGTTTGAGATCGAAAGATCATGATTAAGGTTATGTAAACAAATCTTTACGACTAAATTACCAGATACAGAAAGAAAATTTCTTTTCCTTTAACCTCTCAGGTTTCCAAAGGGTCAGAATTTAAGCCCGGCTTAGCTCAATACTTCAAATTTGGGGAAGCTTGCCTTAATCTCCCCGAATCGAACCGCTCAATCCTCTGTTTCAGCTTTCAAAAGGAAAGGACAGAGAGCAAAGACAGCGGCTGTCTTAATCTAGCAGAAGGAGCAATCGAGCTCATCATTCACTGGCCAAGCTCCAATCTTTCAAACAAATTTCAATACCTTCAGAGAAATCACTTCAAGATTCTCTTCTTCTTGATAGAAAAGAAGGAAAAATTAAAGAAAAAAAGAATACGGAGAAGAAGAGAGAGAAGAGAAAGAAAGAAAAGACACCTATAAGTAACGTCTCTTTGGGAGGGGTACGAATGGAGAGCCATTGCCGGGGTCCCCGACATGCAGCCGTCTTGGAGAAACATCGGACTCGGAGAAGAGAGAGAGAGAAGAGCAGTAGTCGGCGCTGTGGACAGGGGAGGAGGCGATGCCTTCGAGAAAGAGAAAGAAAGTGGAAGAGAGAGAGAGAGCGAGAGACAAGAGGTTTCACGGTCGAGGTGTAAAGTACGCCGCGGAGGAGCCAAACGGATCTCTTTATGCAATGCTTTTCCCACTGCCGGTCCGCGTCATTAGTCTTTTTAATTACGCTATCTTGTTGCCTAATCTGGTACGACGGTTTGATTTGTTATTGTATTTATTCTTTGTTTTTTTATCTCTTTCCATCATTAACCTAATTATTATTATTATTATGTTATGTACCTTACTACCGTTCTAGTGGTTAATGAGACATGAAGGATACTTTGTAATGATCTCACAGGAATGAGAGCATCCTCCCGTTAGGCTGTCGATTTATTAAAAAGAAAAAGATGTATGTGAAAATTGCTCAATTTAAATAAATTGCTTGAATGAGCAAGCATTGTATGATGAAGAGCAGAGGCAATGCAATCTTGTTTTAACAATTGAAGATAATTGTATTACTTTCGTATGATGTTATAAGGAAACACATTTAATAAGTTTGTGGATTCGTTCATTGATCTTGTTAGCCTTTCAAATTTTTAGTCATGGCTTCAAATAAGAAAGGATGTCGGCTAAATTGCCATCTCAAGATCATCTAATGATAGATGTTTCTTTGTCCATTACAAATTATAATCATTTAGTTGGAAGGAAACTTACTAGGTTAAGCTTAGAAAAGAGTGGTGCCAAGAGAGTACTGGTGAAGGACACCACATGGGCCAAGCATCATACCTTCTTGCAATTCTATGAACCCCAAGCAGTTGTTGGTGCAATTCACTACAGTTGTAGGGGATATTTGCCTATATATGAATGCTGCCAAAGTCTAAACTTATATAAAATTAACTAAACAAAATGAAACATGATTCTTGAAAAAATAAACGAAATGAAACAGATTATAGTTGTATCCCAAATATAGGTTTCTGAATCTTTTTTCCTTCAATAAAGCAGAAAGTTGCTGTCTACTTGAATAGGAAGCACAATCTAGGAGTAGGGTGGGGGGATTAACAGATGCTACAAAAGTTGATTTTGTACAGAAGGACATTGACAGAACTGGTTTGTTGAAAGATGAGTATATATACAGAAGGGGAAAAAAGATATTACAACTACAACAAGCTTAACTAAGAGAAGAAAAGGCACAAAAAAAAAAAAATGACTCTAACTACTAATCAGTAATACAAACTAATTTGCACCACAACCATCTATTCATCCCATGGATTCAGTGAACCGATCAAGATCTCTAGATATCAACTGATTTGATTTGATCTCATGGTCCTGAGCCATGGCCTCCACCAATTCTTTTGGAACCATGCACTTCCCTTCACCATACAGCTTCTCTTGAATGGTTGTAGAACCAAGCAGCACCTGAAGCTGCTGCTCCACCTGCGATGATGCCTTCCAACCCTATACACACACCCCAATACGATATATCAATTTTTTTTTTTTATACAAAACCATGCAAAGGAGTATCTTTAAGGTGTTTTCTCTAGTTCTTAATATGAATAAATCTTTCATCATTTACATTATTCTCAAGCAAGAAAAATGATCACTCTGCGACCAACCTTGGGCCTTTGGACTACGACTAGCCCTGGCTACAGACAAAATCAAAAGCGGAACAGCTATAACTAATTCAGATGTGAATACAGTAGTTATTTACCTGAATGGTGCTCAAGAGCCCGAGAATTCCAACTTGGGCCTGCAAGAACTTGACGTATTTGGAGGCAGCTTGAAACATCTCAGCCGTGTTCATCTTGTTTCCCCCAGGGATCAGCTTCCCCAGCTCCTGAGTCTTCTCACTGATCTTCTTTCTTCGCTCCCTCGCTGCCACACTCTGCGCCGACAGGCACCCGCCATTCGTCTTCCTCTCTGCATTGCACACCAGTAGGCCAACCGCCGGCGGAGGGACCGCGAACTCCGATAAGAATCTTGGCGCCTGAAAACGAGCCATCGTCGGCGCGGCAGCTACTGCTCCATTGTAGGACTTGGCCTCAAGCATGAGATCAGAAGGGTGGTATAGATCACTACAGCTCCTCGGTCGCTTGGGGCATTGGTACAGGTCCAGCTCGTTGCGGGGTGCGCAATGGTCGTCGGGTGGGATGGAGAGCAAGGAGGGAGCGGAGAGAGAGGGGTGGTTGAAGGAAGTGAGCGAGTAGGGGTCGGTCTCGGCATAGAATTGATCATCAGGTGGATCAAAAAGGGAGTCAATGGGGAGGCACGAAGCCTCAAGAGGATCGCAGAAGAAACCAAGGAGCGCGTCGGCTACTTCAGATTGGTGCTCATGAAATGGGGCCATTTCCGGACCTGGATGGTCCAGTGATTCCCAATTGGAGTGGAAGCTCAACGCCATGAAGTGACAGTAGAGCCTGACAGCTTTAATGGGTACAAAAAATGGAACAATCATTAGCATAATAGTGACTTAGGGACAAGTTAAGGTAACAAGATTGCACCCATCTTCATAGAAACTAATCATCAATCATATGCTCGTAAGAAGCATTCTTTTGTAATCAAAACCAAATAAAACTCAAGTGGTTTACTCTTTGTAAGGTAAAAATGTTCCAAAAAAAAAAAACGAAAACAACACCAAGTAATGGAAAAATAAGGGAAAACAGAGGCGACTGCTAAATATGACATTTCATCATATAGACTTAACTGTTATTAGAGAAACCATAGCAGATGTAACTATTTATTATTTCAAACTTTTGATGGATTAAAATAAGAATAAATCAAAGTGTTTTCTGTCGCGTGGTCGAAGATTTTCGTAAGAATTACATGCAGGGTTTCCACTTGCTAGTAATTAATATAAAGAGGTACAGAGATCATATACATCGAAATTCTCCACAGCCTTACCGGTGTAACTTCTCCAGGGTCATTTTGGGACTTCCCACGGTGCAATAATAATTACTGACAGAAGGCAGTGTAGATAGACAGCCACACGTCTACCTCTATAGCAGGACGTTCCAAGCGCCCTTCCCATCCTACTCTCTCTCTCTCTCTCTCTCTCTCTCTCTCTCTCATTGCCTTCCCCCTGCTTCTTCTTCTTCTTCTTCTTCTTCTCTCTCGTGAGCTCTCCACCTTAGAAGCAGGGGGGGAACAGAGCACCCCATGCTTTCCCGGGTTAACGGCATCGTCTGGATGGAGGACGGCGTCCTGCGCCGACGAGGACGCCGCCTCCTGGCCGCGGCCCAACCCCGGTCGAGCCGACGGCGCCACCGAGAACAAGGACGAGGTGGGCCTCGCCGACTTCAAGTCCTTGCTCGGCGCCGCCACCACCGACCCCGGCGCCAGTGCATAATCTTAAAGGCGAGCCATTTGAGTAGTAGAATGATGAAATTTTCTCAGTACGATTTCCTCTAGCTAAACAGAATCAGTGCAGAACAATGCAGAATCGTGTTACAAACCTTCCTCTCCCTATATAGCTTAAATCACTCCGCAAGTTTCCACATGACCGCAGAAACATAGCAGCCGGTGTTTTTCTTCTTAAACATGGAAGAACAGAGAGGTGGAGATGGGAAGAAAAGGAGTTGCGAGTTGCCAGCGAGGGGAAGAAGGAGGAGCACGGCAATGGATACATACATACTTGCAGGAGAACCATACACAAATGCTAAGCAAACACAAAAGAAACAGAGTAAAAGCAAGCACGTATATAGTTTAGTAGACGTAGGAGTAGAAAAGAGAGCATGAAGAGGGGACATAACAGAGAGAATTGGAGACATACCTGCAAGGAAGATACGGTCCAAGTCGGCTATAGATGTCGTCAAAGGATTCTCGACAGAGAGAATCTCTCTACCACCGTGATCAAATCTGGGGCTCTATCCAAGCGGCCGGGAATATTACGGAGAGGAAAAAGAAAGGGAGGTATGTGGATTTTTTCCCCTACTTTTCCGTTAACAACCTCCTATCTCTCCGCCTCCCCCTTCTCCCTCTCATTAACCGCCCACTCCGCCACCTCCCTTATAACCGCCGCCCCTCTCTCTCTCTCTCTCTAGGTGTATTGATCTTAATTATCACCTAATGGTAAGAACATTAAAAAAAAAAAAAAACTTGGTGAAAATTTGTTAGTATTGTAAATCATCCTAAGCTAATGACATTATTAGAATTAGAAATCTACGAAAGAACCCAAGAATAAGAAGAAAGAGATTTTGAGATCCTGGCCTTTCTTTGAGAACCAAATCGCCGCAATCAAGCCCCTTGGTGAATGAGACTAAGTAGTGCCTACTGTTAAATTGATAACTGAATATGTTAGCCTTTTCTATTTAATGATGATTAAAAGCTTAATTTTTCTACGATTATGACAGAAATCTCGTAGATAAATAATCCATTATCTACTCTCTGCTCTTTAAAAAGCTTGTAATATACTATTTATTGTAAGCAAAGGAAAGAGACAAAATCATTGGTTGAACTGGAGAGCATGTTTTGTCACAATCTTATCCAAAAATTAGGTGATAGGTGTCTTTTTAGAAATAAAAAAAAAAGATAATTCTACAACTGGATTAGAAAAAAAATAAAAGCTAATAATATTTTAGAATAAAAAAACAAAAGAAAAAAAATCTCTATTTCATAGTCAAGTGAAATAGAAATTCTACATTATTTGATCCTTAGTAGCTTGCTTACTGCATTTGAAGGACACTGACAAAACCAGTGAAATTCATCAAATGTTTGAGGTTCATTAATACAATCTTAAGAGAATGTGTACGCGAGCGAGCGAGAGAGGCGAAGGTTAATGAGAGGGAGAAGGGGGAGGCTGAGAGATAGGAGGTTGTTAACGGAAAAATAGAGGAAAAGGAATCCACATACCTCAGATTAATATATTAAATAACACCGACGCACTATATCCTCCTGTCCATTTATTGCAAACGTTAATCCGAACCGTTCACATTTCCGTTGGCGTGTCCCAAGCCGCGTGCCCTTTCTTTTTCCTCTCCCGTAATATTCCCGGCCGCTTTGAAAGAGCCCCAGATTTGATCACGGTGGTAGAGAGATTCTCTCTGTTCTGTCTCCTCTTCTTCCTCTCTTTTCCACTCCTACGTCTACTAAACTATGTACGTGCTTGCTTTTGCTCCGTTTCTTCTGTGTTTGCTTTGCATTTGTTTATGGATCTCCTGCAAGTATGTATGTATCCATTGCCGTGCTCCTCCTCTGTCCCCTTGCTGGCAACTCGCAACTCCTTTTCTTCCCGTCTCCACCCCTCTGTTCTTTCCTGTTTGTAAAGAAAAACACCCGCTACCATGTTTCTGTGGTCATGTGGAAACTTTAGAAGTGATTTAAGTTATATAGAGAGAGGAAGGTTTATAACATGAGATCCTGAATTATCCATCTCCGTTGTTCTGCACTGATTCTGTTCATCATTCTACTACTCAAATGGCTCACCTTTAAGATTATGCACTGCTACTAATAAATTTGCTAAATGGACTACTGTCCAATTATGATGTAAATGATCTCTGTACCTATTTATATTATTTACTAGCAACTGGAAACCCTGCATGTAATTCTTACGAATAACAGTTATATTCTTATTTTAATCAATCAAAAGATTAAAATAATAAATAACTACATCTGCTATGGCTTCTCTAATAACAGTTAAGTCTATATGAGGCATCAGTCTACATGTGATGAACTGTCATAGTCGAGTGCCCGCGGGCCGTTCAGATTTGGAGGTGTGCACGGATTTTCTATGACCCGGGGCAGAGGTGGTCGTCCATTGCCGAGTTCCTTCGCTTCCTGAAGATCCCGGGAGGAGGGTCCGGGGTGGAGGAGAGAGGGACTTGCATTGCATATCTGGCTTACCACTCCTGGTTAGACAGGAATGCACGAGTCTTTGAGGGCCGCAGCTCACCCCCGGGATGGTGGTGACCAGGGCTTTTTTGCATGCAGAGGAGTTCCTGAGTACTGCTGTGAGGCCACCTTCCGGGCTGGCCAGGGACATCTGGGGTACCCCTTCTGCTCTTGTAGCGCCCAGATATATGTTCGTATCCTAGGTACCCCCACCCCCTGGTTTTCTGAAGGTGAACTTCGATGGTAGCATGGCAGCTGATGGGAGAGGTGGAGGTGTAGGCTTCGTCATTCGAGATCATGATGCCAGGCTAGTGGCGTTGGGGGGTCGGTGGTGTGTGCTGAGCTCCGAGCCGCCTGGGAGGGTATATCTTATGCGAGACAGATACTGGGTGCAGACCAGATCATTCTTGAAGGCGACTCGGCCACTGTGATTGACTGGGTCAGGGGCCGAGGTCGTGCAGGTGAGGGTAGACCGTTGCTTCTGGACATTCGCAGTCTTCTGCAGGCGTGTGAAACCTATCAGGCTACACACGTCTACAGGGAAACGAATTGTGCAGTTGATTGGGTCGCTTCCTATGCGGCTCACCATTCTGGAGGTTTTATTTTGAGGGAGTCCGACACAGTGTCGGAGTCTCTTTTAGCTTTATTTGTTTCAGATTTTGCCGGCCGTATCCACACCCGTAGGGTGTGAGCCGCCATTGTGCCAAAAAAAAAAAAAAAAATATTTAGCAGTCGTCTCTGTTTTCCCTTATTTTTCCATTACTTGGTGTTTTTAAGTAAGCCTAGCTTGAACAGGTAGTAGCTATTATATTTTAAGATTTTCCTGGCAGGAACATTTACTTGGGAGTTAAGAATATAGTAGTTGTGTTGGTTTCCTGCAGCATCTAGCAATGGCAATTGATGCTGGATCTTGCTGACAGAAACAGGAGCATCCATGTACTAAAAAAAATTTTAGCTTCTTGTTTCACTGCAGTTTCTTATTCCAGTATTTTGTGTGCCAATAAAATGTTCTGTAGTTAGCTATGATAGATCACTTCGTTCCATCTACCTGCAACCACGCAGTGAAGTTACATGGTGCCTGTTCTTTTTCTTCGGTTCATGTATTTCGTTAACTTGGTTACTATACAATTGCCCACAACTGCTCCTCCTTTACATTGATATTGGCAGGCCATTGGACTGGCAGGTACTAAAAAATCTATCAGACTAGATCTTACACATCATGGTTCATGCGTTGAGAAAGCAAGAGTTGGACCATTTGGATTGAAACTATTTGACTCTGCTGTTTCTGTTTCTTCTGGACTTGAGTGAGTGTTCATCTTGTGTTTCCGTGTCTATCCTGTTTGCATGCACCAATCATCCCTTTGCATCATGACTATGATTGGCTTGGTTGTGTGGTAACGAACATCATCAGGTGCTATTTTCTTGACCTATATGTATTGATACATTATTTGCTTGGAAGTGCATAATAGATCTGATGACTCAGTTTTGATCAGGTCAGGAACTTGGGTATTGGAATTTCTTGATTTTGGTGGTGAAATGAGACGAGATGTCTGGCATGCTTTTATTAGTGAGGTCATTTCATTGTATGATTTCATTGCGTTATGAAGAGCATAAGAATTCCATATCACAAAACAATTAAATCTGTAATAGCTTGAGATCTGAATCCAAAGAGAAGAACATTCTGAATAATCACTGAGCAAGCAATCAAACGAAAAATTTGGAAGATGAAAATTTTGAATGGGAATCATAGCAGCATTTCATTGCTGCTGCTGCTGCTGCTGTCATGAATATTATTCTTCTTTCACTATGTACAAGATCTAAATCACAACATTACGAATATCATGGTCATTTAGATGTCCACTGAACTGTAGGAATGCATGTTATAGTCTGAAACTCTCCTCAATGATGTCCAACAAACCACAGCTTCTGCAGCAAACTGCACAATGTCACAACACAAAGTTGTATGATTTCATGGTTATGGGAAGTGCAGCATTATTTATTATCTTTTTAAAGAGAGAGAGTTTGAGGAATTACTCTCTATCCAAGAATTAAATCTGGAACATTTTGTTGCTGAGTGCTGGCTGAGCTTCGAGCCCCTTGGGAGGCTACGATTTGGGCTGCGGCATGGCTCGAAAGCGATTGCCTCACTGTTATCCATTGGATCGAGAAAGCCATGAAACCGGCACGGTCTATCGTTCTTCTACGGGCTACGGGACATGGTAATTTCGGCTTCACGTTTCCCCTCGCGGACGCAGCGTCCGCGGCGCTATTTGTAGTTTCTTGAGAAAGCGTTGTACCCAAACCGCTCGGGGACTGGTTGAACGCTGACCGGATGAGCTACGTACTTTGGCGCTTAATATAATATATGACGAAGGAAGGTCCATGAAGCAGCTTAATATAATATGAAGCTACCGGGGAGTCAAATCTTCGCATGTAAATGCATATTTACAGTGACAAAAAAGGATGATATTTTTGTTTTTATCCTTTTTTTTTAAATTTGGCATCATTTTTATATCAGCATTTTGGAGACTTATAAGTAATCTTAAAATAAGATTTAAATACTTTTGGATTAATTGTTCGGTTATCTATGAGATCACAAGAAACTAATCACAAAATTTACTTTATGTAAAAAGATTTTATTAAAAACAGAGAAAACCTGTTCACCACAAAGTTACGGAGTTTTAGCCTAACATAACATAACGTAAAGCAACAAAATTTAACCCAGTAAATGTTGGTAACTATGCGATGCTGTCCGTACATATTTCTTTTTTTTTTTTTTTTCTTTTTTTGGTCAAAACGGCATTTCATAACCAATAATTCAAGATTGAGTACATCCTGCCAGATCAGAAGACAAAAGACAGTGCAGCAAATGGGGAACGGCTGCCAGGCTGGTCCAGATGACCTCCCCGGAATGACGAGCAACATATGAGGCGACCCAGTCTGCAGCTCGGTTCACCTCACGATATACATGACCAATCCGGACAGCTAATAACTCCTGAACTAGTCTGCGTGTATCCCGAATCAAGGGATGACCATCACCATATCTATCCACTCCCCGTATCCAGTCAATCACAGTAGCAGAGTCTCCCTCAATGCATAGTCTGTCGGCCCCCAGCACACACCTCGCGTATCGGATACCCTCCCAGGCAGCTCGTAGCTCTGCCCCAACAACCGTCAATCCTGGCGTGCTCCGACCACCAGCTGCAATCAACCTACCGTACTGGTCCCTGATAACAAAGCCCACTCCTCCAGAAGCTCTATCCATGGCCATACCACCATCAAAATTCATCTTAAGATAACCAGGGGGTGGGGGTACCCAAGAAAGAGAAGCATACCCAGTCGCTGCAGCAGCAAGAGAGGTACCCCAGATATCCCTAGCCAGTAAAGATGAACTCAATGAAGTAATCGAGAAGACCTCCGCCGCCTGTGTCATAGCTCTGTCCACCACAAACCTCGGGGCCGACCCTCGCCCCTCAAACAAGCGTCCATTCCTGTCCAGCCATATATGAAATGCCAAATAAGCAGCCATAATCCCCTGTCGTACTATACTAGGCCTCCTGGTGGAATCCCGCAGAAACTGTAACAAATCCTCCACTAACTCCCACCTCGGAAGTGGGAGCCCAGATAAGCTGCTCCAGATCTGTACAGCCCTAGGGCACAGAAGTAAGACATGGTGAATAGTCTCCTCGGTCTCCGGGCAAACCTCACAATACTGTGTCATCCTCAGACCGCGCCTAACCAGAACACTCCTAGTCGGAAGGCAGCCCCAAGCCACCTTCCAAAGGAAGAGCGCTACTCGAGGATGCAGCCTCAACCTCCATATCCAACCCACATCCATCTGCCTGTGAGGCGTCGTGTCGATCCGAGCAAGAAGATCCCTGGCACGGACTCCCGATCTGCCCGTCGGCTCCCAAATCAGTCTATCCGGCTCCCCCCGCGATGGAACAGGTAATGCCATGACTCTCGCCGCTAACTGCTCTCCAAAAACCTCCCGTATCAAGCCCTCGTGCCATCGTCCCTCTCCGGGATAAATCAGATCACATACCCTAAACCCCTGCAACCGCTCTGCATCCACCATCGTCGGCATCTGACTAATAGGAAACTCCGTCACCCAGCTGTCCTCGAGTACATCAATGGATCGACCATCACCCACCGCCCATCTGATCGCCGACAGCACCATCGGACCTCTGGCACAAATCTCCCTCCAAATAGGGGACGAGTGGCGCCCAGCACGGGTGCCAATAAACAGTCTCCCATATTTGGCCCTCATCAAGGAGGACCACATACTATCGGGCTCCAATAGAAATCTGGCTGCATGCCGCATCGCCAATGCCTCCTGTCTCAAAATCAAAGAAGTCACGCCCAAGCCCCCCTGCCTAATCGGCTGGCACACCACCTCCCACGCCATCAGATGAATGCCACCCCTGTCACCCCGCCTGCCCCATATAAAGTCTCTGATAAGCCTCTCAAATGATCTCAATAACGCCACTGGGAGTATGGAGCTAGACATGAGGTAAATCGGAATGGAGCTCAAAACTGTCCGTGCCAAGGTAACCCTACCCATCATAGATAAAGTATGTGTCTGCCAACCCTCCAACCTGTGTCTGAAGCTGGTCTCTAGTGAAAGACAATCACCTCTGCGTAGTCGTCGACCCGTAATCGGAACTCCCAAGTATCTCAGGCCACTGTCCTGCTGCCTAACCCCCAAAATCACCAAAATAGCTGCCTTCACTTGTGGTTTGATCTTCGGGCTAAAGTGTATCGTTGTCTTAGCAAGATTGACTCGTTGTCCAGAAGCAGCACAATAATCAGAAACAATAGATCTAATCACCTGAGCAGCCTGCCTGGTCGCCTGGGCCAGGAGTAAACAATCATCAGCAAATAATAGATGGGATATCGGCCTGGTCCCCCGTACCGGTCTATATGCCTCCAGCCGCTGAGAGTCCAGGCACTCCGCAAAGCCCTAGAGAGAGAGTCAGCACACATAATGAAGAGTAAGGGAGATAGAGGACATCCCTGGCGAAGACCAACAGAGGACTCGAAGAAGTAGGAAGGGGTCCCATTTACCAATATAGCAAAGGAAGGGCCCCTCACACATCCCATAACCCATCTAATCCATGTCTCATGGAAACCAAAGCTCTGTAGGGAATGCTGAACAAAGTCCCAACTCAATCTGTCATATGCCCGCTCCATGTCAAGTTTGATCTCCATTAAACTTCCCCGTCTAGGAGCCCTACCAAGATCATGCATAAACTCCTGGGCAATGAGCACATTATCAGTAATGCTCCGCCCGGCGACAAAAGCTCCCTGCTCTGGGCTAATGAGCCTGGGTAGTATGTCTCTCAATCTCACAGCTAAGATCTTAGCCGTTGCCTTATACAAAGTGGAGCACAAACTGATGGGGCGAAAGTGGCCCGGCTCGGTAGGGTCCTGTCTCTTGGGGATCAAGGCAATAAAAGTTCTCTGCCAATCAGATGACATCGCCGCCGTACGGAAGAACTGCTGGATAGCCTCAATCACATCCTGCCCAACTAGCATCCAATATCTACGAAAAAATACCGGAGGAAAACCATCCGGGCCGGGTGCCTTGTCCCCCGCAAGGGACCATACTGCCTCCTGAATCTCCCTCCCCGTAACCGGCCTAATCAACACCGAAGACTCCTCCGCCGAGACCCCCACCGAAGGCAGGGGTAGGTCTGTGGAAATCCCACTCCCTGTCTGCTCAGTCCACCTAGCTCTGAAGAACTGCTCCACCACCCGTATAATCCTGTCCGGCTCCTCTGTCAACTGTCCATCCTCTCCCCTGATGACCCTGATCCTGTTCCTCTGCCTCCTGACTAGTGTAGATCGATGAAAGAATTTAGTATTTCGATCCCCTTCTAAAATCCATTGAACTCTTGATTTCTGCCTCCAGAATATCTCTTGTTGACGAAGAAGAGAATCATGCAAAGATAGAAGAGATCTGAGCTCTGTCATCTCCCCTGCCAATAACCCTCCCCTCAGTACCTCCTGAGACTGTAGTCTAGTGATAGCCTCCTCGATTTCCTCTATCCTTCTGAAAATGTTCCCAACCTCATCCCTATTCCACCTCATCAATCGTCTCCTTGTCAGCTCCAACCTCCGAGAAACTCGATACATCGCGTCACCCCTCACCGGCATACCCCATGCCTCACTCACTACCTCCCAAGACCGGGGATAACAACACCAAAACTTCTCAAATCTGAAAGGACAACGAAGTGGAATAGGGATCTCCGTACTCACCAATATAGGGCTGTGATCCGAGGCAATCCTCGGCAAATGCTTGACCCGAAACTCTGGAAATTCCTGAATCCATTCAGCTGTAGCAAAAGCTCTGTCTAGTCTCTCCCAAACCCGAGCCGAGCCCTGTTGGTTATTGCACCATGTATACCTTGGCCCCACAAAACCCAAATCAATCAATCCATTCCCAGAAATGAACTCTTGAAACTCCCTCACCTTCCTATTGTAACTGAAATTCTTCCCCCCCATTTTCTCCTGTGGATCATCAATGCAATTAAAATCACCTGCTATCAGCACTGGTGCTCCCTGATCAACCACCCTGGATGCCTCCTCCCACAATGTCCTCCGGACCCTGAAGTCAGTGCTAGCGTAAACTGCTGCAAATATCCATGGCCGTCTACCCCCCTCAGATATCACCATGATGACTTCTTGATTACACATGTTGAAGATGTCCAAATTGCCAAAATTTAGTCTCCAAGTAACTATTATTCCACCCGATAGCCCAATGGAATCCACTGCATAAAAACCCCAAGATCTCGGCACTGCTCTCCTAGCCTTCTGTAAACTACTACCGGACAAACGGGTCTCAAGCAAGACACATATGTCTGGACTATGCTGCTGAACTAATCTACGGAAAGCCGGAGCAAAGGAAGGTTTCCCTGCCCCCCTGCAGTTCCATAGTATGATCTTCATAAATCACTCAAGATGACGGCACAGCCCTCTTCCTTGGAGCTGTTCCCATTGCTAGCTGAAGAGCCTACATCGCAACTCACCTTCTCTGAACTTTTCTGCACAGAGGCCATCACCTGGAGCAGCAGCTGAACATGGCTAGCATCCCCCTGCACACTGTTCCTTTGTGCCATCCGGCACGCCTCAGCCACAGTAGCAGACCCCTTCACAGTGGCCGATAGCTCCTTTGCCACCAGCTTGCCAGCCTTGCCTCCCGTTGCCTTAGTCTGCGCCGCCACACCCTCCATCTCCGGCGACGGCGAGCCTCCCTCAGCCGACGGAGACGATGAGTCTTCCGCGGACACGAGCCGAGAAGTCCCGCCCGGCCGAGATTCTTCACCCTGGCGTCCTCCCCCAACTGCCAGCCCTGTGCTGGGTGTCCGGCCAGACTCCGGCGAAGAAGGTGGGGGGGAGCTCCGACATCGCCGGCGACCCTTGCCTTCGAATCTCCGCTGCCCCTCTGCCGGAAGTTCCAAGCCGTCGGATCTGTTAAGATACAGATCATCCAACACCATCAGACCAGAGGTCGGGCTCCTCACCCGTTTGAATGAGCTCGGATCCGCACCCTTTAACCCAGGTGTATCAGACTGGACCCCGTCGACCAAATGCGAGCTGACTCCAGCCCCATCCCGAGTCGGGCTCTGGCTAACCCGCTCCGGATGCTGCCCCCTCTCCTGCTCACCAGATGGCTGGACCGCATAACGAGCCCGGACATGGTTGGTGCGACTCGACTCAGCCTGAAAAGAAGCAGCCCCGCCGGGTCGACCCGCTCCGCCGGACGGAACCACCGAGGGAGCACCCGCATAGGATTTCCCGGATGCTTTCCGGCGGGCAAGTTTTGATGGAGTCTGCCAGCCGTCTCGATCCTCCGAGCAACTAGCAGCACCTTTTCCCTTCACCGCCGCTCTCATCTCCGAGCTCGCCGGTATCGCCGCTGAAGTCGACCCTCCACCAGACTCAGGACTCTTCTTCGGTCGGTTCCCTGCTTGCACCGGACGAGGGGGGCGAATTCTGTGTGTGACCAACCAAGGGCCATAAGGCATCGCCCCGGTTGTGCCCTTCCCCTTTCCCTTAACCTCCCGTACATATTTCTGCTGCTCCGTTACCCCTTGTTCAGGCTTAATTACTACCTGTAGTTTCCTCTCCAACGAGAGGACAGCGGTGGTAGCCGACTCCGTCGGCCACCGCCGCGGCGGCCGCGTCAACAACCTTTCCGAACCTATGAACCCGGAGGAGCAACTTTCCGGCGGCGGCTAGAAACTGCACCGCCTGCCGCGGCCTCAAAATCCCCACGACGCCTTTGATCGTCTCCATCCTCAGCTGGTCCGCCCTCTCCAGCACCCGTTTCATCGCCTCCTTCGCTCCCACCAACCCCTCCTCCATCGCCGCCACCTCTCGCCCGCTCTCCGTGATCTCATGCGAGATCTCCACCATCTGTGGCCACGCGACCAACTCCTGAGCCTTGGCCTCCTCCTCCGATATCTTTCTTTCGGTCTTTATGGTCTTCCTCTGGAGCCGATCCACTTGCTCGAGCTGGAGGGCCGAGAGCCTAGTCAGGTCCTGGACCCGGAGTACACCCTGGACGAGGCATCGCTCGATCCGGCGACCGAGCTCGGAGTAGAGGAGTTGGAAGGCGGCGCTGGGCCGCCAGCCGCCGGCCCAGAGGAAGAGCTTCTCGGTGGAGGAGGCCCAGGCGGTGGAGAAGATGGTTAACACGTCGCGCCGTGCCGACGCCAACTTGGCGCGGTAGTAGTACTCGTAGTGCCCCAGCACCATCTCTACTAGAGACCGGAGCTGGTGCTCGTCGTCGTTGGCGTCGTCATGAGGGTGGTGCCGCGTGTCGAGGGAGGGCTCGTCGGCGGCGAGGAGGGCTCGGAGGTCGCGGTCGAGCTGACCAAGCCAGCAGTCGAAGAAGTGGGCAAAGATCTCCTGCTCGGCCGCTTGAGAAGCCATCGTAATAGAAGTGTAGGATTAGTACGTAGCAGCAAACGTCGTCGGAGGAATACTCGATCGGACATGTATGGCCTCTATAGGGCTTCTCCTTCGGGACTTTATATGGAGATAAGGATGGGAAGGGCGGCGCCCCGTGATATGCTTTAGGGGGGACATGGGATATGGATTGGCCTAGGCGATTGGGGCCGAATCTATGGTCCTCCATCAGGTTGGAAGGCGGATTTCGGCGTGGCACTGGTTGGACGCCATCTGGTAGCGGTGGTTCGCGCGTCATGGCGCAGACGAGACTTGAAAATATTCGTTTGTGTGTTGTTTATTTGGATCCGGCACCGGCCCTCTGCGACGATGGACACGTTGCTCAAGTCGGCGCCCTGCAGGACGCGGTTTCGCTGACCTAGGTGTCACGCTCCAACAAAAGATCCTGTGCAGGTACTAAATTTGTCGAACCCGAAAACTTCTTCTACTAATAGAATTATAAATTATATAATTAAAAATTAAAAAATATAGTTAAAAAATAAAAAAATAGTTAGGGTATTTTTATTTTTTTAGAATATATTTTTTTTGCCGATATACACTATCTGGCCAAAGAATACATACCAAGTAAATTAGTCATCTAGTAAGTCAATATATATCTTTAGATAAATTGATACATAATTTTCAGTGCATGGTATACTAATATACAGTACACGATCGGATAATATACACTTAGTAAATTAGTTATCTAGCAATTTAATACATATTTTCAAGCAAATTGATACATAATTTTCAAAATATTATATTTATCGGTACACATTATATGGTTCAATGGTACATATTCATCGACTTTCTGATATATACTACAAGCTTATTTGATACACGCCCAGTAGTGATCTAATACAATCTTCAAATAAATCGATACATAGTTTTCAAAATATGCTTTTTACCAGTATACACTAAATAGTCAGTTGATAGATACTAAGAAAATTAGCCATCTAGTAAGCTAATTCACATCTTTAGATAAATAGATATATAGTTTCTAAAATATGATATTCACCGATGTACAATACACGATTAGTTGATACATGTTAGTGTGGTCCCTCCTAATATAGGAGCTACCTCATTTAAATTTAAAATAAAAACGAGATAAGAAGGAACCGGCGGCTTGGATGAGTAAATTGCCAGGAAACCAGAGAGTGCATGGCTCTTTGTTAAACAGAAGAGAGAAAAAAAATAGAGAAGAAGAAGAGATAGAAAAGGTGCTGCTTTGTGAGATGATTGGATGGTTGATTGTATCTAGATTTGGCTGAAATTTCAGTATATTGTTTCCGACATTGAGAGCTACAAATTGAACGATTTGGATCTTTAAAAAGCCTTCTCTATTGATTATTTCAAGCATCAATACTTGGTGAGATCTATTCTATATTTTGTTATTTATTGTTGAAATTCGCCTTATTGGTGATGAATGTTTTTGTTGTGGAAGCTAAGATTAAATCTTGTTGATGTTTGTGCAGCCTCTAGTTGAACTAAAGAGGATCTATTGTAATCCCAATATTTTAAATAATAAAAGTTTTTGGCTAGACTAGGTCCCATAGTTTTTTTCTTCACATATAAGGATTTTTCTACATTAAAAATTATGTTGTAGAGAAAAAAAAATTGTGGCATCATTATTCCTTGGTTGCAATTTTTTTCCAACAATACATACTTAGCAAAATTAGTCATCTAGTAACTCAGTATACATATCCAAGCTAATTGATAAATAATTTTTAAAACATCATGTTTATCAATACATATTATATAGTTAAATGATATACACTCATCAAATTTCTAGTACATAATACAAGTTTCTTTGATACATACCACCAGTGATTTGATACACACATCTAAATAAATCGATACATAGTTTTCCAAACATGCCTTTTACCGGTACACACTACATGGCCAGATGATACTTACCAAAAAAATTAGTCATCTAGCAAGTTAATACACATCTTTAAGTAAATCGATATATAGTTTCTAAAATATAGTGTTCATTAGTATATGATACATGGTCAAGTAATATATACTTAGCAAATTAGTCATCTAGCAACCCAATACATACCTCCAAGTAAAGTGATACATACTTTCCAAAATATCATGTTCGTCAATCCACAAATATGGTTAAATGATATATACTCGTCTACTTTTTGATACATACTACAAGATTTTTTGATACACACCTAGCAGTGATCTAATACACACCTCCAAGTAAATCAATATATAATTTTCAAAATATATTTCTTACCGGTACACACTATATGGCTAGATGATACACAACAAGTAAATTAAGCCATCTAGTATGCCAATACACATCTTTAGATAAATCGATGTACAGTTTTTACAATATGATGTTTATCAGTACGAGTACATAATGCACAATTTTTTAGCTTTCTCTAACATAAGGAATGATATGTACATCATTCCTTAGATTTTAGAAACTCTTTGGTGCAAAGTCTTGAGAAAGAGAGAGATTTGGAGGAGAGAGAGACTTTGAAAGGAGGAGAAAGACCTCACGGACAAAAAAGACGCTTTGACGAGGAAGAGAATGGATGGAGAGGCTTGATGAGAAAGAAAGAGGATGTTATGTGCGACTTTCTTTCCTTCTTTTTTTTATATATATTTATTACGGAACCGACGACTCTGCTAGTAAGAGAAGTTCCTGGCTTTTGGGCTTTTGCTTTAAGATGGGCACTAGGAAAAATATGGAGAGTCCATCCCATATTTCCTTCTCTACTGCCTGCCTCATATGATTTTTGTTTGTCAGTGTTCAGTGAGCTAGGAAAAGATGAAGCTTCGGATTGGCCATGGAGGCTAGAATCTGCTTATCTGAGTTATTTCTCAGTAAAAATATATTTTATCCAAACCAAGCCAATCCAGAACTGACTTGTTGAGTTCACTTATTGGAGACAGCAACCTGACTTGCTAAAGATTTCAATCAAGACTCCAAATCCATCATGGGATGAGGGTATACATAGAAATTAAATTTTATTAAAAAATATTCAAGCTTCTGAAAAATTGATATGAACATTAGATATTGATCCGAAGATTCATAATTTAGACTAGGAAATAGTGATGGACTGGGATGGACCGGCTTGTAAAGTCTCGAAAACGCCAACTTGAAACTGCCAAATCATGATCTTCGGCAACATTCCCTGTTCCCCGAGGTAGAATTTCCTTGGGCCCCACTCATCCCTTCCATTTATACATAGTGCCAAGGAGTCCTCCAAGACGAAGCTATATGATAATGACAAGTGTTTTTATTTTTAGTCGGTTCTTGCTGCTTTCCATTTGGCCTTAAATTCCATTCTTCAAAGGGAAAAGGAAAGGATTTTTTTCCAAAATTAAAGATATTGCCGGTCATATGATTTTCTTTCACTTTATTCCACATGCATCAAATCCATCTTAGTGCATGAAGAGGTGAGCTTCACTGCTTTTATGGTTTTATTTCCTTAGCAAAAATTAAAAAAATAAAAATAGATTCTCTCTCCCCCATGGCATCAACTCGGCAAAAAGTCTCACCTTTTAGGCGGATCATCAATGCATGTCAATTTAAGGAGCCTTAATTGTTATCTTTGAGAATCCTATTCTCCAGCACGCAATTGGATGGGCAGGTTCACTATCAATTCATATAAAAAGATCACTTTAATATTTTTTTTTGATTATTTTTCTTAGATTTTCACTATGTAAAGAGCATCCTTAAATATTTTTTCTTCTAATTTTTCTAATTTGTCTTAAATTGTTTTTAGTCCTTTCTACCTGGCCATGTGGAGCTAACTGAGTGATTCACTCCATGTGCACGGTATGGTTGTTGTTGGGATGGAATTTGGCTACATGGATGAGTAGTCTTCTTATTTTAATCCAAAAGAAGATGGATAAGTCATCTTTAAAAAAACTCATTGGATACATCACCCATGTGCACCTGTTGTCGAAGAAGACGCGAATAAAAGGATGAATGTTCGAGATCATTTCGATGTTTAAAATAATAAAACTTGCTGGAGAAGGAACCAAAAAATATTTTTTTTGATGAAAATGAGAAGAAACCATAGTCATCACTGCTCCCATCTTAAGGTGGCTATTAGCATGAGGCTAAAGCTTGGATATAGTTTTAGTTTGAGGCATTGAGAACATCCCAAGAAGACAATTAGGGGGAACTTTGATGGTAACCCCACCAAATCTCGTGCAAGGCATGAATCCTTATTATATATTTGAGTGATCGAAAAAAAATGACTTTCTCGTCAATGACATGAAAGATAATATAGAAATTCACCACCAAACATTAGTTCAAACATCCTATATATAAATTTTTGGTTCCATGAGTAATGTGGCTTAGCCCGCTCAAACAAACATGCTGCAAAGCACAAGAAAGTTATTATTAAATTTATTTGCTTTACTAAATTCATCCTGAAGATTTTAGAATTAAATGATTACCTGGCATGATAACAGAGCTAGGTAAAATTATCAAATATCGATCCTCACGTAAGAAGGGACGTCAAGTCAGACTGTTGTCTCATTTCATATATTAACCTAAGCAATTATGTGATGCATGCTTTCGAAAAACTATTTTATTGAAAGTTTGATCAGAGATGACTTCATGTTGTTACCGAAGCAGGCTGGCATCATGCTCATGCAAGATGTTTTTTTTTCTCTCTCCGAAATCTTCCTCGCATTACCCAGTGTGTACTCGATCTCAGAAAAGTCCGGACGGCGAATCACTTTTCATGTAAATTAATCCGATGCTGCGATTGAAGGGTTGGCTAAATTCCCTCCCTGGGTTGCCGTCAATCATTACGCTGCCGACCGGAATCAGATTCCCATTCATGTCATCCACTAAGAAAATATCAGAGATCGAGCTGGCGCCCCAAACTCGGAGCTATAAACCGGCATTGATACTGAAGGAATTCTGCTGGTAGAAGTCCAGCAATAGCCTATGGGGAGCTACAAGCACTGCCTCTTCTTCACACAGAAGTTCCGGCGGAGCGAAGCGGCGCCGCCGCCGGACGTGAAGGCGGCCTTCGAGGCCTACACCGATGGCGGCAACCACATGGGGCCCGACGATCTCCTCTGCTTCCTCGCCGAGGCCCAGGGCGAGGCCGGCGCCACCCTCGCCGACGCTAAGCTGATCGTTGACCGGGTCCGGCATGTCCACTGCCTCCACCACCGCCTCGGCCGCCCACTCCTCACGCTGGAGGACTTCCACAGCCACTACCTCTTCTCCGACGAGCTCAACCCACCCATCCGGACACAGGTCCGTTTCCTACGCGCGAACCCAGAACATAACATGGTAGACACGGCATAGCGCTATGCCGCTAATAAATACATCATCATGCAAAAATTGCTTACAATGAAAAGAAAGGTTGGTTTCTGATTACATAATATGTTCATCACGCAAAAATTTCTTATAATGAAAAGAAAGATTGGTTTCTGATAACATAATATGTGCCTTAATTTGCCACACATCCTGATCGTATATATCTCTCGTGCAATCTTACTAAGATTGCAAAGAATCTGCACTCCTAATTCATGCATATAAATAGTTTACTTTCCATGTAGCCAAGGGACTAGCATATAACTCGTGAAAAGTAGTGCAGTACGCAAAAAATGGCTAAATATCGAGCGGCCAGAGCAGCGTTATGTGGGCGCAAGAAATATTTTGCATTCACCAATTGGTGTCTCAAAGCATATTCTCTATATTCCATACAAATGGAGAGCGAAATTTTTATTTCATAGCTATGTTAAATTATGGTACTTTTATATGGACCACCCAGGGACTTACAGTAATACTCTAGTTGTAAAGTGATGAACATAACTTCGACCCTCATGCAATATCTGATATTTTCCTCCAAAACTATATATTTCTCATGGCAGCTGCGAACCTTATGTTAATTTGCTTTTTTTTAATCTCTCTTAAAGTAAAAATAGTTGTTTGATTAAGAGTTGTTCTTTTATTATTTATTTTTTGGTACTAACATGAGGTGTTTCAAATTAATTTTTTATTCCAGGTTCGCCAAGATATGACTGCTCCATTGTCTCATTATTACATGTACACAGGCCATAATTCATACTTGACCGGAAACCAGCTTAACAGCAAGTGCAGTGATGTCCCAATCATAGAAGCGTTGCAGAGAGGTGTCAGAGTAATTGAGCTGGATTTGTGGCCAAATTCTGCAAAAGATAATGTTAAAGTTTTCCATGGAAGGTATTTCCAACCCTATCAAAATCTTTATTGATGGTATTGTTGTGATGCTCAATATTACTTGTTATTGAGATTGTGGATTCTGCATAAAATGTGCAACCTAGCTGTCTTGAGCAACAGATATTCGCCACCTTAGAAGTAGTTGATGATGTTGTAAGAGAATTTTGAAAATCCTATCTATCTATCTGTTTGTCTGTCTATCTATCTATCCATCTATCTATAGTTAATTTCAATATCCACTTGATGATAGTTTTGTTCTTCAACAGAGGGCACAATATTAGCATTATTAACTAGGGATGCTCGCTATGCTGTTTTCTCCAAGACACTGCTAACAAGGTTAATTTCCTAGAAATCATAATTTGAAACAAGGCCTGAAAAAGTGCTCTTTGTATGCCGATTAGGCCTTTTCTTTCTGCTACCAACTATAGAATCAGCTGATTACATATATCTTTAATTTAAAGCCTTTAAATTTTACTCTTTCCTTCATGTTGCAACTACCCTTAGTAGCTTACTTACTGCATTTGAAGGACACTGACAAAACCAGTGAAACTCCTCAAATGTTTGAGGTCCATTAAAGAGTATGCTTTTTGTGCATCGGAGTACCCTGTTGTGATAACTTTAGAGGACCACCTCACCCCAGATCTTCAGGATAAAGTAGCTGAGGTGAGTATGCTTTTCTACATTTGAATTTATAGTTCTCTGGATCCTTAATTTTAACTGCAGTATTCGTTTTTTTTCAGATGATCACTGGAACATTTGGAGACATGCTTTATTACCCCCAGACAGAAACTCTTGAGGATTTTCCTTCTCCAGATGCTCTTAAGAAGATGATCATTATTTCAAGTAAACCACCTAAGGAGAACAACTCTCAAAAGGGAAAGGTAACATCTGATGATGAACCAACGGCACAGGAGTTTGCAGAACAAAAACCTGAACTCGAATATGATGATAAGGTGCACATATAATTTTTTCTTTCATGTTATGATGCATCTTGTATTTATAGGATACCGATTTGAGCAGTTGCTAATAAAATGTATAAAATGAAGATCAACACCGATTGTATGGCACAAAAAACTTTGCTACCTTAACGACTTTCTATATCAAACTTAGTTTAGTCACTTTGGGAAGGAAAGCATTGTGGGCTATAGTCACTTGTTCTAGTTTCGGTTATCGTGCTATAGACTGGCTAATAGCATCGTAAGATCTTAACACAGAGAACCGTAAACCAACACCGCTTCTGCTTTGTGGGCCCTTGTGCTCGGTCTCTCGGCCTGGGTGCTGAGGCCCACTTCGGGAGCCTGAATTTTTTGATATGTCCATACATGTATAAATTTTGCTCATCCTAGAGCTTTATATTCAGAACTTAGATTTGACGCATTGACACTGATCACCATTGAATGCCATCAATCTCCGGCAGAATGATCACGAACGGAATGATCATGATCAGGAGGAAGATACTGATGGTGATGACTTCTTCCAGCAGAATTCAGCACCTCGATACAGACTACTTATCACTATTCATGCTCAGAAACCTAAAGGTCGGTTAAGAGAGTCGCTAAAGCTGGATCATGACAAAGTAAGGCGGCTTAGCTTGAGCGAGCAGGAGTTTGGAAAGGCAGCAGTATCCCATAGAGCTGATGTTGTAAGGTAATATTTACATTCTTAATGAATATCAGTCTTTTTGAGACTAAATATGTGGTTTGGTAGGTCAGAAGGGATAGTTTCCTTGGCGATTCCAAGTTAATTCTGTAACCACCTGCATATGTTCTATTTTATTTTCTTGATGAGTCAAATTAGTGTATTTTTAATTTATGCTCTGTGTAGCAGAAGCTACAGAAAGGAGACTAGCCTGACACATTCTTGTCCTCTTTAATCTGACTGAGAATTGTTCTGCTTGGCATCATAGGTTCACTCAGAAGAATTTGATCAGGATATACCCGAAAGGTACACGTATTACATCTTCTAACTACAAACCTTTGCTTGGGTGGCAGCATGGTGCACAGATGGTTGCATTTAACATGCAGGTTAGCTTCCATGCTCAACAAGTGAGCTGATAATTTGCTGATCAGTTACACTCGCATTCATGATCTTTCTTTTATATTTAGCAAAAGCATCAGTGTTGGAATTTCAGATGGGTAAATTGATGAGAACTAGAAATCCTTGCTATGTGAAATATTCAGCAAACTTTTGATTTAAAATAAGAAACAACATTATAGTTGTTGTGAGACTTATCAAATTTTCTGCTAAGATTGAGGCTTATATAAGGTTTATATACATATATTAACAACGAAATGGTGGTTACAGACATCCCTTGCAGACTTTGTTAGCCCCATCTTTTTCCTTGACAGAAAAAAGAAAAATCCCTTGCAGACTTTCTTTATGCTGATTCATTGTTTTCAAACACGAGCAGGACACCTTTGGATGACGGTACCAAATACTACATGGTAAAAGTTCGGGCAGCTTGTAAATTTAACTGGTTAAAACAAGCAATTATGCAAATGTTAAGCATCTTCACTTGCAAACTACATCTTACCATAACGAATGAGCAAATTCTTCAACTATTGGGTGTCTGATATTTGTTGCCTCTCTCTCTCTAGATTTTGGTCTGTCAAATTGCTGGCTGCTTGTTAAGATGGGCATTATTTATTTTTCTTTACCCTCATCATAGATCAATAATTAGTGATAATTAGAATACCTCTTAGAATAACTTTTTTTTTCTGTTTTTCATATTATGTTTGATGAGATAGAACACCGCTGACTGCCGAGTTGGAATTATGAAGGGAAACCTTGGAGAGTAAAGTTCATAAATCATATGAGCGGAAAAGATAGTGTACAGCAATCAGGGTTTTACAAATAAAATCACACAAAATACTCAACAAACTGATTTCTTTATTATGTTTTTCCACTTTAATCCTAAATCATCACAAAAAATTCTAAAAATTAGAAAAATTCCTATAGAAACCAGAAGAAATTCATGCACAAGATTATCATATGAATTTCAAATACAAGATCACATGAATAAAATTGTTATTGTTGATTTCCAAACAAAAAAAAAAAAAAAAGTTAAGTTGCCATTTTTGTCCAAACTCAATTCCCTTAGAACAGATAATCCCATATGTCATTTTCTTATTAATCTATATATTGAGGATTTCCACAAATTGGTACTTCATAGACTGATTAGTTTGTCTGTCTTCCCCTTTGATAGGGATATGGAAGATCTCTTTGGCTGATGCATGGATTTTTCAGAGCCAATGGTGGTTGTGGTTATGTAAAAAAGCCTGATTTCTTGCTAGAGGCCAATCCAAATGGTCAGGTATTTGATCCCAAAGCAAGATTACCTGTGAAGAAAACCTTAAAGGTCGGTCATTTGTGAATTATATATGCATCTATCCTCCTTTTGCCAAGTTTCCTAAATTCATACGCTCATAACAGGTTAAAGTATATATGGGAGACGGATGGCGCTTGGATTTTAAGCATCTGCATTTTGATCCCTATTCCCCTCCGGATTTCTATATGAAGGTCAGAATTTAAAACCATAGTCTCCACCCTGCTTTCTGTGCTCATGTTTAACTAGGACCTTGCATGCCACAGTTACTAATATGATGTGCAATCTTGTTGATATATAACATGGGAAGCAACTTGTGTTTCAATTTCCAGGTAGGGATAGCTGGAGTGCCAGCTGATTCAATGCAGAAGAGGACGAGAACGATATTTGATGATTGGACACCAGTATGGGATGAGGAATTTGGTTTCCCATTAACTGTTCCAGAACTGGCTTTGCTGAGTTTCGAAGTCCATAAGTTTAACATGCCCCAGAATGACTTCGGCGGACAGACCTGCCTGCCTGTATTAGAATTGAGGCCGGGGGTCCGAGCCGTGCCGCTCTACGACCGCAAGGGAGTAAAGCTAAATTCTGCGAAGTTGCTCGTGCGTTTCGAGTTTGTCTGAGACTGTAGCGGAGCTTTGTTGTCTGCTGGACTTCCCCTAACCATGAAATTATACCACTTTGCGTTATAACATTGTGCAGTTTGCTGCAGAAGCTGTGGTTTGTTGGACATCATTGAGGAGGGTTCCAGACTATAACATGCATTCCTACAGTTCAGTGGACATCTAAATGACTATGATATTCGTAATTTTGTGATTTAGATCTTGTACATGGTGAAAGAAGAATAATACTCATGACAGCAGCAGCAACAATGAAATGCTGCAATGATTCCCATTCAAAATTTTTATCTTCCAAATCTTTTGTTTCCCCTTCTTTTGTGGTGGTTGCTTGATTGCTTGCCCGGTGATTATTCAGAATGTTCTACTCTTTGGATTCAGATCTCAAGCTATTACAGATTAATTGTTTTGTGAGATGGCATTCTTATGCTCTTCATAACGCATGGAGAACATCAAGCCAAGAATATAAAAAACCTTAGGTATTAGGTTCGGACACCGTGATCAATAACTACTGTATTTTAAAAAGGAAAATTCATAACACCAACTCTTTCTGATTTGTAGGCTTTACATTTTGTTGGCAGTTGCCAATGAAAGTCTTAAGAAATATTGCTTAAATATGACATTTGTTATACCTTTTTATCATCTCACCCAATGTCGTTGGCATATTTTTCTGGTTTTTTAACTAGGAGTGGAAGAAACCTTGTGGAAATCATGCCATATTAGTGCAGAATGTCCTGTTTTCAAGACCAATTCCCATTAACGGGACCAGCTACATGGTGTCAAGTTAATGATCCCATCCTTGAGAGACGGCCATCCGGCCATCTCCCACATATCACAGGAGCGGAGAATCGAGCGTTGGCTGACAAACGGCAGCACCAGCTTTTAGGATCAGCATATTACTCTTTCGCTCAACGTGTTGTTGTGATAGTTTTTCTATATTCAAGAATTTTCCTCAGCAAGCTATCTTCCATATTGCCTCAGAAGATCTTCACTTATTCAATGAAAGCCCTACTCTTTGCAACCATAAACTTCTCTCTGAATTTGGAGATATCTGGTCCAAAGTCAAAAAAAATACAAGGGCAGCTTGCAAAAGATTGGATGACAACTTCTTCCTCCTATTTCATCCCACCTAAAAATAATCTTTGTATTTCTAATTGTTGCGACAAACAAAAAAAAAAAGTAATGAAACAAGAGAAAAAAAAAAGGAGAAAAGATAGAAAACACAAAATTCAAACGACCCCACCATTATTCTCAAGCAATAAAAATGATCACTCTGCGACCAACCTTGGGCCTTTGGGCTATGCCTAGCCCTGGCGATAGACAAAATCAAAAGCGGAACGGCTATAACTAATTCAAATGTGAAGACCGTAGTTATTTACCCGAATGGTGCTCAAGAGCCCGAGAATTCCAACTTGGGCCTGCAAGAACTTGACATATTTGACGGCAGCTTGAAACATCTCAGCTGTGTTCATCTTGTTTCCCCCAGGGATCAACTTCCCCAGCTCCTGAGTCTTCTCACTGATCCTCTTTCTTCGCTCCCTCGGTGCCACACTCTGTGCCGACAAGCACCCGCCATTCGTCTTCCTCTCTGCACTGCACACCAGTAGGCCAACCGCCGGCGGAGGCACCGCGATCTCCTATAAGAATCTTGGTGCCTGAAAACGAGCCAGCAGTCGAAGAAGTGGGCAAAGATCTCCTGCTCGGCCGCTTGAGAAGCCATCGTAATAGAAGGGTAGGATTAGTACGTAGCAGCAAACGTCGTAGGAGGAATCCTCGGACATGTATGGCCTCTATAGGGCTTCTCCTTCGGGACTTTATATGGAGACAAGGATGGGAAGGGCGGCGCCCCGTGATATGCTTTAGGGGGGACATGGGATATGGATTGGCCTTGGCGGCTGGGGCCGAATCTATAGTCCTCCATCTGATTGGAAGGCGGATTTCGGCGTGGCATTGGTTGGACGCCATGCGGTAGCGGTGGTTCGCCCGTCAGCGCGCAGAGGAGACTTGAAAATATTGGTTTAAGTGTGTTTGACTTAGGCTGTTGACTTTGGTGTCACGCTCCAACAAAGGAGCTTGTGCACATCATACCTTAATTCCAGAAACACTTTAGGGCTTGTTTGATTCGTGGAAAGCATTTTTTCTTCTAAAAATATGATTTCTGTAAAGCATATTTCTAGGAAGAGTATGCCTGAGAAAGTATTTTTGGTTGACAATGAGAAAGTACTTTTGGTTTTTCCACTTTTTATGGGAATACAACTTTTTCGTCTCTCTCCTTTAAAAACTCCAACCAAACAAGAGGCATCTCATTACTCTTCCCTTGACCACACTTTCTCTCCTTCTTTTTCTGCAAACCAAACAAGCCCTTAGTGTAGAGTATTGAAAAAGGAGAGAGAGATTTAATTGGGGGAGAAAGAAACTTTGAAAGAAGAAGAAAGACCTCAGACGAAAGATATAGCTTAACGAGGAAGAGAATAGATAGAGAGGCTCGATGAGAAAGAAAGAGAAAATCATGTGCGACTTTCTTTCTTTTTTTGTTTTTTTTATATTTATTACGGAACCGATGGCTCTGTTAGTAGAAAAAGTTCCTGGCTTTTGGGCTTTTGCTTTAAGATGGGCAGTAAAAAACATGTGAAAGTCCATCCTATATTTCCTCCTCTCTTGTCTCATATGATTTTTGTTCGTCGTGCTTAATAAACTAGAAAAAGATGAAGCTTAGAATTGGCCATAGAGGCCAGAATCCACTTATCTGAATTATTTTTGAATAAAAATCTATTTTATCCAAACCGAGCCAATCCAGAACTAATGTATCAAGTTCACTGATTGGAGACAGCAACCTGACTTGCTAAAAATTTCGATCAAGACTCCTAATCCATCATAAGATGAGGGTATGCATAGAAATTAAATTTTATTACAAAATATGCAAGCTTCTGAAAAATTGATATGAACATTAGATATTGATCCAAAGATTCATATATTAGACTAGGAATTAGTGATGGACTGGCTTGTGAAGTCCCGAAAACGCCAACTTGAAACTGCCAAATCATGATCTTTGGCAACATCCTTGTTCCCCATGGTAGAATTTCCTTGGCCCCCACTCATCCCTTCCATTTATACGTGGCGCCAAGGAATACTCCAAGACAAAGTTATTTAATAATGACAGGTGTCTTTTTGATTATTTTTTAGGAAAAGGATGCGGTAGGTGTCACTCTTCGATTCTTGCTGCCTTCCTTTGTTAGGTTAAAGTTCCAAAAAGTTTAGCCTTAAATTCCAATCCTCAAAGGGATAGGGAAAGGAATTTTTTGCCGGTCATATGATTTTCTTTCACTTTAATCCACATGCATCAAATCTATCTTAGTGCATGAAGAGGTCAGCTTCACTGCTTTTATGGTTTTATTTCCTTAGCAAAAATTTTAAAAAATAAAAATAAATACTCTCTCCCCATGGCATCAACTTGGCTAAGAGCTTCACCTTTTAGGCGGATAATGAATGTCAATTTAAGGAGCCCTAATTGTTATCTTTAAAAACCCTATTCTCTAGCACGCAATTGGACAGACAATTTCACCGTCTAGCAGTTTCCTAATTTATATAAAAAGATCAGTTTAATATTTTTTTGGTTATTTTTCTTAGATTTTCACTATGTAAGGAGCATCCCTAAATATTTTTTCTTGTAATTTTTCTAAATATTTTTTTTAGTCTTTTCTATCCAACCAAGTGGAGTTAATTGCGTGATTCACGCCATATGCTTGGTATGGTTGTTGTCGGAAAGGAATCTGAATAAGTGGATGGGTAGTCTTCTTATTTTAATTCGAAAGAAGATTGATAGTCATCTTAGAGAACTCATTGGATACATTCGACGGACCATGTGCACCCTTGGTCGAAAAAGACGCGAATAAAATAATGAATGCTCGAGAGCATTTCGATGTTTAGAATAATAAAACTTGTCAGCAAAGAAACCAGTAAGCTTTTTTTTTTTGATGAAAATGAGAAGAAACCATGGTGCTCACTAGTCCACCTTAAGGTGGCTATTAGCATGAGGCTAAGGCTTGAATATACTTTTAGTTTAAGGCATTGAGCATACCGCAAGAAGCCAATTAGGAGGAGCCTTGATGTGGTAAACCCACCAAATCTAGTGCAAGGCACGAATCCTTATTATATATTTGAGTGATTCTAAAATTGATTTTCTCATCAATGACATGAAAGATACTATAGAAATTCACTGCCAAACCTTAGTTCAAATGGTAGACCCTATCCTTTGAGACAAGGGATGGAGATTTGAATTCTAAGAGCGTCAACCCTCGCTTCAACACTGTATACATAAATTTTTGGTTCCATGAGTAATGGTGGCCGAGTTCGCTCAGAAGCTTAGGCTCCATCCAAAACAGGTGGGTAAAGGATAAAATAGATGGGGTAGATGTAAATTTAACTGCCATAAGTCAAATATTAGAATGGGTGGGTATATAGAAATTTAACTACTTTCAGTCAAATATATTAGTCCATTAAAATTGCTCATAATGTGGAAACATTCTTCGTTTAAACCTAGGAGGAGATTGTAGACTCAAACCCTGGGAAGTGTTCCCCAGATGCTAAACCAAGGTTATCCCCGTATCAGGGAATTACGAAATAATATTTAGTTATGCCTTGAAAGCTGGTTGGTTGCGTCAAGATGGGTTAGATATATCATGAGTTGACATATTTCGACTCGATGAGATCTGGAAACCAAGACAAGAGCCAAAAACCACAGCTTCTCTTGAGTCAGATCTCTCGATCGCCTGGGTGTAACTTTAGCAGTACTTCTTCTACCAAATAATGCAACTGACAGGCAAGACAAAGTATGCTCAAACAAACATGCTGCAAAGCACTAGAAAGTTATTATTAAATTATTTGCATTACCAAATTCATTCAATAATATTGAAGATTTTGGAATTAAATGATTACCTGGCATGCTATCAGAGCTAGGTTTAAATTGTCAAAAATCGGTCCTCACATAAGAATTGATGCCAAGTCAAATTGTTGTCTCATTTCATATTTACTTAAGCATTTTTGTGATTTTTTTTTTTTTTTTGTACAACAGTAACTTACACGCGATGGGTGTGAGTGTAGCTAATTGAATCAGAAAAAATGAGTCTGAGCAAGAGAATCGGACCAATGCAGCAGGGTCTGCCCGAGCAACGAGCAAAGAAAAATCTATATATTTCATCAAAATGTTTGCTAAGAGATGACATCATGTTGCTACCGAAGCATGCTTATGCAAGATTCTTTTTTTATCTCTCCGAAATCTTCCTCGCATTGCCAAGTCTGTACTCGATCTCGGAAAAGTCCGGACGGCAAATCAATGTTCCTCATGTTAGATGTAAATTCGCTCCCTGGGTTCCCATCAACATCACGCTGCCGAGGGGAATCAGATTCCCGGTGCGTTATTTTACTAGGGAAAATATCAGAGATCGAGCTGGCGGTCCAAACTCGGAGCTATAACGAGATATTGGTACTGAACGAATCCTGGTGGCGGCAGTCCAGCAATTGGTGGGTAATGGGGAGCTACAAGCACTGCCTCTTCTTCACTCGGAAGCTCCGGCGGAAGGTGGCCTTCGAGCCCGACACCGATGGCGGCAACCACATGGGGCCCGACGATCTCCTCTGCTTCCTCGCCGAGGCCCAGGGCGAGGCCGGCGCCACCCTCGCCGACGCCAAGCTGATCGTAGACCGGGTCCGGCTGCTCCACTACCTCCACCACCTCCTCGGCCGCCCACTCCTCACGCTGGTGGACTTCCACAGCCGCTACCTCTTCTCCGACGAGCTCAACCCACCCATCCAGGCACAGGTCCGTTTCCCACGCGCGAACCCAGGATCTAACATGGTAGACTAGGCATAGCGCTACGCCTCGGGTCAAGCGTCACCTTTCTGCTCTTGCAGCTCGCGAGAAGAAAAAAAATGGATTATTAATTAGCGGGGTCAAATAAATACATCATCATGCAAAAATTGCTTACAATGAAAAGAAAGGTTGGTTTCTGATTACATAATATGTTCATCATGCAAAAATTGCTTACAATGAAAAGAAAGATTGGTTTCTGGTAACATAATATGTGCCTTAATTATGCAGCTCAAGTTGCACAACTAATCAGAATTTGCCACATATCCTGATTGTAGATATCTCGTGCAGTCTTAACTAAGATTGCAAAGAATCTGCACTCCTAATTCATGCATACAAATAGTTTACTTTCCATGTAGCCAAGGGACTAGCATATAACTCGTGAAAAGTAGTGCAGCACGCAGAAAATGGCCAAATATCGAGCGGACAGAGCAGCATTATGTGAGCGCAAGAAATATTTTGCATTCACCAATTGGTGTCTCAAAGCATTTTCTATATATTCCATACAAATGGAGAGCGAAATTTTTATTTCATAGCTAAGTTAAATTATGGTACTTTTATATGGACCACCCAGGGACTTACAGTAATACTCTAGTTGTAAAGTGATGAACATAACTTCGACCCTCATGCAATATCTGATATTTTCCTCCAAAACTATATATTTCTCATGGCAGCTGCGAACCTTATGTTAATTTGCTTTTTTTTTATATCTCTTAAAGTAAAAATAGTTGTTTGATTAAGGGTTGTTCTTTTATTATTTATTTTTTGGTACTAACATGAGGTGTTTCAAATTAATTTTTTATTCCAGGTTCGCCAAGATATGACTGCTCCATTGTCTCATTATTACATGTACACAGGCCATAATTCATACTTGACCGGAAACCAGCTTAACAGCAAGTGCAGTGATGTCCCAATCATAGAAGCGTTGCAGAGAGGTGTCAGAGTAATTGAGCTGGATTTGTGGCCAAATTCTGCAAAAGATAATGTTAAAGTTTTCCATGGAAGGTATTTCCAACCCTATCAAAATCTTTATTGATGTTATTGTTGTGATGCTCAATATTACTTGTTATTGAGATTGTGGATTCTGCGTAAAATGTGTAACCTAGCTGTCTCGTGCAACAGATATTCGCCACCTTAAAGTGGTTGATGATGTTGTAAGAAAAGTTTGAAAATCCTATCAATCTATCTGTCTGTCTGTCTGTCTATCTACCCATCTATCTATAGTTAATTTCAATATCCACTTGATGATAGTTTTGTTCTTCAACAGTGGGCACAATATTAGCATTATTAACTAGGGATGCTCTGTTTTCTCCAAGACACTGCTAACAAGGTTAATTTCCTTGAAATCATAATTTGAAACAAGGCCTGAAAAAGTGCTCTTCTTATGCTGATTAGGCCTTTTCTTTCTGCTACCAACTGTAGACTCAGCTGATTGCATATATCTTTAATTTAAAGCCTTTATATTTTAATCTTTCCTTCATGTTGGCACTACCCTTAGTAGCTTGCTTACTGCATTTGAAGGACACTGACAAAACCAGTGAAACTCATCAAATGTTTGAGGTCCATTAAAGAGTATGCTTTTTGTGCATCGGAGTACCCTGTTGTGATAACTCTAGAGGACCACCTCACCCCAGATCTTCAGGCTAAACTAGCTGATGTGAGTATCATTCTAAATTTGAATTTGTAGTTCTCTGGATCCTTAATTTTAAGTGTGGTATTCGTTTTTTTCAGATGATCACTGGAATATTTGGAGACATGCTTTATTACCCCCAGACAGAAACTCTTGAGGATTTTCCTTCTCCAGATGCTCTTAAGAAGATGATCATTATTTCGAGTAAACGGCCTAAGGAGAACAACTCTCAAAAGGGAAAGGTAACATCTGATGATGAAACATCGGCAACAGAGTTTACAGAACAAAAACCTGAACTCGAATATGATGATAAGGTGCACATATTTTTTTTTCTTTCATGTTATGATGTATCTTGTATTTATAGGATACCGACTTGAGCAGTTTCTAAGAAAATGTATAAAATGAAGATCAATACCGATCATATGGCACAAAAAGCTTCGCTACATAAACAGCTTCCTCTATCAAACTTAGTTTAGTCACTTTAGGAAAGAAAGCATTGTGGGCTATGGTCACTTGTTCTAGTTTCGGTAATCGTGCTATAGACTGGCTAATAGCATCGGAAGGTCTTAACACAGAGAACTGTATACCAACACTGCTTCTGCATTTTCTTTTTTTTCATTATCAAAGCCTACTAACAGGGCCTTTGTGCTCGGTCTCTTGGCCTGGGTGCTGAGGCCCACTTCGGGAGCCTGATTTTTTTGATATGTCCATACATGTATAAATTTTACTAATCCTAGAGCTTTATTTTCAGAACTTAGATTTGACTCATTGACACTGATCACCATTAAATGCCATCAATCTCTGGCAGAATGATCACGAACGGAACAAACATGATCAGGAGTAAGATACTGATGGTGATGACTTCTTCCTGCAGAATTCAGCACCTCAATACAGACTACTTATCACTATTCATGCTCAGAAACCTAAAGGCCGGCTGGGAGACTCGCTAAAGCTGGATCATGACCAAGTAAAGCGGCTTAGCTTGAGCGAGCAGGAGTTTGTTAAGGCAGCAGCATCCCATAGAGATGATGTAGTAAGGTAATATTTACATTCTTAATAAACATCAATCTATTTGAGACTAAATATGTGGTTTGGTCGATCAGAAGGTCTAGTTTCCTTGGATGTCAGAACAAAGCCGAGCCATTTATCATGGCGATTACTTAACCACCTGCAGATGTTCTATTTTATTTTCTAGATGAGTCAAATTAGTGTATTTTTAATTTATGCTCTGTGTGGCAGAAGCTGCAGAAAGGAGACTAGCCTGACACATTCTTGTCCTCTTTAATCTGACTGAGAATTGTTCTGCTTGGCATCATAGGTTCACTCAGAAGAATTTGATCAGGATATACCCGAAAGGTACACGTATTACCTCTTCTAACTACAAACCTTTGCTTGGGTGGCGGCATGGTGCACAGATGGTTGCATTTAACATGCAGGTTAGCTTCCATGCTCAACAAGTGAGCTGATAATTTGCTATGATCAGTTACGCTCGCATAACTCATGATCTTTCTTTTATATTTAACAAAAACATCAGTGTTGGAATTTCAGATGGGTAAATTGATGAGAACTAGAGATCGTTGCTTTGTGAACTTTTGATTTAAAATAAGAAACAACATTATAGTTGTTGTGAGACTTATCAAATTTTCTGCTAAGATTGAGGCTTATATAAGGTTTATATACATATAATAACAACAAAATGCTGGTTACAGACATCCCTTGCAGACTTTGTTAGCCCCATCTTTTTCCTAGACAGAAAAAAGAAAAATCCCTTGCAGACTTTCCTTATGCTGATTCATTGTTTTCAAACACGAGCAGGACACGTTTGGATGACGGTACCTAATACTACATGGTAAAAGTTCGGGCAGCTTGTAAATTTAATTGGTTAAAACAAGCAATTATGCAAATGTTAAGCATCTTCACTTGCAAACTACATCTTACCATACCGAATGAGCAAATTCTTCAACTATTGGGTGTCTGATATTTGTTGCCTCTCTCTCTCTCTCTAGATTTTGGTCTGTCAAATTGCTGGCTGCTTGTTAAGATGGGCATTATTTATTTTTCTTTACCCTCATCATAGATCAATAATTAGTGATAATTAGAATACCTCTTAGAATAAGTTTTTTTTTCTGTTTTTCATATTATGTTTGATGAGATAGAACACTGCTGAATGCTGAGTTGGAATTATGAAGGGAAACATTGGAGAGTAAAGTTCATAAATTATATGAGCGGAAAAGATAGTGTACAGCAATCAAGGTTTTACAAATAAAATCACACAACTCAACAAACTGATTTCTTTATTATGTTTTTCCATTTTAATCCTAAATCATCACAAAAAATGCTAAAAATTAGAAAATTTCCTATAGAAACCCGAAGAAATTCATACACAAGATTATCACATGAATTCCAAACAAGATCACATGAATAAAATTGTTATTGTTGATTTCTCAACAAAAAAAAAAAAATTAAGTTTCCATTTTTGTCCAAACTCAATTCCCCTAGCATAGATAATCCCATATGTCATTTTCTTATTAATCTATATATTGAGGATTTCCACAAATTGGCACTTCATAGACTGATTAGTTTGTCTGTCTTCCCCTTTGATAGGGACATGGAAGATCTCTTTGGCTGATGCATGGATTTTTCAGAGCCAATGGTGGTTGTGGTTATGTAAAAAAGCCTGATTTCTTGCTAGAGGCCAATCCAAATGGTCAGGTATTTGATCCCAAAGCAAGATTACCTGTGAAGAAAACCTTAAAGGTGGGTCCTTTGTGAATTATATATGCATCTATCCTCCTTTTGCCAAGTTTCCTAAATTCATACGCTCATAACAGGTTAAAGTATATATGGGAGACGGATGGCGCTTGGATTTTAAGCATCTGCATTTTGATGTCTATTCCCCTCCAGATTTCTACATGAAGGTCAGAATTTAAAACCATAGTCTCCACCCTGCTTTCTGTGCCTTCCTACTCATGTTTAACTTGGACCTTGCATGTCACAGTTGCTAATGTGATGTGCAATCTTGTTGATATATAACATGGGAAGCAACTTGTGTTTCAATTTCCAGGTAGGGATAGTTGGAGTGCCAGCTGATACCATGCAGAAGAGAACGAGAACGATATATGATGATTGGACACCAGTATGGGATGAGGAATTTGGTTTCCCATTAACTGTTCCAGAACTGGCTTTGCTGAGTTTCAAAGTCCGTAAGTGCAACACGCCCCAGAATGACTTCGGCGGACAGACCTGCCTGCCTGTATTAGAATTGAGGCCGGGGATCCGAGCCGTGCCGCTCTATGACCACAAGGGAGTAAAGCTCAATTCTGCGAAGTTGCTCGTGCGTTTCGAGTTTGTCTGAGACTGCAGCGGAGCTTTGTTGTCTGCTGGACTTCCCCTAACCATGAAATTATACAACTTTGTGTTATAACTTTGTGCAGTTTGCTGCAGAAGCTGTGGTTTGTTGGATATCATTGAGGAGGGTTTCAGACTATAACATGCATTCCTACAGTTCAGTGGACATCTAAATGACTATGATATTAGTAATTTTGTGATTTAGATCTTGTACATGGTGAAAGAAGAATAATACTCATGACAGCAGCAGCAACAGTGAAATGCTGCTATGATTCCCATTCAATTTTTTTATCTTCCAAATCTTTTGTTTCCCCTTCTTTTGTGGTGGTTGCTTGATTGCTTGCTCAGTGATTATTCAGAATGTTCTACCCTTTGGATTCAGATCTCAAGCTATTACAGATTTAATTGTTTTGTGAGATGGCATTCTTATGCTCTTCATAACGCATGGAGAACATCAAGCCAAGACTAGAAAAAACCTTAGGGATTAGGTTCGGATACCGTGGTCAATAACTGCTGTATTTTAAAAAGGAAAATTCATAACACCAACTCTTTCTGATTCGTAGGTTTTACACTTTGTTGACAGTTGCCAATGAAAGTCTTAAGAAACATTGCTTAAATATGACATTAGTTGTACCTTTTTTATCATCTCGCCCAATGTCGTTGGCATATTTTTCTGGTTTTTTAACTAGGAGTGGAAGAAACCTTATGGAAATCATGCCATATTAGTGCAGAATGTCCTGTTTTCAAGACCAATTCCCATTAGCGGGACCAGCTACATGGTGTCCAATTAATGATCCCATCCTTGAGAGACGTCCATCCATCTCCCACGTATCACAGGAGCGGAGAATCGAGCGTTGGCCGACCAACGGCAGCACCAGCTTTTAGGATCAGCACACGACTTTTTCGCTCCACGTGTTGTTGTGATAGTTTTTTCTATATTCAAGAATTTTCCTCAGCAAGTTATCTTCCTTATTGCTTCAGAAGATCTTCACTTATTTAATGAATGGTCTACTCTTTGCAACCATAAGCTTCTCTCTGAATTGGAGATATCTGGTCCAAAGTCAAAAACATACAAGGGCAGCTTGCAAGAGATTGGATGACAACTTCTTCCTCCCATTTCATCCCACCTAAAAATAATCTTTGTATTTCTAATTGTTGCAACAAAAAAAAAATGTAATGAAACAAGAAAATAAAAAAAGAGGAGAAAATGTAGAAAAGCACTTAATGTTATTTCGTTTCGTTCGGCCGACCGATCTATGTTTATGAATAGCGATGATGTAAAATTTTGCTATAAAAAATTTGAGATTACAAAATATAAAATTTTCACTGGTTTGAGCTTTCGACTCAAAACCAAATGAAGGAAAGTGGATTGGTGGTAGACCCATTGCCAATTCAGTCAAAGGTTCTTGCATGTTTGGCAAAATTGCAAGTTTGTGAAAAAATTCAGATCGCAAGCTCTCAAGCCTCCCATTTCCTGCTTGCCCCACCCTTTGCAATGGTCTCAAGTACAACTGAATCCGGTCACCCGTTACAGAGTGGTTATCAAATCAACTCAGCAACAGTTCCGAATTCCTCTCTTATATCTCTGAAACTACACTGATTCTGTCGTCTCTGCCCGTTGCTCTCTCTCTCTCTATCTCTCTCTCTGAATCCCTCTTTGCGATGTAAATCTATCTCTTTTTTCGCCATATCAATAAAAGCCGGGTGAGTAATGCCTTCCTTCACTTCGAAAGAGAGAATTTTTCTATCAGTAAAATAATAATCAAAAGGAGCAGCTTAACCGCTCTCCTTCCCAACGGCTATTTTTTAATGTCCTCGCACATTGACTAAGCGGTCATCGCGCCACCAACCGAGCATCGGATCCGGTTCTGCCGACTGCCCGCTAATAAAAAATATTAAGAAAACTCGTGGCCGGCGACGACAGGCTGGCAGCAATAGCCCACAGTTTTCTTAAAGAGAGAAAAAAATAATAATAATAATAACAAAAACAAAACTATAATAAAGAGAGACCGAAGAAAGAGTTGAGGAGATCGATTTGGTGATTAACGTGAAACTTGCCTAAAAAATAATAATAGTCAATAATGATCCAACCTTCAAGCGTCACAAGGCATTCATTAAGTTTAATGAAGCTTAACCACACTGTAATGCTCCACGGATTAATTAATAGAGAGAGAGAGAGAATGGGAGAGAGAGAGTGAGAGGGAGTAGAAAGCGGCGGAGACACCAAGTGGCAGAGAAAGGAGAAGCGAAAAGCTTCGGGAATCCGAAGTACTTCTTGACGGGAAGCTCTTCCGCGGTTCCCTCCCTGCCGTAACCGTCGCCGTTTCCCCTTCCACCTTCTCCGAGAGAGTGTTAGAACTAGAAACCGATATTAGAGAAATAAGAAGCGGCGAACTACGGAAGAGGCGGGAAATGGGGAGCTACAAGTGCTGCCTCTGCTTCACCCGGAAGTTCCGGTGGAGCGAGGCGGCGCCGCCGCCGGACGTGGTGGCGGCGTTCGCGGCTTATGCCGAGGGCGGGGCCCACATGGGGCCGGAGCAGCTCCGGCGGTTCCTCGCCGAGGCCCAGGGCGAGTCCGGCGCCACCCTCGCCGACGCCGAGCGGATTATCTACCAGGTCCGGCAGCTCCGCCACCGCCACCACCTTCTCGGCCGCCCGCTCCTCGCCCTCGACGACTTCCACCACTTCCTTTTCTCCGACGAGCTCAACCCGCCCATCCAATCCCAGGTCGGTTTGATTACTAGCCCGCTGGAACCCTAGTCTCCGTCGACGTCTCCGTTTCTTTATCGGCGGGGGGTGTGAAGTAACCGCTCGGTTAGGTTATCGCCAATTGTTTTCTAATCTAATTTCCGTTTTAGTCTACGAGGACTTGTTTTGCGAAAGTCATAACTCATCTGGATGGAAGATTTGCGACATTTATTTATCGCGTCAATTTCCTGTGGATGAACGGTTGACCACTAATCATAAAGCAAAGTGAAACATCAAAGATGCAAACTTTCCAAATAAATTGCTTCAAAAAGAGGATTAGGAATTTAGGATGATACTATTATAAAACCGCCCAAATGCAGAGCAAAATTCTGTTCCATGCACCAATTAAGTATTTTATGATATGATAACTTTAATTTGCCTACCAATGGGGTTTGTAGTCATACCATGATTAGTTGTAGATTACTAAGCATGTGCTAGACTTTGTACCTCATTTGCTCTTCTTTTTTCTTTCTTCTAAGCTTTTTTAAGTTTAGTCTGCAGTGTAATCTATACTTATAAACATGATGGTGTATATATTTTTGGCATTAATATGCGATAATTGACAGCAGTCTTTTTATCCCAGGTTCACCAAGATATGACTGCTCCATTATCTCATTATCACATTTACACAGGCCATAATTCATACCTGACAGGAAACCAGCTCAGCAGTGATTGCAGTGATGTCCCAATTATCAAAGCACTGCAGATGGGTGTGAGAGTAATTGAGCTGGATATGTGGCCTAATTCTGCAAAAGATAATGTTGATATTCTTCACGGGAGGTATTGATCCAATGCTCAAAAGTATGCGATATCAGAATTGCTGGTTCTAGTTCGCTTGTGGCGATCTTGCTCTCTTGTTCGGCAGACATTTGTATCTTAGAAGTCCACACTGATGGTCCAAGAAAAATTGGATTATGATGATGACATGGGAGTCTAGTCTAGTGAGACACTTTGGATAACAGCTGCTAATGAATTCTTTCTAGATTTCATTTGTTCTTTCTTCTATATTTCTTTTATATTTCACAAAAGTTTAAAAAAGATCATATTATTCTTTTCCTTCATGTTGGTACCATTCTTATATCTTGTCTCTGCATCTGAAGGACGCTGACTTCTCCAGTAGAGCTCATCAAATGCTTGAGGTCCATTAGAGAGTATGCTTTTTGTGCATCACCATATCCCCTTGTGATAACTCTGGAGGACCACCTTACACCAGATCTTCAGGCTAAAGTAGCTGAGGTGGACGTTATTTTCTACACTTGAATTTAGATGTTAAATGTTCTCAAATTCTCGCTTTCAACTGTCACGTACATTTTCTTATAGATGGCCGCTCAAACTTTTGGAGACATGCTTTATTACCCTGAGAAAGATTCTCTTAAGGAATTTCCTTCTCCAGATTCTCTAAAGAATAAGATCATTATTTCAACAAAACCACCCAAGGAGTACCTCAAATCTAAGAATTCTAAGGAGAACGACGCTCAAAAGGGAAATTATACATCTGATGAAGAAACATGGGATAAGGAGGTTACAATTCAAAAATCTGAACTTGAATCTGATGACAAGGTACAATTCTTGCTTTAAAAATGCATGTGTTCTTGTTCTTCAGAAAAGTTTGACCTGTTAACATTCATTCTCATTAAATTTCATTGATCTTTGGTAGAATGAAGATGAACAGAATGATCAGGAGGACCGGGATGAGGAAGATTCTGATGATGATGATGACGACGACGATGACCAAAGCTTCCAGCAAAATTCAGCACCTGAGTACAAACGCTTGATCGCTATTCATGCTGGGAAGCCTAAAGGTCCGTTGAGAGATGCACTAAAGGTGGATCTTGATAAAGTAAAGCGTCTTAGTTTGAGTGAGCAACAGTTTGCAAAGGCAGCAGCATCACATGGGACTGATATAGTAAGGTGATTTTTATAGTCACACGGGAACATTCATTTTATGGAGATTGCGTGTGTGGTTAGGTAATCAGCTGATTCTTGAGATGTCATAATGTCATAACATACCAATCACTTTTGTCAAGACAACTCCATGAAAAAATTGTGACCACCTGTAGATCTTTTTCTATACAAGTTAAATGATTTGTATCTTTAAGATAAGCTATTCTTCAAGATAACAAAAGCAAACTTAACACGTTCATCATTCTTTTTGTTGTTTTTTCCTTTTTGATCAAAATGTTCATCATTGCTTGTTCAAGTGCTTGATTTGCTTGAATTCCAATGTATAGGTTCACTCAGCAGAATCTGCTCAGAATATACCCAAAGGGTACCCGTTTTACCTCTTCTAATTACAAACCATTGGTTGGATGGATGCATGGTGCACAGATGGTTGCATTTAATATGCAGGTGAGCTTATATGCTTAGCATGCAGCTAACAATTTTCTATTATCAGTTATGGTGCTGTCTTTACTCGTGATTCATGATTCATGATTCATGCAGGGCTATAGATCTTCTTATTGTACTATTGACTTTTCAAAAGCATAATATTGGAATGGGAGTTAAGCACCTGCCATCTTCCGCTGTTCTTCCTTCTCTTCCCCTTAATGCCATTTGTTTGTTGTTTCTGCTCTGATGGTTCCATGTGGATTAGGTTGTATTATATAACCCTGTTTCATTCTCTCAATTAAGGTTGATGGGTCCTAGTTCGGTACATGTCTTCTATTTTTTCTTTTTTCCTAAACAAAGTGGGATCTAAGGAATATTTGTATGGCAAACATTTGGCACATATCTGATTGAGCGATTGGGTATAAGATTACTAATTGTGGCAAGACTTTATGCAAGAATTTTGCTTTGATGAGCTTTCTTGCTGAGTGATATATTTTTGACATTCTAAAACAATGGGCAGCTAAGAACATTCTCCCTGTCTTTTATCTGTTCTGATCTCATTCTTCTAACAAAGGGAGAGAATTTTGGGTGACTGTATTGAATGCTACAAGATAAAATATGTCGCAACAATGCTAGCAGACTTATTTTATTAGAAAAAAAGTATCTAAATATTAAGTCTCTCCATGCATATGTCATACCATACTATATCGAGCAAGCAATTTTTTCAAATAATTTGATTTTGGAGGTGTTGCCACCTCAAACCTCTTTGTGATAGTGTTTGTGTATACTATTTGACACGCTATAGATCAATAATTGGTTCTAGTTAGGTTGAGGTGCCGTAGCAGAAGTTTTCTGGTATGTTTTGAAATGTTTGATGAGATGGAAATAGGATTCAGTATTAAGTTAGAATTTTAGAAGACTCTTTGGAGAGTAAGGTCCATACATTAGTTAAGCATAAAAAATAGGACAATGTAGAATTTTATGTATCTTTAGAAGAGAGAAGCTTTTGCTAATGTAATCACACAACTGTGCTGCAAACTCATTTGTTTATTATTTTTACGAAGCAAATCTCTCAAAATATTAAGGAAACTCTGATAGAAACTAGACTAGACGTGTTTTGTATTAAGAAAGACCTAACCATGTGAAAATTCATACCTAGCATGATCACATGGATATAATTCATACCCATCTGTTTACTTTGATCTTATTGAAATTTTCATTAGTTGGCATTTTAATGTGCCTTTCCTTCGACAGGGATATGGAAGGTCTCTATGGTTGATGCATGGATTTTTTAGAGCAAATGGAGGCTGTGGTTATATAAAAAAGGCTGATTTCTTGTTAAAGGCTGGTCTAGATGGCCAGGCGTTTGACCCCAAAAAAACTTTTCCTGTGAAGAAAACCTTGAAGGTGTGAAATTTATCTGCACCTCTCCGCTTTTTGCCAACTTTGCTAAATATCTGTGCTTATAACAGGTTAAAGTATACATGGGGGATGGATGGAGGATGGATTTTAAGCAGACACACTTCGATGCATATTCCCCTCCAGATTTCTATACGAAGGTCAGAATATAAAAATGGTTACTTCTACCACAGCTTTTTCTGTATGTTTCCATTGATTATGGTTGGCCAAGGCATTTTGTCTTCCATTCTGTAGGATCTGCCATCTTGGCTGATTCAGAGTACATATAATATTATTTGCCCAAAATAACAAGAGTGTAATTTCGCAAATAAAAGCATAGAGAAGTCTGTGAATAATCACTTGTTCAACCTTCAGGTAGGGATAGCTGGAGTGCCAGCTGATACTGTAACGAAGAAAACTAGAACTATTGAAGATGATTGGACACCAGTCTGGGATGAGGAATTCAGCTTCCCATTAACTGTTCCAGAACTGGCTCTGCTGAGGGTCGAAGTTCATGAGTATGACTTTTCTGAGAAGGATGACTTCGGTGGACAAACCTGCCTTCCGGTATCGGAGTTGAGGTCAGGGATCCGAGCAGTTCCACTCTATGACCGCAAGGGAATGAAGTTCAAATCTGTGAAGTTGCTCATGCGATTTGAGTCTGTCTGAGACTGCAGCAGAAGCTTGGTTTTGTTGGAACTTCAATAGCCTTGGAATAGTTTGTGCTGTGTTGTAACTTATTTGGTAGGCTGCAGAACCAATAGCTTTTGATCTTGCAGTAGGCTCTGTATTTTAAGTTGTGCTCCTACAATTTGGTATACCTCTGTAGGTCAACTTTTAGCGTCGTTATTTAGATCTCCCGTACTTATTAAATTAAGATTTTTCTGTTTTTTGCTGAACTTGTCCAAAACTCCATTTGCAAACTTTTATGTCCCACCTTTCTGAAGGCTACGGTCTTCTTGATTGCTCACCAACTTGTGATTCAAAATCTTCTATCATGCAGGTAGCATGATTTGATTGATTTTGAAACTATTCTATTGATCGAATTCTATCAGAAGTCCACAGAAACAGAAGTGTGCAGTAGTATGTTGATCTAGTAAATTAATTAATTTCCTAGGTAAGTGTCATGTTTTACAATATTGGAAGAGAAATAGAGAGAGAGGAAGAGGTTGTTCATAGGAGAAGTAAAAAAGAAGAAAAAGAAAAAGAAGAGACAGTAAATACAGAGAGAGAGAGAGAGAGGTGAGAGACATCAAAGCGTTACAGTGGGCAATTCATAAACATTCTTTTTTAGTAGTACTTCCAATTATCAAATTTTTGGGTCTTTTTGGAAGCAGGAGCTTGGTTTATAACTTGCAGTAATTCTCTCTAGAACAATTTAACCATTGTCTGACCAACAAATTTACCCAAGAATCTGATTAAAGAAAGAAAAGACTCTTGATCATAGATCTCCATCAGAAAGATTCTCAACAAGCAACAAGAGAATGTTATGCATAAGTTATGGGCCAAAGGAACTAATATCCTATGCAACATTTACTTAGTCCTCAACCAAGAAGATCACCCCATCATTGCGAAGGAAATCATGTGTCGTATGATCTACCACCTGAAAAAAAAAAAGCAAAAAAACAGAGAAAAAAGATTCATTATAAAAGGGGTAAAAAGAAGAGGCACATGCATGCAACATGTCAGCTTTCTTAAGTACATTACATATGCAACAAAAGTATGAGAACTTTTCCATACAAAGTTAAAAGAAACATCACTAGAATCATTCTAATACAACTCAACGCTGTCCATTCCAGCATGTCTAAACTGCAATGAAGAATTTTATGGTTAACAACTTAACATGATGAGTAAGTTCAATTTCACTACCCACCAATGGATTTTTTAGGTTTCAGTTCCAGCCCCATTTTGCCTAAAGTGGCCTTGGCCAAGACATCAATTATTCAAGGGTCCATATCAGGTTCAGTTGTGCCACAAAAATCTGCTCAATCCTTACTTGAAATCCTCCTGACTAGAGTTGACTAGTTATATGTAAATTCCATCTCCTCATCAACTCTATGTTATAAAACAGAATGTTCCTAAGACCTGCCATCATTGACAGTCAAAGGTGTTCCGAAGAAAAATACCTAAAATATACTACAAACCAACCAGCATTATTTTAATGATTCTGTAATTCGCCTATCTAATTACCATGGATGATTATGGCATCCAAAACTGCAGATTCCTATAAAAAAAAATAAAAAAAAAATAAAAAAAAAAACATGTTTGGTTTTCATAAGGAAAAAAATCTATCTTCTTTCACATATTACATAAGGTTTTTGGATTATCTGCATTTCCCTGAGGCCCCCATTCTCTACCTTCCCCTTTTCACCTCACATGATATTTAAGCAACTCTAATGTTCTTCAACCATAAGAATGTTTCGATCGTCTCTTCTCCCCCTCTTCAGCTCCCCGATAAAAGTTGAGGTAGCTGTTACTCATCCACACTGAGAGTTTCATCAATTAAATAAGATGAAGACATGATGTTCCAAACATTCAAGGCGCTGTCATATTAAAGCAGGGTGTTTTCAATGGTAATCAACAACCTCTGATTTGATAATCATAAAATTTCTGAGTCAGAAGAGAATGAACTACAGTTCAAATATTAAGTTCTGTAAATAATGGGGAGTAGTTTTTTATTAGTAAGAACTGAAAGGTGGTGTCACTGCACACTCAAGAATTGGAATTTCATGTCCAGACTTAGTTGAGTGGACAATGCACCTTTGTTCCTGCTTCCAACTAAAAAAATTCCACTTCAATAGAAGGAAAGAAAGTTATGAACATCAGATCTATATAAAAGTCTTATCAGAAATCAAATTTAAAATAGCATTAAAAAATAAGCTGCTCCAATTATTAAGAAAAAAAAAAAGAAAATGCTTACATTAGTGTTGCTTAGCTCTAGATTATAGAAATCCATAGTCCTTGTCTTGAACAACGGACCTGCATGCCATGTCCCGACATTAAGCTTCAGAAATTTGGGACCGGCAATTCGAAAAATGCAAACATCTTCAGGATGAGGAGGCATGTAATAATGTCCACAGGTTGATTGCATAAGTTCTCTGCCATCCTCTTTACTAACATTGCTTTCATCCAATATGGAAGCCTTAGCAACACCAAGATACCACTCTTGCCCGCCAACAGAACCAAGGCACTGGGTTACATTTGCATGATGAGTGATTTTAGAAAATTTAAGTTCTCGGTCTTCCAAATGCATTATATATAACCTGTTAAGAGAAAAAGATAAACTATCAAGGCAACAGTTTTTGCAATTGCTTGGGAGATTGGACTCAAAATTGCACATCAGTGCGGAAATGTCAGCCTGTGTCAATGAGAACTTCAGTTCTACATGTCTATATTGGACATTGACATGATCACTCTAAAAGCTGAGATTTGCATAGATAAAATGCTTTTTAGAATCCCATAATTTAGGGGCCAGTGTGCTTCAGTTAGTCATAAGCCATGGCTGCGTAAAATAGCAGAAATTTCGGCATAGATCCTGGGATCAACCAAATATGTGATTCTGATGCTACTTGCACAAAAATATCAGGCTCAGTTCCAGAAATATAAGAAGAGGAAGAAACTCAGACATGCTTATGGTTCAAGGAATGACTTTATATGTTGAAAAACCTACCTTCCAAATTGAAGGTAGATGTGGAAAGAAGCGCATAAAATGATCATTTACAATGAGATGCAATATTGTCTCCAAAGGTGGTCAACAAGTTGAAGATGCCAACTGATATGTATCCACATAGATACAGAGTTGCACGAGACAATTACAGAACCATTCACATTTCAAAGCAGCCTCTCAAATACGGCCACTCATATCCTTCTCGTTTAATCACTGTCTATGGGTATGACCGTATGAGGTGCATCATGTCGTATAGTCTAAATAATAAAGATATGCCACCATGTAAAGTGTAATATCTATACCAATCTGATGGCCAGGCAAAATGTTACAAATAAAAAAGAGATCATAAAGTTCCTTTTATGCATCTAGTCAAGTCCAAGAGCAAGACAGAATAAGGCATTCAAGTCACAAACAAAGAAATTTGGCTATTGTTGACAGAAGCTATGCATCTAAAAACATTTGGAGTTGGGAGGAGTTAGACTCTAGAAAGAATGTAACAACCCAAAATTTATCCAGCGAATAATCGATGTAGGACTAAACACACGCCTCCACGGGTTCTCACATACTCTTTCCGTTTAAACCGTGGCATCCTCGTCAGGTTAAAAATTTAAATCCATTCAAATTTAATCACAAGCACCATGATCGACCCATTGTTTGCCTCAATAGATCTATGCTGCAATGTCCCCTAGTCCATAGATTATGAGATGGATCCGCTCTGATATCATTTATCACGATCCAGCACCTCACCTAAAATAGCTAGACAGAAAGTATTATTTAAGTTTCTTGATCCTATATAAGTATCCAAGATCTACCCGACGAATAATCGATGTGGGACGGGTTCTCACAAAAAATACACCAGTCCTTCCAAAATCCAATCCCTAGTATTCAAATTCCATTCCAATTCTGATTCCAGTCACAAACCAAACATGCCCTTGATGTCTAAGAGGTAGTTTTTGTTTCTATATTTCCAGAAAAAGTAATTGATATAGTAGAATGATAGATTCAGCGAAACAATTTTAGAAATCCAACGCATTTAGTCAGCCACTCATGAAACCCAAATTCCTTCTAACTGTGAAAGTAAAATGCCTTCTTAATAAAGGGAATTCTGGATCAAATGGAGAAGTTTGCAAAAGAGCTAAAAGAAAGAAGAGTGCCAAGACACAATTGCCAGAACGAGAAAAAACGACGACAGCAACAAAAAAAAAAAATCAAGAAAACTGCCTGCCTCAAAAAGTTCCTAAATATGGCCGAGAGAGATGGAGCATCGTATGAAAAGATTAATAAAAGTCTAAAAGAGACCGAGATTTTTCTTTCCTTGGGGTGCCGCGATGGAGCTCCAACTGGGCATCATGGGGCCCGTACTCCTGTCCGTCCGGCGACGCTGAGACCACCTGGCCGAACTCCGCGAAGCTCGCCGGAGTCGCGTCGATGGGCTTCAGCTTGACCATCTTCAAGGCTTTGGAGGAGGAATCCATCTGTATCGCACAAAAAAAAGGGAAAAATAAGAAACCCGGTGCCGCAACGGACGACTTTATTAGCGTCGGAATTCCGCGAACAAAAGTAGGGCAAGAATTTTTTTTCCCCTTTTTTTCCAACCCTTGGATGGTTGGGAACAAGGGGAGGAGAAGCGACGGAATTCAAAGACAAGGGCCTAGGATATGAGGAGACGATAAAATCAAGCTACAGACCAAACGAACTCAAGTCACTAATATCAACATCCAACGATCCAATGATACTATCAGAGAGAGTTCTAATATATCACTTCTATCAATATCCAATAATTTTACCAACAATATAATATTAGATAATTTTAGTAATTAAATGAACTGACATTCTCAAAAAAAATTGTAATAATAATATGCTCCCATAATCTGAAACTTAAAAAAAAAAAAAAAAAATTGGGGATGCTAATAATAAGAATGCCGTGCCCTCTCAAGAAAATAAAATAAAATAAAAACATGCATACAGAGAAGTAGAGGTCATGCATGCAGCCAATTATAGCCGCTCATTCTTGTACAGATGCATCGAGATAAGTGTTTAGAGGGATCGAGGTCATGTAGCCAATTACAACTACTCATTCTTATACAGATGCACTGAGATAAGTGCTCAATGAATAGAGCCTAAAAAAACAAATAGCTATGATTAGCCGTGTTCACAATCAAATGGTGCACGCAATGTAGAGTATAGTTTCTCCCAGAAAAGAGATGGATGATATCATAGGACTTGTACGCATGGATGATATTATCAAGAATTAAACACCTTTACTCATGCCCGGCGCTTTTCTCAATAATGCAAATGCGAGAAGTCGGGCAAGCAGCACATAATCTGCAAGTAATTTAGATTTTACTTCTGACCACTTCTCTTTGGTCAATCATTCCTGATGAAGTTATAGCCTCTTTTGCTTTGAGAAAATTATTCCATTTTAGCCTCCATCATATTCCAAACAGGCACTCAAATTGAAACAAAAATGCTTCAAAACCTCATCGGCTGATTATTTCATCCACTAACAGATCTTGACTATCATCTTACAATTGTATAAACAATTACAAGAAATCAGAGTAAATTTTCTGCTGCATAAGTACAGTGCTGAGTTTTATCTAAATTGCACAGACAAACATAGCTTTTCCGTGATTGAACAAGTTGGATGAAATACTATTGAATTCCAACTTCTAATTAGGAGCATTCAACAATTTAATAATGTACAGGCATTCCAGGGATCGGATGGCATCGTGGCACAGCAGGCATCTGTCAGTTCAGGTGCTCGAAGAGCCATAGCTTCTTAATTCTATTCAGGAAACATCACAAAGTCTGATTAGAGGGAGGGATCCCATGCTTTTGGAACCACTCGGGCATATGAAATCTTTCATGTAGTACAGGCCTGACATCCTTCTGGAGAGAGAGGTGCTTAAGAAGAGGAAAAACAACCGCCATAAGCTGAAAGCAGAACATGATAAGAAAAATATGAGATTTGAAAGATAGAACATAATTATAGTTATGAGATACCTATTTATCGCAACATAAATTAGCTTTCCCTTCATTAAATTGATTGGAAGGTTCAAATTCTTCTTACCTGCTCATCATAAGGCTGTCCAGCAGAAAATGGAACACATGGTATTCCATTCAATGGCTGCAGCAAGAAGCTGAACGGGTTGTTATCAACAAGAACAGTTCGGCATAGATCTTTTGATAGGCAAGTAAGATCCTTGACATGTTCCCTGTATTCCCTGGTTTAAATAATAGAATTACAAAAAAATAAAAGAACGAGTTAATCCAGGGTGGAAATGATTCCAAACATCACTTGGTGTAGAATGCATTCAAAATTAATTCGACATGCAGATTTAACAAATAAAAATATACATTATAAATGTAAATACAATGGGTTGTCATAGTGGTAAAGGAACCCTATACAAGAGACAATTATGTAAGTGCATCAGGAACCCTGATACCACATTGGAAGTCTAGATGGTGGGGTAAATCTCTTAATTTTATGCTCACAAGTTTTGATGCGCCTTAATAAAATACAAACCCAGAGGTCTTCTCAGGTAAATGACTTAGGGCATTCTTCATTGTCCATGTAGTTCCTGAACCCTTAAAAAGTTTGGGCCTATGTTTGCATAGACATAAAAAGAATAAATAGATGAAGGAATCTCTTGCCACTGGGCATTCTTCAGGTACTGCAGCACCGTAAACATATTTGCAAACCAAGCGCCAGTTTCAACTCATAGAAACTGGCAGGAAAAATGCATCTAAATACCAAGTCCAGAATGCAGCTAATCTCTACATCCCATCATAAGGAGCAAGATCCAGATCCTGGCAGACATAATACATTGACTTTTGGAAGGTAAACAGTGGTCTAGAGCAAAAACATTCTGTTTTGTGCTTATATGTGAACTGAACTTGTCAGAAAATTTGATGATATCTTTGTACGTGAAATATATGAAATACATCACAATATATGATGGCTAAAGTGTACAGAGAATCATGTGGGCCCACATCTGAATTCTTTTGGCTACAGTGCAATGGAGGCAGATGAAATACCACATGCTCCAGTGGGCTACAGAATTTTAATTATCAACTCTATTCATATGTAGATTGGTTCTAGTTGGCAGATTCCACAAATCTGCACATATTTTCCAACTTACTAGATTTGGCATATGATCTTCTGAACTGCCAATATTACATCCATAATGATTTAGAGGACAAAAAGGAGAAACTGAATTAACATTTATTCAGGGATTATTAGACAAGTAAAAGGGACAGTAAAATGGGTAGTCATGATAAAATATGTTCTTCATGATCGCTAATCAGTAATTCATGTGACAAGAATTGTGGACATTTTATAGTTATATTTCCATGTGAATTGGTTCAGAGGCTTGCTTTGTTCTTGCCTGGTGGTTCATATCTTGAGAGTCACAGGTTTTGAGACTTTGCATAAATGTGAAAATAGAAAACAGATAATCTAAGCCAAGTGGAAGAAAATTAGCACTCACAAGGTTATCAAAGCAAAAATGGCAAAATTTGAACAGGAAAACATCTGATCTATAGAAAAACATATGCATGAAAAATGTAGATCCTGTATGCTCAGATACAAAAAAAATCATAAAAGCTTATAAAATTATTCATGACAATATTTTTTTATTTTTTTAACTAAATTCCATTAATTATAATTTAAATATCATCATAAATCTACTCTATACTGCAGTTACCCACAAATAGGAGTTAATAATAATCATTATATTAGAATAACGAAAACACTCCTGGAAGAACAATAAAATATCATCCGCAAAGATAACTCTAAAAGATGTGCAGCATCATACGGTTAACCTCCAATTCCATTTTGTTGGTTTTCAGTTCATATAAAGGGAACCGATCAGACTTTATATATCTTCAAACGGGTGAAAAAATAGAGATAATTATGTAACTTGTGTTACTTCAACAATAAGAATAGAGATAATTATGTAACTTGTGCTACTCCAACAATAAGACAAACAAGGTTGCTAAGAGATTTTCATTTTTCGCATTTCTTGTAGGTCAAACCAATTCCCCCAAATAGACAAAACAAGAATAGGAGACAGGAAACAAGAGGCCTTCATCATAAAAGATTACTCATCATCACTAGAAGACAATGCATTGGCTTATACTAGGTTCACGGAAGAAAGTTTCTCAAAAAAAAAAGGACAAAAGATTTCCTAAAAAAGCAGGAAGAAATAAATCCCAAACAAACAAGGATCGTCTACAAGAACCCATTCACAAAAGGGAGCTCACCATCTTGCAGAAGGGAGCTCCCTGTCACATGGGTCTCTCTGCCAAAAGTGAACACATGAATTATTTTGCACTTGGTTAAAATGCAAAATCAGATTCCAACTACATCTCCTAGGTACTTGAGGGATCACAATTTTCAAACTTCTTTCGAATCAAAAAATTCTCAAGCTACACAATCAAAAAGTGAAGCCATCTTAAAACACCCCACTATTCGGTCAAAAGGACTAAAGAAGGGCAAGAAGAATGAGGCATCCTCATCCCTGTCTAGTCCAAGGGGTCCAAAGTTCTTTCATATACTTTTAGTCGAAGTCAATGAGGCCTTAAATGTACCTTGGTGAATGTCTGGGGCAATTATAAACCCAAATGTTTTGGTCAAGATTGAAACTATCATATTAATTAATATCACTTCAAAGTATCCGCCACACTGTTAAAGTAACAACAACAACAAGCCTCAAGAAAACAATTGAAAAAAGTATATTTCAAGCAAATAAAATCAATTCTAAGAGAGCTGCAGCTATCATTGAGATAAGCATAACTTACGTGCTAACTGTTGCAGGCCGATAAAGACGAAGACTAAATCTATTTTCAATATCAATTCTATCAACAAGTGGTCTAGCATAACCTGAAATAATATCAAAGAATGAAAATTCAAATGCAGTAAGGATAAAAAATTATGTTAAACAAGGATGTCCCATAAATAAAAATATTAGATAAAATCAGACCTTCAAGACCAGCAGTAAAGAGAACAAGGTCTGCAAAGTCACTAATTTGCTGTAGGAACTCTTGCAAACCAGGACGCTCGAACACAGTAACATGATTCACCTTTTGTTTTCCTTCAACCTCCTTCAGCTCAGCAATTTCAACTTCAAATAAGTTCCTTTTTAGAGAATAAAAATTAGACAAACAGATAAATAAGATGTAAAAATTTAAAAGACAGCTACCTTATCTATTGATATGCATTCCAGCTCAAAACACTTGAGACCAGCTTCAACAGCCTGGCTACGCACAACAGCAGGCAGGCTAGATGTCTCGTATGCACATACTAAAGTCTCATCCAAGTCAAGCACTACCTGCACATTTATTCTAAATTGGAGTTAACAGAAAGGGTGCATGCATAAACTGTGTTGAGGCAGTGGCAACCATAAGAGGAGAATATGAAATGATAATTTCCACTTTGATACAAGAAGGAAAAAAAAAAGGTGTATTATGGAACAAAAAAGTATAAAAAGAGCCAAGCAGCGAGGAATGAACAATAAAAGAGTAAAGTAAATCAAAGAAGGTTTACTCATGGTTAACAAAACTTTCAAGGAATTTATGAGAAAATGCTTGAGTTCTAATTCCCTATCTCAAACTTTTCTTAACCCAGCCATTCTAGCTTGCCTTAATAAAATCTTCTTTTTAAAATAAAAACTGTGTTTGTTATTTGTTGCATATTTCTTGTTATATACATGAATATCACAGATATACACATTAAGGTGACTGAAGTCGACTACCCCAGACATGAAAATTGAGGCAAACAACTTTTTCAGGAAGACAAATATAAGTTAGAAAGGGATGGGACATAAAAGATCTTTCTATATATAAGCAAAGTAACTTTTCTATAAAAGATCTTAATCAATAGATAGGTTTTAACCTCTTACAAGTATTACATAATTTAGAGGAATATCGTATATAGAAAAGTTACTTTGCTTGGCAGCTGCTTAAGGTATAATTTGTGTTTGATATTCCTTTGGAGAGTCCAAAAGTTCATGCTATAGCCCTGTATAAATATCACCTCATTCTAAAAGCAAAAGAACTTCCTCCCAAATACATTCATGATTCAATCATTCAAATTCTACATTGCCAACCCACCCCACCATTCTAAATTCATGTGATTACTTAGTTCTAGTTATAGTGACCAAAGGGCATGTGGAAGATCTCTCGAGTCCAGCGACTATAAAAAAATCAAAGAATATAAAGGGATACCCAAAGCATTGCAAAATTGGATCACTAGAATTCTCATGAATTTTCCAAATAAGTAACACAATCACTGCAACAATAACATGTGACAAGCCATGACAAAGGCAGCATATCTTTGGTAAGGCAAGAGAGAAATATTAAGTTTTAAATAAAAGCTTTATGCTCCCCTTCTTGGCCTCAAAGATGACATATTGGTGTAAAAAGCAAGTTAATAACTTATTCTCAATGTTCCTAGTTTTGAATTCAGTGAGCTATCTTCAAGGTGTTTTATTTCCTTCTCTGTTTCAAGGGCATCATCAAACAAATCACTTAATTTAATTGTAACCATAAAACTTCAATTGGGTGCCTAAGAACTTTGCCATATGCCATTGATGCTTAGAAGCCAAAGCAAAACATCTTTATTCCATAAATATGGGATAAGGGTCCAACTTGTTTTATTTTATAGCCACTTTCCATCCTCTAGCTGACCAGTGAGAGAGTAGCAGTACGTTAACACATTTTTTGGACTAAATCAGTGGTTTCTAACTTTCTATTGTTGGGTATACCACAGATTGTGATATGACTTCAAGCCTCTAATAATATAGCACCCCCTTACGATCCTCTTAACCAAACCTTGTAGCCGAACATGGGAAAAGACGGTACCAAAAGCATGTCCTTTTTTGCATTTCATCTATCTTAAAAAGTTGCAATCTTTTCGGCTGCTGTCCAGTTCTGCATCACTATGGAACACACGAATTGCTGATTGGGGGTTGCCTTTTTGTGGGGAGGGGGAGGTGGGCTGTATGATTGGTGAAAAAGGCTTGTAGTGGTGTGAGCATGTTGCGTTAGTGGTGGTAGCAATGGCAGTATTCCTGTCAGCAAATAGAAATCCAAGGCCAAGTGCGAGAAGAGGCAAAAGCTGGACCAAGTCATATGCAATTTTGATCTTGTTCTTGACCATCCCTCACGGAGTATGGAGCTCTTTCGCTGCTTAACCCAGATGATGTAAATCCTCTCAAAACTGATCTTGAATTGTGTGATGGTCAGACAGCATCAGCCGAAAAGACGAACATGTCTCAGTATTCAACGCTTCATCCTAAAACCATTCCCAGTAATTGGAATCAATCATCACCCCACCTTTTAGAATCCAATAATTATATCAAGCCCCTGAAGCCGCAAGTGGCGAAATTCGGATTTGAAACTAAAGGAGAATAGATGTTACAGGCACCCAAAGCTCCCAAAAGAATCTAAAATTGGTCAGAACTCGAGAGAATACATGATCGGATCCTAGCATCGTTCCAGTTTAATGACCGATCTCCCAATTCCAAACAGAACATCCGGATCCAGAAAGCTCACAAAGATCAAAAGTAACCAACAAATCTACACCAATCGCACGAAAACCGGATCCCGCTAACCATTCGTCCTTCTAATCGAAAATAAAAATCACTAGTAAAGATGCAGAAAAACAAGAAAAGATGAGGTTTTTATTACATTCAAGGACAAAAGTGGCTCCTTTCTCCCTTTTTTTCCCAGGAAAGAAAGGAAATACCACCAAGGGAACAAAAAAATTAGAACAAGAGGACCGGAGACGATGACATACCGTGAGCTTATCGAGAACCTCCGGGGGAGGCGGGGGCGGGGTGTCGTTGGGTGCCTCGGCGGGGAGGGGCTTGAAGGCCGGGGAGGAGGAGGAGGAGGAGGAGAGGAGGGGGTGGCGGAGGCCGACGAAGGAGAGCACCTGAGCCCAAGACGGCGTGCCTCTCAGGATCTGGAGCAGGATCTGGAACAGGAATCCCAGCCAGCCCAGCACCGTCCGCCACGCCTGCCCCGTCGTCGTCCTCCGCCCGGCGGCGGCGTAGACCTCCGCCGCGGCCAGCTCCGCCATGAGAGCCCCGGAGAGGCAGGAAAAAGGACAGGAGTCAGGGGAGCGAGGGCTGGCGGGCGTCCACGTGGCGAGGCGCTGTTGGGGCCACAAAGCGGGGCAGGATACGCCGCGGGGAGCCGGGAGAAGGTCGGCGCGGAGGAGGTGAAGGGGAAGAGAGAAAGGAAGGCCAAAATCGCTCGTTGGCCGCGAGGAGGGGGGTTGGGGCGGGGACAAAAAGGGTACGTAGCAATCATGCGTGGGGCCGGAGATGGGACCCACCGGCTCACCGGTAGTGCTCGGTTTTTTATGCCTTTATTTATTTTTAGAAAGCCTCCGAGATGGATGTTCCGGGTCGCTCACGGCGGTTCGCCGGCTATCCCGGAGAGAAAGAGAGTTGAGGTTGGGTCGGGGGACACCGAACCGGTACCGAGTCGTTAACTGACTCCGTAGTTTTTGGTGCAAGAACACCACCAGCTTCAAAAGCCTTTTGTTAAGAGTATTATATAATCCATGGTATACATACATTCAACCAAGATCTTGTATGGCCACTGTGAACGTCTAAATTCAAAATGGCTCTAGCTATGTTAGTGGGGTCACCATCTGCTTCAGAATATTTTAGTTATGGTGAATAACCGAGTGATCTTTCAGACCAAGCATTTATTTAGAGAGTAACAAGGCTATGGATTCGGTGGCTTCGTACATAACCAGTCACTTCGAAGACATCCTGTGGGTCGGAGATAGGGTGTTGCCTAGAGCGCTTCAAAATCTTTTATTTTTTGACTTTATTAGATGTATCCGTACCAGAAATGTATGAATCATCCATTTCAGCAAAAAAAAAAAACAAAATCCTGCATCATATATCTCTCATACTGCAGAAAGTTGTGCATCTCTAAATAATTGCTATTAGAAGATAAATGGGCATCAAACAATGCACATCGTGTACATATACTGTCTTGTTTAATTGTCGTCCACCTCTTGCATTATATTCAGCAGTACCATATCCATGCTCATATACATTAAGATCCATACGATATGTATCCAAACTCGAATTTTAAAGCTCCTATGGCATTGGACTGAATCCGAAGAAAAAAAGTTTCTACACCGCAAAGAAAACTTGATAGTTCGGTGTACTGGTCTGAGTCAAGTGGAGAGGATGAATGAGTAAAGACTGGTTCAAAGATTCCATCGAGTGCGAGGCTTATTTTTCTCACGGCGTTTCATGGGTGGGGCCTGCAGCTGATGTGGAAGGTAGAAGAAGTCCAAAGCTTGGTCTTTTGCATGGAATGATGGAGGGCACATGGTAGATAGAAGCTTTTACTTTTCCGCTACTTTTATGGATGTTTGTAGGAAATCCAGCTCACAATCATTGAATCGGGGATATTCTATTATTTGTTTATTATTGATGGACCCAGTAACAGTATTGAGTTCCTTGCGTCTCTTAACTGGTTTGCCAAGTGGCAGTTGTAAATGGCTTGGGCTTCTTCCATTGGGTAATATGACTGGCTTACCGGGAACAGAAGACTGACAAAAGCCATAGGCTGTATCAAACTGAAAGCATGACCAGGTTCAGAGGTAATGCAAGTGCTCGATGTATTATTTTTTTGTATGAAGTTAATGAGATTGGGGTGGGTGGGGCAATTGAACTAAGTTCTCCTATAACACCAGCCATGATGTGAGGGAAAGCATTATTAGTTGTTATAAATTACAGGCTTGACTCCTAGTCCAAGTCAGTCAACCACTGGGGGGCTGATTCAGTGGAAGGGTTGGAAGAAAGTATATCCTGCTAGTGACCAAATGAATCAAATATTTCTTTTAACTTCTTGAATTAAAGAAGAATAAAATGATGTAATGGTTAGATTCTGAAACCATGCATCAAGGCTTGTAGCTTTTTATCAGTTGCAATACATGATATCTTTGGTGCTATATAAGGGATCGATGGGCTAGTTGATTTGTTTTCCGATTTCTTTCATTATTGTATTTAATGTTTTGATTCGCTCTATACTTAGAGCACAGGGCTTTGGTTTTTTAATTTACTTTTATTTTACTTCTAGATAACAACATGTTAATTGGATCAGAAGAGAAGATGGGACCTACCTTTGTGTCCTCTTATGCACATCAGTCAAAAGTAGATAAGGGATTGTGATAGTTTATACTCCACATACATTTCTCCAGGGTATAGTCAGGTCAGGTCACCTTCAGATGAGCAATGGTATAAGGCCCAAGAATAGTGCCTGAAAAAAAAAAAAAAAGAGCTTTCATAAATGAGGCCCGTGTGACAAAAAGGAGATTGGCGCATTCAGGATATCAGCGTCATGGACAACGCAACAGTTCCCTGGTGCAAGGAGATTTGGGCCTCAAACACTTGCAATTAAGATAAATTCAAAGAATGTAAAAAAGGAATAATGATGTAAATGACTATAATTGTTCTGACACCCACTCATTTCTTTTTAAGCGAGCTGAATGGACGAGCAAAAGGTGCCATGGAGTGGGGAATATCCCGAGTATAAAGTTAGACAACTAAATCCAAAGAACTAGAGGACCTTCTCCAGCACAGGATAGGCAATTGAGAGATAAAGTTAGCTTATTCGTTATGGGGAATCAATTGTTCTGACACCCACTCATTTCTTTTTAAGTGATATTTTCAACTTTTTTTTCTTGGTTTACTGGATTGTTTAGCTTGCTCTTACATTTGGTATAACAAAGCTTGCCAATTTAGAGCTGACCATTGGAGGAAGACAATCTCGAGCCTAAGTTATATTCATTTTTAGTTAGATATTAGGCCATATCTATTTAAAATTTGATATTTTCCATGTCCAAATCTAACCTATGATCATCTCTACTTTTTATAAAAAGATATGCAAATGAGTTTCTTGGTTGGTTGTTATAGAACACCACCTAAAGCGCCCAAGAAAGTGGGGTGCCAAGATGGATAGAATCGTTCTAAACTTATTTGACTGGCGCTGTAAATTTGATAAAATAGCCATGGAAGATAGTTGAGGTAATTGGTTGTAAGTTATATAACTTAATTCACTCACATTTCTCATATATTACCAAGATGTTAATCCACTCTTGCACCCTCATTATAGGATGCTGAGTCGTGTAAGATGAAAAAATTCATATACTTTATTTAAAAATACGATAGACTGCAAGTGAATAGCCGTCTTATAGTAAAGGGTCGCAACCCTTTATTTAAGAGACGTGTCCCTCGGACATATTGCATCCCTTTACTGAAAAGAAAACTAAGCTGCCATATGCGTCTTTTGGGTCTAAACCAAGAGATGCATCTCTTGATGCACCTTTACAAAGCAAACCTTTATAATGCAATCCGTTCAAAACATAAGCTACATTTTGGATCACCATTCTGAAAATAGGAATAAACAAAAATATTAATAGAAATCAAAAATAGACTGCCTACAAACATGTCTCTTTTTTTTTAGATCCAAGTTGGTGTCGTGGGCCATGCTTGGGTTTGGCACGTTAGGTGAAGTTGCAGTCAGCATGATAAGCCTCCAAGTATTTTGTTCTTGCTCAGCCAATTTTTTTAAAAAAAAGGGGTCCATTACCAGTCCTATTACACATAAAATCGAATTGCGAACTTAATTTATTGATAGTTAGCAAGTTGGATTGAACATAGGACAAGATAAGATGGTTTCAACCTAAAAAACCTGTGAGCTTGGACGTAAATCCATACTTATTTTAGTTCGCAGCGGCTAAACCACTCACATTCTAGGGACTGTTGGTGATAATTTTAAAGCTGGCTCGAGGTCTATCAAACTGGGACATAGTTGAATTCGCTTAGTTTTCGAGGCCAGAATGGTTATAAATAATAGCAACCAGTCCTCGTGGATATACTCTTCTTAGGGGGCTTGCCGTGACGACACAAGGTCGTTCATTTCAATAGAAACTATCCGGGAACTAATGTTGTTCCATCATAGAATTTATGTAACTATGTCATCACCGTTCATGACAAATGATGGGCTCGTTTGGTTCGCGGGAAGCATTTTCCTTCCTAGGAATATGATTCCTGGGAAACAAATTCCTAGGAAGAGGATGCCTAGGAAAGTATTTTTGGCATGTTTGGTTGACCATGGGAAAGTGACAAATTTCCAAGGTGCTTATGTTTGGTTGGCCATCCACTTTCCTAGGAAAGTTATATATAATTCCTATTATGCCCTTAATAAAAATTAGATTTTTAATGCCTCTTTAATGCTTCTTTAATGCTGAAGGGACTTTTTGGGAAAAAGTAAAAATAGAGTGATTCCCGCCTCATGGGAAAGTAACTTTCCCATGTTTCTCATGGGAAAGACTTTCCCATGAAATGTGGGAATCACATTCCCATGGGAATATAACTTTCCCTTCTCTCTCCTTTGAAAACTCCAACCAAACAAGAGGCATCTCATTACTTTCCCGTTGACCACACTTTCCCCCCTTCTTTTCCCGCGAACCAAACGAGCCCGATGTGTTGTGATCTACATTACGCTTCCATTATATTGTGTATTTAAATCATTCAAGATTTGGGATTAAGTTTTGAGGCCAAGGGTGGTGAACATGTGAGGGACATTCTGGAATAATGCTTGAAAAGAAGGTTATTCCACACCAGCAGAATAAAATGATTCTGTGTGGTTCTTAAATAAACTGGAATTATCTGAATAAACTTCATTTATTCAGCATTATTCTATCATACTCCCTTATTTTGCCCCCCTTTTGACTATCACCTTAACCGAGCAAGACTAAAAGAATTCTCCACATTTCAATTTTGGTTTTCAACTATTTAGGATTACCCGATACCTGGGTCACGCCGCCTAATACTTTGGTTTAATGTTGTCAAAGAGACTTATTTTTCTTTTAACCATGAAGAAACTATTTAATCAAGATGGCCAAAAAAATGTTTTCGAGTTTATTCCTTTGTTTTTTCGTCTCCAACTAATTTCCTTTTATTAAAAATAACATGAATAAACATGAAATTATCTATGAACTGATGAATTATAAGATGTCTGTTATCTGATATGTCTGCTTACTTATACAGGCTACTTGGAAGCAGTAGAGCCATATGTAACTCAAGTTGGAGGTGCAAACCATCCCGCTCGTTTGGATATCTACCCCTCAAATTATGTACTAAGTTGCTTTGCTCTTAAGCAACAACTTAGGCCATCTTGTGGTAGGTTCACTTGCAGTCAAAATAGCCACAAAACAAGATATCTTAATTAAAGAAAAAAGAATCTCCCCTTTCTATCTTAATTAAAGAAAAAAAAATTTTCCTTTTTTTTCCTCTCTCCTCCACTCTACCACCTCCTCTACCTCTACCACCACGTATCCTCACCTTTACATCACCCAACCCACCTCTCTCATTCACCTTCTCCACCTCCTCAAAGCCCGCACCACCCGTCCTCCTTCCCCATGGTGCTTAGGTCCGCACCATGAATATCACCATTGGCGACTTCAACACCAACCTCCCTATCTAAAATATCCTTATCTCCATATATATCAATTATCCTAACCTAACATCCATTCGCAATATGTTTTACGAAATATCTATTAAGTGCATCCCTCTTTTTTCAAAACTTTCATCTAATAGAAGAAGTGAGCTTCCTTATAAATCAACTAATACAACATAAGGTACAATGCCTTCTAAGTTGCAGTACAACTTCAACTATAGAGCTCCCTGCATAATAAATTTCTAACACAAGAAGAAGTATAAAACAGTACTTGCTTTATCATATTTGCTGATTATTCAATGTATTGAACGTTACATATCACTTAGGATATCTGCATATCCTGTTTCGAAATTTCTAATCTAAAACAATAAAAAGCAACATTTCATTTTTCCCAATTAATCCTAATATTAGTCAACTGTCCAAACTTACTATGGTATTGGAGTTTTAGAAATCAGAAGCCTTCCACTGATTTATCAGTATTAATCACCACTTCCAGAGCCAAATGATTTTAATACAAATACATCACTTGATTGATGGCAACATGGATAACACTCAGGCCAAGACAGGACCAAAATGTGGCTTAGAAATCAACTTACTAGCTAAATAAAAGCTGCTTAGAACTTAATAGCATTTCCAGCTCCGGGAGTTGCAAGCATGGAACTGGAACTCAGGGCCAAACGTTCGGAAAGAACCATAAAATATATACAGAACATGTATGTTAGATATTTACATGCATAGTTACATGTATGACTCGATTCACTTGGTATAACTTTCTCTTTGTTGTTTTCAGGATACTCACTCAATACACTTGGGATGCAGAAATTCCGGACAAACATACAACAGAACATTGAACCTGTAGATGGTGAAAATGCCTTTGCTTAGCAAAAGCAATAGCAGGTATTGAAACAAGGTGGTATGGCACTGGCCTTTTATAAGGGGCATCAGTGAAACTTTGGATGGAGATTTACTCATATGGAAAGGAAAGCCATGGATGTAATAACGCTTGTCTTGCTGTGGGCCGCCTCCTAGGATTTATTTCGAGCAAACATGAAAGGAAATCGAGAAATTTTGTATCAGAAACTTGCAAATGATGTGCCAATGATGACTTCTCAGGTATCACATGCTCTATCTGATCTGTTTCCTGAGAAGCACATATAGACAAAATAAAATAGTTATTTTTCAATAGTCATAACATACTTCCAACAGTTTTGGCCAGATAAACACTTAATGACACTATAAAATCATTTAACCTTTTTTTTAATGAGGAAAACCAGCTAACAAGGTAACTATATCATAACACAACAAACTTCCCCATGGGACTACATTGATCCTGTTAGTTGATTATTCTCGAGGTAATAAAGGTTATATCCAGGCTCCTTACATAATAATTCCTCCAAATTATTCCAAAGATTTCTCATTTATGTGACATGTTATGGTAAAAATGGCTTAAATTCACAATGTGGCTTCAAGTTTGAATGTTGCAAAGGTAATGATCTAGAAACTTTCAAGCATGAGTTTCAGACAGAAGATAGTCTATCATATGATTTATGGCTATCAGCAATCTTTATGCTATCAATCATGCATATTACTTTCAATAGCTAGTCTTTCAAGAAAGACTTGCATTTTAAGTAACAAAGAGTTTAGAAACTTGCCATCAGGAAGACATTAACATAAGGGTAAGCAGGATTCGCTAAAATGTGCCACAAATAGATGGTCTGAGAATTCTTATTTTCTTAGTTCACCTTTTTCCATGCAATTAGATGTTGCACAGGATTCATCCGTCCATGCTCATTATCTACACATGTACCACTTCAACAGGTTGTATGTATTCCGTTTCTTTTGAGTTACTTTGAATTAATCCTCTTCTTTGAAAGATGGAGTTCCGACTCAAACCAATTGATGATCTGCCTAAATTAGTTGTCTGTAAACCAAAATCCCAAAATAATGAATCCCTTAGAAAGCATCCAAAAAGAGCGGCCCAGTGCATGAGGCTCCTGCCATTGCAGGGTCTCACGAAGATCCAGCTTTACCCCTACATGTGGAGAGGCTATTTCCATGCTTTGAACCCATGAAACCCTTAGGTCACAATTGAAGCAACCTTACCGTAGCGCCAAGGCTCAAAGTCTGAGAACATTGAATTGCAAGACATTCAAATTGGCCTTTCACTAAAAATAATTGAACTCACAAAAACATGTCACTGTGAATATTGCAGGACTTTATATGAAACAACACTCCCTGTTTAGAAGTGTATGGTTCATCATGGACAGAAGCCAAAAAACTAATACTAAGCAAAACATAGATATGATGTATGATTCTGGTAGCATACCTCAAAGTGACCTACATAAGAATATTCTATTTTTCATTTCAAAATTACTAGGTAGCTGTTGTAAAGAGAATTTCTACATTCAAGGGCGTCTTAACATTAACAAAACAGAATTATAACTAACAAGCCTTATATCATATATTTGAGCTTGCAAAAATTGACAAATAATCAAATGAATTCTTCTTGTCTTTCAATGTAATTCTATTTCCCATTTTAAAATTACTATGCAGCTATAGTAAAGAGATTTTCTACATACAAAAAGATATTAACACTGAGAAAACAAAATTATAACTAACAAACCTTATTTTATATTGAGTTCGGAAAGATTAACAAAATGATAATCTTATTTAAGTTTAAGAAATGACTAGACAGCTTTTATATTGAAGTTAAGACTAAGAATGTGACACAAACCTCATTTCTGTGATAAAGATCAAAGTTATCTGTGAAGTATTTGTGGGTTTCCTGGCCCATTACAAGCATCTCCATGTCAATTGGACCAAGAATCCCAATCATGCGAGCCAGCATCATGACTGCTGAAACATTTGGAAAGAGCACCTGTTGTAGGAAAAAACCTTACAACTTGTAATCAGCTGGTATGGAAAGAAAATTTTAAAAATTCAAATATTATAGCAAGCAGTGAACTATACATACGTGCTTCATAAATAATACTTGTTCTTAAGCAGATACTTTGAACAAAGTTTTTGAAGGGGGAAAACATATGGATGAGTAAAAACACAACATCTATGGCTGAAGAGAGCTGTAATCGAGTTTTATACTAGCAGTTCCAAATCCTAACAACTTGTTGGTTGAATGATCTCTTAAGCATATCCTGAGTAAGTCAGGTGAATTTGTTTAATAAACTTAGAATTCCTTGCACCAATAAGGATAAGCTTTCAGAAAAAGGAGATAGCCCTCGTAATAAGAAGGATAATGCTTTAAGTCACATGGGAGAATGGTATGAATGTACCCTGGCAATAATTGCTATAACAGAGAAACACTACCACTTGTTCCACTGAAAGATTCTTCCTGATCCGTGCATTGTTATAACTTTCTCAAGCTTCTTGCAGTTAAAGATTTCTGACAACATGGTAGTATTATACATAGTAATATTAATTGGTATTATATACTTGGCATGGGCCACATGGGCTGCCTTTTCAGCATAAGGCCAGGCCAGATATCAATTTTCAGGCCAGGCCTGGGCTTAAATAAAGTTAGCCCTGGAAAACCCAGGTTGGCCAGACATTCAACACCAATATATCTAATATATAATCTATCATGTATTATGTAACAACATCGAGGTCACATATAAATGATAAGAACATTAAGAATTCACCTAATATGATTTTGTCTAGCGATGGAGTGAAGTTTTTGATAAAGTCAATGTCTTTTTTCTGATGTCATTAACGAAGTTAATTTCATACTCTTGGTTGAAATCACTACCAACTAATCAATCAATGGTACAGTCAATAAGGCCATCATAGAGAGACTTGACCCTGTAGACCAACTTGCATTTGATCTGAACTTCTGCATTTGATCTGAACTTCTCTAGTAGGAAGTATCACAAAATCTCAGTTGTGTCTCCATCGAAGAACTTGAAGCTATGATCGCAGTTATATGCCATCCTAGATGGTAGGATTTCACAGAGGGAGTCGATGATACGAGAAATAGTAGGGTCTAAAGAAGACCAAAACTGAGTTGTGAAACGGAAATTTATTTTCTACCATCAAGGGACAAGGATGCTTGTTCCTTTCTTCTTAGAATGAACACAAATAACATAAATTACATTGGTGAAATTTGTGCTGCAAACCATAAGGACTTAGTCATAAGACTATTTTAAAAGAAAAGGGTGGATCTTTCAATCACATAATGAATTTTATAAGCTTCTCTAAAGAGATAATTGCATTTTATGAATAACATTGTCAAACTAAGCAGTTACAAGAAAAGGATGAAAAGAACTGTTACTTCAGTGATGATTCCAATCAAGTATGATACCTGGAGTTTATATATCATTAGACATTGTTACAATATCTAACAAAAAAGCATATCTCTATAAATTTAAGCTATGGAAAATCAAGTTAAACTTACATCACCAGTGTAAAGCTCAGCTAGGATGCAACCAAGAGACCAAACATCAATCTTCTCATTAAAAGGTAGACCGAGAATAGTTTCAGGAGCTCTATAAGAACGAGATTGGATATGCAGGCACAAGTTGTCCATCTGAAAGCAACTGCTTCCAAGATCAATAACCTTAATTTCACATCTGTTGTAGCTTTTAATAAGGATATTCTCAGGCTTTAGATCACAATGAATTATTCTCAAATGATGCAGGTACTCCAAAGCCTCTAAACATTGTCGAGCTATATCCTGAGAGAAAAAGGAAGATCCAATATAAGTCGTTAATCATTTAGTATTTGTTCTTCCTATCAACAATAAATAATAAATAAGTAACACATAGAATTTCAAGTTTCTGTTGTTGAAATAGGAAATTATATGCGGCATTACTTGAAACTTAAAGATTGTCACCAGCCAATGAAATGATCTTAACAAACTAAAGAATGAACTAGATGATTCAAGGCATGTTAATAGAGAGAACATTTCTAAATTACATTAAAAATTGGTGCCTTTTTGATAAAGCTTTAGTGTGTTTTGACTTGACTCGTAGAGTAGCCAGCATGAATATTATCATAAATTTCTTTAAACAAGCATAGAAAACAATTCTTTCACTCACCTTATTTGTTACTGATCAAAGCGGGACTACAAATATTTCCAATTATGGCAAACGGTCAGATGTATTAGTTTTATTTGTAATATGGTGAGGACTATGTTAGTTTTACAGGTATTCCTAGTCTACAAAACTTTTGTATGAGTGCCTAATGACTATTAAAAATAGAAAGAATAAACCTGTATCTTGGACAATGTGAAATACACCTCCCCACCAGTTTCCTGATTATATTTCTGAAATTCGTACAGATTTGCTCGAAGTAGTTCAGTAACAATGAAAAGATGTTCCTGTAGGATTTTTCTGCGGTCAGAATTTCAGAACAATCAACAAATCAAATTTTAGAAGTTGTATTTTTATAAAGCTATTTAATTAAAAAGGACAAATTTAAATATGAGTACCAAGAACAAACCAGATATACCCATTAGTATAAGAAAGAAACACATGTAATCACAAAAGCAGAAAATCCTAACGGATGAAATAACCTAATTAAAAATATATAAAGACAAAATATTAACTAAATGCATATGGATTTCAAAAGAATATTGCTTGTTAACCACTGAGTGAAAAACAATCCAGCAAACATGACTTACAGATTCAACACCAAAAATGTTGAAAACCTCCATCGTCATTTATCCACAATGCTCATGGAATGCACAGTATTCTTATAAAATTTATTGTCTCCTACTAAGAACCAACCACTCATTGCTTGCATTAGTGCCCTGATTATTAGCAGGTGTTCATACACCCTGATTGGTAGCGCTTATACCAATCTTTTATGACTTATACAATGTTTTAGAAAATTACATAGAAAGAGATTAGGAAAGCATTGCTTGAGATGCCTGAGAAGAAGGCACCTGAGCTTGATTTTTATTCAATTCTTTTATCAGCAATTCTTGGATATTGTTGATGTTGAATATAGGGTGTGGAGAGATACAAAGTGTATTACTAGGGTGACTTCTCAGTCAGGATCTAATATGAATTTCTTTGCCTTGATTCATAAGTAATGATGAGTGATAATTGCATCAAGAACTACATGCCTCTTACCTTATTGAATGTGTTAAATATTCATCTTCCACAATGCCAGCTATGTGCCATAAGAGCCAAAATTATCGGGAGACAAAATTTTTAACTTTGATGGCTTCTTACTGTTTAGAGGCCCAGAAGTGTGCCCATGATACTGGAGAAAGATCTCAGTTATTCAAATAAGACAATTGGAGAAAGATCTCGTGCATGTTTTATGTTGACTGTAGAAAGTATCATAATAATGTGAACAAGGAGTGCCTATGACTTTTCCCAGAAGTGCCATTCTGCAAAAAAAAAAAAAAAAAAAAAAAAGGCTCAAGTTTGGATGTTCTTCCAAGTAGGAACAATAGATTAAAATCAGCTGGTTGCATAAAGGCATCCGTTGGAATTTTAAGGGGTAAGAACAGTGATAGGTGACCATCCTTGCGCTTAACATTCTACCATTATCTTAGGAAATGTTTTGGGAGATGTACCTCAATGAGAAAAAGAATCATTTTTGACATTTCTTTTTATACATAGAGATGTTGAGAAAGCAGTCTTTTCTAGCTATTCACAACATGCAAATGATGGCTGATCTCCTAAGGGGTAGAACGAGCTTTTGGTTAGAATAAGCTTTTAGTAGATTTCAAATCATGCTGAGTCATTTCAACTAGATTATCCATCTTCAAGTGGATTTGAGAAAGAGATTGTTAATAGGGTTGTATGTAGAATGCCCAATAAGCTTGGGATAAATAGGATGAGATGTATAGTGGATACTTTGTCAATGTGCTTTGGCTCTCCTTTTGAGGTTAGAGTTTGCAACTATGCAAGAGGACTTTGATAGGATTGTTTTTGCTGTAAAATGGTCAATTCCTCTCACTAGGGGAAGAATACTGACCTTGATCCAATCTTTATAGGTCAATCTCCCAAGTATTTTTGTATATATGTCAATATAAAATTGTAATGCTCGAGAGTGCAGATCAAGGAGGACTATATTAGAAAAAAAATATTCATGTTGAGCATCAGTTAGAAACACAAAGAACTTTGATTTTTTTTTTTGGGCATGATCTATCTCAGTGAGAATGGGGAAAAAAACAAGTGTTTGAACATTATTCAAGAGACTTCTTATATGCTGAATTGATACAACAAACCTGATGATAGAAGAAGTCGTAGAGACGCAATATATGGTGCTCATCAGCAGGGTCATGTTTATTCGCTAATTTGAGGAGTTTGATCTCATCCAAACTCTGATCAAAGAAATCCTTATCATTTTTTATTATTTTAAGGCACACATCAATTCCCATATAAAGATCGCGTGCCTCGACAACCTTGCTGAATGCAGCTGAACCAAGATATTCAGTAACATAATATCTGCCTGCTATAGCAGAGTTCAAAACAATTGGCAGATCTTTGTTTTCTTCAAAGCCAGTCCTGTAATTGATTGTCCAGCATGTGAGCACAAGGATAGTTTTATGCATTAATCAAATTATACTCTGACAAGAAGGTTTGATTCTTATTTTACCTCTTTTTCCGATGTATGATTCTCAACTCAAATGCTTCATATTCATCCTCATCACAATTATACAGCTGAAGTTCATTACTGGTAATGTCGTCCTCTCCTTCAATGTCCACAGCTCCAGAACCCTCAAGTGCCCTATCAAGTGTTTCACACTCTTCATAGGCATCATCTACATCTTGAGAAGCTCTCTCAGGAAAAGGTTGTATGCAGTAGTCTCTTTTTTGCACCTCCTTATCATCTATAGTGTTTACAATAATCACTCCACCACAGTTGTTTGAATCCCCACTACTTTTTCTCTCATATACAGAATCATCATCTACATTCACATGACAAAAATTTCAATAATGAAACCCAGCATCTAAACGATAGTAAATATAAAGAAAGAAAAGTACACATATTTCTGAAATTATAATGGAATGGAAGAACTGTAAGAGCTGAGGCACCAAAGCTGAAGAAGATTTCAGAAAACATACCATATTAAACATATAATAACATGTAATGATGGTCACATCACAAAAAGGTATCGTTCTCTCTAGAACGTAGTTAAGTTAGAATTCTTTTTAGATTTAGTGTCCAATAAAACAAAGAGACTGGTCTAACAACCAGATCGAAAATTTTTATTTACAATACACCATCAATCGAGACTATGATTAATAAATAGGCCACCTTGCAAATTCCGCCAACTCATCATTTTTGTTCAAACAGACTGGACAAATCGACAGTCACCCCCTGGCCAAAAAAATAAAACTAACATTACAGAAAACAACTATTAATCAAAGAGAAAAAAGCAAATGCTCACTTGTGAGATTACTCGTGGCACCTGCATATGAGTTACACATATGAGATTCCTTCTCCACTAACCCAAACTCCAAAATTTTCTTCTTCTGTACTTCATTGACATCTTGAAGCAAATCACCTTCCAAAACAACATCCTCTGGCCTCATATCAACGCACTTCAACTGAAGCCCATCTTCTTCCCCACATTCATCCAGTCTCTCTGCATAGTCATCAAATATCTGGTACCTTCCATGTATTGTCAAACTCGAATTTCCAACAACGTTCACGTCATACCGCTCCCTCAATTCACTGCAACAATCGCATAGAGGAGAAGAACATTTATAAATCTCAGAACAACCCAAACAGCTAGCACCAACACCATCTCCATGCTCATCTCCAGCACAAAAATCAAATATTTCTTGCTTCCCAAGTCTCTCCTCAGCATCCATAGACATTATAAACTTATCCTCGGTCTGGCATCCACCAGGGCTCGGGCTCATCTTTACAATGTACGGATCATTGAGATAGCCCTCGTACCGATCATCATCCCAGAAGGGGACATCGAACAAATTCGACTCATCATACTCTCGCGCAGTCCCAAATTCCCTCTCCAACGACGAGTCAGATGATTTAGCCCCAGCCGGCGACCAAATTCCATAAGGATTCAATAGTTCTGTCCAAGAAACATCAAAATAGGTAACGAGACCAAGAATTTAAGATAAAATGCCGGTCGAAAGTAACAAATTAATCAAGTAATCAACTAAAATTGGCTTGTAATTGCTCGAAGAATAGTCATTTTAGATTTTCCGGGAGTAAAACCGGAGGGGGACGAGCCGGGGCTGACGAAGGCGTCGGTGGAGCGGGAGCTGGAGGCGGAGCTCACCGGAAGGCCGCCGCCGCCGTCGCCATCGCCACTGCAGGGATTGATCCTGAGCGGCCGGAGGAGGTCGAGGCCGACGGAGTCGGCGTCGCCCGCGGCGGAGCGGGAGTTGATGTCGTCGCGAAGGGCGGCGGCGGCGCTGGCGAAGCCATGCGCCGTCAAGAACTCCATGATGTCCTGCACGCTCGGGGAGGCCATGGGCGGAGCGACTCAAAAGGAGGGAGATGGAGGATTACGGAGCGGAGGACGGGATCCCATCGGGGCCGCATGATTTGAAAGAGGGGGGGGGAGGAAGGGGGGGTTGGAAGGCAGCGTCACCGACTCGCTAGAGTTGAATAGCGCTCGGGGAGGTCATCCTTTAAAAAAACAGTAAAAATAAAAATAAAAAATTACAGAGGCATCGGCTCAAGTTAAATCATTAACACTTGGGTCCTAAAAATCTAAAAAATATCAGTCATCTCTTACAAAGTATTATTACGTAAAGAGTCACCTAATAGGTGGAAAAGAAAAAGACCTCAACTTATGGTTCTCTCAAAAGCCATTTCCCCTTCTCATGAATATAAATTTAGTTCATCCTGTAATTTTATAATTTTACTAGTTATACCGACCAGCCCATAAATCCCGTAGCATTTTCAATCTAATTATCCAAAAACTTTTAAACTTTTATAAAATTCTAAAATTATCTTTTCAGCTTCCATAGCAAGACACTTTTTTTTAGCATGAATATAAAAAGAAAGAGAAAAAGAGTTAAGTGGATGGAGCACTTTAAAATTTGCGCAAACAATTGAACGGTAAAAGATAAAATACTTTAAGAACTGTGTAAGCAGATGAATGATAAAGGATGGAGTGCTCTAAAATCTATATACCTGGATAATTGACGGATGATGAGATGTTTTAAGATTTATCTAGGTGGATAGATGATATATGATGAGGGCACTTTGAGATCTGTGCATATAAAGGAAGTGCTTTAAGATATATACAGACGGATGGATGACAGAGAATCAAATGCTTTGAGATCTACGCAAGCAGATAGGTAATAGAAAACGGAATGCTTTGATATCCGTGTAGGTGGATAAATGAGGAAGGGAGAGGAAGGGGGTGCTTGTGGAAGGGAGAGGAAGAGAGTGACTTGTGGAAGGGACCAACTGAGAACACGTGGCGAGAGGTCGATTTCGTCGAATAGTTTTATCGGGCAGGGGATTGAGGCGGCGGGTGGTGGAAAGGCGGCTTTTCTTCCCTTCTCCCGCGGCCTCGGACGTCAAACTTTGGGAGTGTGGTCACCACCCTGTGAGGGTAGAAATTCTGAAGAGCTCTGTAGTTTCGAGATAACGAAAAACGTCCTTGCTCCGTTGTAACGGAACTTCCGCCCGCCGTTTGTCTGGTTTTAGTCAAAACAGGCTGAAGTGGGTTTATTGGATATGCAATTGCTGCTCATCAGAGTTCTGTGATGCATTTTATACATCTCATTTATTAATAAAAATTGTATAAATTATCTTATTTTTTTTTAAAGGATGAAAATGAGAAGAATTTATTAGTCAAATGTCAAAGTATGATTGAGATGAAAAATTGAAATTGTCTCTTGCATAATTACTATCACCAATGCCTTTTGCTCCACATGTTTAGTACAAATATTATTTTATTATTTTTTAAGAAATAAAAGATAGAGCCACCATCAAGGTTGAGCAGGATGCCTATCAATTTGGGTTGATGCTGGTTTGGTCTTCTTTTTTTTTTTTTTTGTTTCCTATTGGCAACATTTCATGTCGTGCAAGACAAAAGAATTTAAATTTAAATATATTCTTTTTAAATGAATGAAGAAAAAATAAATTAGAGTTTTGAATTAAAAATAGAAAAATGCTTGTTTGGACTAATTCTTTGGAATGATAACATCTGTTGGAGTGAACTGAAGTGAACTAAAGCGAAGGAAGGGATGGAGCAGGAGAAGAAGAAAAAGCACATGGAGGGCTTACAAGGCTCGATCCCTCCCGAAAATAAAAGCTTGGTCGATTGCTTACCATTCAGCGATTATAGTTCTATTGAGTTAAGAAATGAAGTTAGTTGATTATTTATCATACGGTTCATGTTATATTTTAGGTGCTTTTGTTGCTGATCCAATCAATTCTTTGTTTATATGCTCTCTCTTTCTCTCTCTAAGATAGGTTCCTATATCATGTTTTGACAAAAAGATATTATAATTTATATCGGAGGAATTATTTTTATTTTTTTAATAAGTTTTAGTTAAATTTTGGACATATTGGCTCTCCCATTCTCGAAAGAAGATTGACTAATCTGAAAAAAAGAAAAAAAATAAAAACAAAATGGAATGGATTAAAAGAGGGGCTTGTGGTGGCTTTGATTCCTCTGTTTACGGGCACAGCTCGAGCTATAGTTGGGGTAGTATGGCTGCTAATGGATCAGCCTGTGGGCCGCATTTCATATGTCCATGATGGCCATGGGCCTAATGGTAAATGGGCCCTGCAAGGCCTCAACACTGCAATAAACAGCAAAGAAAAATGTAAAATAATATAAAGTGGAAATCATGAAGGACCTCTACCTATAGTAGAAATCTTGAAGCAAAGTTACTTATTAAACAGAAATGCCCAGTGCAAAAAGGAAGGAAGAAAAATTCACACCTTATTGAGTGTGCGGAATGATAAATCTCCTGCAATGTTTGCAGAATAATTCATTGGATTGTTCGCATAATTATGCTTTCGCTGCTTTCCACAACTTGGAAGGCATAAGCCACATTAATCAAACATTATGTTTTTATAAGAGTTCTAATATTGCTTCAGATACCTCACTCACACAAACATTATAAGACTTATGAGCCTGATAGCTCGAACAGGCTCAGCGCAATACTTACTTAACATGTACATATAAATATATATAGTAAAAATATAATATTAAAAAAAAATTCTCGTATAAGTTAGGGATGACAGTTAGGTCGGATCGGATATACGATAGATGTGAGGGGAATTCCTTTTTCGAACTCTGATTTCCTATTATTATGAGACTATGAGTTGATCTGATTTCAACATGAACTCATTCGTCATTTATTGGGCTGAGCTTGCCCCAAACATGTGGGTTGAGTATGGGCTGGGCCAAGCTTGAGACCATGTATGGGCTACCTCATGTCGCCCGATATGCATCCCTAGTGTCACAGATTCATTGCCCATTCTTTAAGGACGAGAAATCACATGAAGTTGAAAAATTATTTTTTGGTTCCTAAGATACAAGTTATACATGAAATGGCAGGATCTAATGACTTCATATAGCTTGATAAAAGTTACTAGGTTGTTTTTTTTTTTTGTTGAGAAGTTTATAACAGGATTGGTCCCTAATTTTATATCAATCTATTTTGGGATCTCTGAGATGTGTACCCTTTGTGAAGACAAAACTTGACAACTTCATATAGATCAAACATAACTTGAAGCCACCAAGATGGTAGCCTGGTGGTAAAAGGGCTTGGACTCTACCCGAGTTGTCCGGGTTCGAAATGCATGAGCATCGATTAAATCAGGAGACCGTATGCCCCACGCCCGGATGTCTCTGTATGGATATATTTCCATCTATCAGTACTGAGGTGGCGCTAGGATGATGTACTCACACGTGGATGGCCCAGTGAGATTTCCCACGATTTGAGGAGGGCATGCAGAAACTTGCGACCCGCATCGAATATTCACTGATGGAAGGGGGCCCAGTGGGGGCTGCTACGCTGGTGGGGTTCTGCCCCTCCCCCTCCCCTCCTATTTTTTGAACAAAAAAAAAAATCATAACTTGAATTATTTTTTTGGTTTCTTAAATACAAATTTCATATGAATTTGGCATTCAGGCCATGACAACTCATGCGGATTCATAAAATTTAAGTATGGATGTTTAAGTATCATTGATATGTGTTTCCTAAAAAATACAAATCTATAGTTTGGGAATCAAGAAAAGCAAGTTCATGTTTTAGTAAAAGTACTGAAGGAAGTAATAGCTTGCAGGTAAGAGAAATTAAGAACTAATAAATTTCATTACATAAAAGAATAATTGAGTAGATGCTAGCAGTTCTTCAAGGTAGAATGATAGTCACATCAGAGTTTGGTAAACCAATAAAGATTTATGACGTAGAATCTTCTCAATGCTGCCATTCTTTTTCAAAATGAACTGCGATATCATTTTCGAAAACTTTGGACTATGATCAGAGATGTAGAATCCTCTTGATGGTAATCATGGCATATAGGAGAGGCATGGAAGCCTTGTCCAATATCAGGATAATTAACAATCCATGTGTTCATAGGAGGGGCATAGAAGCTTTATCCAATATTAGGATAATCAACAATCCAATTGTGTAGAGTGTAAGAGAGAGTGAATAGAGCATTCTTTTACCTTCTTTTGATGGTTACTTATCATAATAACTCCTTGTTTTAGTGGTTGCTGGGGCTCACCGGCATGAATATCTTCCTTTTGTCCCAATAGCATCCTTTAGAAAGTTAATTCCAGCTATTAACTGAAAACAATGCTATAGAAACAGGGGAAGACTAACAGAGAAGAAGATGAAAAGTATATATCTCAGATGACTCTCAGACGATAGCTTTATATAGAGCTATGTCTGAGAGTTAGTTGGGTTTGTTAGAGTCTAACAGACTCTGTTGTAAATCCCGTTACATCACCAGGTGTCCGTTGGGGTTGTTACAGTTGGTTTGAAAACGTTTCACTGAAACGTTCGGGAACGATGATATGGTGGAGTGCCTGGGAGATTCGTCTGGTGATACTAAGCTTCAAACCTGGTGAGCTAATATCCCCTGTCAAGCTGAATGATCTGGAAGAACATGAAGCTTGGAGCAGATGAGAGAGTGTCGCAGCATTGGAAGAGATTTGGTGAAGATGTCAGCCGGCTGGTCTAGGGTGGAGATATGAGCTAGATGTACCTCCTTGGATTGAACTTTCTCACGTACAAAGTGGTAGTCTACCTCAATGTGCTTTGTACGTGCATGAAATACCGGATTTGATGCTAAGGTCATGGCTGAGATATTATCACAGAACAAATCAGTAGGAGAAGTGACAGGAATCTGCAGCTCTTGAAGAAGTCGTCGAAGCCAGATGAGCTCAGTGGTTGTAATGGCTAAAGCCCGGTATTCGGCTTCGGTGGACGACCTGGCAACTGTTGGTTGCTTCTTTGCATACCAAGAGATGAGATTGGTGCCTAGAAAGATGCAGTATCCCGTTGTGGACCGGCGATCCATATTGTTTCCTGCCCAGTCAGAGTCACAATATGCAGACAGAGTCAGCTGGCTTGATTTGTAGAAGAGAGAATGATCCAATGTTCCTTTAACATAACGGAGAATCCGTTTTAACATGCTGTAATGGAGCTGCAGTGGACAGTGCATGAATTGACATATGTAGTTGACGGCAAAGGAGATATCTGGCCGAGTGATGGTAAGGTATTGTAGAGACCCTGCTAGACTTCGAAATAATTCAGGATCTGAAAACAAAGTTGAGTCAGGGGTGTGTTGCTGCTTTGAGGATAATGGTGTTTGTACTGGTTTGCAATCCAGCATACCAGCCTTATTCAGCAGAGCAGTGGCATAGGTTGATTGGTTTAAAGCAACACCAGATGAAGAGTAAGTGGCCTTAATTCCCAAGAAATGAGATAGGATGCCAAGATCTTTAATCTTAAATCTACCCTGCAGCTTGAGAAGGAGCTCAGTGATAGCCGTATTACAATTGCCGGTTATGAGGATGTCATCAACATAGATCAAAACGTAGACTGCAGTGTCGCCTTGATGAAGCAAGTACAGGGAAGGATCTGCTGTGCTTACCCGAAATCCTAAAGTTCTTAAGAAATCAGAGAATGTGGCAAACCATTGCCGAGGAGCTTGCTTCAGACCGTAGATAGCCTTCTTCAGTCTACAGACATGATCACTCCGTAGGGGATCAGTGAATCCTCTGGGTTGCTCCATGAAGACTGTCTCATCAAGGTTGCCATGGAGAAAGGCATTAGAGACGTCGAGTTGGCGAATGTCCCACTGAGAAGAAAGAGCAAGTGCGATCAGCACGCGGATAGTTTGGAACTTAGCAACCGGACTGAAAGTTTCAACATAATCAATGCCATATTGTTGCTGAAAGCCCTGAGCTACCAAACGAGCTTTAAATCTGGCTAATGAACCATCTGAATTGTGTTTAAGCTTATATGTCCATTTGCACCCAAGGACATGCTGTTCTGGAGACCGTGGAACCAACTCCCAGGTTTCCTGATCCAGTAGAGCATTGAACTCCTGGGACATTGCTGCTCTCCAATGAGGATCAGTATTTGCAGTAGAAAAGCAGGTTGGTTCAGTTGGGGAAGACACATTGGTTAGTAAAGAAAGAATCCTTCGCGGGTGAAGTGAACCAGTTTGGGACCTTGTAATCATATGATGACGAAGGGAAGGACGAGCTGAAGATGGCCGTACAACAGGAGAACATTGATGTATGTTGGTATTCTGTTGTGGAGATGAAATAGAGCTGGTGGGAGAAGGAAGAGAATGGGAAGAGGAATGAGATGTAGTAGAGGTGACAGGAGAGGAAGTGGGCAAGCGTTGTGTTAAGGAAGCTGGGACAAGTAGTGGATATGGAAGAAGTGATGGCTGGGAGGAAGAGGTGTCCTTGGTGACTGAGAACGGAAAGAAGTTTTCATCGAAGGTGACATGACGAGAAATGATGATCTTACCTGTGAGGGGATTATAGCACCTATAGCCTTTATGTTTAGAGGAATAACCAAAGAAGACACAGGGAACAGATCTGGGTGAGAATTTGGTAGGAGCTAAAGGCCGAAGCCAAGGGAAGCACCGACAGCCAAAGGTTCTTAGAAAACTGTAGTCAGGGTGCCGATGGAAGAGTATCTCATAAGGGGATTTGTGAAGAAGTGACTGAGAAGGTAGTCTATTGATAAGAAAAACGGCAGTGAGTAAGGCTTCAACCCAGAAGTGATTCGGAACAGAGGAGTGAAGAAGTAGACTTCGAACAACCTCAAGGAGATGACGATGTTTCCGTTCGGCTGCTCCATTTTGTTCGGGAGTGTAAGGGGAAGACATTTGATGAACGATGCCAGAAGTGGAAAATAAGTTGTGAAAGCGCTGGTTGTTAAATTCCCCACCCCCATCAGAGCGGAACCTCTTTATTTTGGTGGAAAGTTGATTCTCAATCATTGTTTTAAAATGTACAAATGTAGAGAATACATCAGACTTTGACACCAGAGGATATACCCAACAAAACCTTGAAAAATCATCCAAAAACAAGACATAATACTGAAAACCTGTAACCGATGGTGAAGGAGAAGGACCCCACACATCCGAATGAATGAGATCAAGAGGCTTCGTAGAAGAGATGTGAGCTGGTTTGAAGGGGAGCTTGTGACTTTTGGCCATGCAACAGGTGGAGCAGAGTGTAGATGATGGGTGAATGCCTTTGAGCAAGGAGTTCTTAGCAATTTGAGAGATAACAGAGACAGTTGGATGTCCAAGACGTAGATGCCATGAGGGGACAGGAGAAGATGTTGAGAGCAACGCTTTGGCTGGTGATGTAGAAATCGAACCATGCTGAACAAAGGTGAAGGGAATGCGATAGAGTCCCTCAGTGCAGCGCCCCTGAAAAAGGATCCGATTGCTTTGTTTGTCCTTTATAACACAGCCAGCAGAATCAAATATGAGAATGCAGTTATTATCAGTAGCAAGTTTGTGGACAGATAGGAGATTGTGGGAGATGTGAGGTACATGAAGAATTTGAGAGAGATGAAAAGAATGAGCTGAAGTGTGGAGTGTACCGTCCCCTATATGACTGATGGGAATAGAATCCCCATTACCAATGGTAACCTGATCATGTCCCCGATATGGAGTTGAGTGTTGAATGGCAGAGGAATCAGCGGTTAGATGAGTAGTCGCACCACTATCAACTATCCATTCAGTCGAAGAAGGAGACCTGGAGGGAGCTGTAAGGTAAGCTTGATGACCAGAAGAAGACTGCTGATTTCCCATATAAGTGGTATCCAGACGATACCAACAAGTTGCTGCCGAGTGCCCTCGCTTGCCACATATTTGACATTCAAGGAGGCCTTTGCTCGATCCCCCACGTCCAGAATAATGCCAGACGTCTGGTCGGGAGTCAGATCTTGCCCGACCTCTACCTTTATGTGGATAGAAGAAGCGTCCACCTCGTCCCCTCCCACGTATAGCAGATAAGGCGAAGGAGGAGTCAGTGGCTGACTGTTGCCTTTCTTTGTTAGATAATATGATTTCCTCACTGCATAGGAGAGCATACAGTTCATCCAAAGAGAGTGTAGAGGGACGCGTTCGAATTGCTGTGGCAAACGAATCATAGGAAGCCGGGAGTCCATTAAGAACATGAAGTATAATATCCTCTGGATCAATTAAGGAACCAGCAGCTGCCAGAGCATCGACTTTGAGACGAATATCATGTAGATATTGTGACATTGATACTCCCTGTTTCTTGATATTGTGAAGCTCATTTTTGAGCTGGATAATATGAGTTCTTGTTGCAGAATTTAATCTGCAATCCAAGGCTGTCCATATTTGATGGCAATGCTCTAGATTAATGACATAAGGTAAGATGGTGGAGGATATAGTAGAGTTTAGAGCCGTGGCCAGATATTGATCTATTAATAGCCAAGCCTCATATGCAGAGGAATCAGAGGTATCAGATGACTGGGTGTAGGTAGTAGAACCATCCAAGAAACCCAGATAGCCACTGGCCTTAAATATTCTTGTGATTTGAGCTTTCCATGTAAGAAAGTTATCAGATGTAAGTTGAGTTGTTACCAGGGCTTGAACTCGATTCATCAAAAATTTCAGCTTAGGTGGAATGTTGTAATCTTCCGCTGCTTGTATAGCTTCATTGGATCTGGTAGCATTCACCGATCCTGGGGAAGTCATGGTAGTCAAGTTTCTAAATCAACCAGATGATCACTCATGGGTTGCTGAACTACTATATTTGGAGAAGAATGAAGTTCAAAGTATCAGGCAGGATCTCCCGCTCTGATACCATGAAAACAATGCTATAGAAACAGGGGAAGACTAACAGAGAAGAAGATGAAAAGTATATATCTCAGATGACTCTCAGACGATAGCTTTATATAGAGCTATGTCTGAGAGTTAGTTGGGTTTGTTAGAGTCTAACAGACTCTGTTGTAAATCCCGTTACATCACCAGGTGTCCGTTGGGGTTGTTACAGTTGGTTTGAAAACGTTTCACTGAAACGTTCGGGAACGATGATATGGTGGAGTGCCTGGGAGATTCGTCTGGTGATACTAAGCTTCAAACCTGGTGAGCTAATATTAACTATCAAAATATGGCTTCTCATTGAAGTGGCCAGTGACTAAACATTGTTCCTTAAAATAAAATGCACAAATTAATGATTAGCCAAATCTTGATGGCCCTATATTTGCGATGGTGTACTATAGTTGGTTGATGACCAATTATTTCCTAGATGTAAAAAAATTATTCATGAGTCCATAGATATGTTAAACTTTTCCATTCTCTGTGCATGAGTTTCATGTCAATTAGGCGAGTCTTGGTGAGTTCATATGGATTCATAAAGAAAATACCTAATGGATTCCTCAATCAAGGCTTATTTATTTTTTGGTACAACTGATGCGAGTATCTTTCGAAACAAGTTAAGAAATTAAACAATGCTTGGACGTCTCCACGAGTGTCTTTTGCAATTCCAATTTTTTCCTTCAACTTTCTTATTTTTATTCAGATTACAAGTTCTTAAAATCTGGATTTTGTTGGCATGTGCTTACGTTTAAATCAACAAAATCCGCAAATTTCAATCTTCATTTAAGCGCACGTCACAAGGGTAGACTTTTGAGACTTTTGGCAGCACTTGGGAAAGTTGTATAAACTTAATGAAATATTAGACCTGTCAAGCTATCAAATTTCAACCAAATGGAGAAAAATCAAAGTCTAGGAGTGGCTTTGCATGTAAAGATAGACATCCTTATGTGTTGGGGAGTGTGTGTTATTGGTGGCCAGATATATCTATACTCTATAGAGAAGCTAATGGGGCGGCTGACTGGGTTGCTCCTTATGTAGCTCAGCACTCAAGATAAGATTATGTTGACTAATTCACCATTCATCCTGTTTTCGCTTCGAAATATTTTATAAATGATCCATCTGTTTTATTTATAAAAAAAATTCTTTGTCACCTTCAAGCGTTAATAGCACACTCGTAATAACTATATGATTGCGATTGTTACCAGCTAACCTCATCTATTGCTGCCTTCTACGTTAAACTATTCAGTCCAAATCGGCCAACTATGAGCGGTGTTTGTCGTGGGCTCGTGGCTTTAAGCCTGGCCTGGCTAAGGTTCTCAAATCTCAACTTCGTGGACCCGGTCTAAAGAGCTGCAATCAGTGGGTGACCTGTCAATTCTCCAAAAAGATGTTGGCGATTTTTCTATATCCCCAGTTTGTCGTGCAACACTAATCAAAGCTACCAGTTCTTTGAAGAAACAGAAGAAGTTTAAAAGATTAAGTCTAGTGTTTAAAGTGTTTGGTAAAACCCTCACATTAGTAGAGCTCTGCAGTTAAAATCCTAGGTTTGGCATAGAGACGAGGATTGTAGGATGTGCAATTGTGCTAGGGTTGCGGCATCTTATAGGGGCGGCGACCATGGGATGGGAGGGGGGGAGGGAAGTGGGATGCACCATCGGCGCCTTCCACCGTTTATAGTGTCGTTTGGGAGTGAGTTGGCATTCGACGACACTTTTAAGTGTCATCTGATCCAAGTGGGAGTGGGTTGGTGTCCGACGGCGCTTTTAAGCGTCATCTGGCCTAGGGGTCTAACCAAAAAAGTTAAGTGTTAAATGGGGTGTTTAGTGAGTAGGATTCTGATGACACTTTTATATGTCGTCTGCTCTTTTCTCTTTGGCCCCTGACGATGCTTAGAGGCGTCGTCTTACAATTTGGTTTTAATGACGCTATTTAGCGTCGTCTTAATTTCATTTCTGCCAACGCTACTAAAAAGTATTGGCAAAATTTGGCGTGCTCACAAATTGCCGACGCTACTTTCTTGCGTCGGCACATAGGAGTCAGAAAATTCTATTTTTGTTGTAGTAGTTGGTCACAGATATAACCTGCTATAGACTTGGGTAATCAAAGAAGAACATATAAAATTTTAACATGATGGTGATGATGATGATGATATAACAACACATTGCTTTATAAATAATATTTCCAAATTCATGTAGTAAATGGATTGCTCGATGCACGTTGCGGGCCCATTCGATCAGAATACTCATCGGTATTAGAAAATAAGCTTCGGTTCTACTTAACTGCATATCTACCCTAATCCTAGGGGGGGAGAGAGAGTTTGAAAGTTCTATTTTTAAAAACTCGACTACCAACAGCAATTCCAAACAATGCCTTAATTTGATACACAATTAATCATATTCTACTAAAGCAAGAAAAAGTTGATCGTAGTTTGGGAAAATGAATCTAAAATCAGCTTGTCCCAATGGGCAGCTCTGTTCCATGCTTTTCCTTCCTATGCTTGGGCTCCATTATTTGCCTACATCAATGAAAGTTGGTGCTAAGTAGGCCCTAGCACTCAAGTCCTTAGAAGACTGATTGCCGTGGACTATGGTATTTCTATAATCTAATTTGCGCACGCCATTCAAGCCTTTTTGCGATCCATAACGGGGGGAGAAAAAGAACCATCGCAGATAAAAAAAAATGTGGGTAACTTAGCTTCTAAAACAATTAACAGGATCTGATTAAATCCCTCGATCAGTAACGTAATGGTCAATATCATATAATAATCTTGATTTGTTTATTACCATGTGATTAATATACACGTTAAATTTTGTGTGTTACATATATATCAATGCATATCAAATAAGTTTGCATTTTGGTTCCTTCAAATCATTGTTGCATTAGCACACTAAACTCCTAATCATATTATTAGAAATAAAAAATATTTTCGCCAGGATATTAAAATAAAAATAAGTTTCATTTGTCTTAGTTGCTGATCGAACAAGTAAATTCTATGAGGTACAACATTTTTTTTTCTTCTTTTAGCCATACATTGAATTTAGTCAAATGTAATACATCATAATGAATGGAGGAGATGGTCAATTTTAACAGCAAGTCAACTAAATGAGTTTTTATGATGTCTTGGACTTTCATTGCTAAGTATAGTGGTAACAGCAAATGTCGCTAGTTGCTTTCACACATGTCCTTCACCCTTTTGCATCCATTTGATATGACCTAATGTGACCCAAAGGTCCCACAGTATCAATAATTGATGTCTCCCACATTAGAACTTTAAGGCTAAGCTCAATTTAGAAGAAGACAAGCTGAGCTTATTTGATCATATAAGACTTCGGCATGCAGCCGGTCATCTACCATTCATTGGGGTGCTAAGATTCACGCTCACCGATCTCGATGCTCTAATATCCACCCAAAATCATCCCATTATCTTTAGATGCAACGAATCTCCGTACTGGAACATGGCCATAGTAGCTAGGCCCTGGGGACCCAAAATCTTGCACAAGTTGACAGAAAATTAGATCTTGGATACAGTGTTGGAATCCAACATGATAAATTTATTGAGTCCAATCAGCAATCTGGTCGGGTTATATATTGGGTTATCAGATGGACGATGCCTCCCATGGTGGTGAATGGGAGCCAAGTCATGCACGGAAGCTGTCTCGCATGCAGCGGAGGTGATCTCTCCCCACTCCCACTAGCCCCAGAAAGCTAAGAGGCATGCAGCTTGCAACTGGCCAGGGACACCAATGATTCTAAAGGAAAGCCAAGGAAATTTGCTTCTAGAGAGGAACGATTTTGGCCAAATGAAATGGCCCAAACCCCACAAGCCACAAAAAAAAAAAAAAAAAGAGGGCAGCCCCTGCATGAAGGAAAAGCGTTTCCATGGCCTAATGTAGACTTGCTAGAGCCACGGAACAAGGAGAAAGGTGAGGAGAAAAGCATAAAGGACAGCAATGAAAGGGTCCTCCGCCACCTTTACAAAGAAAAGGTTCTGAGGCCTCCATTTCAAATGTTCAACAGAGTGGAACGTTGAATAGTCTCACAACCACTCAAGCCTGAATCTCTCCCTCTCCCTGTGTGTGACAGTGGAAGTGCCATCAATCACAGGAGCAATTAATTCAACCCTCCTGCGAGTGGGACTGGTCCCCTAATACACACACCATCACATCTATCCCACCCATGCCATGGGAGGGGCATATGACATATGCATCCAAGGACAGGACCATTCATTGCATGCGTTGTGATCATTAGTGATCAAATGGCTTGGTGCATATGCCTGTGGCCTTCGAGTGTTCTCCCTTTTTGTGCCTAATGCGATCGCCCCATGCATCCTTAATGAAGCAGCGCTAACGTGGATTGGTAAGCATATTATCTAGTTGGAATCTAAAGCAACATGGTGTGTGGAAAGAATGAAAACATTGTGGTCTCTTAGGACCATAGCATATTCTTTTCACATTGTTTCAAGTTCTTATTCTTTTAGTTGTTGCCACTCTTTGTTACTTGCCTGTAAAGTCTCAAGGTAGTTGCATCACCAATAGGCACTTAAGATTCAATCTAAATTATATCAGGGAAAGAGTACTTGAATTCTAAGCGATGGTATCTGGAATAGAGTTCTACCCCGAGTATATAAAGTTCTAATGATACAAGACAAAATCACAAGGGCGATTCCATGCAAACCATTTCCAAAGAATTGAATGAACAGACAAATCCAAACAAAATGGCCATGTGGTCATCATCAGGCCTCCCATATAGCTAAAGTTAATTAGGTAGAGGTAGGCCATAGAAATAAAGACAAGGGCCAAACGGTAGCAACCCTGTAGAAAGAAGGTGGTGTGACCGTGGAACAGGAAAGGCACCGAATATGATCAAACTCCGATCTCAATGATCATGGCTAGATACATCTTTTATCATATCGAAAGATACGTAAAGTCATTAGCAGATAGATAACTTTGTAGCAGCTAGAAGACAGGGGATGGCTATGCACCCCAATTAAAGTATAGGGAGGAAAAGCCGCCACCTTTAATTGTATCCTAGCTTTAGGTTTTGGCCAACCCACATAGAAAAGCAGTGGGCAGAGAACCTTTCCATGCGACAGAAGCACTACCAAGCTTTGACACATGATGCCATAGGATGGGGATAGAGATGGATCAGACTTCAAAGCAATATATAGGTTTTAATAATCAAAGCTAAGCTAAGCTAAGCTTTAAAACGTAACAAAGGTCAAGACCTGTGGACTTATGAGACTTTGGCCCAACTTTGGGAACCAGATGGAAGGGTGATCAGATTCCGGGCTAGCAAGCTATATCACATCAAGCAAAGTGGTCGATTCCAGCATCCAGTGGTAGAAAATGGCATACCAAGGGTCGTTGCCATTTAGTGCCGGGGCTAGCAAGGACCAAGGTTGGGAAAAATATCTGGTGGAGCAGAAGGGTGGCCCGGTCTGGCCCCGAAAGGGCAGCCAAGCGGCGCACGGTGAGAAGTGCGTGTCAAGAGAGAACTCCATTTCCGAAAGGCATCCCAATAATTCCACAAAGCAACAATATTCGATAGCTCGATCTCCACTCAACCCCCTACCCCGCAAAACAAAACAAAACAAGATAAAAATATCACATATAATTAATATCCTTTGAATTATGTTTTTTCTTCTTTAATTTGGTGCTTATATATAATTTGCATGCGTATCTTGTAAATTGCTGATGCTGCAACAACACTCCTGCTAGCCTGTAAGATTGCAATATGATCAAAGCAGTGATGATTGTCACGTAACAAGAACACTGCCTGTCATTAATTGGTTACACCACATGATATTTTTATATCAGTAATAAACAAAAAAAAACATTGATCTAAATAGATAATGCACTCATCTAAATTATAATAATATCAAGTCTTACCTCAATTATTTGAAATTAGCTGTTTTATTTTAACAAGTAACATGTTGATGGAGAGGATATGATATAAGATGGTGGGTTAACTATATTTTGAGAGAGAGAGAGAGAGAGAGAAACCTGGCCTGTGAGATTATTATTATTATTATAACCATGCCTTGAGGATCAATATTTTAATATGCAAAAGTGCATGCACCCGTATCAGGAACGGGGTTTATAGCTTCTTGTGGATCCAATGATCACTCTATAGAACTTAGAAGGCATGTCAACCAATATACAAAAAGAATAATTTGCTAGTACATACACATGGAAGTTCAATTTTTCAAAGGATAGATATGTAAAAGCTTACATATAAAAAGACAAACAGAACAGCGATAGCTATTGATGGACATGTGTGCCTTTATGGCGTGTCCTCTTATGGGCGGTTGGAGGGACCATCCAACAAAAGAAAGCCAACCAATATGGGTTCCAACCTTTCTACTGAGCGAAGAGTCTCCTCTTTCTTTCCAACTTTTTTCTCCTTCTCTCTTTCTCTCTCTAGACTTCATCATCACTCAAAAGCCGAGTGCTCATCTGCCCCCAATAATGGAAGGGTTTGAGGGCGACAGGTCCGGCCCGAGGGTCTCGCCTTTTTTTTTTCGAGCACTGGCGTGGGCTGGGGATGGGAAGAGATGTGTACATGGAGAGAGAGAGAGAAAGCAAGAGACAAGAGTGGGATTCTTGCTTGTTCTTATACTTTTAACCCGGTCTTTGGTCTTTGAGAAAAAAATAAGCATCGGGGCCGGTGGGGGCGTGGACAAAGGGGCATAGAGGATTACGTGCTCGAAAAATTTTAAAAAAAAGGGGAGGAAGGGGCGTAAAGGTGGCTTGGGTGGCGGGGCCCGGGGTGCAACTCGAGAGCTTTCAGATTCTAAAGAGGTGAAGGGGATGTTTGTGGTGGCTGGTGGGGGTTTCTATTCCCCTTCCCACCACTACCACCTCCTCCTCCATCACCATCCTTATCATCATATCGCATCCCGTTCTGTTGAACGGAAAGGATAGAAAGAGGAAGAAAAGAAGATCGAGAGAGAGAGAGAGAGAGAGAGAGAGAGAGGTTGGAGCATGCATGCATGCATGTTGCTTGGCACATAGCGTAGGTTGGAATGCTACCTCCTCTTGGCAGCCACGCTGCGTCAGGCGCGTGCAACGAGTGCCTGAAGGAAGAACATGAGGGACATGGGCCCTACTATTTTTTTTTGGATGACTGCTGTGATTGATGGTGGATGCCTGCTGTGATTGATGGTGGATGCCATATGATTCAGCACCTCAGATTAATAACCTTTAGACTAAGGGTACTTAATGGAATCGTTTTGAGTGTAAGTGGAAGAAACGCGCAAATGCGCAGCATTATGTTGAAAAAAATGGCGACACTCGAGATGCAGCACGCACTAGTCTTGAGCTTGACTCCATTTTTGTCTAGTTGAAGATAAGCCCTTTGAGGCTCTAACATTAATCTCATTCTGAATTCAGATCTCAATTTACTTCCTTCTTTGCTGCTGATGCGTATCGATATACTTCATTAGATTCTAATTTTTTATTCTCATGCTTGTCTCCCTTATACCTGAAAGTTAAAAATTGAGGGGGGGGGGGGGGGAACTCAACCTCATCTCCATGCTCGAAGTTTTCAATAAGTGTTGGAGCTAGAAGCGCAGTAGTTTTTTGCTGGTAATAGTAGAACAAAGGAAGACTACGAATTGATGGTTATAGAAGGCGAAAAATTAGAAGAAAAATAACAATTGATGGTTCTAAAGGGCTTATATTATGCTTGCTCTCCAATAATAAATATATAGCAGCATCTTACATGATGAAAAGATCAATGCTAAATCCTACTCGATAAAAAGCTAAAACATTCCACAGGATTCGGTCGCCATGATAGGTAAAAGATGTCGGGTCGATGGAGTATGGAGGAGCTATTACAGAGGGAATTTAGAACAAGCAAAGGTGAGATTAAGCTTTTTTGTGTTGAGGCAGTGGAGATTGGTGAGGAGTTACACTAGCTGAGATAAAAGAGATGCATGCCGACTATTTAGGATAATGAGCCACTAACCTTGTCGTGTCTATTACACGTGCACTTAGGTGTTGCACTCATGCTCGTATCTTCTCCAATCACTAGAGAGATACAGCTTAATCGCCAGTTATTCGTGCATTGTGCAACATCATGTAACTGCACGGGGAAAGATACGTACATCTTTACTATGTCCAATCACCAGCCATTGCATGATACACAGAAGATGGATCATATGAATGATATATCTCTATTTCCTGCTCAAACTAGAGATGATCCCAGGCCTGTCATAATATTTTTGTTGATTAGATGAAACATATATAGGATAATAGGAAATTATGTAACCGATCAACCAAGGCTCGCTCTCTCATTTACTCATCAATGGTTTATATATACTATAAGGCACCTCATAATATTGTTCTCAATAGTTTTTTTTCCATTCCAACAACTCTATTTTTCTTCTTTCGATCTTTAGTCACCGTGTTTAGTAAAAAAAAAGATAATTAACTAATATTTTTGTATACATGTTTTTCAAATAATTGTTTAGCTAGAAAAAGCTCCACCAATGGGGGAAAAAAATCCGGTTCAATTTTTTTAACTTTTATTTTCAAAAAAATTGGAAAGAAATATAACTTTTCAGCAATACAAATGTTGCTTTAACTTATGAAAAGCTTTTTTTTTCTTTGCAAAAAGCCACAAGATGAAAAATTAGATGTTTCTGTTCAAGAAAAGAGACTTTTCCTTTTCCATTTCTTTTCCTGTACTTTTCTTTAAAACTTTAAAGGAAAATGACGGCCTATCTTCCTAAGTTGGAGTCTTGATCATAAATGCACAACAAGGCTAGCTCTCAAATATCCCTTTTGTATTGGCTGGACAACAACTACCAATAATAACTTGTACCACAAAAACAAGCAATAACGCAATCTCACACGTGCTGACGACGAAGCAAATTAATAATACAAATCTAAATCTGGTGCAAATGTCACGGTTACGGTTGGTGAGGAAAAAAAATTGATAGCAGCTATATAGTTATCAGATTCATTCAATCTTGTACCATGAAATCTTTTTTTTTGAGAGAGAGAGAGTTTGTACCATGCAATTTTTAATATCTGATCACATCAAATGCCGAGGCAACCTTTCCATAACCATACGAGACTGTTTCCGGAGACATTCGGATGGTGTGCAACTAATGGACGCCATCCATTTATGGTTCGAACCCGTGTCACGGCCGCCACCTACGTGTGAGTGAAAGGGCAAGGACAGGGGCACGAGAAAATAGCAGGTGAAGAGCCATACTAATCCACACGTGCCTGCCACTGTTGGATAAGAATTCTGAAGCTTATCCCAATCCAACTCATTCCTAGCACAATATAAATCAAGCATCTCTCAACAGTATCCAACGGACGAAAGAGGGCCTATCTGAGCCCTTGCAAACTATAATAATTCATGTCAGCCATGGGTCCGCCTATGATAATCGGAGTCCTCTCCATTAATTGGGAGTTGAATTGAAGAGGGCTGAGCAATTATTTCCTGCACTGCATGCACCATGCGGCTATGCATGCCACCAATCATAGCCACTCATTTTTGTAAACCTCATCCATCAGGCATGCATCTTGATGCATCACTATAGGAACAATATGCATTTAGTGTAGAAAATAGTTTGTGTACGATACAATAGCAATGATTGTACAAGGTCCATGCCGCCAATACAGCTTGCAGCTCCTCGAGTATTACATGGACTCCATGCAATCGCGGTTATCACGTCGTACACAAGCTATTATAATTCATGAATAGATCTTTTCATTGAAATCCAAAATTGAGAGATAAACTAGTCCTCTGATTTCTTAATTCATCTTTCCGTATTCTCTTATCACTAGTAATACCAAGATCCACACAATGTAATGCAAATAGCAAACCCAAGTTCGATCGAGAGCACTTGAAATAGAAAACCAATTGCGACTTGCTTTGCCCCTTTGACAATTAACCGATCTAGCCGCCAAATAGGTAGGCTCAAAAGCAAAACCCAACCTATCTCTTTCCATTTTTCGGATTTATTTAGAATTTTCTAGGGTATACAGCCGTGAATAATTGCCGCATCATCCATCTAAAAAGAGAGATGACTAATGTTTGTCTAAAGCATATGCAGTGTATGGCATCCAGCATGACCGTTGGAATTTTTGTAATCCATCGTCTTCTTTGAGATTGATAATATAACGGCTACCCAAGATGGTGGAAGTGACCAAACTCGGCAGTGACCACCCATTGGGTGTTGGTGCTGTGAGTGGGAGGTGGAGTGGTGGGGTGAAATATTTTTTATTTTTTTTTATTTTTCTTTGCTCCACCGTCGCGTTTGGTATTGGGTCCCACTCCTGTAACAAGTGGACGCTGCCTTTGGCATCTCCTCCCGGGAGAGCGATAGCTGGGCGCGGAATCGAAGCCCCCTCCTTCTCTCTCTACTCTACTCGCCAAATAGATATAATCAAAAGGGGACGATAGAGTCTACCACTTCCCCCGAGTTTTATATTTCGCCCGGCTTTCCTTTCCTGGCCAAGAACGAGAATTGCTTCTCCCAACCCCGTTGCTCTATTTATTATATAATAAGAGGTTGGAGATTTTTTTTTTCTCTCTTTTAATAATGCCGGTGGAGAGGTTTTTTGGTTATTTTTAATTGCTGTATATGGTATTCCGGGATGCCGACGCCGGTTAGCAGCGCGCGGCAGTGCCTGGCGGCCGAGGCCGCGGCCACCCTTGACGACGCCGTCGCCGTCGCTCGGCGCCGGGCCCACGCCCAGACCACCTCCCTCCACGTCGTCTATGCCCTCCTCTCCTCCTCCTCCTCCTCATCCTCATCCCCTGGGGGCGCCGCTTCCACTGCTGTTCCCTCCATCCTCCGAGACGCTCTATCCCGCGCCCGAAGCTCCGCGTACTCCCCCCGCTTGCAGTTTAAAGCGCTGGAGCTCTGTTTCGGGGTCGCTCTGGATAGGCTGCCGTCGTCGTCGTCGCACCACCACCAGCAGCAGGCGGCGCTGGCGGAGGAGCCGCCGGTGTCGAACTCGCTGATGGCGGCCATCAAGCGGTCGCAGGCTAACCAGCGAAGGAATCCGGAGACGTTCCACCTCTACCAGCAGCAGCAGCAGCAGCAGCAGGGGTCGTCGTCGTTTTCCGGCGTCAAGGTGGAGCTCCAGCAGCTGGTGCTCGCCATCCTCGACGACCCGGTCGTTAGCCGGGTCTTCGGGGAGGCCGGGTTCCGGAGCAGCGATATCAAGCTCGCCGTCCTCCGTCCCCCGCCGCCCGTCCTCCGATTTCCCCGCGCCGCCCGCTGCCCCCCGCTCTTCCTGTGCAACTTCTCGGCTGCGGACGACTTGGATGCGCTTACGCCACGGGGCTTCACTTTCCCCTTCTCCTCCCAGTTTTGCTCCGATGACAGCGACGGCAATTGCCGGAGGATTGGAGAGGTCCTCGCCCGGAGGAGCAGCCGGAATCCGATGCTGGTCGGCGTCACTGCTGGCGACGCCGCCCGGGATTTCGCCCGAGCCGTGGAGCGGAAGAACTGGTCCGTCCTACCTCCGGAGCTGCGCGGTTTGAGGCTCGTTAGCATCGAGAGGGAGGTGTCGGAGCTCGGGAAGAGCGGTGACGACCGGTCGTGGATCGGCGCCTGGTTGGAGGAGCTGGGTCGGCAGGCGGAGGAGCCGGGTGTGGTTTTGAGCATCGGGGATTTGAAGGGGATGGTGGAAGGGGGTGATGATGCGGGAAAACAAAGCTCTTTGGTTTTGGAGCTGACCAGGGTGCTCGAGCTTCTCCGGGGGAGGCTGTGGGTGATGGGGTGGTCGGCCACATACGAGACCTACATGAAGTTCTTGTCGCGGTATCCTCTGTTGGACAAAGACTGGGATTTGCAGCTGCTGCCGATTACCGCGGAACGACCCGGGATTGGTGGATCGCTCCCCAGGCCTCCCAGGTGGGTAGATCAGTGCCTTGGGCCCTTACACTTTGATCTCTACTTAAATCATCAATATGACTTGCCATTTGGTTTAATTTAGGTTTTTTAATTGTTTCTTCATAAAATTTTTCTTAGAAATTAAAGCTATGCTCATCATCCTTGAATTTCCTGAATATATTGATGACTGTAAGGTCTTGTTTTGCTTGTGGAAAGGTTTGTTTTTAGGCAGAGATTGGAATCCTGTTTGGAGGCCGGCCTCGTGGTATTGTGCTTCTTCATTTGGATTACTTGCGCAAAATAATGACTTGCTTTCATACTAACTGTTTATGCCCAAATTTTGTGAGCTCAAGGCCAGTTAACAACAACGACACAGCTCCTCAAATCTGCTTGTTTTTGTACCATGAGATGCAGGTAGATCAAAAGGTGTGGAAAATGCATACAGACTCATAGTTTTTAACCAGCTCGACAATCATCAGACACTAACTAATAAAGGTTGGATTAAGTGGTGATCTAGATTTGTAGAGAATCCACCTTGAACCATCAAATTGGATGGATAAACTGCTTTAACCATTTGATCGTTCTGATTCAACAAATGTTTGGGTCAGTCATTTATATTATTATATGTTGGAGGGACAACTCCCAGCCTTGGATGCCAAATCTTCCATGCACAAGAGACCTTCTTGTTGAACCCCATACCTCTCTCACTCTTGAGACATCTGTGTGGATTATGCCTACCTCAATTTCCTCCCGTCCCCTTAGCAAGGATGTTGGTCTCCACTGGACTAGAGCTATGCGAACCCTTAAATGTGGAATATGAATTGTTTTTAGACATTCTACCACTTCATGTTTGCCGGTAGGACCGGTGACTTTGATCATTGTTCATCTCCGGTTACCATCTATAGTTCTACAGGGGTGGGGAGCAAAGTATCTCTGTAGTCCTCCTGTTACCCTTTGTCACCTCTTTTGATTTAAGGTAATCAGATGAGACCACAAAAGGTAAAGGGCAAGGAAGTAGGATGAAACCAACTGTGGTTGACTTGCAATCGAAATGGCAGATAGTGATGTGGTGACCAAAACGATTTGAGCTAAGGCAATGGTTTTGAAACATTTCTTATGATTAGGTTTGGGCGTAATTTTTAACCAAAAAAAACACAAAATATCATTATTAAGATAAAGAGAGCCTAACACCTAGGTGAGCCATACATAAAACTGTATTCTAGGCTTCTAGCACTGTTCACATTTAATCATATAGCACAATTGATTTCTCAAAGAAATCACACTTAGGCATGGTAGAGAACAAACAAAGGAGAATAATGCCAAGAGGACTTGCTAACATTGGACCATCTTCGAATGACATCTCCACATCAATTATGATCTTATAAAAGGCAAAATTTCTGTTGGGACATGAAGAAGTGCAGTCCATGGTGCTTGAGGCACACTTTGATGATCCTACTTGAGTGGGGGGATGATGATGGAAAACATTACTATGGAAGATATTTTGAAAGCTTTGCAGCTTATCTCCATCACATGCTTCGGTTTTCTATAGTAGGAAAGGAGAACCATGCCAAAGGTGAATGACAAGGTTCGCCATCTTGGTATTAGGCCTTGTACTGGTATTCTATCATAGTGTCCATACGTGATACAGTATGAGTCAGTAAGGTGAACCAAATTCCGATATGGCACAAGATTGCATACCGCTTTGGTATCGGTACGGTATGGTACGTTCGTTATGGTACAGTACCGACCGTTACGGCAAACCTTGATACATGATAATAAAGAAAAGATACCACCTCCCAAATTTAATGAAAAAGAAACATGAATAGCTAAAAAATGCTGCTAGAAAATTCTTTCTTGGTCACGTGGGGAATAATTTACACCAACTTTCCATCTCGGGTTGGCATTAAGGAGAATAGCATAGTAATAAGATTTGCCAAATTTTTGAAGAATCTGTGAATTATATGTAGTTGATAACCTTGCAGAATTATTTTGCGAGTAATTAGTTCATTTGCAATCTAATTGCAGATAGAATACAAGAAATATATGGATAAATCACAAAATAGAAAACTATTTGCTGCTAGTTTCCATGTAGAAGTTGTATTTCGCGCTCATGGCTCAAGGCACTGAGGTGGCCAGTGGGTGTAGAGGTCTTTTTAATTTATTTATGTTAAAAAAATTTCCTTTTTTTTTGTAAGAGAAATCTAATACTTGGGAGTTGGGACTTCAGAGCAAGCCACGTCTCCTGTTCTTCCACCCTCCACTTTTTCCCTTTCATCCGCCCACATGCCATGACTTCCTCGTCTTCTCCTCTATCTCAACTTAGATCCATGTCTGCTGCCCCTACATGCATTAATTTCTTAGCTTATCTTCACACCTCCTCGGCAAAGCGCACATCCACTCCCTCGGCCACAGTGGCTATCTCAATCTCATCCCCTGTGATTTCCAAGTTCAGGAATAGTTTCTTTTGTTATTTTTCAGATGTTCCAAATTTCTCCTAAATTTTCTTTGGCTATGCCCAATTTTTCCAAACTCTGAATTTCTCAACCTTGTCGAATTACTCTTGAACACCAAATTTCTGACTTTGGAGAACAATTGAGAAAAATGAGAATGATGAAAAGGTTCTCATTTTCACTTTTCATTGTGCAAGAAAAGAGGGTGAAAATGAGAATGATGAAAAAGTGGTGTCAAAGAGGCATCGGAAGCCATAGGGTGGTGGGTTGTAGGATCTGTGGTTGGGGTTAGAATAGTGATAATGGGATAGGAGGTTTTGGATGAGAGGTTTATAAAATATTGTTATGCATTTAATCATTGGTTGTTTCTCCTATTAAATAAAAGGTTTCCATTTCGACAATAAAATGTGATAAGATATTAAAATTGTATAATACAAGATTAATGAATCTAGAAACTAAGCAACCGAATCTAGAAACTAAGCAACCAAATATAGTTTTTTGATCAATCATGAGTCTAGTTATATAACACTCAAACTACATGATCTGTGGTCTCATTATTCTACCCCAAGCTCTCACCTCAAATCCTGCTGTCTTGAGGCTTTCAATGGCTCTCTGTTGCCTCCACCATTTTTGTCACTTCCATTCACCCTCTTTCCATATGTCATGAAGAGATCTACTATTGTTATCAGTGGTGAACTAGGATGAACCTTGATTAAAGTTATGCTATCTAGTGGCTAGGAAGATGTTCTTCAAGGGTGATATTCTAGGATTAATGCACTTGACTATGTTATATTTGAATTTTGAACAGAAATAGTTGTGGTGCCGGATTGATTCTCTTACTTTGAAACTCAAGCCATTCAAATTTCATGTCTAGCTGCTACTTTTCTAGCATACTTTGGAGCATAGCCGGAAAATTCCTCCTCACGAGCAATATTTCTCTAGAGTTTTTCCATTATAATTTGGCATTTTGCAAACAATTGCATAATTTACGTCAGAAATTCTTTTTCAGTATGCTAAATCCAGTTTCTTCTATCCTGTGCCTTTCTTATTTTTCTAAATTGTAATCTAAGACGCATTGAGTTGATTTTGAATCATTAACTGAAAATACTCTGGTGGACTTTCGTTGGCCAAGTTGTCAACTCACTTCATGGAGCTTGAGATTATATCCCATGCTTGAACCTATTGGTTTATTAGTCAAACAGCTCTCAATCATCCATCACCAGAGATGAGTAAGTTCATTATTTCTCATATTTGTTTGCTACATGCAAGATTCAATTCATTTAGTTTTGCTTTTCTCTTTCTAAGTTGGCTACAGTCTCACCTTCTTTCTGCTTGTCCATGCCTTATCTCCATTCCATTTCTAATTTTCTAGCCAGGCATATTTTATGCCTGCAAAGTACTATTTCTGTGAGACAGGTCAGCTTTTAAAGCTTTCCTCTGAGTCTCAATGTATTAATATGTGTATGCTTTCTGTTGGATATTCTGCTGAAAAAGTTGCATTACTTGTTAATGGTTTTTAATAAGTCGATAATATTTTTCAATTATTTTATGAAGCTAAGCCCTTTTATGTGCTTACTGATAAAGCTAACCAATTTGTGCATCAGATGCTTGCCTTCTTCAATTACTAATGTTATGGCATCGAAAAGGTTCAGATAGATGATTAATACTTCTGTTTGTTCTTTGTTGGCAATTCTCTCGCCATGATATGGCCTCTATACCTTATCATCTTCATCTCAATTATTCATCTTAAGTGTTTTGTCGCTCGATATGTACTATGTTTCTTTTAAATATTCAGTCAATTCCTGTCCTTTTGAGGTCCTGTACTCGATTAGCAATTTAGGTTAGGGATTGACTCCTGGTGTAAACAGAATACTTGTCCAGATTAACTGTAGCCCTTAAGTTTACATCAGCCAATGCATCAGGCAGTCTTGGCATTTGAAATCAGAATAGGGTTATAACAAAAGCTAATGTCAGTCAGCATATTAATAAAAGAACAGGAAAAAGGCCAATAGCAAGGTGTGATTTAAGTTCAATGTTGACAATTGTTAATTCAAAGAAGCTAAATAATTAATACTTCCTTTCAAGTTCCTTCATCTAAGCCACATGTAAGTCCTCATCTTGTTGCTATGGCTACATAATTTCCTTCTCATATTCTGTACCAAGATATTCCTTCATTTGCACAAATGCTGTTTTTTGGCCAGCTTATTCGTTCATTGTTTTTGTATCTTGTTTCTCTAGAAGAAGTTGGAACTGCAGTGGGATAGTTCAAGTTAGCAGAGGAGCCACAGTTACTAGAAAGGCTGTCTGGAAAATATCATCATATATAACTTCCATTCATTCAATCATTTTCCATTTCTGGAATATACTATATTGAATTCTGCCAGAGTGTTTGTCTAGCATCTTACACCATAAATTTTTCTGATATTAATCTTCTTCCAGTAAAAGAAACATTATGCAAGATGCCAGTTCAATAACATTATGGAAAACATGGGGACATTAGCTCTCTAATTGAGAGTGGCCATCATCTAATGCAAGAACTTCCCATTTGAGCCAGACAACTTGGGCTCACATTGTTCATCGAAACTATCAGAAGTGATAACAGGTTGACTCCGCTTTGTCTGCAGCACTGAAACAGCAGACTGTAATGTTGACTGGAAAAGAGGAGATGGAGATATCGAGTCGTACTTTGCAGATTGTTTGGACTTTATTCTTGCATGGTTGGATACATTATTTTTAGCAATGCATGGATGGATACATGAAGCTGGAAATATTTGATTGTTCATATTTCTTGATCCAAGCTTATTCTTTTTCCTTAGGGGTGGGTCCTCACCAAATTTGATCATCTTACAGACTGCAGAGGCCTAATGAATTTTAAGAAAAACTGGTTGTGAATCATGATATGGATATCTCTGCATATCATTCTGAGTTGTGAGTTTCTGTGGCACCGATGAACTTGCCAAATGGATTTTACCTGACCACGTTTCACTTCATTTGGAGGGGTGGAGTATTACAAAAGACAAACAGGTTATACCAATTAAGAAGGAAAAATTATTGCTGGAACTTTAACTACTAACACTATTCTGTGGCCTTTCTTTAACAAGATGGATATAAGAACCTTTTAATGGAAGCAGCATCCTTAAGCCAATCTACTCTGGGAACAACCAATATCATATGTTGTTGATGGCAAATCTTTTTTCTGTTTCAAAATTATGTAGATTATAGTCTGGCCACTATAAAAGGGGCTCATCTTACTAAGGAATTAATTTTCTTGCTTGTAATTCACCCATTTCCTAATCTCCTCTCTTCTACTTTCTATATTTTGTTGCCTGTACTCCTTTTTCTCTTTCCCTTAAATCTGTTTTTACCTTGCCTTATGATTCACAGTACTGGTTTTGGCACGTGTACGGATACCATGCTAAAATAGTATTGGCATGGGTTTGTTCGTGGTATAGACACTTGGTACATTCCCATACAAAATATCATTTTGCTACTGGTATGGTATGCTCGGTATCAGGCAATAAGGTCCAGTACAGTAAACCATGCCTTACCTTTAGGCTTCGAATCACACAGGTGAACCTGGTTGTTTTATGTAAGAAGTCATGGGCTCTTCACATGGCTTCTCTTTACATTGATAAGTTGACAAAGAAATAATAATGATGCAGAAGTATTCTTGAAGGAAAATCTGTGTGGACAATATAATAATTATGACCAGAGCAAATACTTTCTTTGGATGTCAACATATTAGGGGTCTTATTTCTTTTCATTGGTTTGACTTATCAAACGCTGCTCTTGATTTTTTTAATGATCTACTATTTTGACGGGATCAATCTTTGAACCCCATTTCCCTTTTCATTTTTGTATTTTACATCTTCCTGTATCAAGACTTTTCGCATGTAATTCATCAAACAAAAATGTCCTTAAGCTTTTCTGACAAGTTTAAACTTTTATAACTATTTGAGATGGCATTTCCACAGGATATAGAAAAAAAGTTGCTATTGTTGATAAGCGGACTATCTAGTAGGCTGCAACTTGTAGGTTATTGCATGATGTAAAAAATGACATGGGAGTTGGTTTGTAAAGCACTAAACATGCTTATTGATTTTTTAAGTTGATAAATTTGCTTTTTCTTTCTGCTATCTTTGTACGTATGATTTTTGTTGCATCCTTTTGCACTTGGAGTTAATTCTCACCATTTTCTGCTTGTGAAATATTCCCAGCTTAATGGATTCATTTGTTCCATTTGGAGGTTTTTTCCCTACAATATATGAGTCAAAGGGTCTGCTAAGCTGCCATTACCCGTCAGCACTCCGCTGCCAGCATTGTAATGACAAATGTGAACAAGATGTTGCTGCTATTCTGAAGGGACATTCAGCTTCAGCAGAAGATCAGCAGTTAATGGATGTGCCTTCTTGGATGCAGAGAGCTAATGTTTTTAGTATGAATGATGGATTAGATGCATCAAAGGTGTGTTTGTTGAAATTTTTCATGTCTTTACCTTTTTTTTGGAGAGTTGAAGACATTATATATTTAGAATAGTTTTAAAATCTTGAATTAGAAATTTCTATTTGTTGAATCATCAGGCATATCAGATAGGTTTTTTTCGGCTTCTTTGCTCCTTTTTTGTGTAAAAATCTTTCATTTTTCTTCAGTGCAGGCTAAAGATGATAAGACATTGTTGAATGTGAAAATAATGGATTTGCAAAAGAAGTGGAATGATTATTGTCAGCGCATTCACCGGGGATGCCAGAGGTTTGAGACTGACAGTTTCCAGATGCTTCCAAACGTTGTTGGTCTTCCATGCATTTCTGATAAGGAGAGAGCCAATAACCAGAACAGCAAGAATCATGATTTAAATCGAAACCAAAAAGGTTATGAAAATCCATTTCCTGTGGTAGTGGATTTACAGAAGATTGCCCCAGCTAGCCAGAGTTTATCACTTCCTGTTATTCCTGAATCCAAAAATAGGGACTTAATATCTAAACTTCAGGTCAGACTATCAAAAAGTGAACAGCTTCAGAGAGAGGGATTCCAGTCTGACCAACGTGCACAATCAGATTCGGGCGATCATGATGATCATGCTTCACCTTCCTCTGTAACATCTGTTAGGACAGATTTGGTTTTAGGAACCCTTCATGAGCCAGCTTGCAAGGATGAACACTCCACCAATCAAAAACACACAAATCATTTGGAAGATTGCTCTGGGTGTTTGCCATCCAAGAAGGTTGATGATTTCAGCCGAAATGTTCCGGAGGTTTTCATTCAATCTCATTCTTACTCTGCTTGTCCTGATCTGCTGGCAAACAGTACATATCCACTCATGCACATTCCCTCAGTTTCAAAGGCTGGTGGTGTACCTGCCTTTGACCAACGATGTCAGGGTTCATCCAATTTGTGTCAGAAGATTGATCAAAGTAATTACAAATCATTCTGTACTAGTCTCATCAATAAAGTTGGCCGACAGGAAGAAGCCTTGAGTGCTATTAGTCAAACTATAGTACGTTGCAGAACAAGTGATGAAAGGCGGCATGGTGCAAGCCTAAAAGGAGATATCTGGCTCACTTTTCTTGGTCCTGATAAGGTTGGAAAGAAGAAGGTAGCAGTGGCTCTTGCAGAATTGATGTATGGCAGCAAGGAAAACTTGATCTGCATTGATCTAAGCTACCAAGTTGGTACTAATTGTCCAACTACCATCTGCAACCAGCAAGAGGTCAGTGGGTACGATGAGATGTTCAGAGGCAAGACAATCGTGGATCATATTGCTGGGGAGTTGGGCAAGAAGCCATGGTCCATTGTTTTCCTTGAAAATCTGGATAAAGCTGATTTGCCAGTTCAGAAGAGCTTATCCCGGGCTCATAAAACTGGCAAATTTCCTGATTCTCATGGAAGGGAATTTCGTATCAGCAACACCATTTTTGTGATAACTGCAACAAAGGCTCGAGCTAAGGCCTTTTCCCCAAGGACAGATTCTATTAAATTCTCAGAGGAAAGGATTCTTGCAGCTCAGGGATGGCAGATGAAGATTTTGATACAGCCTGTTTCAGAGGCTGCCAGCAGCAATCCAAATGTTAATGTGCTGATTGCTTCAAGGCAAAAGTCTAGGAATAAGCAAGCATCTTTATCCTCAGTTTTTGTAAGTAAACGCAAGCTGGATGTTGCTGATGACTTCAAAGAGCACCATGAATCTTTGGGGACTGCAAAACGGGCACATAAGACGTCAAACACATTCCTAGACTTGAATCTGCCTGTAGACGAGGTTGAGGCAAATGACATGGATAACAGCAGCAGCCATGAGAACAGCTCTACATCAGATAATACAGCAGCATGGGTGGAAGATTTCTTCAACTCGGTGGATGCAACTGTGAACTTTAAGCCTTACGATTTTGATGCCCTTGCTGATAATATATTAAGGGAAATCAGTAAGAGCTTCCATGACAAAATTGGCTCTGAGTGTATGCTGGAGATTGATGTGAAGGTAATGGAGCAGATACTTGCAGCCGCATGGCTATTGGAAGACAGAGGAGCTCTGAATGTTTGGTTTGAGCAAGTACTCGGCAGGAGCTTCACTGAGTTGAGGGAAAAGTACAAGCTCTCGACTCGAACCATTCTTAGACTTGTTGCTTGTGAGGATGTGTTTGTTAAGGAGCATGCACCTGGAGTCCTCCTTCCCTCAAGAATTTGTCTAAATTGACAATTTAAAGATTGCTGTAATTATATGCATAATGTAGTATCTGGCATTCCTCTGTGAAATAATTGTAGTCGTGTTAATCTCCTTATTTTTCCCTAGTTTTTTCGGTCTAGTGTTTGTAAATGTTACCTTTTCCAGTTTGCAAATCTGGTGGTTCCATTTGATGTCTTGAGTCAGCAGGACCTCGTCTTTTATTTTCTTTTGCTCTGAAATGATTATAATAGTGGCAATCCAATTATATTTTCCTAAATTTTGTAATAAGGACAGTGTTTGTAAATTGGAATTCTCTTGCTTGGTAAATTGGATTTATCTTCGTTTCTAAACCCGGGAGTACTTCTTTGCTTTCCTATTGGAAGTACAAGGGGGAAAAAGAGTAGCCGCCTTTTTAGCTGAACTTTCAATTAGAAGGTTTGGTAAAGTTAAGGATGCAACTTTCTGATGTACTGTTCTAATAACTGTGTCCACAAATGTGACTTGATACTTATTTTGTAGAAATGAGCATGGTATAACACATTGCCCCTGGTTGGCTCCCAAAAGTATTTTCTACCAGTGAGCCTTTTTTTTTCTAACTGGGTGTCAGTAAAACAGTACAGTTGGAGTATTGATGTGTTATTTTTACCCCGAGGAAGTCGATGAAAATGGTGGTTAAAAAGACCAACCAGAGATGCTGTCAATCACCTCCTAGTTTTTTTTTCCAATAATACATCAATATATTGATCTTTTTATAATATATAATTTAAAAATGAACAACCCATATGGTTATGTAAGTATCAAGTTTTCCTTACTATCCTTCACTATTACATAATTTTGACTGGTTCATATTCTTTTCAAGTTTTACTTACACTATTACTTCGGCGTTTCTTTAATTCAATCATCAAATTTTTATCTTCCATTGCAGGTTTGTATTTGGAAGTCATATGGAAACAAAAATATCCTTGCATACAATGAAGGCTCCATAGGTCTGTGCCATTCTTGTGAAAACATCATCCCTAAATAAATAGGTAAGCTAGTCCTACATGAGATCTATTTATCCACACTATTTCATTCTTGAAATCTTTGTTTTATTAATTTTTTAGTCACTAATAACTGTAAGAATTTAACTCATGGTTAATTACGAGCTTCCAGATGTTGCAACTTCATATAATACATAATTGATAGAAAAAATATAAAAAAAAGTGCTGCATAAAATTTTTTTCATACGTACCTTATATCTAAACTAATCATCTACGCAATATTTCTACTAGGAGTGGCAATCGGGTCGGGTCGGATTATAAACTGGTCGGGTTACATGCAGGTCGAGTCAGAAAATCATAAACCTGAACCCGATCTGTTTATTAAACATGTCAGAAATTACAATCTGAACCTATCATGTTTTATAAATAAGTAACCCGATCCGACCCGTTTAACCTGTTCAATAAACAAGTAATCTGTTTGCCCAACCCGACCCTACCCGTTTAACATGTTTGCCTAACCCAACCCATTTAACCTGTTTAGACTTGTTTAACCTGCCCAACCCAACCTGTTTAACCTGCCCAACAATTAAATGGATTAAATGGTTTAAACGGATCAAACATCTAAAACCCATATCCGACCTAATTAATAAACAGATTAAATGGGTCGACCTGTTTACGATCCGAACCTGTTTAAACCAAATCCAAACATGTTTATGGCGGGTCGAACATAGGTCGGATTGGCAGGTTGGGTCATATTTTGCCACCCCTAATTTTTACCAATTTGTGTACCTAAACGGAGGGCGATTACTAGGATAGCACTCAAACAACTAAAAATAATGGACTATTAATCATACGACACTCATGCAACCATCTTATTAAATACAACAATACAACATCATTGCTCGGCATTTAAGTGCAAGTGTCTTTTACGAATAAAATTGGAACACCAGACCTAGCCATTAAGTCCAAACCAAATTAGCTGGTCTCCAACACAACATTTGATATTAGTGTATGCCCTTGATTTGAAGGTTATCAAAGACCATGAGTAAGCAAAAAGCAAGTAATAAAAAGCCACAAAAGGAAAGAAATAAAATTTAATTGATAAACCCACTCCGCATTTGCAGAAGATACTCCCCTCTCTATTTAAAACGTATCTGGAGGGAGGCAGAGGGTGTTCATTTGAAAAGGAATGTGTATTTGTAAATTCCTAATGAACACGTCCCAGTTTTATCCCGGCGGTGTTAAGAAGGGGGTGTTTTCACTGTTTCTTTCCGCATATAATCTCTTGGCGACTGAAGTCGGCACTGCGCTGTCAAGAAATACCTCTTCTCGTCTTTAAAAGCCTCGGGATCGGCCTCCCAACGGTTGGATCCGGGTCGAGATCGCCTCCCATGGACGTGGTTCAGGTCTCGTCGGCCCCCCGGACTGTCGAGGAGATCTACAAAGACTACAGCGGCCGCCGTGCTGCCATCGTCCGCGCCCTCACCACTGGTCTTCTCCTTCTCCAATCCCTCTTTTGCTCGATCTTTTCGACTTTTTTTTGGTTGTTTTCTCATATTTTCTTGGGATCTGTTCTACCCTCAGATGTCGATGAGTTCTATGCGATGTGCGATCCGGGTGAGTTTTTTTTTGTTTTTTTTGGTAAAGATCGGTAGAAGTTTGAGATCAGGATTGTTTTGGTGTTGGATCTGGTTCTTGGAATCGAGGGATTTGGGTGTGGGTTGATTTGATGCAGAGAAGGAGAACTTGTGCTTGTATGGGCATCCTGGAGGGATGTGGGAGGTGACGTTGCCGGCGGAGGAGGTGCCGCCGGAGCTGCCGGAGCCGGCGCTCGGGATCAACTTCGCGAGGGACGGGATGAACCGGAAGGATTGGCTCTCGCTGGTGGCGGTGCACAGCGACTCGTGGCTCCTCTCTGTCGCCTTCTTCTTCGGAGCCCGCTTCAATGGCAACGAGAGGTAAGCCATGGGCTCCTTGATTTTGCTGTTATATTATGACTGCGGGCTGTAGGGGTTCCGTTCCTTTCTTGGTTATAGCTCCAAGATCAGTCGAATGATTTCATGCTTTTCTTTCTTTCATCTCATATCTGGGAAAAGTAAGAGTTTCTTGATTTCTTTGGATATTTGTAGAATATTTGTTATCGCATGTCAAACAGAGGAAGAAGGAAGAAAAAATGCGTAACTTTGGCTTTAAAATGAGGCCAGGGATGCAGAGGCTCTGATTGCTGGATTAGGGTTAAGCGAGTTACTTGTAATTTCTGTGTTAGATCTGATTTGAATGGGGATATGCAAATGATGATTCCTCCTTCCGGAAGTTCTCATCCAAAAATATTAATTAGAATTTAGATCTTTTCTGTTGATTTTGACTTGTTAAATACCATCATTATGTAAGGTTATCAGTTTGTAGGGAGTATGCTTTCCTTAGTGAAAATGCATGTCTAGTGATGATTGCACACAAAACTATTAACTTGTGATTGTATCTGAGGATAGGCGTAATAGTCCCTTGTTGTTTGAAATGGATGCTTTATCCATTCTTTGACAAAAAATACAATCTATAGCTTTCTTGGGAGTGTATATTGTTCCTCCAGAGATTATAAGGATTTCATGTAATGGGTATGGAGATCCTTAGTAATTTTTTGTTGATTAAGTATTACATTTTCTTGAGGTTATTCTAACTTGCTCATCCGATTAGGAAGAATAGAAATGTTCTTAACCCATTTAACTTGAATCTCTTGAAAGAAATTTAAAGAAGAGAAAAAATGGCGAAAGAAAGATTTATGTCCTCTTTTCTTTCATTGATCCTAATAAAATTGAGGTATATAACCTCTATTTATAATTGTGAAGCTCCTCCTTACACAATTTGAGTCGGATTCCTCTCATAGTTCTAATAGGATTCATTTTCGTAAAATGGACATGACTAGTAAAAATAAATCCAAAAAAATAAAATTCTACAGAAGGTAAATCTTGACTTCTACATCAACTTTGCCTTCTGTGGCTTTGCCTCATTCTTCTCGGATTAGGAGATACATCCACTTAAAGTCTTTTCCAAATTTTTTTTTCTTCAGTTTGACCAGTCCATTTTAGAGTTCAAACGATGAAAAATCAGTCCATTTCAACCTCTTAAGGGATTAGCTCTATGTTGTAGATCTCGAAATGTAACTTGATTTGAAAAAAAAAGAGCATCGTATGACCAAGTTATGATTTTCGAAAGTTTGGCATATAATTTAGGATGGATCTCGCTTGTGGATTCTGTCTAGCCCTACCTATAATGACTAAAATAGTCCATATCGAGTCCGGTGATACTTCTAGATCACTCGCGTTTCTAAATTTTCCACATTGGTGGTTCTTGTTGGGAGACATTTGGAGATGATTATATGAAGGTTTTTGACTTCTAAAGAAAGGTCTATTTTCATGGTCGCTAGATTAGAAAGGTCCACATCATTAATAACCATAATGCCATACTATGGAGTATTAAATCTTTCAGAGCATAAAGGATTTTCAAACTTTAGAGGAGTTGAAAAGGATGTCTAGGGATTCTAGGGTATAAAATTATGGCCTATAGGTAAATTTTAGTACTGGTCTTAGGTGAAAAAAAAAAGAGATCACAATAAAGAGATATAAGATGTTACAGCTGAAAGACTTCGACAATTATAATGCTATGTTCTTTCCCAAGTTAGATGGCAGATGACAGGACAGTTTTTTGGTCAATGATAATAAATTGAAGATCCAAAGGAAATTTGTAAATGAAACATGTTTTTGACAGAAAAGGATGGCATACTTTATTTTAAGACTTGTCTTTCATAAAGTATATAAAGCTCAAAGGCTGTTAGCATAATTAGTACGAGATTGAATAAGTAGGAAGTGCAAAGGATGATATGAAATAAGAGAAAGTCTAGGAACTCAATCAATTGATTTGGAGATCAGCATTAATCTGTAGAGGGTTGAAATTTGGCTGACAACTAGTTGCGAAATCTTTGATTATACCTTTGTAGTTCTCTTTGGTGTTGTGCTACCTGCCTCTCTCCAATCGATGGGCAAAACTCGATGTTGGTGGTAATATTTTTGTCAAATTCTTGATGACCATGTGAAGGCCTTCACAGATTTTCTAATGGGAAACTATTTGGTAGAGTTGTCTTGTCTTTGGTAATTTTTTCACTTTTTGTTTATAAAACATAATTTCCAAGTTTGCTGAGAAAAGGAACATGTAAGGCACTCATTTTTTCATTTTTTACAATCGAAAACAAAAGGATAGTGAACACTGAACATCACTTCTGTTTTAACTTATCAAACATACTTCTATATAAGTGTGTTAAAACATGAGATCATGGATAGGAAAATAGTATATTTGGTAAGCAATGAGATGGGAGAAGGGGAAGATGCAAGACAAATGATTAAGGCTGTCGGAGGAAGATAGGTTTCTTAGATTAGGGCACTGGACACAAAAAGAGGGAAGGAAGAAAAAAACTTTCAGAACATAAAGCAGCACAAAATGGGGCCTATTTGACCCCTTCCAAATTTCAATGCTATCTGAGAGCTGGGACCACTTACACATGAAGCTTGGTATAAGGGGAAGTAGGAGCCCATGTTGACTGAAGTTCCCTTCAAAACCATTTGATTATTTTCCTTCTACAATGTGTAATAGATCCAGGCATCTCATTTCACTGGACAGTCCTTAAACTCTCTATCACCTCTGATGCCTTCCATCCCTTCCCTGCTGAAGCTCTAACCTTAGCTTTACCATATATCTTTACACCCATAATTACTTAAATCACAGTCTGCAATTAAAATTGCATGTAATTTAGAAATAGAACTAATAGAAAGGGTGCTTTATTTGAATTATTGAGGGTGTTGTTTGCTGATATGTGATAATGCAGGGTTTTATATGCAACCCTTTCTTCAAAAAAGAAAAAAAAAAGCTAGTTTCTTGAACAAATTTGCATCTATAATGCCTTCCCACCTCCAGGTATCTCTAGTAAAATAAGGGATCATCTTAAAATAATTGAAATCTAATGGTGATGGGAGATTAAGTGGAGATTTGTGATTGTTTTTACCTTCGATTTTGCTTCTTGGGGGTATACCAAGTATTATGTTTCTTAAGGATTTTTGTTCTTTGAAGGAATGTCTCCAAATAATTGATATAAGTGGAAGGTTAGTGGCAATGAGCATTGTGTCTCTGCAGGATTTTATTTTACAAATAATTGATTTTAAACGAATATATGTTTGAGCATTTGCTTACAAGGATTATGTTCCATGTGGAAAGTGTTTGGGGATTATGCCTCTTGATCATTGTTTGCTGATTATTTCATTCTCTAAGAATTGTATTTCAAGCATTATGAAAGTCAACATCATAAAGATACTCCTATTATTGGTATTTTACATGACTTATTTGAAGTTCTTTATAGTTGGCACACAAGTTCTTATGTCACTAACCATTAGCTATACATAGGTGTTGGCTGTCAGCTGTTCATTTAGTCCCAATAATGTATGCCTGTTGCATGTTTAATAAGGTTGTAAATTGTTGAAATTACTGAAGCTTAAAATTTACAAACTATCAACACAAATAAATTTCTATTAAGCAGAACAATTCTAGCATCATGCCAAGATGTTACATAAAAGAATCACATAGCTGATGTTGCACATTTCTATTGCTTCTTTTTGGATTTATACCCTCTTTGTCTTATCAAATCATTTGTTAAGTTATAAATACTAGCATGTGGAGTTGGCAATAGGAAAGGGGTATGTATCAGTAGATATTCATTTTCTTGTTCTTATATTTTTTCTTGAATGCAATTTTAGAATAAACTAGAGTAGATGTAAAACATTGTAATGGATGGAAACACAACTTCATAAATAAAACCAAGATGGTGGAACTTAAAGTATCCTTGTGGGAAGTTAAGCATGTTGAAGTTGTTGCTAGTTGAATTCAGAAAACTTTTTAATAACCCGTGGTGATCCTTTAGGTTGCCCTTTTTTTGCATACGAATCTTGATCCTTGAGGTAAATGCTGGTTTAAGGAGATATTTCAATGCCGATTCTTGAGTTCATATGATATTTCTTCCAATGATGGTTTATGGTGACCCTTGTGCTTGTTCGATATTTTCTTACGGGGGTCTATGACTGTAATGCAGATCATCTAATATTTTTCCAATGATGGTTAATCGTAGGCGATCCTCATGGTCATCAAGTATTTTTTAATGATGGTTTGTGGCGTCCATATACTTCCCTGATATTGCTTTAGTCGTGAATTGGGACTTTTATATGATTATGATAGATGTCATTTATTGTGCTTCAGATTGCTTGGTCATACTTGGCAATGAAAGTAACAATATAGACAAGAAGTTTGAATTACTTGAATTATTGTGCTTGTTCCCATATTCTTTGGACAATGTGTTTTTCCAATGTATCTAATTCTCAAGGATTCAAGCCTTCATTTCCCATGGCATGGAACATGTAATATTGATTTGTAGTTTGGAGATTAGATGTTACAAGTAAGAAATGACTGTCAGTAGTAGTTTGAAAGACAGGTGGTGGTAATAATTTGAATATTTCATGCTTGATCAGGACGTATCTTGACTTTCTATTGTATCCTTTAGACTTTTGTGCTGGATGGTAAGGACTTGAACTACCATTTTGGAATTTTTATTCCTTTTTTCTTGGGGGAAGCGCTATTTTCAGATTACTCAATATGGAACCTTCATTTCATGCTTTAGTGCTTGCCTGATAACTAACACAATTCTCCTTTTTCTTTATTCCGTAATACGCATTATGTTCTTATCTCATGCAATGATAACTAACATAACCTTTATTGTAGAGTTTGTCCCTCTTTCGATTCTGCAACGATGCAGTACTGTTGTCTGATGTGATGAAGAGTTGACTGAGATTGCTTGGATAAAATTAGTTGTCATGATATGTTGCTATTTGGAGACCATCCATATGTGTCAAGTTGTTACCAATGGACAAGACATAAGAAAACTTAAGCGGGAAAGAATTTGACGAACGTTGTTTTGATAGAGGATTTAGCCATTGATAGACTCAATGATGAAGGATTTCTATAATCAACTATGGTGTTATAGTTTCTACTAAATTTTCACTTTTTATCCTAATGGTATTGCAATCTTGAGTCATTTTGAGGGTGTTGTTTATGGATTTGAAAGGTTTTCACCAATTGTATGTCATGTTTGTTGCTACGACGTGTTACTGCTCATTCAGTCTTGAGAAGGCTTAAACTTGGAAGAATATGAAGTTATGGCTGCATCATCATGTCAACAAAATCTTTAAAATAAATTCTGTAGGTCTTAATTGAGTTGTTAAAGGCAGAACTTGATAATTTATTGTTGACAAAGGTACTTTTAACAAGAAACAATCAATTTCAATATTTTCTCAACTATATTTGAAATTCGTTGCATAACATAATAGGTACCAATATTCTTTTCATCCCCCCTTTATTAAGGTGGGGGTTGGAAGGGGATTTGGAAAAACCTATGTTGCGGGCGACGAGATTTTTTATAGTTGATGAGTAAGAGAATGGAATTTGAAAGTGATTGGATCACCTTGTGCTATGCAGCCTATTTCATTTGGTTGGCCAAGAATAATAGACTATTTAAGAACACTGATGGTAGCCCTCTAATGATTGCTACTAGAGTTTCACTCTATGCCTCGGACTTCATTCAAGCTAGTAATTCAATGGGGTCATTGACAGCTATGGATATCTAGGATCCTATTCTTGCAGGTATTGTGCCTTATGTGGTTCATTTCACTTGGGAGCCCCCATCCCCTAGCTCCCTCAAGATAAAAATGTGAAAAATTGAGAGTAGGCTGGTGGAGCAAGTCCCGTTATTCGTGACTCTAGGTCATCTTTGGTGGCTGCAGGTGGGTACTTTGAGACAATGGTACTATTTGCTGAATTAAGAGCTGTGTGGGAGGGACACGTTTGCATCCATCTTATGGGCTGACAACATAATCTTGGAAGGGGACTCCAGAATGGTTATCTCATGAATCAATACAGGGTCAGAACACCTATGCGTTAGTCCTTCCTTGTTGGCGGATATTTGGATGCTCACGTCGAGCATCACCTCATGTGTGGCTAGACATGCCTATAGGGAGGCTAACAGCTGACTGAGTCGCTACTTATATGGCTGACCACAGTGGCATTGTACTACGGGAGGCTTCTTCAGCTTTGCCTAGACGCTTCTGGGACATTACATTGATTAATGTGAGAGGTTGTATATACTCTAGGAAAGTGGTTGAATTGATGAAAATATAGTTGCATCCTTGGTGTTAGTCAAGGTTGGAGGAAGAGGCAGAGGGGGTTGGTGGAAAGAGTATAGAATGAAGATGTGTGGAAAGGAGGAAAATGCTAGAGTAAGAGAAAAGAAATTAAGGAAAAAAGTGGCGAATTTCCTTTACTTGATTTAGGTAATAGGATTAAAGAAAATACATAGGGAAAAGTTTCAATGTTCAAAACAATATTGATGAGTTGATAATTTCTTAAGTGACACAAAGTCATCCTAGATTTTGGGGCAATGTCTGGGTTTTCGAGATAAATAGAAGGATGTTTGCCATGTATAGCAGTAATATTTGGCGATCCCAAGGCTAAGATGAATTAGTCAATTGATTACTTCAGATAGAATTTTGGAAGGGAAGCTGGTTTGAGAGGTCTGAATTTTAAGAAAGTATTGTAAGTTATGGACTTGTAGGGCCCATGTAATTTCAAGAGTGGATGTATGGAAGAAAAACTTAATATTTATTTATTTACTTAATTATTTATCTGATTTATATGAACTGGTGTATGCTATATAGTTATACAAGTAGGAAGCTGGAAGAGCTAAGAAGTATGGGGACAGACTAATACTAGATGTTATGAAATGATAAATAATAGTTTTCTTGTTGAAATTAAACAGTTATTGGATTTTCAAAGATGATTATAACTATGCAATAATTTAACATGATGGATTGTAGTTGCTCTTGAGAGAAGCATGTGGCAATAGCTGTAGTTGGGACAGACTTGTGAAAACATCTGGAATTAGAAACTAGAATGTGACGTTTGGATTATGAACTCCGGTACATAATGGTGGATTCCAGTTTGTTTCTAATTTGACTGGAACATGCCATGTTTTAGGCATGTGGTGGAGACGGATAAACTCCTGTGTGGAGCTTCACACGCTGCTCAAGAGTTCTGCTCTCAATAGTAGAAGGGATGAAATTTCTGCTGAGTTTGACAAACCGACTCAAAATTGAGTTTGATTCAGATATCTGTACCCTTATCAGTGAGGTATCATATCCTTACCATTATGATACTAGATCCCTGCTTTTTGGTGAGAAACAATGGATAGAACTTCGTTTAGATACATATTAACATGGAAAGGACATGACAGATTAGACATTCTATTGATGTTAGCAGTCAGCTGTCTGTCTGCATTTATACTTTTATTGAGCTTTGAAGCTAATTTTCTTTTTCTTGTTTTTTGGTAGAAATCTGTATGGGACATCAAAAGGATGAGTAAAATTTGAGCACATGCTCAGATGGTTGGGTAGGTTTACTAATTTTGTTATTCTGGATTGCCACATAAAAATATGATATTTTTAGAACTTGCAGAAAAGAAATTACAGGATTCTGAGGGGTAAATAAAATGAAAGAAAAGTTCACAGCTTTCCAGTAAAAGTTCTACTGATGAACTAAAACTTCGAGTGCTATGTCTCAAATAAGTTTAGCATCCATGTACTTGCTCACCTCCAGTTGAAGCTGCAGGTTTGTATCATAGTTGTGACCATGAGTGCATTTAGACATCTCACAGAATAACTGATGCCATGTACTTGACCGTTAGGATCAAATGCAAACTTGCCTTTTCTGAAAGATCAGATTGCAAGCCATGCCTACGTTCTGTCCCACAGCTAGTAGATTATTTAACTATGTTGTGCATTTTGCATGTAAAATTGCATTTCTGTTAAAAGACATATTCTCCTCTGTAATGTGATTCCAAGCATGCCTTCAAGAGTATGTCTTTGCATGTAATATGCTCCCCTATTTCAGTAATTTAATGATATTTAAGCTGCTGTGTTCACATTTGTTTGTGCAGGCGCTCTAAGTATGCCTTTCTTTCCCCCCTTTAATTATTCACATTGCCATTTTTATTAATCTATATTTGTTGCCTGCTCTCTACATAGCTCCACAAGTAAGGTGTTATTAACTACCATACTGGGATAAAATATGTTTGGATCAGAATTTTTCCCTGTTGCAGTATAAGTTTGCTTGACGGTCTGGTTACTATGTACTTTTTGTTTCTTTCTTTTCCTTGACTGCCAGCCTTGATAACGTGGCCCTCATATATTTGCTAAAAGTTTTTTCATGTTTTTCTTGATTCTTAAGATTTGTTATAAAATATTTAATTTTTAGTGGTACATGAATTTAAATATATAAAAGGGTCAGAGTTGCATTCAGGTTATCTATGCGAGATTTACATTGTAAAAAGAACCGACTTCAAAATATGTGTCTGGAGGGTTTGACTCTAATTCATTAGAATTGGTGCTAAACATGAAGCTATAGCTTGTGTATTATGTAGTTGACCTTTTATTAAGATTAATTAATATTAGTCTAACCTGGAAATAGATTATCCCTAAATAAAGAACTGGATGTCAATTCAGTAGTTTATTTTCTACAAGAATTTATGTGACTTGGAGTATGTGCAGCAGATGAAGCAGAGTCTGTTCAGAGTCTGTTCAGCCTGGTCCCAAGTTTTTATTGAAAGCTTGGCTAATCTGCAACGATCAACTGCAGTGCATACATATGGTACCTGATCTTTCAAATATTTTAGCTTCTGGTTCATATGTAATGGATTTTAGATTTATCGTGAGTGTGAAGAGATTAAAAGTGTCGGGCAGCTAGTGCTAGCTGTTCAGTGTTGCAAAATATTTGCTAATGAATGCTAAAAACATGTTGGACTAACCTTTTGAGATTATAGATGGTTGGATGTCAAAATTGCCTAAATTGTTGCTAGTCCATTATCAAGTTTATTTAGGTGCCTGCATAACATATATATTTGTAAACTAAGCATTCTAATTTGATTGTTGTTGTCATTGCTGTTATTCTCTTTAAGTTTCTGGAAGCCATCTGACCTAAGCTGCACACTAGTGCACATGGCTGCAAGAACTATGGGAGCTGATTCTGTTACTCTTCAAAACTGACAGAAAACGTCTATTCACCATGATAAATGAGCTGCCTACTGTGTTTGAAGTGGTGACTGATAGGAAGCCGACAAAAGACAAGTCTGGTGTAGATAGCGGAAGTAAATCTAGACACTCAACCAAGGTAAGATTTTTCAAAATTGATATCTATTGCTTTTATTCACTTCTCTTGATCAATTCCCTTTTTGTTCAGCGATCAAGTGATGGGCAGTCGAAAAACAATTCAAAAACAGTTGACGAGGGGTATGGTGATGAGGATGATGAACACAGTGAAACCCTCTGTGGAATTTGTGGTAGCAACTACAGTTCAAATGAGTTCTGGATTGCATGTGATGTATGTGAGAGGTGGTTCCATGGGAAGTGTGTGAAGATAACACCTGCTAAAGCGGAGAACATAAAGCAATACAAATGCCCCAGTTGCAGTTCCAAGAGAGGAAGGCAGTAACTGCTTATCTTGTCGTTCTATACTGACTTATTAAGCTGCTGAGATCAGGTTCTGATCGAAGGTAGTATGTTAGGGGGTAAGGGTTGCTTGTCATTATAATGTTATAGTGGTTATGCTGCATCATGATATAAGCTATAGCAACATAGGACCATTCTAGAAAAGGATCTCTCTTTCAATTTCGAGGTGCTTGTCTTTGGACATTAGAATAAAATGCATGGTTAAATACTGTCTTTGTATGTAAGTCAGTCCTCAAGTACTTGATTGCTTCAAAAGTCCTCGTTCTCTTAATGGATGTTGTGTTCTGTAGATATCTCGGTGAACATGATGGATGTAACAGGCATATTTGTCTCAAAGCTGCCTGGTGGTTGCATAACTGCCAAACATTTTTACTTGCTTTGGTGGTCTTCTGGACTAGAACAAATGCATTCGAGTGGACTTCTGTAGCAGGCTGTGGTGGGAAAGCACAAAGGAGATGGAGCTACGGAAAACTTAAGCAGGCATAAAGCAGTGCCATGTTGTTTTGACGTAGTGAGTAAAGCTGAAGTTTACTCGGTAAGTATCAGTCCGCCAGACCAACATAAGAAAAACAAAATTGAGAAGAGGGGTTGTGTCACAAGAAGGTCAAAATGGAAACTCGGTATCCATTTTCCCGTTGGAGCATGTGGATGTGGATTTCCACTTCAATTTGATGCAATTTATGTGATCACCAGGTGTACGCGTTTGGGTGTTGCTAGGATGCTTTGTGATATCCAAGTTCAGTGTTTTAACTGAATTTGCCAAAACAAAAGCTCGTGATGGGATTGGGTTGGGTATCTTGTTTGGCAAATGCCGTGGATAATGTTTTTAGCATGACAAAATAAATGATGTGGTATGGTTCTAGCTGAGATGTAGGTCAAAAATGATTTACAGTTTTAATTTTATGTTACAGCATTATGCTGATTTTGTGACCTAGTTTGTAACTTAGTCTATCAGAGTACACACACTGCTCAAAACAGGACTGCAGGTCTTAGATTTTCCTTGAATTTTGATGTCTTTCCACCGTGAATATTCTTTTTATCGGCCATATCTGATTTTGGGTTGGTTAAGACAGAAAAGTGTCTTACAGTTGATTTGTTAAAAAATAGTTGAATATTGCACAGCAGAGTTGGATTATCAGGTGAATTTTTCGAGACCGATCAGACCAGAGAATGGTGATGGGTGATGTTGATGATGATGACGATGAGCTTAACACTAGAAAGGTTTTGTGTGGTGTAGGAGTGGCAATGAGACAAACTCAGATTGGATTTGGATGGAACAAATTAAAACTATCATTTACAAGCTTGATTTGTACCTATCTTTGACTATGATGATGATGAAAGGATTGCACTTCCAGAAATGATGATGATGATGATTGGCAACGAACAACTTGGACTGGATCACCAAGTAAATTGGTTAGCATTTTAGTCGTTTCATAGCATGCGCGCCGCTCTCCCCTGCTCGAAGCATCCGTGGGCGTAATTGGTGGGCCGGTACAGGGGACCTGCTTGCCATTCACTGACCCCCGTACGCTACGTCTACACCAATCCCATTATTCCCAAACTGCCTGGTGGACTAGTGCTGAGAGCAAAGTGGTGCACGGGAGCACTCTTTTCTATTTTTCTTTTTTGTTTTTTAGGTAAAATTAAGGACTTTTTTTTTTTTGCAGACAGAGAAACTTAATGCTGGGCTGGAAAGAACAACCAGGTTTAAAGGTGGGTAAACCGACGTTTTTTCTGCCAGAAATCACAGTCATCAAGCTTGACCTCGACTAATCTTCACTGATTCTGGCAGCCATAATCGCAGGAACACGTGAGCAACGGAAGACTGAGCTGCTCATGCATCAAACATACTGCTAAACTACAGCCACATAGTTGCACAGATTTGTCCCCCAACAGGATTCCAATAATAAGCTTCAGAGCCAGTAATTGATATAGAAAATCGACCCAGCTAGCGTACGTAGTATACTGAAGCATTTGGAAGCTATGACTTCATACTTAGAAATGTCCTCCTGAGCTCACTATTGATCAGGTATCCTCTGGACTTCAAAATATTCAACCCATACATATCCAAGGCACAGGACGTTACCATGATTAGTATATCATCTGAGCTTGAGTGACTGGAGTCCCACATGAGACATAAATGCATAGCTGATCTATCCCTGCCCGTGCCTGGCCTAAGCTTGACTGACTGTATAAGAAAAGAGATCAATAGCCCTCCTGCTGGAAAAACATATAGCGAGCTGCGCCCAAAGCAGAAATGCAATATCATTATACTCATCAAAGAGATAAAAAACCAAGAAGGACATCAGATCATAGCTTATGTTGGTATTGAAAACTGTTGCCCCAGCAGTAGCTCATTTCCAAAGTCTTGGAACCTGCTGATGCATATGTTGAAAGCAGATCATAGAAACAACCATATACTAACTACTCAATTAGTTCAGCTACCAAACCAGCAGCATAAAAGATAAGCAATCCGCCTACAAAATAGGGCCAAACTTTCAAGACTGTCATCAGCTAGATTAAAATCACCATCACCTGGTTGCCATATAGAAGCCAAAAGCTGAACTCTAAGATAGGAAAGCAGAAACAAGACAGCAGATGTTACAATGGCACAGAAATAATAGCCTGCAAGAAACATAATGGATATTGTTGAGGCCGAAAAGTGACCATATTTCTCCTCAGAGATATTGTCCATATTGGGGCTCCGGCCTGTGCGTTTAGTGCCATGGAGGGATTTCTTTCCGGCCCATGCGTCCAGCGTCACAGGGGCATACCTGCATGGTTTTGCCCCCAAAATGCGCTTCTGAAGAGAATGAGGTCACCCCCCATTTAAGGCACAGCCCCCTTCATCACTCAAGCAGTATGGGACTGAGTTCTCCCCCCCCCCCCCCCCCCCCCGACATAACACTCAACAAGCAGCCCATCATCATTTCCTTTGCATGAATATTGTCCCTCTGCAGTCAGCCAACAACATACATACCTGGAAAGCCCCCCCCCCCCCCCCCCCCCCCCGACATAACACTCAACAAGCAGCCCATCATCATTTCCTTTGCATGAATATTGTCCCTCTGCAGTCAGCCAACAACATACATACCTGGAAAACATGGATCAAAGATATTCCCCTGTGACCATACCACATCGCCCATGAGGGCATAATAGGCTATGCAGTCGGCTGCTTGGTTGGCCTCTTGCAAGACATAAGATATGGAGCACGACTCCTTGGTTTTCTTCTGCTGCAGGATATCCTTTAATACGGGCAACTGGCAATACCTACGAGGATTAGAATTAGAAATCCATTTTATTATCGTTGCAGGGTCACCTTCTAGCCAAATGTGCTGCGCCTGCAGCTCATCCGCTGCGGCTTGAAACCCTAGCTAAGCGATTGTCAATTCAGCATAGCGAATAGAGAAGGGCAGCAATTTCTTGCCACCAGCTCTAATCACCTTACCATAATGATCTCGAATTACAAATCCTGCAGCTGCCTTATCCGTAGTCACCGATGCATCAAGGTCAACCTTTATCACTCTTAAAGGAGGGGGCAGCCACGACAAAACCGCTATAGTTTCAAAGTGGTTTAATAGATGCTGCCGATCACTGCCCAAGTATCTTAATGGAGTGCTTAAAGATAATTGACACCTAGCATCAAAGAAGGATGCAGGAAGTGATAAGGCCTTTCTGACTATCTGATATTAGGCAGTTGTTGCACTAAATACTCGTTCATTACGAGCATTCCACAGCAGCCATGGTATATATGTAATCACAATTCTATATCCCTCCTCTACGTTCGCTTTTGACATGAAGTCTGTAAGGACCAGCAAAGAAATGGGATGAGAATCTATTCAGCATATGTATCTGATCAGCTGCTGCCAGCACGCTTCAGCAGAAGAACAAGCAATGGCGACATGGTGGCAATCCTCCTCGACCAACTGGCATAGGTTACAAAATTGTTCGGCCAGAGGAATAATTCCTCTTCTAGTCAACATTGCTTTACATGGAAGCTTATTCCTTAAGAGTCTCCACCAAAGGGCTAGTTTGGCTCGCGGGAAAAGAAGAGGGAAAAATGTGGTCAACGAAAAATGTAATGTGATGCCTCGTTGGAGTTTTCAAAAAAGAAAGATGGAAAAATTGTATTTCCATGAAAATATTATTTCAATATTTCATACAAAAGTCTTTTCCATGAGCCGAGAATCACTCCATATTTATTTTTTTCCAAAAATGCCTTTCAGCATTAAAGAGGCATTAAAGACCTAATTTTTATTAAGGGTATAATAGGAATTACATATAACTTTTTTAGAAAAATGGATGGTCAACCAAACATAAGCATTCTGCAAATCTGTCACTTTTCCATGATCAACCAAACATACCAAAAATACTTTTTCAGATATTCTCTTTCTAGAAATCTGCTACACAGAAATCATATTCCTAGGAGGAAAAATGCTTTTCGCGAACCAAATGAGACCAAAATGATTTATTCTTGCAGGGATTTTGATCAATTTCCAAACCTAGTTGTAACTGAAATTCGAATCTGGGGATTGTGAATGACCAAACGAAAGATACATATCTTGTAAGGCTGACTTGACGCAGTTTTGTTTGACCCCACTAAGGCTGGTCAGTTTAGAGGCCTTGAGCAATGGAAACGCTCACGACCTGGTTCATCATCTCAGCTGAAAAAAAGATCCATAATCAGTCTTTCCAGATTCATAGTTCTTTTAGTAGCTATAAAATCATCAAGGTGCGTACCATCATAAATGCTGTCCATATGAATGCAGGTAGGGCCATGCATGCACTAATAGGAAGATTAGTTAACCACGGATCTGTAAGAGCAGATTTATTGATTTTCCTGACCCAACTATATATCCCCCGGAATTGATAAAATATCATAGGGCCGCAAGAGCAGATTTTGCTCCATATTGTTGAGCGATGACGAGGCTTCTTACAGTCAACCCAGGTTCGAAGAAAATGATTAATCTTGGCTTTAACAACCTGTGCCCATAATGAGTTTGGCTGTAGAATTAATTGTTCTGCCAGTTTACAAAGAAAAGCCTGCATTCTCTTCACCATATCCAGTTAGCAAGCTTGGAGTTGACCTTTTCAATAAAAAATTGAAATCCAAGGGGCCAATGGCATGCTGGATACCGGCACTCCAAGGTAATTCCAAGTTCCCCCCTTCTCTCTGATTTGAAATAAATTTCGGATTTGATGCTTGACAGTAGAGGAAGTAGAAGGGCTGAAAATGAATTCGGATTTGGAATACGTAAAAGCCTGACCTGAAGGCTAAGGGAGAACAATAAGACTTGATGATTGTTCTTATACAAACAGCATCCTGGGCCATAGCTCTAGTGACTAAACTATAATCTGTTGGATCCCGTTTTAATTAAACCCAGATCCCGTTTAATTAGAACCCACATTTGACAAGTATCTCTTGAATTTCGTAAATCCTGATAATCACAAGGGCATTGAGGTATTTTCACAGCAGTGAAGGGTTACCTTGATGGGGGGTGACTCTTCACGAGTGTAACCACCTGCAACATTTGGTCCCTGGAGAGGGCTATAAATAGCCTGTTAGACCCCTTCTCTAAAGCAGGGTTTAATTAAAACGGGATCCAACATTCTCTCACTTGGACCATATTGACGCCATTTGTCAATGTGGGCTACAACTTGACGGGATCCCAACATAATCATCTGCAAAAAATACATGGGATACTTAAAGGGCCTCCTGTAGGTCTATAAGATTTCAGCTTGTGAGTTTGCATTGCATACCGCATAAATCTGAAGAACACCTTGGAACAAAGAACAAATAAATAAGGGAGCAGTGGGCATCCTTGTCGAAGGCTCTCCAAGGAGCATACCAATTTGCGTGGACATGCATTAATTAATAAGGCAAACGGAGGCCTAACAAAACAAGTCCTCACCCACTTAGAATTTTTCATGAAACCCAAACTGCTTGAGAACCTGAAATAAGAAAGGCCAATGCATTCGATCGTAGACTTTCTCCATGTCAATTTCATGCATCATCAAGCTTCTAGATGGAGGATACCTCATTAACGAGTGCAAGACTTCTTGGATTAACAAAATATTGTCTGCTCTGTGACGACCTTGAACAAAAACCTTTTGTTCAACTGAAATAAGATTAGGAAGAGCAGCCATTATTCCATTCGCCAGCACCTTAGCCATTATTTTACAAATAGTATGGCACAAGCTGATGGGTCGATAGTCATTAACAATTTGAGGCCTGTTAGTTTTAGGGATTAAGGTGATATTAATTCTCTTCCCAGCTTCCGGAACCAATGCAGTTTGAAAGAAATATTTGACAGACCACCAAGGTGGTAGCCTAGTGGTACTGGATGGAGTCTTCTATCCTCATGGTTCCAAGTTCGAATCGTTGGGGCGTCAATTAAAATGTGGTTTCGGCTACTGCTTGGATATGGGGCCTAGGAGCGCTTCTTTGGTGGTGCCAGGTGTGACGTACTCACATGGAGGAATCGAGCCAGAGCCCAGATGGGTAACTTGTGCCGAGCCTACGGATGGGAAGGGTATGAGTAAAACCGGCCGGGGTGCCTAACACACGGTCATTTCTGCCCACATCGAACATTCTTTTGGTGGGGCGGGGCCCAGTGGGGGCTGCTACGCGGGGGTGGGCTTGTTCTTTCCTCCCTCCTACCCCTTTTGCCTAAGCCAAAAAAAAAAAAAATTTGACAGCCGCTATTACATCATGTTTTTTTTGCTGGGACGGAGGTTAGGGATTTGTTGGGGTGGGGAGGGTTTGGGAGAATGGTCTGGAAGGAGCCTCCGATGACGCTTTCTAAAGCGTGGTCGCATTGGGGGATGGGGTGGAAGGTATCTCTGACGACCCTTTAAAAAGCGTCGTCATAGCTTAGCCTAGATGGGAGGTGTCCGACAACGCTTGCTAAAAGCGTCGTATTAGCTAGACCAGTTTTGGCATCTAACGATGCTTATAAGCATCATCTAATACGGATTTCTCGCCACGCCACTGAAAAGCGTCGGTAGAACCCATTATTTTCCGACGCTTTTTCGGCGGAACCCATTATTTTCTGACGCTTTCAAAAAAAGCCGGCATTTTTTATCGCTTTGCCGATGCTTCTATCTATCATCGGCAATATAGAGTCGGCAATGATAGTATTTCCTGTAGCGATATATCCATGCATTGCAATTGCCAAATCCATGGAAGTGTCTCACCTGCTCACCAGAATTAGACCCTTGATTTCAGGCTCTTCCACGTTAGACTCGTGGTAGCACCCCAGGTCGTGGAGGATGAGGTGCCATGCACGTTTTCTTTGCCGGGTGTTTCTTTTTTTGTTGGGAAATGTCCGTGGGGTCAGGTTTAAGTTAATGTAGTTGTTGACTGCGGCGGGTGGAGCCTCCGGAGATGAGCAGCTGTGATTGGTGGTTTGGAGAGAAAAATTGCACGCCGTGCGTGGGAAGCGCATGAGACTAACATGAAGTGATATTCTTTTGGAAAAGACTTTCTCCCGCGGCGCGGTGCCATGGAGACTGACGTCGTTACGCTGCTCCGGCATTTCGCACATGGTGCAGAGATGAATTCCGCGTGCATGTCGACGGGGACCTCAACAACCACGGCGGCGGGGTGGCGGTGTGCCGGCCGGCGACTTATTTCCCCTGTTCACACCCCTTCTTATTCCTGCACCTGCTCTTATCTTCTGTTTGCGAGAGTAGAGCATGAGGAATAACCAGGATATCTCTTGTTCTAGAAATGCACATGAATTTCGTCGTAAAAGAAATAAAACTCCCCTGGGGAACCTCACATAAAACACGTTTATGGGGCCGCGTCGGCAAAAGGCATGACATCATACCACTAACGTATGCCATATTTTCCTCTCTCTCTCTCTCTCTCTCTCTCTCTCTAATGCTTTATGCTTATCTCAAACCGTTTCAGATGGTGAACTACTCGTTAGCCCGAAAAAGTTCTCTCCTAATTCTTGGTTGGACAATCCTTTAAAGTTGAGAACCAATTTATTATTTAAAATTTATTAGCATAATTTTAGAAGTCACATAATAGCTCGGATAATATTATAATTAATATATTTTATTAGCATGATCCTAGATCCACTTTTATCATTTATTTTTGTTAATTCAATTATATTAGAGCAATTTTAAAATCACATAATTACTTATATCAGATAATAATATTTTTTTCTTCTTAGCATAATTTTATATCAGTCTATATATTATTTTATACTACTATATATAACTTCCGAGATATACTTATAAAATATTAGAGAAATAAAAAAAAAATTTCCTCTCTCTCTCTCTCTTTTTATTTTTTTTAAAATATTTATAAATATTTTAAGAAATTCATCTATCACCAATTGTTTATTCTTGATGCCTGGGGACTTCTTGTGAAATGGCAGTCAAGCAGCAAAACACGGAAACAACTTGCCCTGACAGATGTCTAGATTCCATGCACGTACGTGGAGTCCTCCACAGCGGCACCGTGAAAGTGACGGGATTCTTTTTGGCTTTCTTGGCTTATATACACCCCCTGCCGCAACGCTCAATTAGCACCCATCCATCATCATCTTTCTCTCATACCGTGCCCCTCTTCACCGACATGGATTCCTCGGAGTGGCCCGAGCCGGTCGTCCCAGTTCAGTCCTTATCGGAGAGCGGCTTGACCGAGATCCCCGCAAGGTACGTGAAGCCCCCCTCCGACCGGCCTGGTGCTGTCTCGTTCCTGGACGGCCCCGAGCAGGGCCTGAAGATACCCGTCATCGACCTCGGCGGCCTCGTCGGCGACTCGGGGGAACGACAGGCTACCGTGCAAGCGATATCGGACGCATGCAAGGAATGGGGCTTCTTCCAGGTGGTGAATCACGGCGTAAGCCTCGATCTGGCTGGGAGGATGAAGAAGGTGTGGATGGAGTTCTTCCACCTCCCCATGGAGGAAAAAAAAGCCTACGCCAATAACCCCAAGACATACGAGGGGTACGGCAGCCGCCTGGGGGTCGAGAAAGATGCCATCTTGGACTGGACCGACTACTTCTTCTTCTATCTCCATCCAGACTCCCAGAAGAACCTTGACAAATGGCCTCTCCGCCCTGAAACCTTGAGGTACGACTATAATCGATCATAAACTTCTGAAAAATTAATGACGTAGTTAAAAACCATCGTTTCGTGATATCATTTACGATTCGGTTTGGATTTATGATCAGGGGGACCGCTGAAGAGTATGGACGTGAGTTGGTGAAGCTGGGTGGGGTGTTGATGAAGGTGCTGTCGATAGGCCTGGGACTGGATGAGGGCTACCTCCAGAAGGCGTTCGGCGGAGGCGACATGGAAGCTTCCATGCGTGTGTGTTTGTATCCCAAGTGCCCGCAGCCGGAGCTGACCCTCGGCCTCTCGCCGCACTCCGATCCTGGAGGCCTGACCATCCTCCTGGCCGACGACCGTGTCAAGGGCCTCCAAGTTCGCAAGGGGGGTGCATGGGTTCCTGTTCAGCCTGCCCCCGGGGCATTCATCGTCAACGTCGGTGACCAGATTCAGGTATTCTCCTGGGAATTAATATATCTTGAATTTTTTCCTCGTACATAAAAAACGATGACTGAAAGAAGAATTAAAGAGCCATCGCAGGGTCGCAGGGAAGGATGGCCAAAAGACAAATTCTCTGCACTGGTCAACAGTTAAAACATCACTTACACTTTTTTTTTATAAATGTACTATTGGATGGATTTATTTACAACAGGTTGTGATATTTCGACATCATTTCTTTTTCTTTGTGATATTTACAACAGGTTGCATGAGCGAGCCCTCGTCTAAACTAATTGCTCTTTATTCATCCCAACATCCTTATCTTCTCTTTATTGTTCGTTTCAATGGATTCTAAATATATATATAGATAAGTTTACAAATGTCAGTTTACATGGCCAGGGGGCATGCACCACATACCTATATGCTTCTCTTTTTTTGGTTATTATGCATTTGTTATGCATTTACTCACTAATAATGGGTTTCTACATAGTACCGGTGATGATTAGTGTAGATATAGCAAATTGCCTGTGTAACGTAAGAGCTACCATGGGCCTATCCAATCATGATCTTTGAACCAATCACAGACTGCCATGATTGGACGATCAAGTCATGTTTGATAATTTTGTGAGCTAATTAATAGTTGAATACTTTGGTGTATGCTAATTTGCGTGGTTAATCAGGTGATAAGCAACTCGGTTTATCCAAGTGTGGAACATCGTGTGATTGCAAATTCCGCAGAGGAGCGCTTATCCTTAGCTTTCTTCTACAACCCTAAAGGTGATTTGCCCATCGGACCTGCACCAGAGCTCGTGACACCGCACCATCCGCCACTCTATCCAACAATTAAATACCGTGAGTATAGGTTGCATGTGAGGAACTGGGGTCTGCATGGCAAATTAGCAGTGGAATCTTTGAAGGCCGTGTAGTCTAAAGATCTTGTGTTGTTACTATCCCATGTATGGGTCCATGTGTTTTATCCAAAAAAACAAGGGATATGTACAACGAATTCTAAGATGACAAAATAAGAAACTAATCGACAAATCGTATATGTTTTTCGACCCTCCAGTGTTGAAATAAATGCCATCTTTCATGGCTAGTTTCTCTTTTGGTTCTTATTTTATAATTTCTCTTTTGGCCCTTATTTTGTTTGAGATATCTTATTTAGTGGAATTAATAAATACTCTCGTCTCTACTGGTGTATTAATTTGTCTAATTTGCTTCCTTGTATGAAAATATAAGCGTACGTACAGCACAAGCTTTTATTTTTGAGGTGTACAGAAACAGACTCTAGAAATATATTAGTTAGGAGTCATATGTAAAGCTGCTTATATATGTTGACATAAGAAAAACCTATATCTAATAATATTATACCATAGTTCCCTAAAGAAAATAAAAATAATATACTATAGGGGATCGTGTAGAATAATGCCTTTACTAACCTAAGCTTAAACTAATGCCACTACAACAAAAACAATATTCCTTACGAACAAAATCGTCATAGAAAAATCAATTTCATCAGAAAAAAATTAGCAATAAAAAATTTATCACGTTGTTTGTCAAGAAAAAGCACGTTGCTAAAGGTGGAAGACGATAATAAAAAAATTTGGCTAACAAATACATATTAATTGTGATGGAATTATATTCATTACCAAATGGTAAAGCATTTGATCACGATAATTTCCACCACAAGAAATTAAAAATTTTGTCAAGATATGATATATTTTTGTCACGAAAAATTAATCTATAGTGGCATACACAAGCTCGTCATCAAAGAGGTTATACTTTTGTAAAAATATCATTCATTACAAAAACTAAAAAAAATCATCAATAATGGATTTTAGAGATGAACAGGGTCTGGTATTATCCGCCCGAGTCTATTTCAAATCTTTATATCGTATTCGGGTATAATATAAGCTCACTATTTTTTTGGAAAATTCCACAAGCATCCTAATAGAGGAAAAAATTTTCTTTTATATCCACCCATACAAGGGATCAAAAACTAATATTTCTTAGATTAATATTGTTACGTCTTAGACTATTACCTAGTTAGCAAAATTTTTGGTAGCATATTTAGGGTGGCAAAATTTTTTCACGGATATAATTTCCATTACTGAAAAAACACTAACAATAATTTGATGACAAACCTATCATGAACAAATTACAACCATTGGTGATGCAATTTTATTATCACCAACAATAATTACATATAATTAATTTCTATATCTTTTGGAATAACAATTGTAGTAATATATAATTAGTGATAAAACAGCTTTCATCATGAATTGTATGAGTTGTTAGTGACGGTAAATTTCTTTTACCATAGTCTAGTAAAACTCTTCATAGGTTTTTTTTTAATTTGTGCAAAACTATGCAAAATTGGCACCATATACTTGTGATTGATGAAACATTTCTATGAAAGTAGTTTTCATTGCTAAAAAATACTAATAATACTTTGATGACAAAACCTTATTATCGTCGCCAAAACTGTAATTATTGGCGATACTATTATTTTTGTTGCAACCAGTAGTCATAACTAATTTCTAATTTTTAAAATGAAATAAAAATAAGTGATGATAAATTTAAGTCACGGAAAGCAAAAATATTTAGTGATCTAAGATATTTCATCATAAAATTTATGAATTCTTAATGAGATAAACTTTATTACGATATAGCAAAATTATCTTGAAAATTTTCTCCATATGGTAGAAATTAGTGCGAGATGTTTGGTAACTTTATTATTTTTGCCATGAAAGCAATTATAGATAGTTTCTAATTTTTGTAAATAAAACAAAAATAGATGACGAAAAATTTAAGTCATCAAAAAAAATTTTTTTTAGTTATTCAAAATATTTTATCATGACATTTATAAATTCTTAGGGACGATAAATTTTGACATGATAGAATAATGGCCATCACAAAAGAATTCTCTTCTTATAGCAGAAATTAGCCCCAGACGTTTGGTAATATAATTTTCTGACTAAAATAATTTTTATCATCAAAAAAAATCATTAACTCGAGCGGCATGATAAAATTATTTCTCGTTTTTTATTGATGAATTTGTTTTTAATCATCAAAAAGTTTCTAGCAGCCTCTTTTGTTGCAGTACCAGCAGGTGAGCTGCAGGGACTATTTCTAAATTAACTCGTGCTTCTTGAGACACGCTCCCATCAAATCACCCAACTGACCTTCACGTAATCGTTGCCTTGCGAGGTCCTCTCTCTCCCCATTCTTCCCTGCCGCTCCTTCTCGTGTTGGTAGCGGCATTGTGATCTCCGTAATGGAGGTTTCGTGATAGGAGAGGAAGACGGAGACACCCATTTCAAATATCCAAGGCGACGCATTCTCTTTGCGGGATCGGCTGCCATTTTTCTTCTCGAGCTGGTTGAGAGGTGGCTTTTTTTGGGGATCTTTGTGGAATAAATCAATTATCAATATGCCCCGAAAGCATTGCTATCTCCGGCGACGAAGTCTTCTGTTTCCGCTGTCGATGGCAACAAATCAAAACCATACGAAAACTCCTGAGAAAGCAAATTTTCCAACATCAATCACTTCAGGATTGCAATCTGAAACTCCGAAAGTCAACTCCATTGTTGTCCTCCATCTGCAAACCATGCAGTTTAGAATGAAAGACTTTTCCCTCAGGCACTCCAGAATCTTTGTCGTTGCTTTCCATATCCATGCTCAACTCCGTGCATGGCTGTCTTTCCATGAGACGACAGAGGAAAACTTCGAAGTCATGAAAGTACTCGAGTACTGTTATTTTGATTGATGGGAGAAAGGATACATATTTCCTGAAGAGATAAAACAAAAAGGAGGAACCGTAACGATTGAAACCAAGTAGACTGCTCTCCTTTACCTCGTATTGCCGGACTCTAACGAGAGGCTTCTCCACAGTAGATTAGCTTATGTAGAAGCTGATCTAAAATGTGTAAATATCAAGTCTATCCGATGCGTATATGTTTGGCTGGGGAGAGAAATGTAGATACTTGAGTCCTTTTGGCTGGTGGGGCTTGGTCTGAATTGCCATCTAGTGGGAAAGGACAAATCTTTCCTAAAGACTAGAGATAAAAGAGGGAAGGAAGAACCATACCAATCGACACCAAGTGGAGTTGCAAGAACCTGATGTGAAGCTTCTCCCCAATAGAATATTAGCTTATCAAGGGTACTTGATTGGTAGATCTTTGGGGTGCAACCGCTTGGCATCAAAACCCAAGTGCATGATCTAAAATGTCCCATAAGCTTGGGTCTTTCTGTTGTTGTGCATAAGGATGGTAAACTGTTCAAGGTTTGGTTAATCTATGTTTCCCTTTTTCAATAAATCTAGATCCTGACTGGATAAACGTAGTCTTGGTTCTGATCCTGGGCATAAATTCCAATTAGTTCGCTGGATCTAGCCAGGCCTGCTTTGCTTCCTTGGACCAGAACATAATTCTTGCTCAAATTTTGTTAGTTCTGATTCAACCCCTTAATTCAACGCTTGCCACATCTATTGATTCATATTGATTTTTGCCCTCCCAAAGAGAAAGAGAAGGAAGCTGAAGCATAATTCATAAACAATGTAAAAACATGTGGAGATCTAAAAGTCGCCGAAGAAGACAGGAAACCTGAACAGTAAGGGAGTTGTACGCAAGGCTTACGTTAATCTTGAACGAGTCTCGGCAACCTAATTACTGAGACTAGTTCAAACTTCATATAACAAACAATTGTCCAAGGAGGTTAAATACAGGATTATAAACTTAAAATTTAGGAGTGGCAATTTACTCCATCACATAATCCGACCAGACTCTAATAGGGCAGGTTTTACCCGATCTGTAGCAAAATCGAGATGGGTGCAAGGAATAGTAAAGCCCACCCCAAACCTGTCTCGGATCCATTTTTCGTCCTAGTCGCTTCGCTCATAGGAACATTGAACATAGAAAAAGTTACATATCGAGGTGCTTAGCTATTCATTTTTTTAAGTTGATTGCTTTTTTAGTTTAAAAAATATTTGACCTTCTAAGGAATAATATTATTGCTTGTTTTGTTTTTCTTATTGTTGAAAATTTAGTTTATTATGTTTGTTATATGTATTTGACTTTCATCTTGTTTAATGTCATGTGAAGTGCTACTATCTATTTTTTATTTTTTTATTTGTTTAATTTATATGCAGAAAAATTAATTTTTTTAGTTTTATTTGACCGAATTTATTTAATATATTTTGTCTAACACAACACATCTTGCTTCACTTACAAATAATGGCCTACTCGATCTGTTCCCATCCCTCATGAAACTTGGATCCATCTAGACATGTTGCTTGTCGAGACCAACAAACTTTACAATAGAAATTTCATGGTATAAACCCCATAAAGTCACATAATTCCAAACGTCAAAGATCCCAGATCCTTTGGTATTATAACCACCGTCCGCGGTAGCAGCACATGCCGCATTCCATGTCTTACCCTTTCGCTTGCTCGCTCCCCTTTGAGCTTGGACGTGGTTTTTATCTCCATTATTCCAAGGTAATGTGATCTCGAACTCTTGCTTATCCTAGTGGGCGGATTGATAACCATTTGGAACGGATTGGCCTTGCCCTTGTTTAACTGCATTTTGGCAACAAACGCGACTGCTTTCAAGTTTGCAATCTTATCTTAACCCCCTATGAAGCCTGGCAACGACAGAATTGAAGGATCTTAATTGCCAACCAACCACAAAGCATCGCTCCCGCTGGTAATCAAGGCAAACAACTATGGAGACGGAGGATAGAAAGCAAGGTATACTCCGTGAAGTCCTTCTACAAGTTTATCAACCAAGGAGGGATAACATGGCCATTGCACCGGATCTGTATATGGAAGGCAGTTGCCTCAGAGAAGCTAAAGATCTTCATGTCGCTTGTACTCAGAAACAAGCTTAACATTGGAGAAATTCTGAATAGAAAAGGGTGGCTTATGCAGGGCAATTCAGCTACAATGGATCATTTACTATTGAGTTGCAGATTTGTTGACCCTCAGAAGACTTTGGATGGAGCTGAACGAAGATAGAAATTTAAATGCCCACAACTATTGCATGGGACTCCTTCACCCTAGCCCTAACTTGGTCGATTTGTCTCAAGAGCAACAACAATTTTTTTCTAAACAAAGAGGCCCTCCATAGCAAACGCTTCTTAAGGCCATCTGTTTTGCTTCTCTCGATGGGAATTGTTTTGCCCTCACAACCCTTCAACTTGTTTCAATTTCCTTCTGCCTATTTCGAAAAGAGCCATGAGAATGTAAGCATGCTTATATACCCTCTCCTCTTGCCTTAGAGGATCTTCAAGTTATCTTGTTTCATTCTCTTCTTGGAGATAGGTGGAGCCAGCTCTTCCTCTTTCTCAAAAAAAGAAAAAAAAAAAAGAAAAAAAAATCTCATATGGTTCCCTGATCAGGACCACCCTCGTTTGCAATTGATTGTGCTTTTTGTGGTAGTGTTGACCTATTTTAAAATTTTGACGGTCGCATATGCAATTGGAGGGGAAGATTTTTTGCAGTCCGTCCATGAAGCCCTCGCATATATATGTCCAATGTGTGAGAGTACAGGTAGTGTATTCAGGCTTACCCGGATATTAATTGGATAGGGGCTTTTCTGATGGTCGCATAGACTTCTCCATTACAATGACATGAATTCTTGCGGGACATCAATGTCCTGTTGCACGAATCTAGGCAACTTAATTTGTTGGTAAGTGTAGGCGTACCATTCACACGAAGACATTGCAAATGCATGTTGATTTTTTTTGGAAGACTCCAGTGATCCAATAATAGTGAAAACAACACTTCATAAGTGGCAGTGGAGCTCTGTAGTTACAATTATACCATCACTCAAGTCGCATTGTAATTTAAGTTGCAATAGTTGACTCATTTCTTGTATTTGAAATAGAATTTGAAGAAATGAGGAATGTTTCTGACGTTCCGTCAAATATCTTGTAAACGGATGCCAGATCAGACCATTCAACATATATGAAGATAAAGAGTATTATAAAGAAGTCAACATCAAATTTACTGGTCGCGAGGGTCCAGGCCTAGACCTAAGCACCTATGTGGAGGGGGTCATGAGCAAGGATACGTACAGATCTTAAAGAGCGCGGAGAAGAGGAATGAGAGGGACAGGATATATAGGGGGCTAGAGGTGATGCATAGTGCCACGGAAGTGGAAGGGGTGGGCAGCGGCAAAAGAGAACTAAGGAGTTGGAGTAGAGAGGAGGGAAGAGAGAAATTTTTTTAAAAAAATTATAATACCTACTTAAGCGGCTGCAACTCAACTTATAATTATTTTTTAATTTTTTTTTAAATTACAATACCTACTTAAGCGGCTGCAACTCATCTTGTAATCATGTTTTACCATGATTCGACCTCCCATAAATAGTCCTACGTGCAGCCTAAGATACAGCTCAATTTACTGTGCAACTTGAGTTGCAGGTATCTAAATAAGTGTGTTAACCTACATTTGCAAGTTGAGCCACGTACATAGGGCTCCACTTGCAAGACTCCAAATAGCTTCTTTCTCCTTGGAGTAATTGAACTATCTTGTATTATATAACCTGTCTTTCCATCATTGAAGCAGGCTACCTACTATCCCCCTGGGATATGGGGGATGGAAACTTCTATCCTCGTAAAGCTGGTAGTGGTTTCAAATCCTATCTAGTCTTGTGATCAGACCTCCTCTTAGGCCCAGCACCAAATACGTACTGTACACCAAAGAGGAGTTATTGTATTCATGGAAATCTAGGTTTACGTAATTTAATGGTATAAAAGATGTATCTATCTATGGATTACAATAGGGGTTACTGCTGGTTTAATGCCTAGGCTCAGGTCTGGAAAAAGTGCGGTTCAGGTAGCAAATAACAAGCGACAAAGTAGAAAAAAATTATTTCAGAGAATTCATAGATGAGGGAGTGATGTTTTGTTTGGTTTTTGAGAATTGATAGAAAAGAAGGCTCGAGAGGCTTTCTTTCCAATGGTTCACAATGGAAACGAAAATGTTGGCAAAAATTGAGAAAATTATGGGCCAAATTTTTCTTCAAGAGGACTTAAAGCTTCTATTTTTTAGCTAGCAATTGGAAAGAGAAATAGAGAAAGCCAGTAGGTCAATATAAGTCATCAAGATTCCAACCATCTTTTCGAAAGCGTTCTGAGCTCAACCTATTACATAAAAGTTCTCAGTTTTCTTCTATTTCTTTTAACATATCTTTTTTTTTCCCTTTTTCTTGTGGCGGCCATAAAAGAGTCTGAAAAGAGCTGAGCCTCTCTCATTTTCTAAGTTCGGTAGTATGGTTCAATGTCCTTTTAGGATTTCCATATAAGAAACAGATTACTGAAACCACTTTCTAATTCTAATATCCAACATTCTAGACTAGATAAAACTGAGGGTAAACAATAGAAAACAAATTTTATCTGGCCATGCTGGGAAACTGCCTTGAGATATCTTAGTTAGATATCTAATGTAGTTCATGTTGAATTAAATTAAATATTTTAAAAATTTTGAAAACTAAATTAGTCAACGGCCAAGTGGCAAGCATCCGTGCACAAGCAAGGGAGCAAACATGGAAAAATTTCCAAAGAAAACAAACTATGACAAGTGTCATATATGCATCCAGCGCAAGAGCAAGCATGGAAAGGCCCCTCGAAGAAGGAAGAAAACGTGGACGGCCAAAATGCAATAAGCCAAAGGATCAAAGGAGTACAAGAAGACACGTCATCAATCCGCGGAAGGGGAATCTTCTTCTTTTGACGTGTCTGAGCCTATATAAAGGGCTCTAGGAGATCTGTGCCAGCAGACCCGTGCGTGGGGGCATAAACTCTCCTGGAACAACGCATCAGCGTGCTTCGATCTACAGGCCATCTTCTCTCTCTTTCTTCATTTTATTATTATATTGTCAAGTTAATTATTTACTAGTTTATTCTTCTTATTTACTGTTTTTGAATATTAAAAATATTTAATTTATCAATTATATTTGTGCATCTAGGCCAACAGTTCATCACTCTCAGAACCTGCTGTATAACTGCTATAGCAAATGCCGATCAGATTCTCATGTTGGGTCGGACTTGGAGTCTTAAACTCGCCCAATTCTCCCTCATTTATGCTTTTTCTGGTTGCATGAGTTATTACAAGGATTGACGGTGGAATTGTTGTGTCCTCTTAACAGTCTTTTGAGCTATTTAATTGCTCTCGGTGATGAATGGTCGAAATATTCTGATATATTTTCCAAAATTTCAAACTTGTGAACCACTCCAACTTATCTTTTTGTGTTTGAATTGAGAAATCTGCAGTCACTAGAACATATATATTTTCCCTCCTGCTTAACTAATCTTTTTGCTTCCCAGATCAAATGGCTGCTACTTGACATCTGTAAGATAGCTTGGTTTACTCCATCTAGCATTGCAAGAAGCAATATGCTTTGTTGTTGAAGGAAATCTGGATTTAATCCACCAGGTATTCAACCAGCCTTCCATCCATTCTAGTTCAAAATTAATAAAAAAACAGCCTTTTTTCAGAAGACAATTAGAGATTACGTTGAAAGTGATGAAAGTTGTGCAAAGATGCAATGTTAATTTGTCTCACAAAACAATACACTACCAGAAAACACGCGTATAGTGACGAAAAATTAGTGACGGACCGTTATCAGTCACTATTTGTGACGAATTAGTGACCGACAGAAATTTGGTCACCGTGGTGTAAACTTAGTGACAGATTAGTGACAGGCCGGTCACAGAATGCGCGGGTAGGATGGGCGCCAAAACTTAGTGACCATCGCAGTGACGGGATATCTGTCAGCAAAATGATAACCGAAATTGCAAACAGACAGTGACAAATTCAGCCGTTACAAATATCGTAACCTAAGTGTTTATAAATTTTTAAAAGATTATTTTTGGCGGATTATTGACAAAAATTTCCGCCACCAAATTTAAATTTTAATTCCAAAAATATTAAAAATATTATTTTTGAGTAATTTTAAATTAAAAAAAGATAAAAGGAGGAAAATCCAAAATGAAACTAAGTGTGTCCGCCGTCTCGCCCAAATTCCTTCGATAACCCAAATTTCAATCGTTCTCCAAAAAATTTAAATTTTTTAGAGGACCTTCTCACACATCAAGAGCAATCTATTTTCTTTAATTTTTTAATGTTTTTATTAATTTTTCAAAGTGATGATATCTCGGCCATTATCCAGGCAAGCTGCTTTTTAATTGCTGCAGATTGTGTCATCAATGCCTACATCTGAGTCTTATTTTCTTTTAATCTGTCGCTCTATTGTTCCATGCTGTTCTCTATAATCTCTCTAATTACTTTTTTGGTTGTGTATTGCTATGAAACTTTTTGGCCCTCCTATGTTTTGGACTTCACACCTAAGTGCAACCAGTTTGATCTAGGATTATGGCTGATATGCCACCCAAACAATAATGGATATTTTTCAACTGTTAATTTATGTCTCCAGAAAATCAATAGTAACTTAACATATTCAATTTTACCATCAAATTAGAATGAGGTTGCAGAGCTTAATTACTGTAGAAAGAGCTTTATAAATATTTTAAGTAGGTGATAGATATGTCTTTACCCTGTTGCTGATCATCATAAAGATTGAAAATATATGGTCCTGGTATTTTGGATTGGGCTTTCAATCTCAGGATCGAAACGACACAAAGTCTTGTACTGTAGCAAATTCTTGTATTTTGGATTGAACAGCCTCATTACTTGCAGCGTTCGAAGCGGCAATTTCTTCTAGGCGCTTCCATACAACTTCACGTTTTGACTTAATCTCCTTTTCTTTAGATTCATCTTCTTCAAACTTCTTCAAGCACTCCATGAATAGCCTAGGATCATGATCAGAAAATATCTTACGAACATTTAGCGTGAGGCTCTGAACAGCTTGGTTCCAGTGAGACTTTGTATTTCTCTCCAAAGCAGGGAAGATAATTGGTAAAATCGCCTTACAGTTTTGTTTGATTAAGTTTTCAATATGATCATTGTTCCATAAAAATAACGCTCTCTCTGCAACCTGCAAAAGGACCACAAGACCGAGTTAGATGAGATTGTAGAAGATGTCATAAACTCAAGTTTCTATAATGAAACTCAATCAACTCAATGCTTGGCCAATGTTGAATCCAATTCATAGTGAGATGAATCATGATCATGGGATACTCCCTTTTGGTTTTGGTTTAAATATGGATGTTGTTATAGTTTGGGACTTTTTTTAGTTTTGCTTTGACTATAGATGTTGTCATTGGTTATTGTAATTTCGGTTAATAATTTCAGCTTCTCAGGTATGCCCTCATCTAATGTCACTCTTAACTTTTGCTCATGTTTTTATATTTCTGTAAGTAACTATGAACTGAATTGTAATGCTTTCTTTTTAACTTCAGATGGGATATACTTTGCTAAAGGAAACAGGTTAAGGGAAACAAAAAGGGGCAATGCTCTCTCTCTCTCTGTTTTTTTTTTGCCCCTCTGATGAATGGAATGAAACAGGTTAAAGGAAACAACAAGGGGCAATGCAAAAGCAAAGGGTCAAAGCATACTGCTGGCTTTCTATCTGAACGAGTACAAGTTCTTATTCCGACTCCTTCCCGGTTGACAGAGTTGAAGTCATTTATGTTAGTCCATTGGAATCATATACTGACGACATTTATATATGTCTCTTGTATTCTGGAAAGAGAGATGCTGAATGAAAAGCTTTCAGCAGAACACTTCCATTGTTTTGTTTATGCATATGTCTAGCTTGTATTTTTCTTTTATTATGAGCCAATCAATGGACCAAATGTACCAGATTATTGGAATGTGACCAGTGACCAAATTTGGTTACTGAATTGTTTACCAAGTATTGTGACGAGCTAATATAAACTTAGTGACAAGATTTTGGTTTCTAAAAATTGATTTTGCTCAGTAAGTCAGTAACGGAATTAGTGACAAATTTAGTGACAAAAATTGTGACCATGTCTGTGACGACTAAATCTATCACTGAAGGTTGTGACAAATCAGTGACCAAATTTGTGACCGACTTCTGTGACAAAATCAGTGACCAAGTTATCTTCGTCACTAACTCAATGACTGATTAGTGACGAAAAATACGTAATTTCTTAAATATTTAATTTTTGAATTTGTAACGGCTTAGTGACGGCGGTTCTGTCACGGAGTTTAGTGACGGGAATCGCCGCCGTCATTGAGAATTTAGTGACGCATGTTTTTGTAACTAATTTCGTGACGGGAGCTCCGGTCACAAATTCCGTATTAGTAACCGGAAACACGGTATAGTGACGGGAATCTCCGTCACTATACGCGTGTTTTCTGGTAGTGATAGAAAAGTCTTTGTTGCATCAACCTTAGCAGTCTGTAGAGGATTCTACAGAACAATCATAAAGCACCATCATCTCCTTCTCCAATCCTCCTTTGGACTATAGCCTGTCAAGCTCTGGATGATGCTACATTTAACGTTCTTGCATGGAAATTTTTTTGTGGGCATACAATTCGTCATTAACATGACCTTTGAAGCCATCCAGTCCAATTCTACATGGGAATCATAGAAAATTGACAGCTGCAATGCCGCTGTGCATATGTGGATGAGATGTGTTTGAAAAACAAAATTTTTGTTAGGTTTGCCGAGTGCAAAAATTTCTATTCCAGAATATTTCATCATTCTCAAACTTTTCTACTCTGAAAGATGTCTGTCAGCATGTCATAGTCATCAGCAGATAAAAATGAAGAAATTAAGTTCGTGCTATTTGATTCATGCCCTCTTCAAGATTTGACTTGACCTAGCAGATAATTCGGTAAGCTACTACTTTATGCTAATAATTTGAATTCTTCTTCTTCACCTTCTACTCATGCAGTTGTGGAAAGTTATATAGGTTGCTGCCAACCTTTTCATTTCACTTGTTCCATCAAATTGAGAACTCAATCTTACCAAATATAATCTAGTAACTTCGTATAGGGCATACGTCCATCATCTCTATCCAGCATTTGAATAAGAGGGTTGCGTCCAATTCTACCAAATGCTTGGTTTTGTTTCACTATGTTCCGATGCGATTGATCTTCAACCCTCCATGCGTAACCTTTCTGAGCATGTGGAGAGCGAACTTGCTCTTCACAATGCTGCTTCTGTTTGTATCTTAAACACATCCCCAGGCATGATTTGTTATTTCTCTTTTAATTATTTTAAAAGATTATAACTGCCATCCTTCTGCAGAAGCATTGACCAATTGATAGTGCTAAGGTTATGCCGTGATTTATTTAAGATTTATACATAAGATTGAACTTCAAGGGAAATAACTAGAGAACATCTCTGAGGGAAACTGCATTCATTAAAATGAGGGGGCCTTACGATGCGGTGATGTCTTAAGACTCCTTGAGGTTTCTGAATCTAACTCATGAAAATATGCTTCTGATTCAGAACTAATCATGCTAAAACATTTAAGGTGAAGTATTTTGATAAGAAAAAATGTTTCAATAAATTTGAAGCACCTACCTAATCGTGTCAATCAATACATGAGATGCATCATTGCCAAATGACATGACCTAGCTCTTGAAAGCTATTGACTAATTATTTATTAGCTTTAATGACCTAGGACCTCACACAAAAAAAAGCAAGCCAACAAGATATTATTTGGGTTCCTCGATCCTATATACGTACTCAAGATCTACCTAGTGCATAGCCGATGTGGGACTAAATATATGCCCACATGGATCCCCATACACTCTCCCATCTGACCCTAGCATCTTCATTGGGCTAACGGTCCAAATCGAATCAAATCCAATGACAAACATCATAATTGGCCCATGAATGGCCCTAAAAGAACCCCTGATGCAGTGTCCGCTAGTTCAAATGGGCCATAGGCTTGGTTCAGTTTAATTTCATTTGTAAGGACCTAGGACCTCACCAAAAAAGGCTAGCTAAAAATATATTATTTAGATTTTTTAGCCTTATATAAGTACTCAATATTAACCCAGTATATAGCCGATATGGGACTTAACACATATCCACGCGATCCTCACACACTCCTCCATTTAAACCCAGGCATCCTTTCCACGCTGAGGGTTCAAATTCAATTAAATCCAGCAAGCATCACAATCAGCTTGTAACTATCTCCAAGAGGGCTCGTACTACAGCATCCTCTAGTCCACATTGGCTATGGGCTGTGTTTAGTCTGATGCCATTAGTAATGACCCAATATCTAACCCAAAATAACTAGCCAAAAATATATTATTTGGATTCCTTGACTCCGTATTAATACCTAAGATCTACCAAGCGCATAGCCGATGTAGAACAAAATATAGGCTTGCATGGATTCTCATGCTAGCACTCTATTACATAGAAAAAAGAAGAGAGAATGGCATGATGCCAGCCTAGATGACCTCCTATAATCAAGTACAATGACCATCTCCGAGCTTAAATATGGGACAATGATTTGATTGGGAAGAAGGAAGATTTCTTCAACATGCTCAACTTGAATCTCTCAAAAAAAATAGAAGAAGATAAGGAAATCTCAAAAGTATGGCTTAAGTCTTATTTTCTTTCATTAATTATTAAAAAAAGAGAAGGTATATAGCCTCTATTTATAATGTGAGATTTGTCTTTACATAATTTGGATCAGATTCCTCTTTCTAATTCTAGTAGGACTATTTTTCCTAAAATAGACATCTATAGTAGAAATCTTATAGAAAAAGCTAAAAATCTCAAAAAGGTAGATCTCGACTTCTACATCAACTCTGCTTTCTGTCTCTCTGTCTGATTCTTTTTAGATAAATAGCTACGCCGATCAAAATTTTATTCGAAAAAGAAACTTTCAGTTTGATTAGCCCATTTTGGGCCCTAAATGCTGGAATTTTGGCTCAATTGCTGGGGCACCACCCTTAAAGAGTGTGGTATCACATCGTAAATCTTGAAAAAATATCCGATTTAAAAAAAAAATATCTCAATCGGACGTCATATGATTTAGTTATGGCCTTCAAAAGTTTAGCCTATGACTTGGCTTCCCGATATGGTGGATCTTGCTGCTTGATCCTGTCCAACCCTGCTCATAGTGGCCAAAGTGGTCCACATTGAGATTGGTGATCCTTCTAAATCAGACAATTTCAGTACGATGTGAGAGATTTACTAATGCCTTTCCATATAGGTGAAACACCAATCAGATTATGTTTCACCTTAAGTCTCATATATCAACGTTGCAGCATACAGAATATAGATTGGTCTTTTGACCTATATCTATGAGCAGAAACGTTGCAAAAATTCTACTATAGATCTACACTCCACTCGCTTTGCTTGCTCTGCTTCCAAAAAAAAATCCCCTTTTGCCTCTCCGAAGCTTACGAACTCAAGATGTATGAATCATCCATTTAAAAAAGAAAAAAAAGAAAAAACTCAAGACATACTCAACAATCACAAATAAGGTTGTGTCATTTAAGTAATTGCCATGGACCATTACCTATTGTCCCTAGGCCCTACCCTGCAAACCAGTGGAGACCAATCTAAGGGATCAAAATATAACTATAAAACATGTGCCATATGCCAGGTTTTAGCCTGGAGATTGGTGAAGTCTTTATTTCTTTTTCTTTTCCAATCACATTTTTCTCTCTAATGACAATGACAAAACCTTTTCTTGGTCTCTTCCCTATTTGTGGCACGAGTTGGAAGTGCACCACCTCTCCTTCCAACTGTAGCAAGCGGAACTTGTACCGTTCGAATATTCCCTACCCTTTCTACCTTCCCTTATCAACCACAGCATAAAATTACACCCTATAACATGACGTGTGGAGGAACTAAATTCAAACTTATAAAAAGCCCTGGATGGGAATTAGTTTATTGCTATTAAAAATTTCTGAAAGCCAACATTCAACTTAATTGTGCATGATGCTATCGCTTTTATTTAGACAAAGGGCACATGTTTAATAAAGAAGTCTTCCTATCACTTTCATCTGAAAGCAGAGCTCCCCTGCTGTTTAAAATGGTTCCATGAAATCCTATAACATGACGTGTTCGAGCGACTAAATTGAAACTTTGCCTTCTAGTGAGGAAATTATATGAAAACTTAACAACCTAGCTTTGCAGGATATCATTTCACCTTGTTTAGCCAAATCGCACATGCTTTATAGAGCTATCCACCTACTGCCTTCATCTAGAATATTTTTCAAAAAGTCCAAAGTTTTAACTTCCATATCCAACTTTAGTTAGTTCCCTAATATAATAAACAGATCCTCTCAGGTTGGGATCTAGCTGTGACTAAGGCTGCATCATCATGCTGCTAGTTTAGTTGAATTTCACCATTTTGTGCCTATGTCAATCTTAATCATGAACGCATGTATCTTGAATTTCAAGGTATTATCTGCCAAACTATTTCTTAAATTATAGGAGTGATAGATTTGTTTTTCATATTGTAATATTTTTGTCGCGATCGACCTTGGTTTGGATAGATGGAAGGAACGCTGAGGTTCCTTTTGACCCATCAAGAGGACATAATATTGCCAGGTGACTAAAAGAAAAGAAAAGCAAAAGATGCACCAAAAGTATGAACCAGATAAAATAAAAGGGATGGATCAGCCTTTCAATCTAAATTCATACAATACTAATGCATTCAATACGTGTAATTAAAAGGACAATATAAAATGTGGTTGGCTCCAAAGCAGGAAATGAGATTAGAAAGAGGGAGAACACTCGACTATCATTCAATCTAATGTTAAAGTATCCTTGATGCACCAAATTTAAGATGCACTCTAGAGTAGATTAAACCTCGGCTCTAGAGAAGAATCTTAGTTCTAAAATAGAAGGCTGAAGGCGTTGACTCAATGCAGACAATGTAATAGATCAATTGTAGTCTTGTGTAACGATATGAGCTAGAATTTATGTGGTCTTCTTGCTGGATTTTATCATGAGAGAGAGAGAGAGAGTTATTTCCAGCAATAACTTTTCTTGGATAGTTGCTTCATGTCCTGGCAACATCGATCCGTGGTGGTTATCGGCAGTTCCTTGCATGATTAACTTCTTTGTTTAAATAACTTACCCTTAAAAACTTAATTCTAGCATGAACTATTCATATTTGGTCTCTTATGTGAGTTAGTAGTGGCCAAACATTGTCTGCCCAAGTATCACGCAGAAATTAATTAACCAGATATTAATCATTCTAATATTTTGGACCATTTTCTATAGTTGACTGATGAGGGATTAATTTAGAGTGATAGCTAATATTGACAATTAATACAAATGTATGAACAGAGGACTGCATAATGTTGCCATTTGGGTTGCATGAAACCACTCTTATACCTATATATCAATGAGTAACATACCGCATGCCTTGATAAGAAATGACCCTTAATTTTAACTGAGATTTATAATGAAAGAGCAGGACTCGAGTAAGGTACATGGCTTTAAGTATTTTCAAACGGCATAGCTGACATCTATTTCCATGTATAACAAAATGGAAAGAAAATCTCGAGTGTGCACCCGCATAATAATCTGTGATGATTTATTTAAATTGGATTTGGAAGCCGAAGACATTCTGTGCCGACTATTTTAAGGATAGCTTGGAGCGTGGCTGACGCTTGATCAGTATATGTATAATAGTCTGTATTGATTCTTCGAGAAGTATGATACAATTTGTTGCAGATGACAAAGAAGGGTTGTTGATTCATGCACCTTGCCAATTATGTGGCATTGACTTGTGGATTAATTCGTGCTTAATTTGAAGAATATATGTTGTTTCTAAGCTCGAAGAAAGGGTACTTTAAGTGAAGTTGGCCTCCGCTTGCAGGCCATGTGTAAGCCAAGGGCTGGCACATGATACTCTTCAGAGTTCAAATGAGTTGCTTACTTAATTATGAGTAGGAGGAGGATTGCTCAGTGTCTTAGTTCAATGAATTCCAACCGGCTTGTTGAATATTTTTTGCTCTTGATGCTTCGCGTATCAGTATTATAAGTTTTCGTATAATTAAATTCATTTGGATCAGAAGTCGTCCTTAAAATAAATAAAAAAAGAGAGAACCCACATGTTGAAATTTCTTTCCAAGAGCGGTGGATAAATAATTAGAAGGTCCAAATCTCTCCTAAGTAGAATGGTGTATCAACCAACCATTCTATTTTGTACATATTGACATTTTGGATTTAAAGAACAAACATTTGCGAGAGCCTGGTGTATCTATCGAAGAAAAAGAAGCATAGTAATTTTCCAATACAATAACTGAGGGAGTGGAAAATGGAACACTCCCAATAGTGTAAAAGATTTTTGTTTGGCTGAAGCAAACTTGTCAAACTGTCCGCAATATTACCCAATTTATTTTTAACTAGCAATGAAGCTAGACATATAAATATCTATAATAATAAACTATGGAAAAAATTTTGCTTCTATTTTTCAGTTGGAAAATTCCTATCCCTCCGGATGCTACCATTATTGCTACTATCCTAGTGGCCATTTGATATTTATTTCATCAATCCAATGGTTCCTCGGTGACCAGAAGATTGTAAGCTCAAATACCTCTTTTAAATAAAGATGGCTTGCAATTAAGACAAAAAGGTATATCTAAGAGATTAATTAAATTTCATCCACAGGTCCACAACATGGAATGATTGATCTGAAAGTATTATTTATTCGATATCTTAAGTGAATCTTCATATTTTAAGTTTCGTACCCTTTTTGCTCAGCAGCCAAAGATTTTAGATCTAATTAATTTTTGTGTTGTGCAATCTAGAAAATCTGAACCCCCCTCATTCTTTTTAAAAAGGTGAATCATCACACATTCACAGGTAGCGGTCCAACTATCCATATTCTGGCCATGGTGGTTAAATTTAGGCCATTTAAGTTTAGTTGGGGTGTCATATCTTTCCTCACTGTTAGGTATTCGGCATATTGAAATTGTCCATGTGAAGAAACCTATGCAGGCATCCATAATTTGCAGTCCACCTCTGCTCATATATCACACCTGATTCTTATTGCAGCAAGAAAGTGACATAATTCAAGCCAAATATCAGCTTGTTTGGATACCATATGAGGCTTTGGATATAATACGTACCTAGCCTAACACAGTACCTAAGATTTTTCTTTTTCTTGGTTCCGACGGCTAGGTATCTTCTATCTGTGGACAGGTATGAATGCATCCTATCCCAAAACAGATAGATATCTAAGGTATCTAAGATGAAAAAAAGGGACTTCGACCCATATTTTGGAAAAATTATACCCTGTGCTATATGCACCACATGGTCATGCACCATACCAATCGGTTTCATTCATCGTGCTCTTGTATGGCCCACAAGAAGAAGATGAGTTGATTGTCGTGGTGCATGGTTCTATTGGTGCACGCAATGTAGCACATAATTTGCCCACATTTTGTGCTAATTTATCAAGCACAATATGTTTGCGGAAAATCCATTAGACCAATACCGCCATGCGACAAGCGATTTTTTATTATTATTATTTTAGATATCCAAATAGATGCATCGAGGAATAGATTCCCACGGAACACAAAAGTGGAAATAGTTGTCCAGTGTAATCCAAATCCTCTGCCATTCTGGCAAGTGGAGAGACGAAGTCCTCACCATCGCCATGGCCAATCAAAGTGGCCGTACCTACCAATGCAGAGCGATTGAGTAGGACAGATAGCGTAGACATGTGGATCCCTCCTCTTCTCTCCTCTTCTCACACGCGCACACACAGGTGGATCCCCTCATTTAGTTTAAGAACCATGAAAACCACGTCTGCATGAATGAGTTAATGCACACAATTACCAATACGATCTGGGTCCAAAAGCTGGCACTTCTTTCCTGCAGGGTTTTTCTCGTGGAAGAGGTTTAGAATTCAAGCTCTTGTGATAGAATATTATCATCATATTTTTTTTTTCTTTTTCTTTTTCGTGATGGAAACGTGAGGCAGCACACTGCTACATTATCACCACATTTTTCAAAAGAAAAATAGTCCACATCCTCATGAACCCAACATGTGAATATTTATCGCATCTTTGTAAAATATACTTCACCCAATCATAATGGATAACTAATGTTATCTTGATTTGCGCGTAGTGCGATCCCTTTTGGAAAAGGAACAATGCTTTATCGTCCACCACAACCCGGTGCGATACGAGCAGCCCCCATGCATGCACGAAAGAAGGTACAGTGTTGGGTGGGAGGGGAGTTGTTTCTACTGTGCTAAATGCCCACCATTTTGTGTCCCCATCATATATATTTCTTAAAAATATACAGGCCATATAAACAGGACGGCAACTAGTTGATTGAAAAGCCAACCTTCAGCCACGTCCCGTCCATATCTTCCGCCACGTGGCTTGTATATTAGATACGTGGCAGTGATACGTTATTCCACCGTCGAGTGGCCTAATTACGTGTTCCCCAGTAATTAACATGGTCCGTGAGTCCCGTCTTCTATCTACGCTGATACTTGATGGACTTCAACATGGGTGTTACCAGCTTAAAAAAAAAAAAACAAGCGTCATATCGTGCATGCTCTTTGTTGCAAGCCATTTTTCTTCGGCTTTTTTTCTTCTAGTGTGTGTGTCAAATGAAGCCATGAAATACCAATCATAAGCTTGAGTGGATACATGTACTAGGAAGTAGAACATCAAACCGATATATTGTGTGCACCCAATACTATTACATATACAGGATGAGAAGCACCATGCAGAAAGATTCTGATATACATAATAGAAGAAGTGATCGCATGATCATCACAGGGCCTTCAATGGTTCAACCAGCGTTTTGCCCCTAGGGCCATTCTTCCTGATTTGAAGCCGATACTCACTGTAGGTCATGCATGGATAGAGTGGAGGTCGGTCCGGTGTCACAAGCTCGCGAGCCGGACCTAGCAGCAGGTCATGCTTAGGGTTGTAGAAGAAGGCAAGGGACAGCCGCTCCTCCGCCGCATTCACCACCACCCGATGCTCTACGCTCTTGTATGTTGCATTGCTCAGCACCTGATCCACAACCATGATCAACCTCCAATTTATCAGCAGACATAATAGATATATAGTTACAACGTAGAATATTTAAAAGCTTCTAAAAGCTCATCCACGTTATGGTCAACGCAATATTGTTTTTATTATGGCAAGAAATGGTTAATGATGTAAAGCATCCCGGTGGTTTAGATGATAAGTCGGCATGTAACATGCCGATGTGTTTGATTGGAGTTCAGCCCTTTTTTTGTTCTTTCTTTTTTTTGTTTATTGTGTACTCAGACTTGTGAAACGATGGAAGGGACACAAAGAGCGCGAGGTTGGAATTTGGAGAGGACTGTCCCATGCCTATCCGTTGCTTTTGACTTGTCCTGTGCACCATGCTGCTTTTCCAAATTAATAATATATACATGGAGAACAAGTAAGAGCGACAAAGCTGTTAATTAACACCATTAAAAGAGATGAGAAGGCCTTGATTCTACTCTATCCCACAAACTTAAAAAAAGAAAAAGACTTTGATTCTAAGTTGCTCTTTTCTAATGGAAAAGTGTCCTTCCGGGAGCACATGAGAGAAGGAATGTGGGCTTTGATGGATGATACTTAAAGATCGTAATCGATAGAGAAATCATGGGGACAATACAAGCCGATGGTGAAAAATGAGTTTTCCGGCAAATTGAGAGGGCTGTCATGCATGGTTAATTACCAGCCGGTCTAAGGGTTTCAGCATAGTTTTTTTACATCATCATACCTGTAAATTCCTCCTGTACTCAATGTATTCTTTCATTCTTTAATAATAGCTGGTGATTAGGGCTGAATCTGCTTCACCCTAATCTCCATTTCGATCAAAAAATAAAAATAAAAATAAAAAACATAATCAGCATGAAAGTTATTAAACATCAAAACAGCTTTTATCCACATAGCTAGACACGTAAAGATTATTATTTAAGCATTTGATCACTGTTCACTGATTAACTTTGTTTTTCGAATTCAATTTTCCATGAGAAAGATCCGTCTGAAAAATTTCTATACATAAAAATAATAATAATAATAATTCGTAAAAGTAACTTTTTCCCGTAAGGAAACAAAGAACTAACGTAACATATATATCCTATGGGCCGGGGTTGGCGCGCGACGTCGTCAAATAACGTTATATTCATTATCCTTATATCTGTTCAATTTAACAACGCAAGAATTGCCTATAAACTCATATTGCAAAAACAAACAAATAAATAAACCAGCAAATACTCGTTAAAATTAATTTGTAACAATTAAACAGTCTGCTATGACGGTTATTAACCGTTTTAATGGCGTTCGTTTTGAAGCCTTGCATATGTTATTTTGGTGCATCAAACTCGGAAAGAACCGAAGACCACCACCAAAGATAGGAGGGAGGGAGGGAGGGAGGGGGGGAGAGAGAGAGAGAGATCACCTGAATTTGATCGCCGACGTTGACGATGAACGCATGGGGGAGGGGCTGGACGGTGATCCATTCGCCACCCTTTCGGACCTGGAGGCCCTTGACCTGATCGTCGGCGAGCAGCACCGTCATAACTCCAGGATCGGAGTGTGGCGAGAGGCCGAGTGTGAGGTCCGGCTGGGGGCACTTTGGATAATAATTCGCCCTAAGGCAAGCCCCCACATCATCTCCTCCAAATGCCTTGTGGAGGAACTCCGCATCCAAACCCAGACTTAAGGACATAACTTTCATCAATATCCCGCACAACTTCACCATCTCACGACCATACTCTTCTGTAGTATCCCTGCAATAAATCGGACATCAAAAACGTCACATACGTGTTAGGTCCAATTACGATATGTATGTATGCAACGAGAGGCATCTAGTGTTTTGGTACCTGATGGAAATTGGCATGCTAGGCCATTTGTCATAGTTCTTCGCCGATTGAGGAAGATACTGGAGGAAGTAGTAGTCACCCCAATCCAGAATAGCGCCCTTCTCGACACCGACGCGGCTCCCGTAACCCTCGTAGGTCAGCGGGGTGTTGGCGTAGGCCGTCTTGGCCTCCATGGGGAGGTAGAAGAACCCTCTCCACACCTCCTGGATTCTTTCCATGAGCTCATGGCTAACTCCATGGTTCACCACCTGGAAGAACCCCCAGTCCCTGCATGCATCCGATATGGCCCGCATGGTGGCGCGGCACTCGGCCGTCCCTTCCGCCAGCCCTCCGAGGTCAATCGTCGGGATCCCAACGATAATTTTATCAGCAGTAGAATTCAACGACGGGCGCTCGGACGCCGGCTTGACGTAGCGCTCGGGGATGACGGCGGCGCCGCTCTCGGACAAGGCCTGAACCGGGACAACCGGCTCGGGCCACTTTTGCAGGCAATCCATAGCGACAGAATTTTTGTCAGGAAACGACAAGTACGACGACAATTAGTGCAAAGGCCTGGCTTGTTGTGTTCCGAGTCCAACGTATATATAGAGAGGGAGAGGAGGCAAAGGAGGAGGAGGAGGAGGAGGAGGAGGTGGTGGTGGTGGGGGAGAGTAAAAGAGTGAAAGCGAAAGCGCCGGGGTGGTGTAGTGTTTGTGTTGTACCACCGCTGTGGCGAAAGGGACGTGAAGCAAAACGTGTTATAAATGGGGGTTTTAAAGCCGCAACAGCCAACAGGGTGCTGTCACCGTGCGATCTAGGATTGGATATCGATAAAAAAAATATAGTTGGTGGTGACGGGATTCTCTTGGCTTTGGGGAGGAGAGGAAAGAGGCGTGATGCGAGGGGAAGGAAGATGTGCGGCGCGGATAGCGGGATGCTCGTGGTGGTCGGCCGCTGCATGGGTTCTTAAATACGAGATTAGTGAGGGGAGAATTTTGCCGACATGATCAGATGTCCCATGATGATCGTATATTTGGATATCTTCATGGTTCGATCTGTTTTATTCTACGGTATATATTCCGATTGTTCGTAAGAATAATTTCAAGAATTTAAAATTACAAATTTAAATTTGCTACAATTTGCTGGTTGTTTCGATTATACAGCAATTGAAATGATATAGAAATAAAATTTCTCCAATTTAGTTAGATTTTTTTTTACTGTTTTATAGTTTTCTAAACAGCCAAAACATGTCCTTGCTCTGTTGGTTCCTTGTCAAGGCTTGAAGAGACGATGGTTTTGAGAAACGCGAAGGTGGGAATATAAGATATTTGCGACTGCGTTGTGTTATGTATTAGATCGATCTTGCACGGAAATATTTTGTGACAAATTTTGTAGATAACGTGGACTTGCGTGTACAATTTAATTTTTCTAGAAGAAATTTCTCTAATCTAATTATAGTCCGACGGAATATCTTGTCCTATGATTTTTTCATCTCTGAAACAAATTCAAACATCCATGAGAATGAAAATAGAAAACCATTCGGGTGAAGGAAAAAAGGCATCGTGAATGCATGGGACTCTCTTTTTTCTAATATGAATTCAAAATTTTAAATGAGGTTCTATTTTTTCTGAAATAATATTTTACTTTCTTTATGATTCATCAAATTTTTAAATCTATATTACATGTTTCAAATTGCTAGTAAGCTAAAACAGATGTAACTATGCGTTAGAATAAACTTAACTACAAAGGAGACTTCATATGACATGCTAATTGTGGAAGGAACTAAATATAAAAACAAAATTAAGCTGTTTTTTTTTTGTTGTTGTTTCTTTACTATATTGCAAATACATCGCATGCATCAAATGCATGAGACATCCAAAAACCAGCACTTTAGCAGGTTTACAAGCATCCTGTTGCTGAGTTAAATGCATCTAAACTCTTTCCCATGAACATAAGGACTTATTTGTTTGATAACAATTATTATAATTAAAACATAATCGAAACCGAAAGATTAATCGTAGTAGGCACACTTCCTTTTAGGTGAGTTGATTTTGTAGGCGCCTAGCATATCTATCTCATATTATTTATCTCCATGTCAACAAAGTAATCCTATGAGGGAATTAAAAACATGGGCAATTGTGTTCGAAGAGCGTGCCCTTTGACCTCATCAAGTAGTGGGTAAGTCACAAGTATATTATAATAATATCGAAGAAGTCAAATGAATTTTGATGAATTCATTATCCGCAAATGGGTGGATGTAGCACATGGTTAAAGCAGCGATCACGTAACAATTTCAAGAAGAGAGTTTAGATAATGAAAAATTGTTTAATTGAAATTATATCCAAATATTCACGATCCTTATCTATTGGAAAATTATCCAAGAGAGTAATGTGGCTTGGTCAATGAGTATGCGGTATGCAAGTTACCAAAGATATCAAAATCTAGGACCCAGTCCCATAGAAAGTTAATAAGCATCATCATAAAAGTTATTACGGCTGCCTCCTCTAAGTTCCCGCCTATGACATCAGTTCCATTAGAGAGTTGTACACATGGTCATGTAGTCGCAAGATGATCAAGACCTTTCTTCTCGATATCATAGATCCTAGTAAGAGAATACTCAAAAAAACAAAAAAAACAAAATTAAACATATACTAATTTATTATTGTTATAATATTTAATTAGATACTATTAAGAAATATATATCATTATTCGAATATTAAAGAGCTTTCAGTAATAATTAACAACCAAATCACCCATTTTTATTTTTAAAATAATAGGATGCTATTTTTACCGGCCCCCACCTACTTTATTGAGATAACAAGTTTTAAAATACTCAAATCATCAAGACAATTTTGCCAATTAAACCACTTGATGTCCTTAATCTCAACTTAGCAAGTATTTGGTATCGGCATCAAGCACTCCCCAATACAATATATTTAGAATCTTAAACTTTGCTATCTCGCTAGATTTCTATTAATATATTTCAATATATCAGCTGATACAATTGATACCACCCAATATTCTTTTATATAGTTTTAATATCATTATTATTGTCTTAAAATAGAAATAATCTTGATTTTACTGTATAAATCAGGATACCGGTACCTCAATTTCTACATATCTTAATATCTCAATATATATATATATATATATAAAATTTTATAAATTAAATATTTCTACATTTCAGCTTGATCTAAATTAAGATTCTAGTTCGAGCTGCGCATGCAGTCCTAGGTTTCTTAAATTGCTTCTCAAAGTACGGGGTCACAGGTGAATGCGAACAAAAGCCAAAGTGATCACGCAGTGCTAATTCTGCCGTGTGAACGGTGCCCTCTAATTATTATCAGCGACTTCGGCGGCAGGACGCCTCGTCAAAGCTAGCCCTTGGACGCAGCATAGATTATTTGATTGGTAGGGCAACGAACATGGATGAATGCAAGCTTCAAGGAGCAGGTGCATGGCCATTGACTTCCAGGAGAGATTAGGTTATGGAGTTCCGTTCAACAGTCACCGACTCACCGCATTATGATCACATGCATGATATACTTTCTCTGGTTTAGCACTTATTCTTGCTTCCCCGATTTTCTCACATGAGAATTTCTACCGGGCTGAATTGATTCCTTAATGAAATTGTTATTTTAGTGAATTAGTGCGATCCTTGGGAATCAATTTGTTTTGTTTTGCTCTCACGTAATCTAGGTAGAACAGTGCTTATATAATGCAGCTGCTTCAGACCATGGTTTTCGAATAGCGGATTCGTGACAGTGTGAGACAAAACGACGTAAAGTTTTTACGTCCTTGCTATGAGAGTTTGAACATAGCTCCATTCTCAGGAACATCTGTTTATGGTTCCGTCGTGTATGTATAATGGAGGCATATAAACAATCTCACTGCATGAAGGTTGTGATTGTTATAACAATGGTTTTAAGATCGTAATTGTAAGGACTCTTGTCGGGTGTGTTTAGACTTATATTTATTATGTACTTAAAAGATCTTGAATATTTATATAGAGTCGGAGAATTTAAATGGCACCTTCTTAGTAATTATTTTCAGTTGAGATCCTGAAATAGTGTAATAAGAATGATTATTTGATTGGTAAAAAATAAATAAATTAATATCAAAACATATGCAATATGCGATGATGCATGTTGTGGGAATAAAGGGGCTGGACTTAGTCCCACATCGACTAAATAGTGGAGAGATCTGTTCCTTAAATGGAGAGGGGCTACCCTTTTCTCTTCAGAGGCGCCTTTTGCGGGGCAAAATCGTGCGTTGGGAAAAAATTATGAAACTCCCTTCAAAGCAGACGATACCTCTAAGGAGAAGTAGTCGCTTCCGCTGTTTAGACCGGTAGGGACAAGGTCGGAGAGTGGCAGATCCCCCTGTAACATTGACGTGCGGGCCAGAGACCGATCTCTCTTGACCTCATCAATGCCTTTACGTACAATTTTTTATAATGGAATTTTGTGCTTCTAATGCGTCGTCGCTATTTGAATAAGTCGCCGGTACCAAAATAATATCCTCCTTTTTCAAGAAAAAAAGAAGATTAGTTCCGTATTTGGAACAAATATATTATGGATACTTGAAAATATACATTGCACATGATAGAGATATAAACTGGATTGGGTTGCGCCTCACTTCCTCTATTTCTCCTAAAAACGAAAGACAAAAAAAAATAAATAAACTGAGTCTTTTCGTAAACATCTCCAATGCAATGTTAGGTATTTTAGCCTGGTTAATTATCATCGCAAGGTTCCCCATTGTTTTGCCTTAGGACAATGAATGTGGAATGTAATTGTATGGTTTCAAGTGCTAATGCATGCACTGCATGTGGGTACCCATGTAGCTTAGTTTGACGATGGTGCCTCGATGGTGGAATTTTGGGCTGCTGGGCTCCAAATGATTTGTTTAATGAAACCTAGATATGTAACTTCAACGAGTCCTTGTAAGCAAGTGTATGACCTGCTATGCTCACTACCATACCACAATGACCTTCGCATTAGTCTTGCCTACATTATTTTGGCTCAGCGATCATAGAAGGCTTTATCGCTCTTATTGTATGAGATACTGACTCTGTAACAGCCAGTACCTCATCCAAAAATATTAGTCGAAAGATATTATTTTAATTTCTTGATCCTATATAAACATACAAGATCTATCTAATGTATGATCGATATAAAACTAAGCAGATGCTTACATAGATTCTCCCATTTATTACGATGGAATGCACTAGGAGGATGACGACAAGAATGTTTGACGACCTAATTTGAGGCCAACCCACCAAATTGTTGGTTGGTGAAGCCCCTCGAACCACAATCATGCCATCTCTTTTCGATGAAGGGTTTTATGTGGCCCATGAGTCAGTCGGCCAACTCCAAATGGTCGCCCTAGCAGCGCTGCCGCAATTCGGGTCACTTCAGGTGATGGATGGAATGCCGCTTTTATTGGCCGACAATGATGCGCAACAGCGTGAAGCGAGGCGGGTCCAAATACGTCCTCAGCCGGCTTCCTTCCGAGCGGTTTCCAAACGAATGATTGGAACCTCAGGTTGTGGGGTTGGAGGAGCCGCCGAGCAACCTTTTCTCCAGCCCACCGCCACCTCATGATAGAGAAATCCACTCTCCGTGCCCACTTTATCCTGTCACTCCCAAATCCAGTTAGCCTTCATTCATGTGTAATCTTTTAATTAGGTTTTCAGGAGCTTAGTGGCATTGAAAAGGTCTCTTGCACGTGTGCATCGTAATGAAGACCCCAAAAGATTTTCTCAAAGGATAAGAACTCGAAAGGCTCAAGTGAATTCGATCAGCCAACAAATGGTTAGACCCTCACCGCTGGATCATGTATCATGGAACTGATTTATATCGGCATTATTCATAGTTCATTTCGGTCCTCTATGTCCTAGGAACGCCACGTAAATGATTTCAAAGCTTTTTTTCTTTTCTTTTTTTTTTTACAACAGCACTGCACACAAACGTGTATGAGTACAGTCAATAAAATTTAAAAAAAAAAAAACCTTCAGAATTATAAGCTGCAAAGAAGGCCATCAAGTTGGCCATACTGTTCGCCTCCTGATAAACATGGGTGGCTCAAAAAAAACCACACCCTCTTGCTAGTCTTCGAGTGTCGTAGAACAGCGACTCGCCGCCCACATCGCTAGGCCAACCTCGAACCCACTCGATCACCGTAGTCGAGTTCCCTTCGAGGTGAATACAGGCTGCACCCAAAGCATGCCTTGCATAAGAGATGCCCTCCCACGTAGCTCTATGCTCAGCACTAATGACAAATATGTTGAAGATCCGCCGGCCCCAGCCACCACAAGTCTGACATTGTGGTCTTTGATAACAAAGCCCATACTCCTGCTTCTTCTTTCCTCACCAACACTGCCATCATTTTCAAGCATCAAGATTCTTTGTCTCATACTTATCAGCTTACTGATATACGAGAACAAACAAATGCACGCCTAGAAACAAAAGGTTCGAATTTATCAGCAGACATGATCTAATGGGTCAAAGATAAACGATAGCGAAGTCAACAAAGCAACTCGACTTCTCCCAAGAAAAACCTAAGCAACATAGCTTGGTGACTCATATTTTTGAGTTGCTGAAACACATTTGTCCTTGTCGAAGTGCTACATGCATCCCCTAAGAATGTGCAAGCTTGGTTGGGGTCCAGCCCAAAAGGGGTTGCCATATATCACGAGCTAAGTCCTACTTGCCTATCCGGATAGAAGGGAGACATACCACTTTGTAAAGTTCTCATAATATTTTTTATATAGACCTCGAGGGTGTTAACGCTCGCCGATCATCTTTTTCTAGAATGACAGTGGAAAAAGGGATTGCAGAGGAGACAAGTGCCGGCCAGCGGACACAGTCCCGTAGGCAATTTGTCTTCGGCTTTTACTGTTCCTCTGGTTTGTTCAACTTGTAGCGGTCCAACTTTGCCATATCCAGGAAAACAGCTTATCCAACGAGGAAAGTCTTGCTCATGAATTCCAACGAGGTCATTATTTGAGCTCCGGTACATACAGTCTATGAACATACATGGCATCAGTCTTATGAATCTCACATCCATCCCCATTACCGTCGGTTTGAAGGCTGTAAGTGCTCTGTTACCCAACAAAAAAAAAAAAAAGGCTTTTTAGTGCTCTAAAAAGCCTCTTTAGTTGAGTTCTCGCTACCGCCAACAAATCCTAGATAAAAATCAAACACGGAACTCGATCCAATCATGCACTACCCCATGAAAGACCCCACATCGATCTATCAATGGGAACCGAGACAGCCGGTTAGATGTCATGCGAGTTGCTCGAATCTTGTGGCGATAAGCATCGCCACACTTCCCATCTTGCTTTTGGGATCTTGGTGTCGGAAGCTAGCGAGCTACTTACTACCCCTTCGTGCTGTCCTAGCAATAGCGTTGCCTCCTGGCCCACAAATGCACCATTGGAGACACCAAGTGAACACTTTGGCATCTCATAAAAGGTACTTGCCATTTTTGGTAAGAGAACCTAGATCATGACTCAGATATCATTCACCTCCTCCTAGTGCTTACAAGGCTAAAAACATCACACCAGGGAGTGCCGTTCCTTTTGGATGCATGATGGGGTCAAAGGACGCCGTCCTGGGCTGGGGCCTCAAGAAGCTCCAACTATACCGTGTGGCTTTTCCACCTAAGTCACCTATGTGTATGTTGTTACAGTTTAATTTTGGAGTCTGTTGTAGAGTTTGATGTCTTTCACATTGTAGATTTAGCATTGCCTGGAAACAAGAAATGCTTCAAAAAAAAAAAATATGTTTCAATGAAACTTCATGCTTATGTTGCTCCTCAAAATTTACATTTCGCGACATTAAATAATATGCATTGTTGTGTAAACTTGGATGGGAAGAAAAAGGATGCAAGCCAAATGATTGAAATGTAGTTTAAAATGGGAAACCTCTAATATACCGAATCTTTGCAAGCGAATATCAGCTTCAAGAAGCTCACTTTCATCATCTATTACTGTTACATTAAAACATCCACTCTCAAAATCTCAAGCCTGCACTCGGCTTTCGAAACACTTGCTTATTTCAAATGTTCTCATAAAATTTACTTTCCTGTACCGGCATGTGTTCCCAATTCGCATGACTAGGATCCGATGCTTAACCAACTCAAAATATCTCCAGCATAGCAGCATTCCGCCAGCCACATTTGACCTTCCATATGAGAGCCATAAAATCAAGTAGAAGCATATATCAACACCTATGTCGAGTCTAAACATCGACAGCCCCTAGTAAAGGCATTGCTCATTCTAATCTTACCATTAAAGCTCAGTCCGTCCAAACAGTGGCCCTAACAACTGCTAAGTACTCTTAAACTTACCAGTATTTTCCTTCGTAAGGAAGGTGATCGAACAGATTAAAGCAACCAGCAGCTCCAACTACTCCAATGTGTCTGCAAAGTACTAGATTGCACTACAATTACAAACATTAGCACAATTTCAGCCTCGCAGAGACCTCCGCATAGGAAGATAACCCCATCAGAACTGACAGTCTAATAGGACAGCTGAAGGCGCATGGCCCTTTCATTAGCATGACATCAGTTACATCTCATGAGAGACATTTAAATGTTATTTTTGTGAATCAAACTACTACTATGTTAATGAAAGAGGCATGCCACAACAACTCCTGTTTGGTTATCCCACAAAACCATCTGCTTGCAGCAAATCAGTTCACAATTTGAGCGACATTCATATAAATGAACAATGGCTATTAAAACCAATAGCGTGCTTCTGAAAATTACAACAAACCCAACATTGCACAACACAGCAGATACAGCATCAGCGTGTCAGATAGCGGCATCTTCACATGCAAACACAGCAACACAAATGCTTATCGTGCAAGCTGAAGAACTAATTACAGGGTAAGCCAATCAAGGGCGGCGACCTAACTAAATTCCTCCCAAAATAATGATGAAAAAAAATGGTTCACACTTTGGAGAGGATCAGCTTTCAACAGCAAACAAACAAGACCTCTGGTTGTCACTTTCACTCACCACCCAGGTTTACCATCCTTCAATACTCTGATGCTGAGACCATTGAATCTTCCCGTCACTTCACTCACCACCTAGGTTTAGCGAACCATCCTTCATTAGTCTGACACTGAGACTGTTGAATCTTCCTCTCGAGTAGTGCCTTGACGCCTTCCTCCAATCTGTTCCAGTTTTCATCATTGCAACAAATTCATCATAGCTGATTCGACCATCCTGCAAATGTACAAACAATCGGAGGAGCTTGAGAGCAATGAAGAAAGAAGGTATCGATTTCAGCAGCTAGTAAAGAATTACCTTGTCTGTGTCAACTTCCTGTAAGATATCATTTGCCACATCCATGCTGTCAGTAGCCCCAGCTCCATCTTCCACCAGAGCCTCTCGGAGCTCCTCCGCCTCAATGAAGCCATTGCCATCCTTATCAAAGTATGAGAAGGCTTTGCGGAGATGTTCATCATCTGCCATCCTCTGTAAATGAAGAGATACTGCAAGAAACTCCCCATAGTCTAGCTTTCCTTTTCCATTGGTATCTACCTGTTCCCACAAACTCGATCAATTAGAAGACGTGGTTTTTTTCTGTTTTTAAGCATGTTTTAGATGCAGAAGAGGATAGGCATCCATTAAAAAAAAAAAATCAAAGATTGGTTAACAGAATCTGCAGTTTACTGTTCACTGCCTAGCAAGAAGCAATTTTCATTTGTGAAAAAAGAAATCCAGATAACCCATGTAGATGATTTGATCAATACACAAGTACAAATATCTACTAGCATTTGTCTATAGATGCAGATATTGAGGGTATGCTTGGAAGCACAGGTAAATCATCATATATGATGGCTTCACATAATTCTTAAAATTACAAGTTAAGATTCTATGACATTAGGTGTTTGGTTGTGTAATTAGTCACTTTTCTTTTTAACTTTTAAATTCATAAAAACATGATTTTGAGAATTTCTACTTTGAGTAGAATTTTTAAAATTCAAATCTCCCTTTATCATCTTACATTTTTTAAAAAAATTTTGAAACTTCCCTTTACTGACAACCAAGCACCTTCTAAAAAACCTCATCCTCTAAACTTCAAAAATTTCAAAATCAAGGAAAGAATAAAATCATGATTTTGAAATAAAAAACTATCAAATGCTGCCTGAATATGATGCAATAGAAAAAAAATCAGTAACTCTAGAAAAAACTCATATGACCGTGAAAGTGTCATTTGATATATCTTGAATCTGTCCAAACAATTCAATACATGTCCCAGGGATTTGGGACTGATTTAGAATGAAATGGATGAAATTTGGGAGAGAAACAATAAAATATTCAGAGATAAGAAGATAATCTGAGAGAAACAGACAGAAGATTTATGTTATCAAAAAGGGCAATGAATCAAACTCCAAAATAGAAGCTTTAAAATAAATTCATGAATTGGTCCTTTTGATTCGCACATCAATCAAAACACTATAAATTTGCACACAAAAACATTAAAAAGTATAGGAGATAAACTAATGAATAATGTTGAATAATTTAAATTCCAAAAATTCTTAGAAGAAGCAGAAGAGAAAGCCCTTGATCCGTGAAAGAAGGCTTTTTAAAATCAACCACAAGGAAACAGCAATTAACATCAATTGGAAAAGATTTTTTATTGTTTTATGACTTAAGATGATCTTGCTGATCGATCTGATGCAGTCTAGAGGCATGGTATCCATATAATACATGTCTCCTACATAAAAAGATTGCATCTACTTTGATTTATGGGAAAATGGGACATATAATTAGGTTTTGCAGGTTTTTGCTTTTTTTTTCCTAATCAAAACCTTTATCAAGAATTGTCTGCACGTATGCAAGCCAAATTAATCTGTTGAAAGTTTTTTGGGAACTTGCAGAATGATCAGGGTGCCACTATAGTAACCATAAGAAAGAGGCCTAATCAACTTGGTAGAGAGTGGTCAACTCATCCGTCTCCTTTACCATTCAGAGTGCTTTTTTCCAAAGTATGCCACCTCGTGGCATTCACGAAATTACCATTTTGCAATAACTAGGCATGAATGCTTTCATATAAGACAAATTTATTTAATGTCTGTTTTGCTGCATTCCACTTAAACCTTAAAATATATGTTGTCTTAATATGCAGAAATGAAAGTTTTTTTGGAGGATATAGTTTAGATATAGATTATTCTACTACAAAGAAAAGAGAAGGCCTCCCTCCTTGATAACCTCCACCCAACGCACGCACACACAAAAAAAAAGAATAATTTTAAAATTGCATTCTCTTTGCATTTGATATACATAGCTAAATTAAAATTTGGCAACACCTACAAGTGAAGTATACTTACAGCTTCAATAAGCATCTGCACTTCAGACTCCACAAGATGGGAACCAAATTTTGCAAGTCCATGTTTCAGTTCCTCATATGAAACACTACCATCATTATCAGTGTCCATCATCTTAAACATATCTTTTATGTCTTCAACTTCTTCAATAGACAAATGATCTGCAATGACCTAATTAACAAAAATCCATTAAAGATACAGATATGTTTAAATCAATCTAAGAACAAAAGACAAGGTGTTGAAAAGGCATAGGATATTAGGGCCAACAGCCAAAATGCCAACTAACCCTCAAAGCTCTCCTTTTAAATCTATTCATCCTTGAAAACTGTTTGAGCCTTGACTTGACAACATCTCCAAGAGGAACATTTGGAGCTTTTTTAGCATTTTGAAGCCAAGGATGTTCTGCAAGAAAGAAAATAAGGTATGACAATGGTCCGATCTAATTACTGAGATGAAAAAGGAAGAGAGAAGGTGATCTCTGCTAGTCCATTGCATCTTCATCTGATATGTGACGTACAAAAAGTAAATCTCCTTTTAATTTTATATTACAGCTGGGTGCTTGGTCATATGCCTACTATATCCTAACACCGTCTGCTCAAAGCCAAAATGGTGCATATCCTATATATAACCATGCGGCCACATATTCTCAATGTTTCCCTCTTCTCTCTGTCCTATCTCTATTTCCCAGCAACTTCATTTTACCTCCATTCCTTGGTAGTTTTGCATGATCTGACATCTGCAGACAGCATCCACGTAGACAGATTCTTTTTCCTTAGATAGGATAATGATTATAAATCTAGTGCGATGATATAAGACCTTGAGGCTAGATAGGTTTCCTGAGGGTGATTTATTGTCTCTATATTCTACAAGTAATAATGAAAATTTTGGGTTAGAATCAAGATCCGCCGTACCGACATACCGGTGGGCACCAGTACCGTACCAAACCGAATAGGGTCATACCGACCCGGTTCGGGGACAGCGAGCGCGAAAGCTCAGGGCCCCGCGTGCGCGAAACACGTTTTCGTGCGTTTTCCTCATTTCTCCACTTAAAACCGCAACCGACCAACGCGTTTTCCGGCATCGTTTTTCTTGTAGATGCGTTTTCCGCGCGGGATTTCCTTCCTTCTTTCCGAGCCTTCTCGTTTCTTCTCCTCTCTCCTCCGCTCTTCTCCCACGAGCAAGAGCCAACGAGGATCGCCCCAACGAGGATCGCCCCAACGAGGCCCGGTACCAGTAAGTCTCGTCTTTCTCTTCTTCCTCTTCTTCTCCTCTTTCTCTTCTTCTTCCTCTTCTTTTTCTCTTTCTTACTCTTCTTTCCTGTTCTTCTTCTTCCTCTTCTTTCTTCTTCCCCGCGTCAGTACCAAGCGGTACCGGTGCGAACCAGACTGGTTCGCACTGGTACGCAGCAGGAACCGGTCGGTTCCAGGCCGGTTCAGCATACCTTGGTTAGAATCCTACATGGCATCTCAATTTTAGTTTGTAGGATATTGACAAGCCTTTATCTTTGCTATAGGAGATATTATAATAACTGTCGCGAGCGAGCATTTGCACTTGTTGACTATCCTTTGAGAAAATAAGTATGCACATAAAAGCATATAGATTTAAGAAAATTATTGCAGATTCTAGACAACAAATGTATCTTAAGTAGATCTATGGAAATGAATTCCTCAATATTGAGTAGCATTTTTAATGATCAAAATGTGTCATAAATCTAAAGACACCTAGCACAAGCATTTTCATTAACTTAAACCTCTTATAATAGGGTAAGAATATGTAATTTCTGATGTTCAAGGGAAAAAGGAACCAGCATATGTAAGAATATGATCAAGAAAACAAGGGGCAACAAACTAAAGACGAGTTTCCGCAATTACTGCGGTAGCAACAACTGTAAACCCTATCTACCCAGTGCCTGACAAGAAGTCCAATTAATCACACTTCTATCAATCAACTCAGCAACACCAGTCAGCAACAAATATTAAAGCAATTTAGGGAAGTTAAATCAAAAGTGACATAAGGTCCTTTGCCAAAATTTCAGTGGTTTTGAAAATGAAACTCCATTTTGATTATCCAATCCTTGCATACATGGTCCAGACATTTATCCAAATAACCCAAGCTAAATAGATACGGAAAGTGTGGAAAGTCGTGTAAACATGAATCATTGAGGTTCAAGACAATCAGTTGTTTTAATATTAATTGTTGATTTAATAATAACAACACTCCATATCACATTCCAAGGAGGTGAAAAACAATGTAATATGATCAGCGTCCATAGACCATTCCAAGGAGATTGGCAGAGTCAAAAACTATTTCACTATAGAAAATATTGGATAATTAATGATTCATGAATAACAAGGTGCAGAACAAAGATATGGTCTGCACATGTTTGATAGAAGGGTTATATAAATACAAAGGGGAAAATAATGCAGTATAGCAGTAGGAATGCCAGTACATGCATATGGCTATAAAAAGTTAGAAACATCCTCATTAAAAGAAAAAGTTAAAAACATGACATTGACCACATGATTTTTACAAAATCAACAGGCTTCGAACACTATAATCAAAAGATATTGATAAAATAAAACAGGTTCTAATGGAAACACTAAATACAGAAGACTAATAAGATCAAAGTAGCCAAGAAAGCTCAGTACATCCAACTTAAATCACTAACAAAGAAAAAATAGAGCTAGCAATAATTAGGCCATGTTTTGAAAAGAAAAGTTCTCCAAAACTTCTGTAGAAAGATATCATCGCAAGCTTAAGCAGATAAACCTCATCTTTCCACTGGAGCGAAGAAGCATGAGTTAATAGAATGATGGAAAGCTCTTGTTATATTCTTTCAAGAAATAAAATATGAAGAGCAAATTCAAAAGAAGCAGTTGAGGAATGAAGATTAAATTTCAACATTTTCATTTTATATTAATGTCACTGAAAATTGTTTTGGATACAGAAGAATCACAAAATTTTGAAGCACATAAATAACTTTCGGATACTAGGAACACCTAATTAGAAATTAACACTTCTCTTCCTGGTTGCTATAATAGAATCTTATATACAGACTGTGAAAAGTACTTTCCATTATCTCAAAATCTAGTATATGATATGAACGGTAATAAAATAATCATGAAATGTGTTTATATGAACAGTGAGAGGCTGCTTTATCAATGGGATTATAAAACTATTATGTGACAAAATTCACAGCTTGAAAAGATTGCAACAAGAATTTGATCCTTCACAGGATAGTCTGACGAAATATTTAATAAAACTATGGTCTTACTTCTAGCTTGCAGACTCTATCTTCAAGAAATGAATAGTAAGTACCCATAAGAGCTTAGAATATTTCTAAATCCAGTTAAAACTCATGACACAAGTGAAATCTAAAAAAGTTCTCATCCTCTCAATTAAAAAAAAAAAAAACTGGTTGCAACATCCAACCACTTGAAATCACCAGCCAGAACACATATTCAATCCAGTTCCATAACTGTGGGATCAGACCATATTAAATCAATAGGCAGCATTTACAGAGAAATAGGATATGGAAAAGCTCTAGAAAAATCAATCTAATGTCACCAATATTAACTCGATTAGGCATTCGACATAAAATTGAGTAATTGAGGAAAATGCAGGTTGACAAAGCTATCACTTCGAGTTTTCATTTTCCTTCTATGCAGTCTTTAAAAACAGTTATGGTCCATAGGCAGCTAAAAAACCAAATTGCACTCACGCAGTCACTCTGATGCCTAAGAAAATGGCAGCCAAAAAATATAATGTCAGTAAACGTATAAAAGTAACTGAAAGATAAATCATAACAAGATAAAGAAGAAATGATAAATTAAGGAAACATATTGTATGCAGGTTGACAAAGCTATCACTTTGAGTTCTCATTTTCCTTGTATGCAGTCTTTAAAATGACTTATGGTGCATAGGCAGCTAAAAACCAAATTGCATTCAGGCAGTCACACTGATGCCTAAGCAAATGGCAGCCAAAAATCTATAACGTTCATGAACATATAAAAGCAACTGAAAGATAAATTATAACAAGGTAAAGAAGAAATGATAAATTAAGCAAACATTATAAGTGCTTGAGAACTTGTCTTAATGTACTGCATGTTAGATAGTAAGATAACAAATTCTCTGACAAATTGCGTGATAGGATTAATTATGTATTTAAAAAAACATGCTTAACAATTGAGGTCACTTAATACTCAAGCAGCTCTGAAGAAGAATCAGGACATTGTTTGCTCAAAATAAAGTCCATTTGATGTTGCCACCAACATAAGCATATCCTGGCTATTTAGATACTTGGTGCTTTGTCAGTTTAAGTAAACGATCCTTGTTGGCAGTCAAGCCCTAAGCAAGGCATTGAAGGAAGCAGGTGTCCATCTAAATGTAGGCATCATCTGCTTTCTGAGATTTTGCTTATATTCAAGCAACTAAACTTGAACAATTTGATCTTAATATGTTACACGAAAAAATAATCCCTCTCACACCTATATTCAACTCATCTCCTACTAAATGTGTGCGCACTTGTACACACATATATACACAAAGCGAACTCCAATGAAACATCCATTGGTTGTTCAAATGGAACATTCAACTGTCACACACAATGTAAGATGGAAAATCTAACAAAGAAAGGTAAATTGGGATTACTGCTATCATTCATAGAGGCCAAAGAGGAGAAACATCCATCTGTAGCCAGGACATTCAACTATCACACAATCATGATGTAAGATGGAAAATGGGGTTCAACAATTAAGAGTCCAACAAAGAAAAATTGAATCTATGTTACATGGGTTCGGATTTGGAAGTTAGGTACAGGTATGTGTCTAGGGGTCAGATTCGTCTTATCCCCAACTCTTAAGATATGAGGACCTAGCTAAAAAAGGATCTCAAGTAGGATAAGAGTATGCGGACACGTCACCTCAATTATATTTTTCTTAGTCCGAATGCATATTTATACAAATTTGTTGGTTATATATATAATTTTTCTACTTTACAGACATTCATATTTTGTTTTGTACACACTCTTGGTGTTGGGAGTAAAATAATTTTCACCAAAATAAGGGCTTGATAGTTGACAATAGTGTTAATAAGACCTGAATGTAGGTTTAATGTGAAACAGGGACTGAACTTAAGTTTTCTTCTTTAAGTCGATGAGATCACAGCCATCCGTCATATTCTCCTCTCTTTAATAATCCATGTGCAATGGATGTGCCATTGTCCTACTAAAAAAACCCTAACTTTACACCCTTTCCCTTTCTCATCATTCTCGATGGCCTTGACTCAGCAGCGACCTCTCACAATATCCGACTACGACATCCTCTTCATCCATGCCGATCAATCCATCGGTCTTCTCCTTCGTCCGCTAATGACCTCGTTAGCCCAATCAAGCCTATTGACAACTTGCCTCATCACATGTGGGCGCCCTGCAATAGCTCCCCTCCAGTCCTTCTTCCCTCTCCTCCATCTCTACTCTTGGAATTTTAGGACCCAAGTCTGTGGGCGCTTTCCATGAGTCGGTCTCATACCATGCAACCATACCCATGTCGACATTGGTATGTCTCGGTTGGTTGGTAAGTCCGGGTATCGTAGACTGGGACCACTGCTACTGCTAATAGAGTCCAAAAAGGAGAGATAGATAGAAAAAAAAAAAACCAGATTCAAATAGATATCAGAATATACGCAAGAATCCATAATACCCAAGAAAGCATTACACGAAATCAAGGGGACAAGATTATCATGGAAGAAACTATGTCAACATTGGTTTGGCATAGGGGATAAAATGAGATCTAAGAAAGGGAAAGGAAAAGAGAGAAATGGACACACTTCCAAGTACACCATGCTTCCTGTATCTCTCCATATGCTTCACATATCTCTCCATAATCATCAATCCTTATCTCACGTGCATTGCACTGCACAACACAAGTAGTAAATAGAGATTAGAGACCTAGAAGGAGAATTGCCAGGATGACCAACACACCATCCATACCACAGATAAGCACGCTTCTGTCTCAACAACCGTTGGTCTTCTAAGGATGGCAGACAGTAACACCAGGGGTCAATTCTAGTTCTATAACGAATCCCTACTAGAATTTCTTGGTGGAGAATCTTGGACAAACAACTGGAAGTAACACAGCTCGACCAATCTAGATGGTAAAATTTGCCCATCATTTGTTGATCTTCATCAAATAAGAATCATCACTTAGCAGCATTAGGATTGTTATTGTCAATTAAAAATCAATGGAAAAAACTGTGATGACAGCAAAACTTTGATCGATGGAGCCTTGCAACCAGTAGCAATATTCATGATTTTTTTTGGATAAAAAAATGGGCAGAGCCCAATCCATTCATTAAAATAATGAAAGGATATAAATAAAGTTTTGAACTTCAGATTTTACAATGATATTACATATACTTTATCTTCATTCTGACATTCCTAAATTAGTTGTCAAGGAAATATAAGGCACTATGTTCGATTAGTTCAAGTGAATTCCAAGTGGTTATAAGACATATGAATGTTGAGCAATTGAAAATTAGATTTTGTAACAAGATTTAGCAATACCACCAGAAATTAAACCATCAACAGGCAAAAGCAACCAAATCAAGGCTAGTAAACCATGAAGACTTTTAATACACAGTCTCATCTAAAATCTACTTGATGGTTACAAAGTTCATTCAGCAAATAAGCACAATAATTTCAGCACATGAGCCAGCAAAAGAATAAGATATAACATACCTAAAACTTGCTTTGCTGTTAGTCTAAGTTTTGGGTCAGGCTCCAACATCTGTCGGACCAGATTCTTAGCATTTTCTGAAACACTTGGCCATGGTTCACGCTTAAAATCTATAGCCCCCCGAAGAATGGCTTGTGCAACCCCTTGTTCAGTTTCTGCAATTTAAACATATTAAATTCTTCATCAGAAAATGGTTTTTTTTACAAAATTATATCAAAATCAATCTCAACTTAATAAACTCCAGTTAAGAAGAGCTTGTTCTAGTAAGGCAGAAGAAATATCCCTTTCCAGAAGAACAGAAGGAATGCAGGGCTGGCTTTAAAGATAGAGGAGGACAGATTTCGTTAGCAAAGAAAGAGAACAAAGAAAAACTTACCAGCCCAAAATGGTGGAACTCCACATAATAGAATGTAGAGAATAACTCCTGCACTCCATATATCTATCTCTGGGCCATAATTTCGCTTCAGGACTTCGGGAGCCATGTAGTATGGACTTCCTACAATCTCAGAGAATCTTTCTCCTAGAAGTCCAAAAGGCAAATATTAGCAAACATAACAGAACAAATGTTAAAATCAGGAAAATTAAAAAAGAAGTCCCCAGTATCTGACAATTTACTAGTTTAAAGGATAAGTCAGTTAATGATTCTAAGGTATATAATGTGACTATTGCATGCCAAGCAATTTAAGAATACAAAGACACACGCTTGAGACAGCAACAAGACCTGGATGATTTGCAGTTCAGCTGCTCAAAAAGGTGAGCTGTAGATCAAGTCCTATCAAACAACCTGACTGAGAGATGAGCATACATGCTAAAATTATTTATTGCAAAACTAAGAAGAATATGATAATAAACAAGTACGCTGAGAGAGGTGCAAAAGTTGAAATGGTCGACGACCAAGTCATGGGAAACAAATGTAGATGTTATACAAGAATGTAAACAGAAGGTCTGAGCCCACACAAGAAGAGGAGCTCATTCTTATGTCCAAGGGTTAAAAAAAGGGAACACGAGTTAAGATAACATGAGCGGAATTGCGAAAGGATATAAGAATATCTAGTAGCGTGCAGTGACATCGGAGATAATCCTTAACAGGGGTAATTGATGAGAAATACTTCATCAAGTTAACGCCAAATAGTTGGGCCAAGGCTTCAACAACTCATGGTTATGTTTGTACATTATTTTGGTAGTTCTGAAAAAGACTCTTATTTGAATTAAAAAAAGTTATCTTTTCAAAAAAATAAATTAGAGCAAATACTGACATTGAGCCATTAGCATCATATTTGACTCAAATTAAACAACAATGTCACGCTACCAAACTAATTTCTTCCTAATACTGAAGCCTTGTTAAGAGAAACTGGTAAAAGAAAAAGAAAAGCATGAAAAGAGACATTGTATATAGCGTCCACTTCTTTGTGATTACAATTCACAAGCAGCCAATGCCAGACAAATCAGTCTTCCTCCTCTTTCCTCTTTCATCTTCGTCTTCATTATGGTGCACCAGGCTCCCCAAAATGGCAAATTTGATTTTATAGCACGTTTACACTACTGCTTCTCTTCAGTATATGCGTCCAATTACCACAGCTAAGCAAATGCAATCTCAATGCAGCAATTACTGTAGCGGCAATTGCTTCCATAACTAGCCAAGCTTCGTAATTAGGCAGGCATCATCTCCATAATAATGATAACATATTCCAACTGGAAGTAATATTACCATAATTCATCAAAAAGCATCCATACTTTCGGCAAACCCAAACAGATAAAGTGGAAAAGAAGAAGGAAAGAAATCGCTCCCCTACTTACCAGGCTTGAAGAATATCGACAACCCGAAATCGATCGCCTTCAGCGGCGAGTTCTCCTTCTTGTTGGCAAAGAGGAAGTTCTCCGGCTTGAGGTCCCGGTGGATCACCCCATGCCGGTGGCAGAGCTGGACGACCTCGACGATGGTCCGGGTGACGGCGGCGGCGGCACGCTCGGTGTAATGCCCCCGCGCCACGATGCGGTCGAAGAGCTCGCCACCCTCGCACAACTCCATCACCAAATGCACCGCATTCTCGTCCTCGCACGCCTCCTTCAAGCTCACAATGCTGGGGCTTTTGGGGAGGTGCCGCATGATCGCCACCTCCCGCCGGACGTCCTCGACGTCGATGGCCGTTCGGAGCTTCCGCTTCGAGATCGACTTGCAGGCAAGAAGCTCTTTCGTGTCGTGGTCCATACAGAGATAGGTGACCCCGAACTCGCCTCTCCCGAGCTCGCGGTCGAGGAGGTACTTCTCCTCGATGCCGCCGGAGAGGGCCGCATCGCAGGCGCCGTCGGTCAGGACGGTCAGCCGCTTGGGGTGCCCACCGGCGGCGCCGTTGTGGTGGTGGTGGTTCTTGGCGCCGGCGCCGGCGGCTTGGTGGTGGTGCGCGGCGGGGAAGTGGGACTTGACGTCCTCCCGGGCGACCGCGGCCGGCGAGCGGCAGCAGTTGCCCATCTCGTGGCGGCGATCCGGCGATCCCCACTCCTCTTCTTGTTGGATTCCGAGGCCGAAAACCTACGGGCGGGACGCTAGGGTTTCACATCATGCGCTACAGAGAACCTAGAAAGAGAAGACGCCTCACCGACCTCAGTCTCCAAGAAGACTTTATCTTTTGCACTGGATTTAGACTTTTAGAGAACTAGACAGAGAGACAGAGAGAGAGGGTGGGAGCGTTGGGTTTGTAGCTTTAGAATGGAAGGCTGGGGCTGAGACCTTTGTCGGGTACACCGAAAAGAACAACGGCACGGAATGGAACGAAACGGGGTTTGGGAGCAACCGGTGTTGGTAGGTAGTTCTACCACCCCCAAATGACTTACAGGGCTTTTATTTTGGACAGTCATGTTTCGGTTCCATCTCTTTTGTATTCTTTCATTCTTTCCAACTTTATAAGCTACATTTACATCTGTTGCAAAAAAAAAAATTCTTCTTCGTTCATACGACAATGCAAATGCACCCCTTGCAACTCCAGTTTATGAACTTCCCTCTCACCTTATATCAGGGAAGAAGGACGGCTTTTTTTTTTTTTTTGGCTCTCTCTCTGTCTTTCTCTGTGGGTGGGGTCTACCAATGAATGGAGGCCTTGAGGCCTTGGGAGGAGGATTTCTTTTTTGTATTGATGAAAGGAAGGGGGTGGGTGAGGGAATATGGGAGTTTGGAAAGGTGGGATGGGGATCGAGGGGCAGGAATGGTGGTGTATCGTGTAGTGTAATACGGTGGTATTCCTTCGAGCCCGGGTTCCGACTCAGACTGCTGGGGCCATCTTGTTTCCTCTTTTTGTGCTTGCTATCAAGTATGTCCTTTTTATTTTGTCTTCCTTTCTTTCTCTAACAATTTGTTAGAAATCTCCGTTGTTTGCTTCCTCTTTTTGCTGTTCTTGATAGTAGGAGGCTAGCTGCTTAAATTCTTCCCAAGTATTCACTTAATAAATTATTTACAAATATTTTTGGCTCATCAATCCTTTTCAATTCCCTACCCATTGATTACTTAATTGGTGAGGACGAGAGCCTAATAGTCGAAGAGAACAAGGAGGAAAAGTGGATAAAAGAAAAGATTGGTGCAGTAGGAGGTGGAAGAAGATGGGGCAATTAGATGAGTTAGCGGAGCAGGTTGAAGGGTCAACTTATTTAGATGAGTAAAATAGAATAATGTGGTGAATGAAAAAGTTGGTAGAGCTCCGCTCTTGCAATCGGATCATTGCAATTACTTATTAGATGTTTAATTATCCAGACGATAATAATGGTATTTTGTTATAAACCTACAGTCGGCGTGATAGTTCATGCTCAGGAGTAAAGATCTTTTATTTTCAAGTGAAAACTTGGTGACCTGCTTAATGAGCAGCTAATTCTTATAGGTTTCCATGTAGATTACTATTCTCCGTGGAGGTTGGTATTTGGACCACGTCCATTTGTAGCTATAGCAAATCCTAATAGAAAATTATAAACCATGATATATGTGAAAGGACAAGAGAAAGAATGCAAAAAACATGAAGATTAAGTCAATAAGCGGAAGGCTTAATTATACTTCTATTACAACTCTAATTAATGAAATTTTTTGATATAAAATTCATTCAAACTTCTTCTTCTTTTTTTCGGTGCATAACCTATATCTTGTTGCCCGAGCAACATCCAAAGCTTCACCCGGACTTATCCTGCCGGCCACCATGCAGTTGAGGGTCAGCCTGGTAGTAGACAACATCTCCAATATCACTCACAAAATGATCAATTCTCAAGCTCCTTGCTAGAATCCCAAATAGGTGAAAAGGAAAAGGACCAGACTTGTGAGGTTCTCGGTAGTATTTCCCGAGCACAACCTTAGCTGCCTTCGTCTGAAACATGAAATAAACAACAACGAACAACAATTCACAATCTGAGGCCTCATATCAGGAAAAGATTAGAGAAAAGAAAAAGGTGAGGGATTCGTCCTACTACTCACAGCTTCTACTAGATTGTAGTGAGGTATTTGGGGGAAGAGGTGGTGTATCACATGAGTTCCGATATCATGGTGCATGTTGTTGATCCATCCATAGTCTCGATCGAGCGTCGTCAGCGCTCCTCGCAAGTAGCTCCATTCCTAAAAGATGCAGGAAGAATGAACTCATGAACAATGTTGTAGTAAGTGATTGCAGACTTTCTCATTTATTTCATAGTAAGTCACTTTAGATTAATTTTTCCTCTTTTTTTAAAATTTTTTTCTATTTTTTAAGAGTAGATTACTATTTTTTTGTAAGAGTAGATTAGGTAGTTAGACTATCAAATTACAAATTGGCATCTAGGGAGGACCCACGAGTCATGTCAATAGGCCATGCCATGATAGGGGTCGTCGACCATCCAACTCTGTTTGCCAATTTATGCCCACCACATCAAGATGGAAGGTTGCAATCTGAGATGTGACAAGGGCTGAAATTAGGATAAATCTATCATTGTAGCTTAGTTGTCTTGTCTTATACGATGCTTGTTACAAACTCAATCTAGCTGACACGTCGACACAAAAGGAACTTTTTGGTGTTTTGATACGTAGGACAACTTAGCTACCTAAGACATGCAGCCACCATACAATGGACCACGTATGACTCCTCGTGATTCCCTTCCAAAGGTATCTAAACTCATGTATTTTGTGAGAAGACATGCATACCTTGCCTCGATACCATGGGAGCTTCTTGGCGTGGCCATGGTGATGCAAGTAGGTAACAAAATCCAACCACATTATAAAGACCTGCACTCAGACAGTAACGCATGAGCAATGACAACAAAAGACCTACACTTGCCTTTGTGCTAAGATTATGATCACTTACAACATAGGGTACACCATAAAGTTTGAGCATTGGGACAGGACCAATCACCCATGAGAGACTTAGAAGCAGGGACGCCATTGCCAGCCAGCAGATGGTTGATGTAACGATCTCACTTCTCTCGTTTGGATGGAACAAGTCGCTGCCCGGGTGGAAGTGTGAGCCTTGCTTTCCAGGGCTTCTCGACCACTATGGAGCAAAACAGAGAGCAAAACTTAGGTAAATGGCGTTCGAGTAAGGAGATCAGTACTTAAAATTCAGCAAAAGTATCTCTTGGAATCTAAAATGTTGATGGGGTGTACAAAATAAATACTAATGATATCCAACTAATTGAAGCTTGTCATTCTTACCAAATAAACAGGGAATGCGAACAGGGGAAATGGTTCGGAAAACCGCAGCTTTCGAGTGAGATAGCCCAAGCCTCTGTATGTCTCCTCAGATAACTGTGAAGGCCAGAAAATTAGTAAGTTTCTGCAAATAATTCAACTAATGATTTGAATGTGGTGTTCGTCACATAAAAGCTATATATGTGCAATTAATCACTCTGGTCTAGAACTGTTCGAAGGGCGACGGTTGCATGAGTTTCAAATGAAATGCAGCAATCTTTTGATCCCAATATGATAAAGAGGCTCTCAAAGATAAAAGATTCAGTGTGAGGAATGTTACAAGATCTGTTCCATTGCTTCTTTTTCAAACAAATTTGGCACTTCAGAGATTGATATTCTAATTAGAAAGTCGAAACCTCCTATGTTAAGTCCATTTTGCTAGGATAATATAGGCAATGCACTCGCCTAGGACTTGAATTCCAGAATCTCCAGGCACTGTGCAAAAGGTTATGACCTTTGAGACACCCCTCAATTTATAAGTCAGACTATTTTCTTGCAAATTTTCAAAATGCAATAATGGTTACTAATGATCATTATCAGCCATTATAACAAGATAATGGATAATAATGAAAAAAAGCATCATCCTTGCTCGAGCCAATGTCCATAAAACATAGTATTTGGAAAAGGTTGCTGATATTACGAGAGCAATCTTTGTTATTTCCAGACTAATGAATCACAGTTTGAAATAATGAAATTGAAATTCACCATGAGAAGTATTAAAAATTTATAATAGCCATTACTTTTATTATATGATAGCCTCCAGAAAAATTTACCTGTGCGAGTTGTTATATTAATTCTTGATATTCAAAGCGTATGATGTGAATGCCCAGAGCCAAAATGGCAAGGACGTCATGATTTTTCTTTTTTTGGTGAAAAATGCTTTATAATAGTTTTTTTTTGAAAAGAAATGGAAGAAATTTATTACATTATAACTATCCAAGCCTAAATACTTAAAGATGTACCGGTCAAAATTCAAATCTAAAATCTTTGATTGTTCAATATTGGATAGGATGAAATTGAAGAGCATAGTCCTCTAAAAAAAAAAAAAGGAGAAATACAACTATTCTACTAGATTCATCAATTTTAACTTAAAAAAATAAGTCTGCTCGAAAAGATAACATCGCGGCCCACATCTCATGCAGCCTTACATGCAATTGTAAAAAATTCTAACTCTTTTTTTTTTTGCCAAAAAATAAAATCACACTTTCTAGAAAATCTAGAAAATCACACTCCTTTATTTCTATCATAATTATATACATATCAAAACTAATTTTATGAAAAGATCGTGATATTTAACTATTTAATCTGTTTAATTTATTTCAATTCATAATAGATAAAACTAAATTATCTAAATAATAAAATAGTTATATCTAAATTTAAATTTTTAACTTATTTAATAAAATAACTAAATTTTGATTGATAAATTTTTGATCCATGATGCATCCTACCGTATCCTTATCTTGCTCCACCTTACTCCACCTTACCTCACGTCATAAGGATTCACAGCATTGTTTTGGTTCCTTCGGTGGCTAAGGAGGACACTTTATTACATCATCATCACCATCACCTTTCCCACCCACCCTTCACGGAGTTATGGGTCTATTTTGGAGCTATCAGTAGGGCTGTTAACGAGCCGAGTCGAGTTTGAGCCTGAGCCTGAGAGAGCTCGGCTCGGCTCGTTTCACCGAAGCTCGAGCTCGGTAACGAGCTCTGTATTGAGCTCGAGCTCGGACTTGCTTGGCAAAGCAAAGGCTTGGGCTTGAGCTCGTAAAGCTCGTTTCAATTACGAGCTCCAGAACAAACCCGAGCTCGGGCTCGGACTCGATAACAGGTTATTTTTCTCTATGTGGTCAGATTTTTATGAATTATGGTGCTGAAATAAGATCTTTCAATAGGAGACTAGAGCTCGTTTGGGCTCGTAAGTTGCTCGGGCTCGAACTCGGATGTAAACGAGCCTCATATTGAGCTCGGGCTCGTTTGACTAACGAGCCAAGCCCGAGCAGCTCAGCTCATTAACAGCCCTAGCTATCAGGTAAGTGGAAGTCGAGCCAATTTTGAGACAAAGCAAATGCGACTTGGGAACCGGGCTCGTTAGACCAACTTCTTCGGCCAATCAGACCCTGGGTTGATGTCTTCCTCCCACGGTACCTTCTCATGTTCAAATTGGGATTCGTGCGTGGTCCATCACATCTGGCTCGAGCTCAAATTGGAATTCGTGCGTGGGCCAGCAGTTCGATTCAGGAAAAATGGCTGCAAGCCCAAGCACTATAACCAAAATGCAGGCCTCGGTCATCGTGGAAATTCTTTATTCAGCATAATCATGCATTATATTCTTTTTTTTTCTAAGCCTGTTTGAATATTTCTGTAAATTTAAACTTAAATCCTGCAGAAATCGTACTTTATCCGATACATATTTTATAAATTATGTACGCAGATTTCATCTAATATTATTCTCCTCCAAATTATTTTTATAGGATGGAAAAAAATGATAAAAATATTTTTTATAGAATTTGGAGAAATCTATTAAAAAAATTGTAAATACTTTGAGATGGCGCGTGGATCTTATTGGATTGTACATGATTGTCTATCAAGTAATGTATTTTTTTTTGCATTTTAGATACACCATTTAAGTGTTATCTTTCTTAAGAGTAAAAATGGATCGGATAATATCCATCCGAATTTATTTTTGTATCTGAAACTATCCAAATATGAATAGAAATTTAAATATTATCCATACCTATATAAAAAAAATATACGGATATGAATAGACACCTATCCGATCTGTATATGAATATCCAATTTCATTTGTAATTATATTTAATTTTATATAGTACTATTTTAATATCTAATATTTTTGATTTTGTGGTCATAAAGTTTAATTATCTGATTTAGATCCGTATTTACATTCATACTTTCTGTATCCGATTTGTATCCATATCCATTTAAAACAAATATGAATATGAATTTTTGCAGCCGAATAATATCCATATTTGTATATATATTTATCAAATAAAATAAATATAAATATAAGATTTTTTTGTATGGATATTCTTCTAAATATCGAATTTTGCATGAATATCTTTCCAAAATTGTTATTTGCATATGTTTTTTGTAAAATTCAATTATTATTCAAATGCCTTTAAAAAAATTATTTTTATATAAATTAAAAATAAAATAAAATTTTAAAATTATGCTATTATTTTTATTTTTTTCTACCATGGGAGCGCAATCGTAATTCTACGAATGCGATTCACATTGATAACCACTCATACTATGGTAGAACATTGGGGAGAAAGTTAGACGTGCTAAACGTGCAATGGCTGTTGCTCTAAGTAAATATATACCATCGAAACGTACTACCAAAAGCGACATGCGTCTTTTCTCACGCTTTATTTGGCATCATTCCGGACCTATCTTTTCCCACTGGTATGCATGCATGATAGCCACTCATATTAATGTGAAGGGCCTTCTAAAAAGTTAGACGCCGTATATTTGTCGGTCTAAACAGGCACGCGCGGTTGAAGTATACTAGAAATTTAGGAGGTTTTTCTCACATTTTAGGGCACATTATTTTGGAGCTATCTTTTCTGGACACCTTGAGGCGTTGGCTACTTGGCTCAGAAAAATTAAAATTTTATGGATGGTATACAAGGAGGTGCGACAAAAATACCAAAGAGACGTATATCTTATTTATTGTAGAAACTACTAAGTAACCATTTGATCATCTCAAAAATTTAGGCACATAGGAAAAACAGCAATAATTGAAATAAATTAAGATAGCAACTAAGATAATTAAATAAATAATGAAGGGATTCAAACTCATGATCTTTAATAAATCTAAGCTATGATAACATATTGAGAGCTAAAATTATGTGATGTTCAAAAATTTGAATTAGATTTGGACTCATTTTGTATTATAATCATGAAACCAATAAGTAAATTAAATTTCTTGTATATATCTAATCCAAATATCTATTACTAGCAGCTTAATTCACATATTCAGATTCATGATTATATATACTAGAGCACTTAATCCATGCCGCCTCCCCCAATCCACTATTTCTTGGGTGTTGGGATAATCTTTTGTGATTAAATATGCTTCGTGACTAAATATGTTTCGGGTTATATCTTTCGCATGAAAGAATGGTTCCCTTTCGCGACATCGATCGATAAAAACATCTTATTTGTGGATATCTCGAAGCGATCCTTGCACGATCCAATGGTCGCTTACAATCCCTATCCTATAAACAAATAAGTGCCATATGTTAATTTACTAACCGGGTGCCATGACTCGTCCCTCTCCACGTGCCCATGATTCTGGTGGTGCTTCCTGTGGCTAATCCTCCTGTAGTTACAGTCCAAAACACAATTAAAATATCAACCCACAATTTAAAAAAAGAAGAAGAAGTAAACTTTTTTTTAATAAAAAAGAGGAAGGAAAAAAAAAGAGACGAAAAGAGAAGCGAAAGATACCATCCATGGTATGGCACCAGAATGATGGTGTGAAGCAAGTGTCCCACTATACTGTTGAGCCTCGCACTGTCCGAGAAGCTCCCATGTCCACTGTGCACTAATCCATGTCAAAACTCCCTGGCTACAAGCAATCAAACCATGGTGGCAAAATAGAAATCCCAAGGATTGAGAAGGAGTTACATACCAGTCATGTCCGAGGACAAAGATAGCCCAGAACATGGTCCCTTGGGCCAGCCAATACAATGGCCACACCACCCAGCCGTCGAAGAACACCGCCATCGCTGCAAGCCCGACGACGACGACAACGTCCCTCGCGACGTACCTCATCGACCGCCATGGATCCTTCACCCAGCAATGGGTTGGTATGGCTGCCCGGATCTCCCCCAGCCGGAACGGCGGTGGATTCGCCGGATCGAAGTCTTCTTCCTCCTCTTCCTTGCTCGCCGCCTCCGCTCCAGGCGGGGTGGCGGCGGCGGCGGCGGCCCTCTTGGGCTTGGCCCGTCCCCAGCCATAGAGGAGGGAGGCTTTGGGGCGTGCGAAGGAACTCCAAAGCCTCACCATTTGTTACGACGCCCGGGCTCTTGGCTGTGAGGGGTGATGGAGGCGTTAATGGAGTATTTATGGACTGTGGTCGAGGACTTTACTGTGCTGTCTTCCAAAGTTACCGTGGTTTACGAGTGCAAGTGGGACCGCTTGGCTTTGATTTAGGTAACAGTCCTGGCCGAAGGGACTTACGTTTTCAGGAGAGTGCGCTCCAACCAGGGCCTGTCCTGTAGCCAGAATAAAGAATTAGAGCAGGGGGGTAACAGGGAATCTTGAGACAAAAGTAAAACAGTTGCAGGGTTTTCATTAGAAAAAATAGAGTGTTGCAGGGAATCCAAGGAAGGCTGATAAACGTTTCTGATTGATTTACGGCCATTTCATCAGACTGGGGGATATACCTTCCGTTTAGTGAGAATGGGATAATAGGCTTGTAATTTTTTGATGGCTAGGATCATGGATTGATGAAGATATGGTTCGGTTTCATGGGAGGAAAAAAAAAAACGCTGAATTGATATGATGGACGCCTAAGGTTCCAAGATTCAAATTTGTGCATTTATGATTTTTGAATTTGGGACGAGAGAATGCAGCAAATGCACAAAGGGCTATCGTGGATTCTAGAGGGAGCAAATGACCAAAGGGTACTTCCGAGGATAAAATTTTAGGACAATCTTATCTCTCGATCCAGCAGTTGAGTGTTGGACAAATCTCCATGTGCCGGATATGAGAAACTTTAGGAAAGTGTCGTCTGAAAAAAGGCATCCGCACCGAAGTGTTTGTTCGTGAGAGATTTGATTCTCATCTTGTTTTCTTCTTCTTTTTTTTTTTACTTTTTTGCTGCAGTGATTTTTTGATTTTGTGAGGTACAGTTTTATTTATTTTTCATTTTTTTGATATTTTGACCTTATGATTTCTTACATTTAATAGAGTCTATTTAGTTTTTCTGAATATTGATATTCATACAGAAAATCATATTTTTTTTCTTCCTGCTAGTCTATGTTAGTATATTTGAGATGCATAGATTTATTCTATGCTTTATCATATAGGTCTGTCTTTTTCCTAAGATGGTTGGTTAGAATTTTTTGAGCACGACTTTTTTTCCCTAAAACCTGCAACAAATAATAAAGTTTATTATGAGAATCAATATATTTTCTTATATTCTTAACTCATGAAAACTGAGAATACATAAAAAAATCCTCCTAATATTTTTCCAAAATATTTTAATATTATATGGTCAGTAGTTTTAGATTTTCATACATACCAAACAGGTTATTCGTAGATATTTGAAAATTCTTAATTATTGAATTATCAGAGATCAAATTGCTTGATTAGGTCCATCAATGATTTTAGGTTACCGTGGTGATCCTAATGTGCCTTAAAAAAAAAAAAAAAAAAGAAAGCTTCAATGGATCGTCTCTAAGTGTGCAATGGCGTGTCAGGTTCGCCACAACATTAATTGCCTGACCCTCAGCGCCAAAGCATGTGAAAAAGGCCTTTTTTTTTGTCAGAGTGTGGTCCAACCTTATAGCAAACGAGGTGGAAAGAAAAAGCAATAAGCTTGGACAACCTATATACGTCAAAAGAGAAAAAGGAATTGTTGTGGGGAGGGGAGGGGGCCTTGAATTTAGTCCCACATCGGTTAGTAGCGGAAAGGTTCCATGCCTTAAATGGGGGGTGAAAATCCTTTCCTCTCGAGGCGCCTTTTGAAGGGCAAACCCGTGAGGGCACCAGTCTCCCCCCGTCAGCGCTGGACGCGCGGGCCGGAGCGCCCAAAGCGGGGACAATACCTCGGGAGGAACGTGGTCCTCTTTCTCTGCTAGCTTAATGTGGGCTATGCTGTTGCGCGAGGCTCCGGCCAAAGCGCCGTCCCCGCAACAGGAATAAATGAGGACATGAGAGTAAGAAGTGCTTCTTTGTAGATTAGAAAACCGAAAGAGAAATAAAAAGGAAATTTGCTTGCATCATTTTTTTGTTCTTTGGAGAAGAAGAATTAAGTAACCATGTTTGCTATGCATTAACGGGAAAAGTGAGAAAACAATCTTATCAACGACACTTTATCTCGATCCCTCCCTTTCTTTTCGCAAACAAATTAAGTACTGGGAGCAGATTATTCGATCCCTTCCTCTCTTGTGCGGTTTAGAATGTTTCCGTCCTCACCACACTTGCAGTGTTCCTGGTGGACCAAATATATATTAGAGGATAAGAGAAGTGTCACCTCCATGGCCAATTATATACTACATCACACAAGATTTATCTTTTCGATACTAGATCCGATCTGTATTGGTGCTACATTAGCACAGTATTAGTATAATACGGTACGGAGTTTTTTGGGCATATCGAGTATCGGTATGCCATCAGTACTAAATACCGAATTCGGGCAGAATGGTATGTCCCATATTATTTAATTCGTGCCGGCATAGCAAATCATGACATGACACCATATGGTCCGTATGATGGTGCCAGATGCATGGAGTTACGTAAACGTGACAGAATGATTAGCATGGGGCACCGGCCATATGACCCATGCAGTGTATGCAGCGTACAAGATCCAGTTCTCTGCCATCCTTCTCCTACCAGGCGCTCCAACGGCAATGCTTGGCCTTTCAATATCTTGTTATCAGTCCTTCTCATTGCTCGGAAGATTTAAAGTGAGCCAAAATACAATCTTTCCGTGCCAATCGCGTGGGCTGCATGTCTAAGAGTATAGTGCTTGCGTGCACTCAAGAAACTTTGCCATTGGTTTTATTGCTTAGAACAGTTCTAGAGTAATTAAAACATAGGACCACTAGGGATAAGTGAAAAAGATTAGAAAGCAGGCCCCAAGGATCCAAAATTCAAACGTAAAAAGTTAGGAAACAAATTCTAGAAGGCTCAGTTGGCTTGAGCGCCGATATGCTTGGAGGAAAAGATGAATTTGTTTGCCTTGGCCGGAGCCAACTTGATTTTTAAATTTAGCGCAAAAGAGAGAGCACATTATCTAAAAGCAACATTTAAGTTGCTAAAGTTTAGCATTTTGCGACCGACCTCATCGACATGGTGATTTTTTTTTTTTTTTTATCATGGGGTATGATGCTTCTTTAGTTGGAGACGGCTTTTTCTTCATCTCTTATCCAAAATATAGAAAAGAATGCTGGGATGTGGGTGAATTATTCAAAAATAGTGCTAGCATTGGTGCCTCCTAATATAAATTGATCTGCTTAATTGTGTTACAACAACTATATATATATCTCATAAATCTTCATTTGTTATATGGCCTACAATATATTTTTCATGATCGACAGGCCTATTATTTTATAAAATTTATTTTGAGATCCAAATTTTAAAAAATTATGTCTTATATTACGTGCATCGAGATAAGATAAGCATTTGATAAATAAGAACCACAGAAAAATGACCGGCTGTGATTAGGGCACGGTGCACCGCCATGTTGTACACGGTGTTGGTAGGATATTACTTGCAGCAAAAAAAAAAAATTAGGGCCACGTGGCTTGAGAGGATTGGTGCTTCACAATGGAGATCCACCTTTTTTTTTTTTTTTTTGGCTAAAGAGATCCCCGTTTTTGACGCTGACATTCTGGCTGGCACCATTATGAAAGGGCCTTTTTCTGGGGGGTATCAGAGTTGGGCCCCATTGCACAACTCTCATTTTCGATCCTTTTTTTTTCTTAAAAAAAAAAAAAAAAAAAAGGGTAGGGGGAGGAAGAGACAAGCCCACCCCCGCATAGCAGTCCTCATTGGGCCTCCGTCCCGTCAGGAGAATGTTCGATACGGGCAGAAATGGCCGTATGTTGGGCACCCCGATCTATTTTACTCATGCCTTCTCCATCCATGGGTCCGACTCAGCTATCCCTCTGGACTCTGGCTCGAGTCCCAAGTGTGAGTACGTCACACCTGGCACCACTCCGGTTACTCGCGGTTCAAGAACGTTCCTATACCTTAGGTCTAAGCAGTGGCCGAAGCCACATTTTAATCGTGACCGCAGCGACTCGAACTTGAGACCATAAGATTAGAATCCCCACCTAATACCACTCGGCTGCCACATTGGTGGCTCCATCTTATTCTCCATGGCCTTATTTCTCGTGCCGTGGCCTTTTCGCATTCTAATCTAATTCGGAGACGGCTCATGGGAACCAAGAGAGACCGCAAATCGGAAGACATGGGAGCTGTGGCAGGCATGATTCATGGGAGCTGTGCAGTCGAGTTTGCAGGACTCAACATTCCACTCTTTTTGGGTTTATACAGATTGATAGATATTCTAATAAATCATGGAGGACAAATCCCATGCATTAAACATTTAAATATTGTATTGCCAAATCTGTACGAAGATTTATTTTTTTCCAAAAAAATAAATATTTTGAAACTAAAATTAAGTATAACCCTATGTACAATATAATATTTTTCGAAAGGTAAGTGGACGGCTGATTGAATTGCTTCTTGTATTGGAAAGCATACGGGTTCAAGACTATAGAAGACTTCCCCGAGATATTTTGGTGATTGATATGTCGTAAGGTGCCAAAAAAAAAAAAAAAGAGATGTGTTAACCTTCCTAATTTGAAATTCTCTGAGAGACCAATTAATTATTACACCAGTCCTCCAATCATGTTAATCTTCTAGCTTGACTCTTGAATGAGTCACTGGAAATGCTAATGCTAGAAATAAAAGAAAAACATGGTTACCAATGTCGCTGCATAATATTGTTACTCTGTAATTCATATATATTTCTCGAATTAATCATGATTAAATAGTAAAATTCATAAACAATTGAATAATATTTTGTAATAATCTATCCAGGAATGATTTACAGATTCTTATGACTCCAAAAAAAATCAAGAATGCTTCAAAAAATTTCAATAGTAGAAAATATTTTTCCTTTTGAACCTAATATGGTGTCATCCATATGAATGTGATAGGAGGATCTTATTTCAACTAAATAACAATGCTAGCACTTTTACCTGGTAACTTAATTATGAGCAACAAATTCGCGTACCTCCTAATCTTCTGTCATTATATCCTTTTCGCCGAGCATGATCATGTGTTTGACATAGGGCTAAATATCGTCTTATTTATTTTAAATCTCTTCATACAGGCCTCTCAATGATTAGAAACATAAGCATCCAAAGCCAGTCTCTTCTATAATAACATGTCAAAAACTTTAATATATTCAAAACTGTAGTATCTTTACATACATGAAGATATAAGGCAGTCCACATCTTATGAAGGTGCCAGCTAGCCCATCGATATTATCTTTTACTGATTAATTCTACCATCAGTGCCTTCTTTTAGCTTAAATTTATCTAGGAGCCTAATCTAATAAAAATATACTCAAGTTGAGACTTGGATGACTAATTAGAGTAGGTTAATGAATGATTACAGAATACAGAGTGCTGAAAGAGTAGGACAAAAAAGAGAGCTTGGAGACAAAAGGATTTTTAAGAGAATCATTTAGGTTGAAGCCATCCACTAATACAACCTAAAACAAAACTTATTTCCAAATACAAAAGAATAATAAAAATTCGAGGCAAGAACTCCAAAGCCAATATAAGAACCGGCTGACGAGGAATCAATTCTATTTTAGTTGAAAGCAATACATGTTTAAAAATCCGGACAGGACATGACCCTTTGAGATGTGAACAGAACTTGCAGAGGTTGCCTCACTTGGTTACTGACAGCAAGTCAGCAACTGGCATTGAGTGGTTCAAAGCTGACAGATGAAACCATAAATATTCCCTAGGACTTTGTTTTAGCTAATAAATTGCGAGTGATTATGAGCCTTAACACCAAAAAAGTGCTTCATGGATGCAAGTGAGAATTTCTAGGAGACTAAGAGCTTTTTCTGAATCTCATCCATCTTTTACCTTTGGAAATTAGCCATCCTTGGGAGAGATGTAGGACTACCGTTTCTCAAAACACTAGAAATCTGAAAGTCTTGTCCCCTTCACTCCAGAAGGGTCTATCTAAATCTAACCAGTGATTTGGCCTTCTCTGCTACCTGGGTCCATGGGATTTTTTTTTTGCTAGTCCCTCCCACACCATCTAAGTAGCAATGTTCTAATATGGCAATCAATATATGAATTATAGCTCTTAAGTGAACAATAGCAGATTGGAACATGCATGACATTAATATGGTCACAATCACATAGCCTATGATAGAACATTTTTTACCATCACATATTACTGCTGGAATGGAACAAGTTACCTACTGTATATGGAGTTTATAGCCTGAATATGCCGCTCCATTTGGTCTCATGAGAGATGAGGACTCTCTGACTGTGTAGCAACATTTGTGTATTGCTGCAGGCCTCCATGAAACAGCTGTTCTTCAACCAGGACTGGCTGCAGGGATTATGAAACAGGTTTCTACCCATCTAGCGTCCAAATTCTAATTGGTATTGAATTTTTCTTAGAACTAAATTTGACATTCCTACACAATATCAAACTTCTATCTGAAGGGATTTTTCTTTTCTAAAATTTCTTTTCTTGTTTGCATAGTATGGTTGAACAGTCTCATGATCTGTATCAACTTGAGTAGGACAAGCATACATTACCTTAGAGTGTTTGCAGCTCAGCTTAGTGGGAGATCCATAGAGCATACATAATGATTTAAAAACCTACCCTTTCTTTTTGAGAAGACATTAGCTTTACATTTACCAAGATGTGAAGCAAGCACCCAATATCACGTCGAAGAGGCCTCAGAAGTAGTCGCATTTCCGGCGCAAATTGCAAACCTTTCTGCATCTAGGTTAGCTGAACCTTTGCTTGGACAAATAAACATCAGCGAGTATCTTTAACAGTTTGTTGCATAAAACACCCACAGTACCTGTTGTAATGTTTAGATGCCAAAGAAAGTTCATCTGTATTTCTCTGTATGTAGTGAAGCCATCCATTGTACAATTCACAGCCCTTTCCAAGACCTCAAACTATCATAAGCTGATGGTCTGTCTGAAATCATCTATAGCCTGTTTTCTTGAACGAATGTCTATAGCCTGTTGAATCTAGGTAACTAAGCAAAAGCTAGGTCCATGCCCAGCTATTGGCGTCATAATGCCTTTAACGCATATTACATCTGTTCTTCCATGGAAGCCATGTCATTGATGGTTGCAAAAGGGATCCTATATTTGCAGATGGACCACTTCTGAACATCCTTACAAAACATGCATACTGAAAACTTTAAAATATTGATTTTTTATGCTAGAGATGTGAAAATGCTATGTATTTGCTTCCCATGTCACAGCAGCATCCATGCACTCAAAAATGGCACAACTCTGTTGTATCAACTGGAATTCTGCATTGCTGGCAGTCCCCAATGTGTGGCACTCCATTTACCTCAAAGCGTAAGCAGTCTACCAAGAGTAATCTTCGGAAGAAAATTCCCCGAGTTTAAAGAACCAAGAGAAGTCTACCAAGAGCAAGATGATTTATCCTGAGATTGGCTGCCCATGGCACCATTTAATTTCTAGCACATAAAAGGGTTCGCCTAATGACAAGGTCCCTTGCTTTCATGTCCTCACCCAAATGAGTGCAAGAAAGGCATAAACTACTCTCATCTTTAATATTTCTTATTTTAAAGATCATCTCAATGGGAGAAAACCATGCTGGTTGAACTCCAAATATAACTGAAATATATGTCGTGGCAGTCCTGAACAAAATGCAAGGTCAACATGCTAGTTTCCTTCACTTTCATCCATTCAACCGCCCTTCTTCAGCTAGTCATTAGATCCATGTTCGTGAGCATAATCTGGCACATGCTTGAGAAAAAAAAAAAAGAGCCGAAGGACCCATTCAAAGATATGCAGCAATTACATCTTTAAAACATCAAACATATCCAATTATTTGACAATAAGCTGGATTGCCTATCTTGAAAATATAAGTGACGGGGAAATCAATAACAGAAATAAAGAGGTTTTCCCTGTGCTGAAATTGTCATTAGTCACACAATCTGACCAATAACAGAAGGGAAAAACAAAGAATCAATTAATTCATTCTACAAATACAATTACAAAGTAGCAGTTTAAGCAGAGTTATAAGGAAATCTTTTATATAATCAAGACCATGTTACAGCAATCTGGAGCCTCAAGTTCATCGTAGTTGCGGTAAGCTCTGCCATAGCTTACTATACATTTTGCTTACATTAGAAACTTCTTATTGTAGAACTTAATTCAATCCTCGTGCATACAGATGCACAGCAAGGAGCAGCAGGCACCATCAGGCTTGAAACTGATGTATCTGCTGACCAAAATTGTTAAACACCTTATCTTCAAAATTCTACACATGGGCATCTTCAGTGCCTACCGATCTCATGTCCCGGAGATTTGCACCAATAAGCAGTCCCGTACAGAATCAGTCCTTCTGACTTTTAATCCAGCGGACTTGCAATCTTCTTACATCTGTATTTTCCACAGTTACATCAGTCAATATGACAACAAATGCATGCAGCTAATTTAGTTTAATCAGATAACTCATCGATTAGTCCTCCTCCCACGACTTGGATTTGAGTTTCTGCCTCCAACACCAGATAATTGCCTTAGATTAGTTAAAACAACCTGAGCATGCCTTCTGGTCCTGGGAGTCCCTTGTTTCAATGCTTCCACCAATGCTGTCACCAGACCTTGATCAGTTGAATAGATTTGGACAAGACTTTCTACTTGGAGGAACCTTTCCACCATTGATATCACTTTTTCCTGAAGCTCCCCTGGTCTAACCTCTTTGAATAGATAGATTGCAGCATCAAAAAAGCCGAGCTGTTCTAGTTCATTAGTTGCATTCTTAAGGTTTTGAGCATCTGAAACAATTGTGGAAAGTGCTTCCACTGCTGCTATTTGAACTTCTGTGTACTGATCATTCATAAGATCAATCAGTGGCTTGATTGCGTTTCCTTTCAGTAAGCAAAAGGAACTATCATCCTCACACACCACACCATGTAGCGGACATGAGACAGGAACCATTGGTGGCTTTCCACATATCAAGACGAAGGGAGCACAAAATCCACGGGGAGGTTGAGGTTCTGAGTCTCCAGTTGCAATCAATGCCCTTGCAGACTCAGAGAGGTACTTCAAACCAAGGGCTGCTCGCTCTTTTGCTCTGTTATGTGAACGACTGTTGAGTTGTTCCCGGAAAATGGTCATGAGGTGATTTTCTTGAACAAGGGCCAGTACGGATGGATCAGAACTCCTTGCATAGTGCAATAAGAGGCCAACAAGCCCTTCCACCATGCTTCTAGCATCCTTGTTCTTTACAGAAGAGCCGGACTGTTGCTCCTTGATATTGCCAACTATCCATTTCAGAAGATCAGGTCCTAAAATTGTTTTCACCTCCACATTTGAAATGGGAAGGTTGGCAAGTAGGCACGCTATTTCACATTTCTCACCAAATGAACATTCATTATCCAATAATTTTCCCTTTAGTAATGGAAGCTTGTCAGAAGCTTGAAGCTCCTCAGCAAGAACTTGGCCTAGTCTTTGAGACAATATACTTACAAGCCTAAAAGCATACATTCTATGTCCAGCCTCTGAGTGCTCAAGATAAGGTGTAATTATCACAATGCCATTCCCGCTTCTTATATAAGTAGCTGCCGTATCTGTAAAAGTAGAAAAATACAAAGGGAAAAACAGCAAGCAGGTAGTAAAAAAAACAAGATACCAAGAATTCTTTTTTCTTAGAAACAAAAATGCTAGAGATAGAAGTAGCACACTTGAATTTGAAGCTTGATTAAAGAAGCAAAATTCAAAATGGGTACCTTTAAGTCCAATGTCAATTTAACAAACAGAAAAGAGAGAGACGAGGTAAGCTGACTGAAGGCACTATAGAGAGAGAGGGATGTCGGTCTACAATCTTGTGGGAAGGATTTAAAAGTGCAAAATATGGGATGGTTCATTTATATTAAGAATCTTAATGATTTTTTTAAAGCCTAAAAAAAGGATTAAGAGTTTTCTTGCTCATCATGTGGCTGCAAAAGGAAAATCTAATAGCAAGAAACACTTCTCCATTCTGATCTAAGATGTAAAAAATATCCAAACATAATATATCCAAAAATGTCCAACTCTTGGCTTGTAGATATAAAGATGTATGCTTCAGATCAATGTTCTAAAATCTTGATTTTTAGAACCCACCATGATTTAGCAGCCTAGCTCTACCACTGCATCAATTTTGTCTCCACCTGATCTGGATGCAAGAGTTGTCCAAAATGTTTGACTTTGGGTTTTAGGGTACTTTAGATGTTGCATAATGGTGGGAATTTCTCAGTAACGTCTCCAAGAAAATAAGTTACAACACTAAGTATCCTAAATGCAATCTTATGCTGCCATGATACTGACACTAAAGCTGAAATTTTTTTTAACTATCTTCTATAATGCCTCGAATGGACTAATTTATCCTTTGTTAAGACACGTAAATTCAAATATGCACAATATTAATGAACGCCATGTATGTAAGGTCAAGTGTAGGACATTGATTATTGACAATAAGTTGCAACATTAAATCAAGTGTTGATATAGGGTTGTTCACCGTTTGATGGCCTAGTTAACATATTAAGGCCTGTTTGGATATTCATATAGGATTGGGCTGAAAATCCTATAGGAATCGGGCATATTGGCTCATTTAGCTTGCATTTGCTAAGAGCACCTAGATCCTAGACTTTGGGCTGCCAAAAGAAAAAAAGATATATGAAGATTTTTTTTTCTTCCCATAGAATTTGGGCTGGATGGAGTATGGTTGATACAGGGCCATACTTAAATGGACAGCCCAATCCACGAATCCTACAGAATTTTTAGCCCAATCCTGTGAGAATAGCCAAACAAGCTCTTATTTTTTTTATGGTTTATTATGATTAAATCTTTCGTTAGTTTTTTTTTTAATGTTGAATCAGTTGAATAATAATTCAAGCTTGAACTAAGCTTTAATTCAAGCTTGAACTGATCTTGAATCAATCGTACACTGAACTGGGACCGACCTTTTTTCAAGCTTGATACAAGCTTAAACTGATCTAGGCTTGACTTAAGGTTATTAAGCCGATTCAAACAGACCCATGCTATGCCCAGTTTGAAACTAAGCTCAAATTATACTTGATCAAATAATAAATGATCCACACTTGAAATCAAAATTCAGAGTCAAAAAAAGAAAAAAAAAATCAGGCCAACCTTGATCAGTCCCAGACTCAGTTACAGCCAGCAACTGACAACTTGAGATTAGGAGAATCAGGATTGGACTTGCATCATTTTCTGCATAAAATTCGAGAAGAAGCAATGCATTTCTACCCTAAGCACTTCATTAGTACAATAATCAACTTATAATTGACCAAACCAATAAAGTTGTCGGGTGTTGATACCGATGAATTGGGGTGGAACCCAGCCATCTCTTGATCTTGGCCAGGCTTCCTCCATTGCTAGTTCTCAAAATAATAGACTAATCTCACACCTAAAAAGCTAGGAGAAATACATCTGTTAATTAGGAGAACATTTGGAATCGTATATAGCCATATATGATCTTGAAATTATGATAAATCAGATTTTGTAATAGTTATGCACCTAATTCCAAGCTCTGGATCATTTGTATGTAACACTAATCACAATAAACAGCTCTTTGACATGCATATTGCACCCATAATGATGGGTGTGGATTACAAGCTAGTTCTCAATCCAGTGACTTCAGACAACTAATGTGGATGCCTAAGCGACTTATGATTCTCTTTATATTATTCTCTTGGTAACTAAACCACTAAACAATAAACCCTCAAAAGATTGCTCAATTCAAGAAATTTATTTTGAAAAGCCAGCTAACAGCAATTCACAACTACATTAAATCTTGAACGGGAAGCACACCTGATGCCTGAGGAGAAGATGCAATTCCACAAAGAATCTGAAGAACAGAAGCCTGACATTTGCAAGATGAACAGGATAGAAGATCCAAAAGTCTATGTATGATAAACTCTGACTGCACTTGATGCCCTTCTTTGTCTGCAAGTGACAATTCCCAGTGCCCCGAGTTTGCAACAATATTTGCTATTATTGAAGCTGCCAAGTCTTTCAGGTCAGAAGGATCATCTTGCTGTGTTGCGAAAAGAATTTTCAAAAGTGCTGGAAGCACACCCAAATTAAGAAGAACAGTAGCATTATCATCCAAGGTTGATAGATTATATAATGCCTGCAAGCTAGATGCCCTTTCCTCTTGCCTTGATGAAAGCATATCAACCAGTACTTTTCCTCCCTGCCTAGCAATAAAACCTTTGCCATTGCTTGTCAGAGTCATCTTCCCCACAAATGATGCAATCTCCATTCTAACATCTCCAGAACCTATGATCCAGAAAGAATATCAGATCATATTGCAGAAAGCTACTCCTGATTTGAAGACTATTTGCAGGAACATTGCTCATTAGCATGAAAAAAGGAAATGTCTAATAGTTGAATATCTGAGATGATGATTTTACGCAACTCTGAGACCAGAATACATATTGAATCTAATGAGATAATGGTTTTCACCCGTTGTTTCTTATTTGTTTTAAATAAAAAAAATAATGTACAAAAGGCAGTACTAAACACAATACTATGAAACCAGAATTATCTAAAGAAGAAATGCTAGCATTGGAAGAAAGCAAAAGAATATTTGAGAACTGGAAGAATTCCGTATTTTCCAAATTTTCTTACAAAATAATTTCATCTGCCCATTTCCAAAGCAGACTTACAACTGGGGGATTAGGGCCAACATACATTCATTCACATATCCATCATACAACTTCTAAACAAAATGGTTAAAATTACTTACAGAAAAGTTAAAAACGGATTTCAAGAGGTCCAGGGTTCAAAACCCATGGTGGTGTCCCCACCATATTTCTCAAAAACAGATAAGAAATAAATCCTCTATAAGAGCCAGTAATCTTTTAGTCAGATGATTGACATAAATGTTAGAAGGCAAAATATCTTGACATGGTTTCCACCAAGGAATACTACTGCACTACTCGATGCCCCTTGTACCATACAGATGACAAGCCAATACTTGGAACACCCCTTGCTACTGAACTATACCAACATGGTCGTTGGTATCACCTTTGCCATGATGGCACCAACTACTATACCATGTTGGTACAGTATGGTACATATCAATACTGTATCCTACCAGCAACCAACGGGTGCAAGTACCGATAATTAGATTTTCAAATTTGCTTTATACTAATGTGAAAATAAAATGTGTACAAGTCTATAGCTATAGCTTTTGTATTTATTGGCAATGCCAAGACATGCATGAAAAGTGTGAGTACTTACACAAATACTGTGATATTCCCTGCACCACCTAAGTTATCTTTCATTACATTAGTTTTAAAATGCAGTATAGATTTTTCTAGACATTTTTCACAATATCCACACATGCTAGTTCATATGTTTTCCCTATCTTTATTGACCCTTTTATGCAGATTCAAGCAATTATCCTTACAGGTGCCTCCTTACATATTGGTGTCCTGCATCATGTCATCCCAATCTTCTTCAATTTTCCTTCACTTGATCCAAAGCTTACTGCTTCGCTTACATACTCATTCCTCACCCTAGCCTTCTCAGACTTACCACGCATCCATCTCATCATTCTCAAATCTACCATGTTCATTTTGTTTGCTTAATGATTGCTGCTTCGTAAAATCATGCCTCAATTGCCAAGGCATGTGCTGGCATGCTTAAGAGAACCTTTCTGCTTATCCTCATCAATCTATACATTCTTTTGTATAACAAATCCACCAAAGAAATAAGTATCTCCGGGCCACCAAATCAATTAAGGCCTCATTTTTATTTCCTTTTTTCCATTGGAATTGCATTCCACATACTATCTTTGCATTCTACTAACCTTTAAGCCCTTGCCCCCAAGATGTTTTCCATATTTAGCATTATACCAACAACCTAAGCCCAGATAGCATTGACAATATCAGTCACGAGCCTGTACAGAAAAGGAGGATAAGGGTGGGCACGGAGGCCGATATCTCACAAACTTTATGTAGAATATTAGGTTTTAGTCAAAAAAGGGGCCTGATAAGATATCAGATTTTGTTCAGGACCTAGAGTCAAACCTAAAGCTCCATTGCCCGCCCCACCCCGCGAATGATTACAGAACCATGGATGTAAGCTTGTAGATCTGGTTCCAATTCAGGTCCCAAACATGTTCGATTGCGGATATAGCTAAACCAACCCTAATCCAATCCATTGCCACCCCTAAATGTGGAGGATTGATGACTAGCAATTAACTAAAAAATAACGATCGAATGCAAAATGAAGTGAAAAAAGCAAAAGGATAAGGTTTCAGTCTGGTTTTGCCCATTCATCACTACAGGAAGCATAAGATTGGCTCACTAAAAGAGAGAGCCAAATAATTTGCCAACCAGCGGATTATGCAATTTTAAAAAGGGAAACTATAGAAGGTTAAAAATCATCCAAACACCAAAATGAAACAAATAAGGATAAAAAGTAAAAAATCTGAAGCAAGGGATGATGACCAAGGTAGCAGTTGCAAAAACAATTGGAGACAGGAATATGGCATATGAGATATGCAAGGAGGAAGAAGAACTAGACAGAGTTTATAAATTTGACCCATTTATGAGTTTCATGCCCGGAACAAGAAGAGGACAAGGATAAGACAGTCAAACTAGAAGCAAGCTGATATAAAAAATTAAGATCACAAACAAATGTGGGACAAGCAAGCCATTGAGAAACATTAGAAAAGAAACAAGTAACAACTGGGAAGAATTTTTTGCACAGTGAATTAGAAAAGGATGAGAGATAAGGGGATCATGCAGGAAGAGTGTAATCATCATTTATAATGATGAGCAGCTCCAAAGTCTATTGTCCATGATGATGGTGATCAATGAGAGTCACTGAGTTTAAAAAGAAAGCATTATTGCTATTGGAGAAGCCTCAAAAGGTACAGCTTGATTGCCAGTTCATGCGCCATGAGTGTCAAAAGAATTATTCACCAACCACCCAAGTTGTGTAAAAAGGTGTACTTAGTTTATAAACAAATATTTTTTGTTGGAAGAAATGTAAAAGCACAAGACTTATTCTATTAAATGTAAAATATAGGTGATTATACACAAGAGGGGCATTGTCCAAAGCATATTAGATCAATACTCATGTCAATCTCACTAAGTGATGGCCTGTATCAATCCATGCCAGTCAGCAGGTATCATGATGGGCTACATACAGCATTTGGTCTACACTCCTAGATGTTAAGTTACAAGGCTTTAGTTTTTTTATTTTTTTAATTTGAGTACAACAAACCCAGCCAACAACTGTTTATTCAGTTGGTTGGCACGTCTCTCCTAAGAGCTTGCCCCTAGAAAAAGGTCTGAGGTTCAAATGCTAGGTATTGCTCAAAATAGTACGGCATGTCCCGTGCCAAAAGAACTCAAGTCCTTGAAGTCAACCAATAAGGAGAACAATGATAACAACCGAATCTTACAACATTGGCACTATCCACATGGAGCAAAGTCCATGTGTTTGACCGGTTCAAGACCCTTAAAACATAACACTATCCACATGGAGCAAATTCCATGTGTTTGACCAGTTCAAGACCCTGAAAACAGACATGGGGGAATAAAGAAAAAAAATCAAAAGCAAATATGTTACAATGCACCAAAATATTCAAAAAGAAACAAGAAAGAGATGCCACTCACAAGGGGCACAAAAGGTTTAGAGCAAGAAATAATCATATTATGATTGATATCTTTTTTTTTATTCATGTAAATTAGTCCTATTAACAATTATATATAGACGAACTGACTTGATATGTGATAAATTTTGAGTTAACTATGGCAACAGGAAATAGCAGATTGTTAATTGACAAGGTAGACAAGCATATGTTGGACAATCTAAAAGTGATACAGTTAAATTTTGATGATTCCAAAAAAAAATGCAATTGGAGATAGGATTTCAAGTTTAAATTTTACTGCTATCTTAATTTCCCAATAATTCAAGCAATACTCTAGCAGAGGACTTCTAAAGCCATTAAAAAGAAACAAATCGGGGGCATACCTTTGCAAAGTTGAGTGATTAATGGTTGAAATCTTCCTGCCATTGCTAAATGTTGAATATTCTCTTCCACTCTTTCGATGTTCTTTAGGACCTCCTCGGCTAGATTAGATAATGTAGGGCATTCTGAGTTTCCAGCCATACTTGAGAGAAGAACTAAAGCCCCTTTCTCCAGTGCTATTTTTTTGCAGTACCCTTCATCACATGAGAATTCAAGCAATAGCCTCAAAGCATACTCTTTTTCCATTTCTGAATGCCCAGTCAGACTACGTATCGCCAGTCTAGTTATACCTTCTTCGATCATAATTAGCTAGAAAAATAATACCAAACGCTTATCATACTAGATGCCATAAACAGGAACTTATTGGTGAACGGTAATTTCAGCTAAAGAACAGCACCTACTGAAAAACATAGAAACATGCACTGCTCATTTGCAACGAACAAATGGTAACCAAATTATGGTAGATGTTTGGTTCAGCTTTATGGGAGTTTTTGTTATCGGCAAAAAAAGAATTTCTAAGAAAAGAAGCATAAAAGCAAAGAAAAAACAAAGAGTTTAGGATTATAAAAAGAAATTAACACCCTTTGCCATTCGATACAACCATAATGCATTTATATGTGTCAGAATGTTTAAGTGTTGTTGTTGTTGATCAAATCTTCTCGTTTATCAAGATAAAACCTTATCATTGTTGAAAGGTGGCATAGGCCGGTGCATGAATTAATCCATTTGAAAGCTTAAAGCAATAGCAAGAACGGCGTTCGAATAAAAGCTAACCATACCTTGCTCTCGTCATCCTTGGTCATGCTATGCATGGCCATAAGTGCCTTGCCCCTCAACTGCGAACCCATTCTCTTCGACTGTCCGTCAAGCATCTTCACCACAAGACCAACAATCCCTGCATTCCTCACTCTATACCTGCTCGACGGGTGCTCCTCGGAGATCCTATAAATATTATCCAGCATCCTTTCCAAGCACTCGAGTGGACAGGACGATCCCTCGCCAAGATACTGCAATGCCAAGTTGATCTGGATCTCGACATTCCTATTAACCCACTCCTCGATCGCCCCAGCGAGTCCAATGTTAGGCTTCAGCTCCAGCGAGCTGAGGACCTGCCCGGTGACCGGGCACGTCGGGTCCCGGCCGTCCTCCAGGCACCGGTCGAACCAGTACCGGATTGCGGTGCGCTCGTAGGTCTGCGACGACTCCACGACGACCGGATCCTTCATCACTTCCTTGGTAAGCGGGCACAGAAAGTTCCGGAACGGCGGAATGTGGGCATCATCCTCGAAATCGGCACCGGTAGATCCGTCGGCGATGCAGGGCTCCATGGACCAGCTGTCGAAGATCTTCTCGAGCGACATCAAGATCCGCCGCTCGGCGACGGTGCTCGAGCCAGAGAGATCGGCGCGCAAGAACTTGATTTGCTCCGCGAGCTTGCCGTGGTCGGTGGAGTCCATCCCCAGGGCACGGGCGAGATCCATGATGATGGCGCTCTGCACCGCCTTGCTGCTCTCCCGCACCTCCGCCTCCTTCTGAAGCGTCGTGTACACCCTCTCCTCGTTCTCCGTCACCTTCTCCCGGCCCAAATTGAACCAAAATCAAACAAAGATAAGATTTTTCGGTAAAAAATCGAGGAAAAGGAGATCGAATCGAATTGGGGAACGATGGACTACTCGGAGATCGGCTTTCTGCATGTCGTGGGAAAGATCGGCGGCCTTCTTGCGGAGGTCGGGGATGGGGGAGAGGGGGGAGTCGAGGAGGGCGAGCCAGGAGGCGATGGAGGCGACGCGGTCGCGGAGGGACGAGCAGAGGGGCTTGCAGTTGATGAGGACATAGATCCGGCTCCGGGAGCGGTAGGCGGAGAAGGCGGCGCGGGTGGCTTCGAGGTCGCCGGCGACGCCGCGTAGGGCAGTGTGGACGGCGGGGGAGGAGGAGAGGAGCTCCGGCGGGGAGCGGGCGAGGTGGTGGGCGACAAGCTGGAGGCGCTGGGCGAAGCCTGCGAACCGCCGGGGCGGGTCCCACGCGAAGTCGTCCTCTCCGCCGCCGGAGGGTCCCAAAATCTCGGAAAGGCTGCGGGTGATGGAGTCCAGCGCGGCCGCCGGGGAGGCAGCGGGCGACGTCATCTTCGGGAGGCGGTCGGTCGGTCGGTCGGGTCTGGATGGGAAGCAGCTCCGCTACATTGACTCTAGTCCTTTACTCGTTCAGCAATAAAAAGAAACTCAGAGAATAAAAATTATATAAATTAAGCGGCGATGGTCCTTCTTCAATCTTCATGTAGGCACCCCTTAGGTGAGTGACACGTCACCCTGATAAATAGTATTAAACGTGAATTACAATTTTTATTAGTCATATAAATTTTAAAAAAATAAAATTATGTAGAATTCGAGCTACGAAATAAATAGATTATTATAGTTTCAAATTAATTAATAAAAAAAGCTATCACATATATCTGTTAGTTTACATCAATCCTTTTCCAACAGTGCAGGGTATTGACGCTCGGAATGAAATCATGGCCAGATTTTGAGGAGACATCCCATCGGACACGGACGATGCCGGCGATCCAACACCAACGGTATAGTTGCCAGAGTGAATGCGTGTCTCGACTCTTGAAGTCCCGCATCATGAAGGCGCCGTCGAGGACGCCTACGGCCCCTGGCTGGCACCTGAGCGTTGAGGGCACAAAGTTACCAGGGGATGGAGATGTCTCCGCTCCGGCGGTTCCCATCTCTCTTTATGCGTTGAGATACGTGAAATATCTGATGTGGCATATTTTCACAGATTGTCCATGCAAGGTGTCGTAAACGTTCTCCGTAGAATTTTTATTTTCGGCTAATATAATAAAATAGTAGGCTGCGGATTGGATGGTTGTTTATATGGCCAGTCATTTTTATAATATCTTATGGGCTAGAGATGGAGAGTTATTCTGGGCACTTCGAGATATTTTGTTTTTTGACTTTGTTGGATGCAACCATACTTGCTAAGTAGAAAAGTTCGCTAGAAAATTTTTACATGCCACGATGATCCATATTAGAAGAAAAGTTTTGTTGGTAGATTCCCGTTGAGAACATAGACTAGCGATCTCTTTCTTTAACACATTACTGATTTTACAGGATCTTCCTATCATCGTTATTACAACATGCAATGATGATGCCGGTGAACACAATCTACATAAGAAATAATAATAATAATAATAATAATAATAGAATAAAAAAGCAATGCCATGAGACCCAATTAAACTACCAAAATATGGCCGGATTTGATTTCTGGATTACCATCATGTTGCAGGTCGATGATACCATTGGGCCGCGTTGGCTTTAGAAAAAGTGGATTGGATTCGGTAGTGACGTGAAATACCTGTTGACCGGGGGGAAAGTGCAGCATGGGTCAAAAACTTTCTTCTTCCGGGCGAAAGAATGATTTTTTTTTTTCCGACGTGAACTGTTAAATCGCACCATAACTGCTTCAAGATCAAGCAGATAAAATAAATATTGAAATGCTTTAAGATTTTGTAATGCGTAACCCAATAATTGGCATCGTAGAAAGATACAACCCAAATCAATCTGCCGCAAGTAGCTTGCAGCTACAATGAAGAGATGCATATTGAGAGGCGCAATTAGATCGAGTTAGGTTGTATATAAATTACATTAGATGCGGATCAGATCAAAAATTTGTTAACTCAAATTTGATTTATTTATTAAATAGGTTAAAATTTTTGCTTTGAATTCGGCCTGTTTATTGAACAAATAATTTGACTCAATCTAAATTATTCATTTATTAAATAGGTCAAATCAGATTAAATAGATTAAATAAATTTTTAATAGATTAAATAGATTTAAACAAGTTAAACCGGTTAAGTTAGTCGAGTTAAATGGGTCAGAAACAGATTAAGTTTTAAATAGGTTAAATAGATTAGATTATGATCCGACTTATTGTTGAATTGGTCAGAATGGATCAAAGATCTTTCCAACCATATCTCAATTCAATAAAAATATAAAAAATCATGCGATATCGAAGTTAATAAAACGAGTTCAATATTTTCAACCATGCATCATCATAATATTCCAAAATAAAATATATTAAGTAATAAAATACTGTTCGTCAAATTAGTGCATCATGAATAGTATGATTCAAATTTATTAAAATAATAATGTTACACTTTACCAATAAATCTAAAAAAAGGTCACATTACTTATCTTATGAGCGAAACCAAACTACATGTCCAATTGATTTTCAAAATTCTTTTCAGAATCTCAAATTCTAGGGAGCACTTAATTGAAATTTTCGGTGAGTACTATGAGCCAAGACCATTGAAAGTCAAGAGAAAAAGGAAAAGGAACCAATAGTGGTCTAGTAGTGGTGTTCCACAAAATCTATCGTGGTGAGACGAAAGATGATGTAGATGTCTTTAAATAGCTGTTGGAGGCTAGGTTTTCTAGCTCTTATAGAAAATTAAGATAGAGAAGGAGTCTATCTCCCACTCCAAAGAGCTATCATTTTTTCTATCTCCTATTCCAGGTCGAACAAGATTGTATCTTTTTTTTTTGTCCATCTCCTACTCCAACTTTTACATCTGGACCAATCAAGTGGACTATGCTCGGTTTTTTATTAGTTGGGCTGGTGCCTATCATAAAAAGGAGAGATTATAGAGAGCATAGAGGAGTTTGGGAAGAACTTATAATAGAAGGTCTTGGAGGCTTAATTTCTTGCTCTAGGTTGTCACCATCGTGTCATAGTCCCACAACCCTTGACAAGGGATGTCATATGGGATGATAAACCTAGAATAGTTCTTCACCCAATAGCCTTAGCTTTTGGAATGTGGGACAACCTTATTAGTCATGTGGGCCCCTCACTAGGGAAACCAAGGACACGTAGGACTTGAGACATATGTAGGCCCCCTCTCTTGTGAACGAGTTGCACTACGATAAGAGCATGGCAAGGTTAGGTAGAGGAGATTATCATAGTTCCATCTTCCTTTATAAAGAAGTGCCTCATGGCATTATAAACTAGACTAGTCCTCTACCTAATAATTTAAGTTTTTTGATTTGTGAGTCTGTAACAATGGGCTTTTCTTTTTTCTTTTCATCAAAGAATAGCTGTGAAAGTGGCAAAACCTTAATGCAAGTACGAAAGCCATACAACATCACTATGTCAATATAAGAAAAATAAATGACACATCTAAATCATCTTCTTGTTGCTTAAATAAATGTCTAGCGTTAACATTGATAGCGTTAAACGAAAGAAAATTTGAGCTCAAATAATGTATTTACATTACCTGATATCTTTGTTGATGACAAGGTCTCTCTAATGCTGCATTTTGTTTTGCCCCAGCAACATGTCTAGTGAAGAAGATTGGGAATGTGCAGTGGCGGAGAATGGGAGGCGAAAGGGTGCAAAAGGAGGGGGCGCTTGATGAGGGGTTTTTAACTTAATAAAGGGGTCAAACTTTCTTTTCCCCCATTATTCCCATATATAGAATGGGAATCTCAAAACTACAATTTACTAAAAGAAGTATGGTGGAAACCTATGTCTGTATAGATGATGAAAACTACAGCACATAAGAAAAGGTCCATTTTTGGTAATACCATGGAAGACGTTCTAAATCATTTTTTTTTTTTTAGTAGGATGAAAATAACCTTAAAGTAAATACAACATGAATAATCCAAAAATAAAATATCGGAAGACAAAAATAAAGGACCAAATGATGTCGACAGAATGATTGGATATATAAGGAGCAACCTAATCCATAGCTCCATTCGTCTTCCGATATACATGGAAAACCTCAAAACTCATCAGGTCCCTTACAGTGTTCCAGATGTCCATCAGCATATGGGGAGCGGCTGCACATCCTCAACCATCTCACAACCATGCTAGAGTCTTTCTCCAAAATAATGTGGTTAGCCTGAAGGGCACGGATCGCATATCTAATCTCTTCCCATGCTCCACTTGGTTCAGTCATGGAGACAATATTGCCGTAGAGATGGCAGCCCTCGGTCGCCAAGACGGATGAGCTCAAATCTCTCATCACAAAACTTAGATCCTCCAGCTCTCCCTCCCTCTAAAATGTTGCCATCAAAATGGATCTTAGGTGCGTTGGGGTGGAGGCTTCTAAGTGAAGAAGAATTTCAAATCAACATTCAAAACTTGGAGGTGGAAAAGGAGGTTGCTTGATTTGGGAAGGTAGCAAGGCTTATTCAACCCCTAAATTTTAGGAACAAGGTGAATCACCTTTGACAAGGGGCCATTTATTCTTGAAATTTGTGGATTGGAGGATATTGGATTGTCATTCACTATTGGTTTTTCTCCTCCTTTTACATGATTTCTTATTGCCCCATTGCCGTTTATCTAGGGCCTAAACTGACGGTCACGATCAAGCCCAAAACCTCTTGGTCCACGAGACGTTTCCTTGCGGTGAGGAAAGCTAGAAGATCGGAATACCAGTACTAGTAGCCTCGCTTCAAGAGTTTTGCGTCCGGAAATCAAGAAGTCCCCCCAACCGGAGGGTGCGGTTCTAGCCGGCGACGATGGATCGCGTCCAGCTTCTCCTTCTAGGGTTTCCCGTCTTCCTCTTCTGCTCCGATCTCGTCAATCTTTTCACCCCTCCTCCCCCGAAGCAGCACCACCACCACCACCACCCGCCGCCCCCCTCCATCCACGAAACGACCGATTTCTCCGCCACCCAGGTATCTCCCCCAATCTTCGCTCGATTTCTTTCTCTTTTTTCCCCTATATTGTATCTTTAGTTCGTTGATTTTGCTCCCCCTGTGCGTTTCTTGAATCTTGGCAGAGTAATCATGCCCGAGGAGTGTATTACGGCTCCGTTGTGGAGTTGAAATTCTGTGTCTCTTGCTCTTACAGGTAAGTCCTTCTCACTTTTATTGCTTTACCTTTCTTTTTTTTATGGTTTATTTTGTTTTATGGAATTGTTTCTAGTTTTAATCTGACCTAGAACGTTTCTATGTAACCTACAAATTAAAAGTATCATCTTTGTGATCGTCTACAGTGGTAGAGTCTTTTAAGAAGAAAAATCGAAGATGATTATACCATTATAGAAACCACTTGATACCAATCTGTTTGAGAAGTAATTTTCTTGAATCCAGACAGTATAAAGGTGTAGTCTTGATTTTTCTCGATCCAATTATAATAGAAAACGGATTTGTAGAAAGCCTTTATAGAAAAGTTTCTTGATTTCTTGATCCAGTTACACTTGATACCTTTGTAAAAAACCATTGGATATCGGACAGTCTTCAAGATAGCAAAAAGGGGGCTGGAAGTTCATTTATCAGAAAAATTACAAACTTCTTGTTCTTCAAAAATTGTAAAATATTTTAATATTATGTAGATTTGTTATTTCACCGGATACAAATGAATAAAACAATTTTAATCATAATATTGTGAATGATCAAACCCAAGGCATAGAAAAGATTCGAAACATAACAATGCAATGATATAACAACATAGATGTTAGTTAAGGACAGTTTTTTGGGTGTCAATAAGTGGAGCTGGCATGGCTTATTTGCAGTCCGAACCTGAGCTCAGCTTGGGATTTTGATGCCATCTTTAAACTTGGATCAAGTCCTGGTAGCAAAGAAGATTAAGTCAAGCTAGGGTAGAATCAATGTTTGATTCAACTTAGTAGTCGTAGTAGATAATTATAATTTAGAATAGCTATCCTACTTTAATCATCATTGTACTATTATGATTTTGAAAGACCTTTGGGTGTTTTTATGACAATGATATAAATTGTGCTCTCGTTAACCATAAAAAAATTAATGGCAAAAATGAGTTACCTTTATTAACCCCCCCGGGGCAAAAAAGCCACCCCTCTATGAAGCATGTACATGGATATAATACATCAATGCAATACAATGCCTACAGCAAACCTTGAAAAAGTAAACCATATGGCTAGGAACAACAAATATATATTTTTAATTTTTTTTACATATATATGTGTAAAAAATACCCTTAAATCCTAGTAAGCTGTCAAAATAATATACTCCATATGTTATAAGCATCAACATCCACAAAGTCATTATCTAGTCATCATTCAAATCCATAGACCACAATTTACACTCCGTTCTTTAATATCAACATCAAAAGCTCCAAAATTAGCCATTCATCATTAAAAAGCTAACATTCATAGAAAATGAAAGAAAGAAAAAATCATTCCCCTCATTATTGGATGCATCCCAAAAGTATCTTGAGCGTATGAAGGAAGAATCAGGAGAGTTTTTTTTTTTAATAAAAAAAAGGATATATAGTTTAAGTATCCTAGGAGTATCCAATCAATAATGGTATCCGGTGCATATTTGACATGGATGCGGCATGTGCTTGAAGTATCCATGCTTCCTATTTCTTGTATCTTAGATTCCATTGCTTGTTATGTTTGACGGTCATGGGATTGGCTTTCTACTGCAAGCTCCTATTTGTTTTCTTACGTGGGAATGGAAATGTAATCTAACCTCCCTCATATACTAGATATCCAACAATTAATTTCTAATGCGACTAAAATGCTTATATTACCAGTAAAGAATCTAAAGTTCATGCTTTCTTCCATGAACTTATGGATAATCACCAAAATGGCAACGCTATATATTTATATTCCATGTAACAAGCATGTATGAAAATGGGATCTTCATTATCTGATCATTTTTCATAAATGATTACAAGTATTTCATTTTGTCAGGGGAAATGCAATGACAATGAAGAAAATGCTGGAAACTTCTTTTCCTGGGATAGAAGTAATTCTGTCAAATTACCCCCCAGCCCTTCCAAAACGTCTGCTAAGCAAAGTGGTTCCTATTGTTCAAGTAGGAGCTATTGCAGCTGTAGTGGCGGGTGATCAGATTTTTCCTAGGCTAGGAATAACACCACCTCCATGGTACTTCAACTTGCGTGCCAATAGGTTTGGAGCTATTGCCACAACTTGGCTTCTAGGCAATTTTGCACAGTCTACGCTGCAGAGTACTGGTGCATTTGAAGTATTCTGCAATGGTGACTTGGTAAGAGACCATGCTTACACCTTTTATGGCTAGTTTTAACTTATTTATTTTTGGCACATGCATTCATTTGATGCTACTTCTAAATCTATCTAGTTTAGACAAACAAATATGCTGTTGGTGTTATTATCTATATATTGGCAGCAACCAATCGAGCATTAGCTGTTTCAGAATTCATTGAAAAAAGCTAACGTCATATGTCAGATAATTTTCAACTGTTACTTTCGCTTCTTGGTTGGTGAAATTTCATAAATTTTATCTGCATTATTGTTGCATAAAATAACTGCACATGCTTCAAGAGGAACCAACCTTCCTGGAAAATACTTTGTTTTTGGTGTTATTCTGCTGGTAAGGCAGTGAAAAGTGGATCGTCTATGGGTGATAGAGGGAACAAAGTCCAGTATGAATCTTCCAAAAAAAATGTCGACATTGATGGGTATTCATGATGGTAGTCTGTCAGTGTATCACCTAATGACTTTGTAAATGGTCCTTCTTTCAGATTCTTAGATTTATTGCTACATTTCACTGATGTCTGGAAAGTGACTGAAAAAGGTGGCATTGTGCAAATGGACAAATGAAATATTATCTTTTGAATTCACATCCACTGTTTGAAGTACTCCAAATTGAAAATAAAACCAACTAGATTGCAGCGGTATTAGGAATAGGTTGCATGACTGCATCTGTTAAACATCAATCATGTTATCAGACCATGTTGTGCAATGACTTAGTATTCCCATGTGTGGTTACATGTACCTTATCTGTGAGTCGGATCAGAAGTTCAAGTGTCTTCCTGTCATGTTGGACATTTATATAAGCCCTAAAGCTTACTGAACTATTGAATGTTGCTGTTAGTGACAAAAAAAGGGGAAAAGAGAACAATCTATTCTAAAATATTGGTCTGTTCTTTTAAGCTCCTGTGTGATTTACCTCCATTATCCCCAAGTTGGAATTTTGGCTGTCATTCTTTATGTGAATAGGTAAACTTGTTTTGTTTTGCTCTTCTATATGGGTGACAGGGTATGATGAAAGTTACTTTGTAAGTTTGTATTTATTTTCCATCTGTGGCATGTGGCTTACAATCCTTTGTTAATGGGAAATACATGGTTGTTTTTTGTTTTATAAATATAACCTGTAAGATTAAATGGTCCTTGTTTTCTTAGTTGAAACATTTGGTGAGCAATTTCTCAATTAACTAAGGAATTTTAAAAATATAATTTTGTTATCAAAAAGTTGTTACATCCAAGATAGAGGGAGGAAGTCTGACCATAACTGGATTCAGCCTGCAGCCTAGAGAATGCTACTGGGGACTAATTCATCGTAACCATGATAATAGACACTCAATGGTCATATCTTAGAAGTTATAGTTATGGTCTCATCAATGAAGGGCCTTATTGTGTGAGTCTCAACTAATTCTGTGTATGCTTTTGCCTATCTGTTAGCTAGTTTATATTGTAACTAGTTACAACTACTGTGTCCATGTTGAGTTTGTTACGTGATTGTTGTATGGTGTTCTTATGCTTTTGCTCTTAAAATTGCTTATTAATTAGTATAGAGTTGCTGTGTATTTTATCCTAAGAATCATGCATCCAAATATTCTTCTCCCTCCTCTTGGCGACATTTACTTGATGTACCTATTTCATTTTCCATTTATGTCTAGCTGCAGACAAACATGATATATGGTTAAATATATGCATTCTCTGGATAACTTGTGGATGTTTCCTTCATAATTTATTTACAAGCACTAAGTTTGTCATGACTTCTACTTGTTTTTTTTTGGTGATGCATGATTTCGCCTCCTTAAATTATATTAATTATATTGTTGGTACTTGGTACTTGTCATGCTTATAAGAATATTAATCTAATTCATGATAATGGTTTTCTGTGAAAGCTCTCTGGTGTCTAAGTTAGAAAGAAGAAATGATTATTCTTCATTGTTAATCATCAATTTCACAATCACACTGTTGTCTCCCTGACTTTTGGACTCTAAAAGCCCTTGTACTTGTCATCCAATGACAAGCCTTTTCATTTATGATGTTTATCTTGCTTTTCCTTCTGTTCCTTTAATTTTTATCCCTTCCATTTTTTTGGGATGACCAAATGCAAAGGAAGAGGAAATAGTTGCTCATAAGTTCTTGATATATGAGATTTTATTCTTACCAACTAGAAAATAACTACCATCCAGAATGCTTTTTTTTACATGATAAATTGAGTCAGTGAAATTGAAAGCATGAAAAGCTTTGGTTTAGTTGTAGCCAATCTGAATTATGACTTTTTGATCAATTATCTAGCTTCCATCACCAGACTCCCACTTTGCTTTCATATATGTTTCTTCACGAGGACATGGAGGAAAAATATATACACAGCAAGTCAGTGTCTGTTGTGCCAATACCGGTTGTCCAGCGGCACGAGTCGGTACGGGCCTGCGTCGTGCCATGTCGGGCCTGTACTGAGACAGTAGAAGAGACGGGGGAGAAGAAGAATGGAAGAGAGAAAAAGAGAGAGAGGATGAGGCTGAGGGAGGCAAATGGAGGGCTGGAGAGCCACCACGCGGAGGAGGCGGGGGGGCTCTGTTTCCTCCGCGCAGCGGCTCCCCGGCCTTCGCCGGCCGGCCTCCACCTTCCTCTGTCTTCCTTCCTCTCCCTCTCGCTGCCTCTCTCTCTCTCTCTCTCTCTCTCCGCCTCCCCCCCCGGCGTCGTTGGTCTCATTTTCGTTACCGGAACCGTCCCGGTTCGCCGCCGGTACGGTTCTCAACGCCCTAAACCAAACGATTCGGGATGGTTCCGCCAACCATGCAGCACCACATAAATTGAAGAAACTTTTGTTTATTTCATCATTCTTGATGATCATATTGTTTCATGATCTTATAGTAGTATATCAATTGGAATGTAAGGAAGATAATAATTGGATGTTATTATCATATGCAAGTAACATTGCCAAAGGTATTTGTAATTTTTCTTGGTGTTAAAGTTGCATTACTATATGCTAGAATTGAATTATCTTAAAGCAACATGTCGACATGATTTTACTTGGTGCCTTGCCAATTGCTTCTTTGCAAAATGGCAAACTTTGGATGAGAATGCTAGGTTATTAAAATTCCTCGAAATTAGATCATCTAGTTAATAGAGTCATCTGTCTCACAATAACTTAATCCGTATATTACACTGGCAGTGTAGCATATGCACTTTTCCATGATGCCTTATTGTACCAAACTGGCTTGGCAAAAATACTCAAATCAAATTGACATTGCAAAATCGAAGGCTATGCAAATGCTGACGAAGCAACAGTTTCATCAAATAAAAGAATGGTGTTATCTTTCTACAGTGAGAATATTTGCAGTTCAAATAGCAACAAGCTGCATGTTGTTGCTAGTTTTGAGAATGGAGGCAAAAACTTGTAACGTTACTATAAGATTATAGGCATGATATTGTATCCCTAACAAAATATTTTGGATCTAAGGTTCATAACTGAGCATCAATTTTCATTGCAAGCAATCGGATTTCTCCATAAGTGGAACCAACATAGAGTTAGAAAAGAAGAGTATTCTAATTCATTTATTTATTTCACAAAGTGAGCTAGTGGATGTCTTTAATCTCTAGAACCTATCAATTAAATGCTAATTGTTCTAAGCTACACATGTAGATGTGTAAGAGGCCGAGATGGGCCTATAATTTGGCTAAAAAAAATCAACTTCATCCATCCAAAACTCGCATACTGTACTCAGGTAGTTTGGGTCCCAAATCTGATGCATGATTTGTCTAATCAGCTTAGGTAGAGGTCTTGCAAAATTGACCTTGTCTGTATATGTCCACCACAAATAGAACAGATTAAAATAGTTCACGATGTTGAACCAGACTCAAAAAGGTGGAACCTGATTCATACATGAACTGGAATTCCACCCAACTGATTTAACAATTGGATCAGTGTCGAAACCATATCACAGACCTGAAACCAATTCAAGGCACATATGGGTTATGCCAGATCTATAGGTACAGCTAACTATGTATTTTATTCTAGTAATTCAAATCATTATGATTTAGGGCCTCTTTGGATGGCCACTCAGCCAATGCATTGGAAACTACCAAAATATTCTTGCGATTATTTTTCTGCAGGTGGTTTATACTTTTTGCTTCTTGATGTTTCCTACAATCATATTATGGTACTTACAAACATCTTTTCTTTCTTTATTTTTTCCCCCAACCTTGTAGGTTTTTTCAAAACTGCAGGAGCACAGGTTCCCTGGTGAACTCGAGTTGAAAGATTTGATTGCCAACAGGTTGCCTAATTCTGCACTTGGGAAGAACCTTGGAAGTGTTTGGTCCTAGCGGACTGCAGATTCACTTCACGAAAGTTAAACACCACCTGATCAGTCCACTGATGTATGACATTTATCAGGAAAGGGATAGAGTTAGACAACTTCTACCTCTCCAAAATTTAGTTCTTCTGTCCTCATACTGTGTCCTTGCGCTCTGTATCTGTTGGTTCTCTGAATGATTTGAGTTTTTAAGGAGCTTTTTATATATATAAAAAAAATGAATCTCTCAATCATTGAATAATCTACTGGCAAAATTCCAAGAATGCTTTGGAGTTTGGAGCAGGTATTCACTAATCAAATGTCATCTGCCAGGGTTCCGATAATTAGGCATATAAAAAATTTCACCAGCTGGAGAAAGGACTTGTGTTTCCTTTTTGTAAACGCTGCTGCTGCTGACCTGGTACTTTGATTGCTATTATCATGCTTGGGTTCACATAATCAGCTTTAAAATTGTTGTAAGTTTAATGTTATTCTTAAAACTGGAAGTCAGAGCTGTTGGCGTAACCATCTCAAATATGCCATGTTTTTGATAAAATTATTCCTCGTTAGGTATTGGCAGGCAGCCCGTCCACAGGGTAAGCAGCTGGATTTTTATGCATTTTGGTGGATGTTTGTGTGTTCTATTGTGATTTTGATATCTTTTCTTCTGCGAGCATTTGTGTTCACTTTGGAAACCTCTCCACTGCAGTTATTGCCTCCACTAAGCTGAAAGATGATCTGTCGAAGGCACATACATTAAGAATCACTAGCTTGTGGAATGTCTGATTCCAATTTTAGAATGTCCATCACAAATGACTAAGTACGAAGTTTTCGAACATTCAGTCATTTGAGGACATCATTAGGATTCTCTATCAGAAAAATTGATGTTGGTTCATTTAAACGTCGGCAGAAAGAATGATGAGGAATTTTTCACGAAGTTGAAGCTAAAAACAAATGGCTCCGCCTCTGACCATGGCTGCAATTGATTAGATGAAGGAAAATTGTAATGGAGCTCCAGTATGTATCACAGAGTTCAGACCTAGCTCGAGTCAGAACAGGTTTACTGAATTGTGTTGGGTTCTTGCTTATCATGAAAATGTTGATGTCGAAATTCCTTCCTCGGTGCCACACTGTAGTCAAGTTGGGCATGGATGTAACACAATCACGACGGTGACCCAGCAAGACACAATCAATAGTCAGCAAGACCCACCAAATGACTGTAGTAGGTGAGTCTAAATTGCAACCAAATTTGGTTCTCATTGGATCCAGGTCAAGTTAGGCTACACTCTGGAACTGTTTGTAGTGCTTTTTGTGCCTAGATTTCATTTTGAGGAAGAAGCTATATCCATTACAAAATATGGAGAAATCCTGCACGAAAATGGATCAAGACAAACAAAGAAGCAACACTAACCAAATTAAGTATGATAAGAATTAATGCTTTCCAAGAGATCAAACCAGGGCTAGCCAGATTCAAGATAATAATAAGTTCCATGGAAGTTGTCAGCCAAAGGAGGGAGGCCTAGGTACTAAAAATCTTGAGGATTGGAATCTTATTAACGAAGATCGGATGAAGTCGTGGAAGCTTATAACGTGGCATATAACCGTTGGCGGAAGTCAGGTCTCAGATGTCTGAAATCTACGACCGGAATCTCACCACTGTGGAAAGAACATGCAAAAACTTGACAGGCTTTTAGAACTGTATTGCATTTAAGGTGTATGGTGATTGCATCCGCTTTTGGGATGGACTCGAGGCTGCTAACGCTTCTATTCTCTCAAACTCTAGATTCATGTCTGCAGAGTGAAAGCGACGTTGGCTTCTCCATGGAAATATATGGTAGGGAGCTTCGATGGTGCCTTGATCTCAAAGGGCCACTCAGTTATGAAGCTGACCAGGAACTCAACACCCTCATTGAGCTCCTGGCTAATGGAAGGCCTACAAGGGCAGCAGATAAGCCTTTCCGAAAGTTGAACACCGAACAAGACCTATTCTTGTGTGTCATCGTTTGTCAGGTGTATCAGTAGTTGTGGCCTGCTTTGCTCTTGCTTCAAGGCCCCAGGAAAGTGAAAGGACTGGAGAAGATTAAGATACCCAATTGGCTGCTGTTATAAAGAAGGTTACACACCGAGGATCTGTTACAGAGGAAAGTTTGGCTGGTTTGTCTACATGTCCACTGTGTGAGTCAAAGCCGGAGTCTGGAAGACCATCTCTTCTTTCTTATCAACTTTGCTAGATCCATTTGGGCGACAATCAAGTCTTGTATTGGCTTCAAGGGAAGACCAGCTTCTGTGCATTCTCTCTGGACTGTATGGAGGAAAGAAGAATCGCTGTGGGGAAGATGAAAGCCTGGGACCAGCCTCTAATGGCTATTATTTGCTAGAAAATATTGAAGGAACGCAATGACAGGGTGTTGTTGGGGAGAAAGAAAATGGATTGCCTGTGCTGTCACAAGGATGCAGAGAAGCATTACATCATGCTTGAATGTTCTACGTGTTTATTGAAGAACCATGACTGTAATCTGTAAAACGCTTGCCTTTTGTAATCTATAAATGTTCCTCCTCTATTTTACACAAAAAGAAAGTTTCTATGACAAGGGGAATGAACTAAAAGTACCTAAATCCTTTCAAAATCAGAGCTAATTGTTGTGCTGCTTATAGAATCTCGACAGAGCATACCAATCCTTTTTGCCTACCGAAACCTCCATCCTCCCACTTGCTAATCGACTTGTCGCCTCTTCTTCCAAATTCCATCCCTCGGACTCTACACACGAGATGGGGCAAACATTTTGGCCAATTTCATTCCTGTTGGGTGCATACAATATATTTTTTTAACAAGTTTCACCTTTTTTTTTATCAAACTCATTCTTTGTTTTAAAATACTTTTATATTTGTCCATCTAATATTAGGGTGCATCGGACAACTGATAGAAATATGGTTCGAGTTCATCCATTTATATCCATTTTATTCTTTTGTCCATTATCATTTGTTTCTATTTTCTATATATATCTTATTTTTGCTTTATTATTTTTATGTGATATTTCATTCTTTACTCAAAAATCATGATAGTTATTTGTTATTGATTTATTCATTTTTTTTAAAAAAATACTAAATGTGCACCGTATGTATTTGTGTCCTAGTAATAACAAAAAACAATTAAGCCAAATTCAGATTATGGCTAGTTATGCCTTGTCCTCAAAAATATTGTAAGTGCTTAATATTAGCTCATAAGAAGTTGTCTTAATTATATAAATAAACATAAACAAGAGTAATTTATGAACTAGCACTAGGTAGTATTGTTATCTTTGTGAATGGAAACTCATGTTGTACATCTGAACAAGCTTTTTGCAAACTACCCTTGCAACTATAGTTTATTATACATTTGCCTTCAAAATTCACTATTTGCATCTATACCTTTCAATATATATACTATATTATATGGATACTCTTTTTGTTAGATTTTTGGTTGATGGTGTTAGTAAATAACCATTTTGAGGATACAATAACTTTACTAATCTTTTGCATTAATATTCTTATAAACTTCTAAGTTTTTACTACAAACTGAATATTAAATATTTTCAGGAGTATTAATGTAAATGAATAATAGTGTCAAATGATATTCAAGCATAGGGGAATTCATGCAAAAAAAAGGATCATTTGAGGGTACACATAAAAATAATAATTTTTTGAGGGTAAATATGTAATAAGCCATATTCGCAAGGAGGTTTTTTTGCCAATATAGCTTATTGCAAATAAAAAAAAATATATTTAGATAAATAAGGACCGAAAAAATAGTTGGTATTCTAAAATTTGATTCTATTCTTTAATTAAAGATTTATTTATAATATCAACATTTTTTTTCGAGATATAATTAGTTAAATTAAATCTTATGTAGTGCTTCATTTGATGTCCAAATTATAAAACTGTACTCGCTGTGTCGATTCCCTCTCTTCCTTTGCCATTTCATTCTGATTCACATTCTAATTTTCTTTCAATTCTATGAACCAAACATGATGGTGTGCTTCCACCTCAAAATGATTCTTTAACGACTTTGTGCAAATCAAATATGCTTTACTCTTGATGCCTTTCCTTACACGATTAGGCATACTCTTTACAAGATGCTATTCCTTAAGAGCCACAATAGGCTATGCTTATAAAAAAGGCAGTATCAGAAGCATGTGCATGACTCAAAATTAAAGTATTATACGACTTTCTTCTTGAATCATTTATGAGTTGAAATTGTCATCACATATGACATTACATACACGTTGCTCGCCACTATTACCGGTCACCAAAAAAGTCTCTGCTCAACCATTGCAATCAAATGATTTATTTGCTCACACTAATCTCCCGTGAGTTAAGGCCAACAGAATCAAAAGAGAGGATACAACTCAGTGGAAAAGGAACAGTAGTATGGCTAGTCCAGAAGGTCTCTCCGGAATGATGGGCTGCATCAAAGGTAACCTAGTCAGCAGACCTATTCACCTCCCTGTACATATATACAGTCTGAAAGGCATCACACTTTCTCATCAGCCAACAAATTTTTCGAATATTTAGCATGCTTGATGGATGAGATTTGCATGCCTAGGCCTAGTGAAGAAGTCAAAGTGGAGTCATCTTTTAACCCTTGAACTAATCAATTATAAAGAAAATATAAAAACATATATTCTCAGCTGCTGGATTGAGATCTAACAACAACACACATTAATTCAAATCTGTACACGTGCAAGCCAGAGAAGGCTGCCGGTTGCACGTGCCACCAGTCCCTTTACTTGAAAAACAAACCATTCCGACTTAAATGGGCCTCCAAATTAAGTAAGCTGTGCACAACAAGCCCAGGCTCGGCAAGATTGGGAGCGATCCAAGTACTGTTCAAAATAAATAAATGAGTAAATTATAAAAACTTCCTTGAGGATTATTTTTACTAGCACTTATACTCGATAGTTTGTAAAACTCACACTTACATCAAGTTAGGTTAACAGCATTATGAATCCGTTTACCTCATATAAAAAGTCAAAATTGCTCATGAGCGATGAATAAAATTACAAAAAATCTTGAGATTAGAGATAAAATATACTTATATCTAATAGTTTGAAGAACCTGCGCTTATCCTCCTTAGGTTTATTTTGATCTAACACTTTAACTCATAGTTTAAATATTAGCAAAATCATTAACTTAAATGGAACTTAAATGCCACACCAGAGAAAATTTAGAAAATGACAAACTAGCTTTTAGTAATATAACATATATCTAAGGTGGAAAACAGCACTGAGTCTAGAGTTTGATCTTGATAAATCACTAGAAAAGGATTATGTGCAAAGGAAAAAAAACAATCTTGATTTCTCAGGCAAGTAGATGCCTCTAAAATTTTCTGTTATAAGAAATTAATATCAAGAGTTTTATCGGTTGAGCCAGCCTGTTTATGGTCCAAGCAAGGCTATCGAACCGCAACTGATGCATCCTCTAAAAAAAGAGTTTTCACGTATATACTGATTTAGATTATTTTGATGATAGACTGATAAAATTATCATAATTCTACGTATAGACATAGGAATCGTCATTCATAATGATAATGTTTAAGGAATCATGTCTACAATATTGGACAAGTAAAATTTAAAATCAGCAAATGATACATCGGCATTCCTGATCAAGAATAAGATTATGAATGCTCGTTGCTGGATGCTAGTCAAGAATAAAATTATGGATGCTCATTGCCAGATGCCAATTGGTTAGAAAGGTTGTCGTCAGTCGTTCGTTAGGAAGAGATGCTTATGGTGGGATGACGAAGCAAGAAAGAAATCATGGCTACTCAATCTAAGAGAAAAGAAGATTCTTAAAGACTAAAGACTTCAAAAAGATCGAGGAGTCAGGAAAGTAAAAAAAGAAGCATATTTTTTTATAGAAGTGATTTTGACTTTTTACAACACATAAATAGTTTTCTTAACGCTGTCAATTTAACGGGATAAAACAGTAGATTTTATAAAATACTGGGTATAAAGATAATAAACCTAAACCTTCAAAAAAAATTATAAGATTATTTTAGTTATTTTAATTTTTTTGCTAATATGGCATTTAGGCCTAACAGTTTGGCTAATACTGTCTTAAGATATGGGGCAAAGTATTGGATAAAAATAAACTTTCAGAATAAACATAGATTTTTTATATTATTACATGTAAATATAATTTATTCTCTAAAAGATTTTTATAATATTTTAAATAAATAAAACAAAAGAAATAGGATTTTGGTTAGAAAAGCGAAAGGGAGAGAAAGAAAAACATTTTATTTTGCTTTATACATATATATAGGGCTGTCCTCCCATCTAGCTCCCATTTCTCGACCGCCTCCTCGTCCTCCTCCGCCGCCTTCTCCACCGTCTCCGACGCTGTCCTGGAGACGTCCCCACGCCACCCTTCCCCTCTCCCCCGAGATCTTCTCCGCGGCCCGCTCTCCTCCTCCGCCTCCTCCCGGCGCCGCTCCCTCCGCCGGCAAGAAACGCGGTCGTCTTCCGCCGCCATCCCGGCCTTCCTCTCCGACGCCTGAGCGAGACAAGATAGATACCTTGTCCGCATCCTCAGCCCCTCCAGCTGGAACCGTGCCTTGTACGCCCTTCCCACCTCTCTTTCTTTTTCTTGATTTCTTTCCCTGGGTCTGCGTGTGGATTGGGGATAGGTGCACCTCCGATCAGGTCTTATCTTTTCTTTCTTTTGGTTCTGGATTTAGTTCTTGATCGGTTCTTGATTTGGCTTATCATTTCATCAGAAAGACCTGACTAATCACAAGATTTTAGATGAAAGATCGGTTTTTCGTTGTTCTGTCTCGTCGAATTATTTCTTTACTTGATCATTTTCGTTTTTTTTGAGGTGATTGTTATCTATACAGACAATACATTGACTGCTCATCTATTTGTTTTAACAAACATGGATGAAAAGCTTCGTGTGCATTTGTCAAAGGAATAATCTCGTATGAAATTTTGGCTGGTTCAGACCTTCTATCAAGTCTTTTTTCGTGTCCTAATTCAAGCTTCTTATGGTTTTAGCATCTCAAGAATTGTCTGTGATATTTCGCGACATTACGCTAAATAATTTAGCTTCATTACATCCAAATAGCTTTAGACTGCTATGCATCCAAAGTGATGCTGATGTAGTCGCATTTGGAATAGACCAAGATTGTTCAAGAAGTTCATCATTTAGGTATGATGTTGTCTTGTAGCAGCATATGATTACTACCCCAGATCAAGCTGTTAAAAATCAAAATACAAAGCAAAACCAACTTAGAAACTAGCTTGTTTAATTCTGATGTAAAATATGATGCATTTGTGATAAGAGATTATGTTCCCTCATATGTGAGCTAATGTGTTTAATGTGTCTTCTTTTTTTTTTTTTTTTTGCTAAACCGGGTGATCTATACAACACGTGTACGGATACACCCAATAAAATCGGAAAACAAAACATCCCGGAGCTTCCGAGGCAGCTCCCCGTCCCCAGCCCATAAGGTACTACCGGCATGGTTAGCCACATATGTGGCCACCCAATCCGCAGCTCCGTTGGCTTCTCTAAACACATGCTTCGCCTGGACCACCCCTCCGTCCCTCATCATCAACCAGATATCGCGGATCAAGGGATGGTCGGCAGCACCGACTCTCAGACCCCCCTGGATCCAACTAATGACCGTAGCCGAGTCACCCTCCAAGATGACTGATCTAGCTGAGAGCACATGCTGAGCGTGTCGAAGACCCGCCTAGGCAGCTCTCAGCTCCGCTTCAGGAACCGTGCAGTCAAATACCTGACAGCCTCCCGCCGCCACTATCCTGGAGGTCGGGTCCCGAATAACAAAACCCGCTCCACCTATCGTGCCACCATCCAGCACGGACCCATCAAAATTGACTTTGAGGAAGCTTGCGGGTGGGGGCTCCCAGGTGAAAAACACCGTGTGAGAAGCTGCCGAGGCAGAAGGGGAACCCCAGATATCCCGAGCTATCAAAAGTCCATGTAAGGAGGAAGCATGACTAATCTCTGCCGCCTGCGCCCGGGCGCTCTCCGCCACGAGCCTTGGCGACTTGCTCTGCTCACCAAAGGTTCGAGCATTCCTGGCCAGCCATATCTGGTATGCTGTGCAGGTCGCTCTAACCGCCTCTTGGCGTGTCAATGGGTTACCCAACCACCAGCGGATAGTTCGTAAGAACTGGTCCCCACGGGTCCAACCCTCCCATGGCAGCCCCGCCGCACACCACGCTGCCCTCGCCCATATGCACTGAAACAGTACATGGTCCACCGACTCATCAGCTCCGCATGCCCCGCACTCTGGGGGCATCCTCAAGCCCCGTTCGCTCAATACTACTCTTGTCGGAAGCCGAACCCAGGCGACCTTCCATAAGAACAGTGCGACCCTCGGATGGAGGCCTAGGCGCCAGACCCAGGCACACTCCGGCCCTGGCTCATGCTCTGACCGGAGCACACGGGAGAGGTCCCCCACCCTCACTCCGGTCCTGCACGACGTGCTCCACACCCGGGTATCCGGACCCACATACCCCGAGATCGGAAGGGACCTAACCCTCTCAGCCAAGTGTGCCCCAAACATGTGACCCAACCTAACCTCATCCCAGGCAACTCCGCCCGGGACATGGAGGTCACAGACCCGCAGTCCCTCCACTGCCTCAATGTCAACCATAGTCGGCCAGAGTCTCAAGGGTAGGGCACCCACCCATGGGTCACCAACCACATCAATACTCTGCCCATTGCCTATCAACCATCTAGTGTTCTCCTCGACCGTGGGAAGATATCTGGCGATCTCTCGCCACATGAATGAACAGCGACGCCCACTGCGAATCGCCCCTGCAGTGCCAGTACGGCCATATCTGCTAGCCATGGTCTGACTCCAGAAACCCTGTGGCTCCAGCGTGAATCGAGCTGCATGTCGGGCAATCAGCGCCTCACGTCGCTCCACCAGAGACAAGACTCCGAGGCCACCCTCACTCACTGGTAGGCAGACGCTCTCCTATGCCACTAGATGCATCCCGTGACCCCCTCCATACGACCCCCACAGGAAGCTCCGAAGTAGCCGCTCAATCCTCATTAGCACTATTTTCGGAACTACTGTGTTGGCCATGAAGTGGACAGGCATGGAAGCTAGCACTGACCTAATCAGCGTCAATCTACCCATCATGGAGAGTGAAGATGCCCTCCAACCCTCCAGTCTGCTCTGAATCCTCTGCACCAGACCAGAACACTCCGCCACCCGTAACCTCCGACCCGTGATGGGTACTCCCAGGTAACTCCAGGTCCCGTCCTGATCCGGCATCCCAAGTAACCCCCGAATCTCCTGTCTGACCCTATGCTCAGTGCTAGGGCTGAAGGAAATTGTTGACTTCTGAAGGTTTACCTTCTGACCCGACATAGCACAGTACTCCGCTAATACTCTCCTGAGTACTCGTGCATCCTCTACCTGCGCCCTGGCCAGGAGTAGACAATCGTCTGCGAATAGTAGATGCGATATAGACCGAGACCCTGGGGCGGAAACAAACGCCTCCAGCTCCCGGTTAGCACAAACACCCCGCAGAGCCCGAGACAGGACATCTGAACAGATGATGAACAAATATGGGGATAAAGGACATCCCTGTCTAAGCCCCATAGTAGATCTAAAGAAAGGGGAGGGCGTGCCGTTGATCAAGATGGAGAATCTCGACCCCTGGACACACCCCAACACCCACTCAATCCAGGTCTCATGAAAACCGAAGCACTCCAAAGCGCGTCGCAAGAAACTCCACCGAATTCTATCATAAGCCCGTTCCATGTCCAGCTTGACAGCCATCATACTTCGTCGCTTAGAGGCCCGTCGCAGATCCCACATCATTTCTTGGGCCAGCATGACGTTATCATTTTTTAATGTGTCTTCTTTAGTCTTTAAGCTTAACGTGGCAGAGGAGTATTTTAAAATTAAGAGAATTGACGTATTGTCTTTGAACTGACTTAGAAAACTGATTGTTTGTGCATCATATTTTAACGATCATTATCATGTAGGCTTGATGCAGAGAGTGGGACAGAAAACGAGAAAATTGTTCAGACTCATTTTTGCATGGAATAGCCTATTTTTCAATTTATCACAAAAAATTGCCATTAAATAAAGCTTTTTTAAGGTGGGAAAATAATTTTGGCACCAAAATCAATTTTGGTTAACTCACTAATGATGATTTTATGATTCATCGCTAAAACTTATGTCATTAGTAATGACATTTTAACATAGTTACTGTAGATATATATCCTTAATGATAAATTTATAGAGTGGTTAATAAAAGTCTATATTTTTAGTGATGATATATTATGTTGTCATAATTTTGGTGTCAAAAACAATATGGATCGAATCATTAAAGAAAAAATTAAAATTCATCGCCATTTCTCAAATTGTATGTAGAGTGGTGTCAAAAGTCTATGTTCGCTAAGAATGGGATATTTCTGGCATCTCCATCAAAGTCCTGTCCTTGATTTATGCATCATGTGGGCAATCCGAGTCATCTGTTCTCAGCCGCATTCCCTGTAGATTCCTCCCTAGGGATCTGAAGAACAGTTGAGATTTAACTGAGTTGGCAAATATCTTTACCACAGTATTCTTCCTCTCATTTGCTTTTCTACTCCATACATTGTAGTATTTAATGCAATTTCTAGCCAACATCAATGTTAGTTTGGAGATTGTTTTGACACAGTTGCATAATCTCAAACCTTTTCAATATTTTATAATATCTTAACATGGTGAGAAGTACATGGACTCACCCTTCCTTTTACCATTTACTAATTAATCCTTCTGGTTGTTTTTCACTATATATTTGCTGGAGATAACCATAACTTGCATTTATTCAAGAGCTTTTGGCTGGGAAATTCCTAGCTTGCTATTTGGCGCCAATGCTAATAACTGAATTCAATATGGAATGCCAGGACAATAATAACTGTTATGCTAGCAAAAATATATTGTTTAAATTTTATTTAGAATACCAATAATGTTCTGTATATTCATAGTAATGATGCTAGGTGATGGTTTTTCTTTAGTATTGAAGGACTATGAGATATACAAAAAGAATCGGAATTTTTAATATATCTCATTCTCTTTGAGCTAGTGGAGTGAAGCAAGCAACATATTTATCTTGCTTCTTTCTAACTTCTCAAAGAGTTCTATTGAAATTTCAATGTTTGGCGCTATTTAATAATGTTATTTCGGCACTTATCTCTCAGATGGAGAGAAAAAAAGGGGTGGTGGGTGGGTGGATGGGTGAGTGGGTTTTGACGATAGCACTTTCTAATATGCTCTGCAATTTGAATCGGAAAAGCCATTAAATCCATGCCAGAGTAAATCCTCTATTGGTACTGGTTGAGGACAGTGCATAATGCTAGTGATGCTATGCCAACTGAATTACTTTTAGTGAGGTCAAGATCAAGTGAGCTAAAATCTGTGAATGTTACCTTTTTCCCAACTTCCTATAAATACTCGGGGAAGTCCTGATAATGCATATTATTGGGCAACTTGCAAATTTAATTGGCTTCATCTTAGGTGCTTTGGTCAACAAGCTCCTTGTTTGAAGAGAGAGATGGTTGTTACCTCTCCCAACTTGAGGTCATGACTCATTTAGACTCAGATTCACATCATTCATTATATTCTTTAATTATTAGAGATATCGAGATGAACTATAGAACCACAAGCCATAAAATAGTAAGATATTCCACTTAGATATGTATTTTGTCACATGAATGAAGGGAAAGTGGTCCCCATGTTTGATCATGGCTCTTAGAAGCTAGCCTTGTAACTAGATAAAATTCACGCTTCTGGCATTTGGAAGGTGCATTTCCTCTTCATAATAAAATTACCAGCTAGTCCAAAAAATTATTTGCTATTTTGCCCACTTTTCTGCACTGCAACTTGTATAATTCTTAACTTAATCAACAGCTTGTTTGATCCCCTGGAAACCCTACACTGCACAAAAGAGGGGGGGGGGGATTGTTATCTATCTGAAAAGATGTTTGGAGTTATCATCTGTATTTTACACCCATATCTGAGCATTATTTGAAAATCAGTTGATTGTGGTTTCATTTTCATTGTTAACAATAGAATAACTTTATATTGACTAATTTGATAGTATGTCTATTGGTTGTTCTTTTTTTAAAGAAAAAAATATCAAAGAAATTTTAACTGTATCATTCATCAGATGGAAACTAAGCAGCATCTTGCTGGTGATGGGCTTTCAAAATGTACTAATTCAGTGGAAGTGAACAATTTGGTGGATCCAATGGAACTTGCAATGGATGGTACTGGCTCTGTAGTTGAGAAGAGTTCTGAAAATGGGGAGGCAATTAAGTCTAAAGAGCTTGCAGGAAGCCTGCCTAATGAGGCATTTGTATATAGGCAAGATGTTGTCAGATGCAAAAAGAATGAAGGGTTGCTCGGAGTTGTGATGGAAGTTGCTGGAGACTCAGATTCTGAGGGCAGCATCACAGACGACAGTGACAGTGAGGAGGATGAACATAGGAACGGTGGAGGCAGTGGTGGTGGTGGTGGTGGTGATGGTGCTGGTGATGATGACAATGATAATGAAGATGGTGGTGAAAGTAATGATTCTCTACCAGATGGCCAGATCAGAGTAACTTGGACTGATGGTTCTGAAACAATGGAGAATATTAGCGATATCACAGTTGTTGATAGAAACTTCTTGCATGGTGATATGGTTGCTTCTGCTTCAGATCCAACAGGACAAATGGGACTTGTTCTGGATGTTAATATCATGGTTGATCTACTAACAGCAAATGGAGAGATTATAAAGAATGTGTCTTCTAGAGATCTCAAACGGATAAGGGAATTCACTGTGGGTGATTTTGTAGTATTTGGACCTTGGCTTGGTCGAGTAGATGATGTTTTAGACAATGTGACTGTGTTGTTTGATGATGGATCTGTCTGTAAAGTTGTGAAAGCTGATCCTTTGCGTCTCAAGCCAGTTACAAAGCCAGTCATTGATGATGCCAGTTGTCCATACTACCCAGGTCAGCGTGTTAGGGCCGTTTCCTCATCTGTTTTCAAAACTTCTAGATGGATTTCTGGCTTATGGAAAGCTAACCGTCTTGAAGGTACTGTCGTTAAAATTCAGACAGCTTCTGTGGTTGTCTATTGGATAGCTTCAGCTTACCTTGGTATTGGTACTGATTCAGCAACTGTTCCTGCTGAAGAGCAGAATCCAGAAAACTTAATTCTGTTATCCTGTTTTTCATATGCAAATTGGCAATTAGCTGACTGGTGTCTCCTTCCATCACCTCCACAGCCATCATCCTCGGTTGATGATACTTCAAAAGCCGGTAAAGAAGACTCAGGAACAGATGTTCCAGCACAAGCAGCATCATTTCAGGATGAAACTGTCGAGTCTAGTCAGGTAGCTAGTTTGGATGTGCTTAACCTTCAGTCAGCTTCTGAGCATGTGGGAGATGGATATTGTGAAAACACCAAGACAACCGAAAATATAGAAGGAAATTCCCAGCCCCAGTATAACAATCCAGTGGTTCTTGATAAGATGAATAACTTAGGTGTAAATACTGGAACAGAGTCAAATGCTTTGCCAGAATGTTGCTCTTGCAGTACTTCATCATCAGTTTCAAAGGAACCCAGTCATGAAAGTTGGCCTGCATACCGCAAAAAGCTGCGGAAAGTCTTATTTAAGCGAGACAAGAAGAGTCATAAAAGAAACGAGACATTTGAAAGAGCTCTTTTCATTGTAAATACCATGACAAAGGTTGATGTGGCATGGCAAGATGGAACTAGAGAATTTGGGTTGGAGTCAACTTCTTTGATTCCAATTCACAGTCCAAATGATCATGAATTCTTTCCTGAACAATATGTGGTGGAGAAGGCCTCGAATGAAGGAGATTATTCTTCTGAAACAAAACGCGTGGGTGTTGTAAGAAGTGTGAACTCAAGGGAGCGAACAGCATGTGTGAGGTGGCTTAAGCCTGTTTCCAGGCCTGAAGAGCTGCGGGAGTTTGATTGTGATGAAGTGGTGAGTGCATATGAACTTGATGGGCATCCAGATTATGATTATTGCTATGGGGATGTGGTTGTTCGCTTGCCCCCAGTTTCAACTTCTGGTGATACAATCAATATTGAAGGTCATGTGGAGAAACAAGAACAACATGCTGATCCAGTGGAAACTGAAGGTGATGGTAGCAGGGAGAATGATGAAGCAGAGCAGGTCCCAAAGGATGAAGATTCTTCAAATTTTGCATGTACATGGGTAGGAAATATAATTGGTCTTGAAGATGGCGATATTGAAGTTCAGTGGGCTGATGGGACTGTCTCAAAGGTATATATCTGCCATATTATGGGGAATAGGTAGTTATACTTACATTGACATGTTTTGTACGACTGCTAGTACTAAAAGTTTGCACCATTTGGATACGTTAGATATCTTATTGTGGTGCAAGCTATCAATATGCTACATCTTTCCCTTAAATTTGCTTTCATCCTAGTCATCAGAAACTTGTTATTACATTCTTCACCTGTTATTTTAGGTTGGACCTCAAGCAATCTATGTTGTTGGTAGAGAAGATGATGGAGACTCATTTGATGGTGGAAGTGAAGTTAGTGATGATGGCGCTAGTTGGGAAACAGTTGATGAAAATGAAATGGATACACACGACAATACTGAAAAGGTTAATTCACATATCATTAGTTTTATTGCCAGGCTTTTTTTTAGTATTGACTATATCTATGATCCGTAAAAGTGTAAAACCATTATGTTCAGGAAGTTGATTCGCAAGGTCGTGTTGATAATTTCGTTGAAAGGGAAACTAGCACTATAACTTCCGAAGAGGATAATAATGCTGGACGAAATGGGCCACTTTCAATGCCTCTAGCTGCTCTTGGCTATGTCACTAGACTGGCCACTGGATTGTTTTCTCGTGGTAGAAAACAATCAGATCCATCAGGTTTAGATCACATGATTGAAAATGAATCTGAATCTGATGAGATTCTCGAGGTTTCAGAGAAAGAAACCAATTATGAGGCCAGCTACGAAAAATCTGAAGCCCTTGATGTTGTGCAAAATGTGCACAAGGTTGCTGAGGTACATAGTCAGACAGCAACAGCAGAAGATGCTGAGGAAAAAATGGAGGATGTTCCAGATAGCTCCACATCTGATGATCCTCATAGCTTCAAACACTTTGATATTGCTCAAAACCCATTGGACCATCATTTCCTTGGTGGGACTGGACAGGTAGCACAAACTCCTGTTCTAGATGCTTTTCTCATTTTCAAACTATTCATTTTTTAAGTTAATTGCACCTTTTCTTCTTTAAGCATACAATCACATCTGTTGCATGCAGGACTTTCATTTATCTTGCATCTTTGAACATATTTTCATATAGAATTACAGATGTGATAAGTATTGTTGGTTAAGGTATAGGTAGTAAATGCCCCAACATATATTAGGCTAACAAAACTAAGTTACAGAGCACTGGTGGAAGAAAGTGGGTGAAAAAGGTTCAACAAGAATGGAGCATCCTTGAAAAGAACCTACCAGGTAAGTCATGTAAAATTGTCACTCATCCAAAAACTTGTAAATGAATATACTTTTATGTTGTGAAGATCTAATTCTTTATTGTGATTACAGATGCTATTTATGTCAGAGTTTATGAGGATCGTATGGATCTCGTAAGAGCTGTAATTATTGGAGCATGTGGAACACCTTACCAAGACGGCCTTTTCTTCTTTGACTTTCACCTTCCACCAGATTACCCTCAAGTTCCACCGGTAAATAGAACCATATTATTTTATTCTCTGATACTCATGTTGAATAGTGGTTAGCTCTCACCAAGTATCTGGCTAAAATACATCAAAGGTGAACCTGTTCAAATTTCAAATTGCTTTTCACTTGCTTCTAATACTTCTTCTCAACCCTGCAGTCAGCGTACTATCATTCTGGTGGTTTGCGTGTAAATCCAAATTTATATGTGGATGGGAAGGTTTGCTTAAGCCTTTTAAATACATGGACTGGCAAAGGAAATGAAGTTTGGGACCCATCGTCCTCGAGCATCCTTCAAGTCCTAGTTTCACTCCAGGGCCTGGTTCTCAATTCTAAACCATATTTCAATGAAGCAGGGTATGAGAAGCAGGTTGGGACTGTTGAAGGAGAGAAGAATTCTTTACCCTACAATGAGAATACTTACTTGCTAAACTTGAAAACGATGTTGTATCTGCTGAGAAGACCTCCCATGGTAAAACAAATAATATGTTATCATATTTCTTTTTTGATCTATATCAAACTTATGTCAGGTTTTACTTCTGGTTGATTTTATTTTTGCTTTCTCACTGGTGCTCTTTCTTGTTTCATGATGATAAATTTGAGCATTTTTATATCAGGATATTTTACTTGCTTTAGGTGATTAAAAAAATCAACTGTATTTTCCATGACTTGTTTGAAATACTCGACTTAATTTAAGCTATATTATGATTGATTATTATCACTTCAATTTGATGTTGAGACTAAAAACATGATTCAGGCATGTTTGGAGAAATTTCACAAGCATATTGCAGCCATATCTTATTCTTCCTGCATGTTTAGCTCCATGCTGTTATTATGATGTTGTTTCCGGTAATGACTATTCACAGGCTTTTGGCTCTAAGTGCAATATGTTGTGGCTCATTTAATCTCATATTACCATCTGACAAATACTTGATAATGAAAAATTGACTACATTCTTGTAACTTTGAGTTTCTTTATCATTTTTTTTGTGAGAAATTCTTTGATGTTATTTTCTACTGTCATTAGTATTTCTTTGAACAAGTACTTATATGATCTTACTTGAATATAAAATGTATTATCTATTAGTTTTTTATGATCTCTTTCTTTTTTTTTTCCCTAACTGTGATGGACTAGCATTTTGAAGAGTTCGTCAAGGACCATTTCCGAAGGCGTGGTCATTATATTCTTAAAAGTTGTGAAGCATACATGGAAGGCTGTGTCATCGGTTCCCTCACAAAGGATGCTTGCATGACTGAGAAAAGCAGGGAGCATTCTTGTTCAGTCGGTTTCAAGCTTACACTAGCAAAAATTTTGCCCAGGCTGATCATGGCATTTAAGGAAGTTGGAGTTGACTGCCACCAATTTGAACACCTGCAGAAGTCCGAAAACATCCCAGAAAGTTGAGCTGCCAAAAGTTTTCTCCTTGGTGTTGTTTCGTCAAGGTGGTTTTTACATGCCTCATATGGTTTTGTCTCATGCACGTGGACATCTACTCACAATTTTCTTGCTTTCATGAAGCATTTGGGAATCAATTCCTGAATGCTGTTTATTGTTTCCTCTGCCCGTTTTGGAAACTGGGAGCCAATCTGCCTTGTATTCTCCCCATTATTTTGAACTGCAAGGGCTTCTTGGAAGTTGAACTGCAGCTCCTTCATGTTATAACCTACATTTCTGTCATCGTTCACATTATTCGAAGATTGAAGAAAATAAACATGTCCGCCTTTTTTACAATGAAAGTTGTAGGTGCATCTGCTTATGCTGACGGCCATACACTTTATGTTCTGTATCTTGTAAAAGGAGGGGGGGGGGTGGTGGAGGGCGTGAACAGCCGGATGATCAATTTGTCAAGAAATTATATCCTACACCACGTGCACCATGCCAAACATCCTTTCTATAATTTCTTGATGATTGCCCCATAGAAAGAAGATGTGGTGATTGGCGTGGTGCATGGCTGCATGGTACATATATTTTTTTTTAATTTTTGTATGTGAGGCTTATCTATTCTTCTACTTCAGCTGAGACTCTTATTTCAGTTTGCAGCCTTAATAAGTTTTTTTTAATATTTCTTTTATTGGTACAGAACATAGTTGTGCAGATTGTCCCAGAAAAAGAATCTAGTTGCGCAAAATATTTGAATTGTCTGTTTGCTATAGCATGGATGGAGAAGAAATTTGTGGAATGGTTTGGTATGGCTGACCTTAGACAGAAGGGGTTTTCAGGTCTCTGATGCCTATTGATCTCTTTTTTGCACTGCAACCATGCCAGTAATCTAGCTCATCTGAAGAAAATATGGTCTTTAATTAACCGAGTCAGAGGAAGAGAGGTCTTAGGAGCAACCATGCCCTTTTTTCAAGGTTTTCCTGCTTGCGTTCATAGGTTTTGCATCTCCAACCAGGTCTTTAGGATTTTTTTTTTATTTTTTGCTACTGGTCTTTAGGGTTTTAAAATGCCAAGAACAATGCCAAACCTGATGCAGTATTGAAACAGGGCAATTCTCAGCCAGCTGAAAATGTATCTTCCTTTTTTAAATAATATACGGATTTTCTCTCCTCCATTCTCCATCAACTTAACATGTGCATTTACGACTAGCAATCCTGAGAAATAACAATTTGAGAGTGATGGATTAGAGTTTGTATTTGTTTTGCAGCGAAAGAAACAAGAAACAGACCAGAACATAGCAAGCATTCAAGCAAGGGATAGAATAAAGACTACCCACATATTGGCAAGGCCAAAAAGCACTTTCTAGCCCTCCAAAAATACTTTTAGATAAAAAATGGTGTTTTGTAAAATTTCCGAAAAGTTGTTTCAGCTTTTGCGGAAAGCTGAAAACAGCTGTTGGGGGAAAGCTCCAATTTAGAGCTTTCCGAAAATGCCGTTTTCAGCTTTGTCGGAAAGCTGTATTTTTGACAAAAATGCCCATATTAAAATATAATAATTACATAGTTTGTTCCTTTATAAACCTAAAAATCTGCTGGAGCCAAGAACCTTAGCCGTCAGATTTCCTTCCGCAAGAAAAATTGTTAGAGAGATAAATGGTCATTCGAATGATGAAAAATTAATTTACACTAATAATTAAAATATTTTATACCTTTATTATTGTATTATACTATAAATATTGTTATATTACATTACATCATAATACAATAATATGTTATTTTAAATAATTTATTATTATGTTATATTATGAAAAATTAATTTATACCAATAATTATAATATTTTATACCTTTATTATTGTATTATACTATAAATATAATATTATAATACCTTATATCATAATACATTAATATGTTATGTTAAATAATTTAATATTATGTCATATTATGAAAAATTAATTTATGCTAATAATTATAATATTTTATACCTTTATTATTATATTATACTATAAATATTATATTATATTAATTACATAATAATACGTTAATATGTTATTTTAAATAATTTAATATTATGTTATATTATGAAAAATTAATTTATACTAATAATTATAATATTTTATACCTTTATTATTATTTTATACTATAAATATAATAGTATAATACATTATATCATAATACATTAATATGTTATGTTAAATAATTTAATATTATGTTATATTATGAGAAATTAATTTATACTAATAATTATAATATTTTATACCTTTATTATTGTATTATACTATAAATATTATAGTATATTACATTACATCATAATACATTAATATGTTATTTTAAATAATTTAATATTATGTTAGATTATAAAAATTAATTTGTACTAATAATTATAATATTTTATACCAATATTATAGTATTATATATAAATATAATATCATAATACATTATATCATAATACATTAATATGTTATTTTAAATAATTTAATATTATGTTATATTATGAAAAATTAATTTATACTAATAGTTATAATATTTTATACCTTTATTATTCTATTATACTATAAATATAATATTATAATATGTTATATCATAATACATTAATATGTTATGTTAAATAATTTAATAATATGTTATATTATGAGAAATTAATTTATACTAATAATTCTAATATTTTATACCTTTATTATTGTATTATATATAAATATAATATCATAATATGTTATATCATAATACATTAATATATTATTTTAAATAATTTAATATTATGTTATATTATGGAAAATTAATTTATACTAATAATTAAAATATTTTATACTTTTATTATTGTATTATACTATAAATATTATATTATATTATATTACATCATAATATATTAATATGTTATATTATCAAAAATTAATTTACTCTAATAATTATATTACTATTATGCTATATTATAATAATATTATTGTATATTACAATAATATTATACTATATCATATATTTATGCATTAATATATGTTATGTTTTATTATATTCTGTTGTATAATACTATGCAATGTCCTTTATGATAATTTTGTCTTACAAAAGTACTTTCTTAGTTTGTTTATCAAACATATATTAAAGTGCCATAGCACTTTACAAATGTAGTTACCAAACAGCAAATAACTTTTTATAACAGCTCTACTTCAGACAGTTCTACTTCTAACAGCTCTACTTCCAACAACTCTACTGCCCACAGCTCCCCCAAATAGGGCCTTATTCATTCCATGGTATTTGTCAGATCCAAGGTAATACTTAGAATGTATCATGAGAGAAGAAGACCACATAAATCATGGTCTGAATTACAGATTTAGACCATCCAGACCTTTCACAGAATCAGTGTACATTAAAAGAGCAAGGAGATTTGGGTTCATGCGCATGGATCGTGATGTTGTTTAAATGCATTATAGGATCCTCCAATTCTTTATCTCATAAAAGCACAGCGAAAATCAACTTCTATATAAACTATTCTGCTGGGAAGAAGGCTCAAAAGACTGAAGTGCCAGTGCCCACCACCAAATTGCACCAGATTAACTAGGAATCGAATATTTATACGACTTTCCTTCCAAACTTTTTATGTTCTCTCTGAAGTTTTCTTCGGTCATCCTATGAATGGGTAAGAGAGCAAAATCATATGTGACCCTCTCAGGCTCCGCTACCGGGACAAGCATCTGAGGACAGCACAAATGAAGCAAACAAGGAGATGAACAGCAGCGTCTTGCAAGGATTTTCTTCATTCAGAAAGAGTGCGTCACTTGCGTCTTTTTTCCGCATCGGAAAGCAAACGAGACTTCACAAGTTCTTTGTGTATGTACTCCCGGTAAAAATAGGAGAACTCTATTCCATTTCATCGTTCAAGAACAAGAAAGACGCGCACCTCGAGCAGAGCCCTAAGGGAGGACAAGGTTGGGGAAAGATTTGACCAGCCCACCCAAGCCCAGCCGCCCCTAGGAAAGCCTCGGGTAATTCATCAATTGTTTCAGCTCGAGGGTAACATGCTAAAATATCTACTGGTAAGGCTGGACAAACCTAGACCAGCTGATTGGAATAGTATTTCCATCCCAAGCACCATAACATGCAAATGAAGGCCAATGGTGGATGTGGATGTCACGAGAAAAGGCTGCAATGGAAATCTTGTAAGTACCTGCAGTCAGAAATGGGCTAACTATGGCACCCGAAGTTGGTAAACATCGCTCATGCTGGAATAACTGATGAAGGTCTCCTTTTTTAATCAAATTATCTTTCTTTCAATTTTTTTTAAAGAAAAAAGGGAAAAAGCCACCTAATATTCTTCAAAGAAAGACAAAGAATACAGGAGGAAGGAAGAAAGGAAGATTAAACAAAGTGTGATCTAAAAGATGAAAAAGATGCAATCAAAAATCAGGCATTCCTAATGTGAGAATAAATCTAGAGAAAAATTTCACATTTCCATGTTGCCATAAGTAATTCAGGAAATTTCTCGGAAGTTGCTATTGGTTACACAAAATTAAAAATCCTCTTTTTGTATAAATCATGTTCGATTTAGAAGTATTGTTCCCAATGTACCCGCTCTGTTTAAATTCCTCAGTGCATGTTCTGCTAAAAATGATATTAGTGGATGATTCAAAAGAGCTTCCAACTCCAACCCCTTCTGTGCTTCTTAATCAGGTCCTCTAAGGTGTAGCTTCATGTGTGCTGCCAAATTCTCTGCAGTTTGGATTCCTTACCCATGCACATAGTGCTTTCACTGAACTGTAGCTTATTTGAACCATCCATTAGTTGATTAAAATTTTGAACCAAGGGCCTCATTCAGCTACAAATATGGAACCTGAACCACCATGAGAAAACCAATAAAAGGTCAATCTAATTGTCATGTATCTGGAAGACGCATGAGATTCTTGAAAGGTAAAAGTTAATTAACAGACGTGTGCACATCAGCATACGATTCTTGAATGGTAAAATTTTATCATTATACAACAGCATGCCTTTCAAGATCCTCAGTTTGAAAGGAAAATAATTTTCCATATTTGTTGGGTCCCAGCCACGGATTTATTTTTCTCTAGCAACAAGAGTTACTTCTTGTCAAAATGTTGCTCAGACAACATCACGAAGCTCACACGATAATCGGCATTTATAACCACTAGGGACTTATTTGGATATTTCTACAGGATCGGGCTGAAAATCCAGGAGAAATTAAACCTGTTGGCCCATCTAACTCACATTTTTAAGGACCTGCAGCCTGCCAAAAATCCAGGAGAAATCAGGCCTGTTGGCCCATCTAACTCGCATCTTTTCGGCTGCAGGAAGAAAACAATATCTTTATGGGTCTTTTTTTATTCCCACAAGATTTGGGCTGGGAGGCCTTTGGTTGATAGAGCCATGTTTAGTGCAGCCCAATCCACAAGTCCCATAGGATCCAATCCTGTAGAAAAATCCAAACAGACCCTAAAGATGTTATATACTGCTTGTCAGGCCACCTCAACAAGTCATTTTACTAAGACATTCTCATCACAATCATCATCACCCTGCAATTAATATTATTGTGTGCAGTGTATCAGTGCTTGATTAGTGATTACAATGTATACTGTATATAAATCATTTGCTGCTAATTAGTCAAAGACTCAAAGGAATGAAGTTTCAGAGCACTTACAAATTCTGCTCTATGTGCTGGCAAAACCTGCATACAATTCGGCTTCAGCCAACAAACACATGCAATCTGAAAGACATGATATGACTGGTTATCAAGGTGATAAAAATTTTGGGTAATATTACATGTAACTCAGAATAGATAGGGTATCACAATTTAATACCTTTAATTCATATACTAAGCAGCTGATTCCCCGCTGACAAAAAAGGAAGAAGAAAGGACAATGAAGACCAGTACTATCAATTCCTCGTGATATTGGCACAGGATCTACAATATTGCATGTCCATTTACTAATACTTATTCACCCTTTAATGCTATACAAATGTTGACCTGTAGTCAACTTACAAACAAAAGCTCACCGGTCCATCCACAGCAACAATCCACAATTATCCCACAGAACCCTCCAGCTTTAGATTCATGAGCGCATTCACCTCTGATGCAAACTCTAGAGGAAGCTTGTCGAAAACATCCCTGCAGAACCCACCAATCATGGCTGCAACAGCCTTTTCATGATCAATTCCCCTCTGCTGAAAATAGAATAGCTGATCTTCACCAATCTTGGAAGTGCTTGCCTCATGCTCTACACGGGCAGTGGGGTTCTTTACCTGTTTGATATACAGTCAATTGATGAGCATGACAAGAAATAAGCAATTACTGTATATATTAGAATTCTAATAAAGATAAAATTGTAAGATGGCATGTATTAGCTGGCACTTATACAAGTACAGTGGATGGACGCATTGCAACAAACAAGAAACCAACAATACTAAGACTGTTTACTCAATTCAAATAATGCAAAAGAGCTTTAAAGGAAGTTGAAACTCATGCTGGAACATTAATCGATGTAAACAAAATCAAAATTAGCGCATCCTTAAAAGATTGGGTTTTTGAAAACCTGTTCTGCCATACCTTTTTGCCTCTGCATGTGGCATAACAAGATTATTTCTGTGAATGACCTGAGAATGCTCTAACTTAACAGAAACCAAATGCACATAAAACAGTCCTTTAAAAGTGTGGAACAGGAATTCTAGCAGTATTGAGAAAGGAACAGCCCTTAATTCATAGCACGAACCTTGTATAACAAAATGGACAAAGCTTAAACCATCTTAATTCAGACTATAGAAGTAACAACTCATTAGAAAAACAAGAAGGCCGATAAGAAATAACATGAAATCTCCCACTCTCCAAATGAGGAATCTATGGCTGTTTTATCCAATTTTGAGATGGCAGGTTAGTGGATGTACATCCTACTAAATTTTCATTAAAGATAATTTTTTAAAAAAGTGCACATCATATAAACTCAATCCAAGTTTTTGTTGATGAATTTTGCATTTTGACATGCAAACTGAAATGGAGGATTGAAATGAGCTGTCCTCTTAAAGACAAAATAAAATCAACTTTGTCTCAGGCAAATTGTAACAAACAGAACTATGGGATACCGAAATTGACAGAAACCAGCCACTTTGATTTTGATCAAAGAGTTTGATGTCTCAAGCTGAAGAATGAACACTAAATCAAAAAATTTCAAACCTTTGCAAAATACAATCAAAGCACCTGATGTATCTAGGTCCATTGCATGCAAAATTTGTCCATTCCCTACAGAAACCTATAGTAAGTGGAATTCCAATTCAATTCATTAATCATTTGCACTGGATTTAGTGATCCACTGCAAGATTACATGGTACAAAGACAAGTATTCCAAGACTGATGTTTCCCAAGCAAACACAATGTGAATCCAGAGACATCTCATATAATGATCAATCTCCAGAGCTATGTCCAAGACAGAATGCAGATGGAGCAGTGCTCATATTGAAAGAAAATATCAAACCTCTGAGCTAATTTTCATATCCCCTGGGGCTCCATTGCAGGGTCAGTAAAAAGAGTGCAAGTGCACAGTGGGAAAAGTCAGACACTACAAATGCACAAAGCATGGCATTAATCCAGTCCCTTGGATATCACCAATATCCTAGCTTAATTCTGAGTCGCATGAGGTATCAGAAAACCAAGATTAATATTGGAGACTGCATGTTTTTTTTGGCTTTCATGATTTCTTTTTTTTTTTTTGGAGGTGAGGGGAGGGGGAGATGGGGGGGAGATGTACATACAAAATATACAGTTGGACATGTATATTATTAGATATAAGAAAAAATAAAAAAAATACTTTTTAATATAATGTAGAATCTAATGAATCCTTATTTTTACCTCTATCGAATCATGCCAAACAATTAAAATCCAATAAAGATAGTTATTAAATCATCAGCACCATATAAAAACATTCCCCTTTGAGTAGCTGTTAATACGAATAACAGAAACTTTGTTATAGCCATCTCCGTACAGTCAATGTACTCTACAGATAGAGGAATACATAGAGTTGAACATAGTAAAATAAAAAATTGAAAAATTTCACTGAAATTGTTCATTCGGAAATTCCAACTGCTAGTTTTCAGATACTAGATATCCATCCTAGCCACTATGGATGTATTTGTCCAATTGACACTTCCAAAGGAATCAATGTTGGATTTATTGGATCCTTAGCAATCCGTGCGAGGATTGGTCATTGGGGATTTATAGAGAGTCCATTTTATGAAATATCTCAGAGATCATAAGAGGCACATATGGTTTATTTATCACCAAATAGAGATGAATATTATATGACAACGGCAGAAAATTCTGTGTCCCTGAATTGAGGTATTCAGGAAGAACAAGTTGTTCCAGCTCGATGTCGTCATAAATTCCATCATAGATATTTATATTATATTGGATGTTAACATGGTATTTTGTATTTCAAGACAGATACTTGGAAGAGCTCGAAAGATCATCCAGCAGGTACTAGGTGATATATCTGAAAGGGAATAGGAGATTTTCAGAACAAAGCCAAACCGATGGATGATGTTAGGAAAGGATGTGTACTGTTCATTCATGGCATGCAATAAAATTGACCTCGTTTTGGAGTGTGAGTTGGTCTAGCTTTTGACATTCAATCCTTTCTTCCTTCCCCTGCTTCTGACTTGCTCTCTCCTGGTTGACGAAATGATGCCATTTTTTTTGCAGTTTCGAGTTTTAAAACACCTCTACTGCTGCTGAAATGGGGCATCAATGTCAAGCTCTCTGGAACCATCTGATCAATCATTAAAGATTGAAGCCCTCGTGTTCCATCATATCATAATAATCTAGTAATTACCCTTCATCAAACCCCCCTCTGCACCAATGAGCAACAGTTCTACAAAAATCACAACCCTTCATAAAATGCCTCAATGCAATGTCAAGTACCTTTATGAATTTGGTTCAAGATCCCATTTGCCTTTCGGATGTGATGCATCAATCTCTTCTTCTATCCATATGACCAAATAGCCTCCATGAAATTCACAACCCTGAACAAAATCCCTCTCCCAGTCTCATCATATACTATCAGAAATCTGGATCAATTATAGATGCACCACACATAACTTGAACCAAAACCTTACCTTCCTGAGACATGATAATCATTTGTAAATCTTGTTTTCTATTCTCAGGTATCATCAATCAACACAAATCATTCACCAGAGTATTTTACATGCTGGATATAAATATGAATGTTCAAGTTTGGTGTCAAGTTTGTTAAGAAATAATATTGAACCAAAAGGTAGAAGTAATTTGCCAATTGTCACTAAGCAAAGAAGTTTATATGCGTGTGTATTGAAGTTTTAAGGAACTTCAAACTTCAATCCACTTATTGGAGTTTAATCAAAGAATCTCAGGAGGCGCTTATTCGCATTTTTTTTTTAAAGGAAAGAAAATAGATACAATTAAAGCAATCCACATTCACAAATGCCCTTTCATTATATACCCAACACCAAAGCATATTGGTTGAGCAGAGGGAAAAATGGAGCTAGCCCCGATACATCAAATCCTATTAAAGTAAACCATATTAACATCAATGCTAGCCCTGGTTTATGGGACATACCAGTATATAAGGATATGTGTTGGCACCGGCTGTGTCACCAATAAGCATAGAATCACACTGCGAGAAATTCCGAGCATTTGCTGCCTGGGGCTGGACCTGAACAAGACCTCGATAGCAATTCCTGGACTTGCCTGCCGAGATACCCTTGGAAATGATCCTACTCCTCGAATTCTTCCCGACATGAATCATCTTCGTTCCGGTGTCAGCCTGCTGATAATCTTTTGTCAGCGCCACTGAGTAGAACTCACCCATCGTATCATCCCCCTTGAGAACCACACTGGGGTACTTCCATGTTATCGCAGACCCAGTTTCCACCTGGGTCCACGAAATCTTTGATCTATTGCCATCGCAGAGGCCCCTCTTCGTCACGAAATTGTAGATGCCACCATTCCCTTCTTCATCCCCTGCATACCAGTTCTGCACCGTGGAGTACTTAATCTCAGCCCCCTCGGCGCAGTACAGCTCCACCACCGCAGCATGGAGCTGGTTCTTATCATAGGACGGAGCCGTGCAGCCCTCCAGGTAGCTGACATAGCTCCGCTCGTCGGCAATTATAAGGGTCCTCTCGAACTGGCCCGTCTCCCGGTCATTGATCCGGAAGTAGGTGGAGATCTCCATAGGGGAGACGGTGTCCTTGGGGATGTAGCAGAAGGAGCCGTCGCTGAAGACGGCCGAATTGAGGGCGGCGTAGAAGTTGTCCCCCGGGGGGACGACCCGCCCGAGGTAGCGGCGGACGAGGTCGGGGTACTCGCGGATGGCCTCGGAGATGGAGCAAAAGATGACGCCTTTCTCCGCGAGGGCCTCGCGGTGGGTCGTAGCAATGGAGGTCGAGTCCAGGACGGCGTCGACGGCGACGTTGGTGAGGCGCTTCTGCTCGTTGAGGGGTATGCCGAGGCGGTCGAAGGTGGCGAGGAGCTCGGGATCAGCCTCGTCGAGGGAGTGGAGCTTGGGCTTGCGCTTGGGCTCCGAGTAGTAGCAGAAGGACTGGAAGTCGATGGGTGGGTAGCGGTTGTCGGACCAGCGGGGCTCGCGGAGGGAGAGGAAGCGGCGGAGGGCGTCGAGGCGGAAGCGGAGCATCCACTCGGGCTCGCCCTTGAGGGTGGAGATGGAGCGGACGGTGTCCTCGGAAAGGCCCTTGGGGATGGAGAACGTCTCGATATCGGAGACGAAACCCCACTTGTAGTCCCGCTTCAGGAACCGCTGGATCGGGTCGTCATCCTCGCGGCCGCCGTCGCCGGGGGGGCGGCTGGGCCGGCGGTCGGTCTGGACGGCTCGGATCCGGAGGGAGGGTTTCTTGGGGTGAATTAGGGTTCGGTTAGGGCGGAACCCCAATCTTAGCCCCGGATCGAGAAGCGAGGAATTCGTTCTGTTTTTCCTATTATAAGGGTTTCGGATTTTGGGGGAAGCGATCGCCGGCGGGGTGAGGAGGGAAGAAGAGGAGGCGGCCATGGAGAGAGAGAGAGAGAGAGAGATGAAGTGGATATGAGAATAGAGGTGGGAGAAGGGAGAAGAGAGGGGGCGCGTGGAGGGGATGCGGCGAGGGATGGAATCGGGGTTGCGATAAGCTCCGCGTCGCCCACGTGGATTGATTGGAAGTGAGTCGGTTCCTTGGGTTTGATCCGATTTCGTTGGAACGAGATGTTCGAGAAAGTTACGGCAACAACTATGATGTCATGCAAGATTATTAATAAGCATGATTTAAAAGCCGCAGTCACCAAAGAAGCCCATCTAGAAAAATAAAACTAATAAAGTAAGCCTTCGAGGAAAAATATTCCCTACATGCAAAAAAAAAAAGTGTATAAAAACAATAAAAAATAAAATAATTAAAATTAGATTAAAAAATTGATCTCCTCATATAATTAGACTTGACCTGTTTTGTATCAAGTTTTTAAATGGAGTTAATTGAATTTGACGAAAGTTTATTTAAAAAAAATAGGCTCATTCTCTCAACCTTAGCAAATGAAGACCCATTCAAAACATAAACTTATCTGTATATAAAAAAAAACATAAACTTAACATATTTTACCAAGCAATTGGTTAGATATGGATATAAATTTCAAAATAAGAGTCAATTTAGCATGAACATAACTTGGAATAAAATGTCCAGTGCCGCTTGGTAGGAAGGTGAGGCCTTGGATGTTAATAGTTGACTTGACAGTGGTTTGATAGTATATATCAAGTTAATATAAAAATTTAGTATTATGCTCTCGAACAAATAGAAGTAAATTTTAAACATAACTCTTCATTAGATGTCTCTAACAAATTGAAATGTCTCTAAATTTTTTTAATTTTTCATGCATGCACAAACATATTTAGGATGTGTTAGAAAACCATCTCCTATGAGGATCTCCTTGTAGATAGGCTAGAGGGAGGGATGCGTCATATTATGCACCACCTGTCATCTTCTCACAAATAAATGGTGGTCGAAAAAAAAACCTTGGGAGCTGCACTCAATTATACTAACAGTTCGAGGGAAGAAATTTAGTGTCTAACTTCATGAATTCAATGTGCATGTGAACTTATCCACCTATCTCTTGTTACATGTTATGGGCCCTGATTACGTACCCACCACAAGCTCCAAACTTACAGGATTACTACTTCTCAGAACGGTTTGATGGATTTTTCAAGCTTTATACTTTTTTTGTTGTCGTGGCACACCGAACTACCTAAGATTTTGTAATCCATAAACATTTATCTGGAGGACCATCCATAGCTAACTTCTTGGATTTTAGAGAGCCCATATTCATCGTCAAACCTGACAGCGCACATTTATCCGGACCCACAACCCCGGATCAACCATCGGCTCCAAACTACGCACCGTGGCCCCACCCGACCGGGTCCCAACATCATTCATCACCATCCGTCCATCCATCCATCAAGCCGACCGACCCTCCGCCAGCTGTCGCCCTGCTGCTGCCGCCTCCCTCTAAGAACTCCAGCGGCATGGAGTCCGGATCCGTGCTCGGATCCCGTTCGCATGGCGTGGCTCCAAACCCTCGCCCGTTCCTCCCGCTCTCTGCTCTCCTCGAAGCCCTCCCCCTGGAGCCTCTCCGCCTTTCGCTCCGCCGCGACGGCGGCGAGCGGTGTTGGCGGCTTCTCCGGGCTGGGGCCGACGGAGGCCGGGAAGGACAAGCCCAGGCTGGTGGTGCTGGGGACGGGTTGGGCGGGATGCCGGCTGATGAAGAGCATCGACACCAAGCTGTACGACGTGGTGTGCATCTCCCCAAGGAACCACATGGTGTTCACCCCTCTCCTCGCCTCCACCTGCGTCGGAACCCTCGAGTTCCGCTCCGTCGCCGAGCCCATCGGCCGGATCCAGCCCTCCATCTCCACCACCCCCGGTTCCTACTTCTTCCTAGGCCGATGCGCCTTCATCGATCCCGATTCCCACACGGTGAGTACTTCTGAGTACTAACTTCTGATGAAGGACTCCCCATATCGTTGAGAAACAGAAGAAACGGTCAAAAATAACTTTAGCTCGAGCATGATAACAGTAAATGGTGTCGAAAAGTTTCTACCTTGCTGTATGAATTAGAGTAGTATCGTCATAAAGTGTTAAAGTTTCTACCTTTTACTTGGAATAGAATATTATCACCCTGTAAACCAGGATCTCACTTGCAGATTGGAGACAAAAGAGAAAAACCCGTTGATTCTAGAAGACTGGAGGACTGCTGCTTTACCTCTGATAGCTTAGAATCAGAGGACTTGTTCCTTTATACCATTTGATGTAGAAATTTTAGTTTGGTAATTTATTAAGTATTTTTTGTCTATAAAGTTAAGTTTTTTTTGTTTTGCTTTGAAAGGTGCATTGTGAGACCGTTACTGATGGGAGTGCCAGTGACACTCTGGAGCCATGGAAATTTAAGGTTTCATATGACAAGTTGGTCATTGCATCCGGAGCAGAGGCCTCGACCTTTGGTATACGTGGTGTAAGAGAGCATGCGGTCTTTCTCCGTGAGGTTCACCATGCCCAAGAGATTCGCAGGAAGCTCCTTCTCAACTTGATGCTGTCTGATGTGCCCGGTATGCCATTTCAGAGGATAGGAAACATCATGGATGTTATTGCATTAATTAGTACCTTGTGTAAATTTGTTTGCTTATAATGATTTCAGCCTGCTATGATATTTATTTTTTGCAAATAATGTTATGTAGTTCAAACACCGCCAAATCCTGCATTTGTGCAGTCTTTGAACAGCAAATATTAGGTTATATAGTGATTTGGTGTAATGCATTTAATACTTGTTTTTTTTTTTTTTTTTTTTTGCAAATATAGGCGTATCAGAAGAAGAAAAAAGAAGACTGTTGCACTGTGTTGTTATTGGAGGTGGTCCAACTGGTGTTGAGTTCAGTGGTGAACTTAGTGATTTCATCATTAGAGATGTTCATCAACGTTACTCCCATGTTAAAGACTATATCCGTGTGACCCTAATTGAGGTTTCCCTGTGATACCTCTCCAGCATGATTTTATGAACTTGAATTATTTTTTCCTCTATATCTCTTTTTTGTTCCTCTAATAGAGTGTTTGATGCTATAGCTCATAAAACATCGCCTAATTTAGTTACCTGAGATATTTATTTCTAGTCAATCTTGTCAAGAACATATGTGGATAAAAATCATCTGAACTCTTTCTTTTTTGTGTTAGGCAAATGAAATATTATCATCTTTCGATGTTCGACTCAGAACATATGCTACAAAACAACTCACTAAGGTCAGTGATTCTAAGCAAGAGATTGTGCAATCTCTTCTTTTGTTGATTTTCAATTGCTGTTTGTAAATTGCTTGATTGCTCTCTGCATTTCCATCTCCCTTAGTCCTGAATTTACTTCAGAAACTTTTTATATGAAGAGCATTATTTTCTTTTATGCTGCTATTGTTTTCAATGTTCATTGCTTTTGTATTGACCTTGTATTATCCCTTGTTAAATTGCTATTCGATTCTTTCTCCTTGAGAATTCAGTTCAACCTCAATGGCTCCCATAGAAGAATCAGTTTTATTTTCTCACATCTAGACTTTTGTATGGTCAGAAACATTTTTTAAGTATATATACTCTTATCATTTTGATTTATGTAATATGTGAATGCACATGCTCCATGGAACTGTCTATTTTGCGCTAGCATGGAAAGGAAGGTCATGATAGACTCTGATACATTATAGTTGTATAAGGTGTGATTTCTTTTTATCTAAAGTATGACTATCGTCTATGTTTCTGCGAGAGATAATGGAAAGAAGCTTATGGTCATGATGCTGCTTTAATGGATGGCTTATGTTGTCAAGTATTCATGGAGGCAAACTAACTTTCCATGGATAGAAAGCATGCTTAAGTTGCAGATTAGAGACTCGTGATAATTATCCTTCCAAAAACGGCCATAATGCTACAGAATAAAGGGCTATCTCTTGACCCAGTTTTATCTAGTTAAAAAAGATTGATGGTATCATGATTCAATCACTTAATCAAAGAAAAATAGTCAGAGGCACGTAGATTTCAAATAATAAATTAGATACTGTTTTTTCTGATTTTCTTTTGACTACTTTTCAGGGCTCTCTTTTGTCTCCCTTGTTTGCTTGTGCATGCATGTGTCTGATGAAAGATTAACCTTCTCTTTTATTTAAAGAAGAAGTAGAAGAAGAAAGATTAATCTGCTCGTACTATTTCTCTTTTACATTATATTTTACCAGATCCTCTTTCATTTTACATGCATATGTTTCTTCTCATATGCATGAAGGATCGACATGCTCTTAGTATTTCTCATTTTCTCATTTTATTATATACTATCAATTCCTCTTTGTTTTGTGCATATTTGTTTCTTTTGCATCTAACTTAGCATTGCTAGAGTATGCAGCCACTTCTATTGGCAATAAGTGACAATTAGATTTACAAAATCTGATTTTATGCATTCTGTATTATCTCAGTCTGGAGTTCGCCTTGTGCGTGGAGTTGTTAAAGATGTTCAACCTCAAAAGATAATTCTTAATGATGGCACAGAGGTTTCATATGGACTGCTTGTGTGGTCTACCGGTGTTGGTCCTTCACCATTCATCAGTTCTTTGCAGTTTCCAAAATCACCAGGCGGAAGGTAACATTGTTGACGGAGGATTGTCCTATAAGAGATCTAGGCACTTCTGTTAGGCACAAATATAGAAATTAGAAAATTTTTATTTAATTTGGGAATTAGAAAATTTTATTTTTATTTGGACTCTAGGACTAATATTTTGTGAGGACTTCAATACTTTATTTTTATGTGGACTGTTACTAGGATTTTAGGCCTATATAAATCCACTGCTATGTAATTGAAAACACAAGTTTGTATTATTGAGATTTGATAGTGTTGAGTTGCCCTCTCCCTCTGCCTTCTTCTCTTTGCAAATGAGGTATAAACTTTCCATTTACTCGAGGGCTGAGCTGCATGCAGGCACAAATCAAACATTAAGGATGAGCAAAGCAGTTTCACATAATGTCATGACATTTTATGCTTCTACAGCTCATATACGAGGGATGTCTCATAACTTGTACATTCCTTAACAGGATTGGTGTTGATGAGTGGCTTCGCGTCCCCTCCGTGCAGGATGTTTTTGCAATAGGAGATTGTAGTGGATTCCATGAAAACACAGGCAGACAAGTACTGCCAGCATTGGCTCAGGTTAGTTAGCATCTCACTGTTTATTATATTCTTTTCTTTTCCCCACTCGGTTTGCATGAACAAACAGGTGCATACCTGGAGCACAATGAGCCATTGTCATGCTGCCACTGAAACTCATGCTGTTTTTGAAGGGGAGTCATGCTAACTGCATCCTCTTTCTTCTAGAACAAATTTATTTGGATAGAATTTCCCTCTGGACTTAAAAGGACTCTTCCCGAGATTCCTTATGACTATACAAGTATACAATTTAACGAAAAGAAATAATTTCCTCCAATGTTGTATTGTCTTTTTAACTGACTTGGTTGGCGTTAAATCTCTAGATGATTTCATCTTTCTAGGATTCACCAAGCTTGTGGGAATTAAATCTTAACCAGCGCATTCTCATGGTCTCTGATAGATTTGACAACTTCCCCCAACTTAAAAAAAAAAAAAAAAAACAACTTTTTCTCTTTCTCTCTCACCTGTCCATGCCCTATTTGTTTCTCTTCTTTATATGTTCCTGTGACTTCTTCTATCCCAAAGTGCCTCAGAGTTGCTTTATCTCATTTCTTCATTTTTTTTTTCCTAATAACTACTTGACCTTTTTCAATAAGATAATTTGTCTATCAAAAAAACTGTTTCAAACCTGCAAGATTAGACATTCTACCTCAAAATTAGGAAATTTCAGAATATTTCTGAGGTTGCTAAGACAATTACCCCCGTAAATATCATCCAAAAATTGAGATGCTTTCCAAAAAGAATACAGTTATAATGGCTATCTACAGAGAGCATGTTCAGTTGAGTTGGGGTTGTATCTTTCACACAAAAGAAGGATTCATCTTCCTTTGCGCGAATCCACGATCATCCACTGGTCACTTTGAGATCTGTGCAGATAGATGAATGGCAGAGTTTGGAATGCTTTGTGATCCGCGCAGTGGATGATCCAACCGTGGTTTCGTGCAAAGGAAGGAGAAAGATAGGCCTCGATTCTATTCAGCCTAGGGTCAAATGCCACCAGCCGTAGCTGACCAATAATGCCCTCTAAAAGTAGACTTTCAACAATTACTATCATCCAGAAAAATTAAGATACCTTCTGGATAGAATATAGTTACAATGGCTATCTGCAGATAGCATATTCAATTCAGGGTCAAATTCAAACTGTCATAGTTGATCAATGCAAAATGTTCATTGCAGAAGAGGCTGGCCTCTGCCTTGTTGTATATCGGTCTCTTGAAGACTTCTCGGTTTGGTTAGAAATAATGAGATGCAAAGTGCTGATTCAGATTTCTTATGCAATCAAGCTTACCCTTGGCATCCCACTAAATCTAGATGTGTTGTTGCGAGAAATTAGTGAAGGCTTTTGGCTTATTTTCCTCTTATTTTAACATCCACAGAGGGCTGTTGAATGACATCATAAACTTCATTTATTATGTTTTATCCAATTAGCAACCATGTGATTTTACCAAACAAAACTGGGAGAGATGAAGCTGATGACTGTATGAAATATTCTGGAATGAATGGATGGATTGCACTTTCTATCTAGAACATCATATAATTTAAAAAAATATGTGGGAGAACTAATTTTTTTTATTTACATAATATAAATGGCTGGAAATGCTGAAATCTGTAATTACTTTTGTGTTCTCACCATGTCTTAATTTTAAAGAACTCTTAAACTTGACTGTTCAAAGCAGGTAGCTGAGAGACAAGGGAAATATCTAGCTGCCCTATTGAACCAAATCTGTAGAGCAGGTGGAGGGCATGCACATCATGCTGCAAATTTGGAACTAGGAGCTCCTTTTGTTTATAGGCATCTGGGCAGCATGGCTACAGTTGGCAGATACAAAGCTCTTGTAGATCTTCGTCAGAGCAAGGTTAGTTTTCCTACGTAACTTGTGTATATTATCGTTATCTGAATTCTGTGATGAAACTAATGCAGTAATTTTCCCTCAGGAGGCAAAGGGACTGTCTCTTGCAGGATTTATTAGCTGGTTCATTTGGCGATCGGCATATCTAACTCGTGTTATAAGTTGGAGAAACAGATTCTATGTGGCAATTAACTGGGCAACAACGTTTGTATTTGGTCGTGACATAAGCCGCATTTAGCATAAATTAGAAAGGTAATGCAGGTATACGTTGCAGCAATTGCTTTTCTTTTCCCTTTTCTTTGACCTCAAGAGCATTGAAATGTATCAGGACTGGTTTCCTGTTGCCAATGTTTACTAAATAAAGTGGCATTTGCCATTTTTATCAGCCTCAACTTCTAATGATTTAGGCGCAGATGCAAAAGGGTTTAATGAAATTGGAATACCCCTGATTTTTGATAAATTGTAATGAATGATCCTCCAATACTTCTTACACTTGTTCTCTTATTCAAAATGAGCAGGTGCATCTATTTTCTTCCTTTGGGTATGATCCTATTACTTTACACCATTGTGGGCATTTTAGTTTAGCTGCCAATGTATCAAATACGATCATTTGCAAATTTATGCTCCATGTTTCTTATATGTTTTGTCATGTTTATGAAACCATGTGGATTCATTGTATGGTCATGGAAAACAATGAAAGACCTGATTGTCCATGGGCTTGCGCCCGAGGATGACGCTGTCCTGGAAGACGGCGGCGGCGGCGGCGTTGCTGATGATATACCGCTGCGCCTTCATAGCCCTTGAAGGCGCAGCGGTAGCCGAGCCCGGTGCTTCCCGGCTCCTGCCGTGTTCTCGAATCTAATGTTCTGGGCTATGAATCCTGGAGCGCTCACAGCTGCACGATCGGTAGTGCTACAACATGCCATAGATTAGAACAATGATGGTAATTGCTGTCCCGAGTTTAAACAGGCTAAAGAATCGAATCGGTGGAGTTTAGTTTAATACAAAGAGAAGAGTAGAGTAGAGCTCTCACCAAACGAAGCAGATCCAAAGGTGGACCAACCATCATAGTTTCTGCGATTGCCGGTGATGATCGTGTCGAACATCGAATCTCCAAGTATCATCAGATTCTTCTTCTGCCTCGGCACCACGACATGTTCCTCGTATATGCCTTTCTTCCCGTAGATCACGTAGCGCTTGTCGCTGTAGTCGGGTGCAGACCTGACCGCCTCTGTTATGGTTGTGAAGTTCCGGTTGCCGTCGGTCGCAACTACGACGTCAACGCCAGTCCCATTCACAGGGGATTCGATGAGTCCATGCAATGATGCCATGGCATCGTCAGCTACGATGCTGATGTTGCTAGAATCAGTTGGAGCCCTCTCGATCGAAGCCTCCACCATCTTCACGCATTGCTCATAGATCAGCTCGAAGAAATCGGCGACCTCGAGGAGCCCTCGGAGGCAGGTGTCCTGATTGGTGAGGGCGGCGGTAAGCCATGCGACCACATTGGCCTTGCTGCGCGCGGTGATGCTACCGTTGCCCGAGACCGACCCGAGGGCCCAGTGGAGCTCGTCGGATGAGAGTTGGAGGAGCTGCAAGCAGTCGTTGATGGCATGGCCGAGGCGAGAGCCATTGACTGCGCCGACAAGATTCGACATGATGGCGGTGGCCTTCTCGACCTCGTCGATGGCATTCCTTATCGAGTGGAGCGTGATGGAGTTTGGTGAGGGGGAGTTGGTGGGGGGTGGGGAAGAGATGAAGGGAGGAAGATGAGGAAGAGAATAAGCGGAGTGAGTTTGGATGGAACGAAAGATGAGACATGTAATTATTATTATACGAAAGATTGATATATGTAATATATTTTCTTAAATGAGATGGATATTTAGGGATGTATATTTATGTGTACATATCTATGTGGATTTATTTTAGCTGTGTTGAATAGTCACTATGAAATTTTATAATTTTTGCCCGTATTCTGGTATTGTTTATAGCTATTCTTTATTTTAAATTTACTTCATCTATATCGACGTGAGGTAGGAAATTTTTACTAGACTGTAAAAGTCACACCACATCTTTCATTTTACCTTTTCAAAGTTACAGGATGCGTAGTTGGCTACAATTGGAATCATAAGGGAAAGAATAAGTAGATAGAACATTAATGATACCAATCAAATATTATGAATTGAGATTATTATTATCTAATTATGTTGAAGTTGTGATGAACTTTCAAATCTTACATGTTCATGACAAAGAATATGCACCTAACTCGAACTTCTTAATTTATTTGAAGTAACAATGGAAATGTTCATGCAGGTTGCTACAATTTGCTATTTAAACCTTCGAAGGAAGAAAAAAAAAAGGAAAACCAAGGGACTCGAACATGCGACATCCAGAAGGAAACATTATCACAACGTAGTCCAATGTAGCTGGCCTACATCAGCCATATGCTAATAGAAGGTACTGATGCAAGCATGTCATTATAGATAAAGAGTGCTTCCATAAAAATAAAAGAGCCCATCTCGATGCGCACATTCTTCCGGAGCATTCATGATTTTGTGAAGACAAAAGGGAGATAGCATAGCAGAGGAGCATGCAAAGAAATCACATATGGTACATCATTTTGTCCCAACTTCACCCAAATCAACATTCAAATCAGCATAGCAAATAGCACGCATGGAAATTAAAAATAGTACAACGTATATTCTGCTGAATTTAAACAAACTCCCCTACATCCATAGCCATGTCAAGATACAAGAGAAACTGTGCTGCTCATGCTCCGAGCCTGGCTGGAAATAAATTACATCTGCCCAAGAATCAAATAATCATATAATCATTACATGGAAGGAACAAATAACAGACTATTTTCCCCCTACAAAATTATTCAGAACTTAGAACATATAGCCATAGTTGTACTTAAAACAAACGTTTTTGTCGATCACACATCAGGCTGGAAGTACAGTAAATCTGCTCAAGGAGACAGCTTCTGAACAGATCCGACCATCATAACTAGCTCTTCAGAAATGACTCAAAATCCTTCAGAAAATTGGGGCAAAAATAAAATGATTGAGCATGACATTTCTCAGTTAGCAGGCTGGTTCTGTGGGTTCAAAACAGCCAGAATCTGCATAAAGGAACATCAAATCTCTTATTAGTATTCAACTATTCATCTGCATATCAAGAACATTTTTCAACATACCCAAGGATGTATATTGAAAATTTTGTATATAAGCATGATAGCATGCCATCTACCTTGTCTGTGAACTCGCGAAAAGTCCGTCCTTCCATGGCCCTAGTCAATTCCTGTGAATAGGTGAAAGGTACTTTGAGCAAGTTAAGGACTAATATTGAGTTAACAACCAAATAGATAACCCCATGGGTCTAATTTCAAACATTTAAAAGTCAATTTCAATTAAGAGGAATAGACCAACATAAAGTTGTGGTTGTGAATAAACTACATTTTCTGGCTTTTCAGAGCTGTCAATTTTCTGTATTAATTTACGTAGCTCTCCATCCTTTAAGGCACCTAGAATTTCGCTGGATTCCACTGCATGCAGAGAAATGTCATGAAAAGAGCCATGTATAACCAGACAAACACGAAATGGGAAAGAGAATTAACATGTCAGAAAATGCAAGCAAACAAAACTGTCATGCTAGCCTGCTCCTAAAAAGTAGATACAGAAAGAAAGAAATGAATACATAAATATATGAGTTAATACTAGATATATTTAAAGAGTGACACAAACAAAAGGCAGCCCAAATGAACTAGATTTGTTGATACCTATCAGGACATCAAATTTTATAATACCTTATTTACTTAGAACAAACTGACACTCACTAGATATCTGAAAGTATATGATGATACCAGAAGATGTTATGAAGATAGCAGTAGCCATCAACTTAACAAAAGAGACTGTAAAGACATCTAATGCAGCATCGTTTTTACAAGCAAAGTATGGCTGCTCCATTATCATTGAGTCAGGAAATATGGCTACAGAGGGCCTCCAAAAGTCTTTTTCACCTTTTATGTTACCAAAGTGAGGTTATAGAATGTACAGAAACCAGCTTTTAGATGGCAATCCAGAATTTATGGGTTTTGCACGACCCCAAATGATTACTCCACTTTCGGGGCAGCATCTGATCAAAACTCATGGTTAAGTATCAAACAAGCCTATCAAATGCTCCTAGGGTTGTCCAACTGTTGCAATATGTGCCCCACATGGCAGCATAGATTATGTGACACATTTCAGGAACCCGAGGAAATATGAGAGCATGTTGACCCCACCTACCCACTTTTTGTCACCTTCTGCAAGAAAGCAACTCATAAAACAACTGGTTTGCAACAAATACAAAAGCTGAAGACCATCAAAAACAGCTGGTCTGAATTCATCTTTCAGAAGCAAGACTAGGAAGTTGTCCTGCCAAGTTCTAAAATTACAAAATACACTCATTTTGCACTAATAAGGAGATCACCGATCTCCATATTACAAGTTTTATTAGGCAGATCTCTCTCTCTCTCTCTCTCTCTCTTATATAGCCATGGTAGCAATCGTCAACGAGATATATCCTTGTAGAGGAAAGAAAACAGGTTTACGCAAAAGTGCACGAGCCAAGACAACTGTAAGCGCAGGTTTTCCACCTCTACAAGTTTTGACAAAACCCCAATTACCACCAAATTACTTATATTGTAGAGAACTCTCATAGCAATGAGTTTTCTAGACTCTAGAGGTTGAAGTGCTGAACACTTCATGGCAACTGGACACATGGGCACATGGCACAGATGTCAAATGTCCAGGAGAAACTAATCAGCAAACATAAAGACAATTTTGACCACCAAAATTCAACATCAACCATAATATATTTCAAAAATAATACATCGTGGGTTCACAAATATGCAATCCAATACGTTTGAAAAGGAAAAGCATGATTATATTATGTCAATATGATCTGTGAAGCATGAGAAAGAGTAAGTTCTAAAGCTTGACATTAAAATAATGCACATAATTGAATCTGCCATATAAAGCCAGACAGACAGTACCTATAGATTGAAATTGTTCTTTATCAACAACCCAGTTTGGTTCATCTACTTGATATGATCTTTCAGGTAGCTTCTGGACTGCTGCATAAGATGAAGAATATAGACATGTACATGAGGTCATGTTTGGAACAAGTGGAATCCCTTCACAAGTATATATAGCTGACAATATACTTTACTGCAAACTAGAAACTAGCGACATGCAGTGCATGTTTGAGTAAAGATAATGAATAACATAAAATATACAAAATGAAATAATTAAAAAAATTAAATATTAGATTAAAATAAAACTTAAAAAACAAAATAAAATAAATTTAAAGCAAAATGAACATAAAATACAAATAAATAAAATAAACCAAAAAAAGAAAATATTAAGAAAAAAATAAAATATTAGAAAGAAGATATCTGACAGACAAATGTGATCAGATCAACTATTACTCAAACAGAGCTTATTTTTCCTTTTTTCTCATGTCCCCAGTGGAGACAACATGGCTCAGCAAACATGGCTAGATGTATGGTGGTCCAAGTGCCATGGATAGAGTGTTCCACAATCTCAATGGTCAACAATCTCATCAACACTTAGTCCTGCCCTAATCCCATTTAATCAAAGTATGTGCCAACTGTATTGTGCCATGAGATTTTTTTAGAGAAAAAGATAGCTTTGAGGGCTTCATATTGGGTGAGCTGTCTCATGATTCCTCAAGTCTCATCTCCCATCGTCTTCTTAACTAGCCAAAGGAAGACTGAAATGGGAACTTCGAGATATGTGTCAGAGGCAAGCTCTCCTCAAGATGACGATCTTGGTGGTGACATAGGGCACAGCAGCTAGTTATGTGAAACCCTGTCCTGTTTGGATTGGGGATCAGAAAGAGAGGTATTGGAACCCTCTGGATCTGACAATGGAGAGCTTAATAAAGTTAAAACCACTAAATCTAATTCAGAATTTCAAAGTTTCCCCTTACATCATTTGCAATGGACTAGGTTTTCAACTTAAATTATAAATCCAATTTTATGGTTAACCATTTATAAATGGACCCGATGTTCAACTTTGAAGGACTAATTCTCTTATATTCCTATGTATATACAATTATAAATATGCCCATGTCATTGTGCTTGAATTTAACAAAATCGTCTGTTGATATAGTTGGAGTATTTTTTTTTTTTTTGCATAAATTGTTTGATACACCCCCTTTCAGCAAACTTATCTCTTGTTTCTCTCAAAGAAAAAGAGTTACATGATGAAGAGGGAGTGTAAATATCTATGGAAAAACACGACACAATATTTTTTATTCCCAAATGAAAAGGATGGCAGCATATTATTAAGAGGTACGACTAAACATTTTGAATGGCTAAGAAAAAGGAAAGATCAATTAGAGAGAGTGTGACTGGTAGTAGTCCATATCATGTAGGCAGCTATACTAGAAACTAGAAAGTGTAGGTAGAGAGAGGGAGGGAAGGAGAGATTTCACGAAGGATATCAATCAAGAGAGAAAATTAATGGTGCCAAACAAAGAAAGAAACCTGATCTGGAAAGAGAGAGGTAGAAAGAAGGAAAGGGAAGAGACATGGCCCATCCTAAGACCACAAATAGAAAGGAGAAATTAGTTCCTTCAGGATATCAACTAGAGAGCATTTTTTTCTTTTTTTATAGTAAATCTCAAAAGTTCATTCTTTTTAGGTAGGAAAAATTGCTGTGGACAATCACATTAAAAAGGAGGATAACAAAATCGATGCCCAAGAAGAGTGAAGATAAGTAATTTTAGAAGCATAGTTATAAAAACTCAATAGGACCAACCAGGTCGATAGAAAAACCAGTGAATCAGATCCCTGGCTGGTCCAGGTTTCACATGGAACCAGAAATGTGGTTGAACCAGCTGGGAACCACTGACCTGACCCCATTTTTTAGGAAAAATGGTGAACCAAGTGGGTCAAATAAGGGTGAACTGGCTAGCTTTAAAAAGTTTCAAAAATAGCGATAAATGCATGGTTTTGTAGAGATTCAAACTGTTGATCATGGTTTGCTTGGAATGCTCTCAATCAATAGGACAACAATTCATTGCTAGGACCTTAACAAGCGATAGAAATTATATCTAGGCTTAATGTTATTCAAAGATGCTATTTACTCAATATTTTTAATCATCAATTCTTTCCAATAAACAAGAAAAATAATCAACTCCTTTTCTCTATGGTGCAAAATTAAAGATAAAATATATGCTTCATTTTATGCATTTGGATACTTTTAAAGCTTTACTATTTAAAATAAAAATATCAATCAATTTTACATATTTTCCTACCTTATATACAGCTTTGATTGTGTTTTTTAAAATTAAATAAATCATGATTTATCTATTTATTATGTAATTAGAAAATAGTGTAGAATGTAAATCAGTATGTTGTATTATTTAAAATGAAAAATCATAAATATTTCTCATTAAACAAAGAAAAACAGATATAAATAGTTGTGCATATTTATAAGTTATAGCTAATTATGTACATATTTTGATTTTTTTAAATATTTTTAATTATAATCCAGTCCAACTAATTAACCCGGTGGTTGGACCAATGACCTGGACAAATAAACCCTAGGTAGGTCATCAGTCTGGTCTTTATAACTATTCTCAGAAGTTCTGGAATGACATATATAAATTTCCAAGTGATACATATGCACGTGCACACGCACAATAAAAAAATGATAACTAATAACAAATGAGAAGGAAAAATCATATCTTAGCATATAATAAATGTCTGAAATTTAGAATGAACAATTTGATGTACAGAAATGAATGTAAGTTTAAATATATGAAGTTACATAATTCTTACTCAATTCTTCCTCAGGGACTGATTTCTTGCATGGATTTTCTGCATCAATCAACAAAGAAATTCTCAACAATGGGCAGAAGATAAAGAGAAATTACATGAAAAAGTGAAAAAGTATAGTGTGATAGTTGTTCAGAGTATAGTGTATACTGCAAAACTGCAAGAAAACAGTTTTTTGAATGATAAGTTAATGTCCAATTTTTAAGGAACTGCTTGCTATGAGTGCCAAATGGATGTGGAATAACCAGGGATATTTGATTGTAGAACAAGATGAGCTACTCTCTCACTAAGTCATCAGGCACCAAGGGATAAATGGATTACCATGAAGCCTCAAACAGGTTCAACTTGCTTCCAACATGTTTAGGCAAAAGTTGTGTGTACAGGATGGTGCCAAGTGACCCAGAAAGAAATCAATGGCCAATAAGAATTTACAATGATCTACACCCTGAATACTGTGTTTTTGCACTATGCATACCCCCAGATTGATTAGAGCAAAACATTGTAGTTCAACATTTTAGGGTTGAAGCAAATTTTTGAAACTCTTTGAGCATAACAATGCAGGAAAGTGAAATTGAAAAGGGCAGCACCTTTATGCTTCTTGAAACATCCCAAAGAACAACTGCATGTTCAAAAAGTACAGAAAACAACATATCAGTAATGTTGCAGAGCTAGCACTTCAAACCAAAATATTTCTCCTTAAAAGAAAACATTAAAACAGATTCCAACTCCAAGATTTAAAAGTTAAAATTTCGTGGGGCAATGATGAAGAAAAACAAGCATCATAGCTAATGGTAAACTAAAAAGAAAAACTTGGATACCCAATATACTTGATATCATGACCTAGCCTTATCAATATGTTGGCTTTTTGGAACACAGTCTTTTTAGCCAGATACCAAGAAAAACGGAATCAACAGAAAAAAAACATATGATTTGATGGGCTTTTTAGTTATCTACATATGTTTTATACAGCTGTGACCTACAAGAATACAAGTTTAGTTTCTTTTTGTTCAACTTTAACAATTTATTATGCCCCCGATTTTTAATAATTCATTCTTTCTGAAGTGAGTCTAGTCATTGTTATGGTCGTATGGAAATTATCATCCTTCCTAATATCTCCATTTTGTTATTTCCATTCATAATTTTGTTCATCCTTGATATGTGCTTTTGGCACCAATGATTCCTTTACCCGAGAAGTCCATATCCATGTACAGATCGAAGTACATATATCCATATTGACCAAATTTTCAACATGATGGTGTAAATCAATGTTTAAACAACAGGATTCATCAAATTTTTGCTCCATCATGATACTAGAGAATGTCAATTTACATCAATAACCCTTAGCTTTTCCTTCCTCAATCAGACAGCACTTTCTCAATGATTTGAGCAATTAGCTGTATCTTTCTCTCATATGAGCACCCTTTTCACCATCAAAAAAGATAATATCTTCTGTTCACTTTGTAGAATCATCAAAAGAAAAATAATCTCAGCTTGAAATTCCATCTAAGGGTACGTCCTTGATCATATAACAAAATCAACTTAAATGGTTCTCAATAACCTATGCTCTATCAGCTCTACCTATAACAGCAAGCATAAGCTCCCATGAGTGATCTCTCTAAATTTTCCTTGTCAACTCGATCACCATGTGCTCAATTTGTCAACACATTATTTTTCTTTGCTCCAGAACCTAGATATCGGGCCTATTTCTTGCTAACACACGTAGTTGTGGCAAGACTTCTTGTTTATACCTAGAAGCGTATTCTTTCAAGGTCATTCCATTTCTCCTATCCTTTTTCACGTGCCACAACTTCTGCTACTTCTCTATAAGGTTAATCATTATATATCTAAGATGAAAGCGTCCTGAATACTAACAGTCTAACGAAAACTGCACATCTATAATTGATGCGAAACAACAGAATATCCCATGTTTTCGTCGTCTAAATTCACAAAACAGGAAGACCCTAATGTTCTCCAAACCTCCTTAAAAGAAAAAGAAAAAGAAAAAGAATTTATAATCAATAGAGTTAAAAGTGAAACTTTTAGCTATTTGATCCATAAATCCGAACACAACTAGCTGGGACAGTTCTGGATGGCTACGCTTATGACTCCGCCGATTAAAAAACATAAGAAAAAAACCAATTTTTCTAAATAGAACTATTGCTATGAGCTGAAATGAAGAGAGAGAAGAGGGGGGTTAGGGTTTAGGGATTAGGGTTTTTCTTACTAAGGAGCGAGGCAGATGGGGCATTTGTACTTGGATTGCGCTTCTTTACAGACCTCACACGTTCGAGGGGCCATGTGTCCCCGCACAACGACTCCTCGACGGCCTCTGGTGTTTGATCGGTGAAGAAGCGATTGGAAATTGCAGTACTCCTCCCACTGAGGAACGGCGCGAGCGAAGATTATGGCTCCAGATTTTGGGAGAGAGAGAAAGGGGAGAGCGAGGAAAGGAGGCGAGGCAGAGGAACGCCGGAGGGAGGGAAGCGAGGAAACAACGGGGATTTGCCTCGGTTTCGATCGATAAAAATAAAATCAGAAGTAGTCGGTCCGAAACTATATAAACAGCATAAAGACGGCAACTAACATGCCGACTTTATATAGGTAAACTCTTCTTCCAAACCTAAATAAATTCAGCACGTTATTTTTGCTATTTTTGCTCCTAGTTAGAGATGAATGGATCACAACCACCAATCTTTCGCACCCATAAAGCCAAGATGCAAGCAATTGAATGGTTATACTTTTTGAAAATGGCGCACTATGGTGGCCTCTCTTTTGGGTCTAGGCTCTTATAAGAACAGATAGAAAAGACAATAGCCGTTCTTTTTTCACTACACTAGAGAAGGTTCTTAATTGATGTTTTGCGACATGGGTATGATGGATTTAGTGTATAAGGAGTTGAGATTACTTAGGTTATGCCTTTTTCTCCTTTTTGACAGATTATGTTGTGTCTTTTTAATCATATTAAGCCTCTTGCGTCTCTACGTAGCATTCTCTCATTAATGCATAGTTTCTCTTACCAATGGATCATCTCAAAACAATTAATAACCACTATACTTAAAATAAAGGCTGCAGATCTAGACTAATAAGTTGTCATAGGTTACAACTAGCAGCATTACGCACCCATGAGCATTGGTGGAGAGAGGTTGGGTTCATATCAGAAGTTCAAAGAATGTCCAATTGAAGTTGGGTTAATAATATGGAAGACATATCAGACCATAACAATAGCAAGACAATAGCGTGATTTGATATTGTTACATTTCACAATAAATACTATTCAGCTAATATGAAAATTTGACTTTCAAAAACTTGATTTTATAAATTTGATACACAAAAAAGGAGAATCATTATTTTTGGTATATAACACTCATTAATACAGAAGAAAAAAAAACCCTCAATACTGGCTATATTTAAATATCCATTATATGTAGTATGAGAAAATAATTAAGGCTTTTGAAACCATTTTAATGCATAGAGCAAAAATAAATTATAGTGACCACAATTTTAAATTTTGCTATGCAAAAGAGTGAAACAAGTGAATGCCCAGATGTCAGTGTGGCAACCATTTTAAATTTTTAATTGCCTTTCCCATTTCATGCAGCTTATCAGCGCTCCTGATCAAGGTGGCATCAAAATATTGCTACATACCATGATATTAAGTAACAAGTCTAATTAAGGTACAATCATAAGACTGCATCAGCCAAAGTAAAACTGCATTTGTCGCTTCACAATCCACTAAGATAAAGACAATGTAATGGCAACAAAAATCAAATTCAAACAATTTATCAACTAAAGGATTACAAACATCCATCAAAATACTTCCTCTTTAACCATGTAGATCCCATAAGCCACAAACTGAGAGCCAGTGTATATAAGGGTCCACCATTTCAGAGGAAGAGACAACAACATTCTAAGTGACAAGGAGGCATGCTAAAATGAATGCTAGAATGGAAGAAATAAGAGTAGCTCAAACATGGTAACAAGTGATGAGATGATTTCTTCTTTTTTTTTCTGTGAGAAGAGATCAAAAGATTAAAATTATCTCATATCCGGTATCTGAGCAGAGGATCTTTGAATGGGAAGCGTTCATGATAAATCCTCCAAGCATATTCCTCCAGAGTAAATGTTCGAAACTTTCTTACACCATCATTACAACCTCCATCACCAGCATCAGCAATACTCTGGTCACAGTCATCTACTGCAAGTGGCAACAATGGAGAGATGACACTATCCAAAGGCAAGGTCACCAACAGAGACAAAGAAACGCGGCCAGAATAATTGGAACCGTCTGAGCGCAGGGAAGTGCGTTGAGGTCTACCCCTCACCTTTTTGAACCTTGCATTGCTCCAAACCTTCCAAGTAAAAATTAGAGCATGTGTCACAGATCTAAAATGCTGCAATAGAATTTGGACACGGCATCCAACCAGCCTTTAATATGGATACGGCCTACATGTTTTTAGTTCTCAGAATTTAGTTTTGAGAACATGTCATCTTGGTTAGTGTAACTATAAATCATGCCTCTTAAAGGAGGAGATATTTCTTTCGTTATGTGCAGTGGTGAATGGGCTAGGTTGGGCAATGAAATGCAAATATGTGGCTCAGATATCTCATTAAGCCTGAAAAACCATCAGCATTTAAATTTCATGCATACATATACTGTTATATATAGTACATATTGAATAATTATTGATAACTACTATGTCATGTTCTTTATTGGTGCATTTTATCTTCTATCATGTTACAGACTTATTCCTCTTCATAAATTAAAAAAAAAAAAAGCTACGAACTGTGTGTGGAACCGTTAAGCAGTTTGTGGTGGTCTTTGATTGTGACAGAGAAGTTTTATCTATATATACGATCATAAGTGTTAGCTATACATGATGGATAATGTATAGAATTATAGTTTACTTGAATAGCTTTTGCTAAACTGAGTAGAATAGTGATTCTTTTTTTTCTTTTTTGAAATCTCCACGAGTGGCAGAGTAAGCATGTCCGCCAGTCACGGAATGAATGCAACCTCGGCCAGTTCTTTCCTTAGATATCGATTTGACTATCAACCAACCATGCCTTATTCCAGATTAAAAAAGAAATGGCAGTTTGGCTACAGGATAAGGAGGATAATTCCAGCTTGTTCCGCACTATCCCCAAACGAATATGGGGATTATTACAGGAGGAAGCTTGGGTTATCAGTCGAACTCACCTGAGCGATATCTCCGAGGGTGACAAGGATCGAGTCAGCACAAGGCTCGACGGGAATCCACTCGCCTGAGTCCCCGAGCACCCAACTCGGCTCTCTCCACTCCTTCATCTCGTACTGCAGGCTGACCACATATGGATAGCATTTGCTCTTCGTCGTCGTCCCCACCTCCATCCCCTCCTCTCCCTCCCCAGTACTCGAGCACTCCGAGACCCACATCAAACACCTCGCCTTCCTCTCTCGAAACGGGCTTTCGGGAAATCCTCCGGCGATCGAGGACAGCATCTCCACCACCTCCAATCCCACCCTCTCCAATCCCTTCGCATACTCCACCAAAGATGGAAAGGATTCGAACCCATCCCAGCCGGCTTCGAAGACAAAGATCGAATCTTTGTCATCGGACTCGTCGCCGTCGTCATCGTGATTGAAGCCCAGAGAAGAAGGATTGGTGGTCGCAATAGTGCCAGAGTGGAGGAGGGATTGGGATTCCAGGAGGGCGGACGCGGGGAGGTGGGAGGGGAGGCCGTGGTCGGCGAGGTGGAAGAAGCCGACATCGGCGGCGGCGGAGAGGAGGAGGTCCGGTCGGGGTTCGAGAAGGGATATGATAGGAGGAGAAGGGTTGGGGGGATGGGAAGAAGAGGGGGAGGAGATAGGGGAAAGGCGGGAGTATTTGGGGAAGGAGGAGGAGAGGCTCGGCGTGATATGGAGTTGGTCGAGGAAGCGGGAGAAGGCGGCGTCGGCGTCGGCGGAGAGGGATTCGGACACTTGCTGGTTTGATGGTGTCGGAGGAGGAGGCGCCGGGGTGTGGCCGTGGACACCGCCGCTACCCTGAAGTTGGTGACGGTGGGTGGAAGTGTCGGCGGCGGCGACAGCGGTGGAAGTGGAGGTAGTGGAAGCCATGGGGGAGGAGGGGGAGTGCAAGGACGGAGACAAGACTGAGTTACGCTTCCAGAAATATTAGATGAGACTAGGATCCAAGGAAATCCACATGGATTCCTACAGCAACCTATACTAACTTTTCATAAAATTTTGCCAATATAATGTCGCCACCTTGCAGCGGTGGTAGACTTACCTGTCCTCCTTTGCCAGTGGAAGTCAGTCATTCTTTTGATTTTTATATGCTTACATATATTTTGGAGATTTGGCGAGTGGGTCGGAGGTCAATAGCCATTAAAGCTTGCATAGAATATACATGACCTCGTCCTGTCCCCATCGCCCTTAATTAAAATTTTTCCGAGGCAGAGTGGGCGAATTCATAGTTATTAATGGTGACGGTTACGTTTTAGCTTAGCTGGGGTTCTGCCACCAGGTTGCATGGCGGCTTCTGATGTTTTGGAGGTGGAAAGGTGGGCAAGGCTGGCTTTTCTTAGAGAGAGGTTTACTAGTTATATACTCTAAAGCAGCTTGGAATAAAAAGACTGAATTGACCAACAAGATAATTACAAGAGAAGAGACACGGGTACTCTAAATGGATAGTTTGATGCTTCACTTACTCCCCAAAGTTTATTTATATTTCGTGTTAATCTTTTTTTTTATTTTTTATAATGTAAGTGAAGGCTAGTGGGCTGAGTCCCAGTAGCCACCAAGTTTTATTGCAAGATGTAAACATATAAAAATTTCAAATAGCATACACAGATTCAGCTGTGAGAAGAGGCAGAAGAAAAGCATCCACCAAAGAGAAAATTGGGCTGGCATGCACTAAGGGGAACACTTTCCTAGTTAGCAGCTTATTTAGGGGGATGTCTTCTCTCGATTTATTATCAATTAGCTGAAGGAATAAGAAATTTGGTAAGCATATGGGGCCCACAATAACCAGAATATTGTACTCAATAATCAGGACATTTGGTTTGAAAAGGATCCACCACAAATCTACAGTTGGCTTTTATTCAACTCTCTCTCTCTCTCTCTCTCTCGTGCACATTATGGGAGCCTAGCTGGTGTCACATTTGTCAACCGCAAATGGGCGACAAAAAGGCTTATAGACCAAATCTATCTCATAAACCTTTCCACATGAGTGTAAACTTGGTCTTTAGAGCAGTTGAACGTGTCTTGGGGAATAGAAGAAGAATTGAACGTACTATGAATTTTTCTTTCTTTTGGGGAGGGGTGCAAAAAGCATATCCCTACTCAAGCACAAACTAAGGCCCTGTTTGGAAGAGCTTTTGGAGGGCCAGAAAGCACTTTTTGGCCCTCCAAAAGTACTTTTAGATAAAAAACTGTGTTTGGTAAATTTTTCAAAAAGCTGTTTCAGCTTTTGCGGGAAGCTGAAAATAGCTTTTGGAAGGAAGCTCCAATTTGAAGCTTTTGGAAGGAAGTTGTTTCAGCTTTTTCGGAAAGCTGTATTTTTGACAAAAATGTCCATATTAAAATATAATAATTACATAGCTTGTCCCTTTATAAACCTAAAAATCTGCTGGAGCCAAGAACCCTAGCCATCAGACTCCCTTCCATAAGAAAAGGTATTTTTCTTTTCAATTTTTGTATGCATCTCTTGAACCACATTTTAGAAGAAAAAAATTTTAATCCTTCTCCGTACCTTCCAAAATCAATCTATTATTTTTTAATATTTTATACCTTTATTTTTGTATTATACTATAAGTATAATATCATATTATATTATATCATAATACATTAATATGTTATATTAAATAATTTAATATTATGTTATATTATGGAAAATTAATTTATACTAATAATTATAATATTTTATACCTTTATTTTTGTATTATACTATAAATATAATATCATATTATATTATATCATAATACATTAATATGTTATGTTAAATAATTTAATATTATGTTATATTATGAAAAATTAATTTATACTAATAATTATAATATTTTATACCTTTATTATTGTATTATACTATAAATATTATATTATATTACATTACATTATAATACATTAATATGCTATTTTAAATAATTTAATATTATGTTATATTATGAGAAATTAATTTATACTAATAATTATAATATTTTATACTTTTATTATTGTATTATACTATAAATATACTATATATTACAGTATATTATAATACATTAATATGTTATGTTAAATAATTTAATATTATGTTATATTACCAAATATTAATTTACTTTAATAATTATATTACTATTATGCTATATTAACATAATATTATTTTATATTACAATAATATTATACTATATCGTATATTTATGTATTAATTTATGTTATGTTTTATTATGTTCTGTTGTATAATACTATGTAATGTCCTTTATGGTAATTTTGTCATACAAAAGTACTTTCTCAGTTTGTTTACCAAACACAAAACAAAGTATCACAGCACTTTACGAATGTAGTTACCAAACAGCAAACAGCTTTTTATAACAGCTCTACTTCAGACAGCTCTACTTTCAACAGCTCTACTTCCACCAGCTCTACTGCCAACAGCTCTCCCAAACAGGGCCTAAATGCTTTAGTCATGTACAGTTAATTAAAATAATAAAGATACCATATTGTAGCATGATTATAACATATTAACTACAAATTTGTTTATGACCGTAGCCAAATAAAACTTTTTCATTTGCATCGCAATGCTAGATGCCTAGACCTTTAAGAAATCCAGGGTCGCATGGATTAGTTGTTTTTAGAGAAATCCAACCCAGCAATAAGGTTAGTCCAAAGAAAACTCCCTCTACAAAAGGAATCTCAGACTGCCTTCCTCACATCCCTCCTCTCGTTCTCCTAAAGGTCTCAATCTGTTCATCTCCCCCATGCGATTGCCAACCTCAATAACCCAAATAAGAGTGCGAGAATTGGTACTGGATCTTGGCTCTCATACGAGTAAGCTAAGTGGCTCCCCCCCCCCCCCCCCCCCCCCCCCCCCCCCCCCCCCCCCCCCCCCCCCCCCCCCCCAAATTTCTCCTTGAACCTGATAAACAATAAATCATGGGGAGAAGACTCTAATCCAAGAAATATATCAGAAGACCATAAAAAGTTCTGACGAATGGAGCCATGGACCCTTATTGTCAATTCTGTCCTACTTTACCATCCGCTTTAACTATTGCATAAAGCCATAAAAAGTCCCACTTATGAGTGCCCTGTGTGCATGTTTGTTAATCATGTATTCATGCAAGTATATGTTGATTAAAATTTAAGATGATGATGAAAATCCACAACTGGGTGTCAAGGGCACCATATATAGCAACGAAGTTGGTCGCAAATCCACTTTGTATGTTGGGTTCTCTGTCTGATGGTGAGTGTTCTGTTTGAGTTGATTTTCTTTGTGTATTCTTGTTCTCGTTTTCGTACAAATATTAACATTTGGTGAGGATAAGCATAATGATGTATTGCTGCAGTTGTGATTCTTCTTTTTGCACTTTTAGTCACTTTTCTTTTTATTTCATTGTCTAATGAAACGACCCGTGGCATACCACCCTTTCCAGGAGAAAGATAGACTACAAAGGATCATATAGAGGATCTAGCTGATGCAATCATCACTAATTATTGAAGGCACGCCTTCAAAATCAATGAAAGCAAAAGCAAAAACATCAACTCTTTCGGTCTTGAAATATAGTTATAATTTTTGATTAATATAGATGTTGCCATATAGAGTGAATTCTCCTCGCAGCTATATATCTTATACTTGACAATAAAATGAAATTTGCTAGGATGGGGAAAGATATATCAACGGTGGAGAGAAATTAGCTCACCGGGCGATCTAAAACATCTTCGAGCTTTCATCAATTTATTCAAGACTTAAAAGCATGCGGTCACTCAAAGAGAGGCTCAAGAAAGTTAATGCAGACATCCTAGCCGTAGCCTCTTTGTGAGTGAGTACACAAAGTTTGATCATCTCTAGTAAACCAGCACATCCTTTCCTAACAAAGTTTTTCGAAATTTTATGAAATCATCATCTTTGAAATGTTAATATATGGTGGACAGCATGTCCCCAGAAGGAAGCCAACAAGCTTGAATTACTCCTTCCAGGGTCCAAACATTCCTGCAACCTAGTTCTAACATTCCACCACCAACCATAGAGGCACTCCAGCTCCTGCCTAAAATACAATGAGCCACAATTGCATGGAAGGGCAAAGTTGAACAACAAGATACTAATCGAGTGCATTATACCATCCAAAATGGCATACAAGATAGCCAGTGCTTGTAACATGGGTGTCATGTGAATCCTGTCATGCTAACTCATAATCCCACTGAATGATGCTGAGTTAAATTAGCTCAGGATACATAATGCGGATCTACAAGGAAGCCTGAGTGCAGAAAGACACAAAGAGCCCTAGTTCAAGCCAGGTCACCACTGTGGAAGATGAGTTCAATATTCATACCTAGTGCTCACCTCTGGGCTGCTTACCCTTCTGAATTCCATCCAGAAACTTCAAAGCATTAGATGAAGGAGGTTCTTTTTCCTTATTTCCCAATTGAAAGTAATCCAATACTAACATAACTTATACAGATATACTTTTTTTTTCTTTTGAGAAACAAATATTGTTCTTGATCTTTTGGCTGCTCTACTGTTATCTCTGTTCTTGATTAATAAGCTAGTATTTATTTTTGAGATCCTCTAGCATTACTCTTGGAAAAATGTTCAATACAATAAAATGGTCTTAGAGGATCATACCTTTGTGTCCTTCAAATGATACTTGCAATTCAAGGTACTCTCAACCACAGGGAATACTACTTCTGGAACAGTGCAGCAAGCTCCCCTTTCTCTGCCATGGAGTAAATAATATCACATCCTCCCACAAGCTCCCCTCCAACAAAAACTTGAGGAAAAGTTGGCCAGTTGCTGTACTTTTTCAGCGTCTCCCTCAACTCATAGTTGTACTCCTCATCAAGAACATCCACACACTCAAAATCCACACCATGGGACTCCAATATCCCCACCACCCTCTTTGAGAAGCCACATTGTGGAGCGCTCCTTGATCCTTTGATGAATGCAACAACCTTGTTCTCCTTAACCAGTCGATCAATTAGCTCCTGCAGTGGGACTGTGAGCTTAACATGGCGACCAGGTGTCAAACGCAAGTCTGGTTTCTTCTGAGGCAAGCGGAACCAAGTGTTATTTCCAGTTTCATTGCCTGGAGGGACTTTCCCAGTGGCTGCGATGTGCTCTTCCATCCATGATTTCCAGGCATTGGTCAGCACTGTCCGATCAGGTGCAGCTTCATCTACTAGCCCCACCTACAAGGATAAGGTGCAGAGATCTGAGTAACATATTGTGGATAATGATCCTACATCAAATTTGTGCTCACTGGTGCATGCCTGGAAAATAGATCTTTAGCTTAAGCTAGTAAGTTTGAGTGCCATTTTTGTCCATTTCTTGTTATTTAAAGATTTCAAGGCTTTGACATTTTCAACCACAGAATTCATTAAATTCACACAGTGATACGTTGCAACTGCATAGAATGGACACAAAAGCAATCCTTATGATGTTCAATTCATGCCCCTAATTCCCTTCATCATAGCCAAGTCCACTCTGCTGTGATATAAAAAATGGATGAAACTACCAAGATATACAGATAGAAGTATTAATATTCAATATTCTTGATTCAATTAAGAACACTCTTAGACGATGCTTTTGGAAATCAAAAATGCAATTTAATCAGCAAAGTAAACATTAAGAACATTTCACAACCATATCACATAAAATAGTATCAAACAAAAGCTCTGTCAGGTAAAACTTATGAATTGTACTATCTTCAGCATGAAGAGATTTGAATCAAATTAAGACAATGCAGTATGTCTAAATAAAAAAAAGAAAAATCCCTTCCTTCCATCCATAGTTTTATTTAAGGATATAATATGTTAGTGTGTGTGTGTGTAGATATAAGCCACATTTCATTCAATAGTTTGTCTAGCTAGGAAACTAAAAGAATTTGATGAGCATCTCCATCACCAATAGTCATTCTTGAGAACTCCAAGGTGATTAGAATTATATTTTATAAAGTCAAGAGCGCACAATGTTTTGGAAAGGAAGCTAGTTTCAGTAATATAAAGAGAAATTAGGCCTTCATTCAGGATATGGTTCAAATACAGCGGAATGCATCGCAGACAAGAGAACCTAGAAATGTGCAGAGAAACTTTTAAACATATAGGCATCGAAATTAGTGGGACCACAAAAAGGTATACATAGTGCAACTTGGAGGGTGGAAGTAAAATATGAGGCAAAATTGTAATTAGATTTGATGGCCAAATTAGTTGTTCAGACAAATAGATTTCACTACTTATGAATCTAAATTCTTCCACAGAGTGCTAAGATTACAATGTATTCAATAAGATTAATGCAAGAGAATATAATGGAGAAACAGTCCTAGTATTTTTTGTGATCGCTGACTGCCAACAGTAATAGGAAAATCATATAAACTAGTTCAGCCACGAATTATTGTATGCATGAGTTTTGGGTACGGCCCATACCCCATGCACATTAGATGATTTTGTTAAACATTTAAGATTAAATGAATGGACGTTACAACCAAAAGGATTAATTATATTAATCAAAGGTTAAGAGCAGGACTAGTACATGGCAAAACGAGAGTGAACTATCTGAGAAGAATTTTGGGAGGACAGCCCCAAAGACAAGTTGAGGGGGGTAAGCAAAGATGAAGAAAAATTCACAAAAAACTAAGTACAGAAAATTTTAAATGACTTTTTTTAAGAATATTTTTGATTAGATAGGAAGTATCTGCTATCGAGTTTGTTGTCTATGTCTATGTTGCATGTGTAATTATATATAAACTTTTGAAAAGGAACTCGTAATTATAAACCTTTACGGCGCGGCAGAGGTCGGGGACCGACTTGGCGTGGGCGGCGACGCTGGCCGCGACGTTCCGAGAGATCCCGATGAACTGGAGGCCGCCGTCGCCATCGTAGACCCCGTAGACGCCCGCGGCGGAGGGGAACTTGCCATCCAAGCCCTCGGGCCCCTTGGGGACAGGGACGAGCTCGGTCTCTGAGAGCTTCCCGAGGGCGGCAGAGACGACGAAGGGAGCGGCGGCGGCCGCGGCGGCGGACGGGCGGCGCCTGGAAGAGGAGGAGAAGGAGCGCAGGGACGCTGCGCGGCAAAGAAGAGCGAAAGAAGAAGAAGGTAAAGAAGAGGAAAAAGAGGGGGAAAATTTGGGAGAAGGACGAGCAAGGAGAGGGGAGAAAGATTGGAGTCCGCAGAGATGGAGGGATGCGACCATCTTTTTCCTCTCTCCGCCTTCCTCTCGCCTCCTCGGGAGAAAATTATAAGGAATTGCAGATATGGTGAAAGATTTTATCTGCACCCAACACGTGTCCTTATATGATTGCACCCTACCTGGCACGTGATATGCACGTTATAGGTATTAAATAAGTATTGACTAATCACTAAAATAGCAACCATATTTTTATTCGTCTCCTCTAATATTAAATGTTAAACACGGGCCTTCTGGAAGGTAACCCATTAATACTCTCAACTCAAACCCGTCCTTACTTTCCAAAAGAGGACACATTTAGTTGGAGCATTTTAAATCCTGTCCAATGTATCTCGGCATCGAGCGAGAGTTTTGAATCATATCCGTTAGTTATATCTCAGCATCCACAAATCTTTCCATGAGAGAAACAATCGATCTTGTCACCAATCTATCCAATAATTAATGTCCTTAAATGGCCTGATACCGTCGGTTCTTTATATAGAGACGTGAGGATGCCCTCTTTTTATCAATAACCAAGTTCAAAAGGCTAGAGCTGAGGTTAGGGATGAGATCCAAGTTGTGCTCTGTTGGTGTTTGGTGGCTTCTCCTGTTCTTCTCCGACATTTCAATCTGTTCTGCTACGAGACTCCTTCCAGTTTTAGGTAATCTAGTTATTTCATTATTATTATTGTTGTTGTTGATGACGACGATGATGAAAAGAATCTGGATTACACAGCGAGATAACCCTCCAAAATTTTAATATTTTAATCACTAATTTGACAATATTAGATTTACAGTGATGCATATAAAATATTTGCTAGTCTCCGTATCTCTATGATATTTTTGTGTATTCAAGACTTTTAACTATCCATAGACCGAGATCCATCAAGAGACTAAAGGCCTCGATGTTTGATTTAAAATTTTGTTGGCGTTAAAGTAGTGTGCTCAAGCTTTCTGAACCCTAAAAAATTTTGGACTCATTTCTTTGTATTGTCCTTGATCATTATTTATTTATTTATTTATGTTTTTAACCCCTTTTTTTTCTATCCATCTATCTCCTTATTGTTTATATAATAAAGATATTTGCTAGAGATGTCGTTTTTTTATTTATTTCTTTAACTTTCTCTATTCTCCTGAACAGGAGAAGATACGAAGGCACATGCCGGCGATGTTGGCTCACTACCCAGCTCAGGCGACGGTCATGATGGAGACAGGTCTCGAATCACAGACACTGTTCACGATTATACTGGGGATCCTCCCCCGCAGCTACACAAACCCCCACATAGTCTACCGGCGGATGTGATGGCGGCGAACCGCGTGTACCATTCTGACCCAAATCCAAGCGTGGGCCCACCGAGGTTGGGGCTCCACCCTCGCCGCCCTAAACGCCCTCCACCAAATGAGGGTCTGCCACCTTGCACGATGCCCCATTGCTGAACCTTGCATGGTTATGGATGAAAGGAAGCACGTTGGCAATAACTAGCTTATGAATAAAGGAAACTTGCTTTAATTTCTTTTTTCTTTTATTATTGATAAATAATCTAATTTTTGATGGTATATTTAGTTTTACCTATACCTGGCACCGGTTTGATTTAAAGTGCCACTATAAAAAATCATAGAATTCGCTAAATTTTAGTAGCATTTTAAAGAATAGCAAAAAATAACATCTTGCGCTGCATGTACGATAAATTGCTAGATATCGGCTTGTAGCTTGTTTTTATTCTTTCTAGCAATTGAAAATATCTTTTGATTGGCATATTCTTGTTCGTTCGAGGATCTTGGCCTCTCCATCAATTAAGATTATTCCATTAAGAGAATACATTAATTACGATTCAAAATAAGGATGCATAAGGTTGATTGAACTAAGAGTCTCGGATTCTATTAGATTTTATATTAAAAACTATAAATTATTTAAATAAAATATATCATGTAAAAATATTAATATATATATATATATTAAATACTGCTTTTAGTTTTAAATTTCAGCATAAATGAAACTAGATGTATTAAAGAACATGTAAGAAAATATTATATGCAAATGCAAAAATATATTGAAATTGTTAATATTTTCAATTTTTTAAATAAAATAATTTTGAAAATATCGTAAAAAATAAAATGAAAGTATTCATTTGTTATATTTTTATTGAAGAGAAAGGATGAAACTTTTATGAAAACATATTATAATATAAAATATTTTAATAATTCTAGTGCATGGAAACCAGTAATCCCTATTTCAAGAAGCTAATTGCTTCACTAGTCATTCTACAATAAGTTCTAATAATTATCTTTTAGGAAGAACATGATGGTAGGCTTGAAAACTGTTCATATACAAATTAATTGCATGAAAAGAAAAAAAAAGTAGGGAGATGAGAAACATTGAGCTTGTATTTTTGACAATATAATAGCTTCGATTTTTTTTCTATCTTGGTGTACAATAGAACAGGAGAAGACACTAATGCTACTCAAATTGTGACAACCATTGAATACTCTGACCCCATCCGACCTCTGGGCCACTCCACAATGGTAACAAGTCTCCAAAGATGACAACATTGGCCTGCACCCAAATATGGGGCACGACCCTTCATGCCTAGCACATTGCTTACATGATCAATCACTTTGAGAGTATCATGTAGGCTAAAAATAAAAATGATGAGGTGCCTCGGGTACTTCATGGCATTTTATTTTTTAATTTTATTGGATACATTTATACTCGTACGAATTCATCCGCTCTAAAAAAGATAAAAAAATACAAAAAATAATAAAAATAAAAACAAAGGCGGAACCTCTCGATGGAGACAAGTTCCTGAACCCAAATCTGAGGCACGATTCTCGATGCCCGCCACCTTATGGAGACAAGTTTTCAAGGGAGGCAAAAAGGTTGGTGTTGACTCTGCAGACCAGAGACTAAATCTGGCGATGATCGACCGACTTTTATAGTGCCAGAGTGCTGATTATACCGTTACATTATGCAGCTTATGGATAAGTAAAACATGTAGCACTATTTAGCTTATTAATAAATGAAAAATGGTTCCTTTTGGTGAAAAGTTTTATTAATTAATTTTGTTGTCCTTCTGAATGAGCAATGTTATATGGTGTCATATAGTGCTCTTTGTTGGGTACTTGTTTGATTGAAAATATATGGTTGGTCTATTAGGCATCGAAATAATTGACATAATGCATGATTTTTCAAGAAATGCTTCCAATTCAAGCGACGAATTTATTCAAGTGGACAATTAGCACCGTAAAGATTGAACCTGACTTAGAGCTTATTTGGCATTGTTGGAGTGCGCGAATAAGTAAATCCCCCGAGGGGGCAGGGGGTAACGTCCAATTCCCAGGTGACAGGTCCAGTTGAAGACCGGATATCCCTCAAGGGGGCAGGGGGTAACGTCCATCTAATCTGGAAGTAGGTGTTTGAGCGAGGTGTCCGAGCGAGTCAGGGAAGGAAAGTGCTAGTTGTTTATATACGATAAAAGTGGTCTTCCCCGGAATGAGAAAGAGAGGGATTTTGACCTTCGTTTTTCGGGAGAATGAAATAGGGGATCTTTGACTTTCTGGTAAGGCTTTTCCTTGACTTTCCAGGAAGGAAAGATATGGGATTTATACTTTCCGGTAAGATAAGGTAACAAATGTTATTCACATGCGGAAGAGAGTGAGAAAGGTTAGAGCTTTTAATAAAAAAATATTTATTATTTGATAACTATATTTTTAAAATACCGTGAGCCAGTTAATGTTTGATTCTTAGGCCTTTTTATTTTGGGCTAGGCACTATTCTACATTGAAAATTTTTAAGTTAGGTTGGTGGCATCGATGAACAATGTTGGCATTTTAGACACAACCTTCTTTCTTCATTTTATTGCATAGCATTAGTCAGACTAAAAGAGTTATAAAATATAAGAAATTGAAAGAAAGAACTCAGATTGATGCAAGCAAGAAATTAATATGGGAAATCAAATCCACACGCTTTTCAATCTGAATGAATTTCACATTGCATCTCGAAACATCGATATCCAATTTCGTGCGTCGCTTATCATGCCGGAGCTCAAATAAAGTGGGTGATTTAGATGGGTCGTGGCTTCCGGCGGATCCTTTCGGTGCTTCACGATCTTTAGACCTTTTCTTCTATACTCTCTAGGAATAGGATATTTCACCACTCAATATGGATTCCGCTCGACTATACTTCTTGGAATACATCTCTCTTATTCCAGTATTCCCCCCGTGAAGTTGTTAGTGATATTTTGCTAATGCGGAGAGCCAAGTATTAAAATGTTGATCAGCTTGGGGTGGGGTAAATATTATCATGACCATGTGTAATTTAATAGATAAAACATAAAATAGAGCAGAAACTCTTTGTTTACGGAAATGTGACTTCACTTCGAATTCTATCTCCATGGTGAGTAGTGGAGGATAATGATTAGAAGATACCCTCTGCAAATATTGTATTTGAGCATGGGGAAAGATCCATCCATTTGCCATGGCTAATAAATCCAATTAAAAGAAACCACAAAGAAAGTTACCTTTAGTCCGACGGATCCACGTTAGGTCTTAAATAATTTGAAATTACGAGCAAAGAATCAGCCTCAGATGCCAGCTGTCCCACTAATTTCTAATTATGGAACGATGAGACGCTTTTTGTTGTCACAATATTATTGTCTTCCAGTGCTTTCCTTAAAAAATTAAGCTCGTTGGAGGAGACAGAAAAGTTGACTCCGATGGAGACTGAGCAGCCGGACTGTACCAAAGTCGATTCCAAATAAAGCGCTGCTCAGTCCGTCGGATACATTTCATCTGGGATTCCCTACTGCCTTAGACAACTTTGGCGACGATATTTTGGAGAGCGGCACGAGAAAAAAAAAAAAAAAAAAAAAAAAAGGCTTCATCATCAAAGATTCGAGTTTCTAGATGATCACTGCTGGCGGTCGCTAAATTTTTAATATCTCTATGTCAGGAGCAGAATTACGGACGGCTTGGATCAGATTATGCCATACCAGACGTGCGCTCCAAGCTATATCGATCATATTAGAGGGTGACTCAGTTACTGTGATCAGTTGGATTCAAAAGGGCTAGAGCGAAGGGAGTGGGGTATACTTCTTATTTCGAAATATTATTGTCTTCCAGTGCTTTCCTTAAAAAATTAAGCTCGTTGGAGGAGACAGAAAAGTTCACTCCGATGGAGACTGAGCAGCCGGACTGTACCAAAGTCGATTCCAAATAAAGCGCTGCTCAGTCCGTCGGATACATTTCATCTGGGATTCCCTACTGCCTTAGACAACTTTGGCGACGATATTTTGGAGAGCGGCACGAGAAAAAAAAAAAAAAGGCTTCATCATCAAAGATTCGAGTTTCTAGATAATCGCTGCTGGCGGTCGCTAAATTTTTAATATCTCTATGTCAGGAGCAGAATTACGGACGGCTTGGATCAGATTATGCCATACCAGGCGTGCGCTCCAAGATATATCGATCATATTAGAGGGTGATTCAGTTACTGTGATCAGTTGGATTCAAAAGGGCTAGAGCGAAGGGAGTGGGGTATACTTCTTATTTCAAAATATTTGGAATATAGCGAGTGATGGAGTGGCCTTTTAGGCTAAACATGTATATCGAGAGGCCAACGAAACAAAGGATTAGGTGGCGTATTATGTGACATGCCACTCAAGAGATACCCTGTAGGTAGGAGATGGCAAATTACTTAGAATATGATTCCTGGGAAACAAATTCCTAGGAAGAGGATGCCTAGGAAAGTACTTTTGGCATGTTTGGTTGACCATGGGAAAGTGACAAATTTCCAAGGTGCTTATGTTTGGTTGGCCATCCACTTTCCTAGGAAAGTTATATATAATTCCTATTATGCCCTTAATAAAAATTAGTTTTTTAATGCCTCTTTAATGCTTCTTTAATGCTGAAGGGACGTTTTGGGAAAAAGTAAAAATGGAGTGATTCCCGCCTCATGGGAAAGTAACTTTCCCATGTTTCTCATGGGAAAGACTTTCCCATGAAATATGGGAATCACATTCCCATGGGAATACAACTTTCCCTTCTCTCTCCTTTGAAAACTCCAACCAAACAAGAGGCATCTCATTACTTTCCCGTTGACCACACTTTCCCCCCTTCTTTTCCCGCGAACCAAACGAGCCCTTCATGGGAAAGTCTTTCCCATGAGAAACATGGGAAAGTTACTTTCCCATGAGGCAGGAATTATTCCATTTTTACTTTTTTCCAAAAAGTCCCTTCAGCATTAAAGAAGCATTAAAGAGACATTAAAAACCTAATTTTTATTAAGGGCATAATAGGAATTATACATAACTTCCCTAGGAAAGTGGATGGCCAACCAAACATAAGCACTTTGGAAATTTGTCACTTTTTCATGGTCAACCAAACATGCCAAAAGTATTTTTCTAGGCATCCTCTTCCTAGGAATTTGTTTCCTAGAAATCATATTTCTAGGAGGGAAAATGCTTCCCGCGAACCAAACGAGCCCTACCTGTTGTATTCGTTCAAGCAATCTATGACGTACTTGTTTTTTTGGAAACAATAAAATAAAATAAAGCGCCTGCCCCCCAATGGTGGAAACTTCTCGAACTCGCCAGAAGCGGCTGCGCAATATGCGTTGGCGCCAAGCTGGTTCTTCGCGTCCCAGTTGCAATAATTTCCAGTCCAATCTTTTCCCCCTGGTTCCATCCTTCCTAGTTTCCAATTATCTTGATTCGCGGGAGAAGTTTCTCCGATCCATGGTGGGCTACCACGCTTTAATTCTTTATCCCCCTCGAGTTGATTCTTAATCTAAGTGGTTTATTCTATGTTGTTCTTGTTGTTACTATGGTTATTGTTATTATTTGAGAAAAAAGTTTGGATCTTGGAAGGTTGGTTGAGATTTTTTTGTTCAAATACAATATATATTAATTTGGCGGCTATTCTGGTAGATTAGATTGCTAGTTTTTTTTGGTTTTGGTTTTCGTTTGCTGTTTAGTTGATTGAGAAGGATTAGGGTTTGTTAATGTGTGGATTTCTTTCGATTGGGAAACAAGATTAATTTAGTATTCGTCACTTTAGGATATGCTATTCCGAGAAGTTGGATACCGTATATCGAACTCTATTGATTTCTCTGTGGGAGAGTAATCTAGGCTAGGAATGGTTGGTTGATCATGTAGTCTCTGGTGGCTGAGCTATTCTACTTTAGAATAGATTTAGAATTTTCTTCATCCTGAAAGAGGAAGCTCAACCCACACATGCACACACACATGCAGCACTTATTTATGAGTTAGTCTACGTTACTGACAAGTAATAACACAAAAACTTCCTGTTCAGGTGGCTTGATGTGAACTACATGATTCCTGTCGTATGTCCGGCAACGCTGTACCAGTTGGGGAATTTGATGCCTGTTCAGCTGGATGCAAATGGACTTATCTAGTTTAGTTTGTATTCCCATCATTTATCTGATAGAAAGAACTTTGCATTCAGATAGATGGGGAAGGCTGTTGTGATAAATGTATCCTGCAGAATCTGGGAATTCTGAAATTTGATACTATAGCCCTCGTTCTTCCTTTTTCTTTGCTTGATGTTGGTTTTAGATGTTAATTGCCGAGTTAGCTTTAAACGCTTCTTCTGTTGATATACAATTTCTTGGCTGTGGCTCCATGTTGGAATGTTTTCTGTCCCTTGCTGATTATTTTGCACATTTGCTTCCAACTTTATTCTCACATATTTCATCAAATTCTTTCTTCAAATCTCATTAAGATTGTTTTGTTGGCATCACAGATGGAATCACCAAATTCTCACTCATCTTAGATCATTGATATAAGTGTAGATGTCCCTGGGGAAGTTTCTGGCTTAGGTGGTAATAAGATATGTGGTGTCACCACTTGTGGTTTGTCTGATTCTAGAACAAGCTCCAAGGATGCCAAAGAGAGATCTGCCTCAATGCAGAAGCTACTAGCAGCTGTTGTCCTTTGTGACATATTCATGAGTGCCGAGGCGGTTGGTGGCATTAAAGCAAACAGTCTTGCAATCTTAACTGATTCAGCTCATCTCCTTTCAGATGTTGCAGCATTTGCCATCTCCTTATTCTCCCTTTGGGCACCAGGATGGGAACCAACGCCACTCCAGGCATATGGTTTTTCGCAAATAGAGATATACTTGGAGCACTTGTTTGCTTCCAGCTTATATAGCTCTTAGTTGGGATATCAGTTTACGAAGCCACTGCAAGACTCATTCGTAACACTGGTTAAGTGCAGGGTGTCTTGATGTTGCTCTCTCGGCATTTGGTTTGGTGGTTAACATTTATCATGGCTGCCTTGCTGGCTCATGATCATGGTCATGGTGGACATGGCCACAGCCACCAAGTTCACTCAAACCATGATCACAGCCATAAGCATGATGACCACAGTCATGACCATGGACATGATGTGGAACATGGTCACAGCCCATCACCATCATTCAGGAAATTCCAAATGCAAGGAAGAACATGAACCTCTGCTAAAGCCTGCTGAAGATGCCCCAAGCCGAAGTCCCAACTTGAAAGAAACCAGAGGAACATCAATGTGCATAGTGCCTATCTTCATGCATTTGGAGACTCCATTCGCTGCATAGGGGTGACGATTGGAGGGGCCATTATATGGTACAAACCTGAATGAAAGATGATTGATTTTGTTTGCACACTTGTTTTCTCTTGTCATTGTGTTCATAACCACAATCATGATGCTGAGGAACATACTTAGAGGTCCTCATGGAGAGTACCCCGAGGGAGATTGATGCAACCAGGGTTGAGAAGGGGTTGTGCGAGCTAGATGGTGTTGCAGCCATCCACGAGCTGCACTTATGGGCCATCACAGTAGGGAAGGTTCTCCTAGCATGCCAGGTGAAGATCATCCGACAGGCATATGCTGATATGGTGCTTGATAAGGTGATAGGATACATCAAAACGGAGTTCAATATTAGCCATGTTACCATACAGATAGAATGACAGTAGGTTTGTTTTCCGGTGATATCTATGAACAGGTTCTTGCGGCAGCAGTAAGGAGAGAGGTATACATATTTCTGGTTCATTACTTTCGGATGCAAATCTTTCTACTTTATCACAGCAGATCATTCTTTCCTTTGATTTGATGGAAGAAATGGTAATTTGGAACTGAAAGTGAATGGACTATTAGATTTGGCAGGACCGCTTTTCATCTCATATTGACTGACTTATAGGCTGTTAGAAGTCCTGCATTGCTTGTGAGCTATCAGTGGTGGTTATTGATGTGTATATCGCTTGCTGAAATGTTATAGTCGGATTTTAGCGACAGTTCAGTTATATCTGCTCGGTGGGACGAGGAAGCATAAGCAAGTTTTGTAGTTCTTTCTGGATTTTTTAACTATAGTCTTGCTATATACATGGACCACAATGTTTATAAATGTTTACGAGTCTAGGCTACAATGAACTTCCAATGCATTGCCGCAGTATCTTTGATAATTTGAATCAACTGCAGCAAAGAACTTGCAGAAGATAGGCCATTTTCCCTTGTAGTGTAACATGCTCCCTCTTGTTTTACTCCCTCAATCTGTTCTTGCTGCTGTTAGATAGCTAATGAAGTGATGTAAAATTTTCTAGGTGTAGCAGCTTTTACTGGTTTTCGCACTGCTAGTGACTTTGATGGTTTAAAGCAGCTGCTGCAGTGGATGCTCTGCAAAGTTTACATTGAACTTGCACAGTGGTGGTGAAAAATCCTTTTTGGCATGAAAGCGGATGTGTTTGTGGTAAATTACCACAAGGTGTGATGTCTGGGATTATTAAAATTTGTTCAGGCATTTCCATCACTAGGAGTTGCACCAACACTTCTCCTATTTTTCTGTTGTGTCTGGTAGGTCATGTATACCTGTGTATCAGTAGATTAGTTTCTGAATCTTGGTGGCAAGTGATGGATATGTTTTTAAAGAGTTATAACCTCTTCTAAACTTCATGCTTTTTTCAATAGTATAACTGACAATGAAAAATGTCTTGTAATTAGAAGATCAAACTCTGCAACTCTGTATTTGATTCCAGTTTACTTTCTGCATTACCAGATTGAGCCTTAAAACGGAGCATATCCATGCAGCACTAAAGTAATCCACAATCTTTTGGTCTTTGGGGATGTTGTTGGAGGATGGAGGTGAAAAGATATAAAAGAGTCACTGTGACTGCAAACTGGTTAGAGATGCTAAACCCAGGAAAGGGTTTTATGCGGGCTTTGGACCATGATTAATCAAGTTTGAGGCAGGAATATACAACACAATTGCAAGTAGTAGCTCTGCTAGATCGTCATGATCCATCCGACTTGCAGGAAAAAAAAAAAAAAGCCTCGATTTGACAGTATACTTTTAAAAATATTTTAAAAATAAAAAAATATTTTTATATTTTAATAAATTATAAACGTTATTTTAAAAAATAGTAAAAAAAGAGAATCAAACATTTTCTTATTTCGTTATTATAGAGGGTGAATGGGAGAGAGGAACCGGCAGAGACCAAAGGGGGCCCGCCTTAATTCACCTAATCCTTTGTCTCCCTTACCCCTCTTTTACCTCCCACCAGCCGCTATTTTCTCTGCCCTCCAGTCTCCGTGCCTATCACTAGACCGATCTCCACCGGTTCTCTTTTCTCACATTCTCTCGTTTGATTTGAAGGAAAAAAAGAAAGAAAGAAATCTTGAAACACACAAAATGCTGTGCTCGATCTCGACCTCGAGGTCGAGCTCCAACTGGCTCGATCGCCTCCACACCTCCAAAGGCTTCTCCATCCCCGCCGACCTCGATCTCGACCACTTCCTCTCCTCCAACCCTAACCCGGACCCCAACTCCAATTCTTGCTTTCCTCCTCCTCCTCCTTCCGAGACTCGGCCCTCCTGTGCGCGGCGGAAGCAGCATCCGCCGCCGCCGGTCTCCGCCTCGGGGAGCAAAACTGCCGGCGAGAAGGAGCAGATCTTCGATCTGATGAGCTCCGCCTTGGCGGAGCTCTTCGTCATGGGGGACCGCCCCGCCCCCGGAACCCTAAGGGCGAGCAAGAAGAGCTCCCGGAAGCAGCCCAACCCTAAGGCCTGCGTCCCCTCCGTCTCAGCGAGCATCGGTGGCAACTTCTTGGCCGGTGCGCCGGCGGCTTGCCACGTTACTCCGGCGACTTCGCCGTCGAGCGCTGAGAACAGCGTGGCGGAGGCCAAGAAGAGCCGGACGAAGGCGAGAAGGAAGCGTGGGACGGCAGGAAGTCCTGTCGAGTCGGATTTGTCGACGTATTCGAAGACGGAGGTGACGGTTATCGACACGAGCTCCCCAGGTTGGAAGTCGGAGAAGCTCATCTTTAGGAAGGGGATCGTGTGGAAGGTCCGGGACAAGAAGCTATGGAATGTATGCAGGAAGAAGAGGAAGCTGGGTCTGGTGGAGAGATTGATCAGCGAGAAGGAGAAGGAGCAGCCGTTGATTGACATGAAAGTTCCGGCTGGGAAGGAGCGTTCAAGATCAGTGGATGAGGTAAGAATATTCTTGTTCCGTTATTCTATTTTTCCATTTGCATGTTAAATACTAAAGCAGCTTATGGAATATGATGATGTTGGTGGATCAAATTCTTTGTATTTTTCTTGAAAGTTTGATGTTATAGAGCCAGATTTGTGCCAACTATTCCATAAACGTGTTCTTTGATCGTGTTATGTTAAAAATGTTAGTCTTAGGTGCTTATTTGTATATACTATAGAATGTAAATCTACTTATCATTTCTCTGCATGCTACCTGTTGATTGCAGTGTTGATATGCCCTGATTGAAAGGTAGGCTTAAGAGGAGAGGATGTAGAGGTAGTTTAAGACATAATAATTTCTTGGTGGCAATGTTAAAACTATATAAATAAATAAATGCAGGAGTAATCTTTGTTGGGAAAGACAAGCTGCAACACAAAATAATATTCATAGATCTGAGCATATTAGAGAAACTATTGATGAATGCGGCATTTACCTTTAAAGATCATGAGAGATAGTTTGCAATAAATAGTTAGTAAAAGCTTACAATTTGAATATATCAGCATGCACCTATTTTTGTAACACCTATTTCAACTATTTGGGGTCGACTTTATTAATTCTCATCATTTATTTTTTCATTAAAGGTTATTTCTGGTGTTATTGCAAGTTTTTCCAAATCGTTTCCTCATAATTCATTCGATCTTATCCTCGTTTCCGAACATTCAATAAAGATTCAAGTACCTCTTCATATTGAAGTTCTTAGTTATTCTACATGCCATATCATCTCAATTGGTTCTTTAGCACTCTCTATTAAATTAGCATTTAGTTATACGCCTCTGCCCATTCTGTTTCTTTTTAGCATTAGACCCTTTTCATTTACTACATTTTTGAACCATACAGCATTGCAAGTCTTATTTGTTTTTTTTTTGAAGTTGCTAAGGAATGCATTGGTCATGTAACAACCTACAAACACCTCTTCTAACCCATAAACCATAAATAGAGAGCTTTCTCCGGGCTATTTCGTGTCTGATGTATTATTGCTTATTCGCCAATCATTCTTTTAAGGGTTGTGGAGCTTACCGGAAGATTCTATTGTGGGGTTTGTTATCACAACTGAGTTTTCTTTCTTTTTTTCCTACAATATTGTTTGAGCACTCAGCCCAATTGTCTTAACAAGTTTCATTTTTGATAAATTCTCAAAATTCTTTAATAAGATATCACTGTTGTTATTCATATATTGGGAAGTTTGAATCAAATCTCATTCTATCCAAGTCCTGAGCATATAAGCAAAATTCTTCAAAATGCCATTCTCTTGGTTCAAACTTAAGTTTATACCCCAATATGAAGAGATACAAGATGTCTGGGCATAACTACCTTATTTTAACTAGTACATAGTCATGTACAGTGTGCATGGAATTGAATAATATTTATTATTAATTATGTCAGTAATTACAGTAAATGATCCATTTATAAGAAATATAATAATATAGAAACATGTTCAATATAAGTGCTACTAACCAATGGTTTAACAGAATTTTTGAATCAGTTGTTATCTTTTACAGGGAGCTCAAAACATGAGGTTATGTTTCCTGGAGTTGGAGTATCATTAGTACTATTAGATCATCAAGCTGATTGTTTATATACTGTATCAAATTAAATAGACTTCTTATATGGTGAATATTTTTTTAAACAATAAAATATGTTTGTCAGTCACTAGTGCATTAACTCTAAAAACTTAGTCATGACCTGAATATCCACAAAGGATTGAAATCTATTATAAGCATTTGCTAGTGATAAGCAATATTTGGCACTATGTCTATTTCAACTGATTTTTAATACATCTACGACTTTCCACCATGTCAAGAGAAGAGACTTTCTTTCCATTTATGCATTTGATTATTCTCTTGTTTGCTGTTATTGTTTTTGATAGTGGTAGAAGTACAAATTGCTTTGTTGAGAGAAGCATATTGACTAGTGATTGCGGGGCCCAATTCTTGACCGGAAGGGACACCAATGGCTTCTGCCCTTCCATCCCTTGGATGGATAGAGGGGGAGGGCAGAGCTTTTGGTTTTTTCATGTTGTCAAATAGTTGAACAATGAAAATAGATGGCGAGTGCCTGATCGAATTGATCAGGTTGGAGGAAAAAAGAGGGTTGCAAATGGTGTAATTTGCAGATACATGTGAGATTTGAATCCATGCTTTAAGTTTTAATACAGAGCTCATTAGAAAGCATTGACTAATATTGTGAAATTTCAAGGATATATGTCTCTCCTTTTGCATTAAGATGGATTTATCTAAGTAATTTATATCAAATGGTTTATGGTGTATGTCTTGCAGTTCCCACTAGAATTAGTTGATAGAGTATCTAATAGATAACATTAAGAAATTTTGAGCAATGTCCAGTGGAGAGATTTGTATAAAGAGATGGGGCATTTTGAGAACATTCTTACAATTTTCCAAAATTTAAATATCTCATTCTTAATATGGCATCAATGAAGGAAAGAAAATAACCTCAGACCTTTCTAACAAGGCAGGCAACTAGACAATAAACATAGTAATCATCTACTCTTTGTTATTATACTTAAACTCTTAAAGTGCTTCTACTCCATGACATTCTTTGTAACGTATATTCTAAATTGAAATATCATATGATGGTAATTGTACTGAAGTGATGGCTGGTGGTCAGATTATGCTTATTAAGTCAGATACCTTTTCGGTTACTCAATTTGTACAACAACTAGCAGTTTATTTGTATTGTTTCAATGTGCAAGACATAATTTCTGAGGTGAGGTGAGTGGTTGGTTATCCGAAGAAGGAAATGAGGATGGTATCAATTTCATCAAAAAAATCCATAAGGATGCGCACTAAGGATGCAAGATAAACCTACAACTTGTGTCTATCTTGATTTTTGTACATTCCTAAAGGCATTATACAAGACATAGTAGCATATCTAAGGTGTTGTATCTGTCATTTTTCTACCCCTTTCTACTTTATTATCCCAATCTTTTCTACTGTACTTACTATGAGTGTCCAATATTTTATGGTAATTGAAATAGTGATTTCACTATTAATTTGAATAGTACTTGGACATGGTTGAGTCTATTTGTTTGAGAAAACGAATCTGAACTTGAACATACAAGTAGCTTTTACCATATTTTATGCCAGTTTTATTCATTTAGTACAGCACTAAAATCAAACTTGGCTCTAAACATAACCAGCCAGGGTTTGTCTAAAACCAACAAGAGACATTACTCTAAATCTCACCAAACTATTCGAGCTAGCAATATGTGCTCACATGACCAGTGGCCTTATCAAATTGAGTTTTTGTAGTAAGAATGCAGAAAATTATTCCACTTGGTGTTTTGCATTCATTATCTCTGGTAAATTAAATACTTTCCCTGCACCCTTGGCACTACCAATTTTTTTTACCAAACACCATCAAGACTAACTCTGCTAATGGCTACTTTGCTTTTAGTTTATCAGATCTGAATGATTCATGCTTTTCCAACTAAAAGAAAAATCATTGTTAACAATGCCTTGCAAATCTTGATATGCTCAACAACAAAACAAAGAATGTACCATGAAGACTAACTTGACACTTGATGTGATGGGCCAAGTTAAGAATATTAAAAATATTGTTATGATGGTCCGTGCAGATCATCACCCATATTCGTAATTCTAGATGATCATAAAATCCATTCACAATATGCAGCCATTATTCATTGCGAAAATTATAAGTTTTGGAGAAGTGTGTGATTTGGACTGGGAATTTATTGTCTTCATCATGTTTCTTAGCTTCGACGACAAGTGGAGATTGTTGATGAAGAGTTCTTTCTTTAAAACTTGGTTATCCATTCTATTGACAAACCTCTGTTTTCTTTCATAACTAAGGTTGTTTTTGGCCAATATTGAACTGTTTCAGCTGCATTCAAACCAAAACTGATCCTCAAAATCTTAGTATTGTTGAATGTCGGTCAAAACCGAGCCACAAAACTGAGCAAAAGTAGCCTTGTAGACTTTTATTTTTTGAAAAAAAAGCTTTATTTTGGTATAATATTATTGATGAGCTATTCCTTAAAGGTCGAGTCAATTTTGGATGATTTTTTCTTTCTTTAATTTTAGCACAAAGAAGAATATTAGATGACAAAATATAATATTTGACAGGCTGAAACATATGGATACTTTCCTACTATGATACTTTATAAATAGCTAGGTTGAAGATACCAGCATTCATAGTAATAAAATCTTCTTTTTCTATATCAAGTATTTATTGATGTTTATAACTACTTACATTTGATTAGATGGCCACTTAACCTCAAACATATGAGGACATTCCAAGTTTAATATATTTCCCACTTCTACTAAAAAATGATGAAGATAAAGAAAGACATGAACATAATAGGATTGAAAAGTTTCAAAGCATTCAGTGAATTTTCAAACAATTGTAGTTCAATATGTTGATGGTACATGTGTTCATGTACCAATATCCCTTGTATACAGTTGTAACTTAAGCTTAAATCGTCAAAATTATAACCAAGAATCTATATAAGTCAAAGTACTTTAAAATTTGAAAAATACTTTCTTGAAATACTTGGCACCTTTTTACCTTCAACTTTTAATTTTCTCATTTTTTTTCTTTTTTTTTTAAATCAAAACTCCAAAACTTGCCAAAACCAAAACCAGAACCAAGTTTTATGATGGTGACTAGAATGCTGGGAAATAAGGCGAGGTGATCCTTTTGTTCTTTCTTTTTTTAAAGTGGTCGGTGTTTGGGCATTGATTCCTGTGATATACTGATGTATAACTTGGTTGTAAAGGATTTTGTCAGGGCTTTTATGTGTGACTTCTAGGACTTACTGCTGTTTTCCAATTTGAATAAGAAGTGGGGCTTTCGGCAAGCCTGCCTTTAAGGGGGTGGAATGTTTAGAATTGTGATTCATTTGGTTGAAGTTATTTCAAGTTAATAAGTAAATCAACAGAGGCCTTTTATGCTAGGAAGCTGGGTGGAGGAGTGGGCTGAAACCCTTTTTTTCCTCTTTTCCAGAGTTGGACGAGGTTTGGACTGAGGAGTTAGGGGGAGACTGTGGGGCCCTCTTTATGAGTTGAGAGTCAGAAAGCTACAGAGTTGCCGCATTACATGGTTAATGTAGGTAGAAGATTGGCAGGGTGTGAGGTTGTTTTGCTTGCTCCATTTTTTGGGGGTGAACTTGTATTCATTGTAAATTCTACTTTTCCATTTGCTTGTTTCAACAAAAGATTGAAAAAAATTGGAAATCTCATTTCTAAATCTCTGGATTTTTTTTTGTTTCATGGGGAGATTCTACATTTCCTTTTCTGGAGATTCCCTTGCATCCAAACATCTTAACTCTCTGATGTATGTCAGAAGGGCGTTATTTCCTAATATGCAGATTGGCGACTCTTTCTTTCCTTTTTGTTTTGGTGCACCTGAGTTGATGGAAAAATGGTAGATATTTGTTTTGAAGTTCATCATATTGTTTAATTTATAAGATTTTAAAATTTACAAAATGATCTGCATCAATATTTATGCAAGTATTGTTTAAAATAGACCCAAGAATAAGATTTTGCATGATAAAAGAAAAAAAATTGATTTTCTCTATCGCCATAAGAAATACATAATAAATAAGCTTGTGCATTTCAATATATATAGAGAAAGAAGTGAATTTGAATTAAGTGATTGAAGACCTTGAAAATTTCCAGTCGAAATTGTTTGCTGGAATTTATGTGCTGGGTCTGAAGGAAGCCAGGAATAGATGGCACAACTTTTTTTTTTGGGAAAGTCTCAGTCTTTCTACCAAGAAAACGTCCATCTTTGATATATATTAGGTTGATTTGGTAATTACAACGGAGATGCTGCAAGCTTCATAAAGCATTCAAAGGAGTGGTATGCCTGACCATTGCACGAAATTCATGCATGAATTGCATGGTACAAATGATACAGCATATTTGCTTGCATGGTTGGCAGTGCATGAACGTTTTTCTTATATCAACCACTATGGTCATGCTGGCCTTTCTCCACCAAATTTTTTCAACCTACACTTATTGCTCTGGTCATGTAACTTTGGTAGCATTCTATCATGAATCTGTGCATATGTTATGGTTTACACAAGTATACTGCTTTCATTGTAATGCAGTCAGATATGCCTATGTTATTTACCATCCAGCTGCTTCAATGCTTTCTTCCGCAATGACTATCTAAATTCTTTCAATATGTTACAGGGAGGAGCTCATGCTGAAAAGATAGATGCTTCAAATGAGTCTGATGATCAAATTCAAATTCCTATGAGAAAGTAAGGCTGCTTAAAAACTTGACTAACCTATGCCATTCTGTAAAGCTTTCCTATGCTTGTTGGTCATGAAGTAACCTTCTCTCAAATGCATTGTTTTCATATCAGTCGATATAATAGGGTGAGATAGCACTTTGTGATACAGAATACCAAAATATTTTTTGTTGGCTTATAAGCTTATGTATCCCCAGATATTATCGCATTTTATATCAATATATAGGCAAGATTGTGGGTCTTATTTATTATTCTTTAGTGGATTTTTTAATTGCTAAATATTAGAACCGCTGTGTAAGAGAAAAGTTACTGTCATTTTCACTATATTGGCCCATAAATTCCTCATCAACTGAGATATCCTGATGTCTTGGTCGATGTTGAAGACTATTCAGCCTTTGACCATAGTAGATTGATGTCTGAGCTCACATTGGTATTAGTCACACACCAACATTATGGCGTATCAGAGTTGAAAACCTTGCTCACATCCTAGTTCATACATTGCAGGCCAAAATTTTCAAGATCACCGCGTGTTCCAGCAGCCAAAGATTCTTCTGTTTACTGTTTACAAGTTAGTACAAGCAGGAAAAATGGCTCGGCATGTCCCAAAGGTACTCCAAAAGGATGATGAGACTGTGAAGTGTTTTTGGGAGATCGCTATTAGGAGGATTTTGGAGAGCTATTCTTTGTTCTCTGCATCTTGAAGAAATGCAGACTGCTCTCTGCAGGACAATATATGAGCGAAGGTGGTTAATGAATCACTGGTTGCATTAGCTCTAAACTATTAGCAAGGGCATTAGAAGCTGTTCATTGACTCAAAGCAGTGGGTTTTGAGTGAATTCATTTCACAAAAAATATCACGAGAGTGTCAAAGCTATGACATGCCTGTTCTGGATCAAATTCATCCATTTAATACCCATTTTCTATGAATTATCAGGCTGTTTCTAGTTTTTTTTTTTTTTTGTGGTGAAAACGGCAATTTATATAGCTCTAACGTGAGTACAGCCTGCTAGATCAACAGAAAGTAAAGAGTACAGGGGATAGGGAATATCGCCTATGGAAGTCCAGAGGACCTCTTCAAAATATCGGACGACGAAAGAAGCAACCTAGTCTGCTGCTTGGTTCACCTTCCAAAAGATATGTGCTATCTGAAGATCACCTATCTTCCAAACCAATCTGCGGGACGCTCTGATGAGAGGGTGACCATCTCCATACCTATCCAGCTCACGTATCCAGTCAATTACCACCAAAGATTCCACCGAAGAATCTTTCTCGAGTTGCACCCGCTCGGCTGTTTTCAGTTTTTAGGTAAGCTGACTTGGTCACATTGATGTGCTTCATGCCTGGTTGTTTTCCCTTCTTTTTTTTCCCCTTCTCTTTCGAATTAAGAGGATGCCGTTGGATTTCATCTGCTGATCCTGACTTTAGACCTAGTATGAGTAACTCCATAAGCGATCACTGAGCTTTTAGACATTGCTTCCTTGTCGTAAAGGATTGTTAAGATGGCAAGATGTCACAATTTGTGAATGTACTCTGACTTGAAAATCAAAGCCTACCTTGTTTTAACATGAGAAGTCTTATAAAATGACGAAGTTTATAATGGCATATCAGCTTGCAAGGTGAGCGCTGACTTGCAGCTTGCAAGCGATCTTTCTGCGAGCACTTTCAAGTATTCTACAACTCGAGGATATTGGATTGTCCAAGCGCCACCAAGGGCATCCTGTTCTTGACCATATACCAAGTTTCTTTCTTATTTTTGCCAGAATGCTTAGCCAAAGGAGATCATCTTGTACAGTTGACGGGAGATTTCAGTTTGTTTTCTCTAGGTCATCTCGGTACGGATGTCGCTAACAAGTGCAGTTGATTCCATTGTATCTTCTTTCTACCAGTTATAAACCATAAGAAGAAAACTTGATCTTAGATTTGGTTCTAGATGTGATTATGCATTACCACAACTTGTAGAGGTAAGATGTTTGCAGACCAAACTTTTCAGACAAAGGTAACCGAACATTTCTCTTTCTAAAATACTGGCAAAATATAACTAATTTTAGTCTCTTCTTTTTTGGATGGTGAAGAACCATGAATTTCTACCTTTATTCCGGTTAAAGGTTCAAAATCAGGGAGCATGAGTATCGACCCGGCCCTGGATGCAAGTACATGACAAGCAATCGTTGAAAGATGATCTTTATGGAAGCCCTGCCCTCGGTCTATGCATTAAAGATCTTAACAGTGGTACAAAAGTGAAATTGACCGCATTCCGTTGATTAAATTCATCAGCACTTGCCTTGAGTACCCAATGCGGAAAATCAATTTCCTTATAAATACTTGCTGCATGGAAGGAAAATGAAACCACCTAACAAGTTGGGACATAGTCATAGAAGGTTTACTTTTGATCCAATACAAGCAATTGTTCGAATACTTGTATTACATGAACTTCGACAAAAGTACAATAAGACAGATAGAATCCATGCAAACATTACTAGTCCTTAGGCATATTGATAACTTGAGAAAAATTCAGGTCTGGATGGTGAGGCTTGGAGCTGTTACTTCGACCATCCTTGGCTTCTTGAGGGTGATCATGGCAGGTCCTTTTCCTTCTGAAGAAGTGGGTGCTTGAGGATCATAAGCTGAAACATGGACACCAAGAGCAGCCCTCCCTGAGGGATCAAGGTTGTTCGACCACTGAGAGTCCCACTCCACGGCCTTGGCTGTGCTGCAAGCCACACTAGGACCTCCCGGGACTGACAGCCTTGCAGAGTTCTGCGGCACCAAATCAAGTTATAAGGTCAAATAGACTCTCCACTAGGATATTTATATTTAGAGAACCGGACACTCTGTAGATAAGTTGTAGATAAGTTATTTCCAGGAAACATTCTGTAGGTAGATAGTAGATTGTGGTCTGAGTGGATCACCTGGGAGAAGAATCTCTCAAAGATCATTCTATAGTAGTAGCCTTCTTTTGTGGTGGGTGTGTTGTGTGGATAAATGCGCTCTGCATTCAGCATCATTCTATCTGTCACCTGTGATTCATTTTTTTTTTAAAAAAAAAAATAGTTTTTATTAATTATGAAGAGAACTTTCTTTTCAGCTAAAACTGCAAAGAGAATTTACAGTGTGAATTAGCTGTGGTGGGGAAGAGAAAGGGAGAGCGATATTACATGATCTTCTGCATGGGCCTTGAGACCATCAATCCAACTGTAGCCAACACCATCACTGAACTGTTCTTTCTGCCTATACAGAATATGCTGCACAAACAAAAATTCCAGTTTTTTTAGTTCTGTCAGCTATCCACGCATCTAAAGAGGACAAGAGTAAGCTTACATCCTATAGTTTAGATTTCAACTCTTGCCATGCTTTGAGCCAAAATAGCATTTCAGAAGAAAGTTAAACATGTTAAGCAGTTGATTGTTTTAACATCCTGATAGTTTACAGACCTTGGGCAGGTACGGTTTTTCCTCATCATCAAAAGCCTTCCTCAATACCCACTTCTCAATCCGACCAAGATCAGGCTTGATCTGTTAAACAGCAGTCTTAGTGTAAGATAAAAATGGGGTATGTTTGGAGCATATCATCAGCAATAAAAGTTGGATGCTCATCACACCATTTTCCATTCAGGATCGATGCTCATTGCGACATTTATAAATTCTTTATCCAAGAACGGCACACGAGCTTCGAGCCCCCATGCAGAGGTCGCTTTGTTTGCCCTCAAGCAATCATACTGGTGGAGTGCTTTGATCTGCAAAAGACATAGAGCAATTCTGCCATCATTAAAACCACGAGAGAGAATTATGAGAAGGCATTTCATGGCAGAAAGAATAAGTACTTGATATGAAAGGCAGAGGCATCTGGAGCAATCCAGATCATGGAAAAAAGGCCAACAGACCTTTATTTGCAAGCCTTTTGGTGAGCATTAGTCCACCTACCTTGCGACATGTCTCGCCGTGGAACTCTTCCTTATTAGGTGCCTTGTAGAAGTACAGATATCCTCCAAAAATCTCATCCGAACCTTCACCTGAGATGACCATCTTCACTCCCAATGCCTTTATCTTACGGGACATGAGGAACATGGGGGTACTTGCTCTGATTGTAGTCACGTCATATGTTTCGATGTGGTAGATTACATCCTCAATGGCATCGATACCATCCTAGCAGTCACAAAAGTTCAATAACTTGATGTATTTTCCAAGCTTTGGAAGGTACCTCTGCAGAAAAATTTTAAGGCACTTATGGAAAATATTGTCATCCTTCGAACCTGAACTGTGAAGTGGAATTCATGGTGAACAGTGCCCAAATAATTGGCAACCTCCCTAGCAGCCTTCAGATCAGGTGAGCCCTGCAAATGATCATTTCACATGCCTTAAAAATTGCTTCACTACAGAATTAGAAAGTGTGCAAGAGTGTAATGCTGACCTCTAAACCAACACAGAAGGAATGGAGTTGAGTTCCCCACTGCTTCGCAGCTTTCGTCCCTGCCAAGTGACGAGCTGTGACGGCTGCAACTAAAGATGAATCAAGGCCACCAGATAACAGCACTCCAAATGGAACGTCTGTCATTAACCTCTTAATGACAGCCTGAAAAAATTAAGAAAGTAGAGTAGTTATGCGGCAAAACCATTCGAATCCGTTTTAACTAGAAGATATAGAGTGCCAGAGAAAATAAGGACTGTCTGTTTTCCAATCTAATTGGTGTTTGTTAATCACCAAGCATCACAGAAACCTTATAATGAAGTGACAAATGGTGATGTGATGAATTGTATTGACATAAGCAATATAGGATCATTAAGGTGATTTAGAAATTCTAAGTAGAGAAATATCGTATGTCATATGTATTAAGATACGGTCTTATGTTCCCATGAGGGCTTGTCCTTCAAGAGGTCAGGGTTCAAATCTTGGGTATTGCTTTAAAAAGAAAAAGATGTAGTCTTCTTACATCTTCGAATGCCTTTCTCAGAACAAGTGGATCATATGGGACTGATGGGATAGATTCGGAGTACCACGGAGGGTTGTACCATCTCTTAAAGCTACCTTCTTTGCTGGAGTACAGATGTCCAGGAGGAAACAACTCAAAATGCTCACAGTCATCATTCAGCCCCTTCATCTCAGATGATATCCAAATAGAACCTGAAAGAGTAACAGATTCATATGACCTTACTATAGAGATCGCTATCCACTGAAATCTGAGTCCTACTAAGAGATGCATATGAGATCATAATTGAGCCAATTTTGTCCATCTATATGGTTTTGTAAATACCATCAAGTCCCCAGCCAAGGTAGAGGGGTGTGACTCCAATTGCATCTCGAGCAACAAGGAAGCTATGGTCGCGAGTGTCCAGCAACACAAACGAGAAAATTCCATCCAGCATATCCACAAAATTTTCTCCATGCTCATCATACTGTCCAAAAAATGGAAACAGAGAGGGAACCCTGATCAATCTCTTACATGTTAAATTTTTTCAATCATGAGACTAATTACAACAGACAAACCTAAATTTAAAAAAGGGAGAGAGAGCTACAAGTGATGCTAAGTTTAGGTATGCCTTTATTGCCTTGATTTCAGCAGCACAAAATGATGAATCTGTGCAGTGTGCTACTTGTGATCTCAAATGATATCGAAGAACACCGGCGACAGAACAAAAAGAAATAAGAGGTTCTCACCAAATGAGCAATGACCTCACAGTCACTCCCTGTCCTGAACTTGTGGTCAGATAATTGACTCCTTAACTCTTCATGGTTGTAAATCTCTCCGTTTACCTGTTACATGCACAAAATTCGGTCGGTCATCCATGACGGCGTATAATAGGCACATCAACAAGGAGGAGAACAGGCGCAACTTTGTTTTCTTTAAATGTAAATAAGTTTGGAAAACATATTTAGGCTAGATATGCTTACTAGTTATACATGCCAAGACATGAGAATTGACCTAATGAAAGCTAAGAGAGACTTACCTATTCATGCATACAAACATATAACATCTTCTTATCAGATGAAATTTGTACAGACCAAGCTTTGCTTTAAAGAAGAGGAAGATTGGTGAAGATATATTAGGTCACAAATTCCTTGCTCTTAATTAAGTCATGTAACGGACATCAATAATCATATATAATCTCTGAGATTTGTTAAAGAGCTCAAATATAATTTGTCTTCTAAATATAGACAGTGAACTTAACATTCCAAAGCCAAAATTCAAGGGTGCTCAAGGTTTATAATCCCGGTTGAGAACAATTATGCTGTTAAAGTCAACTTGTTCGCTAAGTTTCCTACAAGGGTGCTATATCACCCTATAAGGTTCTCTTTTTATCTTCTTGAGTGCATAGAATTACAGGAGGCCTTACTTCATTTTCTTTTTTATAATGCATTTTTCATTTTTTTTATATAACACAGGGTGTCTGGAATATGTTATTCCAAACATTTCAAATTAACAACCACCACCAAGCGTAAGTCTTAAACTACACCTCTCTGGTTTTTTATCAATTATGGAAGGCTTTACTCTCTCTATGATTGTTATAATCTATTTTCTTCCTCTTGTTTTCATGCAAGGTATACAAATTATCTAATTCTAATAACCCATGAACAAAGGTAAGTAAAGAAAAGTTTCTGTTAGGTTTGTGATAGAGATTCTCTTATAGGCCATACCGTCACAATGACAGTTTTGTCTTCGTTATAAAGTGGTTGATCTCCAGAAGCCGGATCAATGATTGCTAGCCGTTGGTGAGCCAAAAAGCAATCACCATACTGGTGTAAACCACTCCAGTCAGGACCACGATGCTTTAATCTGTCACAAAGATGAAATCGGCCTCTTCAGTTCATTCAATCATTTATCCATATGGAAATGATAGGGAAACAAACCTCCATCTTTACATCATTTAATAGAGATATATCTTCAACAAAGTATCTTTGCATGCAGAATCATATATTTTTCAATTGGAATGTTAATGAATAACAAATAACTCCAAGGTTTTAAATTGGCTATGAAAATATTCGATGATATTGATACAACAAGAATGTCTCCCTGCATAATTTCACAGTTATCATCCATGATATGGGCTCGAAAATGCTCATAGTTGAAATAAACTATTTGTCGTATTCAAAGTGATGGGAGCTTTCACCAACTTTTCCTATCTAATATTGTTTTTATCCAGGTTTTGATAGAAAAGAAATATAAGAAACTATATAAAAAGCTCCATTCTTTTGGCTTACTCCAGAGGAGGAAACATCACCATGTGAAGGCGCCTATCAATCAAACATAAAACAAAAATGGAACAGTATGTATATATAGGTAATCATAATATATAGACGTTAGCATGCATGAGAATCACATATGAGAGGTAATACACTTGATAACTCTCGATAAATAGTATAGCTTATCAACAAGAGTAATCTTGAGTCTTGACCATCCCCCTAATATATGTGTATATATATATACATATATAAATTGATGGAAAGGGAAGCTTTTAGCCCCCCACACCCCCCTAATATATTATCTTACTATAGTTACATAATGATGATATCCCGGAATAGCATCACTGGGAATCCCTAAACGAATTCTGGCGGAAGTTTTATTCATGCATCTTACTTGGTTAACAAAATGAACACAAAAATGATAGAAGGATGATTTGCCCATTTAAATGGTTGGTAGCTAAAAATTTAAAACAGACAACAGGATGAATAAAATGCCAAATAAACCTCATCATGATGGCAATCATAAACTAGCCTCACAACTTCACCCCCTCCAGTGGACAGAAACAAATGATGGAAAAAAAAAAAAGAAGAACAGAGATATAAGTATGGATGGCTAAATCATTGCCTGCGAGAGAGCTCCAGCACTCGAACCCTCTTCGCCTGCGAGTCATCGGAGCAACCCAACACAGCAAGTATCCCACACATGACTGGGATGAAATGAATCAAGAGAACAAACACCCTGACACCCAAGCAACAGCAAGAAGAAGAAAAGAACACGAGAGAACAGAGGAAGCTTTCGAACTGGTTATGAGGGCATGCTTCTCTGGGTGCCGCCCCTGGTGCGCTTTAAATAGGCCCAAACCGAGCCTTATCAGAGAGACCGCACCCTTCGGTCTCTCTCTCTCTAATTATTCATTAATTTGACCCCGTCGTCATTAAAACATTGTTAATTGCGTTGTTAGCCCTTCGCTGCGTCGGACGGCGCCTTTTCATCGCGTCGTTCGATGGCGGCGTGCGGCCATCCACCGCTGATCCGGTGGACCCCGCCCATAAGAGAGTGGGGCCCGCCGCCACGCAACGGAAGCTATCCGTTTCCCGGTTCACGAGAGCTGACTCAGCTGGGCCCCACTCCGGGGTAACTCGAAAGGGACTGTGGCCTTTTTCCCGCCGTCCGTTCTGTGATGAACGGTGATCGCCGTCGATCAAGAGCGGTCGCTACCACGGAAACGTTGAACGGATAAAAAGGGGACCCTGGAGGCCGTGAAACGGCGTCCGATCCCCCCATTCGCCGGAAAACGAAAGATGGGAGAGTTGGCGAACGCTGATAGGATGGAACTTTCTTGATGAATTTGCTCTCTTTTATTTATTTCTTTGATCCCTCTTTTTTTATCCAATCCATCTATTTTTATTGAGACGGGATGCAACGCGAGGGAGACTTTGTGCATATTTTATTAATAGAGTGGATCTATCTTGCGATATTTCTCTTCTTTATTTGGTTTCCTCGTCCCATTCTTGCAACTAACTATCAAATTCTTGACTTATGGAATTAATTACTGAATTATTAGTGAAGTTCATATTGAAATATATTCTGAGTTTATGTTGCCTTGATAAAAACAGGCTGTTCTTTTATGTAGTACTGGTAGTGGTCTTCTTGCCAATAATTTGTTCATTTTTATAACTTTTCTTCTCTTTTTGAAAAAAAAAAGAATTGGGTATCAAGGCCCTATCTGAATTAATTCAGACTTCAGATTGAGATAAAAGTTCTAGAGCAGGCTAACCTGAGGAAAAGAAAAATAGAAAAAAAGATATGATAAATTCTCTTCGTGTTGCTTGTTCAACTGTTTTCTCCGATTATGTTTATTCTTCCTTTTAACTTAACTATGAAGTATGTGACCTCCCTAGTCATTCAAAACCGAAATTTTATTATTCATTGCATTGCTACTACTATACAAAGATCTAGAATTAAGTTTTAAGTGGACATGTTGAATTAGGGTCCATATTCAAAACCGACCAATTTACCATTGGATTGGCTTTTGGCAACCCTAAACTTTTTGAAGAATCCAAATGCGATCCAATCAATCAGGAACAATCTTCATGCAAACTCATTTGTTTCAAATAAGTGGAGAATCCTTTAAGAAAGCAGTATTGTCATTTCTGATACTCATATCTTACAATGAACTACTGATACCTAATAAAATAATACGTAGCATGAAAGGCTGTTCTGGCAAGCCAGTGCCTGTCATTTGGACATTATTTTCTCCTCTCGCATGCAAGGTTGTTTCAAGCTTCTCTAGGTATGATTGAGTTTGTTGGATTACCAACCAATATGCTCACAAGCTTGATGTTGGGTGGTGAACTAATACAGAAGGAATAACGAAAGCTTGATGTTTGTGATAACTAATTGGTTGGGTGCAGAAATTTAAAAATAAACAAAAAGGAATAAAGAAAGGAAGTAAGGAACTAATACAGAAGGAAAACAGTTTTTTTTTTTTTTTTTTTCAGTGTGTGAGCAATAAAAATAACATGTATTAAATGGAAAGGTTTCTTGCATGTTATCACGCATTCACACATTTATTTCCTTATGTTTGTTTTTGGTCCTCGATTTAATTTTGCCACAAGATCATGGTCTCGTGCATTCAATTATTTAGTTTAACCAATTTACGATACCATATCAACTTGAACATAAAAAATTCCACATCTCCTGGGCTTGTTATTATTAGGTCACGGGTTGTAGGTTCTGCACCAAGTTTATATACTAAAAAACTGAAGGAAAGAATATGTTTTGGCATATGCTAGGAACATGGAACTTTCTATTATTTTGGATTTTTAGAATGCAATGATCATCCGATTTATAAAAGATTGCTCGTCCGTTCATCAAAAATGTAATGAAACAGACTTTGTTCAGATTTTTTTGCTTTTAAAAAAGACCACTGAGTATTTGGTTACAACAAGATACCAATTAAATAAGACGAACCTAGATGACCAAATGCATGTGCTGCTTTCATACTTATTAAAAATAGTCTGACTGAAAAATGAATACATAGCAAGTTGCACTGTTGGTGATAGCATCTCCACCTGCCTCCTCATTGTATCAATCAATGCAACTAATTTATTCTAAATTGAATATCTAGCCCACCGTCAGGCCAATCATGTATTTAGAGAGGCAAACGGGGCCGCAGATTAGGTGGCTTCGTACGTGGTCAGTCACGTCGGAAGTATACACCTTGTAGGTTAGCTGTCTAAAGCGCTCCAAAACCTTTTATTTTCTGACTTTATTGGATGTATCCATACTAAATTTGTATGAACCATTCATCTTAGCAAATATATATATATATACAGCCCACCACTCCTAACTTGTAGATAAGAAGATCGTTAGTTTAATTTCAGAATGGAAATGTTGCTTAGACGTTACAATTCGTGCATTAGCCACTGCAATATTATCTAACCACCATGATTGTTAGTGTTATTGCTTATATATTTAATCATAGTTGATACTTTATTTTATCAATTTTAGCGAGGGCTAAGGTGGCTTGGAGCTCCTACGTCTAGATGCAACAAGCACACTTGATATTTTAGAACATCATGCAATCATTGCAAGGGATTTGTATGATCTTCTAAATGCAAGAATATATCATCCAAGGTCTTGTGATCTTATGGAGTATCCTCATAAACAGTTGAGTTGTTGCATAAATGAGTCGTAAAATTTCTCATTGTTCCCGACATTGGGCCCTTAAGACGGACTGTTTACTAATAGTAGCTAGGTGGGACAACTTACCCATGTGCACGCATGGATCCAAATAAAATTTGACTCCACAGATCACGCATTGACATAAAACTTTCATCTGTCATTCATGTCTTGTGCGATGCCTTCGGCTCGCATGACAAGACTACCCAATACAGCAAGATATGCGAAAAATTTGGATTAAAACTAGCTAAAACATGAAATTATTATATAAGACTTTTCATTACGATAGGCTAAGCGAAACTCAGCAAGATTACATCTCGGACCTATTTGGAGAAATACCTTATGTTTGAAAATTAGATATGTCTGAAACTTCTAGATAGATTGAGGTAAGGCTTTTTTTTTTTTATTAAAAACATAACAGGTATTTTACATAATTTTTTCAGAAAAATAGAAGCTTGGCTAAACATGAGCCACTCTGAATTATGCCATTTTTTCCGAGTTAATCAAAAATACAAAAACAATTTTTCAAAACATCGTACCTGGGCATTAATTTTTCAGAAAAAACATTCCAATTTGATGAAATTTTTGCATAAGTCTCCCTCAGCAATCCTCGTTGATGCTGCTTATTTTAAGTGATTTGGAGGTTGGTTTTGCATGCCGTAATTTGCCAGATTCAAACATATCTAGATCCCCACGGCTGACGAGGATGTCCATTGCGTGAAGCTAGCATGAACTCTCTCTCCCAGCGACTGCCCTTTCTCGAACAAATCAGTTTTGATGTGTCTCAATTTGGAAGGCAAGCCCAAAGCCTTCGTGCCCTGTGGACTTTCTAGAGACGAAGAAAGATCCACCCTTTGATGAGAAGAGCTTGGGATTAACTTTCTATGGTTCTTAGTTGGCAAATTTTGGCAAGGATGGAATCCAAAAATCTTTCACAAAAAACCAAAAAAAAAAAAAAAAAAACTCCACACCTTCGAGATTTGGGGAAGTTTATGTTCGAATAAATAGATCGACAATCACAGAAACCTTGCAAACTATTTGGCCCCATTGATATGTCGGATGGGTCTCTTTGATCTTACCGTTGCACTCTTGGTGCATCTTTTGCTACCCCTTTGTGTATTTATTAGTGTACCAGTAAACTCTCGGCCTTTACTTCAATTTGGTAAAACATCAAGAGGATAGATACTACTTTGGTTGATGTTTAATTTCTCGTTCATCCCTTGCAGTTAGGAAGATGATCTGTTCGGAGCTTATTCTTAGCTGAAGTACTCTGTTTGGAGCTTATTCTTAGCTGTCGTTGTCTGAACTCATCTTATTCGACTGGTTCTAATCTCTTGTTTCACACCATGTATCTGCTCCATTATCTCTGTTTTCTTTGGACAGCAGCTTAAACTTCTTACATAGCAGGTTTCCGTAGTTATATTCTGAAATTATGTTGTTGTTTTTTTATTTTGTACAGCAGGTTTCAATACCCCTGCTGCTACCTTCATACATAAACTCTTATACATAAGCTTCATTTAGTAATAAAAGCTGGGTGGCATCTTGCCTCCCTTATCATCCAAAAAAAATAAAAGGTTCCATAGACTTATTTTCTTCCCTTCGGTTTAGAGATTTCTGTTTTCACTTCTGCAGTTACTGTCCCTTATACTTCTTTTTTCTCAGACTCCTTTTCTTCTTTTTCAATCCTTCTTTTACGCCGATATACGTACTTTTCTGTTAATAAATTGGGTGTCTTATCGAGCTCATAGCTCCTTAGAATCCTTTCCATCAAACAAACAAACAAACAAACAAAAAAAAGTTCCATTTAGTACTATATATCTGGTCTTTGTAAAATGATAAAGAAAAAAATTTGCTCTCTTCTGAAAAAACATATGCTCAAGTCATAAGAAATGGAAATGCTAATTATTAGTTCAAATAGCCGTGAGGAAATATATTTTACTCCCAAAGGTGGAGGCACATATGAATAGTTGAGGAGGGGAAAACTTTGGAGGAATACGAAGAGAACTTATTTAGGGAACATATCCGTTGTCTCTCGACTTTTACCTCGGTACATGACTCTCTAATTATTACCTTTTTCTTTTCTTTTTTTTTTCCATTGTTTGCACTAACCTTATGTATGATCCTCCAAATTGGTTGTCATTGTTTGTACTAACTTTGAAGTGATCCAGACGATCTAAATCTAAATCTTGTTAAGCTCAGCTTGTTCATCTCCATCACCTCCTTTGAGGGGAGCTCATCTTGATAAGCTTGATATGGTGGTTCGCGTTTTCTCTGTACTTAGGTGCTAGAAGCTTGTTTTGGTGAAGGTTTCGTTTAATTCTTTGACTCACGGTGGAATGGTTTTAATTTTTGGCTCGGAGTCTCCCCGTTTCTAATTAGATCTCATGTCTCAAACCCAAGTCCAAAGATGGCGGAACGTGATAATGTTTAATCGGACGTCTCATTTTCTTCTCTCCAAATCCTTCCCTTTGTATTGATATGGGTCATATTTAAATAGGCTGCCCAAAATATGAATCTAACAAGAAATCCATCCTAATCCTGGTAGAATTCTCAAACAAGCTCTAAAGAAAATTTTTAACAAACAAGTAGGATCATAGATCATTAGGAACTATTCAAAAGGTAGAGACTAGCGAAAATAGGTAGGATCAAAATCCCCACTTGACAGTTTGTTCACACAACGAGCAAACCAGGATTAAATTAGAGTTATGAGGCTTAAAAGGTATTCGCTTTGATCCTTGGTTGGCTTTAAGCTTTAGGATTTTGGACCGACTGAAAAAGGATCTAATAATGAACTTGCGACGCAGGTTCATTAGGGTTTTAAGTGTGGCTTCAAATTATATACAATCATTGTTAGCTCAGGAAAATCATGTCCACCTATCCCACTTTAGGGGACACCTCCCATGGATCAAACACTTAAAAGAGGGTCCTAATCCTACCCTTTTTGTTCCTGAGAGTTGTCCCACTTTTCTAATAAAATGTGAAGCACTTCAATATGGAGAACTTTCCAATGAAAGTTTCCTGAATAGAGATTATTTCTAGATGCTTGATGGACCTCAAAGAATGCAAAATGGGAAGTCAAACACGGCATAAATGATTCTTCTTTGTTTTTTAAGGCTAATTCAGGTCAGACCATGAGAGCAGAGCTATGACTATGTTGGGTGCAGGCCTCCTATTGAAGCCATACAGCCTTTGCCCATCTGGGCTTCTCAAACGACATTAAAAAGATGAAGTCCAACCGGACATGGATGAACACGGTAGGGTCCTCGAAAATTCAAATCCAAAAAAAAGGGGTGAATTTTCTAAAATCGTAATAGAGTTTTATTATAGCAAATGCATACACATGCGAAATTTCTTCCAAGAAATGATGGATACTACTAGATTTACACGCATGATCTAATTCCGAACCGTAGATCCATGGCTAATGACTTCGAACATACTCCTTTTGTTTTACATGACCTAGTCATTAAACTTTGGCATCTTGTGGTTCTGTACCATAAATTAAAATATATTTTTTTGATCACTGGATGCATAAATTAGAATATTGAAATTATATAAGTTTCGGTGTATATGTAAGACCTACACTAGATATAACTTAATCCTGATCCTATGTATGTATGTATAACATACTTTAGTGACATTAATTCCTAACTCACTATCACAATAGCAGTTGCTTCAAGCAAAGGGTTTCGGCTTAAATGCAAGACGTGCATCTAGCATGAACTAGCATGCAGTCAACCTTTATATCTTTGTTTACCGAAAAAATCATTATATCTTTAACCTCGATATGGGCACATACATTACCTTGATAGATCATTGCATCCATATTTGACAAGGTCAGATTGGATGCATGAGCCTTTAGCATTATGTTTTTTGTTTTTTGTTTTTGTTCTTTATTCAAAATTACACTTTTCAATAACTAGAAAGAGAGGAAACCTAGCCAAAATTAGGTAAGGAAGGCACTTCAAACCAGGTCGCTGACACCATCCTCCAGTAACTTTGCTAACTACACTAGCTTACATCCTCTTGTCTTCAGAGTTAATCCGAGTCTATCGTCCGGATTTATAGCTGGACCTAAATTGAATTGTAAAGGACAAGAGTTAGATGAGGACCACTTCAAGGTTTTCCCTTTAGTAGCCAAAAGGCCTCAACTTAGTTGGCATTGCTCTTCCTTCAAGGGAAATCCTTCCCTCTGAAACATGGCCGGGCTTGTGAGCTAAGTACCAATCCATGAGTGTGGACATTGTGGGCACACAATTCCATGGCATGCATTATAGGTAAGGACAAGCTATTCCTTATTCTTTACAATATCACTTCCGATAGTGGAGTCCGGTCCTGCAGGCCCTCCCAATCTAACCACCAGTTTGCTGGGGGGGGGAACTGAAAATCCAAGTACCCAACTACTTTGAGGACACTTTCTAGGTCAGCAAAGAGAGTACTTGTACATGGGAATATGGAACTGAAAAGATTTGGATAAAGTGAGGTGTCTAATCTCAAGAGAAGAAAGAGATGACTTCTCTGCAAGGCAAAGAAACATAATTTTATATCAGCAAGATCTTTTGGTTCGGGCCATCTGATTTAATCTCTAATTAGTTTAGTTGTTTAGATCAGCTGCGTAGACTTACGCAGTATTTATTAATTTATTTATTTTGAGAGGACATCAGCAGTATCTATCTTATTGGTCAAAATTGCACCAAATCCAAATCGGCAGCAATTGGATCATGCCCGAATCATGCTACGTTGAGCCATGCAACCTGGCTCGCATGGAATTAGACAATCTTGAACGCAAAAATCTCCTCAAGGTGCAAAAGACCAAGCTATTTAATGGTTGCCCTTAGGTGGCGTAACAACGACGACGACAACAACAAAAAAAAAGAAGAAACAAACAAAAAGGAATAAAAAAGAGAGCAAGCTTAGAAAGGAAGTGGGAAAGAGATTTAACCATCTAAGAGCCCTTGGCTGGTATAGCGGAGGGGCTCGAATGCTGATATCTTTCTTAATTCTGCGGTCATGAAGATCCACGTTTGAAACACATGGGATTGGAAATGAAGGTGTTGACGTGTATAAGATGTATAGAGTCACTCGTCTGAGGATAGATAGAAACAAAGTAAGTGGAATCTTTAAGAACAACTTGCTGATTCAAATAATGGCGTACGTCATGGTTTTATAAGATTTTACCAGTTTACTTTGGTGAACATTTTAATGGTTTCTTGACCATTTCTTGTTTTCTATTCGTCATCAACAGTTGGCTCCAAAACTTTGATTGGGCTGAGACAGCTAAGATTGACGTGAATCTATTACAAAGTAAAGATTCAACATGGGACCAGCCATTCAACATGGGAATTATTTTGTTCAAGTTTTCTCCCCCGGCTGCACCGTTTTGTCAATGTTTGCTGTTTATTTCAAAAGCCTTCTTACGTACGTCTTCCATTCACATGATTTTTTTTCCCTATATAATTTCTATTGTTATCTAGTTGTTTAAATTAAATCGGAATCCGTGCTACTTCCGATACTGAGTTTCTTCTGATTACGGGATCTCAACATATTCTCCACCAATCCTCAGTGGAGTGGTTAGCAAATCGATTTGGACTTGAGGTCTTCATCCAAAAGTATTCTTAATGTTAAACTATATCTGGTCATCCAATTCAGGTAGCAAAGTTTAAAAATACCATGTGGAGAGTGGAGACTCCTCTTTGCAAATTGTAACACGAATCACACACCTCAATATAATTATGGATTGTTTATGCATTGATCAGAAAGTGGATTCCTTCACCTTCGGCACATGGCAAGTTTATGCCAAAAGATCTCATCTTTCCTAATTATAAATAACCATTCTAGTAAACTAGCAAGGTGCTCGGTAGTTAATCCATTAAACGATTCATAAACAAACTGTTTAAATAGGTTTCGTTTTGATACAAATGGGTTCAATTATAACCGGGTTGATTCGATTTTACTTGATTATTAAATAGGTTCGATCCAGATTTAGAGTCCTAATCTAGTTAATCTATTTTGAATTATTAATAGTAGGGTGGGTCATGAGTCAAACAGTTATAACCCTTTTAATACATGCTTAATTTGTTTAATCTATTGAGACTCATTTAATTTATTTATCAAACAAGTTATGTACCATGAATCATGTTGCCTATTTAATAAAATAAGTTGGGTTTGGATGTGGATTTTTAATCTGAATTCAAATCAATAAATTTTTGAGTCAACTTAGTTCCACCAACCTAATTCTATTTTCACATAAACTCTTTTAGAATTAAATTTGATGATGCCTAAATTTGCATGAACTACTGTCGGTCACACAAAATGGTCAATACGTCCCAAGGAAGGTGTGAGATGCTAAAATATGGAGAGGCAGGTATGGAGAGGTAGAGAATCTAGCGAGGTATTTGGACTGGTACGGTACAATCATGGCAATAAAATTAGAAAGTAGCATATCAGCTTTATTTCTAAAAGGATGCACGGTTAAACCAGCATCCCCTGACTTCTTTTCTCATGGTAGCTAGGATGGTAACTTTATTGAAATCGAGATGGCATTGGGATTGACAAAGTCATTAATATAAAGACCTGTTGACTTTTCTAATCGATCGACCTGATTGGTACACCCACTCAACAGCACATTTCAAGTTTCATGCCGAATAAAAATCTGCCACGTTAGCTAATTGTAAAGGTTTTATGCAACCGAGGTTTCAAAAGTTTCAGACTTATGCAGGGCTTGGTGCAATGAGATTTCCTTTTTTTATATATATACATAAGAAAGCAAAGCCACCCGATTTTTGTTAAAAAAATTTGTATCTACAGAAAATACTTACAATAGATTTATAAAATAAAACATAAAATAATAACATTTTTTTTATAAAAAGTAGTGATATGTAAGCAGACCTGTTAAACTATTTAACAAGCTGAATAATCTCATAAATAATTTGAAGGATCTCTATATCTTCAATATACAATTATATTAGTTTTGTATTCTGACGTGAATCAATTTTTTTCTAAAAAGAGAGATCAACATCTCTCAACCTGCGGCGCCAATACTATAAAGTTATTCCCAAGTTTGAGATGAAGATCAAGCAGTTTTTCTGAATACAAATTCTTTTCTGTGCTCGGTGCACGGAGACTTAGTAACATAGAAATTTTCATGTATGCCATTTTTGAATTTTTATTTCTATTTTCGCCTTGGGAGAGCAGGGTGAGAAGTGAGGAATTAAACCATGTCGGATGAAGGACCACTTGTGAAAACTACTTACCCAAAGTAAACACAAAATGTTCAAACATATGACGTGCTGCTACTTGTCGATATAATACTAATAAAAACCAACGCCCTTTGAAAACCTTCCATGTGACCCACATGACCCTTCCATTCTCCTACTTCATCAAACGGTTTCCTTCTTGTAGTTTCCATCTTTAAGAGGGTCTTAGGGTCTTGGTAAAGAAAAAGGAAGACGTCTCCATTCAAACAAAACTGAAGAAAATTCTTCAGAAAGCGTCCTCTCACCAAATACATAGACCAAGCACAAAAACAAAACAAGAAAAAACAAATAGAAGAACACCGCTAATCTTTCCAACCCCTCAACCTTTCTTCCCCTCCTCCTCCTCCTCCTCCCCCAAACACCCAAAATTCCCCAGGCCCTATGCACACCCCTCGCCGGAAATCGCCCCTCGGCCCGCCGGAGTCCTTCAAACATGTCCGGAAGAGCGGCAGTCTCCCGATCTTTGTCGTCGTCCTCTCCATCTTCCTCTTTGCCGTGGTCATGTACAGCGGGGACATTTGGTCCCTCGCCGAATTTTCCTTCGGCCGGTTCAGATCATTAGACGTCCTCCCCCAACTCCTCTCCGACGACCAGCATGACGGCCGCAACACCGACGCCGTCGCCGAAGACACGGTAATAACCGTGCCGGAGACATGCGATTTATCCACCGGCGAGTGGGTCTACGACGACGTGACATACCCACTATACCATGAGGAGCAGTGTGAGTTCCTCACCAAGCAGGTCACCTGCATGCAGAACGGCCGGCGGAACGACACGTACCAGAAGTGGAGGTGGCAGCCTAGGGACTGCTCTCTGCCCAAGTGCGCGACTCCCTATTCTTCTATAATTATGTTCCAATGATAGCATTTCTTGATCACCTAATTATGCTGATGGCTTCTGGAAATTTGGTCCAGGTTCGATGCGAGGCTACTGTTAAAGAGGCTAAGAGGAAAACGTTTGATGTTTGTGGGGGACTCGTTGAACCGGAACCAGTGGGAATCCATGGTTTGCCTGGTCCAGTCCGTGGTCCACAAGGGCAAGAAAAGGCTCAGCATCGATGGCCCCCGTAATATATTCTATGCCAAGGTACTACCGCCCAATATTTGACATTGAAATTAACCATCAAACCTTATAAATATTCATTTGCCAATCGTTTCAATTAATATGGCCACCTACAATGCTAATGGTTGCATTAAAATTTATGCTGAGTTTTGGTATATATGTATTATGTATGAAGGAATACAATGCTACGGTGGAGTTCTACTGGGCGCCGTTCCTCGTGGAATCGAACTCCGACGATCCGTTGATCCACAGCATTCCGGAGAGGATCGTGAAGGCCGATTCGATTGCGAGGCATGGGGAGCACTGGAAGGGGGTGGACTACCTGGTCTTCAACACCTACATTTGGTGGATGAACACGGCCAAGTTTAAAGTCCTGTGAGTAGTTTGGTAGAATTTGTTACTAAGGGTAGAATAAGCGATCTCACTTAATTGTGGATGAGCTTATTGCAAGCATTAAACTGTGTCGCAGGCGGAAGAAGGCTAAAGACTGGACGGATTACGAAGAGATCGTGAGGGCAGATGCATATCGACAAGTTCTGAAAACGTGGTCCAAATGGGTGGATGAGAACGTGGATCCCAACCGGACTTCGGTGTACTTCATGAGCATGTCTCCTAATCATTTTAGGTGAACAACTGCTATCTTTAATTCTGTCAACCTTTTCATCCTGCAACAAGTTAAGTCACTCGTAGGTTTACCATGCCGTGTCTTTAATTTTGTTAGCCATTTCATCATGAGTCTGCGATTGACCAGCTTCATGCATATAAATGGTATTTTTACTTAGGTCTACAAGGGAAAAGACTAAGTAATAAACACTATAGCATAATTTACCTTCTAGAATATATGACGAGGGATCGAAAATTATAAAAATCAGGTCGTGCATTGCTGTGATTTTGCTTAGGTATTAGCTTATGTCATTACATTAACAACAACAAATTAAGGTTCTTTATAGACTAAAAATTAACTGAAAGTCATTTGAGATGGTACGTGAGCAATTTATATAACTGGCCTCATAAATAGGTATCACATTGATTAGTGCTGGTCCAGTGCTAGTCTAGCTGTCATGCAGTACTATTGGCACGCAATTACCTAACGAGTACCATATGCTTGTTCCCTCGTCATACGGTGCCATACAGCGTCCAAAATCACAGAAAGGAACTCGATGTGACACTCATTATTTTAACTCACTGGTTTTATGAGAAAATTTTGTTACAGCTATAAAAATGCACGAGACCGATCAAACGATATAAATTATATAAAAATAGAAATATCTATAATTACTAGCCTGCTGTACAAATTTGTTTGGAAAATATAGTTTAGACGAATAAAGTTCACAAGGGATCTTGTATGTCAGCTGAGTTATTGACTTAGATAATTTAAATTCTGAGTTAGATCAATTTTTTGATGGTTAACTTTCATGCAGGCAATTCAAGTAAGATTTCAACTAGATAATCTCATTCACATTGCCCGTCCTCAAATAGATTGCATATTTTCACAATAATTTTGTATGTAAATAATATAGTAATAATATTCCGTCTTTGTGCATGTTCAAGTTTGGTACAACATTGGGATGGTAAAATCTGATTTTATGGAACCAGAGTAATTTTTTTTTTTACCCGAGTATATATTCAGCCATGTAGATTGTAATTAATGTAGCTTTCTCACCTAGAAAACTCCTCTCTCTCCTTTTCTTTCTTCTCATTCTAATAGAACAACATCATTTCACATGTCATTATTCAGATTCCGTCGACAAACTAAATCACTACCATTCAATATTGACAGTTGACATTTTGGAATTAAGCGGGTACCTTCATAAATCTTTGGTTGCATGATTGAAGCTAGCAATCTGGCACCCCCCCGGGTTCGGTTAACTGCTCCCACTAGTTTCTATAGCGATGGGATAGCTTTAGTATCATCTTAAATTTTATATCCTTGTCTTAGATATTTCATCGTTTGTATGTCGTCAATATTATTTCTATGAAGAAATAAGCCACCACGTTGCCGACAACGTCACCACACTTTGGAATCTACTTTTTATAATTTTTTTCCATTGGCATTATATGGAAGCTAGCCATTTCTTTCTGCCATGTCCTCTTATCAGGCCAGCAACTCCTCGATATTATTTATGCCAGGAATAAATCACCACCTTGCTTTGGATTGAACTCTACTGTTTTTTTTTTTTATCTTTGTTTTTCATTGGCATTATTCGAAGCTGGCTAGCTATTATTTTTTTGTATATATGAGATCTGCTATGAATAGGATCGATGGTGTTCTTGCTGTAGGTATTAATTAAATAAAGTTTTTGTATTATATGAACTTTGATTAGTTGGGATGGTGATTAAATTAAATGTATAGGAGTGAGGACTGGGGGAACCCAGAGGGAGTGAAGTGCGCCAAGGAGACGCTGCCGTTGCTGAACTGGACGGGCCGGCCGCTGGAGCTGGGCACGGACCGGGAAATGCATGGGGTGGCGGCGAACATGACTCGGTCGACGGGGCGAGTTGCCGTCACCTTCATCGACATCACGGCGCTGTCGCAGTACCGGAAGGATGCGCACACGTCCGTGTACACGGTGCGGCAGGGCGAGCTGCTGACGCCGGAGCAGAAGGCCGACCCCCGTACCTACGCCGACTGCATCCACTGGTGCCTCCCTGGGCTCCCGGACACCTGGAACGAGCTCCTCTACGCCCGTCTCCTAGCGGTCGCCGCCAAGAACCACCGGTGACCGATCGATGCACGCCTCCCATTTAATTTTGGGCTTCTTTTTTTGCTTTTTTGATTAGTTTGGTTTTTGAGTCAGTGTTGGAGGAGGAGGTGGAGAACAGCTGGAGCAAGGAGGGTTTTGGTTGTTTTTTTTTGAAAAAAATTTCTTTTGATTTCTAGGAGCTGGCACGCGGTTAGTTGACTTGTAAACCATAGGTTGGCAAGAACGTGGTGATTTTTGAGTCCGGATGAATTGTATATTGATTTGATAGTGTGGAAAGAATAATTAAAGGAAAGAAGGCATGAGAAGGATACAAGAGAGAGTTGAAGTTTCCTGGATGCAGATCCTCTGCAGCTGAAGTTACAAGTATATCCCAGAAATGAGGTGACTCGCAGAATTTAATAAATAAAGTAAAAATAGAAATGAAAACAATTTTTCTTTTTCTTTTTTTTTTGTTGGAGAACAGATGGAAATCTTCATTTGTAATTATCGAGCACAACAAGTTGGGTGAGAGTTTGGGTTGCATGGTTTTATGGTAAAAGACAAAAAGTGACAAGCTGCCATCTCCAGAATAGAGAAGAAGAACACTATTTTCTTGGAAGGCAAAGAGGAAAATAGAACTCAAAAAGAATAAATTTTAATATTGTTGTTGCCAATACCCTATTTATAAAACTCCAATACTAAATGAAAAAAACTAGCAAAACAATCGGTAGATGTCACGCTTATGTAGAAGTTTTTTAAAAAAAGATAAGATATAAATGATAAGCTTATAAGCACCAAAAATACGGAAACCAGACTTTTGGATTATCCCTTACTGTTGACTTATTAAACTCAATGGCTCTAAAAATTCGGCAAATTATATTATTTGACGAATCTCTGCAAAAGATCGACAGCTTGCTGATCTTTTCTCTAGCTTGTCAACATGCATTCATCGTGGTACCCAAAATTTCAATAACGTCAAAATTCTTTTGAAGCTGTTACCACTACAGAAAATCCGATACTTTTTTTCCGACGCTACGAGAAAGCGTCGAAAAAATTTGGTCCAACATCAAACCTTGTCGACGCTTCTAAAAAACATCGGTAAATCTTGAGAATCGACGATGCTTAAAAGCATCGTCACCCCTCTTCTCAGTCTCGATCGATGCCCTAGCTGCCTCTGCGCTGACATCAATCTCTCCTCTCCTCTCCTTCATCAATCTCTCATTCACCACCTCTCATCTCCTCTCCTCCTCCCTCCGGCACCGATATCAATCCACAGCCTCGATCGGCGTGCTCCATTCCGCTTCCCCGCCACCGTCGATCTCGCCCTCGTCTAAGGTAAGCCTCCTCCTCCTCCTCTTTTAAGCGATATCTAGAATTTTGGGGGAGTTCCGATGACAAATCTTCCGGCGCCGACATCAATCCACAGCCCCGATCGGCGTGCTCCGTTCCGCTTCCCCACCGTCATCGACCTTGCCCTCGTCTAAGATAAGTCTCCTCCTCCTCCTCCTCCTCTTTTTAAAGCGTCGTCGGAGCGATATTTAGGATTTTGGAGGAGTTCTAGCGACAAATCTTTCGGCATCGACATCAATCCACAGCCTCGATCGGCGTGTTTCGTTTCGCTTCCCCACCGCCTTCGACCTTGCCCTCATCTAAGGTAAGCCTCCTCCTCCTCCTCCTCTTTTTAAGCGTTGTCAGAGCGATATCTAGGGTTTTGGGGGAGTTCCAGCGACAAATCTTCCAGCACCGACATCAATCAACAGCCCCGATCGGCGCGTTCCGTTCTGCTTCCCTGCCGCCATCGACCTCGCCCTCGTCTAAGGTGAGCCTCCTCCTCCTCTTTTTAAACGTCATCGGAGTGATATCTAAGGTTTTGGGGGAGTTTTGATGACAAATCTTCCGGAGCCGACATCAATCCACAGCCCTGATTGGCGTGCTCCATTCGGCTTCCCCACCGCCGTCGACCTTGCCCTCATCTAAGGTAAGCCTCCTCCTCCTCTTCATCTTTTTAAAGTGTCGTCGGAGCGATATCTAGGATTTTGGAGGAGTTCTGGCGACAAATCTTTCGGCGCCGACATCAATCCACATCCCCGATCGGCGTGCTCCATTCCGCTTCCCCACTGCCGTCAACCTCGCCCTCGTCTAAGGTAAGCCTCCTTCTCCTTCTTCTCCTCCTCTCTTTAAGGCGTCGTCGAAGCGATATCTAGGGTTTTGGGAGAGTTCCGGTGACAAATCTTCCGGCACCGACATCAATCCACAGCCTCGATCGGTGTGCTCTGTTTCACTTCCGCCGACGCTACGAGGACCCCGGCCTCCGCCACTCCCAGCAGAGGTAGAGCTCTACAGCCGGCGGAGATGGATATCCGGTTTCTCTTCTTAGAGCAGGTGAAATTTCTTTCGATCATCCCCATCTCGTCGACCTCTTCCCTCTTGCCCTAAATCTAGGTCTAAGTCTTTTCTTAGATCCGATCGCAGGACGGACCTGGCAAGTTGGGCGGAGATCCGGTGGTGCTTGTGGACGGCGGGTCTCGGTTCAAATGCTAGATGCTTCTGAGAAGGTTTTTCCATTCTTTTTCTCTTCTTTTACTTCCATTCCTCACTTTTTTTCCTTCTTAGATGCTAGATGCTAGATGGTGGCCTCAGGATCTCCACTTTCTTGTCTTCGAAGCCGAGGTTAGGGCGGCCATTGAGGGATCAAGCTCTGGCGCGTCTTCGTCCTCACCGGCGGCTCGTCTACTAAAGAATTTTTTTTTTTGAAAAAAAAAATCATCAAAGAAGATTAATATCCTGCTTGATATAGAGTTTAGATTTTTAAATTATTTTATCAAGATAAATTTCAAGTATATTAAAAATTATTATTATTTAAATTTCTATTTTCTACATATACTCAAGGTGCATGACTAAAGTATTCATAGCTGCAATCCTCATTTAATGAATGCACTCCACTTTTGCCAACTCGACCACTTGGGCATATAATTATGGATGTTTTCTTTCTTTTTAGTATAATAGGATTAATGGGAAAATTAAGGACAGATAGCAGGAGTTCAGAATGGATGGATGCAGCTTAGGATGAAATTCATATAACTAGGGCTTTTAGAATGGATGGATGCAGCTTGAAATCACATTATTAAAACTTAGAAGAAAAATAGTTGGTAGCATCCAAAAAAAAAAAAAACTATAACATGTTTGATCTATCCGACCTACAAGAAAAGCTTCATCTTTATAGGAACTTGGAAATCATCAGAGCAGAACAAGGATAAATTACAATGGGCATCAATCTTGCATGCCGTTACATGTTAGTGTAACATATTCAGCCTGAAACTAGCCCAAGCAATTGTGGGCTTCTAGTATTAGGTTCAATTGCGTTTTGGATGAAAAAGGAGGGCTTGGCCCAGGATTTCAAGCCGCGTGGGCTGGTCTAGCCATTGATAGCTCTAGTTATATGAACTTCATCCTAGGCTGAATCCATCCATTCTGAACACCTGCTACCTGTCTTTATTTTTCACCTTAATCCTATCATACCAAAAAGAAAGAAAACATCTATAATTATATGCCCAAGTCGTTGAGTTGGCAAAAGTGGAGTGCATTCATTAAATGAGTATTACAGCTATCGACCATCTTTCTGAGGTTAATGAGTTGGCAATGCCTTTCCCCCTCCATCAACACTTGCACATCTTAATATTCATGGCTTTTCCAAAAAGTAATATTCAACTTCATACGAATCCTTTAGAGATAAACTTTATTTAACATTTATTCACAAATCCAAAAGATTCTAATGATTGATGGTATATTGTAGCTGAGAAAAGGCAAAAATGATTGAAGACTAGTGAAGGTAGGTGCATGGGAGAGTTTAATAGCTAGACATAACTTCTTTAATATTTATACGAGGACATTGTTAGAATTTTTTGTTTGTTGAATAAAAAATTATCTACAAAATTAGTAGTATTTTTGATAGAAAAGATGACAAATCATGGGCTCAGCTCTCTCTTTCTCTGTGTGTGTGCGCGCATGCTCATGCTTGCACATGTGAGTGTGTTCGCGTATGTGTGCGCGGATCGATTGCTGCTTATGATATAGCACGAATCATTTCTCCAAGTTGTAAGCAGTATGATGATGGTCAACATAGATAGTAACTTTAAGCAATACATTAAATGCAATATTTAATACTTGCCATGCTAACTACATGTTTGATGCCAAAATCCAACTTACAGTTGCATGTTGATGTCATACTTTCTCTATAGTCAGTGACAGATTGTTCTTCCCATTATTCGCCACTATGTGGTAGTAGCAAAATTCTCATGGAAGAAATAGATATACCGTGTGCCCGATGAAGGATAGATCGGATATATGGGAGGAAAAAGGCAGAGGATTGGCTTTATTGCTCTTTTTTCCTCTGACGCGCTTTAAAGCATGGTTTGATTTGAATTTCATCCGACGCTATAGAGAAGCATCGACCAATTTCAGCACCGTTTCAAAATTAGCCCAATCATGAAACCACCTGGTTGGATCCATGGGCTGCTCAGCAGTGTGGTTAAAAGGGGAAAAAAAAAAAAACTGATTTTAGTAGAATAACAAATCACAACCTAATAATGGATTAGCTTCACGGTCATTCTTTATATATTGCAATAAAAAATTTAGATATATAATCATGTACATAACATCAGAAACAATCATAACACTCATTATAATGTTACAGCAATCACCAAATGCACAACCAAAGGGCTGCCTGCATGCATCTCAGCATGCTATGAATACCATCCACCCAGAATGTAGCCCTTTTTGGCCATAAAAACCAAAACCCCTGTTCTTTTTTCCCATTATTCGTCACCATATCGTGTCGTCGTCGTTATAAGCTAGCCTTTACAATCTTCAACAGAAAATAATAGATATAAGTATAGGAAAATAATGGTTTATATATATTTCATGTTTAGACTATAGTAGTTCGTATTTGGATAACACCACCTTAGCCTCCCTCATAGAGATGCTAATACAAAGATAATATAACAATATGAGCAGTGTTAAGGTCAGGTGATAACCATTATGATTATAATGGTTATGACATATATTTGGCAATTATTACATTATCAGCCACTATACATGTTAAAACATAGCAAAGGTGCTCGCTGTTTAAAACTATGCATCACATTTAACTGGGAAAATTAGAATTATAATATAGATGTTCAAGATGGAGCATTTGGATCAAACCAATGGTTGCATGTGTGCTCTGCTACTGTCTTATACTGCATATCTTCACATAGATTGCTTAGCCTAGTTGGTTGCACTATGAAAATTCATGATGTTTGTTGTGGTTGAAATCTGGCTTGAGGGTGACCATGCTGAAGGAGTCGGAGGAGCTGCCGGCCAGGCCCGATAAAAGATACCACCTCTTGTGCGCCTGCGTACCTGCACAAAGCCTCGCCGGTGGATTCCGGCAAGGGCCCTCAGATGTTTATGTTTAGAGTAGATTTTAGTTGGTCCAAAAGTTTCAGGCATTATCTAATGTGGGCTATTTATAGTCCTCGCAGAGATGCTCAGGTGGCGAAGGTATGACCCATCCTCATCATGGAAGGAGATGGCCTTGGCTAGGTGGCGTGCAGTCATGGCTTGCTTGAGGCACATGGTGTAGACTGTTCTTGTAAACGACATGGCGTTGACAGAGGTGGCAGGGTATGGCCCCTAGTCGACGTATCGTGGAGTGGCCAGCAAGTAAAGCATGGCGTGGTGAAGCTGTAATGTAATGTCACATATGCGGGCGTAGGCGCGCGCGCGGGTGCACGTGTGGATGCGGCCGTCGGCGAAGTTGGACTCGCTTGGAGGCCGTAGCATATACTTGGCGAAGTCAGCTTCGTGAGCACTGAGGTCGGGCCGACTTGGGGGCCGCAACATATGTTTGGTGAGGTCGGCTCGGTGGACTCTGAGGTCGGCTTAAACTCCTCGATTCTTAATTGACTATGCAAGGCGCCCCCACTTAGATCGGGGCGCCATTGCCTGCGGTCGATGGTGTGGTCGAGGATACCTAGGGCCCTGAGCTCGGGTCGAAGCGCATCGTCGAGGATACCTGACGCCCTGAGCTCGGGTCGGGGCGTGTCGTCGAGGATATCTGGTGCGCCGAGCTTCGGTCGGGGCGCGTCGTCAAAAGAGGAAGCCTCCCATACCAACTAAAGGCTACACCAGACAACGAGGCCGAGAACTGGCGGAATACCTACAAATGGAACTTCATTGTGGATACCTGCGGTCGACGGGGTCTCTTCGGCTCTTGGTCGGCACTGCAGGGCACCCTGAGCTTAGGCCCGAGACGTCATTGTGGATACCTGCCGCAGACGAGGCCTCTTAGGCTCTTGGTCGGCACTGCAGGGAGCTCAGAGCTTAGGCCCAGGACATCATTGTAAATACCTGCAGCCGACGGGGCCTCTTCAGCTCTTGGTCGGCACTCCAGGGCGCCCCGAGCTTAGGCCCAGGACGTCATTGTGGATACATGCGGCCGATGGGGCCTCTTTGGCTCTTAGTCGGCATTGCAGGGTGCCCCGAGCTTAGGCTCCGGACATCATTATATCATTAGAGAAAGTTGTTGTAGGTTATGGCAGTGACTTGATTTGTGAGAAGGGGCCAAGGGGTCCGAGATCTGGCCTGCTCAGTGCTAAGGTCTGCTTGGCCAAAATGGGATGGTCTGTTATGTGATTTGGGCCTTGTCCTTTTGGTCCAAGCCCATAAGGGCTCTTTAAGTCATTTTAAGCCTAAACTTTAAAGCATGGGTGTTGTTTTTTTAAGATAAAAACAGAAGCACCAAAATCAGAGCTCTTTGTGAGGGAAGATGGCTAGGATTTGGGAAGAGCTTGTGTGTCCTACTCCTATGTCCATTGATACTCATTGAAGCTTGTGTTTTCAAGGGTGTAGTTTCTTCCAACAAGTTGTTTGGAAGATTTTGTGTTGGAGTTGACTTGTTCATGCTCATGAGGTAACCCTTGTTTTTCTTCTTTTTTTAGATTGTGTTGGCTTAAGTGATATTTGTTGATACTTGAGTAGAAATCATTGTAATTTGTTTATTATAATGGAAGTTTGATCGGAGCATGACCCATGGATATAGGCTATATGCCAAACCACATTAAATCTTGTGTCTCTTGTGTATGTCTTTTATATATTTGATGTTTTGCTACTTATAATCAGTCCATACATTTTGCTTACCTAGCATTGGTATTTGTGGTGATTGCTTGCCATATTTGGTTGAGTTTGTGATCTCACAAAGTGAGGGAGTGTTTTTCCTACAGGTCCCACGCTGGGTAGGACAATCCATTTTGCCCCTCATCAATGTTCTTTCTTTGGACATTATACATGGATGTCGTAAATGTTTTGGCCATTAATAAAGCTCTTGTGCAATGTTGTATTTTCAGTAACTGAAGCACCTATCTAGGAATATTATCAAGTTATCAGGTGAAGCTCTTGTTCTCACAGCATTTGTCACCATCTGTATACTCCTTTTTATCATGAATCCCTTACATTGAGGACCATTTACAGCTCGCATCGTTTTGCAACTATTCCAGTTCTGGGTCCTTCAGTAGCATCTATCACACTCGGTTCCTTGGTTTCTTAAAAGCATTGGAAGCACGCTATTTAATCCAAGATTAATCGAAGAATTGGAAGTTTGAAGACGTCCGATGCCGATGAGACTTCTTCCTTTTTGAATTGGCTGCTTTGAGCTAACCACGGTTTCAAATGAGCCTGATGCTGAATGCAGTTGTTTCGTACTGTCTATCTTCTGAGTGAAATCCACTTCAGGAGATGTGATAATTTTAAACAGATGTCTGTCTCCGATCGATGAGATAAAATCTTTCTATTCCGTACTCTAACGTGTAATCTGCATGCTTGAATTCATATTTGTGTTCTTGGGGTTGGGGACATTCACTTTTTTGTTTCTTTTATTCTTTTAACACTGTTAAAGACCTATATTAATGCTAATGAAGTGCTAATGATGAGCTGATGGAAATGGAAAATACATATACATTTCCTTTTCATTTTTATTGTTTTCTAGTTTTCAACTCGCATGCCATTGTCCGAGCTTTCTATTTCCCGAGTTTTTTGTGAAGCACGGCGCCTTTGCATTGGTCTAAGGATCTTAATTTTCTTCTGTCCTGGTTTTAAATTGAACTTACATTACCATAGAGTGAGCACTACATATTATTCGGCAAACATCATCTTTTCCTTGTCAAATATGGTTTCCATTACTTTGGCATTAAGCACAACTCAAACTTGAAAAAGGCTCCATGAAAGGATTGATTGAAATTACTTAGCTATAGCAGTCCATCAAGGAAAATTCATGAAGCTATCTATATTACCATGCTAGTTTGGCTGACTGTTCAGGGGAATTCGAACTCGCATCTTGCTGCAAATCTATCCTCTGATATCATATCAACTAACCTTAAAAAGCTTAAACAGACAGGAAAAGGATTAACAACATAAATCAGGCTCAGCAATTGATTTAGGACACAAGGAATGAGGCAACATATAAAGATGACGTTCATATCATTGAACCAGACCACAACCTTCTTAGTCAAAAAGCAAGTAGACTCCCTGCTACTGGATTGCTCATACTACTGTTGGTGGATGTCTCATGAGGTTGGACATTCCTAAGACACAGTGCTCCTACGTCGCATTCCCTGGCTGCTTCTTCTCGTCCTTCTCCTAGTTCTCTTCTGTTGTCCCATGCTGCTCCTTCCCCATCATCTCTTTCTGCCCTTCTTGGCTTCAAGCTCCTCGAGTTTTCCTCCACAAACAATGCCAAAGAGAGACAGCACACGTAAAACCAACGAAAGAGCCACAGTAAGGTTAGGGGACATTGTGAACACAGTATTCAGTCCTTGAGCAGGATGCTCCTGTTCACAAAGCTTCATTTGCCTCTCGAGTTTGGCCATCTCCTGTTCCGAAGCCATCGTTGCCCTGGCTTGTTGCTAAACTTCTTTTTTCTCTCTTTACTATTATGATGCCACTCTATTAATAGGATCCAGCAAGTGGAATTGGAGGTACGTACTTTCAAGGGAGGGGCTCAGAAAGAGAGAGAGAGAGAGATGAGAACAATGAATGAACTATTTAGTCAGATGGTTGATATGGCTTTTAATGTTTATCATCATGCTTGGTATATCTTTATCATCATTTTAGATACCAAGGAAATGATGAAATGTGATATTATTTTGTACTCGGCATACTAGAGAACCGGTTACTACCACATTCTGATTTATGGTGCCGATGATGTCGTGATTATTATATATTCAATTTTCTTTTGGTTGTTGTATTGATATTATAATCATTTTATATGCATTCTCGGAGAGGCCAGTAGTTATTAAAGGTATAATCACATTAAAAATATTGGCTCTTTATTCTATCATTCCTTGGGTCTAATTACATTCCTTGCCATGCCTAACTCATTTGCAGGGCCTCACAAATGCAATAGCCCAATGCTGATATGCGACATGCATTTGAGTTATTCACAATGCAGGTCTCGTAGTTTTGCGGCGTGCTTGGCCAACTAAAAGTGGCTAGGACTGAGGCATCGAATCCTCTCCTCCCTGATGCTGGGGAAATGGATTTTAATTATAATTAAATTGAATCTGAAAGATGTACCATTTTATTGCTGAACTATCCTTTGATGATCACTTCCAATAACTTTTTTTTTTTTTTTTGCTTAGGCAAAAGGGGTAGGGGGAGGAAGGGACCAGTCCACCCCCGTGTAGCAACCCCACTGGGTTCCCGCCCCACCAGGAGAATGTTCGATGCGGGTAGACTCCGTTTTACTCATACCCTCCCCACTTAAAGGTGAGTACGTTACACATGGCACCACCAAGCTACACGTGGAAGGAAAGCATAACCGCCAATGAGCCATTCGGGTGTAGGGCATCCGGTCCCCGAATTTAATCGACGCCTGCGCGTTTCGAACCCGGACAACTCGGGCGGAATTATCGCCCCCTTACCACTAGGCTACCACCTTGGTGGCACTTCCAATAACTAATCATTCTCAGAAAAAGCTTCACTTATGGTGCCTGCAATATACACTAACTAAAATAGGTTCTATTAAAAGGACGACAATTTCCTTTCGCGAGCGTGCATACTTTGTGATCAAAATTTTTTAGCATTTGTTGGAAAGTTATTTTAATTTATAATATTTTTTTAACCAAAATATCCATAATAAAATATTATAATTACAGAAAATATCTCTTTAGATTACAGAAATCTTAGGAGTCCCAACAAAAGAAACAAAAATCCTAAAAATTAGTTCCTAAAAATATTATATTAATAAAATATTAATATATAATGATAATCATTATAATATTTTATATTTTTATTATTGTATTACATTATAAATATAATATTATATTATATTTATATCACAATACATTGATATTTTATGTTATATAATATCAAATTATATTACATTATTATACTATAGTATATAATATTATGTTACTATATTATGATATATTACATTACAATAATATTATACTATATCGTATATGTATGTATTAATATATATTTTATTTTATTATACTCTGTTGCATAATATTATGCAATGTTCTTTATGATTATTTTATCATATCAAAAGTACTTACTCAATTTGTTTACCAAATACATATTCAAGTTCTACAATACTTTAAAAATATAGTTACCGAAGAGCAAATATTTTTTTTATAAAAGCTCTATTTCAAAAAATTCTACTTTCGAAATCTTTACTACTAACAACTCTGCCAAATGAGGCTTAATACGTGACATTTCTACTCCCAGACCTTCCTGGAGATAAATTGGAATCCTTTTATGGGACTAGGGCAAGAGATGCCATCATCCATCACCTTGGGTGTAATTGATCAGCCTAATGTTCTTACCGAGCGACCAAATATCAGAGAGATCCGCCCAACGGCAGCGACGCCCCCGCCTCTCACCTTCGGTAGTGACCGTACCCACTTTCCTTACCGCAAAGGCCAGAAGATTTTTGAAGCACCATGTGCCTCTACCACAGATTACTGTCCTGTAGTTCCCGTTCCGAAAGCACACCAAATCAATCACAACCACTGGATCCCATTTATACGGTATTGATTAACCTCTTAACAATAGAAATTACCAATTAATTATTTTTGCCGATTACCAGATCGATTCCCCCGTTGACGGCAGCGAACGGGACGAGAAATAAAGCGAAGCGGAGCAAAGCCCCCCTCGTTATATATTTCTTTTCCCAGATCCGCTTCACCACACCCCCCCCCCTCTCTCTCTCTCTCGTCCACGCGCCTCCTCCTCTCCTCCCTCTCGGAAGGGGTTCCGCCGCCTCAGATCCAAGGGAGTCTGTGTAGATCTCCTTCGGCTCCTCTCGCGCCGCCGGAGCCCCAACCAAGAACCCCAGGGGAGGCCCCGATCCAGTCGCCATGGCCGCGGCCAACGCCCCGATCGCCATGCGGGAGGCCTTGACGGTGAGCCCCATCCCTTCCTCTGCCCTCTTTCTTCATCTCTCTCGCTCTTTAATCATTTCTTGGATTCCAATCCGTTTCGGGGAGTAGAGCTAGGGTTTTGAACTGTTGTGGCACGATCTGGTTTCTTGAGTAGTATTGATCTCGAAATCTTGCTTCTTTCGTGGGGAATTCTTGGATGGATCTCGGATCTGCTCCGATCTGTGGGGGGAGATCGCGATCTGGTTCGATATGATCGCAGCTTTCTGACATTTCGGTTACTGGTTTAGTGTATAGATTTCTTCGTGAGCTGTCGGTGGGATCGAAGTGTCTTTCCTTGTTTTTCTTTGTTTATGATGGTTCGTGGATTGATTCCTTTTTTTTTGATCTCAGCTTCCGAGTCTTGGCATTAATCCGCAATTCATCACGTTTACGCATGTAACGATGGAATCGGAGAAGTATATATGTGTCAGGGAGACGTCTCCGCAGAACAGTGTGGTTATCATCGACATGAACATGCCGATGCAGCCGTTGAGGCGACCTATTACTGCGGACTCGGCTTTGATGAATCCTAACAGCAGGATTCTTGCTCTTAAAGGTTTCAACTGTTCTTCTCTGATTATTTAAAGCTGTCAAATTTACTATGAGGGATTGCATTTAATTACTGTGAATCGTGTAGCGCCGTATAGTATATATTCTATTTTTTTTAAATCTTTTTGCTTTCTGTTGGGACTGTAGAGGTGATAGAATTCATATAGTGTCTTGATCTATCTGTTTTGTGATTTCCTCTCCTGGATACGCATAATGCACAAAATTAATGCTTCTCCTCCTTTACTGTTTCACTTTGTTAAATTTCTTCTCCAATTATATGCTAACGATTCTGACTGAAGAAGAAATGGAACGATTCATATGTTATGTCTTACCTCTTTATCCCGTTGGTTGCTTATGCCACTACCTGTGGATAAACATGATTTACTAGCGCAACTATTTTAGTTGTCAGATAGCATTCTATTCAAGACTAATTTTTGTGATTTTAGATGCTATACTTGCAGTTTTTTGAAGTTGCATCGCATTGTTTTAAAATGTGATGCATAAGGCTGCACATGCGGCCACATATGCATAAAGGATACCCTGATTGCATTGCATATCCAAAATGTGGCTAATACATGTGGTCAAGTTGCATGAGGGCCAAAAATATGGGTTGCTTAGCATTTTGCAGACACATGCAGTAAGGTCAGTGTTGTGCGGCCTTATATGTAGTCTACTTATTAGTGTGTGACTGTATGTGTGGCTTGTTTAGGATTATATGACCATATATGCGGCCACCCTTTTTTTTTTGTATCTTGGCTGCTCACACTGATCTCGCATGAGCACAACCAGCTACATCACTAGCAAACGGCCACCTCTTTCACCAGACAATGTGAATAAGGCATGCTTATGCTAATGGTTATGTTGGATGTGGTTTTTATATGTTAATAATGTTAACATGCTAATTTGGCTATTATTATTGCTAATGAGAATCAAGTACTAAGCACTAATTGCTAGATGTCATTGTTTTTAATATTGCTATTATTTGTGAAAAATACTATCATATTGTTTATCATATATTGTGTTTATTTTTAAACTTTTAAAATACTAACCATTTACATACCTGCATACATAGCATGCATCATGCATATGCGCTATGCGGTCCCTTGATTGCCTGTACGATGTTGTTGTAGAGCTTAGTTGCTAGAATCGAGAGCAGGCTTGGGAATGTTTGCGAGTGCATGCATGGTAAGTGGATATTTTAGAAATATTTGAGGCAAGGAACCATCAAGGAAGCGGGTGCAAGCTCAAGGGTCCAGGAAGATTTAGGAGCAGGCGCATTACCTTAGATGGAAGAACCCAATTGCTAAGTCTTATAGTGGGTTGGATTTGATTGGATCACAAATCATAAGATTTTTACTCATTTCTTTATATAATATAAAAATATAAAATAAATTAGAAAATTGAAATATGATTTAAATATGGAGAGTATATTAATAAAAAATAGAGATCCATACATGGCTGTAATTGAAAAAATGCCATGTAGGAAATCTTGTTTCCACAAATATAAGACCATATATAGCATGTCTAATGAAAGAAAATTTGTTTCTAGTGATCCAAGATATTTATATATTACTTATTAATACAATATTAATTAGTTAATGTTTTAGAGAAGGGGGGTAAGATTTGAATGATTGGTTTTGATAACACAAAATTTGCCTCCTTTTTACCCCATAAACGCCAATAGAAAGGTTACTAATTTTACAATGCAAGTCCTAAAAGTTAAAGAAAATTGCATAACCAAGTTGGATCTTATGATCGAAGTTCGAATATAGTCAAATAAGTTAAAGAAAATGAATTTGCACATGATTTAGAATCTAAATTGCATAACCGAGTTGGATCTTATGACCCAAGAGACTGTAAAATTAATAATACGGGTCTAGGTCCTATTATTCCTAATTGATCCCGAACCAAAGATGAGATCCATATCATATAGGACCATTTTGATCTGGACCGTGAATGGGAAGATTTTAACAGCAATGCACCCGCATACCACAGCTGTCTTTTAAAAAAATGTTGTGTTGCACCGTTCATTATGAAATAGTAATATAATTAATGATTAAGATAGTTTTGAATGTCATTGTATATGGCGGTATGTCATCTAATATGCTATCATACAAATGATAATGGATTGAGAAATTGGTGAATATTGGAGAGTGAGAACTCGGAAATGGAACACCTGAAAGGCAGTTCCTTCTTGTTCTACCTTAATTAGAAGTCTTAAGTTCTCAAAGTGATACTAGAAAATAGATATACCTGAGATATACGAATGGTTGTCCTTTAGTCAAATAAACTTCACTAGATCAAATGTTAACTGGTTGTTTGAAAGATCTTTCTGAATAAGATCCTGATTAGGTGGGGAAATTTTAAACTCAACCACTTACTTTCATAGCTTGCATCTTCGACTCCTACCACTTAAAGATTCTTAGTGCGGCCTGGGCTAAGTTGGTATTATCTGAAACAGCAGGCTTCTGAATTTAATTTTGAAATACTGATGGCCAATATGACCTAACAATAAAGGACCTTTAGTAGTTTCCATGGAAGTTCAAGGTGCATGCAATTGTCCAAATACAAACTCCAGTCAAGCCTTATGCTATGTAAAGAATTAATTTACTTTTTAAAGGTTAGGTATGTTATAATCCTTGCTAACACCAGCACTCTTTATTTTAGTTTTTATGCTGGCACTCATGTTTATTGTGCCATGTGAGAACGTCATGTGTGCTTTTGGCAAAATATAATGTATTAATTTATCTTGATATATTTAGTGTCAAAATTTAGTTTAATGAAAAAAATGTATTTAATTAAATTTTTTTCGCATGTGCAACTCGAATGTAGGAAATCAAGAATGTGTCTATCTAAACAGTTTTTCGGTGATTAGATGTGGTCTGCTTTCTTTTTAAGGTTCCCAAATTTTCATCTAGTTTGACCATGATTTTCTTTGTGAAATTATAGCTCAAATACAAGGAACTACTCAGGATCACCTTCAAGTATTCAATATCGAGATGAAGACTAAAATGAAATCACACCAGATGCCTGAACTGGTAAACAATGCAAATGATTTAGAACAAATGGTTTTCTACTCCGGCTGTCATTGCTTTCATTCTTTACACTCGACTAGCTCAAATCAATATTTTCGATGTGTTTAGGTTGTCTTTTGGAAGTGGATCACCCCAAAGATGCTGGGGCTGGTTACTCAATCCTCGGTTTACCATTGGTCGATAGAAGGTAATTCACCAATTGTCGCACAAGAGGTGTTTATGTTTCTAGATATTGTATTTTTGTGTGTCAATGTTTATTTTATGTCTCTGAATTACACTATGTAAAATTTATGCCAAATGCAGGTGATTCGGAGCCTGTTAAGATGTTTGACAGGGCAGCTAATTTGACAAACAATCAGATCATTAATTACCGGTGTGACCCCTCAGAGAAGTGGCTAGTTCTGATTGGAATTGCACCTGGTGCCCCTGAGGTATGCTGTTTTAAGATGCACTTCTGTCGAATGTGATTCCACTTTGTCAGTAACACCATTATATTATGAATGATGGTTTATGGAGTTCATAAATTTGTAATTGATTTACTGAAATTGAATGATACTTACATATAGTATGTTCTTAGGTAAGTTCCATCCATCATAAATAAGCCATTACAATATCAGTTTAGTGATGATTTTTAGTATAAGTATATAAAGACACATGTGTGCATGTATGTATGCATACATGGATGTGTTTTCTGCAATGCTGTGAATGCCTTTTCATCAGATTGTATGGTGTTAGAAGAAAAGAATGGAATATATGAAAATATGGTTATTCATAAATTTTGTAAAATCTGAGAAGAATATATGGCCAGAAGAAGAGAACAACCACTGTTAAGGTATTAATCAGCAATTGCATATTTGTGTCATATCATATGGATTGAAGTATGCATGCTTAAATGCAATGAATGGTGCGGTGGCAGTCATAAAGCCAAAACACAAAAGATAGAGCAAATCTAATTATCGCCTACTGTGTAGTGATTGGATTAGAAATAGCAACTAAAATGGGTAAACCACATTATATGCGTTAAGAGCAGTGATGACATACTTTGGAAGATGATGAGAGTAATTGAAGATGCAATATATATTCAAAAGAGGAGTCCATGTAGAATTGAGATTTAAAACCTAGAAATTTCAGATTTAGGCCCCTGTTTGGAATGGATTTTGGAGTTCCAGAAGCTTTTTTTAGATGATTTTGAGGTGTTTGGTAGAAAATTTGAAATAGCTTTCTAGCTCCTCCAAAACCTAGAAAAGGTCTACTAGAAAAAGTTCCTATTTGGAGCTTTTGGGCAAAAGCCCTATTTGAGATGTGTTGGGAAGTTGTTTTTCGGACAAAAGCTCATTTGAGAGGCTTGGATTTGCGTCACGGCAACGGATTTTTTAAAAAATTAATCTAAAAATACTTTTTATTGCCATAATCATTTAAGTTGGTGTCTTTTTTTATTGTCATAACCTTATGGTGATGAGGATGATCTATTCCCTCCTAATTGTGGATATATGAACAATTTTCTTACCATTTTGTATTTGGGTGAACAAAGTCAAACATCGATGTTGCTATTAGATTCAACAACTACCTAGTTTGCTATTATTGATATTCTTTTTTACTTGATAATCACCCTAAAAATAATTACATTAATTTTATATTATTTAGATTAAAATATAGAAATAATTTATAAATTAAAGATACTTTATAGTAATGATTTTTGATAGTACAATATATTAATAATATAATGTAATAATTATAATATATTATATATTAATGTAATAATTATAATATATTATATATTAATTACAATATAATAATATTGTTACTATAATAATATTATATTATGATAAGAAGATCATATTTTTATATTATAATATTATATTATTAGTAATATATTATTATAATATAAAAGCTAAAGTTATGGGTAGACAGTTGTGATGTGTGCTCTAGATTAGCATTATGAAAATTCCCTTTTTCAAAAAAAAATTCTGGTTGTTTGAATGATAATGGTAGAGAAGGTGATACATTATAAAGAGAAAACATAGCGATGAGAAGGCCACAGATAGATGATTGTGTTGGGATATAACACATTAGTTTGATGTTATGAGGAATATCTAATTGGTTTGTTTACTATATGCTCCTTGTTGCGTCGGAACATGTAAACATGCCAAATGTTTGGATGTGTTCTAATTATCAGAAATTGCTCTTGTATAACTCATCTTTACACTAGTCACAGATGAATTTACTACTGATGTCTATAAGATGTATTGTTTTGTATTTTCTCTACACTTGTAACTGATGAGAATGTCTTGGTAAAATGCTAAAGTAGTATTATGGAGGTAAATTTTAAAGGACAATAGTCATGATCTCTATAAGGTGAATAAATATGTGTGCAGTGCATTTTTAATGGAAATATATATTGATAATGAAGCATCAATTGAACAAGATGAAGAACGAAGAGACGGATGGAGATACATATGAGAGAGATGAACATAGGTGGATAAAGCGGAAAGGTGCTCTGATGCTTCCCATGGTGACTTGACAGAAATTTTATTTTATGATGACAGGGCTTGCTATATTGTCAGGTTCGAAAGTGTCACACAATAATGACGATCAAAGCAATTAAGATGTGGTTGGCACATATGAGAATGTTGACATGGATGTTTTGTAGAACTAAAAATTAGAAAAGAGAATTGTTATACTAGAGTACATGTAGGACACTAGGAGTTTTACTATTTGAGTATTAATTAATAAAGAACTGATTGAGATGTTATGTGAGCCTGCAAAACAACAATTTGGTAAGGAAAAGTGCTCAAAAGTTAAAAATCTATGTCAAAGGATCTATAAGGAGGAGGGCAAGCTAGCGTGGAAGTTGCAAGATAGGTATGGAAAAGCTTGCAGTAACAATTTTTGGCAGCCACCAAGTGGAAACTAGCAAACAAGGATTCACAAAGTGGAGCCCTAATAGGTTGGTTAAGTTTATTTATAAAGATGCTATGTATCTTCGAAGACAAGTTTGCCTTCATACTTACGTTAGCGTTATCTAATGTATTTAAAAATTATTCAATGGGCTCTGTTGAAGCAATCAGGCAATGTCGAAACACAACCTTATTAATTTAAAAGAATTGCAGAAGTGATAGGCTAGAATCGATATTACTTGTGATTATGTGGTCTAGTTTGTAATTATGTCTTTCAGATGAAATTGGTTCATTTGCATCTAGTACTGGCCAATGCATGTAAGGCCCACTTTAGCATCCAATTTTTCTTGTGGCAAAAAATCCAAAATTGTTATTCTTTAGGTAAAATGTTTTGAACGAAGTTTGAAACCGTGTTCTAAGTGGTCAAATTCTTCTCAATATTTGGCGAATGAGGTAATGACTAGCCATTGTATGGGCAAACTTTAAAACAACTCATGAGATCCCTGGCCGACCCTGAATTGTTGGTTTATGCACCTTGCTGATTTCTTACGTTTGGAAAGGGCTCCCAGTCGTACTGACAAGTGGTTGTTCATGCCTATATTCAACGAGTAGAAATTGGAGCAGTTATAAGATGTTGGAAATGGGAGGTGGCAATCTTTGGAAAATGATGTGGAGTGTGCATCTAAGATGGTCGAGAATTCAAGATAAAGTTTCAATGTTAGAGGGTCTTGCGGTGAAGCCCGAGATCATCTTGCAAAAGGGAGAGTCCACTGGCCAAGTTCTGTCAGCTACCTTTTCTAGCTTTAGCAGTACTATATTTAATGAGATGTGCCTACCTGAAGTTTGATGCTCCTCTTTTGCTTTGATGCCCTTTTCACCTTCATGTTCTGCCTTTTGTTCTTTTTTGTGTTCTGTTCTTTGCATCACTTTTTTCTACTTTCTCTGGTTATTAAGCTCTTTAATGTATTAAAATTTGTCAGCTAGTCACATTGGCTTGGTGAAGTTATCTAAAAGAAACTTATGAATTTACATCTCACTTCATGCAATGTTGGTTGCAGAGACCACAACTGGTCAAAGGAAATATGCAGCTTTTTTCTGTGGATCAGCAACGCAGTCAGGCCCTTGAAGCACATGCTGCATCCTTTGCATCATTTAAGGTAAGACTATTATATCTTTTGCTGTTTGTTTGTGACTCATATGCTTGCATTTTTGGCATTTTTCTTGTGCTGTCATTATTGACTTTTACTTGCTGCTTACCTAGGTTGCTGGCAACGAAAACCCTTCCATTCTTATTTGTTTTGCTACAAAGACTACTAATGCTGGACAGATTACATCAAAGCTGCATGTTATTGAACTTGGTGCCCAGCCAGGTTTGCCTGCATATCCTTGCATTTTTATTATGGGTTTAGGCTTTTCATTTATTAAACAGTTAGAATCAAGCTTATCAGATAAGTATTTTGCAATCAGTTTTTGAATCTCTCTCTCTCTCTCTTGTTTTTTGTTGTTGTTGGAATCTAAATGGGAACTTTTGGGACCTTCATGGATTTTTCTTCTTTCTATGATATGACTTCAGTCGTGAAAAGTCAACAACTTCATACAACCATACCTTTTGATTTCTGCCGAAGAATATATTCTATTAAATTTGTACTCTTTTCAACCTTTGTTTGTTTTCTTTATTCTCAGGGAAGCCTGGGTTTACAAAGAAACAAGCAGATCTGTTCTTCCCACCTGATTTTGGTGATGACTTCCCTGTGGCAATGCAGGTAGAATATTTAGGTTATTTAGTTAGAATTTCAAGATATATCCAATCTTTCATCAAAATGGTGATCAAATGAATTTTTTGTCTGGCAGATCTCACAGAAGTACAGTTTGATATATGTGATCACAAAGCTTGGTCTTCTATTTGTGTATGATTTGGAGACAGCGACAGCAGTCTATAGAAATCGAATTAGCCCAGATCCTATATTTCTGACAACAGAGGCTTCATCTTTTGGTGGGTTTTATGCTGTTAATAGGCGGGGACAGGTTCTGCTTGCTACTGTTAATGAGGCAACTATCGTGCCCTTCGTCAGTGGTCAAGTATGTTTACATTGTTGAATTTCTTTGCTGAATTATTATGTAAGCATAAACATCAGATTGACAACTGTTATTCGGTAACTTTACAGCTGAACAATTTGGAGCTAGCTGTTAATCTCGCCAAACGAGGAAACCTTCCAGGGGCAGAGAATCTGGTACTTGATGAATTGATGTTTTTCTATCATGTTATTATTTTATAGCTTTGGAGAGGTAGCAAAGCATTAATTGTGGATGTAACCTTGCTGCATTTTTCTGCAACTCACTAATTTCTGCAACTCTTGTTCTCAATCATTTTAATCATGCACGTTAAGATGAAGAATAATCTCACATATTGCTAAATAAGTTATGTTTACTAATCTCTGGGTGCTGTTCGAAGCACTTTTTCCCTGTTTTATATTTTCCGAATGTTGCTTCTCCTGTCATATCCAGAATTCTTTTGCTTAGTTTTATTGATCTGAACATCTTTAATCTATCACCTTTTTGATTCTTTGGATTGATTTTCTTGACCAAATTTTGGTAAAGAACAAAAGCATTGGTATGCGTGTGCCTTCTAGTGTATGGGAAATGTTTAGAGAATAGAAAGAAGGATTTTTTTAAATTTATGCAATTTTGAAGGAAATATTTATCTTAGAGAGAGCATGATTTTTTACCCTTATTTCGTTTTTCCTTCATACAAATGACTGAATCAAAAGAGAAATGTCAAATGTATGGGAATAAAGTTTTTCATGGCATTTCTTCTCTTGTTCTGCGCCCATTCTTTTTTTTTTTTTAATTGATACAGGGAAGACTTATTTTAATTTTTTTTCCTTACTCCGTCCATTTCCTGCATTGTACTTTCTTGTATTGCATTTACATTCACATAATCTTACTCCTCCATCCCTCCTTTTTTTTTTTTGTGTGTGTGTGTGTTTGTGTGCGACCAGGTTGTGCAGAGGTTCCAGGAACTATTCTCTCAGACAAAATACAAGGAAGCTGCTGAACTTGCTGCAGAATCTCCACAAGGCATTCTGAGAACTCCTGAGACTGTTGCAAAATTTCAGGTATCGAGCTCCTTGTCTTCCAATTGTTCCACTTTTAACATAATTACAGCTCGTGTAGCATAACTATTTTTTTTCTGGAAATTATGATTTTTCTGAGAATAAAAAAGAAGTTTTATTTTCTCTTTTCAATTTTTTGTAATGCCCTTCAATTTTGAGGACTCATAAATTTTTACTTCCAAACTTGTGCATTTATACAGAGTGTTCCTGTACAAGCTGGGCAAACACCACCACTATTGCAGTATTTTGGAACATTGCTAACTAGAGGAAAACTCAATGCCTTTGAGTCTTTGGAATTGTCTCGCCTAGTTGTGAATCAGAACAAAAAGAATCTATTAGAAAATTGGTTGGCTGAGGACAAGCTTGAGTGTAGTGAAGAACTTGGGGATCTTGTGAAGGTAAGATTGTCACTTCACTTGTTACTTTTTTGGGCATCTTCTGTATACTAATGGTATTAAAATTTGGGAATCATTGTTATTTATCAATGTCATTGTGCCTAGACTAGTTATCTTTTTGTTGTCGAGAGTCTAATTCCTGTTTTTACTGTAGACTGTGGACAATGATCTTGCACTGAAAATATATATAAAAGCAAGGGCTACTCCAAAAGTTGTTGCTGCTTTTGCAGAACGAAGGGAGTTTGACAAGATTCTCATATACTCCAAGCAGGTAATTGTTGCAGCATATTTGATATGAAAGTATTTTTTTCTGACCATTGGTGATCATAGTTTTGGCAGGATTGTGTCATACATATTAACACAAAACTAGAATATACCTGGAATTCTGGGCTTTTAAGATGATAGTTATTGTTCTTGGATACAGGTTGGATACACACCAGATTATCTTTTCCTTCTGCAGACAATTCTACGGTCAGATCCTCAGGTGGGTTTTAGTTTATTGACGTTATGTAATGGTTTAAATAGATTGCATATGCATGATGTGAATTTTTTGATATTTTGATTGCTATGTATCTACCATGTCACTCTAGAGCTTACACAGATTTTAGGTGAGCCTCTGGATTGTGAGTTTTATTTTGTCATTGCTTTTGGTAAAGTAGTGTAATTTCTTGGGTCTTCTTTTAGAATTATTTGTTTAACATAAAGTTTTCATGACAGGGAGCTGTTAATTTTGCTCTTATGATGTCACAAATGGAGGGTGGCTGTCCAGTGGACTATAATACGATCACAGATCTATTCCTTCAGGTTCAGTCACTCTTTCTATTCTATCATTATGTGTGCATATATAAAGGTAGATATTTGAAACAAGCCCCTGTTTTAGTTGTCAAGAAAATGCAACGGCAAGTATTCAATATTTTATGTTCTCTTTTCCCCTCTTTCAGAGTTTTCTATTTGTTCTAGATGAAATTGTGGTTTTCTCTTGCTTATGATATTATTTATTGCAGAGGAACATGATCCGAGAGGCAACAGCTTTTCTGTTAGATGTTTTAAAGCCAAATCTACCGGAGCATGCTTTCCTTCAAACCAAGGTAGTATTTTCTCTTTGAATAAGCTTGCTGTATATTTTTCAGCCCTATTATAGATAATTCTCTAACCTTTTATGACTTATGCAGGTCTTGGAGATCAATCTGGTGACATATCCGAATGTTGCAGATGCTATATTAGCTAATGGAATGTTCAGTCATTACGATCGCCCTCGGATAGCTCAACTATGTGAGAAGGCTGGGTTGTATATGAGAGCCCTTCAGGTTTAATGCTTTTCATAAATTATGTGCAAATAATTTTTTTGGTTTTTGTGGCAACTTATTTACTCAAATACATTTTTACTTTGCAGCACTATACGGAATTACCTGATATTAAGCGTGTTATTGTGAATACTCATGCCATCGAACCACAGGTTTGTTATCTTGGGCTATGATGTTTGTTCTGATTAACTGTTTTGGTACTAAATTAGGTCACCATCCTTTCCAGGCACTAGTGGAATTCTTCGGTACACTTTCGAAAGAGTGGGCATTAGAGTGCATGAAGGATCTTTTGCTGGTCAATCTGAGAGGAAATCTTCAGATAATTGTGCAGGTAATTTTTCTTTCCCCCTGTTCGAATAATTCTGTAAGTTCAGTTGTTGGAGGTATATAACAATCATATATTTGCAGGTTGCTAAGGAATATTCTGAGCAGTTAGGTTTGGAAGCATGCATAAAAATATTTGAGCAATTTAAGTCCTACGAAGGTCTTTACTTCTTTTTGGGTTCATATCTGAGTTCCAGGTAGTTATTTAAATACTAAGCATTCCATGTGGGCACTGGCAAAGATGACACTACTGCTGATGCTTTGCTTTCTTTTCTTTTTTTTATTTCTTTCTTTTTATGTGGAACAGTGAAGATCCAGATATACACTTCAAATATATTGAGGCAGCAGCCAGAACTGGCCAAATTAAGGAAGTTGAACGTGTAACAAGAGAATCTAACTTCTACGATCCTGAGAAAACAAAGAATTTCCTAATGGATGCTAAACTTCCAGATGCACGGCCCCTGATAAATGTTTGTGACCGTTTTGGATTTGTCCCTGATTTGACTCACTACTTGTATACAAACAACATGCTTCGATATATTGAAGGCTATGTTCAGAAAGTAAGATTCTCTTTTGAATATAATACTGCTTTTTCCTGCTGAACATATGACACTGAATTTTTTTATATTAAATGTGCGGTTAAGGCAGGATGGCTATAGATAATTCATTGATCTTAATGGTGGCTAACTTGGAGTTGTTTGTATTACTGTATGATAGGTGAACCCAGGCAATGCTCCTTTGGTGGTCGGACAACTTCTAGATGATGAGTGCCCTGAAGATTTCATTAAAGGCCTAATTCTTTCTGTTCGATCCCTGCTTCCGGTTGAGCCTCTTGTCGCTGAATGTGAGAAGAGGTATGTTTCCCCTTTCTATATCTCCAAAACAACCTCGTCCCCTCTTTCCTGACATGTTTCTTGTTTGCTGCCTCGTGTAAAATAGGAATCGTTTGCGGTTGCTCACACAATTTTTGGAACATCTTGTGAGCGAGGGAAGCCAAGACGTGCATGTTCACAATGCTCTGGGAAAGATCATCATAGACAGCAATAATAATCCCGAGCATTTTCTCACTACTAATCCGTATTATGATTCACGTGTTGTGGGTAAATACTGTGAAAAACGGGATCCCACCCTTGCTGTTGTTGCATATAGACGAGGACAATGTGATGATGAGCTTATAAATGTTACAAATAAAAACTCTCTTTTCAAATTGCAGGCCAGGTATGTGTTTTTTTTAATTAAATCTTCTGCTAATCGTCTGAAAAGTGGTTCTCTTGTTTGTCTTTCAACTTTCTTAGTGCATTGAGTTGATGATATTATACTGTTGACAACAGATATGTCGTGGAAAGGATGGATGCTGATCTATGGGAGAAAGTTCTTCAACCTGAGAATGAATATAGAAGACAACTTATTGACCAAGTTGTTTCTACGGCATTGCCTGAAAGCAAGAGTCCAGAACAAGTTTCTGCAGCTGTTAAAGCTTTCATGACTGCTGATCTTCCACATGAACTGATTGAACTGCTTGAAAAGATTGTGCTTCAAAATTCTGCATTCAGTGGGAACTTCAATTTGCAAAACCTGCTTATCTTAACAGCCATTAAAGCAGATGCATCCAGGGTAATGGATTATATTAATAGGTTGGACAACTTTGATGGACCTGCGGTTGGAGAAGTAGCAGTTGAAGCACAACTATATGAGGAAGCCTTTGCCATCTTTAAGAAATTCAATTTAAATGTACAAGCAGTTAATGTTCTCTTGGATAACATCCAAAGCATAGAGCGGGCTGTAGAATTTGCATACCGTGTTGAGGAAGATGCTGTTTGGAGCCAGGTTGCTAAGGCTCAGTTAAGGGAAGGGTTAGTAAGTGATGCTATTGAATCATTCATCCGTGCAGATGATGCAACCCAATTCCTAGATGTTATTAGTGCTGCTGAACAGGCTAATGTCTATCATGACTTGGTGAAGTACTTACTGATGGTGAGGCAAAAGGCCAAAGAGCCAAAGGTGGATGGTGAACTTATTTATGCATACGCGAAGATAGATAGGCTAGGTGAAATAGAAGAATTCATTCTTATGCCAAATGTTGCTAATCTCCAAAATGTTGGTGATCGTTTGTTTGATGCTGCGCTTTATGAAGCTGCTAAGATAATATTTGCCTTCATTTCCAACTGGGCTAAACTGGCAAGTACACTAGTCAAGCTGAAGCAGTTCCAAGGTGCGGTTGATGCTGCTCGCAAAGCAAACAGCTCAAAGACATGGAAGGAGGTTTGTTTTGCTTGTGTGGATGCTGAGGAGTTCCGCCTGGCACAAATTTGTGGTCTGAATATCATTATACAGGTAATTATCCTTCTTAAGGAAACATAATCTCCTCCTTGTATTTTAGAATGTCACTGGTCAATCATTTTAGAAGCTTTATATTCTAGGTGAAGTTCATCGTGATCTATTGATTTTGATGGTACAGGTGGATGACTTGGAAGAAGTCAGTGAATATTACCAAAACAGAGGATGCTTCAATGAGCTTATTTCACTCATGGAGAGTGGCCTTGGATTGGAACGTGCACATATGGGTATTTTTACAGAGTTGGGAGTGCTGTATGCTAGATATAGGCCAGAAAAACTTATGGAGCACATTAAACTTTTCTCTACCCGTCTCAACATTCCCAAGCTTATCCGTGTATGTGATGAGCAACAGCACTGGAAAGAACTCACCTATCTGTATATACAGTATGATGAATTTGACAATGCTGCAACCACTATAATGAACCACTCTCCAGATGCTTGGGATCACATGCAGTTCAAGGATGTTGCGGTCAAAGTTGCGAATGTTGAGCTTTATTACAAGGCAGTGCACTTCTACCTGCAGGAACATCCTGACCTCATTAATGATCTCCTCAATGTACTTGCCCTTCGGGTGGATCACACCCGTGTAGTGGACATAATGCGGAAGGTATGTATAGCAACTTCACCATCTCTTTCCCTTTCTGGTTTGTTCTGTGACATGTAGAAAAGTTTGAAAGGTCTTGTTGGTGCGAGATGGCAGCTACTTTGAATGATAAGTCATTCTCATTTTTGACTTCTTTTACCTTGTTTCAGGCTGGCCATTTGCATCTTGTGAAGCCATACATGGTTGCAGTTCAAAGTAACAATGTAGCTGCTGTTAATGAAGCATTAAATGAAATCTATATTGAAGAGGAGGATTATGACAGATTACGGGAATCAGTTGATATGCACGACAACTTTGATCAGATTGGCCTTGCACAGAAGGTAAAATTGCTTCATTTTTTAGATTTGAAGCATGTGTTTATGGAGTATTCTCCTGATGCATGTCGTGTCATTCACTAGATTGAGAAGCATGAGCTTCTGGAGATGAGACGGGTTGCTGCATACATCTATAAGAAAGCAGGGAGGTGGAAGCAGTCGATTGCTCTGTCCAAGAAGGACAACCTGTACAAAGATGCCATGGAGACATGCTCACAATCTGGTGATCGTGACCTTGCAGAGGAGTTGGTTGTTTATTTCATTGAGCAGGTGATGGGCTTGTTAACTCAAAAGCTTACCTATCTACTGTTTGATATGTTGCACCATTGTTTATTTCAGTTTGTTCCACTATCAATATGGCAGCTGTGCTTTTCACCAGTTAAAAGAAATGCTCAAAACTCACTCATCAGATTATCATTCATTATTTATTATATGAATTTCTTGGTAGGATTTTCATTGTTTGGCTGATATTCTGTTATTTTCCTTGCTTGAGAACATCCTGTGTAATGATGGTGTCACACTTGTTTTTTAAACTTGGAAGGTGGTATATTCAACTGTTTTAGGTTAACTTGCCTTCAGGAATTTGAATTTTTACTGTACACTGCCCTGGCAAATGTAGTTTACCATTTTAGACATGCTGCCGAATATCTCCTAACTGCTGATGAAAGTAATGGTCCTGTTCCTTTTGTTTTGATGCCAATTCCATGATTTTTTCTATGCATTTTCTTGTCAGAAGCATGGGAAGATATTCCTGTTCAGATATGGAAGGATAATCCGAGATAGCATTTCAGGAAAAAGTACAAAAAAGGGCAATCTTGTACACAAGGCTCCTGCTATTGCAGGGTCTGGTCTGAGATCGGTCAGATGTATGCAGCCTTACCTTCTTATGCGGAAAGGCTGTTTCCGTGTTTCGAACCTGTAACCTTTGAGCCATAAGAAGTACAATTTTTTATGGTAAATTAAAACTTATGGAGATGGTAAATAACAATGTTGACATACTGTAGCATTAATACGAGAATCGATCTTTGAGATAATTTGCACATGTAATTAACACAAGCTATGGAAATTTTTGAATATTCAGAAAAGGTTTTTGCTTGTAATAGTTGATAGATCCTTTTCCAATAAAGTTATTATTAAATATATTATTAGTAACATTTATTGCACACAGATTCTTATGATACTATATATATGCATATCTTGAATGCAATACATGGATTTGTTAATCAATAATCATACTATGTAACAAAATTTTAGATGCTGTAATCATGTAAAGCAACTTATGACTTGTTATTAAATTTATTGGTATCTTCATTTTATGATTGTACAATTCCTTTAAGTACTTAATACACTGCTGCATTGTATATATAGTTTTAGTGAAGGAAAATTTGTTACCTTTTGTAGCCATATGGCTGTTCTCGATCCTTGGTGTAATATGCGATTGTTAATAAGCTGTACCATTTATTCTGTGTATTGAAGAGGCGTATAGTGTTTGGAGTGAGATGAGCAATAGCTAGATTTTTTATGTTTGAAGATTTTAGAATCTCCTCATTTAAATAAGAATCTTTTGATCATCAGTTATTAAAAACACACGTGATAATATTTATGCTTAATTGTTTAACAAGTGATATGTTGACTATCCCTTGTTCGTTGGCTTGTTATATGATCGCAATCTAGAAAATATCTGATGTGTTGTTTCGTGTTGCAGGGAAAGAAGGAATGCTTTGCTTCATGTCTCTTCATATGTTATGATTTGATTCGGCCTGACATTGCCGTTGAGCTTGCCTGGATGAACAACATGATTGACTTTGCTTTCCCATACCTCTTGCAGGTGATCTTTTACCGCCAGTGGTTGTACTAGTGAAGTTAACCATTATATTGTTCTTATATCTTTTCATAATCTTAATCCATCATTATGACAAGCATCTGGTATCTGTGCAGTTTATTCGTGAGTACACTGGCAAAGTAGATGAACTCATAAAAGATAAAATTGAAGCACAAATTGAAGTCAAAGCTAAAGAGAAGGAAGAAAAGGATATGGTCTCCCAGCAGGTGCTTGCGATGCCTTCATAATTGCAGTTGGTTATGTTTCTTGGCATTCTTGTTTTGCCCATTAATTGTGAAAATTGGCATGTTATTTGCAGAATATGTATGCACAGTTGCTGCCACTTGCATTGCCAGCTCCACCGATGCCAGGCATGGGGGGAGGACCCGGCGTGGGCGGACCATTTTCAGCCCCACCACCAATGGGTGGGATGGGTATGCCTCCAATGCCCCCATTTGGCATGCCCCCTATGGGAAGCTATTGATAGTCAGGTTGATGCAATTATTGAAGGTCCGAGATATTTTATTTTATTTTTTTCTCGTGGTGCGGTGGGTTGTAGCAGCAGTAGCCACTTTGGCATCATTAATGTAGCTCAGACCAGTTGTGCGCTTGTTATTCTTTGGTAGCAGGCCGGTTTTTTGCGGTTGTTGAGGCTAAGCTGAGGATTCTGTATGGTGATTAAATTTTACATAATTAGAAAATGGTGTGGTTAGGTTTGGGATGAACAATTACTGCGTGCCATGTGTATAGGTTCGCTTGATATATTCAATAGACCATTAGGTTTTCTTTCCTTTCTTCCCCTCTCTGAGGCACCCTCAGTTGTATCCTTTTGCAGTATTGCTGCTTTTCATTTCCCAGTGTGTATTTGCTAGATTGATTTTGTATCTTATTTTACAAATTATTCTTGTTCCCACTTAAGTTGGATGTGTGCCATGCATTAAATTTTTAAATTTACTGGCTGTTTTCCTGTGAGTAATTTGTAGTGCGGTGAAGGTAAGCCTTCATAGTTCATCTTTGAAGTAATGGGCTCGGTTTTTTCCTTTTTTCATAGACGGGGATATAGAAATTTCGCTGTTGGTGATGATTTATGGGTGCAACATTTAGAGTGTGATTAGGATACCGGAGAAGAAAAAATATGAGTATCAATTTTTGTAACCAATACCCATCATTTATTTGTGAAAAAGGTGTGGCCTGTGTTCTGGGGAGAGTGCTTCATTACGTCAGACGCCTGGTATCTTTCCATTATTTAAGTATTGGATCAACGGATTGGACCAGTGGACTGGCTGATTTTGACCAGAGGATTATTTGGAAAGCATAACTGGCACCAGATTGAATAGATGTGCTTGGGTTGGTGATTTTACTGGGAAGCATCTCTAGTTCAAGTTCACCCAAGTTTGGCGGAACTGGTATTGGGCATCGGATTGGTTTTTTGGCGGCACGAGCTGGTACGGATCGTGTTGAGCTTGTACCAACAGAGGAGAGGGCATGGTACTGTGGGAGAGGAAAAGAGAGAGAAGGGAAGAGAGGGAGGGAGGAGGAACACCGACGAAGGCAAAATTAAAAATTTCGGTTTATCGACTTCACTTAAAAATTATAGAATATTTTAAGTTGCGGCTGGACTTCTGACAAGAGAACCGACTAAGGCCTCGCCTTCCACGGTCTCTACTGGTGTTCTGTCCTCTTTTTCTCTTCTGCTCGCTCTTTTTTTCTTCTCTGGCTCCCGCAACAAGCTTCGTTTCCATTGCCGAAATCATACCGGTAAGGCTCGGAATGGTCGGAATCGTCCGAATCGGGACGGATCTACCAACTCTGAGCATGCTGGTTTTGAAAATGTATCGTGCGTTGGTACGATATCGAATCGAAACCGTACCGACTCCTCTGCCACTAGCACGAGTTCCGGTACCGGTTCAGTGGACCTTGCTTTTTAGTGAAAGCGACCATTTTCTATCAAGAATTGCAATGTGTATCATTGGGCTTACGATATTGAATTTATATTTTATGTATTTTGCTTCCTGGATTCTGATTTTTTATGTCCTCAGAGAAAGTAATATTTCTTCATATTTTCTGACTAGAGGTTGTAAATGCCTGATCATTTAATGGATATCCTCAAGTCACAATTGTCTGCATGTTACAACATTGTCTTTTTTCTTTAATGCTTAGACCATTCACCTCCAACAACATTTACAACCACGCTGAAGGTGATGACAGTCGAAATTGAACTCTGCCTGGATGTTGCGGCCAAAGAAACTCATCTAGAGTTATTCAAGAGGAAGAAGAGGTTTTATCTCGTCAATTTCATACTTAAGATAGTCGAAGGCCATGGTTTGCTTATCATTTTGATTGAATGTGCTTGAACCTGACATTTTGTTTTCTTAGCCTCTATTCTAATTATTAAATGGTAGCTCTCCATATTTTGTTACTACTGCAGCTTTATCTTCTGGAAGCAATTTGTGTAATGCAGTAAAGCATGAGGTTTTTGTTCTGTAGTTTGTGGACTTGCACGTGGATGATCGTCATTTGCCATGTAATAGTCATCCTGTTTAACTTCAAACTTTAGATTCCTACTGTACCCATGCAACATCCTGTTTTCTCCATTTGCCTTTCCTGTTGCCAATGTTCAACTATTCAACATGATTCCTTTCTTCAGGACTTAAAGATTTACTAACTTCAATTGAATATGGAAACAAAGATCCAAGTATATTTCTTGCTGAAAGTTGATTATTTGAGATGATGTTTTTTTTAAGAATACTCAGATGCTACTCAGATGCACAAAGTTCAATGTAGAAAACATGCCCCTGTGGATCTTTTGTTCCATCAAGGATTTAAGCACCGGGTTTTACCAAGGAGGTACTAGTACTGGTATGCTTCCCATACTGGCACCATATTGATATGGTATTTGTACTCTGCTGGCACCTTGAGATGTATCTTAGTGTTGGTATGTATCTTACCATGCTGTTAAGGCATCGGTATGGGTATTGGTACTGATATTCAATCCTTGAGTTCCATAATATCTTTTTCTAGCTATTATGCATGTTGGTAAATGAGGTTTAATAATGACCGATTCATTGCAATCCTTGTATGTAAGTTGAGTAACCTTTGAGGCCTCATGCTATAGAAGACCATTGTCTCCTTATGGTTCTGCATTTTCGCCTTGCAGTTTGGCATTTGCCAGTGTGTCCCCATTTCCATTGAAATGAACTGCAACTGAAACCACAATATGCTGGCTGACATTTACTAACTTTGCTTTCTTGTTCATCTTCAAAATTTCATATCGTGTCATGGATTTGATGCTCATACATAAACATTGTTGCACTGAACTCACAAAGCTAAAGCTGATTCTGAAAAATTAGGCAACTTTATCAAGATGGACCATTTTCTTTCCTCTTTTTGGAGTCGCCTACATCATCATTGACTACGTGTATATTTGGAACAGAATTTGCTTTTCCTTTTGACTTCTGAAATTTCAAACATCATTCCATAGCCAACATTTAATACCCTACCCTGATAGATACTTTATATATTTGTCATTGATTTTTATGATCAATAGATCACGTCCCATTTCTAAATCTATATAGACCCTATCAGTTCTTTGTATTTTTCAACCTTGATTTTTGCTGAATGAAATTCTGCCACGCTGCAACTGGAACAATTGTACAGATTGATATTAGTGAAAAAAGGGTGGCCTAATGCATAAGGCTCTCGCCATTGCAAGGTCTAAGGAGGATCATATATGCATAGCTTTACTCCCACATATGGAGAGGCTGTTTTGAATTCGTGACCTTAGGTCAAAATGGAGCAACCTTATGTTGCACCAAAGCTCACCCTCTAAAGATTGCTAATAGTAATTTGCACACATAGGTGCGTTGGCAACTGATTCAAGTTTTTTTTTTTTCCTTTTTCGTGAGAATGCCTTGAAAATTGATGTCCACTCTTTCTGGTCTCTTGTAGAAGATTTACCCCCTGCATTTTTTCCATGTCATTTTAAGGATTTAGTACCGCATGTCAAGTTGGGCACTTGAAATTGAATAGTAATATAATTGACATCATGATTTATGAATTTTATCTTAAATAAAGTTGTTCCAATGTAGTTCATCCAACTTTCCGTGAATCTGAGTAATTATCTTAAATAGATCTTTAGTGCTTTGTTTCCACTGCTTGTGAATCCTCTTGTTCTCATGCAATTCTTTGACTAGTCTACTCATTTCAATTGCTTCCATGATTATTTTTGTGGCAGAATAAGGATGTCACAGAAGCTATTCAGAGGGCAACGGCTGCCTATGATTGCAAAATTGTTGAAGGGGTTCTTAGTCATCAGCTCAAACAGTTTGTGATTGATGGAAACAAAGTCATATTTAGTGTAAGCAACGCTGAGACCAGAGTTGATGAAGCAGAATTCGAGGAAAATGAAGTATATGCAGCTGATATAGTCACCAGGACAGGTGAAGGCAAGATAAGGAGACTTATTTGAAAGTTCTTCCAATTCCAGATCTCTAACTGGATTCCATAATAATGCTCCCTTGTGTTGTATGTTTTTTATCCGAGTCATAGATGCAGCCGAGAAATCCCTTCACTTGCAGCCTAAACTCTTGGATGAGAAGCAAACTACTACTACAAGAGAGCTGTGGACAAAAACTATCACCTCAAAATGAAGTCATCAAGATTCATTTTTAGTTAAATAAACCAGAAACTTCCAATCGTGCCATTTACTGCAAGGTACCCCATTCTTCATTCATTTTGTTAAACTTATCTAGTCTTGGGTTCTATATATCATGATTCTTTTTTCTTTTTTCTTCAGGGTGTGTGTATCTGTGCATGTATTTTCAGGGCTTTGGAAGAGAAAAGAGCTCGGCTTGGTCTTAGTAGAATGTGTAAATCGTGAGCTTTTGCAACCGTACCCTGTTTTGCATTAGAAGCCCGGCAAGTAACTATCTGCTCAAGAAAAATATTGCAGCTCGGTGTTTTTTTTTTTCATTCTTTTCCAACTTTTGATGAAGTAATACCTCATTACGTGTTGGATTTGCTCAATAATTAAACAAACTCTTTAAGTTATCTAGTCTGCATGTCTGTAAACTTCTTTGCTCACTTCAAGTTCACTTTGTAGCTATAATGCCAAATGGGTCAGACAATATTACATCCCATCCGTTGCAGCACTTGTAGCCTACAAAAACCATTGATAATGATTTTGAAACTAAGGCATGGCGAGCTTTGGGAACAAAGACAAAAAAGAAGAGTGGAGGAAAGAAGAAGAAAGGTATACCAAGTGCATAATGTCCTTTTGATCATGCATGATTCTCGCTAGTTTCTATCTGTATTGCTATGCGAACAGTTAACCTAGATTCCATGAATAATTTAGCAGTTATAGTATATTACTGCTCTGTGTGATCTCATCAGAAGTTGTGCTCCAAATAGATGGAGTTATGGATTTTCTATAGGGATTATATGATAAACTACGAAGATTCAACACCTGGGGAAAATTCTGTGCCTAACCTGGCCTCAATGTTTTTACTGGCTGGAACTACAATTTAGTGAAGAACCATGGAGAAGCATGATGGTGCCAACTCCCAACATCAAACGATGAGAAGTTGAAGTCTTGGTGTTGTCTTCTGCATTTGCTGCTAGTGGTTCAGATTTCATGCAATTCATGTCTGGCAAAGCAAAAGTGCACAGAATTCTTATAAGGAAAATCTTTATAGTTTTCAAATTGGGTAAAGCTTTTGCAAGATGATATGAAGGCAAGCAAATAAGTTCTTCAAGTTGCTAAAACTTGGAGCATTTGAATATGTTGGGGATGGGGGGACACCTTTAGTGCCATATTGCTTGTGTGACGAAGAGTGCTGTGCCTTAAATGGGGGCTTCCCTCTTTCTCTTCAGAGGCGCCTTTTATGGGACAAAACTGTGAGGGGTGGAGGACCTACGCTCGAGCTCGCATGGCCTGCCCCAGAGGGGGTGGAGGACCTCTGGAGAGAAATGCAGTTACTTTTAGTCCACAACAGAATGTGTTGGGATGGAAGAGCTTATTTAAATGCAAATCAAATTTTATCCATGCTTGAAGGAATTGGTATGTATTTGTTGATTTTTTTTTTTTTGGGCCACATTATCTTCCCAAATTTTATATTCGAATCTATATCCCCTTTTCCAGGTCAAATGGGCTTGTTCTATGTAACATATTGCAATCGACAAACAAGTTTTATAAAATGAAAGTATGGGGATAAATACTTTGTACAATAAATTTAGTTGGAAAAGGTGAACCGAGTTATTAAACAATGAAAAGTTTAGTAATGTGAAGATCATCATTTTAATTTTTATGGCACTGATTTATTGTACAATTATTAAAATTCATATTTGGGATTGCAAAACAGATTGAAAAATCTCAATATGTATATCTATTGATACTGTATTGACTAAAACACCGAAATTCATTAATTTATATAAGCCGAAGTGATTAATAATTTTTTAACTTTTTGAGATAATTGGAGTTTTTTTTAGGAGGGATTGGAATGGTTAACAAATTTATAGTCTTTATCTACTATTTCCTAGCAGCCAATTTGTAAAGATAAACTGATTGTAAATATTAAAGTCAAATTAAATATTATATTTTCATGTATTTTTGGGTTTAATCCAGAAAAAGTCAACCAGAAAAGTCAATCATTCATTTTTTTTTTTTTTGATTTTCTGTGTTGAATTTTGGGAAATAATATTACAAGTAATTAATGGATAGGAAACCGACCATGTGTTTTCTTTTAAGTTTCCCTTTTTCCCCGTATAGTGAGTGTCCAAAGGTTCGGCCTTAATTAGCTCGACAGCTGTCGCTAGCCTAGTAAAAGCTTGTATCACGTGCCCAACACGTGACGGTCTCATGCTTGGGCCGGACTCCTCGCTCCTGCTAAGCTGGATGTCAGGCCCGGCCCCACCGTCTCATTTCCCCCGGCAACCCAACTTTGCTTACATGCCCCGTAAAATCTATATGCGCACGCCATATCATCCGTCAGTATTATCTACGTAAACGCATCTCATCCGTTCATAGTAGCGTAGCATCCAAGCATCAACTCTTATCCGCATAGAACCTTTATGCTTGCGTTTGGGACATAGTGTTGTCCTTTCCCTTCCGCCGCTACTCTCCCACTATTATATTAAAATAAAAGGTTAAACCCTATCACCGTTTCCCCTCCCCCACCCTATAAATCCCACGGTCCGACTATAACCTCCTCCTCCTCCTTCCTCTCTCTCTCTCTCTCTCTCTCTCTCTCTCTCACACACACGCACGCACGCACACGCACATTTGATCTCTCGATCGTTTCGTGATCCCGGCAATGGCGAGTGCCGATCCCGAGCGCCGGGACGAGGTGGAGGCTGGCGAGGTCGCCGGCGGCGAGGAGGAGGACACCGGAGCCCAGATCGCCCCCATCATTCGCCTCGAGGAGGTTGCCGTAACCACCGGCGAGGAGGAGGAGGACGTCCTTCTCGACCTGTAAGCCCTCCTGATCTCCCATCTGACCTATGGTTTTTGATCAAGATCCCGGTGTTTTATGTTCCCGGTGGGTTTTTTTTTCTTGATTCTTTCTTTGTTCTTTGTTTTGGTGCTGTTAGAAAGGCGAAGCTCTACCGGTTCGACAAGGAGGGAAAACAGTGGAAGGAGAGGGGGACTGGGAACGTGAAGCTCCTCAAGCACAAGGAGTCCGGCAAGGTCCGGCTGGTCATGCGGCAAGCCAAGACCCTCAAGATCTGCGCCAACCATCTAGGTTGGGCTATCTCGATTTCTCCTTCTTGTTTTTTTGTTTACCATTGGTTTTGATTTTAAAGTATATGGAAGGGAATAGCGGGGTAACTTTTTCTCCTTTTCTTGTTGCTGTTTAGTTCTTCCGTCGATCAAGATGCAGGAACACGTGGGGAATGATAAGTCGTGTGTTTGGCATGCGGTGGATTTTTCTGAAGGGGAATTGAAAGAGGAGATGTTCTGCATTCGGTTGGGCTCTGTTGAGAGTGAGTGTCTTTCTTGTTCTTTCTTTTTAGTGCTTTCTTTGAAGTTTCTCTTCTTGATTTCTTTCTTGTTTTCTGGTTTATTGATCGTTCTTGGCGATCTCAAGCTCTTATTTTGCGTGATGATCTTTTATGTTGAAAAGTTTTTTTCCTCTCAACAATATGCTGGTAGGAATGCAGTGCTGCCATTGTTTGCGAACAGAAAGATTTATACTTCATTAACGATTTACCCTGTTGGGAAGGAGCGGTTGATATGTTTATGAATGTGAATGGTGTGAGCAAATCTTTTGCAGATCATAGTAACCGCATTATATGGTATACTTGCTTTATTTTTTGTGTGACTCGTTCCATGTATTCAAATACTATCTGTTACTGGGGAATGCTATTATCTCAGCCTTGGTACTAGGCTACTAGCACAGTACATGTCATACTGAATGTGGTGTTGCATCCTTGAATCTTGTTTGCAAATTGATGAGAACTTAATGTTGTAGTGGTTGGTGGTAGGTAGGGTATGCCCAAAAAGTGTTTTTGCATATTGAATTTCTCTTACACAGTCATAAACAATTAGAGGGTTGTATCACACACAGGTCTTTGAGCTAAACAAGGGTCCACAATTGTCACTAATGGGCAGAATGACCAAGTGGATGGTTGTTATTCCACTTGGAATATTTGATCATTCTGGACACGTTGTTCATAGCTGCTGGTGAGGTTGGATATCACACTCATATAGATGCCACTGTGTATAGTGTCTAATAGCAAATTGGAATGACTATTTTGTTATAGTTATCGAAGTAGTTAGCTTTGCACTGATATCGTGGATATGTTCATAATGAATTGTCAATGATACGAGCCCATCTTTTAGAAATCATTGTTGAAGTTGGTGATGTTGATTTTGTATATACAACATGCAAGTGATCTCCTGATACGAGGAAATGACTACCTATTGTTATTTTTGTTGAATAAATTTGGAGTTAAATCCATGTACCAAAATGATAGCTTGGATTTTATCCTTGAGAGGAAGTTAACCAGTTTATTGTTCCTTATAAGGAGGAGGGGTAAGGTTCATCCTATCATGGAATCTATCTATGATGTTTTATATAAGTGTTTTAATTGAGTCAATTCCATATTTTAATTATTACTTATTTTGAATAAACAAATTGTTATTCCAAATTCTGCACGAGCATCAGTTTTCTATTGTGCCTGTCACGTGATCTAGGGTTTTGATGTGACATGGAATCAATTGTCTAAGGGTTTGGCAATGTTAATATTTTTTCCAACAGTCAATCGAGGACAAAGGAGTTGGAACTGAAATGTAGGAATAGTTATTGCGCATGAATGGAGACCTGTTTATCCATTCTATCTACTAGGGGTTAGCGTGATTATACATTTTTATGAATAGGAAGGTTGGTCTACCTTGCTTTATTATGATTATGATACATTCGTGGATTAAGAGAGGATGTGGTATATTAGAAAACCAAATTGGCCTTGGAGTCCCCATATCTGTCTGCTACCCTTTACCTTTTGTATTCATCTTTTCTGAATTCTTACCAAACTTAGGCTCATTCTAATTGAGCAGGTGAATCAAATCCTTGGTACAGGAATTGGTCTATGTGGACTGGCATAGTCATTGGGCTGGTGTTATGGATTGGACTGCACTCAACCCTGGATTAGGGTTTCCATGTTGCTAGCTCTTAGGCTAAGGTAGGTGGTTGACGACATAGTGAGACCATAGGAAAGGTAGCCACATGCCTTGTGTTTTCTAGGTGGCCGCCACATGACAGGGTTCAGACCTAGTGGGCCTCCAACACTTAGTGTCTCCTAGGCTTATGCCACAAAAGCCTAAGGCTTCCACCCTAGTGCTAAGTTTGCTCTTATAAATAGGAAGGAAAGACACAAGGTTTGAGTTGGAGGGATAGTTTTTTCATATCAAAGACCTCTCTAGTGCCTCCCACAAAGAGAGAGGTAGAGAGAGGAGGAAAGAAAGAAAGAGATGAGGAGGAGGAGGCTATTGACTAATTCTTGGAGGATCTGCCGAGTGCGAGTACTCTATGTGGTATCTAGAGGAGTCTTAATCCATCTTTTTCCATCTTCTTGTATTCTCTATTCATATTTGTAGGTATTAATCGATCTTGTTATGCATATAATCTATACTTTATTGCTAATTCATCAAAAAGAAGCTATTAGATTTCTATTCATTTGATTCATCATGATATGTGCATTGGTGTGCATCAACACACACACACACACATACATATCAATTGTTGGTAGTGAACTCTCATCTATGGTTTTGTGATATATAACTAGCTTCTTATATGGAAGTCTAATATGATTCCACCGATATTTGCACTGAACCCAATCATGTGTAGATTTTGTTGCTCCTTTCATCTGATTATTACCCAATTTGTATAGTAATATTACTTTGTATTGGCCATCATTTACGAGATCAATGGAAGGCTACATACCTATGTCTGAATTCAATTGACTAGCCTTTCTCATCATAAAATGTTGAAAAGGATGATTTTACAAAGATAAAGACATGATGTAAAGCCTGGAAGACTCCCTACTGATGATGCATGGCCCCTAAATTACTTCTGGAAGGTGGAATTGGTGAATTCTTTGAACTGATTGAAATTTTATTTCAACATGTAAAAATAATATGTGGCTGATAGGCATGGGAAACAGGAGTTTACATTATAAGTTTTTATTACTATTTTCTTTTGCTAACGAGGATAGATGGAAGACTGGCTGAAGTAAGTTTTCATTGCTCCTTTTCTTTTTCCTCTTTTTGATAATGAGGATAGATGGAAGACTGTCTGGAAATCAGGGTGAGACTATAGGTGATAGATACAAGGACAAACATTAAACATACATACATACATATATACAAAGAGTGAAAGAGAGAGATAGCTTCAGGCCACCCTTTTTTGTGGCCATAGCATCCTCCAGCACAACCTTTTGTTGACAGTCTCAATTATGCCTGCCACCTTGTACAAGGAGGGATCTGAAATAGAAAATCGTGATTTTAGTTCTAACTTAAGAAAAAAAGGACAATGAGCATAACCTAACTTCAGAAGAGAGAGATGCGTTAGGAAAGGGTAAGGATGAAGTAAAGGATTGGTTTGTCCTGGCAGGGCATGGTTGGGGGGATGACTTATGATGGGATGGGCAATTGGTTAAGGGTGGAAGGCTGGGGTTGTTGGTGATTTGATGTGAAGGAGGGAAGGCGGCAGGGTGAAGGAGGGCAGGTCATATGAAGCAGCAAGAATTGCCATATTGTGTGGCAAAAATATTTGTTCAATATTATTCTAGATAATTGGTGCTATGGTTTATATTATTACCCGACTAGGGTTGTACCTGAATGTCTGTTTAGTAGTTGGGTTATCCTAGGTTATCCAATATCTGGTTTATATTTACCAGAGATGTCTAATTGGATTCTATCTTGGTTAGGGTCGTTTGACATCTGGCAACATACTCAGTGCAACCTAGTACAGTCCTAGAATGTTTTTATTAGCCTAGTTACCATCGGCCAAGTTCAAGTCAATCAAATCTACAATTTTCAGTAGGCATGATTTGATGGCTGGTCTGAAAACAGTAGAAAAGTAGGCCCATAAATAAGCCTGTAGATAACCCTGGGTATGGAGACAACATATTGTAACAATGTCTACTTGTGTTACATGAAATTATTGTTATTATTATTATAAATATGTTGCTTGTCATCTGAAGATTTTGTAATATAAAACAATTTATTTTGAGTTAGGTGGTTGGGTTTTTTTCTTAAAAAACAACTGTACATGTATTGAAGGATGGAAAGTATGATATCTTGTGTGTTATATTGATATATGTCAGATATAATAAATGTGAACCTAAAGGTGTATTTAAATGAATAATTATATATTTCAATACTAGATATACTACCCAACCAGCATATTTTTCACTTTGTGGTACTATTTTCTATGTGTACTGCTTTTTGAAGATTGTTATGATACGTGTGGCTTTTTAGTTGCTATTGTTTGTTGTATGTTGTGATTGGTATATTGTGAAAGTGATTTTATAGGAATTGGTAATTGGATAGTCATGTGTTGTAGTGATATATGGTACATGGAAATGTGTTACTGGCTTAGAATTAGGCTTGGGAATTAACAAATAGGCTAATAAGATGCTCTTTTTCATAGGAAGCTTCTACACATAAATGTTTTTCCCCCCTTTCCTACAGAGGTGGGGACGTGCCACAAGGATTGGGTATGGGGTGGAGAATTGTAATTTAAGCAAAGCTTGAACCTCAGTGATCTATATGTGATGATATCTAAGTGTGATGGTTCACCATGTATTTATATAAAGATTTCTAGCTGGCTGAATATTTATTGTTAGTTCTTTTCTGAGGATGCTGCAATTTAAGCAAAGGTGAGCTTAGTTTGTTTCTTTTGTGTCTGTTTGATAGTAGATACCTTTGAGAGAGAAGGATTGTACTTAATGACACAGGCATTTTAACTGTCAACTTATTGTGCTAACTAATACCTGTGTATGAGTCCTGCTACTAACATTGTGGGCAATCTTGAGGTATTTGAAAACTGCTGTTGTTTTATATTTCTGTAACTATGTCATGACCTAATGCTATGTAATCAAGTATGGCTATCACTTCATCATGTTCATATCGTTTCGGAAATTAGGTAACAATTGGATTCCATTTCGATCTGGATCAAAGAAATATGCATGTGTGTAGGTTTATACTTCATGATATGACATGGGATGGATGTTCACTTTAAACCTTGATGTAGATAAGACTTGTTCAGTAACTGTCATATGAAAGAATGAGTGATGGGAGGTATGTGTTTCTGTGCCTTTCATGAGGGCAGGAAGAAGTTTTGAGGATTACTTGATGATCTAGTTATTCAAGAATAGATTATAATTAACAAAAGCTGACGAATTCTTGCTAAGCCACTGACACAAGCGAACATGCAAACTTTCATCAATTGCTTGTCCTTTCATTATTGTACCTAATGTTTTTGCAAGCTACTTACTATTTATGCCAAGGTCAGAAAAACCGGTATCAGGCACCGTACCGATTTTCCGACGGGATGACTTGGTATGGATTGTGCTGGGCCTGTACCGAGAGAGGGCACGACATTGTGGGAGGGCCGGAGGAGGGTGGCGGACACTGGCGGAGGCCGCAGCCTCGCATGCTGTCTCTCTTTCCCCTCCTCCGCTCGCTCTCTCTTTCCTTCTTCTTCTCCTTCTTGAGCTTTGGCAATAAATCTCGTTTTCGTTGCCGGAACCATACCGGTGAGCCACCAGTACGGCTCAGATCAGCCAGAACCGCCCGGTTCAGGATGGTTCCGCCGACCTTAATTTATGCTCATGAGAATCAGTGTTCTTAAAGTTTCACAGAGATGACTTTTAAGAAATCTTTGATAGTTCTAAATGATGTAATCAAGGTTTCATTCCGTTGCAAAAGAGGTTCTTGGATATTACTATTTGGAGGCTAGCAAAGGGAGGTCAATGTTGTCTTCTTTTTTTAAAAAAAGTTTACTCCATGACCGAACAACTTTTGGTGTAGTAGCAGAGAACTGAGTTCTTCACTTTTTCATACGGGAACAATGTAGAGCTACCTTCAAGAGTTGTCGAGTTCATAAATGATTTATTTAGTATTTGTTAGTGTACGCAAAGCAGTTAAATTGGAAATGTCATACTTGTATGGTGGTATATAAATTCAGAAGAAAATAAATATACAGTTGTGACTTTTGCACATAAAATATGTTTGGTTCACATACTATATGGCTTTATTTATTTTTATAATATTTTATGCAGCATCCGTTATTGATTGTGCTTCCAGTATATTTATCATGATATAATGTCCCATCATTTTGTTCACTAATCATCTGAGAACCAGCCTATAGTTGTTTAACGGGTGTAAGCACAGTAGGTGACACCCTATATATTTCAGTATATATATTCAGACCTGTTAGAGATCCATTATGAGATGTTCGTTTATCTAAAGCCTTGAGTTTCCCTTTGTCTTTGTTCCAAGACTGCAAGAAGTTCAAGGAGAAGGTTGAAGGTGTTGCCGAATCTCTTGGAAAGAATGAAGAGAGAGAGAGCAAGGATGTCTCAGCTACTGCTGGACTCGTGGAGAAATTGAGTGTTGGTGAAAGCACAAGCGAGGTCACAAACAGTGCATCTGCTCCTGCTGAGACAGCAGAACCTGCTTCTACTGCAGATGTGAAGAAAGATGAAACAGAAGCTTAAGGAACGTACAGATTCACAAGCCTCATGGAAATGTCTCCCATAGTTAATATGAAATCTGCATTTCCCACTTTCTTCGTATGAGGTCAGTGATGTTGTTCAAAAAATTTCTTGGATATAGTTGTGATGGGAAATGGTAAAGATTTGTCAAGGAGAGTGACTCATTTGTTGGGGTGAAATTGTTTTGATAAGCATATATTGTTGTTTCCCAGTCTTTCAGTGCGGGCAGCAGTATTTATATGATGGACATATCCAGGTTTAATGATTGGATTGGTTTTGTTTAATACTGTCGTCATGACAGTCTGTCTAGTTATAATGCATCTTGAGTTGCTTGGCATTATTCTTGTCATTTTAGTGTTTACAGTGAGAGCTTTCGAGTGCATTAAAGTTATCCGAGACTATACAAACGATACAAATGGTTCAACAAAGTTCAGAATGTATTTGTTATTACTATGTTCAATCAGCAACTCCCAGATCCGATATGTACTGTGTGCTGGTCGATCATACATTGTCAAGTACCATTTTTGCAATTTATTCATAGCACATTAGTTTTTTAAGTGTAGGTCCCCTGATGAAGAAAGTTCAGAAGCCTAACTGATCCAACAATTGGTACACGGAAAGGCATGTGGTGCAGCAGCTTACCCGTGCTCTCACCCACTTATTGTTTGCGAATCGCTTCTTTGCTTTTGATGCAAATCATAATAGCGGGATCTGTATGACATGCAGTTGAGCAACAATTTCCATGTGGTTGAGTCACAAAATTTTATCAATCTGATGCAGGGCTATAGCCTAGAACGCTGATGGACGGATCAAGATTAGAAAATGTCGCTGGGATTCCTGAGGATCTGTTCACAAATATTTAGCAAGTATTCTTAGTGTTACCATTTCTTTTCCCTGGCTTACATCTGAATATTTACAGTCATTTCAGATGTGGAATTATGCGCATATTGTGCATGATAAATGTTTCATATTATTATGAGATGCGAGGAATATGAAAAAGTTGATTATGGACATGAAATCATCAGTTCAATATTTGAGAAGGTTCGTGCTTTGTAACTATGTTTGGTGTTTGAGAGGCATGGTTTGTTATGGAAGCAAAACCTGGTTGTTGAAATGGCTGAATTTTGCAAACCGGGTGTGAGGCCCCACCATACGTCCGTACCTATGATAGGTGCCGGGAAGTATGGTAGTCCGGGTGTGGCAGCTGGCTGGAAGCAATAAAGGTTTCATGCAGTCTTCGACCCGGTTGCACTTGCAATTACTAGGAATAGGACACTTCTTCGCGTAAAGGAGTTCCGCTCAGGCTTAGACCATCAAAAGATCTAGAATTACTATAAATATCTCGGCCTCCCACTCAACTCTGAGATTCCCCATCTTTAAATTTTCTCAAAGTAAACTTTGACGTTAGTGTGCATGATGATGGAGAACAAAGAGGTGCTGGCTTTGTGATCAGATATGCTGATTTTAGACTTATTGCCGCAAGGGGCAATCAGCTTTATTACATTTCTATTCCTAGAGCCAAGCTCAGAGCTGTTTGAAAAGGGATCACCCACATATAGGTCAACTTAGGGGTCGAGCGTATCCACTAGAAGGTGACTCGGCGATTATGATTGGATGGATCTAGGGTTACGTTAGGGTAGACGATGAGCATCCACTGTTGCAGGTCATTCGCAATTTTTGAGAGACTGTGTGGCTTCTCAAATTACTCATGTTTATCGAGAGATGAATAAGAAAACTGATTGGGTCGCTTCGTATGTTGCGCAGCACTAGTCGCTAGCTTTGTGATAGCTACGACTCCGCTCCCCCCTCTCTTTGTTATTTTTCTTCTGATTTTTTTTTGGATATAGTCATGCTATAACGGTATAATATATCCAGCTTACCAAAAAAAAAAAAAAAAAAAAAAAAAAGAGCCGAATTTTGCCATTTATTACTATACCGGTCTTTTGAGGTCATTTTTCCTTTGAATGGAAAAGAACATTTACGTGGAACTCCCCCAGCAGTGTTGCATTACTTTACCGTACGAGGCGGATGTATCTGGGCCTATCCTGAGGGAAACAGAACTCGAGGCTCAAATCTTTGATCTCTCAAGGGATGCGAGGTCATTATTATCATTATGCAAGCCATTTGTCAACTAAATGCTATAAAGCTCTCTGAAAAAAATTAATGGATGTCATTTCTACCGAGCAAATAGACTCTCAAACTGATGTCAGTCCTTGAGGAACATTTCTATTTTCCAAATCCTTCCAGTCGGCCGTCATGAAATCTGAATGACTAGCTTGTGAGGTGAGATAATTCTAATGGTGGTGTTGTGGGATGGGGTTCCCAGTTTAGTCCCACATCGGCTAATCAGCAGAAAGGTCTGTGCCTTAAATGGGGGGCTCAATAACTTTTCCTTACCGAGGGCCCTTTTGTAGGACAAAACCGTGAGGGTAGGGGTAGTACCTCTGCGGACCCCCGCGCCGTTAGGGCTCGAGACTGTCATTGGGCAAAGACCCTGGGCGACCTCCCGGAGACCCGAAGCGGCAATCCCAGAGCGGACAATACCTCGGGAGGGACGCAGATGCTTTCCCTGCTCGGCTGGTGTGTGGGCTGCTGCCGGGGTGAAACCCCGCAACAGTTGGCGCTAGAGGAAGGGACCCGGCCACGCACAGACCTTCCCACTGGGGGGGCTGTGTTGTGGGATGGGGTTTCCAGTTTAGTCCCACATCGGCTAATCAGCGGAAAGGTCTGTGCCTTAAATGGGGGGCTCAATAACCTCTCCTTACCGAGAGCCCTTTTGTAGGACAAAACCGTGAGGGTAGGGGTAGTACCTCCGCGGACCCCCGCGCCGTTAGGGCTCGGGACTGTCATTGGGCAAAGACCCTGGGCGACCTCTCGGAGACCCGAAGCGGCAATCCCAGGGCGGACAATACCTCGGGAGGGACGCAGATGCTTTCCCTGCTCGGCTGGTGTGTGGGCTGCTGCCGGGGTGAAACCCCGCAACAGGTGGTGATGTAGATTTATTTAATTAGAAGTACTCATTTGAAGTTACACATTTGGACACAAAATGAAAGATAGAGGACAACATGTGCTCAAAAGAGAATTGTATATTTGCAGTGCAGATATAACTCCAATAGAAGAATGTAATCGGGATAAACGAAAACAGAACCATAAAATTGATTAACAGAAAAAAGTATTTCATTCTGTGTACTACCATAGTAGAGATGTTAAGGGCATCAATCAAAAGCTTGGAGGTGCCCAATTGCCCAAAGAGGGAAGCAAAAAGCATGCACACTCAAATCTATTCACAGAGAGACAGTGAGTGCGTGCGTGCGCGCGCGCACTCAAGGTAGAAGGTATGTTGAACTATTGTTCTAGATACCGGCTCATAGCAAAAGCGAAAATAACTTAGATGACACCATAATGTACTGTAATGAAAATAAAGAAAGAAAGAAACAAATGGCCACTCTAAAAATAAATTTAAAACCAACAAACTGTATGAACGGAAGGAGGAGGTGGAGGAGGAGGAGGAGGAGAACTATTGGTTTATTAATAAATTATTTAATTCAAAATTTTGAAGTTTTAGAATTTCATGTTGGATATTTATTAAAATATAAATCTAGTTAAATATAAAAATTTATCTTAGACTTCCAAATAAGATTTAATTTTCTATCTTCATCTCTCTTTTTTCTTAAAATTCTATACAGACACATCTCTAATTTTTTTATAGTAGCAAAGTACCTCAAAAAAATCCATAGAGACACCTTCTCTTCTCATAAGTCATTCCGAAGAGATGCTTCGTAAACGGACTCTTTGGAGACTTCCGTAGATGAAATGATGCATTCCCACAAAAAGATACATATGATCCGATAGTGATTCCAAGGGATACAACCTTGATGAATGGATGGATTATATGAAGAGATACATTCAACAAAAGGATATTTAAGTATCTAATTATATTCACCCTTTCATGTCTATAAATAAAAAATAAATCATACTTTCCATCCATCAGGACATCTCCTTTTCATATGAACAACTCTAAATTAGAAAAGAGAATTGAAAGCACTAAACGAGTAAACTCGAGCACACCCAATAAGTATTTGAGAAGAGGATTGTGTCCACATATAAGAGGATTGAGAGGGATTGTTTCAATCAAATTTTCTGATTTTTAACGGATTTGGCCAGTTCGGATTCGACCCTGATTCTCCTTTATTAGAATACACTTCAAAGAGAATACGAAGCAGTTTGTTGTATCTTGGGAGTATACCGCCATTATGTCTAGGTGAATTCTTCTGCAAAGAAAGCTGCTTTCATAGCGTGCTTCAAACCGAGTAATATCAAAATTTAATTTATTTATTTAGTATGTGCAGAAAGCTATTAATAAAAAAATATTGTAGATAAAACAATAAAATTATATAAAAAAATTTATAAAATTTTGGTGGATGGATTATTTCCAACAAGAACAACCACCATATCTACAGCCATCTAAATGAATAGAATCAGCTACTGCTGGTGACACAGCTACATGGAAAGCGTGGCAAGCTTGCCCCTCAGACCATCATCATAATCCTGAACTCGTCGAAACTAAGCACACCATCCCCATTGAGGTCGAACCTACAAATCATGGCCCTGCATTCGTCCAAGCCCCTCGACGCCCCCAGCCGGCTCAGCATCCGCTTCAGGCTCTTTGCCGTAATGCACCCCTCCCCTTCCATCTCGTACATCTCGAACGCCGCTCTCAAATCCTTGCTCCTCTCCTCCTCCCCCTCCACCTCAACCAACCTCATGAAATCCTCCAACTCCAACAACCCATCGCCGTTGGAGTCAGCTGACTCCACCAAGTTCTCGGCACCCTCGGCGGACAACTCCTCGCCGATCGTCCCCATGCAGAGCCTCAGCTCGGAGGCCGAGATCTTCCCATCGCCGTCTTTATCGAACCAACGGAACACTTGCTCGAATTCCATCAACTTCGAACTAGGTTCTGCCATTGGCATCGAAGCAGAGGACTTTAAAACTAATCGACTCTTTTGTTGCCTAACCGCTATGTATGCCCTGGAAGCTTGAGGGTGGCGTAGTTTCGAGGCTTTGGCTTCCGCGAGCATTTATAGGCGAGAGGAAAACGTGTACGGAAGGGGGAACGAAGTTTCGAGACAAATCTGGAACGTCTTACGAGAAGATACGTGTCGAGGAAGCTGGTAGAGGCGTAGAGCAAAAGCTTCGTTATTTCTTGCAAGTCGTCGGACTGACCTGGAAAATAGCGTGTCGGGTGAGTTCGAGAGAGACCGAGAATAATCCCCGAACAAGAGGGAAAGCCCCTCAAATCCCACGTTTTACGCGCGCGGCACAAAAAATGACGAGTGTTTACATTTACGTTGACTGCGTCATGAAAAAGTAGAATAAGCAGAGCGATGCTTCGAATCTTAGTAATTAGGAAGCTTCCTGCTCTGGAATTCTCTCTTCTTACCCTTCTGAAAAAGTTCTTGGTTTCTAATGTCTATTAAAGGCCCTTTCAAGGAGCACATCAGTACTCGATTATGGTTATTAGTTGGATCCGAAAGATCTAAGAGATAATAGCTGCGTTCACTCTTTACTCCGAAATATCTGGCCAACGGTAAGGGATGAAGGAATCTTTCAGACCAATCATATTTTTCGTGAAGCTAATGAACTAGCAGGTTGGGTGGCTGCTTATATAACCAGTCACTCCGATAGTAACTTGTGAGCTAAAGATGGCATCTGTACTCGTCAGGTATGACCCATCCCGCCTTAAAAAAAAAAAAGAAATAGGTATGATGATGGTCCAATAAAAATTAATTAAAATGGGTTGTTTAGGAAAAAAAATCTTATTTATGAGTTATGTAAAAAAATAAAAAGGTGAACTTTTAAGCAAAATGCTTTGACGTGCTATTAGTGCAGGAGAAAAATCGGCTTACCTTTTTTTATGACTATATAATTGATCATTTAAGTACTCCTTAGGTACCGTACCAATTGCTGCAAGTTAGAAAAATCTCCTTCTACTATGGAGTAAAGAAAACGTTTTCGGTGCAATGTTCATTAATTTTTTATGCTTCTTCTTATTAAAATAGTTATCAAGGTTAAACATAGAGAAGAAGTTTGGGTTTATAAAGATATTGGTTGCAGGAATTTTTAGTGGCATTATTGTGATCAATTTACAAGAAATCAATGGGATTGGAATAATTCGATTGTGAACAAATAAAAATAGTGTTAAGCAGATGGGAGTAATGGCTCATTTGATTAGCAATTTCACGCTCCAAAACTTGAAACTTGGAAAAACGCTTGCTCTTTGTGTTTGGCAACTAGAAGCTTAGCTACTTCTGCGGCCAAGAAATTAAAGGACTGCAAAAATATTTGGTAAATAATGTTTTCATAGCTTTTTAACTTTTACTAGGAGCTTTTTGATATAAATTTATTAAAAAATAGAAAAGAAAGGACAATGAATTAATACTTGGTTCAAAAATTAAACCAGAATAAGACTCGGATTAAGTTTCTTTTTTTTTTTTGGCCTATCAATCAAATAATTTTTGAAAAGCAAACTCAACTAAACTATGATTATGCTCATGAACTTGCTTATACCAAGCATAATTATTTTTGAAAAAAAATAATACAAGTTATTTTTATACAATACCATGATTTTTATCTGCCTTTTCTTTTAATGGACAAAAACACCCTCAATCAAGAGTTATTCTAGAAATCATTACCAAACAAAAATAAGAATTAGTTGTGCTATGCAACCTAAAGAAAAAGGTTGGATCTATCAAGAATGTACTTGTAGTTAACTTAAAAAGAAAAAGGATAAAGAATATATTATGAACATCTATTATAGTAAAGTTGTCTCCAATTTGTAAATCTAAATTATGAAATGTTAATCTAATGTTTAGTGATATAGATTCATAAGCAAGAAAGAAGAAGAATGAAAAATATGGTGAAAACACAATTTGAGAAATATGCAAGCATATGAAGAAAATCTAAAATATGTCTTCAAGCAAAATTTTGTGACAAGAGGAGCACAGAGTATCCACAAATGACATATCATTTTCTATGCTCATAGCATTGCTTTGCCCAAAATATTTTCCCACCTACAATAACAAAATTTATTCGTATTTGCACTTCTTTTGTCCCATTAATATAGAAAAAAACAAGACAAAAAAATAAATAAATAAAGTAGAACATGAATCCAATTTAGTGGTGGTTATTATTCAAATATGGATCTTCTACGGTGATTAATGGATGGCCGTTATTAAAAGATGGACAATCATCAAATATGATACCCCACAAGCATATGTCTCAATACGATGTATTTTTTTACCACCCAAGTACCCAACCCCAACTTCTTTCTATAAATAAATAAAAAAAAAAAACCTTAGTGGCTGGATGCTGACTCGGACTGCATGGAGAAAGAGACGGCACCATCACCGTCCGATCGCAATCCATCAACATAACACCTCACCTCCTCGGCGATCATCTGCCGCATCACCGCCACCACGCTCGCCTCCACGTCGCTGCGCCGCTCGTGGCCCCCCTCCCCCGGCGGCCTCAGCGACAGCGCCGTCGCAGGCCCCGCCGCCGCCACCTCCACCAAACCACCGTTATCCTCCCTCCGACACTGCCGCTTCTGCACCGACTCCGAGTCAGATTCGTCAACCACCGACGAGCCTACGCCGCCGCCGCCGCCGCCGCCCGAGGCGTCGGCCGCTTCGGCGTCGGCAGGGGAGAACGGCTTCTCGCCGCGGAGGCGGCGGCGGCGGAGGGTGGAATTCCAGTGGTTCTTGACGGCGTTGTCCGTGCGGCCGGGAAGGAGGCGAGCGATGGCGGCCCATCGGTTGCCGTAGCGGGCGTGGGCGGCTACGATGATGGCGTCCTCGGCCGCGGTGAAGGGCCGGTGGTGGATGTCGGGGCTGAGCTGGTTGCACCACCGCAGCCTGCACGACTTGCCCGTACGTCCCTGTATCCCGTTGCTTATCAAGCTCCAATTCCGGGGTCCATGTCTCTCCACCAGCTCCCTCAGCTTCGCATCCTCCTCTGGCCTCCACGACCCTTTCACTCTCCTATAATCTTCTCCAACTCCTACTCCTTCCATTTGAAAACCTGTCTCCCTTTCTTCTCCTCTAGTTCTTCAGGGTTAGCTTTGTTTTCTTTGGTTCTTGTGCATCTAAGCGGTTGTTGCCGGTGTCCTCTATATATACACAAGAGAGAGAAGAGGAGTTTGGAGGAGTTGGAGGGGGTAATTGGTTCGTCCGTTTGTTTTTGGTTTAGGTGATGGTGTAGTTGAAGGGGGTTAGGGGGAAGAGGAGGGGGGTTGCTGATAGAAACACTCTACAATGAAAACAAAACGGTTTCTAGTGTGATGGTTGGCTGGTGTCACTGCCAGCGAGCGGCCACGAACCGTATACGGCCCTCCGATTAAGCCTCTCCCTTGGACCGGACCGGTTACGAGAATTGGAAGCTTGATTCTTGTGGGCTAAATTGGTCCCAATGGATCAGGTTGAGCCAAGTTCGTTTCGATAAATAGTATACATTTAACAAACAATCTAATTAAAAGTTTATTCTTTAACCTCGCAATTTATTTGTTAGATATGTTACATGGTTGTATTTGTACAACTTGTTCACTAAATAGATTGAGCTGGATCGACTTTGAAATTGCACGATTTTTCTGCTCATGTGACTTGATACGCTCAAGTTCAATCTCACATGGGTAACCTTGCATTGAATTTATTGCTGTTAATCCACTTGATTTTTACATTTGCATATTACCGATTTAGCATTTACGAAAAAATGGACATATTATTACACCTGTTTATAGTAAATCGAGTTTGGATTGGGAAATTTTTAGGCTTGAGTGACAACTGTGTCAATTTAATCCAGCTACTTTTTTTTTGGTACAATAATCCAATTATTTGATTAGCCAATATGCATTACAAACTCTTCTGCCTACGTTGTATGGCATATTTCTTACGTGTCTATTTCTCTCACCAGATACTTTTGTTCCCCTAATTGGGTCTTCCACCTTGCGTTTTTTTCTTTTCTTTTTTTATAGTACTTACGATCCCACAAAAGAAAGTCTTTTGTCTTGGCATGCATTTTTCAGTCTTGCAGAGAGCTGTCTTTTCAGTAAGCACAAACAACATTCGAACACAAACTGGATTGATGAAGAAGATACAACAACTTCAAACTCCGTTACCGTCAAGAAACCCGAAGAATAGATGTGGTTCTATTGAATTTGGATTTACCTTAGTGATGAATGCATTAGTCATTTAGATAACCCAAATATGATCATTCTTAATCCAAGTCTAAAATTTTTTTATGGCTTCATTTTAGCTGGGAGTAACTACTCATACTTCAAAGAATAGCCACCCTTCATGACACACGACCCGTAGGTACCTGACAAGCATCTCAGCGCTTCAATTGGCCATTCTTTACATGGTCAGGCTACAATATATGTGAATTTATGTGAATCATGAAATAATACAAATGAGTTCTGTGGACCCAACCGGAATAAAAATATATTGGGATTTATTGGTTCGGAGGAGAAAATAGCCTCACTCGGAGACCAGGCCAGCAGCCAATAAAATTAAATGCACCGAGTTAACGGCATGGCCTGGCGTTTTAATTTTTTGTAACTCCTTGACCCTTCGGTTTGAATTTCTGTTACCGTTTTCCACCCTCGTTACAAGCGAAGATTTAAAACCAGTCGGTTACAACGCAAAAGCCCGTTTAGAAGCAGTTGCTATATTGCTAGGTTAGCTAACGGCTTAAAAATTATTGATGGAAAGAAGCTTTAGGGCACTCATTATGGTGCATGAGAAGTTCCTCAAACTGATGTAATGCTGGCTTTGCAATTCAATAGCCAAGCACCGTTGTGTCATAGTATGTAATTACTCCAATTCTTTATATCAAGTGGCAGAAGTAACTTCTTGTATTTGTTACTCATAATTCAACACATAAATACAGAAACTATTGTGGAAAAACTATGATCATTCACCATGCTAGTTTTGCTTGCTCATTCGGCATGTTAAGATTTGGTCATGACCTCTATGAATAGCATCATTTCATGCAAATGTCATCATCTCAAGCCACATCACCTAAGGAACCACAAGGTGAGCTAGGGGGAGCTCGTATGGATTATTAAGTGGCCCCATGCTTGCTGTCGACCATTAGCAAGTATGGTATTATTTATAGATGTGGATGCATTGTGATCGACATATGGCGTATGGTAGTTGCATTTAACGCACGGAATGGACTGTTTCATGTCCATACGTATGCTCTCCCCTTGGAAACAAACACCATTTGCTGCAAGTCCCAACATGCAGGACTCTGCCTTCTTTTTGTTCTTTTTTCAGGAAAGGAATCGAGCTTTGGAAAAGATATGAAGTTTAGTGTGAGCAAAACATCTCCTGATCAAGACGTATGGAGCGAATAGAATTCATCAATCGTGTTTATTCAAGTATGGTTTTCTTGAGAAATTAGAATATAATTTGTATTCTATTAAACCTTTTTTATCTTTCATGGCCCATCCTCTATGCCTTGAAGTGGTAAAATTTATTCGATGCTCATCGAACAAACTCGGAATCATGCATCCTAATAAGCTGTACAAATTACTATGTTTATTGAGACAAACATCATATACCAACCTCTACCCATCCCTCGACGACTACCCAGTTCACCGGACCAAAGTCAATGCGGTTGTCCTTCAAGACTGCTCTTCTTTTGAGAAATATGACAATAATTCCACCACCGGGGTTTCAAGTCAGGAACTTTTCTAAGAGCAAGCCTTTTAAACAAGAGGTGCCAACATGCTTCGAAATAACATAATGTAATAATAATTCAAGATCTCATCCAAACTAGCTAGCTAGAAAGTATTTTGTGGATTTTTTGATTCTATAAATACTCAAGATCTATTCAGCAAATAACCGATGTGAAACTAAACACACGCCCGCACATGTCCTCATACATAAATGCAACTTTATGCTAGGCTTTCACTTGAACTTGGCTTAGCTTGTTGGTTTGGCCTCACGAACCAAGGTCTGCTGCGAAACCCTGTTCACTGAGGAGAAGATGCTTGCTATATTGTCAAGTTCGATCAAGTCCTTGTTTCTGTGTTACATCAAAAATAAAACGAAAATGCCCTGATCACTAATCTCCATGCATGAAAATTTTAACTCCATAAGGTTCCACATCGGATGTGAATTCATTACTTGGCAGCTTCATGACACTAATTGGTCAAGTTGCGTTCTTTCTTTATTCTTGTTCTTTTCTTTGCTTAATGGGGTTGCTGTTTTTCCAGTGTTGGAGAATGTATATTTATTTAATCATGTATAAGAAAAACGTTTTCCACATTGTGTGATTGTTTGGTGGTTAGAATTCCACGTTGTGGCGGTGCCGACTTAGGCTTGAATCCGAGCAGCCACAATTTTCTTTTTCCATCAATCGAATAAATTCATAAATATGACAGTTGGTCTTTTAGATAACCTACAGTTCTCGTTTTGTCTCTCTTTTTTTTTATCCTTCAAAAGTCAAATCTTAGCGGTAACAGCTTTAAATTAAGGTTTTTTAACATGTATACTCTTTAAATATACAAAAATATATAAATATTTTCATAAAATGGATATTTACATGTATACCCTTATAAATACTTATTTTGCATATATACTTTTTTTAAAAAAATATTTTAAATACATAGATACGACGGTTGGTCTTTTAGATAACCAACAGTTCTCACTCTTTTTTTTTTAACCTTCAAAAGTCAAATCTTAGTAGCTACAATTTTCCTTCACAGCTTTAAATTAAAGTTTTTTTTTGCATGCATATCCTCCAAAATATACAAAATTATATGAATATTCTCGTAAAATTGCTATTTGCATGTATACCCTCGTCAAATACTTATTTTGTATATATATTCTTTTTTTAATATGTACCCATACCATCTACACCATTAAAAAAAAGATTTTTTTGCGTACAGATCCTCTTAAATATTAAATTACATAAATACCCTTTTCAAATTAATATTTACATGTATACCCTTATAAAATACTCGTTTTGCGTGTATATTCTTTATTTTTTTCTTGCATATATGCTCGTACCATCTAACATTGTCAAAAAATTTGTAATTTAAAATTAAAAATAACTAAAATACTCTTAATAGGTAGCTATACAAATAGAAACATTTATAAGGGCATATATGCAAATAACACTTTGTGAGAGTATTCATACAGTTTTATGGACTCCCTCATTGACCTTACCCATTCAGTTTATATCAAGGGAAGAACTATTACCAATAACATTCTTAAATATAAAACAAACAATAGGCATGTGTATTTTGCAAGTTGCAGTTTTGTATATTAATAGGGTTGGGGCATGCACAATAAAACACTAGGAGTTTAGATATTTCTATAAAATTAGACTAAAAATTCGATAGGAATGGAACCTATTGATCTATCTAGCTTTTATTCTAAAAACTGATCGAAACCCAACCTAGATTTTAGTCTTGGCTGCATAAGTTTTTTTTTTTTTTTTCTGTTCTTACAGAATTTGAGCTGAGTAAAATTTCGTTAATATAGGGTCATGCTGAAATGGATGGCTTAATTCATGAATTTTACAAAAATTTTAGTTTAATTCTATAGAAATAGTCAAATAGGCCCTAAAAGAGGAGGCCTCAGCATAAGATCTCGTGAAAAACAGTACTTTAAGAAAAAGATTAAAGAACAGCGCACAATGACTTCTCTCTCAAATTTTGAACGTTTCCATCTCCTGGATGACTTAGGAGAAGCCCCGGCAGAACATTAAGGTTGACCTCCTATGCCTCGGAGAGTAAAAAAGACTCCAATATCTCAGGCTTCTGACGTTTAGGATCTACAGAAGCTTTTTTGACCTAGAGTTCCAATATTAAACAAACAACCTAGTTTTGAAGGAGAGCAGGTTACATTTCATGGTCCCGGACATGGTCCCGGAACTAAGGAAATCATAGGGAAAACAACTCAAAACATCGAATCTGGGAAATGCTATCATGAATAAGCCAATTTTAACATGACGACCCAAGTGACAGAAAGGTCATACTCTTTTACTACCAAACAGATGGGTGATTTACTTGAAATTTGTATATCTAACTACTATAGGTTAACATAACATTTATGCCCTGGCTAACTGGAAGAGGATCTACAGCACGAAAATCTAAAACAAACAGCAGACGTGTATATGGGGGTCACAGAGCAGCAACTCCTTCAAAGCTTGCCAAAAAAAACAAGGGAACAGGACAGGTACAACAAAACACCAGAAGGCCTCAACACGAATCTGATGAAAGGGGAGAGACTTTGTGAGAAAAGGATTAAAGAACACACTTTAGTTGCAGGGCCTTCTCTTTCACAATTCTGCTAGTTGACTTTTTACAGACTGCATCCTCAAAACAAGTCTGCAACATATTTGCCGGTTTCCAACTCCCAAAAGACAAAAGAGCAAAGGCCTTGAAAAACTCCATCTTGATATCTCACTCATCAGTGCTGTGAGAAATCAAGTGGAAGCATCATCGCCCTTTCCATCTCCATTTGCATCAAGGGAGGAGGATTCAGCAACCTTACCTGGTGCAGCAAGTAGGAAAAACATCAGTCAATGTCTTCTTCCAATGCAGCGACTAATCCAATTCAAGGTTGTCCGGTCCAAGATTGAACCAAGCATATTGCTACCTACATTTAATCGAAAGCTTAAGAGAACCTGGAAAGCTACCATTGAGTATCCAATGGGAGCACTCCATAATCACAAAAGCAGTTTTCTGTCAGGTTAATTCTCCACCAAATGGAGTCACTTTCAACCAACTAGATTTGTTATTTTTCACACAAAGTGCAAGTTTGAAGTCGCATTGTCTTAAGGTTCTTCGGTACAAAACTGGTAAGAACTAGGTATTCAGACATGATGATAAAGAAACAAAGTTACATATCGTGGCTGCCAACTCATATAACAAAAGACTTCAAAAACAGGATGCAAATATTCCGAAGAAGCACTAATTCAGAGCTGCAGACACTTGGGATCACTGGGGGTTTGGTGGCCTACTATTCGCCGCGGAAACCCTCGAGCCCCACTCCAGTAACTCTTTGCTGGTATCATCCTTGTGCACAATAACCTCTATGAAGCACAAGCAGTCTTTCTTTGGACCCAGGGCTGTCTGGATCGCCTCCTTAAGCTCCTCCTCGCATCGAACCTATATCAAGATATGATAAAATTTTGGTTACTACTTCATGAATATAGATATCTAACCAGAAGTCTTTTTACATGACCATGCGCTCGGTTTCTTTGATTCCAACAAACCTTCATCGTCCAGCATTTGCCCTCATCATTGTGGATAGCATCCACCAGGGCAGTGTAGTCCCAGTTCTTGATGACATTATAAGGGCCATCGTGGATCTCCACCTCAATGGTGTAACCCCCATTGTTAATGAGGAAAATGATGCTCTTCTGCTCGTACCTCATCATGGTTGAAATATCTTGGGCAGTCACCTGATTGGCACAAGGAAGAGGATCACATCATAAGAATCGTGCCACCTCTGCAGCACTTCACATCATTTTTTAGTAAGGAGTTTCATGTATGATCCAATTCGAATGACACTTGATACCTGAAAGCTTCCATCCCCAATGAAGGCAAGCACACGCTTATCCTTTGCTGCCTGCGCATACCCCAGAGTCGCTCCAACAGACCATCCAATAGAACCGTATTGCATTTGGAACTCGTATCTGAACATGCCAACTTGTTGTCAAGCATCGAACAGCACAAAAGGAGTGAAGAACTGCCATAAATGCGAAGCATACGAGTCCAGGAACGAGTCCTTACCCACAACCCGGGGGCAGTTTAAGCTTCTGGCAGTTGAACCAAGAATCACCAGTCTCCGATATCACAGCGGTGTCGCTTGTAATCATGTTCTGGATGTGCTTGAAAAGCACATTCACCCTCAGAGGCTCCTTGGGCTTGCACTCAGGCGGGACTCCGTCGGGCACGAAGATCCGGTGGTAGTTGTCATAGGCATTAGTGTTGCGCTTGAGCCGCTTGGCGAGCTCCCGGAGGAAGTCTTTCATCAGGATACACCCAAAAGCAGGCCCATTGGCGACCACCACGCGGTCGGGCTGCACGATAATGGACTTCTCCTTCTTGAGGAGCAGGGAGTAGCCGACCGAGCTGTAGTCATTGAAGATGGGCCCTGCAAACAGGTACGCATCGGCCGACTCCACGATCTCGGCACAGAAAGCAGTGCTGATGGCGCCCCAGTAGGTTCCGATGAAGTGTGGGTGGTGCTCCGGCACGAGTCCCTTGGCCGACGGCATCACAGCTACGGGGTAACCGCAAGCATCTGCCAGCTCCACAAAGGCCTTTCCAGCCTTGGCCACCCTGATCTTGGGGCCTCCGACCAAGACCGGCTTCACCGCCTTGTTCAGGAACTCGGCGGTGGCTTCAACAGCCGCCTCTAGGCCCATCTTGTTGCTCAATCTGATGATAATAACAATCTCCGATCACTAAAAACTACATACAGTTCATTGATCGACTCAATATTCTAGAAAAATATAAGAGAACGATTCTCAAGTGATAATGAGATCTCAGAACGTAAACAGAAGGAAAACCATCTAGTGTTATCTCTAATGATTCCAGCAATCTCAAACTACTTATATAAGCAATATGACTGAAGATCATAGTAGAATACCATGACACAAAATGATTTAACTAAAGAAACGATTTTTGAATCACTCCAGAGATCAAAAGAAACAGAGGAGGTCGTTTCAATCCGTACCTGGGAGAGATGAAGAAAGGGACGGGCTCCAGGCTGAAGGTGGGATGAGGAATAGCTGGCAGATTGCAACTGACGCTAATATAGACGGGCTTGCTCTCCTTGAGAGCGGTGGAGATCGCAGTATCGATCAGCTCATGGGCATCCTCCAGGTTATTCACAACCGCCTGTTAACACACACACGAGGCCCCAAGATTCAAACTTTAAGCGATAAAAGGACCCAAGATTCAAACTTTAAGCGATAAAAGGACCCAAGATTCAAACTTTAAGCGATAAAAGGACCCAAGTTTCAAACTTTAAGCAAGAAAAGGACTTAGAGAGAGAGACAGAGAGATGCCAGCGGAGTATTAGTTCTATACCTGGAAGCAGGTGACGGTCTGGAAGCAGCGGAGCTCCTGGGAGAAGTCAGGGAGGCCGATGGTGTGGTGAAGGATGCGGTTGGTGCCGTAGTCGTTGGAGTTGGGGCCGCCGACGATACAAATAACAGGGAGATTCTCGCTATAGGCGCCGGCGATGGCGTTGAGGACGCTGAGGCCGCCGACGGAGAAGGTGACGACACAGGCGCCGACGCCGCGGGATCTGGCGTAGCCGTCGGCGGCGTATCCGGCGTTGAGCTCGTTGCAGCACCCGACGAGGGTGAGGCCGGGCTCGGCGATGAGGTGGTCGAGGAGGGTGAGGTTGAAGTCGCCGGGGACGGAGAAGACGTCGCTGGCGCCGACCTGGACGAGGCGGCGGGCGAGGTGGCGGCCTAGGGTGGCCCCGGATTCGCAGATGGAAGCAACGGCGGGGCTGATGGGGTGGCAGGCGATGGCGGGAAGGGAGCCCACGTCATTGCAGACGGGCTTCACCACCCCGTCCACGCTGCCGATCGAGGTGTCCATCGATCCCAAGAGAAGAGAGAGAGCTGGTGATGGAGTAGTAAAGGTGAGAGCTTTGGGAGTGTTTTTTTTTGTTTACAGAGAGATCAGGGGAGATGGGAGATTTGTTTTTTGAAGGTCTTTTGGCTTTGACGAGTGTTGGTGAATGGTGGTGGAATGAAGGCGAAGATACTTATAGCGGAGAGAGGTATTGGGGTTTTGGGGTTGAAAGGGGTTTCACTTGGATCGTGGTTTCGGGTGGATCGTGGTTTCGTCCTGTGTGCTTGAGAGAAACATTGGGCAGCCCCGGGATCCTCTTTTGGCAGTGGTTTTGCTTTGTTTCGGGAAAAGCATGGGTTCTGCCGGGGGCCCGGGGGCTGGTGTCATTCCCCGCGTTCACGGGAAGCTGCAGGTGGAACAGTTTGCTACGTGGAAGCATACAAGGTGATCAATTCCGCCGAATGGAACCGCCTCTGGAAAATCGAAAGAAATCGCTCTGCTCTTCCAACCAAGCGTCCCAACCGGTGCACGCTTTGCACCGCAAAGGATGCTATACTCCCCGTTGGCTAACATGCCATTTGACCACGTAATTGAATGATTATCAAAGAAGTTCTGTATTTTGTATGTAAAATGTGTTGTATATGGTGCGTAGCATTCATTCTGTTTCATGGTTGGATGAGTCGTGGTTGATGAAAATCATTCCTTGATTTGATGAACATCATATCTTCTCACCGCACCAAATTAGCCAGATAAGAACAGCTATACAATCTCATATGATGGACATCATTCTTTGATTTCTTTGGCCAATTATGCAACCGATTTTTTGCACATATAACCAGCTATATAATCTCTTATATATGATGGAAATTATTTGTTGATTTTGCTAACTATATACATATTTATAGAATTTTTTTTATATGGATCATGTCATTTCTTTGATGTAAAGATATTAATATCTTTGACATAGAAATATTGATCCTATATAAAATATATATAAACATGTCATCATAGGTAATGAAGATCAAACTTTTTGGCTATAAATTTCTTTCTTAAGAGTTGTCGCTCTCTGGCGCAGAGGATTCGAACTCTTTTTCCTCCTTTTTTTGGTAGTTTTGCGAGTAACGGTTCCCTTGCCATGGTTGGCTCTAGCATTATTATATTGGCTCTAGCTGGATGAGAGATACCAGCTTGGGAGAGATAAAATAGTGGAAATTCTAACTACATGGATGCTCTTATCTTAAGCTTAAGTCCTATAGTGGGAAAGATGTCCCACATTGAATCGCGCTATTGCATGGAATCGATCACACGAGCCCATTCGATCATTGGAGCAAAGTGTCTTATTCTATATTTTTTTTGATCTAGGTGAAGTATGCTAAGTTAGAGTTCAACTTGTTGATCGTTTGTAGAATAGCGATTGTGTGAAAGGTACTACGGTAGGATCCGGCGAGTATGATATTTTCTTCTTTAATTTCTCCTGCATGACGGCGCCAAGGCATATATTCGAGCGCATCTAACTTTTCTGAGAGACGTAGGGTGCGTGTGAAACTCGTATTTTTGCTGAGAAAGTTGGGGTTTCAGGTTGTGGGACCAGACGTGTGATGCCAGTCTCAAGGCTTTCCCGTTGAGAATAAAAATATACATTTGTATTAAAATTGTGATGGTCCCAATAAGACGACCCAGTCTGCAACTCTGTTCACCTCACGATATACATGACCAATATGGACAACTAACATTTTCTGAACTAGTTTGCGAGTATCACGAATCAAAGGATGGTCATCACTATATCTATCCACTCCCCGTATCCAGTCAATCATCGTGGCAGAGTCTTCCTCAATGCACAATCTATCGACCCCCAACATACATCTCGCATATCGGATGTCCTCCCAGGTAGCTCGTAGCTCTGCCCCAACAACCGTCAATCCTGATGTGCCGACCTCCAGCTGCAATCAATTTACCATGCTGGTCCCTAATAACGAAGCCCATTCCTCCAGAAGCTCTATCCATAGCCATACCACCATCAAAATTCATCTTAAAATAACCAGAGGATGGGGGTACCCAAGAGAGAGAAGCATACCTAGTCGCTGCAACAGCAGAAGAGGTACCTTAGATATCCCTAGCCAACAAAGATGAAGTCGATGGAGTAACTGAAAAGACCTCTGCCGCCTGTGCCATGGCTCTGTCCATCACAAACCTCGGGGCTGACCCTCTCCCCTCAAACAGGCGTCCATTCCTATCCAACCATATATGATATGCCAGATAGGCAGCCACAATCCCCTGCCCTGCTGTACTAGGCCTTCCGGAAGAATCCCGCAAGAACTGTAATAAGTCCTCCACTGACTCCCACCTCGAAGGTAAAAGCACAGATAAGCTACTCCAAATCCGTATAGCCTTAGGGCATAGAAGTAAGGCATGATGTATGGTCTCCTCGAAATCCAGGCATACCTCGCAGAACTGTGTCATCCTCAACCCCCGCCTAACCAGCACACTCTGAAAGGCAGCCCCAAGCTACCTTCTAAAGGAAGAGCGCTACGCGAGGATGCAACCTCAACCTCCATATCCAACCCGCGTCAATATGCCTATCAGGCATCCTACTAATCCAAGCATGAAGATCCCTGGCACGGACTCCTGATCTGCTCATCGGCTCCCAAATCAATCTATCCGGCTCCTTCCATCATGGTACAGGTAACGCCATGACTCTCGCTGCTAACTGCTCTCCAAACACCTTCCGTATCAATCCCTCGTGCCATCGTCCCTCTTCGGGAATAATCAGATCAGAGACCCTGAACCCCTACAGCCTCTCTGTGTCCACCATCATCGGCAAATGACTGATAGGGAACTCCGTCACCCAGCTGTCCTCGAGTACATCAATGGATCGACCATCACCCACCGCCCATTTGATCGCCGGCAACACCAATGGGGCTCTGGCACAGATCTCCCTCCAGATGGGTGACATATGACGCCCTGCAAGGGTACCAATAAGTAGGCTCCCATACTTGGCCCTCATCAAGGAGGACCACATACTATCAGGCTCCAAGAGGACTCTGGCGGCATGTCGCATCGCCAATGCTTCCTGTCTCACAATCAATGAAGTCACACCAAAACCACCCTGCCTGATCGGCTGGCACACCACCTCCCACGCCATCAAATGAATACCACCTCTGTCACCCCGCCTACCCCATATGAAGTCTCTGATAAGCCTCTCAAATGATCTCAACAACGCCACTAGGAGTATGGAACTAGACATGAGGTATATCGGAATGGAGCTCAAAACTGTCCGTGCCAGGGTGACCCTGCCCATCATAGATAAGAGTATGTGTCTACCATCCCTCTAACCTGTGTCTGAAGCTAGTCTCTAGTGAAAGACAATCCCCTTTGCGTAATTGTCGTCCCGTGATGGAACTCCCAGGTATCTCAGGCTGTTGTCCTGCTGCCTAACCCCCAAGATCTCCATAATAGCTGCCTCCACTTATGGTGTAATCCTCGGCTAAAATGTATCGTTGTTTTTGCTAAATTGACTCGTTGTCCAGAGGCAGCACAATAGTCAAAAACAATCGATCTAATCACCTGAGCAGCCTGCCTGGTCGCCAGGGCCAGGAGCAAACTATCATCTGCAAATAATAGATGGGATATCGGCCTGGCCCCCCGTACCGGCCTATAGGCCTCCAGCCGCTGGGAGTCCGAAGCACCCTGCAAGGCCCTGGAAAGAGAGTCGGCACACATAATAAAAAGCAAAGGAGATAAAGGACATCCCTAGTGGAGACCTACTGAGAACTCAAAGAAATAGGAGGGAGTCCCATTTACCAATATAGCAAAGGATGGGCCCCTCACACATCCCATAACCCATCTGATCCATGTCTCATGGAAGCCAAAGCTCTGAAGGGAAAATTGAACAAAGTCCCAACTCAACCTATCATATGCCCTCTCCATGTCAAGCTTAATCCCCATTAAACTTCTCCTTCTAGGGGCCCTACCAAGATCATACATAAACTCTTGGGCAATGAGCACATTGTCAGTAATGCTCCACCTAGCAACAAAGGCACCCTGCTCTGGACTGATAAACCTAGGTAATATATCTCTCAATCTCACTGCTAAGATCTTTGTCATTGCCCTGTACAATGTGGTGCACAAACTAATGGGGCGGTAGTGGCCCGGCTCAGTAGGATCCTGTCGCTTGGGGATCAAAGCAACAAAGGTTCTCTGCCAATCAGATGACATCGCCGCCGTACTAAAGAACTGCTGGATAGCCTCTATCACATCCTGCCCAACTAGCATCCAGTATCTACGGAAGAATGCTGGAGGAAAGCCATCCGGACCGGGTGCTTTATCCCCTGCAAGGGACCATACTGCCTCTTGAATCTCCCTCCCCGAAACCGGCCTAGTCAGCACTGAAGTCTCCTCTGTCTTGTCCCATTTGGAATGCTTATTATCGAGGAAAAACAACTATGATAAAATTAAATCGTGCTGCAATATTTTAGCAAAATTTATATGCATGGATCCAACATATCCAACCATAATTAAGGTCTGGAATTTTTTTTTTACTTCTTACTATTTTCAAATTAGACATTGGATTGGATCGCATTATACTTCTCCAAATTATTTCTTTTCTTTTAAGAAAGATAAAATTTCTACATTAATTTAATTATCATTCAAATTGTATCACAAGATTGGCTATAGTGATATGTTCTGGGCATGAGAATCGAAATCATTTAGACAGATGAAAGACCATCCCAGCTTAGAGATTCCCGTATTACATTTCAACTTAATTCAATACGATTTTAAGATCATAACAAATTCCAGCATTCCACTTCAAATACGACAGAAGTTAAATTAAGGTCGTGATTAAGTCTGTTGCATCTTAATGTGCACGCTTGTGGGCACTCCTCTGTATCCAACTTAACATGCCAGGTATATATTATAGCGGTAACAAAGACTCCGAAACGAAGCTCCATAATCTTTGTGTGCAAGCCTTCTCAGCCAGAACACACGCCACTAAACTTGCCTTCTATTACGTGGGAAATTCTGTTGCTCGAACTCTCAATTAGCGCAGCTATTAGACAGCCAAATCCAGCTCCCAGATCAAAGACAACCATTGAAGACTATAGACCTCTCTAACAACGACCTAACAGTACGTAAATTAAGACCTAACAAAGTTTACTCTATGAACGTGTAAAACGGCATGAAGGACGCTACCTACGGGTTGTTGGGCGGAACGAAAAGGCATGCTTCGTTCCTCCTCCGTACGTTCCGCCCCCCTTAGTTCACGAGCAAAGACCTGGAGCCACAAAACCACGTCGCCCTCTGTAATGCTCCCCTACGTGCTCCTGGTTCCCCTCCCCCACTGGTTTTGAATGCCAGCCTTCCCTATTGCAGCCACCTCCAGACTCCAGACGGGCAGGTCTTTGATTTATTAATAAATCATCACGAGCCATCATTAAGATAGTAGAACAACGAGACCTTGACGAAGACTAGGGGCAAAAAACAAACTAAAAAGTCGAGTTACTAGTATATACCGGTGATCCAAGAAGGAATCTAGAGACAAGTGGTGAGAAGAAACGTTATAGTGTAGCTGGACCCGTCATACACGCATCCCATAAAGCTGAAGTATGTCACAGACGTGTCAAGGCCAAAATGAGTGCCTCCTAGCGCCAGGTCCGCCGAGGTTGACCGGTTCCCATCGGTCGCTCTCTCTGGAAAACGCGAGTTGCTTGCGGTGGCGCGACGGGGTCACGTGGGCGCAAAACGTCATTCTACTGGCGTCGGCATCATGTGGCCTGCGATGGATGGCTCCCGAGCGGAAGGTGCGGGGCTCGGACAATCGGACGGTGGCGACGGTCCCCACGACCGCGGCGTTCTGGGAAACCTGGGCGCATTCCTTTTGACCGCCGCGGGTACGAGCAATCCATGGGAGAGATCCCACCGGATTCTACCCGCAGAATGGGAATTGCGTCGCCTTTCGATTTCCGTTCTTGCTTGCTTTCTTTCATTCGTTCTTTATTTCTTTCTTTCCGCAGTGGAATTCGAATGGAGTTTGGTCGACAACGAAATGGATTTCGACGCCGAGTGGATTCCCGTCGTTATCTTTCTGTCAATAGTATGTCGGTTTTTCAAACGTCAATTTTTTCATTAAGTTTCTTTCTATGAGCGATTATACGGTTTATTTTTTTTATTATTGTCAATTATTTTTCTAAAATTTAAACTGTAATGTTTTGAATCCGCGGCTTCGATGGGAGCCTGGTATAACGATATAAGGTGTTATTTAAAAATTGTCTTATATAAAATTTTGATACCACAGTTGGGCTACATGTGCCTTCGTGCAGATATAGATTACCAGTTCTGCTATATATATATATATATATATATATAAACAGCTACTTTTAGGCTAATAACTTTATAAAATTGGACAGAAGGTGTTTGACATAGAATTAAATTTTTTTTATTATGTAATAATTTTTTTTTTCATGAACGTCTTCTTAAATATCGAATTTTGCATGTATATCCTTACAAATTGATATTTGCATATATACCCTCATAAAATACTATTTTGATATTTTATTTCTTTTTCTTTTTGCATATGCACCCACATCATCTAATGCTGTTAAAAAATTAACAGTTTAAAATTTAAATGACTAAAATATCCTTAATGAGTAGATGCACAAAAAGAAACATTTATAAGACAATCGCAGGACAAAAAATAATTTCAAAATTTAATTTATTTTTATTAAAATAAATGTGATTTTTATTAATAGAGTTAGAAGAACCATTATATTTAGGAGCATTTGTGTAAAAATAGTGTTTTATGAGGATACAGAAATAAATATAAATTTTAAAAAAATATTTACGTAAATTTAAATTTTTAGAAGTGTATTCATGCAAATAAAAATCTTATAATAAATATTGTGTATGCAAGTTGACAAGCTATGCCATACCATCCATTTTTTAGGGGGGTTGCACCTTTCTGCCCGCAATATTGTCCTTTAGTTGTACATACATATATAAGTCATGCAGGCCTAATAATATTTAGTCGGATCAGATTCACTGTTGAGCTGATGGAACAGTCTAATTATATATTAACAAACACAAATGCATAAGTATTATGTGGGTTTGCTTTTTGTTTGTGTTTTCTGTATGTTACTTTACGGTTGGACAGGTCCATCAAGAGAACGGTTGATTTGGTCCAACCAATAATCACTTCATACGGTCGGTACCTAACTATTACTCATGCTCTTATGGGGGCATCTCATTTGATGAAACCTCAAATGATTTGGTTAGAGCTCATTTAAATGACAAGTTTCCCGTTCATGTAAACGTCCACATCGGGCAACGTAAATCCGGTAGCAGGCATGCATTTGCGTCAGAGAAATTTTCTTCTTTTTCTTTTTTCACTTTTCTTGAGCCTGGCAGCTCACATGTACCTTCTAAAAAGCTGACCAGAATTAGTTAAGAGATTTCGTTGTGTAGTCTAGATTAGCTAGATCTCTTCTTTTAGTCAATTGGGTCTGTCATTTATTGCCATCATTTTATTTATAACTGTTCACAAATCGATCCAATTATATGCCCAAACTTAAGTTTTGGAAAATCCCATAACCCGTTGATCATAGTCATTCATCAAGTTCCTATTTATAAATCTCTAATCCACATTGCAACCATTGGCTCATTCCTCTTTTTCCCTAGCTGTTAGGTGTGAGCGAAATTTTTTTCATGCGTGTGATACTTCATGAGCTTCAATGCATGTTGAACTCCACCTGCGTTCGCCTAGTCAGCCCCATTCGCTAAATGCTATTCAGGACAAAGATGGGAAGGGTCGAGGCATGACCATTAACCCCCAAAATGATTTGGGTGAGCCTCATTGATCTTTATTAATAGAGGTTCACTCAGCCATGGACATCCCTACGAGTCACACGATGGCTTGTACATGGATCGGAAATTTTACCTATGATAAACCAAAACCCCATCAGAATAGGGTTGCAAACGGGCTGATTTGCACTTGAAACAGTCCTCCTAATCTTGACTGATTTTTTTTTTCCTTGATTATATAAGCTTGACTTGATTTAGAAGCTAAGGTTAAGCCTGAGGTTGACCGTAAGCCCAAGGAATAAGGCCTTAGCCCGAATCTGGGCATATTAGGGCCAAGTGGCTCTGCTAAAGACTAAAATAATAGCTGCAAGGGTTCTTATGGAGGAGATGTGATGGAAAGATGGGAGAAAGGTACGTCTAGGGCCGAAACAAACGGGACTATTGGTTTCGGGCCTGCAACACTTATTCTACCTGGCATGATGGCATACTAAAAGAAGGCCATCCATGGCCCAAACGTAAACCGGCACAAGCCCAATACTAACCCTATTTGAAGCAGATTGAGGGAGGTCCGGACATTCCACACAATGCCGGGGACGGGTTTATATTTGTATTCACAGCTGACTTTGCGGGGTTGTACAGGAGGCTCGAACAGCTTTCTTGTGTACAGGAGGCTCGAACAGCTTTCTTGATTCAGGGAAGTGAACAGCTTTCTTGTGTACCGGAGGCTCGAACAGCTTTTCTGATTCAGACCACAGTTGAATGATAAGTTGGTTGACCCAGTTTGAGTCAGATTTATCTTTCCTGATCTCTATTTCTTAATGATTTGAGTTTGCTCGAAAAAAAGATGGAGAAATGCGTTTTTTTATTGGTATCCATTTTTGATATGATATTTTATCTATATATATAATACCAAGTACTATCAGAAAAGTTTTGACATGATATCTTTTATATTCTTTTAGGACTTGGCTCCTAATTCAATGAATCAGGTAACTGTGATTTAGAACAAAGATCTCCTAAACTAAGGGATACAAAATTTCACAATGATGATAGCTTTCATGAAATCTGTGTTTCGTAGGACCTTACTAATGGTAGATCATGTGTTCTACAACAAAACTATAGCATGGCATCAGCTCTTGTTCTATAATATATGTCATTTTTACAAAATTAAAAGATTTGTTTCATTCTTTCAAAGCTTAAATGATTTTTTTTCTTTCTTTTATAAAGAATGTTTTAGTATCTTTCCCTTGTAATTTAATCTTATGTCATGTAAAGGTGAACTTCGAGTCTTGTACCCACTGAGTTGAGGAAAGTGTCTTGGACAGAGGCTCCAACACTGAATGTTTGACTTCAAACAAAAAAGAAGAAATACACTAAGCAAAATGTGTTTCAACGGAGAAAATCTCAATCAGACAGCGGAGGTCTAAGAGTAGCAAAGCAATAGCGTGTAAGTAGTGAGCCTAAAGAATATATTTGGAGATCCCCTAGGTGTTTTTGTATAAGCGAGGGTGGATGCATGTTTGCTGAGTAAGATAGACATGCCATTGCTTGGTAACAGCTCGCTTGTTATGGCTGTGCGGTTGAACTATGCACAATTATAGGCTTAATTGTTAGCGGATACCAGTTGGATACAATCCAAATACCTTTACTGTTCATATGGCTGACTCCCATTGGTCTTTCTTCGACATCGATCAGGGTTCGCTCCAAAGCATACTAAGTCTCATCCTACGTAGATAATACATCAACAATAACACATAATTTTTAAATATAAATATTGTTAGTAATTTTTATATTTTATTTTCAAAAATATTTTGGTCAAACTGGTTGACATGGTCAACGAACCACTGACCGGATGACCAGATTCTTGGTCGGGTTGGTCTACTCTGGAAGAAGCACGTAATAAAGGCAAAAAGAGCTAGCAGTGCTCATTAAGGAGGTCCTTATGATATGGGCCCATTAATTTGTATTTATCATCAAGAATCCAGTCCGAGCTTTCGAGATATCACCCGCGGAGAGAGAAAAGGACAATGGGAAGTAATTTCCAATCGGTCATCTGACAGTAGATCGAACTGTAATCCTCTTTTTGTTAAATAACAAATCCTAAAGACAGATCCTACCAAACATCCATCTCTCCCGATCTAATGAAGACATAAGAGAATCAGATCAACCCCAAGCGACACAACGCTCAGAAAAAAGAAAAGATGAATGTATCGAGGTCCAAAAAGCCAAAAGCAACAGTAGAGACAAAATGTCGATACTGTCCGTGCCTCGGGCCCCCTCCATGGCAGACACCCAAAAGCCACCATCTCTCCATGGATTCCACCGCCAGCCTCTTCCTGTTCCACGCCCATAGCTCCCAAAAAAAGAAAAAAAAAGAAAAGAAATAGAGAAGAAAATATAAAAAGACATGCACTCTCTTATCCACAGACTCAAACCCCATTCTCAGCCTATCTTCTTCTCAAACGACGGCCACCGGCTCTGCCGTCGATCACCCAAGAGAAGCCCTACATAGCGGGCAGTTCGAATGAGCCTTCAGCCATTCATCGATGCACTCCGGATGGAATGGATGGCTACAGCTTGGCAGCACCTTAACCTTCTCTCCCTCTATCAAGAAGCTGAGGCATATGGAGCACTGGGCCTCGTCGCCCGATGACGATCGCTGGTGTAAGTGCACCGGGAAGCTACCCAGGGGTCTCCGCATCAAGGCCTGGTGGCCGTGGCAAGGCCAGCCTCAGAGGATAACTCCCCCGTCCCCGTTGCCGTTGTCCACCGGTGGTAGCCGCAGGCCCACCTGATGTACAAGCAGAGGAGGGTAAGGAAAACCAGGACGGAGAAAATTACGAGGAGGAGGAGGCGGCTCAGGCCGTGGATTTGAAAGTTCTTGTCATCGAGATCATCATACCGCCAGTGGAAAGTGTCGCTGGCCGCCTGGGCTGCCATGTTGGTGCTGCTGGGAGTGGTGGTGCAGGGGGTGTCAATTTTAGTTTGGTAGGGGTGGACTGTAGATGGGGCCGATGAGGGCTGAGAGTGTCATGGTCTTGGCCTATATCCTCTCCGGCGCTTAGCCTCGACAGCTACAGCAAGTGAAAGCATAGAAGGTCCCTCAAGCCCACAAAGGGACAGGAGCCAGAGCCAGAGCCAGAGCCAAAAAGTTTGTGGCTTTGAAGGAATTGGTGGAGTTTGGGGGATTGGCTGAAAGAGGGAAGATGCTGCGTGCCACCCAACAGAGGAGTGGATCTGGGCTTGGCCGGGTTATCAAGGTAGAAATATCAAGGGGACCACAACTTGGTTGGTGACAACTGCACTCTTACATTTCCCAGACCTATCATCTTCTTTTTCTTCTCCGTTCATGAAATTTAAGAGTGAAGTTGTCACCAACCCCTGTTTCCGGTCTTAACGATCGTCATCACGGGCTGGGGTGAGAACATGCATATCTACCAAAAAGGCAGAAGTCGGTGGATAAAGTGTATGAAGATGTTGGCTTTTATGATCAAAGATCATCTTGACAAGATGAATAGTAGCTGATGACGCCGCATATCTGGACTTACTGCAGTTGGGACGGAACTGCAGGCAGCTTGTAAGAGGATTTCCTATGCGAAGCGGATATTTGGTGCTGAGCGTTATACCTTGAAGGGGACTCTTCTGTGGCGATCGACTGAGTCGAGAAGTGAACAAATACGGTGCAATGATCATTTTTTTATATGTGGTATCCGTAGATTGGCTTAGGAGCTGACCGACTTTCAGGCACTGCATGTATTTTGAGAGGCGAAACAGTGCAGCAGATCGGGATCGCCTCATTTATTGTCCGGCACTCCGAAGAGATTATATGGATATTTATAGGAGACATATCTTTTATTTTGCACTCTTTATTTATTTTTTTTTTTTGATGTGGCTGGATGTGCTTCCGTTAGGCCATATGAAATATCGTTTAAAAAAAATGCCAGAAGAAAAAAAAATCTTGCATGAGGTGGTGTCCCGTGACAAAACAACCAGCTTGGGCGTTTCTCTGGCCTTTGATTGGTCGGCCATCTCTTCCCATGCGAGGGCTACTCCCAATGTGGTTGACAGGAATTGGGAACAAGAAGTCCTTTCAAGTGAAGGATTCGCAGTATTTGATAGGTTTGTGTGACTGGTGAGCTGCTAAGTCCCACTAACGGCCGAGGGCAAAAAACTTATAGACTTTAAATAGATGATGCATTTAATAAAAGATTGCACCAGTTCTTGTCAAGATAATCGTGATAAGAAGTATAATGCGGGGACGAATTCAATAGAATGAAGCCGATCTAGTGGGGTAAAAGGAAAGATCATTCGATGTAGTCCAAACTTTATAGACTTTTCAATTTAAATAGTAGACGAGGAAAATAAATGGTCAAGGATGGTGGGGGTATACAGCCATTTAAAGTTCCATACACTTCCTTTCATTAGGCCTTGGTAATTATATATACAGTACATTTACTTGAAACAGGCCAACCCGGTAGAGATTGCTGCTACGTGCATGAATCCGCTTGCTGGTGGACCGATTTTAATCACGATTGTTGCATCAATCATAGACGGTCATGATGAATAATCGATCCTCTCTGTTCGAACGTAATGGCTTCTGTCGTGGCTGGTGCACGCCGGTTACAAAGCATTTTGATGCATGCCACGTCCCGACCCTATGCAATGCATGGTATCACGAACTGCAGAAACGTGTAAATCCAGTAATGCGGCAGCCAAGGCCACATTAGACAACCGCCTTGAAGGTTAGACATAAGAATATAAATTTTTTAGAAGAAAGAATAAAATTAAACTCGTACTCAAATAATTTGCTGATTATCTAATCTAAAAAGAAATAACCATTAAGCTTTCAAACAGAAAGTTATTACTCCTACTAAGAGTACTTTGGACCATTATTTTACTTTTTTAGATATAAAGAACTTACTATAGAGATTGGCCAGTAAATATGGTATCAAAAATAAAATCATCATGTCGAAATTAGCCAGAATAAATTCCTATGCTAACGTGGCAATTAAGTGCCACATATGGAGTATGACCATGACATTTTGCATGCCTATGCTGATGTTTGAGGTTGGCTAAGTGATGGTGATGTAAGCTGCTAACTAGAATCATGATGCAGCAGCACTGGTGACGTGACACACACCAAACAAACGGCTCATATTTGGGTCCATGGGTCGGATCTTGGGATTCTAAACCTGGATCCGCTAAGGCTTCATACCAATCTGTATCGTATCTTGCGGATCGAATCTGGTTTTTGAACCCAGATTTGCTAGGGCTTTCTTCCACGTGATGCTCCAAATTGAAGCCCTAGCGCCTAGGTGGCACGCCCCTCAGCGGTAACCAGCGAATAGTGGCAGAGTTTGGGCCAGAGACGGCGATGACTTCGGTGACGACAGAAAGGGATGACGAAGAAGGGCCCGAGCCGAGGACGGCCTGGACTTCTGCTACTGGTGTTGATTGTGGAGGAGTCGTCAGGGCTTCGAATCTTGCGCGGCACCTCTCGGTGGAGAGAGGGGGACGACGGCAGTGCAGTGCTTTTCATTGGGGTCGTCGAGGAGAGCAACAACCTTCATCTGGATGGTGTTGTAGATGTGTTGTAAGAGGTAGGGAGGTGGGTTCGGGTATCCAATCGAGCGGCGAAGGGGCGGAGTTCGATGAGCGAGCCGACGACGAGAACTCTACCATCGAAGGGCAGAGCTAAGCCCAAGGAACAGGAGCGATCGAAGGGCGTAGATATTGGAGATCAGCACTTCAGATGGGCACGACGGTTGCAGATGGATGAACCGGGATTTGAGTAATTCTTTTTCTGATTTTTTTTTGCTTTTTTTGTTTTTGTCTCTCTCTTTGTTTTTGCCTTTTTTTTCGACCTTAGGAGCGATTCTTCCGAAGGTGAGCCTTGAGACCTGTGGTCAGTCGAGATTGGAGAGTACGAATCTCAAGCTGAAGTTGTGGATGGACTGGACTGTAGTGGAGAGTCAAGGTTTGTTCTGTTCCCAACTGAGGTGGGGTAGAGGAAGTAGAAGGAGAGGGAAGAAGATGAGAGAAGAAAAATATATTAAAAAAAAGAAAAAAAATGTTGCATTTTCATAAATTTTAGGAATAAGCTTATGTTAGCAAATGTTGCATGATTTGGCTAAATGGCATCTTTCATGAATACTATATTGTGTATACATGAATTATGATGATGTAGAAAAATTGAATAAAATGAAGTTTGTAGCGTGATTATGGATTTTGCACAAAATGATGTCATTATTCATCTTTCAATCTAATGCGAAGTATGGTTTACGAAAATTATGAAATGATTTATAAACTCTCAGATTGCTAGGTACGACTCTCGCTAGCGAGTAATAATAGCTCGGCATATGATCCTGCCAACAGGTAATAGTAGTTGGCATATGATCCTGCCAGCAGGTAATAGTAGTTGGCATATGACCCTGCCAGCAGGTAATAATAGCTGGCATATGATCTTGCCAACGGATAATAGTAGTTGGTAAAGATTATAGCTTTGTCACGGGATAATAATGGCCATAGCTACACTTTATTTGAGAGCATGATTTTCATAGCATGAAATAATGACAGAATTTTATAATGCATATCCATATTTATAAACTTACTTAATTAGGCATGCATTGCTTTATGCCTGATTTGGATATATAGGTATATGAAATGCTTTACTTTGTATAATTGTAATCTTCTTTAAATAATGCATTGGCATGAAGAATTGTATGCTTGATCCAGTAAGATAGTGCATGGTAACTTACTGAAGCCGCATAGCTTACATAACTTTTTTTATTTTCTTTCAGGTAAATAAGAATGCTAGGAGTAGAAAGCTTGATGTTCTTTAGGGTTTGGGGAAAAAAAAAATTTGAAATGTTCAAATGTTTAGAGCTCTGTATCGTTCCTTGTTGATAAACATTTTATGATTAAAAAGTCATTTTTGATATGAAATGTAAATGTAGCTTCGTGTTATTATGGCAATGGCTTGTAGCAGCCACGGCCATGTCACGGGCCGGATTTGGGGTGCGATAGTTATTGTAAATTATAATGATGCTATGGTGAAAAAGTTAGGACAAAGCAATCATATTAAGCAAAATAGTGAAAATCTGATGCAACATTTCGTTGATAAATGAAATGAAGTACATTCCAAAATCATGAGAGGAAGTAATGTTGTTATTGATTTGAATCATATTATATGACGAAATATCGTATTAAACTAATATATGGATCCGCTCTATATTAAGAAAAAAAAAATTGGTTGGATACTGGTAATTTTATATAATAACTATGATAACAGATGATATCTAATAGTGGCTGTAAATTTAAATATACATTGCATCAATGCATGTATAATTAAAGGAGCGGAGCGCCTCTGATGTCACTACAACAGCCATCGTTGCAAATAGTATTCAAGGTGGCATGGGTACGTAGAACCTCAGGGCACGTAGAATATGAATGCCGGGTGGCATGGGGGCATCAAGACTCATATTAATCGACTGTTCTAGGTCTTTTTTTTTCCTCCATGTTTCTTTACTCTTGAGATTCCAGACTAGCTCCTGACACCGGGGTGCTTTTCATCGAACCCAAAGCGGATCCCCGGCGTCCTGTCGAGGATGCGCTCTTCGATTTCTATCCTCACATCTGCAGCTGTTACAGATGCTTCCTTTGTTTTCTTCCCTGTTTCTTATAAAGCTGGTATTCTCATGCTAGATATGCGGACGATATTAAATAAAAAAACTGTGATTCGCTGTAAAAGAACTAAAGAAGTTTCTTTTTTCTTTTTCAGAAATACAGTATGAAGTAGTTAAAATCAAAATATTGGAATAGATCCTTTGCATATCTGGATATTAAAGATTTGTCCCTTGTAGAAATCTCTTTTCTTTTCTTTTTTGTTGAAAAATTCTTTTGTGAAAACTCGGTGTCTAAGGATGTGCATTCGATTTAAGGCACCAAAGATGTCAGTAAGCCAAACCATGGCCCTATTTATTATTACAATGGCCTTTCAAAGATCTTAAGTCATCGAACATTTGTTCTCATCATAGAACAAGAATGTCATGATGTAAATCCTGGATCGAATTATCTCAAGATGCTAGTGTTCCATGCGCCATACCCTAGTGCTCGAAGCACATTAATTCCAAGGAACTGGGAGCTGTGTGACGTACAAGTGCAGGTCGTACATCAATACTATTTTATTATGAAGGATTTGTAACTGGGCCACGCTAAGCTAGCTCGGTCTTTAAGCTGCCGGCCGTTGCCTAAGCATGCCTTGGGATAAGAATAAAAAGGGATATAATCTCTTCTAATCTCTTTTATGCGATGGGCAATATGGGGCACGGCTCCTATTTATGAAGCTTACATATGCTTATTTCTATCTTCATGTTTGTTGATTTGCGGAGTATGCTATTTATTCCCTATACGGTTCTCAATCATGGATTTGGATGAAGATTCCTGAACCTCCTACAAGGAAAAGCTCTTAATATAAGAGTGCCAACCAGCTTAGTTAAAAAGTTATTGTCAACATATATATGCAAATAGATTACGAATTAAGTCTGTATGTGTATGGTGGTCAATCGCCGTCATTGATAGATGCTGGGCTCTAAAATTAGACTCTCCAATGCTAAGGAGAAATTATAGAAAGTATAACAGTAAGTAATATTTGAGTAATTTCACTGAATTTGTTAATCTATGCCAGGTTGAGGAGCAGATCAGAACTAAAGACTGTTTTCTCTAGACCTACATGATTTGGTGTATTTTTAAGGTTTGGTGACTGCGCCGTACATAGCGATAGTGGCACCTTAAGCCAAGCATGAGTCGCACCATGCAAAACAATACACAACGTAGACAAAATAGTTGCAAAGATTTGTGCAACGAGAAGTCCCTAAGGTGCAAGAGGATCACATAACAATGTGCTTTTATAGCTTAATAATTTCTGCGGTAAAGATACAACATATCAAGCTGGTAAAACCCTTAACGACCAGATAATCTAGGAATAAATATTTAGGATAAGGCTACCTATTCCGTAGCTAATTACCTATAGAGCCTTTTAGAAGAAAAAAATAATTCATCATTAGTCTTTCCAAACTAATAAATTATTTCAAATTAATAGACCGTCACGCTTTTCCTACCTTTGGGTCGAGAAATGTTGACATGGTGCACATGATCTAACTCCATTTAACTCTCACTAACTCTTCTATATTGCTAGTGGCAATGCCCAATTCTCGCATCGAGCAGATACGTAAATAAGAAAATTGGTTAGTGCAAACTCACTATAATCTTAGTTGTAAATAATTCTTATCTATATATATATATATATATATATATATATTTATATATATATATATATATATATATATATATATATATATATAAAGGTTGGGGGAGACCAGTTGGCGTGAATAAGGAAAAGACTGATAGGACACGACATAACAATTTCCAACGTCTCCAGCATAAAGTTGATCCTGGGCTGGGCTTAGACACTAAAAATATTCAATTTTACACCCCGGCCCATGATCGGCTCAACTCTAAAACACCTCCAACCCCAAACCCGGCAGGTTCGACACATGTCCAAGACCCATCGCCACGTGTCCCACTAACACCACCATCAAACGCCAAGTGTCCCGCTAACACCACGCTAGAGACCTCCAGAACAGGAGGAAGGAAGGAGAAACCCTCAAACCTCTCCCAAAAAATTCTCATCAAAGACTTCTCTTTGCGTTACCAAGAAAGAGAAGGCAAAGTAAGCTGAGAATGGCACAAGATACGTTGAAGCTTGTTTCCCCATGCATCGACCACGAGGGCCGGCTCCCCCGGAAGTACACCCGCGACGGCCAGGGCGCCCGGAAGGACATCTCGCCGCCGGTGGAGTGGTACGGGGTTCCGGAGGGGACCAAATCTCTGGCCCTCGTGGTCGAGGACGTGGACGCCCCCGACCCCTCGGGCCCCATCGTCCCTTGGACCCACTGGGTGGTGGTCAACATCCCTCCCTCCGTGAAGGGCCTTCCTGAGGGCTTCTCCGGCAAGGAGGAGGAAGTCGGCGGCGACTACGCCGGCATCAAGGAAGGCACCAACGACTTCAAGCTCCCCGGGTGGCGTGGTTCCAAGCCACCCTCGGCCGGCCACCATTTCCGGTTCAAGCTCTATGCCCTCGACGACCTGGTCCATCTCGGCAACAAGGTTTATCTCTATTTCTAAATCCAAAGACCTTCCCATTTATTTAAGTCCTCTTAGGACGGCGGGGCGTTGAACCATCTCAAGTATTGTTACTTAATTGGGACGTTGCTTTTTTTTTTTTATCTACCATTTATTTCCGTTCCACCATCTGTTATAGATTGTGCTTATTAATTATTTCCCATCATGGATAAGTTGCAAATAGTTTTTACAATACTTGTCATTATGATGATATATCCATCGGGCAACCCTTGCATGCGCTGTTAGATTTTCCTTTTCTTCTTTTTAATGAATCTTTTGTGATGGAGTTGCATTTTGAAGACATTTTAGTCCGTTGATGTGCATCAAAATCTGTGCCTATGAAGTGAAATCTTTGTAGCGTAATTTTTTTTACTGTGCGAGGTATGGGTACGTGCACAGATCTGGAAGCATGAAACTCGAGCAATTTTATAATAAAGAGGTGTTAATTATTTTGTCGAAGATCTGACTGGAACTGTATACTATGACTTGAGCATTGTGATTAAAAAGAAGAAAAAAAAATCGTTTCAACTCCTCGTCTGACAGTATGCCTTATTAGGTCCGAAGAGAGAGAAGAATTAATGAGGAAGAAGAAATCATAACATAATTAAAAAGATCTTTGTCCCAGCTATTCTAGATCTTGAGTTTATGAATCGTTCGCGGCCAAGATGAAGAAGAATCCATACGAGAGAAAAGACAAAAAGAGTTTATTGGTTATAGTTGGGAAATCCTTAAGACTATATGGGTAGAATATTGGTATTTAGAGAATTGTCACAAAACAATTCCATGGTGTGCGTTCCAGTCTTTGGAGAATTATCCTGAGACAATTTAATGAACAACCTAATTCAAACAACACTTTTTTAGCATAAAATTACAATTTTTGGCTAGTTGTTTGCATAATTCAAACCCCCCTTTTTGACTTGTTGCTTATGCTCGTGGCAGGTAACGAAGGATAAGCTGTTGGATTCAATTGAAGGACGTGTGTTAGGAGAGGCAGAACTGGTGGCCATCTATTAAATCCGCTGAAAGAAACCTTCTGGTCTTTTCCTTATTTAAAGCTTGATGTGTTCTTTTCTCTCTCTTTTTTTGGTGTCTACCATCCCCCTCTTCTGTTATGCTGAACATGTGCTAATTTAATAAGGCATGCTTTGATCGCAATGTGTTATATATTGATCCATTTGCAGTTATTCCAGACTTTTAGACTCATCAAACTTTTAGAAATAATACAAGGTGGAAGTATGACAACAAGGGATCGGGACTTGCAGCATGTTTTCCATGACCGAGGAGGGTTGTACAGTTCTGAATAGTTGCTACAGAGGAGGCTGTACAGGATAGTTGCTCCATTATTTATCTGTCTCGGAGATGGATGGTTGTGGTTCATCCAAGGAATTCGATCATGGTTGTGTTCGGTGCCAAACATAGGGAATTGCACGATGAGGAATAATGGTCTGCCTTTGAGATGGATGACATGGCGGCTATCTAGAGTTGTACAGCATTTTGACTTGCGATAATACAAATCCATAGATAATTAAATACTATTTGTTGATTGTTTAGATAGTCAGTGCTCCATAAATCTTGATCAAATAGCTTAGTTCACTAGTTTGGCATCATTGTTGTGGTGGTTTGATGATGTACAATAAGAGGCTGAAACTAAGATGCCGGAAGAGATTTAAAAAAAGAGTTCAGGAGAAAAATATTTTTATTGCACTTCATTGTATGGTTGTACCTAGTAGATTTGGTGAACCAAATCTATTTTGTGCCTGACCTTTAGGTCTGAGGCAGTGTGATGGACTGAGTGCAGCCCGGTAAAATGGAATAGCCCATTAGACTTATATTCTCTTGAGAAAATTAGAAAAAGCAAACAAAAAGGAAGACCTGCGGATTAGATGCCACAATGGCGGGTCGTGAGTTCGTGAGTTACGCACCGACGGTTTAGCCTTTGGACTACTCATCGTAGAGGAGCTACGTTGCTATATATTGCAGTGCGTGGCCGATAACCATCGGACAGACTGGCGACAAGGATTTAAAGTCGAATTGGACAAAGATTGCGGTGTGATTTCCGTGACTTCTATATCGTCATTTGTGATGATCTAAATCGATTTCTCAATTTTGGATAAAGATATTACAATGATATTACCTTGTTGTACTGCAATTTATGTGTGCCCACTATCATAAAACTCCCAAGGCGATGACTAGGTCACAAAAGCTCAAGCTGTCCCAATGTATTTGTAATGCTAATAGTTTCAAGTAGATTTGTGATTCTTGCATAAAGGTAACGTGCTGCTTAGTATTATTATTATCAAGATGGATAATTTATACTGTTCTAGTATCAATATATCCAAAAAAATTAAAGAGTAATATAACTTGGAATGCCCTTGTGGCAAGCAGGCAAGTCGTTTCAAGGAGGCCATTCAGTTTGCAGCTCCATTGGCTTCTCAATAAATGTGCCTCACAATAGAGAAGGTGCTCCTTTTCATTAGGCTTCAGATGTTCTGTAGTAAGGGATGTGTACCCACATCCCTAGGTTGCCTTTGGATCCAAGCAATCATAGTATTAGAGTCGCCCTCGATAAGAATGGAGCTGGCTCTCAGGGTGCATCGAGCGTAGCTGATGCCTGTCTAAGCGGCTCTTAATTTCGCTCCTAGGAACCACGGTGTTGAAGGTCAGACTTTCATCTGCATCTATGAGTCTAGAATTTGGGTCTCTAATCATAAATTCTGCTCCGTCTCTAGTGCTATCATCCAACACACAATGTTTGAAGTTTACCTTGAGAAAGCTCGGAAATGAGGGCTCTCAAGAGATGAACACTATCCCAGTCACTGCAAGAGTTGAGGAGGAGTCCCGCATATCCAAAGTTGACAGAGATGCTCAAACAATATACAAGTGGGAGATCTCAGTGGCATGTACAAGAGCCCTTATTAATGTGAATATTGGCGGTTGGTTGCTCTCCCCATATATCCACGTATTTCAGGCCGGCCAAATATGGTAGGAGATATAAGTAGCAACAATGATAGCAGATCTAGATGGCTTCCTGGTAGAGCTCCTCTGAAAGTAGTCCAAGAAGATGTCAATAGGGGTTGCCGATTGAAGCACCTCTAGGGGGGTGCTAGCTAGCCTCCACACTCGAGCTGCTCTCTCATACTGGAAAAGAGTGTGGTCAACAGATTCCTCCACCTCACAGTCGGGGTAGGTCAGTGGAATGCTCAAACCTCTTCTAATCAGAACACCCCCAGTAGGAATGCGACCTCAGGATAGCTTTTAGATAAATAGAGCAATCCTTGGATAAACTCGGAGTTTCCAGATTCATCCATTGCCATGCCTCTGTGTAGGTTCTCTTCTAAAGAGGGAGGTGATAGAGGTCTCTGACCCTCACACTCGTGCTGCAGGTAGATCTCCAAACCCTCATGTCGAGCGCATTATGCCTAGGGACTATGAGGGACCACATTTTCTCAGCTAGATGCCCTCTAAACAGCTATGTAACCAAGCTTATGTTCTGCCTCCTCTTCTCGACAAGGAATAGGTCGCAGACTCGCATACTATCTGCCATCTCAATGTTGATTATGGTCAGCCATTGTCTTAGGAAAAGAGAGAGCACCCATGCAAGTGTCCCTCATAACTGACACACTCTGATCATTCACGATCAACCATCTTATGTGGGCCATCACCATTGGGGTATGTGCACAAATCGCCATCTAGATAAAAGAGTTGCTCGCCACAAATTGAATCTTGTCTACTGAGGTCCATGGCCCATACTTAGCCCTCATCACACAACTCTAGAGAGTATCAGGCTCGAGCAAAAATCTTGCAGCATATCTAGCATTCAAGGCCTCTATTCTGATCAACAAGAACCGAATGCAAAGTCTATCATCTTATAACAGCTCTTAGATCCAATCTCAAGCAACCAGGTGCACTCCGTGCCCACCTCCGTGCGTGCCCCTTAGAAAGTTGTGGAGCAGCTGCTCAAGCTTCATAAGAGAGGCTCTTGGCATGATGTTGTTAGACATCAGATAGACCGGCATGGAACAAAGAACAAATCTCACCAGAGTCAGCCTGCCCATCATAGAGTTATAGGCAACATGAACTCTTGATAGCTATAAGATTCCGATCTCTGAAGATCTTACATGAACTCTTTAGCTAAAAGGGTGTTATCTGTGATACTCCAACCCCCCTCAAAGGTCTCCTGCTTTGAGCTGATAAGTTTGGGGAGGATGGGCTTCATCTTGCACACCAAGATCCGGGCAATTGCCTTGCACAAGGTAGTATACAGATTGATTGGCTTGTTTCTGGTATAAGTATTGGGATGCTAATTTGGAGATGACTTTTAGGCAACATTTGGCCAGTTTTAGACAAGTATAAGATTTTAAATAAGTTTTTTGCCATCTAAATAGCTTTTTGAGATTGATTAAAAGAAATACTTTACAATTTTTAAAGACAAAATTAGTGTTTGACGGAAGTGTTTTCACAAGATAAAAGAAAGGAAGGTCAACAAGTATTTCAAAACATGTTACGAAGTCTGGTTTCTAGCTGCCTCTTTTGTGAGAATTTTTTCTTCAAAAATAAAGAAGCAACACATGAAATGGAATATATAAAAAGGATCAGATAGCTACTTTAGTCAAGCAGCTTATACTGAGAAATATTTTCAAGAGTAGGCTGACCTTAAGTTCTCGCTTAATGCCCATCCTTAATTTCCTTTATTCGACAAAAAGGCTGTGAGCTGAGAGTTATAAAAGAAATTCTAGAAGTGAAAAATGGCATAGTCATTCTGAAAGCTATAACTATTCCTATTTCATCCTTTCTTATTCCTAAATAAATGCAACTTTATTCATCGAAAACGAAATGCCATGCGAAATCTTAGGTCTTTAGAAGTTGGTCTGGTGGTCCTACGTTCATCCATCAATGCTCATCAGGTTTTACTGATGAAGCATCTCTGCCAATCATTCCCGTCCCACCAGTCCCTCCTACAATATTTATTCGGTTAACAAGCCAAATGTGTGCGTATTCATTTCAGTGACAAGCTCAATAGTCAAAAGGCCAGAATGGAGCCAAGAATCCATAGTTTCTAGCCATGATTTAAGCCTGTTGCCACGTATGATGATTTAAGCTATGTTCGGAGGAACATATTCATCATCATTGCAGAGAACAATCACTGTTATAATAGTCCACAAATTTTGATTTTCTTCTGCACTGGGCCAACCCCACAACGCTGCAAATGATGGCCAGCATTTCTCCTTACGCCGACGATGCTATTAAGCTTGCAAGATCGCATTGGAAACTAACCATCCTTACAGGGTATATCTATAATCAACGTAGCAATTGGTCGTGCATTCCTTCATTTGTGCTGCGCCTGCATTAGTTCTTAGGGTTTGTCAGTAGTACATGACCATTTTTTTGCTCAACGATTACTGCTGTTTATTTACTTATCTTTATTCTTCTTCCTACTTAGACCTACTTCTCTTTTGTTTTATTTAATTGATTATTTTCATGGTTGAAACATCATGACTTTGCAGCAGTATTTGAAGATCTAATCACACGTATAGTCATTAGATCTTCGATTACTCCAACTCTAGTGATGGTTTTTCGTCAGCCCACTTGCCTCCAGCATCATCATCGCTCACCGACGCTCCTGGTGATCGATTGTTATGTGACACTTAACTGATGATATCATACCTAATGAGAAGGACATGCATGGTGGTTGACATAGTGGCCTCCTTGCCGAGAGGTGAATACATGGACCCATCTCAGTGTTTGCCTGGCCGCATGAGGCGATTGAGATGGCAACTTCTCACCTGTAAACTGCGACTACTTGAGAAATACAAGAATAGTTTGCAGAAGCTGTTAAGAGATGTCCGACTTTGGTGGTTGAAGGATGAAGTACATCTACCTTTTTTTTTCTTTGGGTAAATAAGTAACTACATTTCAAAGCTGTAGTGAGAGCATGCAGCGCGGCTAATGCCACCTTATTGGGTGTGTGTAACGGATGCCTTCCTTCTAAGTTTAGATCTCATGACAAGATTCATTACTAACTTCAGCCATGAAGGTCCACAAAAGACAGCTATGTTGGACTAAATCGAGTTCGGATGGAAAAAGGCAATACTTTTTTTGAGAGAGAGATAGTAAACGGGAAAAGGCAATGCTTTATGCTCTACAAGCTCACTAAGTAACAGGAGAATGCCTTACGAAGTCCAATGGACCTCCCTGGAGTAATGCTTGGTGATTCTATCTTTCTACACCTCTCTGGGGTCCACGAAAAGGGTCTCCGGCGGCGGTGCTTTAGTCCAGACATATAGGTCTGCTCCTTTCTTGCTGTTGAGTGCTTTGATGCACCAAAGATCTTCTGAATATGATAACAGTTTCCAGTGAGGGATGTAAGGCCTAATGCATCTCGGCGTCCAACCTCTGTGACGATAACTTTACAGTCCTTGCACTTCGTTGCCATGTTATGGACATGGTGACACCAAAGATCGCATGAGAGACTCGGATTCTGGTCCCTGAGCATGCAAGCCATACATGAAATAGAACCCGAACCAAGAGAAAATATTAGGCAGGACTGGAATTCCAAGTGAAGGAAGTAGTTGATCCATCCACCTCGAGGCTTTGACATTAAAACACAAGCCTGATGAGCTCTTCCGACCTTCAACTTGAATAGTGCAGCAGAATTCCACACACTTAGCATTGCCCAGCTCGTCGGTGCTGATGTGTCGCCATCCAATAATCCCTCCCATGTTTCCCCCAGGGGATATGCGACGAAAGTACCCAAGCTTAGCTTGTTTGCCAGTATGCTATCTATGTCTTGCGGGAAGAACTCGCAGAAGCTCATGACTTTGCGGTAAAGGACCTCTGCTTGTTCTATATCGAGCTTCTTTATCTCCACACTCGAAGAGATGTGAATCATTCGATTGCCGACTGGATTCACTAGTATTGTAGGTGTTCGGAATTTAATGAAGCCAAGCTTATCTGTGAAGAGCTTGACCGAGGCCTCGTTGTCTTTCTCCGTGGCCATGTATGCATAATCTACAAGGTTGGCTACAAACCACCGTTCCATTCCGAACACCAGGCTTGAGCCAATCCCTCTCCGCCGGTGTAGAGGTGGAACTCTGAGACCAAGTATATATCCGACCTTAGCTAGGCCCTCCGGTGAGCCACCGACTCTGACGACCTTTATAGAGCCACAAACAACTCCGACCAACTCATTTCCGAGTTCAGCCACCTAACATATAGCCATGAGTTAGAGATGATGTCATAAGAGTACTATGACCTACGAACTAGAGAAACCTCAGCTAGAGGGAGAATTACCAACATCTCATATGTCGGGCTATTGCGGATCCTGCAGAGAGGATCACTCAACACGTCGATCTTGAAGAATGGGCTCTCCTCCGGCCCTACGTCCCAGTTTCTCTCAAGCTCTTCAAATCTCTCTCGATCTCTCTCCCTGTCATAGCTTCGAATAACAACCTCGTCACTCCCAACTCTTACTGAAGACATTCAGCACTGCTAAAGAAACCTTGCAGCCTCTGGATCTTCTTTGTTACCGCCGGGACATCCATTCGAATCAGAGTTATGCGTCCTTTTATACACCTCAAGGAGTAGAACAATCATCAAACTCTATCACGATGCTCATAAGGACCTAGTGTGAGAGGGTGATAAAAGGCCACGAACTAAATATTTGGCCAATGCCTCTGTTGATGCCAAGTGCACCGCTGCCGCAGCCATAAGATTGGATTGACCCGGACATGTGGGGTCAGGACACATATATCAGTTGGTTGAAACAGTTGAAGTAGAGGAGGAAGGAACGGGTACTTTCTCTGAGAGTGAGATCTCATAGGAAGCCATGGAGTGGCCATCCATAAATTATTTGAGCTTTGCGGGGATGCAGCCATTCTCTCAGCCCCCATGCTATATTATGGCTTTGCTTTCTCTTTTGTACTGTCCAGGATTCCCCTTTGTATTGCATGTGGCCAGGGTGGTCCTCCACACGAACTAGAGCTCCCAAAGTGTAGTGCCCACTACCATGACACTTAGCTTTCAAGCCACTATAAATAAAACAAATAGAACATGAAAGGATCCATTACAAGCACTTCCTTAATTTACTTCCTTCTAAGTGCTTGTCCCCTTTCATTCAAAAAAAAAAAGAAGTGCTTGTCCCCCCCAATTCATCCATATCCCCCCCAAAAACTGTCCTTTTCACCATAATAACTTCCATATATCTCCCATGCTGCCTTGTTGGTTTATCTGTCCTGTTCAAACACTTTCATGAAAATACAAAAACGGCACACGAGTCGGTGTTCGGCTACCAATCCATGCATGTGGAAGACATCATTTCACACTTAATTATGCATTAATATTGTCGAGCAAAACATGGGATCCAAAAACGCCGAGCAGGATAATATATAGAATTGAGAAAGAAAAAGAAAAAAAAATTAAACACGGAGATTTTACGTAGTACGATAATATACCAACATCCACTGGAGCGAAACGGCTGTAACTTTCACACTCTCACAAAATAACAAGGATTACAAGATATTTATAGTTAAACCCTAATCCCAGAGTCCCAACCCCTATCAGCATCCCTGGTAGAATAAAACACTACATAATTATCTCAAAGATAAATATATTCTGTCGCTTCGCTCCGCTCCATTAGAATACCAGTGTGCCACTCAAATAAGAATATCACTTAATATAAGCCACTTACTTAACAAATATAACTAAATATAAGCCAGCAGTTGATTAATCATTCATTTTCCCTTATGCTATTTTCATATTATGATTGCAAGAGGCCATAACAACAATGAAGTAACGTTCTTCTTTTTGGAAAATAAGGTTCCATTGCATTAATTCATAGCTAAGTGATACTTTCTTCTTCTCTTTTTTGTTTTGTTTTGTTTTGTAATTTGTTTGTATATGTGTGTGGAGAAGATGGTAGTTATTAGCCACCCCTTGGATTTGAGTCTAAACCTCTCTCATTTTTGGAGCAAACACTTAAGAGAAAGAATTGGTTGGCATATTAAATGTTATAACACTTAAGAGAAAGAATTGCTTAGCATATTAAATGTCATAACTTATACTTTAAATATGTGCCGTAATTATCATTTCATCAACACACATGTGAGTACATACGTGTGCACGCACACTTGTGCATGAGTTTCATGATGGTGTGGACAAGACGATGCACCTAACTTAGTGGAGCGGGCATCAATTTCTTTGTTCATCATGATTGTCATTAATAACCATGTTGTGCAAACTTGGCTTTGCACTCCTTTGTTCTCATCATTCAATCGCAAAGCCTCTCTATCCATTCTTTGTAACTATCATCTTTAGTTATGTATGCTATATACTCTTGGGCTGAGAAGAGGCAGGTCCCTCCCAACTAATTAAGAAATCATTAGTTAGCTAATACACGACGAAGAGACAAGCATGTTGTATTGCAGTGGTTTAGAATAATCACACCCAATTGCTGAGATGGTTTATTTTAACAGATCTCTGCTAGGTGCACAAAGCCCTTTTCTATTCTTTGGGAAAATTTATTGATAGAATTATTCCTCATCAGTACATTGTGGAGCAGAAAGAAGGTTACCTTAGCAAATCATTTGCAATGATATGATTGCCCACAAACAGCCTACAAAACGGAGATGCATATCATTGAATCAGATATGATTTCATGACCATTAGGTGTCATCCATTGGGAATGGAGACGTAATGCACTAGGCTAGTAATCCATTTGGATAGCCAAATTAATATTTCAGGAGTAGTAGAAGAATGCGATAGCAGGCTTTTCATGTCATAACATGTTAGGTTTATTAACAAGCATAAACTTATTTCTGTCCAATATAATTATATTAATCTGATGTTAGAGGGCTTAAACTTTCCTGTTGAAATGATGGCCATGGCTACTAGGAGTTGTCTTTGAAGGGCCATCTTTGTGGGATAAAAAACAACCCTAGTCTTTTATGGAGTTTCTTGGACGAGTGCATGTCACCCGGGATCAGATTAGGTTATGCAGGCCGAAATATTATCTCAAATATTAGGCCTGGTTTAATCCTTGATCTAATTAAACAAATCCCAGCCTTCTCGGCCACGAATCCAAAAATGGACTTGTAGTTATGTGCTGATTCAGTCATTCGGTTCATAGGTCTAATGGAATTGGATGTCGGTGGGCTGGGTCAGGTCGCGTCTGAACGAGGTTGATGAGTCTGAAAGATGCCTTCGGCGGTCAGGTTAACTCGAGCTAATTTTTGGATAGACCGACGTAGGGCTTGGCCAGACCTTAATATTTATTTAAGATCCTATATCAGGTCTATTAGAGTTATTATGGACCCAAATTGCAACTCATCCACTTAGATACCAATCACCATGAAGAGGTCATGAGAATGGTAACTAATTATATGAACTAGGGTAGGGCACATGCAACACAAGCTAGGGGTCCCATATCTACTAGATATGTGATGAGTGCACAGAATATATGAACTATATTTATTTGACTTGTTTGTGGCGTGCTGTGCATTATCTCCAACTTATAATCTAGATTCTATGCAGGTCTCACTGTGTTAGCTACATCGCCCATGATCGTCGCATAACCAACTTGAAAAGAGTTATTACTTAACTAGAAATCTTGATGAAGCATTTAGTAAAATAAAAGATTTACTCGCAAAGACAAATGATATAATTAAGAGGCAAGGCATCTAATAAGTAATTGGCATTCCAAGGATATTTTATTATATGAGATTTATTTAGGGAATTTTGTATATATCCCTGCAAAGTACGCCTAAAAAATAGAATAAACCAGTGCTTAATAGCAAATAATCTGCCAAAATGAGCTCTCTCTTTTTTGATTTTTTTAAAAAAAATTAAATCACTTTAGGCTGTTTAACCTTGTATATAGTGGTAGATGTACAAGCCATGTGGAAGGGTGCAGTATGTATTGCAGATGGTGCTGTTGAGATTCAAGATTTAAAAGAGAAGGAATTCTGCTAGTCTTCCATCAACAGTGCTTGATGTGATAACGTGATTCAGATCTGGAAATAAAGCAGCTGAGATTTTTTTTAGAAAAAATGAGGGGACAAAGGAGTGCGTAGGGTTCTTGGAGTTGCACAGAAGATGGGAACAGTAGTGCGTTTGCCTCCCAACTTGTCTTTCTATTTCATGTGGTGTTGGATGTTTGGGTGGGTGACCACAAGAACAGGTGCAGTTGAGACTTGAGATTCCAAAGCAGGCAATAAAAAATTTAGATTTACGTCTCACACATGCTAAGTAAAAAACATTGGAGCAGGAAATGGGCCTGGCTCAGCTCAAAGCTTGTTAGGTTGGGCCAGCTTTTGGTCAAGTTTTGGACCAGGCTCGAAATTATTTACTAAATTTTGAGCCTGAAAATAAAGCCCAAATATATCTCGAGCTGCGCTAGAGTTGATGTTAGGCCCGACCTGGGTCTGGCCCACGGTCCAGCTAGGAAAGAGTTCTTCGAGTCGGCGCCAATATTTTGGACAAATTGGGTTAAGCATTTTGGGTCAATTGGACCAATTTTGGTTGGGCTCAGCTTCTAGGCCCGAATGAGCTTAGTTCGGGTCAAGCTTGATTGGGCTAAATTGATTCGCTTCCTGAACGAGAGCTTTTGAATGTATAAACCCTGCAGCAAATTTGTATACGAATGAAAAAGTGAGAGACCTAACCACCATATGAATGTCTGACAATATTATTATTAAACCACGTATGAATGTCCACGATATAATATATAAAAGGTCGACAATATGAATTCAGTGATAGGGATAATTAATGAAAAGTGAGAGACCTAACCACTTATCTTGAATGTTGACGATATTACCACAAACTAGGTACGATATTCTTCATCTCTCTTTCCTATCCTCTCCTCAAATATTTTAGTGCTACATGCTATATGGTGATTTACATGGCAACATGCTTAAGCCCATCCTGATACGAGCATAAGAATTTCCCAACAGCCCCATTTTTATTAAGACAATGAAAGGAGATCTTTTCAGCTTATTAACGCAAGAATTATGCAACCAAGCCCCAATCTCTTAAATCATTAATTGCAATCCATTTCCTCTGCACAACCACCCTAAGGGGTTGTGCAGTCCACATCCCACTGCATCCACTTCACCACCTTCTTATTCCAACCAACAATATAAAGTCTATCACATGTCAACTTATCAACCTTCTACTCCCACCCTTACATGTTGAATAAGTAAACCTCTCTCTCTACGACTAGGAGTGTACCGGCGAGTAGAGGGGTGAGAGTCTTCCCAGCCTGTGAGGCTTGCCTGAAGGTGGAGGAGTCCAGTTGTCATTCCTCTTTTGTTGTCCGCAGCAGCCCAGATTGTGGTGGTATGCGGGGATCTCTCCTGGCTTCGGGCGAAGCATGTCCCTGATGGAGACTTTTCTGGCTCGCTTGAGGGCATTTGCGAGGAGGCCGGGCATGGTGAAGTGGGGCGGTTAGATGTGCCTACATGGTTTATCTTACTTGGTTGGGATAGGAACTTTCGGATCTTCGGAGGACAGGTGGTCCATCCAAGAGTTTGACGGATAGAGCTCTACTTCATGCGTCCGAAGTCATCAGCATTGCACCATCCTGTTTTTCCTGAGAAACCAGGGACATCTAGCTCTCCCACTTAGCTGAGTCAGCGATCAGATTAGTCTTTGTTTCTTGAAAGTCCCCACCCCTTAGTTTTCTTAAGGTGAATTTCGATGGTAGTGTGTTGAGAAAGAAGAGTGGAAGGGGGGAGGGCTTTGTTATCAGAGACCACCCGCTTCAGACTTGTGGGTGGTTAGTGGACGGCGGATCTATGGCACCTCCATGAGGGCAATCTCCTATGCAAGGCACGCTTTTGGGTGCGACTGCATCCACCTCGAAAGGGGACTCGGCTACTTATGATGCGAGGGGGATTCATTGTCGGCGCATTGCGACGGACAGGCAGTTTCTGCTTTACGATATTCAGAGATCAAGAGGAGGAGGTGTGGCTCCTTCCGGGTCATCCATGTTTATCGAGACGAATAGTGCAGTGGATTGGGTGGCCTCCTTCGCAACACATCACTTGGATAGATTTCTCTAGATGAATCAAGCGGATGCTCCTTATTTCTTTATCAATTTTCGTTTCTGATTTTATTGATTGTACTCATATACATATTATGTAGGGACACCGTGTACCAAAAATAAAAAAAAATAAAAATAAATCTCTCATAAAAACACCTCCAAATCCCTCCCGGTTATGTCTCAAAGGCTCAAGCCCCTTGCCCTCCCGCACGAAGTCCCAGCAAAGGCATGTTACTGGCTCTCGAGTGCACGCCAAACAAACACCAAACCCATCGAAGTGCAAACACTTCATCCTCTCTGCCCCCACTTTCCTACCCATCTCAGCCTCGATTCATCTCTATAAACATCTCTCCTTTTTCTGGGTACTTTGAAGCTGGCACAGTATCGTTGTCAACTATTCTCTCTCTTCTTTTCTCTTTGCTTGCCAAGCCCTCCTTTCTCTGGGAGGGAAGGATACACGGGAAAAGAGAGCCTTTTTCGCATTGCTCATCCACCATCTCTTTCGCTTTATCTTGGCTCTCTTTTCTTCCTTTTAGTCCTCTGGGCTTGGCCGGAGATGCGGAGATGGAGCTCGAAGCCGGCGGTTTCGGAGAGCAATAACGGGTGCAAAGAGAAGATAGAGTGGGAGCTGAGACCCGGAGGGATGCTGGTCCAGAAGAGGGAAGACGGGGTCGGAGCCGCTGGGCCTACGATCAAGATTAAGGTCTCCCATGGCTCCTATCAGCACGAGATCACTGTGCCCGCCCAGTCCACCTTTGGTAATCCCTCTTCTTTTCTTTTCTTTTTTCCTCTAATTTTTTGCTGGATTTTGCTTATATTCGTGAATTTCGCCCGAATTACGCTGCAAGAGATGATTTTTGGTTGTCACTGCTCCTCGTTTGATTGATTGCTCGTTCGATTTCTGTTAAAAATTTCATCTTCTCTGGAAAAAAACAAGAGGAAGGATTGTGATGAACGAGTTTGCATTTCCATTTTATTTTCTAGTTTTGATGGATTTCTTCCATAAGAGAGTGCTCGTTTTAGTGATTTTGTTTCTTAAATTAGACTTCAGGATTTGTTTTTCGTTCCTTTGATGCTTGAACTAAAGCTGATTTCGGCGAATTACATTTGCATTTTGCTCCTTTTTTTTTCATGGTATGAAGGGGAACTGAAGAGGGTTTTAGCCCAGGAGACTGGTTTGGAGCCTCAGGAACAGAGGCTATTGTTCAGAGGGAAGGAGAAGGAAAATGACGAGTGTTTTACACATGGCGGGGCTCAAGGACATGTCGAAGGTGGTTCTTTTGGAGGACCCAGCCAGCAAGGAGCGCAAGCTGGAGCAGATGGAGAGGGGACCAGGGGATCTCAAAGTCGTGTGAAGCTGTTGCCCGTGTTAAGGCCGAGGTCGATAAGCTCGCTGAGAAGGTGGGTGGCACTTTTTCGAGACCGTGAGAGATTAATACGGGGCTCCAAGGTGTAAATGATCTTTATTTGGTGATCATATGCTTGACTATGTGTAGGTTTCTCGTTTGGAGTCTGCTGCGATCAGGGGATCAAAAGTTGCGGAGAAAGAGTTTGTTGAATTGACTGAGTTGCTCATGATGCAGTTGCTGAAATTGGACAGCATCCAGGCAGAGGGCGAAGCAAAAGTGAAAAGGAGGATTGAGGTAACTTGGCATCCATTTACTTAATTCTCGTGCCTTATGAATTTGTTGTCAGATCTTCTGGGGGATTTTGTTATTAGTCTGAGCCAAGTGAGTGGTTGATAAACCTAGTTATACTTACATTGCTCGTAGTATATCTCGAATTTCATTGTCTTAGCTTTATTAATATATGTCTATCCTTTACTTATATTTATTTGCTTATCCAAATTTTTGATATCACATGCCTAAAAGAATAAATGATGCAGCCTACCTAACCTGTTGCTTTTCTTCATCCTAAGAAGTAAGAAGTTTGCTTAAAAGAAAATTTATATAAAATCTGAGGTCACCAATAGAGCCAAATCTAGTTTCGGATATCATGGGATAGTTTATGAAACAGTCAGCTCATTGAAGGACTGAGTTGTTTTTAGTTGAAACGGTGGTCATACGTCAAATAACACAAGAGGAAACATAGATATAAGAACAATATCAAAAGGCTGGTTTGAGTCTTTATTAGGCAACAACGTGAACTATGTAAATAACTACTCCCATTGCTGTTGTTTTCATATATATAAAATCTGCTGTAGAGTAGCCACTTTTGTGGTAGGTTAGACCTTAACTGGAGCTCTTGATTTCACATCTTCATTGCTTCTACCTCCTAAATTTTTTGAAAACAGACATCCTTTCTTTGTCATCTGAATGCTTTTCCTTACTTGGTCTTGATTCAAGCTTCTTATTTTTGAGAACTTTATCGGGGTTACTTGGATCTTTATCATCTTGACCAGTTCTCTACGCATCTTTGTTGGAAGTTAGAATATGTGCAGCTAAGCGCTGCCTAAGTTGCTTCATCTTCCTTCCTCTGGTAGGTAGAATTGTTTGTTTAGATTACCTGTCTCGAAGTTCCTTTCGCCTATCACCTAGAAATATGCCACGGTCATCATCCAACACTTTTCTGTCTTTATTTTTTGGCTCCTGTTCTGCAAGTTATTTTTTCTTTGCAATTAACTCCTCTTGGCCACAACTGCCATGTCTCTTTTTGGCCCATTAAGACCTCTTAGAAGCCCTATCAGGGGAAAGTTCATGAGAAGCATTTTACCATAAACTTGTTGTGGTATGGTCTTGATGGTTATTGAGTGCATTGATGAGCTGGATGGTTGTTTTAGCTGCTATGAGATCTTCTTTCTTATTTTACTTCTCATCTCTCTTTGCTTTAGTCATGTGTACTTCTTCCATTTCTCACTTCCCACAATTTTATACCACATGACATCCTATAAATTTCTGTGGCTTGACCCTGTCATTTACTTATGATTCTTGTGTGTCATTCAGCTCTAACAATGTTTCATATGAACACTCTTACCCCCATATTATGGCAATCTTAAACTATACTTACATTTGCCAAATTTCTAAGTTTATACATCATTGCTGCACTCTCTTGTTCTTTTTTTCTCCACTCTAAGGCCAACTGACAAAACCTTAATATATTAGCTGTCCTGTAAACACATACATTCAAAGAAATCTGCAGAACTTCAGGGCGTTTCAATTTCTCAAGGCTATCTTCATATATGTTAACATTCATGTATTGCAGATATGATATTGTCATAATGTCTGTCCATGTGTTAAGACCTTGTCCTGACCCTCCATTTCAGCCTTTCCGTTCTTTTAAGAAGAGATATCCCTGCTTTAGTTAAACAAAAAGGACTAAAGGATTTTGACAAGATAAAGGAAAATAGTTGCCGAATTGCTAATTTTCATCTAATCAAACTTCTGGTACCTAAATCCTGTCCTTGTAATGCTGCAAATGTTCTCTTTTTTATCATATTATATGCCTTCACTAAATCCTCTTCAATTAGAACTTTGAACTGCCTTATGTCCATGCTAGCTCCTCCATTATGACTTTTTAGATTGTTGAATTAACTAATCTACTTATGCTCCTTTTTAAACATGTATCCTTTTGTTTCATAATCACATAGCAAAGAGTGGCGGTCAATGTTCTCAAGGAAACCATTATGGCAGGATTTGATTAGGTTTTCATCAGATAGCATGCCAGAATTGTAGTAAAGTAAAAAACCACATACTTCTTTGATCCTTCTCTGTCGCTGGTAGTACTTGCCTTACCACTAGAATTTCAAATTTTCTTGTGCAGCTGTATTTCTATTCATTATTTATCATCTCTACATATCTATCAATGCATATCTTATCCATGTGGTGTTTAGTTGTTCCGTCACTCTGTTTGTATTCTAGAGTGCTATAAAACAATCTTTTTTCATCAATTCAGACACATATTCTTTCTCGTATTTGCTTAAGGTGGAAACTACCTCCATATAATGTGTCTTCATACTCAGTTATTTGCTCTAGTCTACTAGTTGTATTTTTGCTTTTCTATACCATTATAATTGCTATAGAAGTATCTCTTAATTTTCACTTAATCTGTGGTAGAACTTATCATTCTATAGCAGGGCATTGCGCAAACATTCTCAATTCCACATTAGAGTTGGATGGCGTTACTCTTTGTGGCCTAACTTGATTAGTGTAATAATAAGTGCGTCGTAAGGCAATCAATGCAGAAGCCAATACATGTAGATCTGGTGACCATGCACAAACTATATAGACCCTAGATGGTGGAACCAGTATCGATAGGTGTGTCGGTCGGCGACCAGTACGGCATGGTACCAATCCATGTTGTACCGAACCATGGCATACCGAAACCATGGAGAGGGAGAGGGAGAGGGCGAAGGAGAGAGAGAGGGAGAGAGGGGAGAGAAAGAATGAAGGAGAGGGGGAGGGAGGGACTCACCTAGTCGGTCCCCCAAGTTTGGTGGCCGTAGTCGAGGAAGGATGGAGAGCAGGAGAAAGGTCGGAAGGAGGAGAGCATCTGTGGCATGCGTGGAGGCGGGAGAGAGGCAAGGGTTTCAAAGGGCTGCTTCGCAGGGCGGGGGGCAGGGGGGGTGTGCGGAGGAGGAGGCGAAGGGCTTGGGGATCTGCGATGGTGCAGCCATGACGGATGGGTAGGGTTTCGACATGGGGGTGGGGGAGGGTGCTTCTCTTGTGCGAGCCAGGGGGAAGGGGGGGGGGTGATCGCGAACAGCAGGTGGGGCATGCCTATTTAATCAACGAACAAACCAGAGGGGATTGGGTTCCACTAATTTGATGAAACAGGCTAACCAAGGGCCCTTTTTAATTTAGTTCAGCGTATTTACCAAGCTGATAGGATGAACCATCCTGGTTCCTTATCGGTTTAGTTCAGTACACCATGAACTGAATGGTTTGGGATGGTATGGCTAACCAAGATATAGACAGTGCCATCAAATGTGCCTTGATGTCATCATTCTTTTTGTTCTTGTGAAGTTTTTAGCGGCATCGTTACTGGATGATGTTTGGGTAAACATTAAATTTGATTACATCTTATAATCCCAATAATCTAGGATAAGTGAAAAATAACCTTTTGAGCTCTTTTTTTCCTCAAGTGTAAAATGAAATTTATTAAAAGAAAAAAAAAACTTTGTGGATAATTATTTCTCACAGATTCAATAGAGATATTCTGTTGGAAAGGCAGAATATGGTTACTTTATTTTTTACCTCATTTCTTCACAAGTTACTCCGCAAAGCCACCGTAACCTGGAGAAAACTATTCCCCAACCAAAACAAGGCCTGAATCTTGTGCTCTGGTATTCCTCTTCCATAGTCCTAAATCAAATAGTTGATTTATTGCCCCCTATCCATATTATCCTCTACCACATTAGCTTTGTAAATATTCTTTATTCTTCATTCTGTAAGATAATAGTACCTTTTAACATTTACAGAAATAACTTCTAATGATATGTTAATTATTTTGAATTCTTTCTTTAAATTTCTTTAGTTTCTTATATCATGCATCAAGTCTAGAATCCATCTGATGCGATAGTGTATCATTAATGGACTGAAAAAGAAACTGCTTCTAGATTCTTCAATAAGTGACATATATTAAAATAAACAACCATGTGATCTCTGATGGTTTAAAATGTGATAAATGAATGAAATTCTTCAATGCATGATTTCTCCATTCCTTAGTTTTAATATGAGATACTTTCGTCATTTTAATCATGTTCTACAATCATTCTTTATGCTAAATATATTTTGATGGATCTTCTGTTTTCTGAATTAGGGATCATATAGTCAAAAGTCAAAAGTTGAATATTGAGTTTTGAACAATATATCACTAGATAAGATCTGGACATTCAAAGATGCAAATTAGTTCTTCGACAGATTTTGTGGAGCCATATCATAGTTTGCATACAGTGAGTCAGCATATGCAAATGCCATCTTAAAATTTAACAGGTACAAGTAAATGTGCAAAGAAACTTTTGATATCTCTGTCACTGTAACTTACAAGAATGTCCAGTGGCATAATCCTGTTATCCTCACAATTTTGCAGGCTTTGATGTTGGACAAATAAATGCACAATTGCTCATGCATGAGTTATGGATAATCGTGGAATCTTTGTAGTAACTTATCTGTTGCATGATGTAAATTCTGATGTGAGATCAGAACCAGAAAGATAAAACTGAAAGTAAATAATATACAAGAAAGATTAGGAGTTCATTCAATGTGGAGATTTAATTTAAGTGGCAGAACATAGGAGGCTCCGGTGAGCATGAGGCTCATACTTGTATGGATGGTGAAGAAATAGATTTCAAAATTCTCATGTTTAAAGAGGATGTTTTCCTCTTAAAAATGACAAGTGAAGCATGATTGTCAGCTGCAATACCAAATGAAATGTTATTAGTGATGGGTATAGTATTGTCAGCAATGTGATCAGTAATATGATCGTGAATATCCTTGTTAGAGTAATGCCTGTTCCTGTTTGTACACCAAGAAAAGTTTATATCACTTTCTAGGGGTTCTTTAGCAAAAATGCTATAGCTGAAAAGAGTTCAGCGGAAGATTTATATAGATCGTCTTTACTATATGTTTTTACGGATATGTCATTATCCCACAATGCTGTTTCAGAATTTAATCTTGAGCTCACCATGTACAACGCGGAGCACCGCAATCACTTCTTATTTTGAAGCAGGTGGAAGCAATCCTTCATAATAGATACGATGTGATATGTTAATATGGATTTTCAGATATATTGATTATGTCATTAACTAAGTGAAATCACTATAAAAATGCAGTGCTTTTACAATGCTGTTTCAAAATATATTTGCAGGTGCGCCGGGTGCAGAACTTTGTGGAGACGCTCGACTTACTGAAGGCAAGAAACTCTAATGGATTCGGCAAAAGCAGCAATGCCATTTCGGTGACAACCCAATGGGAGACATTCGGGTCTGGATTTGGCGGTGTGAAGGCACCTCGTCCGTTGACATCCTCCACAAAAATAACCAATGACTGGGAACTCTTTGACTAGCTGCATAGCAGGAGACGGTTATCCTTGGTTGAAATTTCTTCTTTCCGGAGCCTTTTTTCCACCCTCCCTTGGAGCTTAAACTCTTCCGTTAAGACAGCGATCTATATATACGGGCTCCCCAAATTCTTGTATCAAACTGCTGCAATACTCGTGCATATTACTGTAACTTTATACGGAATTCCTTTATATATATATATTCATCAGCTTATACAATTTTGTCACACAGTTTGGTTCTCAACATCATCTCGGTTTAAACCATTTTGTCCAATGCTGGGATTGTCTCCCATGGTGTATGCTGCTTCTCCATGAACTGCATCGTCCCCCAATCTTGAGTTCGTCCTCAGACATCCTTAATGGTATGAAAACTCTAATGGCAAGCAGTATGATGGATGTAACCACAACATTCCAACCTATGACGAAGCATGCACCCACCAGCTGCTTCAGGAACTGGATGCCGCCTGAGCCTCCATAGAAGGCGCCTCGGGAGTTGGTGACCGGGAGGAACATGTTACAGAGGTCGGGATGGGCGAAGAGGCCTGTTAAAGCCCCACCAAGAATTCCAGCAATAGCATGGGTGTGCAGTACACCGAGCGTGTCGTCCACCTTCCGCAGCAGCCTTGATCTCTTGTTTAGACGCATCATGGTGTACCAGGGAATGCTCCCAGATAGTATGCCCATTATCAGCGCCGCCCATCCCTGAACCAGGCCTGAAAGGATTCGAAACTAGCTATTAAACCATCCCTGAACCAGGCCTGAAAGGATTCGAAATTTGGCTGTGGATGTGATCCTGCTCTCACCTGCAGCAGGAGTAATGCAAACAAGCCCAGTGATCATTCCCTGGACGCCTCCCACAATAGAGGGCTTGCCTTGGCTTGCAACATCCCAGCAAGTCCACGTCAAGACGCTTGTTGCCGCGCATATGTGGGTGTTGAGAACTGCAACCGATGAGTCCACATTTGCGGCGAAGGGGTCTCCACCATTGAAGCCGGTCCAGCCGAGCCACAAGATCCCGGCTCCGGCGAGCGCGAACAAGAGATTGTTGGGAGGGAACTCATCCCTGTCCTCCTTCAACCTCGGCCCAACCTGGTAAAGTGGGAAATGCTCTTAGTTGAGATGGGGACCCTGTGTCTCACTTCGTTGTTTCCGCACTCCATATTAACTTATAGGCCCGTGTCTCATCGGCTATTATTGTAGCTTAACGGGCCGTGGCCCTCATTTTAACCTCACTTGGTGTATAATGAGTTTGATATTTGGATTACAGCACCCAATATTAACTATTGGACCGCATGTAAGAAATATGCAAATACTGGTGATCAATTTATTGGACTCTCTAGTGGATCAGAAGTAGCGGTAAAAGTGGATAAGATTATATCCATCCAAATCAATCTTATATTATATAAATTTAAATCTTCAACTAATACCAATATTCGTATCTATATCTATCAAAAAAAAAAAAAGAAGCAATATCTAATTCTATTAAATTTTATATAGCACTTGTAAACTCTTATAAAAGAATGATAATATTAATTTAGTACCGACTTGCTTAGTGAGTGATATTTTTGATTTGGCGGTCATAAAGTTTAACTATTTAATTTATATCCATAGGTTCAATATTCGATTCATCGTATCCGTGCCTATATTTAAATAAATATAAATATGACTTTTGTATTCGATTAACATCTCTATCAATTCATCTTTGTTAAACACAAATGAATATGAATATGGATAATATCACTCATATCCGTAATTCATTTGAGCCCCAGGTTCCGACTACTGATTTCCGATGGTAAGGAGGAGCAAGATAATTAAGATAGAGAGAAAGGATCATGATTAGAATAGCACCTACCCAGTAAGCGGCAGTGTAACCAGCTGCCCCGGATGCGAGGTGAACAACATATCCACCAGAATAGTCCATCACCCCCCATTGGAACAAGAACCCCCCACCCCATATGCTAAACGCCCCCACGGTGTAACACAAGGTAATCCACAGCGGCACAAAAACCATCCACGCCCTCACGCTCATCCTCCCCAGCACCGCCCCGGCCAGCAGCATCACCGTCACCGCCGCGAAGGCAAACTGAAAGAACACCATCGACGCCGTCGGGTACCACGGCTGCACCGCCGACGTCTCCACCTCCCCACTCGAGTACTTGTGTAAGGTGGCCGGAAGCAAGGCCTGGTGGACCAAGAAGTCCTCGTCGGCGGCGAGGCCGGGGCGGCCCCAGAAGGGGAGGATGCGGTGGCCGAAGGCGAGCTTGTAGCCCCAGAGGATCCAGCAAGGCATGACGGCGGCGAACGCGTAGAGCGCCATGAATGCCGAGTTCAAAGCATACTTCTTTTTGACGATTCCGGCGTAGAGGAGGACCAGGCCTGGCATGCCTTGCATGCCCACCAGCGTGGCTGAGACCATCTGCCATGTGTTGTCACCTTTGTTGAGCCAGTCCGGTACCACCGCCGAGGTGTTACTCCCCTGGTACGCCATTGGAGGGGCTTTAGGAGTTTATTTGAGTTCTCCCCTTAGCGATCAGAGGAACCTTAAGCTAGATAAATGGGTGGTGGAGTGAAGAAAAACAAAGCAAACATATATCTATAGGGAGATTTTTATTTATTTTAAATATATATTCATATATTTTATTCTAGGAAAACATATATTTATTCTAGATTGGCTTCATAATTTTTATTTATTTTAAAAATATATTCAGATATTTTTTAACATAATATATGGCGCATGACGTTGGTCGCTAAGATGAATACTGCATCGCAGAGATGAAGGAGGCCAAAACGATGGCACCGCATTCTTTGCACCGCAGAATTTTTCCACGGATCCTGGGTTGCGAGGTGGAGTCAAGGTCAATGGTTCAAAGGAGACAAAGGGATCTTTAATGTGTGGCGTGACAGGTGGGGTTAAGCATGCGCTGATAACTGTACGAAGTTTGGTATGAGACGAATTAAGGATCGTCCATGTATTAAGAAACAATTGATGATTGAGGGGATGTCCATGCACATCCCCATCACTTGATCTTTTGAATCATGGTCTTTCGATGTTGCATACAGTGGTGGGTTGAGATCTTAATCTGGGTGCTGGACGGCTGATCTGAGGTGTCGCAGAGTAAATCTATGGGGAAGTTTTCGTATGAGCTGGCATCCGTTTTGGGAGGAGTTTCTTAGGTCCAGCGGACAAGAGTAGAAACAGGCGAATCTTAGACTAGTCTTAAAATTTGTGTCCTGTATCCGAGGGAGATCTTGTTCGCTCAACCTGGAATCTGCGATCCAGTAGCTTCCTTGTTAGTTCTACGGACAGGATGATGACACGTTAGAGTAATTTCCCACAATAGACTACTGGTCAATCATCATGTCAGATTGCATTAACGACCAAAAAAAATCATCATGGCATTATATGGCATGTGATTCTTTTTTCCTCCAGCAAACCGTGAGGTCAGAATGATGCGTACGATGACACATAAGGAATTGTGAGGCCCAGCCTCACTGGGCCGGCCTTTTGGCCCACCCAAGCCATTTGATAGACTTTTATTCAGGGTGAAAGCTACCAAGAAAGTTCTCTGGATCACAAATCTAACCTACCCATTTGTGAAGACTGAAATATTGACAAGTCTTTCAAAAGACAAATGCTTTTTTGTACCAAACAAAAAAAAAAAAGAGCAAGAAGAAGAAGAAGAACAGAATACCAAGGGGTGCTAAGGGATGGTATTCTTGTGCTGCAGGGCCACTTTTATTGATTCAACGCTCAGTTCTATGTTACACTACTTCAGTTCAATACAGGCTTACACTTCGGCTTCTTGCTTTGTAGTTTTGTTGTTACAGAGAACTATACTTTTATTTTCATGTAATTGACTTACTTAGTCTCCACAGTGTATCAAAAAAATATATAAAAAAGGAGGGTAACGTTAAGGGGTATGCAAACAGTAATCTTCTTCAAAATAATGGACGTCTTTCCAGGGTAAGGTATGACCCGCAAAGTCATCCTGGTTGGTGCTGGCCGCGGCGGCTCTGAAGGAATGTGAAACAGAATTGAAAGGCCAGCCTCGGTTTTAGTGGGCACGGCTTTTAAAAATGAAATCATGCTCCCTTTTTGAAATCTTCTTTTAGCTGCACATGTGAAAGGAAAAGTACTTCTAGATAAACAAAATTTATCATATCCACGATTGCTGGTTTGGTAATTTTTCATAATCGGTCAATCCATAGCATCTAGCCATAAATCCGCCAGCTGCACCAATTCTTTTTACCATATTGCAAGATTTGTTCATGAAGCATTGCACTCCAGCAATCTATATATGGCCGTTCTTTTGGAGTATCTCAAGGAGGAGATGCGGAACCATTAGGAGTCACGCAGAGTAATCACTTCTTCCTATATTATCTACCTTATCTGGTTATCTAAGATGCTTGTATCTTTGAGGATGTAGATCGGGGTTTCCTCGTAACTCTGGTGAAAGCACAGGTTTAAGCAGCTAAGTACACCCCGAGCAAACGTAGCTTAATTGATCGAGACAACTGGGGGAAAATGAGTTGCTCATGCTACCCCTTCTGCATCTTCTAGGGTGATATATTTCATTTAGAAAATTCCTACGTTTTATTTTTCTTAAGATCAATTTTGACTGCAGCGTATTGGACGGTGGCGCCGAAGGAAGAGAGAGTTTTGTTATTCGTGATCAAGAATCATGTCTAATGAGGATTAGAGGGTGTCACATTTATGATATCACTGTTCCATATTAAATAAATCTATATTTATATGAATTTGATATTAAGTAAATTCATATTTATTTTAGAAAGATGTTGATACAACTTTAAACATTGGTTATGGACTTTATAATAAAAACTAATAAAAATAATATAATTATAAAAAATGGGAACGAAATCTATTATTAAGATTGTGTCCGATGCACAACTAGGTAATGGCCTGAGACATAATTATTAAATTTATATAAAGGGCACCTTCCGCAAACACGCGTCTTAGCTTGCATATGGACATATCTTCTTCCCGAAGGCACGCATCCGCGTTTCCACGGTGACGGTGATGTTGGTGTGGTCCCTCCAAGGAACAACGTGGCATTTTTTTTCTTTCACAAAATTGCTTTGGCTTGTTGGGGTGCGGTAACAGAGAGTGAGAATACGGAAGAATGGGAGGCCGACGGTGAAATATTGAAAAATTATTAAAAAAAAGTACTATTTCATCTCATGAGATAATTAAATAATTAATTTTATTTCAATTTTGATAAAATTTTAGTATGTTATTTTCAGTATTAAAAGCTACAAATTAAATGATTTGTATTTTTGAAAGATTTTCACCATAAAATGATTCAAGCGTCCACGCATGGTGATGATGAATATTTTTGATGTAGAAGTTAAAATTTAATTTTGATGATGTTCGTATAGCCTCTAATTGATCTAAACTGGTCATATTGTAATCTCATTACTTTAAATAGTGGAAGATTTTGGTTGGGCTAGATTTCGTAGTTTTTTCTTCACATCAAAAAAAAATTCATCTTAAAAATTGTCTTTCATTTATGGGTTGCTTAATTATTTTGCTAGTTAATTGCTTATGTAAATTATGAATATTATCATTGTTGCCTTGTTGGGTGAATTATAGTAATATCTTCTTTAATTGTACAAAGAGGAAAAGAAGATTACGGTATTATTGTTTCTTGATTACATTTTTCCAAGTAAGATGGATGCGGACGGCCACCAACACCCTAGAAGACTTGAAAACCAAGCGTGCAGCAACAACCTAACTTAGATCTCTCTTCTAGTCTTAAACCGATGTTGATGGATATGCACCTCTCACACTTGCTGTCCTAGAGCAAGATTCTGGAGTGCCATCATGGTCCATTGCTCTGGGGCTATGAGGGCATCGGAATATATTTAGAGCGGAATTACGACCAAATCACTCAGAGCAAGATCGAAGAATCCTGGATCTGCGATATCAAGTTTGGCTAGGTCGTGGAACCTAGTAGTTTACTCCTATATATGACCACATCCATCTTCAAAAGCTGAAAAATATGAGCACATAAGATAGGTATTTTACCCCATTGAACATAGCACTTTCATGGACTCTCTCGCTCTAAAAAAAGTTTAAGAGAGAGAACCCCTGTTATAGTCTGCTATTTAAGCATTAGTGTATATAGCCTCAATGAAAAGAATATTTTATAAATTCGCGGTATATAAAAGGGTTATTACCCGGATGTAGCTTTCATTTTTATTTCTCTAAGTAAATCATTGAAATATATTATCAGTCATTCTGATGAAACAATGAGAGAACTAGCACGTCAAGGAGACAGAGAACATCTCGTTAGATTTAAATACAAAAATTTCCTCCAAATAAAGAAGTGGTTCATCCTAGTTGAGGAAAATTTCTATGATCAAAGCATATGGGGGCAAAGGTTTATCGAGTGTGAAACTTGGGCCAACATCCAAGTGCAACGGCACGCTGGTTATGGAAGAAAGAACATGAATCTTATCAAAGTTTTTGCCTGATCTATCAAAGTCTGACACGAATCCAAATTGTAAAAATTTTCTGCAACCTGGATAGCAGAGGATCCACTGCCATTTTGTAAGCTTTCTAGTTATCCAATTCGATCCTAATCTATATGGTTTGAGTCTCTCGTGGATCAAAGGACCTATTATACTTGGAAGCCCAATATGAACAGAGGAGGAGCAGCCCTCTGGCTGGCATCCCTCTTACTTGTCGACATCAAACACATGCTGCGACTAAATCTAGCTACAGAACAACTTTTTTGAGATTTTGTCTTCTCCAATTCACATCACTGTGCCTATCGTCATACAAAAAGCTTGCAAAACGAAGCAAATAAAGGAAGGTCATCCATCCCCTATTCCCATTACGCTACAACTGAATCGTGACACCCCTGGCTCCGCTGGCTGACTGCGTCGCTTGCAGTGCATCGTCGGCGAGGAACACCGGTGCATGCCTCGTGGCATCATACCTCTCGCCGTCACCCCACAGCGCATACGCCTCCTCCCCGTGCGCTGCGTCGTCGCCTATCATGAGCTGCTCGTCGGGCATTCGCAGCGGTATGAACCTCCCGATGGCGAGCAGGATGGCGGTGGTGGCGACGAGGTTCCACCCGATGACGAAGAGTGCGCCGACCAGCTGCTTGCCGAGCTGGACGGCGCCGCCGCCGTAGGCAGTGCCCCTCGTGTCGGGGACGGGGAGGACAAGGCGGCAGAGGGCGGGCTCGGCGAGTAGGCCGGTGAGGAGGCCGCCGAGGAGGCCGGCGACGGCGTGGGTGTGGAAGACGGCGAGGGTGTCGTCCACTTTCTGGAGTAATGCCGACTTCTTGTGAAGGATCATCATGGTGAACCAGGGGATGCTGCCGGATAGCACGCCCATCACTATAGCGGCCCACGTTTGCACCAGTCCTGCCAATAAAAAAGCCAAGAACAAGATTAATACACATGCAAACATTAATTCATGGCGGCCTTCAAGGACATAATCTGGCTGTTTGCTAAAAAAAATAAGAAACAAAAAAATAAAATGAAAAAATTGAGGGCATGGAGAAGAGCTATTCTAAGTCACAAGCTTGTTTAAATTCCCTAATTTACTAGATTTTTTTTTCAGTTTACCATATCTTAATACTAATACGTTACAACGCGTGACTGAACTTGGCCCTGACCAAGTAGAGGCCATCCCACCCTGGTTTGACGCATTTCATATACAGACCTGAACAAGAATTTAAGACATGCTGCAAATTCACAAGCAGATGAAAAATCAGGAAGGGATAGGATGTGCAAGCGAGCAAACATGCATATGAGAGAACGCATACTACCTTGTTGCTTTCTCTGGGTCCTTTTATTTTTTAATAGAAGGAATTGCATTAGGCTATAAAGTGCAATGACAAAATATGGATGTGCATCTCGCTTATCCACTAAGATGTCACTTCATTGAGGACCTAAATTGCACCAAGTGGAAATTAAGAACATAGGCCAAACAATGGGACCACAATCTATGCACGAGGATGCAAATTTTTGCCCAGTGCAGCAGCTAATTCTGACCTCTAAAAGTTAATTAAGTCCGATCGTGGAATGTGGATTCCTTTCAGAATCATCTACAGGAGCCGATTGCGAGATCCAAATGGAAAAAAATTGCCTAAACTTTGTTGACGGGAATTGCGTGCAAACCTGCGCCAGGAGTGATGCAGACGAGGCCCGTCATCATCCCCTGCACCGCCCCGATCACCGACGGCCTCCCGAAGAAGGCCACGTCCAAGCAAGTCCACATCAGGAGGCTGGTGGCCGCACATACGTTGGTGTTCAGCACCGCCACCGACGCGGTCTTGTTCGCGGCGTACGCCGCCCCGCCGTTGAACCCCGACCACCCCATCCACAGCAGCCCCGCCCCCGCCAGCATCAATAGTATATTGTTCGGCGAGAACCGCTCCCTGTCGCTCTTCAACCTCGGCCCTACCTATAGAAATCACCACGATAGTAATTACGATCCAAGTCTCTTCTCATCAAACATACGGTTGGTTATCAAGCATTAGTTCAAGGTGAGAAGATTTGTCAAAAACAAAAAAAAAAAAAAAGAGGAGGAAAAATGAGCATTTATTGATGGTTGTTACTCTTTCAATAAGAGAGGAACATGTCATGATGAAATCTATCTAGCAGTTTTATAATGAGATATTTAGCTAGATATTTGTTGTTCTCACCCAATAGGCAGCGGTGAACCCGGCGATGCCGGAGGAGAGGTGGATGACATAGCCGCCGGAGTAGTCTATCACTCCCCAGTGATAGAGAAATCCTCCTCCCCAAAGACTAAACGCTCCAACCGTATATGAGAAGAGCAGCCACAAGGGAACAAAAGCCATCCAGGCCTTAATGTTCATCCGGCCCAGGACGGAGCCGGCCAACAGCACAATTGTTATGGCAGCAAACATGAATTCGAAGTAGACAAGTGTGGCCATGGGATAGAAGGGCTCCGTCATGGGCGTCTCCTCGGTGCCGTTGCTGTAAAAATGGACGGTCTCGGGGATCTTGGCCCGGCGCACCAGGTACTTCTGGCCGAGCGCCGGCGCTCCCTTGCCCCAGAAGGGGAGGAGCTTGTCGCCGAACGCCATGCGGTAGCCGACGAGGACCCAGAAGATGAGCGTCGCCGCGAAGGCGTAGAGGGCCATGAAGGCCGAGTTGACCGCCCATTTCTTCTTGACGATGCTGCCGTAGAGGATGACGAGGCCCGGCACGCTCTGGAGGCCGACGAGCGTCGCAGCGGTCAATTGCCACGCGTTGTCGCCCTTGTTCAGCCACTCCGGTGCCGCCGGGCTCGTCTGATAGGCCAGAGGCATCGCCATGGATATGGATAGAAGGAGACCGGCGTCCGGGCTTCAGGGTGGGAGGATACAAAAGGGTTAGAGGGGAAAAGTGGAGGACGTTTGTGCGAAAGGCTCCATTTGAAAAACGAGAGGGGGTCGTCACCTCGTTTCTCGTCAACTTGGGCTGCCATGCGGTTTAATTTTAATACCTATATTCTATATATTTTGGCCTTGTCATCATGGTGGTTCGGTGTCACAATTAATAAATAGATAACACGTGGGCTAACGTTCTAATTCTACTGTTTTCCGTATGATTACATGGAAGGTTCCAGTTAAAGGGTTTTCCACTGGTGCACCGGTCAAAATGGAGGAGCTGGCTGCCTGTCTCGGAGTTGAAGGTTCACATTACACGGACGGCACACAGATAGTTGGTGTACCATCTTTGTCACGGGCAGTGCCGGGGTCGGAAAGAACCCCCCCTCCCCTCTCTCTCTCTCTCTTCAATTCATATAATTCTGAACATTAGCTCAACTTATAGAATTTTTTCGAAGTGCTAATCGACATAAGAGGTAATCCAGTCAATCTTCTGATGGACATAAACTATCAAAAAGAAGGTCAACTCCCTCACCACTGACAGAGAAGCTTTGTTTGGGGTACCTCAAAATTAAGGGGATTGCCTCACTGGAGGGATGGACTCACATGGCAGCCACATGGACACATGTGATGCGAAGATTTAATAAAATACATGAGGGCAATAAGATAATAGTCTTTGCAATAAACAAAATGACAAAAGGTTTCAAAATGTCACTCTATTAGAGATGGGCAGGCTAGACTTAGATATCAATTCTCCGTTAGACGTGGATATCAATGCAAGAGAGCTTGCCATCGATGTCCAGTGTCTTCCAGGGTGTTTTGTATGTCAGGTTCGATCCAATTTAGAATTGGATTTTACTCATTGCTGAAATCTATGGAGCGTGGCGGCAACAAAAACATTAACTGCATCAAATAAGATAAGGTCAGTTCCAAATTCCAGGTCCATGCGTGGATGACCCCACAGCAACGCAATCAAAGCCCGATAATATAATTGTTTTCTGACATTTCTCCGCCTAAGGATTTGAATCCGGTAGGCTGGGCCGAGGTGAGTTGCAGACATGTCCCCAGTCAATCCCAGGAGATCCCTCGGACAACTTGGCAAACAGTAGATGTAACATTTTTAACTTTTAAATCAGAATCGCTTCTTTCAATGATGCAAGATTACATCCCAATGGATGTCATGAAATCAACTTCCAAACAAAGCAGCTCACATCTTTATCTAAATGTTGGTGACACGGGGAAACAAAAATTGCACCACCAAACTTCGGCCGCCACTTGTATCACTGCCACTGCATACAAGTCGCATCTGAAAGATTCAACCCTTCCCTATAACAGACTTCAAATCACAAGGGCTCCGAAGACACACAAGGTGGGAGACGAGAGGTGAAATCACATCTTGGATCATGGATGGACCCTACGAGGATTCGACATCTGAAAGATCCAATCCTTCTCTATAGACTTCAAAATCATCGGGGTTCCAACGGCAGACAAGGTGGAGGCGGAAGGTGGCCATCTTGATTCCAAGCAAGCGCTGCAAAAAAGGGGGAAAAAGATCAAATCGTTAGATTAAGAAGAAATCAGATGTCATGACCAACATATGGTTTGGTTGAACTGAGAATTTGACCAGAAGTTTTAGTTGTTCAGATGTTCCAATACTACCAGACAATCTGTTTGAAGCAAATAAACTACTACATTTATCAGGAAATGAGGAAAGATTATAGCCTACGGAAACAACAGAAAACCATCAACCTAGAGCTACCAAGTCATGATGTTTAATCATCCTCTTAACAAACACAATTTTTATTTCCAAGGAAGAAAATGTGGACGAATCCATGTAATGTCTGTTACCTAAGCACTGACATATTCTTTATCCTCAACATTTGCTGCTAACAATGAAATCAAGTCCAGACTTTCCATGGGACCCACTTGCCGGGGACCAAGCAATAGCAGTGCAGAGGCTGTCGACAAGGTGAATTTCTACACTGCTGTACAATTAATATGAATAAACTTGTAAAAATGAGTTGACTCCCCCATACCAAGGTGGTGAGTGGTTTCATCTCCCCAAGTAACAGCTTTGAAGGAAAATTTTAGGAGCTAAATTAAGCAACTTCATGCATGCTAATTTCTGCCCTCATAATTTGGAAGGCAAGCAAGAATCCCCTATAGAAGATGCCTAAGAAATTCAGACAACTCAGAATCACACAAATCAAGATTGTACGAGAACAATAGAATTCCAAAATGATCAGGATATCTGGGGCATGTTTTGTGATTGCTTAAAAGAAACACCTTTGTGATACGGGACCCGTATTCCAGGGTGGTGGCAGCAGGTGGCTGCCAGTTGTTCGGCCCATCGGTTTCCAGGGCAGAGCTGCGAGCTGCCTGGGCGAGTTTTCGACATGCGAGGTAGGTGTTGCAGGCCGGCTCGATTGTCCTGGAAGGCGATTCGGCCACAGTTATCGGATGGATCCAGGAGAGGCTGAGGGATGAGAGCACAGACCACCGATATAGGGATGATAAGGAGGGATGGGGTGGCCGTCCAGGCCAAACATGTATTTAGAGGAGCCAATGGGGCAGCCGACTGGGTGACTGCCTTTGCAGCTCATCATTCAGGATACATCCTCTGGGCGGAGGAGGGGGAGTTGCCATTGGCACTCCGCGAGTTAGTGTTTTTTGACTTTATTGTGTGTATTCGTACACGTATTGTATGAAAACCCATTTTCAGCAAAAAAAAAAGAAAAAAAGAAACATCTTTGTAATTTTTAAAGCAAAAAAACACTTCTTAAAAAAATGAGTCTTCCTTATCTAAAAAGTGCTTGTCCAATAAGAAAAATTCCAAAAAATGCTTTTAGGATAGGCTAGAAAACTCTCTTCCAGCTTCTCCTTTTGTGAGAAGAACTTCATAAAAAGCAGAGACAACGCCAAGCACACCCTTACATGAGTTAAAGATAACAATATTTTTTACTCACAAAGGCTATGTTGAACTTTCACATTCATACTAACAGGATATCTTGGTGCCTCAAAATAGCAACTGAAGAAAAATACAGAATTGAAAAGATATTTTTACTTCACCCTGCATTGCTCAATGATAGCAAGTATTGCAACTTTTCTCCATAATTTTTGATAACAAATTATTAGCACCTTAGTGAAAATAAATATTTGATGCAATACAAGAAGGGATTACCGTTAATAATTTTCTTTGATTAGTTTTTCTACATGCTATTGACCTTTTTTCATTTTTTCAGTACTTTCTGGTAGAAGTTTAATGGCAGCGTGTCTTTGGGATTCAAGTCAACTGCCTTTTCAGGTATACTCAATGCACAAAACATGACTAAAAGCACCTTTACTTGTTTAGGAGCTTAATTCAGGCCCCTGATTTTCCAGTTCATAAGTTAGTTGATATTATTTTTTAACTTTCTGGACCTTTCAGGTTGAAAGCATCTAGAACGGAGGTAACCCGCCAAGAGGTCCCAGATTTTCCAGTTCCATAAGTTAGTTGATATTATTTTTAATTTTCTGGCCCTTTCAGGTTGAAAGCATCTAGAATGGAGGTAACCTCGCAAGAGGTGTCAGCCTTGAGTCAAGTGTATTGATACTCCAAAACAAATTTCAAAAACTTAAATGTGATCACCAAACCAGCAAATAAGTAAACATTCATGCATAAAGCCAGCAAAGTCGCTTCATGATATATCTGGGCATGGAATAACTATAAAATGTGCATGAAAGTCTTGCACTAGCACGCAAATCTAATTATGAATGTTAGCTTTACGAGTTAAACGCTGTCCCAAAATGTGGTGATATTGTAGTTATTTTTTCCTACCAAAAGTTGACGTAACATTGGTGAAGAAATTAACCTAAAAAGATTGTCGCAATTAGACCCCACCAAATCAAAAATAGGCGTGCCTTGGAGAATGATTTTCCTAGTAAAGCCTTTTAAAATATTCTACCTCTCACAAAGAAGGATAACCAAATTCATTTTCCAGACACGATACAAGCAACTTTGAGCAGGCTCATACTGTGCAAGCTACAAGAGCCTAAAAGAAAATTCAACACAAGGAACAATGCAATTATCTTAATGTAAATAAAATAAAATGACTTTAGTAAACAAAAACAATCATCAGCACAATTAACCATGCTTCTCAATAAATTTGTCAGAACAATCATTATCATTTATGTTAATAAAATCATACTAAAAATGAATTAGTCTGGTATGAAAGAAATCATGTAACAAACTTTAAAATACAATCACAAAATAGACAACTTTTATCATCAATCCGAAGAGAAATTCCTTCTGTAATTCCTTGATTTGCACAACATATTTCACATGATCTTGATTCTGGATTTTTATTTAATTGTGATAAAATTTGTATGGTTTAGTTTCTTCTTCCAGAAGACTATACAAAATTGAAAACTCAATAGATGACCGTACAAATCACATACCAATGTTCGAGCTGATTCAGGGGATAGGGGCTGCCCTTCTTCACACACAACAAAGTCGGAGACTAGCTCTATGGCTCCTGCTAGGAGAAAAGGTCAAAAATTCTTTCTTTTTCTTCATTCTTTTTCTTTTGCATGTATATGATGGCAGATGCAAGGCACAGATTATCATTCAATAGAAACTACAAACCTTTGTTCAAGCGAACTGGCAATCCCTGTTTGCGGATAAAAGGCTCCATTTCATGCGAGAATTGTTCCAATGGGCCTTCTTTTAGTTCCACCTGAAACAGATATACATTTAGTTGGTGCAGGTACTACTACAGGTCATGATAAGCAAGCACAAAAAAAATGAAGACCATTTCCAAATTCACTAGAAGACATAGAATTAACATCAGGATTTCTCACAAGACACAACCTTACAAGTCATTAACTACCAACATGCATCAATCTAAAGAAATCATTCAACTTCATAGTTGTTTGGCATGTGATATAAACGAATACTTCTAGAAGGATGCCTTTTACACGCCAATATAAATGAATATAAACAACTTCATAGTTGTTTGGACATATTCATCCCTTTTACACGCCAATGTAACTACCCCTCCTAAATTAATGATGCCTTATCCCCCCTCCCCCCAATGACCTGGCCTTACAAAATTGACAAGCACAGATTCCAAGTCACCAAAATATTGGCCCAAATTTCCTTCTGTGAGAAACCTCGTATATATAAGCTTTTAATTTCCTTCAATTCAAGCACCAACACACCTTGAAATTGAATTTTCAATCTTAGTATAATATATCATTAGCATACCATGTTGATACATGCACGGGACTCAATGCAGCCAATCCACTAATGTCCTCAATTATTTGTCCCATATCTAACTAAATAAAGGTTAGGGCAAAAATCTATAGCCTGTCCCATCCAGGTTAGTTAACCATTGTGCAATATATCAATGCATTTTTTATATTAGCAACTACATTGTTTCCAAGGTCAAATTAAAGAAGATAAATTGACTGTATGAAGAATTGGATGACCAAATGAAATTGCAACATTTAGAACTAGTTCCAACACCAGTTGCAAATCTGACGGAGCAATTTAATACTCAAGTATAACAAGGCAGTGTGAAAATACCAGCAGTAGTACCTCACATGACTTCAGGTTTTGAATGAAAGATTAAATTCTTAGACAAATATCAGGAGGAATCATATATATTTTCAAAAATTAAAGACTTTCAATAATCTTCTTAAAATGACAGTCCAACTGATGCAGCACCAGGAGAGATTCTTCATAATCACACTCACAAAGTCACTTTCAATTCAAAGGGATGTGAAGTCAAGAAGCTCATGTCACGAAAAAATGAGAGACCTGAGGAAAACCATGAGGGCTCTGATTTGTAATATCGGATGAATTCATTCAATTCGCATGCCAAATGACTGGTGAAGTTGAAAGATTTCTAAGATCGATGTGTTCAGATGTTGAATGACTTGTAGTGTTATAAAAGAACCAAAATTCAAGGACTACTTCAGTACTACTTCAGTAGCTCTATGGATGGTGCAAAAGGGTTTGCAACCCATCCACCATTCCCCCTCCCCTCAATGACCTGGCCTTACAAAACTGACAAGCACAGGCACCAAGTCACTAAAACATTCGCCCAAATTACTTTCTATGAGACACCTTGTAAATATAGCTTTTAATTTCCTTCAATTCAAGCACCATCCCACCTCCATAAAATCATGGAGCTAGAACAATTTAAATACACAAAAAAAAGGTCTGCAGAAATGCATATTTGATTCCCACCAATTGCCAGATATATTGCAGCCAAATCAGCCAAATATATTCCATGCTCCAAGGACTTGTTATTCATTTAAATCATATTCCTACTTAATATAAAAAGAAAAAACATATTAGGACAAGATACCAAGCAGTCTAGCTCCCTAATCTCTCTCTCTCTCTTTGCTCTCTTACCAGCGTAGCGAGTCCAATGATCCAATCTGTTTCTTCCATCTTTCCTAGTTTTGTGTATGGTTATTTACAATTCCATACAATATGCTATTTGATCCAAACTATTAAATCTTTAATTGTGAGATAAAAAATCTTTCTGGATAAGTCTGCATTAAGATTAATAGCCTTTAGATTGACTAAGTGTTTGATGACCATTACTCATTCCTACCAGTCTACCACCTTAAAGGGATCAATCTTGATTTACATACATAGCTAAAAATCGATCAAACCCAATAGAAAAGGTTCAATGAGAAGTGTGCAATCCAACTCATAAATTGACTGCATTCACATATGCACTTTTAAGCTTTACGATTATTGGTATTGAACAAAGACCAAGTTGACCCCCGGCAACCTACCTCAGCTCATGGTACTTAGGGCTGAGCACAAGTCTCTGGGTGGTGGTTGAACTAAGCCTAGGCCAAGGCTTTGACAATACAGGCTGAATCCATGTTTACGTTCAACCTAGCCCAACCACTCATGCAGATTCTCTAAATAATGGGTAGACATTAATAAAAAATAACAATAGCTTTTTACCAAGAATATTAATGTCAAACCTTTTCGGTTGCAATGCATCCTGTCCTTGCAAAATCATGTTCTTCAAATTTTTCAAATAACCTGCAAAAGACATTGAAACATAAACTCCACTCTCTACATTATGTAGAGTATTCAGGCCATAGTTTATGAATCAAATATATGCTTTCACCTTTCATTAAAGGAAAATATCCTTAAAAAATTAATAAAGTTCAATCACATCAAAAATATGCAGGCATGCAAAATTGTAAGAAAGTATGACTGCCAGAATGTTCACATGTAAATAACATATTATGCAATAAGAACAAATTAGCAAACTGTTCATTTAGTGGTAATGCCAACCTACGTTTACCAATCTAAACAGAAAAAAGTCTCCTTTGGCTTATCAAAAATCTCATTTAAGAATGTTTTCAACCCCATCAATTGAATTTAATTTACTTTCAGCAAGACCAAAGTTAGTTACATCAAAGCAATACTACTTTTAGTTATGATTCTCAATATAGTTCACCATGCTTTTAATAATCGCTTAAAAAAAAACTTAAGCAATAGAACATGCACATTCTAATTGCAATATCTATAACATTAAATTAAAACAAAAAATGGCTCCAAATTTGGAATTTGAAGTTTCCTATTCCTGCAAGGAATTACACCCTGTTTAAGCTATCATGAATTAAAGAATCTTCACAACCAAGTAATATTAACTATATGAAATGCTTACTACAGATAGATTTAGGTTAACTTACAATTCATTATATCAAAATGATGGTTGAAGAAAGATTAAACAATGATTGCATAAAGTTATAAGCAGAGATTACCAAAAAGAAAAAACCCTGCCAGTCCTAGTTTAAACATGATGAATCTAGAAGAATTAGCCTTATAGAAATGATAAAACATGCATGGTTAGCCTAAAAAACAAAATAAAAGCAATTCATGTACACTATATCTTGTAAGCATTGAAATAGAATAAAAAATCAGGATGATATTTTTCAAATTACAAAAAAAAGGCAACATGAATTTGTCTGGAAAAGTGAGGTTGAGCATCATTATCATGTGCAAACAAATGATAAAAGCAAATACCTTTGAACTTCCTCTTTTTCCAAATTAGTGAAGAAGAGTCCAGCATCCCCACGAAGACACTGAAAATAATATAAAAATTTTCATTAGCACAGTTAAGAATAGTAAAATTTCTTGATTGATGCAAGCAAATTTTTTTTTTAAAAAAAAACCTTAGAAAGTTTATGAATGCCCGGCTTGGCTTCATCAGCTACAGATCTGCCCAGGGAAACCTGCATGACTTTATTCGACCCAAGAAAAAATCTGCAGACAAGAGTTTAACAATGCATATTAATGACTCACATGTAGCAGAATGAGAGAATACACTAGTCAAGAACATCTTGATGAAACTACAGAATGTTTGTGGCCCTCCAGTTGAGAGGCAAATAAGTGGTAGTTTCGGTTAGGAACCAGCTAAAGTGGTTCTGAGCTTCCACAGAACTGAATAGGGGCTTACAGTGAGATTTAACTCAACTATAACATATATTTAATTCCTATTGAGTACAGAACAAGGAAAAGGTGTATGTCTATATCAAGTAATTAGGTTTGTAGTTGTTTTTACACATGAAGGGTCGAACTGCAGAAGCATGAAGCATGATATATTTTGAAGAAAAGAAAAGAAAAATCAAGTACCTGCTGCTAGATTTCAGCTGCTCCCTGAACTCCTTAAATTTCAGATTTCTCATGTTCTCAAAAGTGAAAACATAGGCAGAACTGTAATCCTCTAGTGCCTGCTTTATAGCATTCACTATCACTTCCTTATGCTCTCTGCCCTTTTTTCTTGCCTTGGACAATGTCACTGCATATCAAACATTGGAAAAACAATTATAACTTCCATGCAATAGAGGGGAAAGTGGGAAAACGAATTTAATAAGAACTCAATCTTTGCATATTCCATTTTCATGGCTGACCATGGACGACAGAAAGGTTGATGAGAGAGATGACTTATTTCTTTTGCCTCTGATGCAAGAACTCAGCTCCCCAAGGGATTAAAACAACAAGAAAAAGTAAAAGAAGCATCAAAGACACGAACAACATTGAAAAAAGGGAACAGTTAATTGAATTATGGCTAGTAGAATATTGTTGACTATTTATTATAGTCGGTCGATAATTGATTAATTTTTGATATAAACACCCAAAGAAGAAATTAATAATTATCCTTTTGCATACATTTATCTACAAGAATAGAGCCTTAGATATGGGGCACGTGCAAAACCAAAGGGAATTGAATCAGTTATAACTGAAAAGATCAGCCTTAACCGGAGCCAGTGTAAAGATTGAAAAAACTACATCTAAGTGTGCATGGTCTCTTACAAGCCATAGAACATTTGAATCCTTATTGTCCTCACAGGGCACACTTAACCACAGAATCCCTTGTAAGTACACAGGAGCGCCAGTGTCATACTTTTGAACCAAATTTCCCCAAATAGTGATCAAATTAACTCCCATATGACTTTTTTTCTTAGACCTTACATCTCTTATCTCCTCATCCCAAAAGTCGGAGGTGAGAATCATGAAAAACAAAAGGCCAACCCCCCCCCAAAAAAAATCCGTTCCTAAGGACGACCCTTCTAGTTTACTCATTTCTTCTTTTTTTTTTCCTTATAACACCAACTTAGAACAGATTTTGCCCTGTTCATTATCACAATTTGTTGAAATCGAACCCAGGTTTCCAACAAGGTCGTGAAACAACAAGGAGTTCCAAGTTCCAAAATTTCCGACAAGATGCTACGTCAAACAACATACACAGATTCTGCATGAACGATTTCAGATGGATCTTCAGAAGAAGTTACTCCAGTACCATATATTCAAACAACAATAATTCTAGGACTACAAAAATACTTGGATGTTAATGATCAGATCCAAAAGGAACCACAAATCAAGCCACAGGCCTTCAAATCTCCACATAAAAGAGCACAAAAAATGAAAAAGACAAGGTTCGACGATCCCAAATATCTCACCAGGTCGGTTGCGTTTGGATTTCGGCATCCTCTTCTTGTTAGATTGACCGTCTGCCGCGCTTGCTGCTGCTGCTGCTGCTGCTTCGAAATAACGGCGGCCTTCTGCTACCTCTCCTTGGAAGGGGTTTAGTCTAGGGTTTTTCGACGCGCTTATAATTAGGGCACAACGCAATGCGTGCCGAATCCGGATATGGAACCGTGGCTCAATTGGGCTGGGCCGAGTCGGCGGGCCCACTTATACGGGCTGAAATAAACTTTGGATAAAAAGGCCGGGATGCTGGGCAATCGGCCAACCTGATATGCCTCCGTAATTGTTCGGGCCAATACGTAACCATTCCCAATAATGCAAATAAAACAGCGCATTTGAATTGCCTCTGTCCAAATGCCCCAAAAAATACTTCCAATTGTTTTTGTTGGAACCACAAATGCTGCCTTTCTTTTTTATTTTTTTTGCACGGATATCCATCTATAAATTTAAATTTACGTAAATATTTTTTTAAAATTTATATTTAGTTTTGTACCTTCATAAAATACTATTTTTACACAAATGCTCTTAATATAACGGTTCTTCTAACATCGTTAATAAAAACCATATTTTTTAATTAAAAAGTAAAATAAAATTTTGAAATTACTTTTTTGTCATCCATCGCGATAGTCTTACAATGTTTTTTTAACACATATACTCATTAAGAGTATTTTAGTTATTTTAATTTGAAACCGTCAATTTTTTAACGGCATTAAATGGCGTAGGTATATATATGCAAAAATAAAAAAAAATAAAAAAGAAAGATAAAATAGTACAAAAGTGTTCTACAAATGTATACATATAAATATCAATTTTGAAAGGATATGCATGCAAAATTCGATAGCTAAGAAAATATTCATAAATAAAAAAAAAAACTTCTTCCAATTATATCAGTAACATTTCTCGTTCATGTCCAAGGAGCCGGTTGCCTGCGGACTCATCTACCTTCACAATGCCAGAGGATAACAGTTCTATCAGTGTTCCCTTCTAAACTCTTCGCTTTTGTCCCTTGTGTATCTCAAGATGTGCCTACAGACTTCTCTACCTTGATGATGCCAGAAAATGATGGTTTGGTTGGGGAATCAGGAGAAGCTGCTGCGGATAATGGCTCTTTCTGCAGGGAAGCTGGCATTCCTGGAAGTTCCTGACTGGGATATTTTGGATCAATCGGTATTTAGTGCAGGTGAGGGGAGAAAAGGACAAGGGTACGCAAACCAAGTATAAATTGTGGTAGGATGCAAGATAATGTTTCATTCAAATTTCAAACATAGTTCAGCATGACAAAAAACTTATTCATCAGATACAATCATTTGGGGTTTGGCTCCCAAATGAGTTGAAAACCTCGCTTAGTAGATCCTCAAAGAAGCAACAGAACTCCTGAGAAATTGGCTGCTATGAAAGCCAAGCTTCTTCACAAGAATCAGTTTCGAGGAAGATGAACGAAGTGACTCTATAGAATCAAAAAATGATGTGATTATTGCTGACTCTAGACGTTCCCAAGTTTTCAGAGTCATGTTGCTGGATTTAAAGAAGCAACGCTCAATGCCTAATTAAGTTGTTCTAAATCAAAACCTATAGTTTCTTTTTTTTCTGCAAGAATTAGTTTAAAGGATGCCAAACCCCGCAACTCTATAGAACAGAAAGTGAAAATTGCTCCTATTATTGCTGACCGCTGGAACAGCATCCTCCCCAGTTTCTGCAGTCATTATGGGAAAACAGGCAAACATACTCAAAGAAACATGCTTAGCAAAGTTCAAAGCAGATTTGTATAGTGAATAATCTCTCCCTCAAAGAAGTTCTATTAATTTAGAGATCAATCCATTTGAGGCAGCAAAACCCAATGAAAGCACCAAGAAAAGAAAAATATACCAAGTCTGCATCTTTATTATGCTTAGGTCAAACCTTTTAATATCTTTTCTCGCAACTTCCATATGTATTATCTTTGGTCCTCCCCTCCACTTTATACATTCTTCAACAAAGATCAAAAAACATTTCCTTACTTGAGTCCCCTCAGATCTGTTACAGAAGAATTACAATATTTAAAGCTCATATTTATCCTTCTTGGCAATTCGAGATCTACAAGTTATCATAAAATCTGCTTGCTTTATTTTTAGAAGCTTGTTTCGAGGGCCAATGATTCTTTATTTATGATCCCTGCCAATTTATTTTTAGCAATACTAGATTTTTCCCAGGAGCGTTTGCCACTAGAAATCTCAATAGTAGTTACAGATCTCTAAGTGCAATTATGCACTAAATTAAAGATAATGCTAGTAGAGGCTAAAACAGGTTTCATGTCTTGGTAAGGGTTAATATATTGGCCATAAGAGTTCATGTTACAATTAGCCGCAACATAAACCCTAATAAATAACCTTTAAACTATGATTTTTCTTGGAAGAGCTAGCGAAGGTCATGTTCGAGCAACATCTAATCTTGTTGTTAAGGGTTAATATATTGTTCCTTAAATTGTCCTAGAACATTGCTCGTAAGTTCTAGCCCTGAGATAGCAACGATCAACCCAGGGCATATATAATTCTTTGTTCCCCAGTCAATGCAAAAAGAAGGCAGGAAAAGAGAGAAAAAAGTGAGCAACAATTATTGAATTAATGAACAATTACAGCAAGCCGGTGCTAGAAATAATGACGATTCGGTTAATTGTGGGGAGTATTAGCAATGTTGAATACTCAAAGTTGGTTGTATTTTACCTTTCATATACCCTACATGATCTGAATGTTGATACATTGTAAATTTAAATATATATATATATATATATAATATTACAAATAAATAATAAAATTTATAATATTATAGGTATTACAAAATATTCATAATAGGCTTGTGTAATTTTGTGAAGGTTGCTTCCAGCCCAACACTTGATGGGCCCACACTCACATCCACTAGTCCAACCCAAGATAAACTTATTGGGTCGAGCTAGGCGGGGCGATTTGACGATCAATAATTCTCAGGCTCAGAAACTGTCCCCCTGAGTGATTCCACCCATCTCCACCACGTGACTGGCGACCGACAAAAGTACTCAATTGCCAACCCTAAATTTGTTCTGGTCCGACCCTTTGACTAAGCTAGTCTTTTCTTCTCCCACAAAACTTGGTCTCGCCTCCCTAACTAGAAACTATACAGATTGGTGGTATATACCTTCCAAGATTCAATGGACATGAAAACTATACATACAAACATACAAACGTACAAATATAATATATATATATATATATATATATTATGTATATGTATACACTGAACACACATACACGCCCTACAAGAGTGGGACACATTTCAATAAAGCTATCTATAAGGTAACAGTTTCTCATCTATACATCCAACTTCTGAAATCATGAATTGGAATGATTGCCCTTGCCACTTCCCCTCGATGAAAGCAAACCTCCAATGGATGAGCTCGTAGCGCTACATAGTACATCGTCCGCTGGTTTATCTCCTACAATGACTGACACGAGGCGTAGCAGTTCTGAAGGTCTTTTGTTTTTTTTTTAGGTGGGGCACAATAGCGGACGCAGATTTGAGCCATGGCTGCAAACTTGACAGCTAACAAGTTGGCCTCGTACTGAAAACATATATGCTGTCCTTCTCTGCATTATTGCAGCCCGTCTTTTCCTTTTCTCCTCGATTCATGAGCTTGGATTCCATCCAAGATGGTGGACCCCACTTCTCACCCTCTCTTGTTACCCCTTCCTCCACATGATGCAAGTGGAAGGAAGGGGAAACAGAAGCCATCCGAACTCACAGAGACCCGGTCGGCTCCCACCGAGGATTGCTAAGAGAAAGCCTGACTTCTCATGGCTATAAGCTCCGTTTCATCAGCTGCTATGGCTTCCGCTCAAATGGACAAGCCGGAGGTGACGAACGATAAGAGCTACATGTTGCATGGAGAGATCATGCTGCTGGTTCTGGTCATGCTTTTTGTTCTCTTCTTCTCCTGCTTACTATTCTGCCTTTACCTGAGACGCCGACGAAGGATTCAACGAGACGAGGCGGACGCGGTGGAGCAAGGGGAGGTGGTCTCCAAAGGACAGGGCCGTGCGGGCTTGGCGATGTACAACGGTCCTTGAAGTGCGGAGGCTAGCTTATCAGGAGTCTCAAAACGTACGTTGAAACGCTCATTTGGGTTGGGATTCAAACTGATGCCTTTCGAGTGAATACGAGGTGAAGTGTGTAGCAATTTGTCGTGCTGTGAGGGCTCCATTGTAACATAAGAGTCTCCTCTTCGAAGAATTTGTCCTGGCTCTTGTAGCTCCGAGATTGAACGCTCGTAGATAGATTACTGTTTAGAAAACTATGCCGAGTCGGATCCTTCTAGTTAAATCACCCACAGTCCGTTTAGCTCCCCTATTAAAAGGTGGATGATTACACTTTTTTTGTCTTTTTTTTTGGAGGGAAGATGATTCCACTTCTAACGGGGGCTATGAAGTCTGCATGAGATGGGGGATGTGGATAATTTAGGACACCAACCACAGGAACTACCATCTTTGCTGAGAGAAAATCTAGCCTTTCCGAGTTGGAAGTCCACATATTTCTTTGGCCCGGCATTGCGTGCCATGCACAGTGCATTTTGTATGCCTTGCACTGCCCATTTTAATAGCATCCATTTTTATGATTAGATGATACGACGATCGATTATTCTGAACTATACAGCTCTCTACAGTGTAAAACACGCATCGTATCGTAGAAAATTTTGAATCATTTCTACAAGCTGTCAAGCTAGCATAGGCACCATCCACTTGTCATGTTACGTCATCCTGTATATCTCAATCATGACTGAGTTCTTGCCCATGATGTCTTTTTTGCGCCAATTATCCCATGCTGCAACAAGAAGTGGCTTCTCATAGATATGCTCGCCTGTCGGAGAGCTTGTGTTCTCTATCCAATGGAGGCATCTTCCTCTTATCCTTGAATGCTTGCTTGTAGGTCTGCCTTTCTGAAGAATTCCTCTATGCTTTCAGTTAGTCGGTATCTATGCTTCCTATACATCAGTTTATTCGATCAGTGAGGGTGGCATGCTTATGGAAGCACCAACTCAACAAATTGGTACAATATCTTGGTGGCTCTACAGATTTTATGTTCAAATTCCGCCTTCGTTGCATAGCCTATTACCATACCGATTTTTTCTAAAGAAACGATTGTTTGACAACCAGAGTAAGAAAAGGGGTATCGTTGCTTATTTGGGTGGGCTTCGCCTTCCATTAAAAGAAAAAAAAAGACGGTGCTTCCTCCTTTTAAAAAAATCATACTCCTAACAGTATTGAATCTCGCTGATGCCTTGATCCTAAATGATAATACTATGGCAGAATCACAAATTGATATTTAGATTTGTTACCAAGGAGAATTTAGAGGAGGCATCTAAATTTTATTAAAATTTATTTTTTTATATTAATTAACCTATTATCTCAGTTGATTAGATTGTCATTCTAGCTAATTCAAAAATCATTTTTCCCCAAAATCTCTACAAATCCATATTTTTAAAAAATAAAATAATAATAATAAAATCAATATTGAAAAATACAAAAACTGAAATATTTGCTATTTGGGCCATAATCTCAATTTTCCTTTTCTTCAAATCTCTGTAAAACGAAAAATAAAAAATAAAAAATTATTGATTTTATTGTTTTCTCTAATTGATGTATTTTATTGACTAAAAAAGATTTTTCTGATATGAGATTGAGTAAAGAAACTATGATCAGAAAAAGACCCTTTCTTTAGATTGGGTAAAAGTAGACAAGATAATATTCATCCGGATGTGTTTTTTAATCCAAATCTATAAAAATTTGAATATCCGATTAATATCTGCATCCAAATCTATCTGCTAAAAAAATCTCCCAAAGCATGGATGCTAGCTTAAGCAAAATATTGTTTGCAAGGTTTCTAAATTACCAATAAACAGATAAGAACTTGATAAACTTGGGTAGAATACTGAAAACTTAGAAAGCTGTAGCTGTTGAACTTGACGTGCAGTGATTTGAGTTTAAAGGGGTATGTGATACAATTTGCTGTTCCTTCCACCCCTTCCAGTGTTTAGTCCAATGGTGTTACACAAAATCTCACAGATCAATTTTTACACGGAAACAAAATCACTGTTTCAGTGTATTGAATTTGATAGATGTGGATCTAATGGCATAGTCAGAAGCTGAGATTAGAGAACTGGTAAACCTGCAATTTCTCAAACAATCTCCATTCACCACAAAGTTATGCCCATGTAGGTGCCACGTTTTTGTGTAGCGTACAACATTAGATCCAACCTTCTCATGCAACTAAAAAACAAGGACACCAACCAATATTGAAGTAAAAGGAACTGTTAAATTGTCATCCAGCTTGGAACTGATGGGAAGCGACTCTACAAATGCCGCAGCTAGAGACACAAAAGAGAAGCGTATGGCCATATCCCAGCTTTCTTCAACAAATCCAAACAAGTGGTAGTAATGCATGTACCTGGATAGCATCAGCATAAACCATGAAAGAACTGTAGACTCCATAGATGCAACTGCAGTGAGATAAATGACACATAAACTACACTTACCCAACTGATGCTATCAAACCTGCAAATAACATTGCAAAGGTACCAGCAAAGGACTTGTTAGGGTTGTAAGGAAGCTTTCGGCTCCCAAATCGCCTTCCTACTATGTCAGCCACACCTGTCAGAAAATACATAATTGCAAATGCTGCCTAATGTAGCTGTGTTGAGGTTTTCAAAGAGCTTTCTTATATCCCAGAGAAAAAACGAATCTATTTCTTCGACAAGCTATGCAAACAATGGATTTCCCAAGTGTCTTATCCCTATTCTAATTGATTCAAACCATGCAGTCAACATATTCAACTATTACTCTCAAAGTATTATAGCCAACAACTCAATCGCACATAAAAATGCATAGTAATATATTTACCATCTCCAGCACACAAGTTGCAGATTGCAGCTATCGCAATAGGAGACGTTCGCCAAAATATTGAAGCCAGAGTTAGAGCGCAAGCATAGTATAATGGCCCTTTCAGAAGCTCCCTATGGTGACAGAAATCAAAGGTTATAAAAATGAAATGACCCTAACATAGTGGCCTCATTAATAAGAAGATCATCATCAACAAATACACAACTAAGCAGGCAAAGACCTTTGGATATAATTAGGGTGAGCCACGAAAGTTGTGTAGCATGGGATAAGATGTCTAATAAGAACTGTAACCTGTAGTCTCCATGTCTGCTCATTGACTTGACAATAGCATCATTTCTCCATATTCCCAGTCCCATGAGCAGCATCCTAATAATATTGATCCCTGGTACTACAGCTGCAAGAAATGGTGCATGGCTTCCTGAACTGCAATAAGCAAGGACTAAGTTACAATAAAACAATGAATATACATAAAAATTTCTTTAATACATGGTTACCTGAACAAAGGCCAAAAGAGCATGAATGTCAGCCCAACGCTTACATGCACAAGCTTTCGACTCAATTTCTAAAGAGCGGAAACAAAGAACATAATCCCTCAGGCAGTGAAATAGATAAATCATATGCATCAAAATAGGGAAACATTTACCCACGCTTATATTTCCTTTTCTAATGCATCAGCATTTGAATTGATTTTTTACAAAAAAAATGGAGTTTAGACATCTAGCATGATTTTTTGACACTTCTCTACATAGAAAAGAACATCTGTGCTTATTTACATATTCGTCTGGCTAGGTTGTACAGCACCAAGACAGTAGAATAAGTATATCAGGGCAAGCAAGATTAACATAGCTGGAATGACAAAGGATGGTTCAAAAGTTGCAGTAATGCAACTATAATGTTTAGAGAGGCTTTACAATCTACGTACCCCCCTGGAAATGCCAGTCCTATATTTAGATCTCACTGTTATCTTAGGTGATGAAATATACATGATACGTCAAGGGTATTTTGATGATTATGCAATCACTTTTTGTGTTGAACTGATGTTTACCTCAAGCTCTCTTCTATGTTTTATAGGTTCGGTCCTGTCTTAACATTATAAGCATAAAAAAAATCAATAGGTATGGTGATCAATGAGGGGAAATTTGTCAACTTTCTTAACTGTAAATCTCCAGGGTTACAATTAAAGATCTGGAAAACATGAGATAACAATCCCAAAAGCTTTAGATTAATGTTACTGTAATCCTATAAAAGCTCAGTTTATGTCCCTACTGAAATTACCTTGGCAGTAAACTTCTTTTCTTTTAAGGAAACTTGAGGGGCGGTGCCAAGCTTCCTACATGATGCAGTGCCAGGCTTCCTACATTATGCGGTGCCATTTAGGCATTTTCAGGAAAAAATGTGATGGTTCTTTATATAATATCCATTTAATTTTAAAATTCTATGATTTATAATGTAAATAAAAGGCAAAAGAAAAATAAAAGGTTGTGAAGAAGAATATATCTAGAAAAACCCATTGAAGACCTAAGCATTATCCATCTCCAGAGTTAATATCAGAACTCTCTACCTCTACAACCATACGATATCCCTTGTAAAAGTTAATCATAAGAAAGGAACATTCAATGATTAAACTAGAAGACTATGAGAAGTAGGAATTTTCAACATAAATAAGGCAAACAAGCAGGCTTCGGTAATCAAATCTAAATATCTCATAGTCCTCGGCAGCTATGCTGCTCTCGGTAACACACTGCATATTAGTTGCAACATTACATAACCTTCAATAATTTGCTTGTATCTTTTTATCTAGATTCTGACCTAGATATTGCTTGATGTCTTTGAAAGACTATTCAGTTTCAATAGTCTAAGCTTATTAAAATAAGATTAACCTCTCTTTGTGAACAATCTTCCAGCTATTGCTGTTTATGGACAGGTGCAAGCTTGCTCTGATGAGTTGTTTTCGAGTCACTAATGCCACTTTTTGTGCCTTCATCTCTCTCCAGACAAATTTTGCATTTTTCAAAGAAACACACTTAATGTCCTTTAAATTTCAGTATCTAGTGACTGAACTTTCATTCACCATACTTCAAAATTCAGTACATAAAATAATTATATTGCTTCTTAAACAATTATTTGAAATATGAAAACCTATAATCCATGCATGCAAACATTTTGAATCAAACTATTTGGTTGACAAATGAACATTTTTGGATCACCGGACCCATTGCAGACCAATTTGGCCACTTTAGGTAGGTTTAGATGCGATTTGGGAGCAAGATCTACCCCAGGACTCAATCATGAATCCTGACTTTCGGAGGTCATAATGTTTCAACATGATGTCCATTATTAGCATGCCGAGCACCAAAACAAAACTCTTGATGAGTACAACAACAATGAGGTGATCTCCAAATGGTTCATTGCACTCCATTGACATCGGCATTTGACAACCTTTGGGCCTCAAAATGGGCCAGTCAAAGTAAAATTTTCCTTTTCAGAATACCTTGATTGTACATATCTTCCAATTTGGGAGATATTAGGCAACGTGGTAGGAGACAAAATTGATGTAAGAGTTGAGAACTAGCTCCAAGATAAATTTCATTCTAATTTAAATCTCTTATTATTTTAGAAAATTTTTCACTTATTTTAACTACAAGAGAAATCCAGTCTGCATTTCGAGAGGTCAAATCTGCCTCGTACAAATAGTACAAATAGAAGCCTTGTGTATTAACTTATAATCAATCAATGAAAGTAAAAAAGGTTTACAGTTCTACTTTCATAATTTTATTATTTTATGACTATTTTTTATGACAAGTGCAAGTTTAGTGGATTTAAAAGAATTACTTCCTTCTCTTTGTGATCGAATCACATTTGGTTTAAAAGCTTCTGGTTCATTAATTTGCACATCCAAGAGCTTAAGTATTTTGGATCATACTTATTTTGATTGGCTCCAACTTAGATAGAGGAAGATGAAAAGCATACAGTGATTGCTGCAAGCCCATAAAAAACAAAGAAGATAATTTATCAGATGAAGCTGACGCTCAAATAATGGTACATAGTTCAAGGTGCTGAATCAAAAGGAAGCTCAAGAATTACAAAAATATGGTATAAAGCACTGGACAAGACACAAGACCTTAGTGTACATGAACAAAATTAGAAAGGAGGATATGGAATACCTGTGAGTGAATAAATAATGCTGCCTTGATTGCAATGGAAAATAATATTCATTGACTTGAATCCAAATAAAAAAAGAAAGAGGGACCAACTGAGAAACTTACTGTTTTGGAATTATCCAACAGTTTAGGTATTATCAGTCTGTCAATTCATCCCTAAGCTACTTAACCCAAAGGACCTATATAAGCATGAAAAATAACAAGATTTTACTTACAAATATGGATTTAACATTACCGTAAGTTCCTACCTAAGATCTTTTCTATCAAAGTAGGAGGCCATGTTAATTTACTTTTCACAAACACCATCCGAGTCTACTTTGCAGTCCGCTCATTATCTCAAATTCTCTTAAAATTGAGACCCCTGTCTTCGATAGGATTGTCTCTAGCACATGTTATTTGTCTAAATGCCTTCTCGAAAATTTCAACACATCCTCCATTAGTTCCAAGCCTAACCTTACTTTGATATACTCACCTAACTCTGCTCTCCTAAATATGCAAAAAGACCTCCTAAATATGATCATTTTCTCTATGCTCATTTTGCAATAATCAGTCCTCCCCCTACATTCAGATACATTTAAATAACCAAATCTTACTTGTTATTTAACATTTTCCTTTAAGTCTCAATGATATATATGGCACATAAATGATAGTTGATAGGTGTCTTGACACTTAATCTACCTCGTTTAGGTCCATAATTGCGTATCTTAGATCAACGGGGTCGACCCTATGGTGTTTGGAACTTATTTTGTCCCTGAAATTTAAGCATACCTAGGGCCTGGCCCGAGGATATTAAAATTTTCAAGAAACAAGCATGAAACCTGACTCAAGCAATAAAAAATCCAGCATGTGGGACGGCCTATTTAAACCCCTAAATAAATCCTTGATACCTCTTGTGAAAATGCACTCCATGTACTCTTTTTCAGGCTTACTACCTTTTCAACATGTATCTTGATTTTTTCAAGCCTTAAACTTCTAAAGGGTTATTCTAGTTTCAATTTGATGTTTGTTCATTCTCTAGTTCTTAAGAACAAAAGATTGGACCCAAATTTGAACCCTAGTGAAGATTTATTTCCAATGGAGGTTATAAGTATCTAATAAGTGCTTAGTGCACTTCTCATTGCTCTGAGTTACATGTTTTTAACATATTCAAAATTTTTACCAAATACACCTTTCATTCGTACAGCATATAAGACTTGCAACTACTCCATCATGAGTTTATTCGAAGTAAATAAAATCCATTTGTAGTTTCTTCAAGTTTGCTCTCAACTTTCTCTTCTTCATCAATTTCCTCAGCAAGTTAGAGTTATAGTGGTTGTTTCCTTCTTATGTCATAATCTTTAGTCAATTGCCCTCTTGCATCATTTCCATAGCAAAATTGGTAAATTTTAATATAGGAAAATTTGTGTAACTTTGAACACCTAGTTTATTTCCATAAAGGTTGCAAGGGCTTAAGTACAAGTACTGAACAATGTAACAGGTTGTGGCCGCTGGTAGATATTGACAAATTAATAATGAGAATATATGGTCAATACACTGTGAACCAATTTTGGGTGTAAATCTAATTGAAAAGAGAAGGAAAATTTTAATTAAAAAGGAGGAGAAACAGAAAAAAATAATTGCAAACTTATAAAACCTTGCCTAAGATTTGAGATAACAAATCTCCAAATCCTAGCCCACCATGTCTGCTTTATTTCTCTTCCTTTAACACCCATCCTTTCATATAAATATTTCCTCTTCCATCATTTAGGAAAAGTATGTCCATCTCATCCCCGAGGGTGTCCATTTTCAACTTTTCACCCTATCCTGACTATGGTGCTTTATGCCCTTCAAACATCAATGATCATTTTGCTAATACTCAGCTAATAATTCATAGCTAGTTATTACTGCATTTATTTATAATTTGCAAATGACCTAAAAGTTATCTGTGAGAACTTTTGAGTAATATCTTTTATATATAATGTCTGATTCAAAAACTTAGAGGTGAAGATCGCTGAGATTCTTTATTATTTCATCTTACAAAGTTCTACCAAAACAAAATCTCATACTTGTGGTCATAGTGGATTCCGAATGAGGAATCTCCAATAACATTTCTCCGTGAAATGAAGTGTTTCCTGTACGCTAACCTCAATACTTCTTGCTCTGTTTTCAATCACGTACTGATGATTAGATGCTTTGGGAACCCAACAAATACTACATCCAGTCAGAAACATTCCTCCTTCTCTTATATATAAGCTATTTTTCTTACAAGAATCATAGACAAATTTCTTTCTTCTTCACTTGCTGTAACAGAGTTCTGCAACTCATAAACTCTACAACACAGATCCACATCTTTCTTCTACAAACAAATTTTTATACTTTCTGATTTACCCCAAGATAGGTACATGGTGGTTTCAAATTGTAATTCGAGAGCGAACGAGTGCCGCATTTTTGTGCACCTCAAGGGACTCAATCTAAACCCCATCTGTTACTTACTTTATTTTTCTGATTAAATTGATACCACATAAACCCTATAAACCCTTTAAACAATAATACCTCCAATATTATATCAAACAAGCTCCTTGATTTAAGATCCATAAATAAAGCAGTGCCACATGCTCCATCGCTACCAATATTTAACCAGCACTCACATTTTTATCATTACAATCAACATGGAGAATACTCATCAAACATTGCTGCGCTTCAACTCCAGCAGCCAAGTACTGAAACCGCCGCCCCAAATTCTAGGAGAAATAAAAACCTAGAAATTTTCCCAAAACCGAAGATTAAAGAAGTTTTTATGACTAAATAGCCAACTAAAATCGCATCTAAGAATAGAGAGAAAGAAGAAAAAGCGCAGACCTGCTCGAAAAGTCCTAGCTTGGCCAACTCCCCCCAAAAGTGGAGCAGCCCCAGGATGATCCCCGAAACCACCACCGACGTGCATACGTCGTGCACCAGCGTGCTCTCCGGCATCATCGACGCCAGGCTGCGGGAAGATCCGGCAGGAGCGCGGCGGCGGGCCGGCCGAAGGTGGAGGCGTAGAAAAGAGGAGAAGAGCGTCAGTCAGCGGCGGGGGCGGCGGCGGAGGAGGAAGCGACGGAGGACCGGTCCAAGAAAACCACCGAAAGGATGGGGAAGAACGGAGTAGAAGTCGACCTCTGCGACCCTTTACGGTTTACCCCGTTTTCTCCCCGTTAAACATGACGGCGTCGGACCCTGGCCCAATAGAGCCCGCAAGTTTCGTAGTCTGGAATAAGGTGGGTAGTAAAACCTAGAAGGCCTTCAGATTTGTTTGTCCAAGGAGGGAAGAGTCGTTATATTGGGCTCGATGGGGTTGGATTTGTTTCAGCCAGATGGGCCGGAGAAGGTGTCGGAAGGCAATAAAGCGGTTTTTTTTTTCTTTTTCTGGAAGCCGGTAACGTGTATAAAAGAAGGAAAATTGGAAAAGAGTTTCCACGTTGCCTTCGCTTATTTTCGTTAAAACCTGGTTAAAGCATGGTTATCAACTTAACCAGTCAACCAGACTCAAATTTTGTACGGTCAATTTTATCTGGTCAAAGCATTTTAAATATTTAACCATGGTTAAAAAGACCCCAAACCCTCTATTTTCATTTCCAAAATGCCCCTAGAGATAGTCCAAATTCTTTCTTTTCGCTTTTTTCTTCTCTCTCCACACGGACGGGCCGGTTTGGGAGTCCCAACCTCATTCCAATCCCATTTTCTCATAGAAATAGTACGGGATGGCCAAAACGGCGCCCCTCGTCCCATTGGAGCATAAAATCTTGCTTTAGATATTGGTCCGAGCTTTCATATTTGAGATCTACTGTTTTAGTGAATATCTTTGGAACGAAGGAGATGATAGAGGAGAGAATAGATAAGAGAGATGGGAAGGTGAGGCGATGGAAAGGAAGAAGCAGGAGAGAGAGAGAGAGAGAGACGTCGAACGAAGCTTCAGGTGTTTGTGGGAGGGAAGAAGGGAGTGGCAAAGGCTAACGGGTAGTGAAAGAGGAGGAGAATAGGGATAGGGGCGGCACTGGTTGGAAACGAGGGAGGAGGAGGCATGTGTGAGAGAACGAGAGAGAATGAGAGGTGACAAGATGCGTGCATGGAGAAGAAAGAAAATAGATAGAGTAGAAGTTGAGGCGGTGGAGGGAGGCTTGCAAAGGAATAAAAGCGCAAGAGGTGTTGGGCCCTTTGTAGCCAAGCCCACTAAGATCTTGGGCGGGGTTATCATAGCATGCTTGTCCCTACTAAGATATAGCACCACTGGCATCACCACGTCAACGTCAACCAGCGCTGAGTGTCGCCCTCGCCGCTTCCGCTATCCTCCTTCCTCATGGCCCACGACCAACGCATCGAGTCCGTCCTTGAGTTCCCCCCTGTCATCTTTGACTCTACCAAAGGCTTCGGCGGGCAATGTGAATCATATGCTTTCTATGTTTCTGATAGCATGTTCTCATTTTAGTCATTATGATATCCTTGTTGAGAAATTTAGGGGTGGCAATTTATGACCTGATTTGTCAATGCAACCTACAAACGATCTATTTTAAACTAGTTCGGATTTGACATAGATTTAGGTCATAAACAGATCAACCTATTTAAACCCATTTATTAAACAGATTATATTTGAGTTTAGACCTTTAACCCGTTTAACCTCTTTTAATCTATTTAATAATTTGGCCGGATTATGATTTGACCCATTTAACCCATTTAATACCTATTTAATTCATTTAAAACTTACTGAACCCATTTCTACCCTATATATCTAACCCGCTCAACTTACCTGATATGTTTATATCCATTTAGTCCATTAAAAATCCACTTAACTTGTTTAACATACTTAATCTGACTTGACCTATCTAGTAAATGAGTTATACAGATCGGGTCGAGTTACCTGCTTAATAAATGGGTCGGTTCAAATATAAATTTTTGACTTGTTTAATAAATAGGTGAGGTTTAGATTGACAAATATTATTTAATCTGATCTATGTCCAACTTGACCCAACCTAATTGCCACCCTTATTTAAAATGGCCCTAAATTTTTGTGCTGCATGGATTTCAATGATAACTTTCTTTTTTTTAGTAAACAATTAATGATGGCCTTCACTATTGAACCACCATTACAATTATTGGACATTTCCATGTGTTAGCCTATCCATATACCATGTCTAGCTAGTATGTCATATATAATATCTTTGCAGCAAAAAAAAAGGAAGGCCAATCAACAAATGCTACCCAATACATATTGTAACATGGTGAATTGTTGAGAAGGGAGGACATAATGCTCACAATAGGAAAATAATAAGTGGTGTTGAGAGAGCAGTACTTATAAGAGGAGATGCATTCATGTCCTTTTTTTTACAATCATGTGTACGTTATAGAAATTATTTTGATAATTTTTGGTTGATAAAATAATATAGCATGGATATATATATATATACTAGGTGAACAATGTATAGTTCATGTTAAGTAAAGTACTCTTTAGCACAAAAATAGCCTAAACCATGCATTTTGCAACCAAACATCATTTTTACCATCTCAGTCAAACAACACTTTATCAGCCTTGTAATTAATTGGTTAAGTAATGGTTACCGATGCATAACTTTAGCCACCTCAGTTAGCCATCCAGGAACCAAACGTAGCTTCAATCAATAAAATTTGATATAATAACACTTTTGTATTAAGGTGGTACATGTTGTAGCATCAAGTGTTTCATATGATGTGGAACACATACAACTACTCTTCTTTCTCTTTCTTTCCTATGTGGAATCTAAGAACTATTTAGCTGCTGATTAAATCCTCTACATTATCAACCATAAATTAAAATAAACAAGCGATCCTTCTTTTCTCTTTTAATGTTGGTTTTCCATTCTCAACTTGAGGGCTTTAGGATTTGAATGTAAGCTCCTTGTTAGAATCTTCATGCAAACTTGATTGAAGTTGCTTGATCTTTTGTTAAACTTCAACTAAAAAGTTCTGGTTTTGTACTACGGGCTCCCATATAACCTCACACAAAGGAAAAAAAAAAGAATAATTAAAATGTGTCATCCTTTTAAGTGCTAGCAAGAAGAAGATTAATGTATATGCGTGGTTCATTCCTATGTTTTGAAGACACCAGCTCTTTTTTAGGCACACATTCATCTTAAATTAATACACAATGAAAGCTAAATTAAGAGTTGGCCAACAAGAAAGTTATAATGGGTTACTCAAGAAAGGAAAAAATATAAATGTACAAAATTTTTATTTTAAAAAGATAGGTCCAGCATACAAGACTTCCACCCCATGGGTAAAGTTAAATGTATGCAGCTTTAATTGATGAACAAACTATTTTCATTTTTTTAAACCCAAGTAATAATGGGGCAACCTTATCGACTCATCCCGAAGAGAACCTTCCATTTTAATCAAACTAGACATTAAAACAATGGTCTTATCTGGTGCAACAGCCAAACTATCGAACGCAGCTTCTCAATAAGCACTAAAAGCACTGCCACGGACTTCATAAATTCATCCTAATCATTTGCGAAAGAACTTGTTACAAACGGTTGTTTCTCGATTTCCTCAATTAATTTGCATGCCAGTAAACCGTACCGCCGTACGTACGTTACGAAATATAGATTTCCTTACCATTTATCATTTATCTCAATAAAAGCAATTAATATAGGACAGCCATATAATCCCACCTAAAATAATTGCTTCAAGTGTCACCACAACCTGGCCCCAAAATTCCGCATATAAGACTATGCGAATGACAAATAAACCCATAAACCCAAGCCATTGGCCATGGAAACCCTTCCATTTCCCTCACTATAAAAGAAAGCCACCTTTTGCTTTTATCCTAACGCTGCCGTTTGCTTCCTTAAACTCCACTTGTTAGGAGCAGTACTAATCTATTGCTGTTCATAGATTTGGAGCCAAGTATGGTGAGGTTGCATAGGCAGCAGGCAGAGAACATCCCAAGCTTAAACTTGTGCAAGGAAAAGGGCAAAGAGGTGGTGGTGGAGAAGGTGAACTACCATCAGCAGCTTGAGGCGAACTTATACATGAGCCCTGAAGCATCTGAGCTGAAGAGAAAAAACCTGCTTCACCGAATGGAGATGCTGGACAGGGAGAAGCAGCAGCTTGGCAAAGGGCCAAGCTGTAAGCCTTCTGATGGAAAGCAGAAAGACTCGGCGGGGCCGGACGAGGACAACAGGACAAAGGACACTCAGGAACTGCACCGTCTCGACCCCAAGAGATTGAAGAGGTGAGCTCTATTTGATCTTAGATCTTTTGCTATCCCATAAGTTATACTTCTATTTCTTCGAGAAAAAAAGGGTTTAGATTGAGATAGTATATTCGTGGACTTCTGGTTTTGTAGGTTGCGAAACAAGAGGATTTACAGCCGGCGCTACCGGTTGAAGCAGGAACTGAAGAAGCTGGACCTCGAAGACATGTACAAACGCCTGGTGGTGAGAGCAGTCACTTAGATAGCTAGACATGCAAAGCCGAATAACGAAGTTATGATTAGATCATAATTCATAAAAAATCAGATGGAAAAACAAGTTAAATGATGCTTTCAGTACTTCCAGTAGACATTGTATTTATAGTATATATGTGTGTGTGTGTGTGTGTTTGAAGCAAGGATCGAGAAGATTAAAGTTTGAAAACGAATGTATTCCCTAAATTAACCGTACCTAAAAATATTGGTTATCGTCAATCGTAAAGTTTATATGTATCATGCACAATAGATAAATTTAACCTGAATCTTTTTGTTCAAAAATGTTTTGCACATTTACAACTGTTCATAAGAATCTTATATTATGCTTATATGCATGACTCTCATTAGTGGTGCATCATCAAGCGCACTGTCACCATTAAATCTTTCCAAATGCTATATATAGCTAACAATGCGTTCAATAGTTTGCCTGGATGAAAAGATATAACCTTTTTTAGCTGTATACCCCATGGCTGGATTGTAACTTTTCCAAGATACCTTTACGAGAAAACTTTGTCGCGAGTTGCAGGAGAATAAGAAAGCACTTCCTGACATGATCTTGAACTATGATGATCGGAAGGCACGACTGAATAACGAGAATGATGCACTCAGGAGGAAAATAGCCGATCTCACCGAGATCTACTACGAAAAAGCTGGTAAACATGATGAATCAAATAAGAAGGCCCTGCAAGCACTCTCAGCTTATGTCTAACCACGGTGTTGATGTTTTTTCTGGTAGCTCAAGTGGAGATGAAGAGGCAAGAACTGAGGGAGCTGAGAGAGCTATTCAATGTGCAGCAGGCAAGTCTCGTGCAGCAAGCGCAGCAATTTCACCAGACTCAGCTGATGCCCCAACAGCCGTTCCAACCTTGTCCAAACGATTACTTTTGTCTTTCCAACATCTTCTTCTAGCTAGAACCCGACTCGGAGGCTTTAGGATTACTTCTAGATCTCTATGGCTATATATATATAAATATATATATAATAATGAAGTATTTTGGACTTATTCCTTATGAATGTTGTTTCTTTCTTTTTTTGTTTTAATGCGCTGTAAAGCCTTAAATGTGAATAATAGCTTTTTTACTCTGAGAAATTTTGATTTTAGTAGAAAACAGGGCTACGACCTCTAGTTGACTAAACTAGTTCGGATTTAAATGAAATATCATGGAGATAAATGATGAAGTTCGTTAATTTGATTATGCTATGTAGGTCTGCAAATGGGTCGGATCAGGTTGGATCCTGAGTAACCCCAATCCGATCCGATTTCTTGTTCGGATCCTAATTTTGGATCCAGATCCGATCCGGTTGAAATTCGGATCGGGTCGGGTCTATGCCGACCCCGACGGATCATTCGGATCGGATAGAGTCGGATTTTTTTTTTTAAGAAATAGTAATAGGCATTTTAAATCCACCGGATGGTTTGAACCCAGGCTTTTTCTCCTTTGTACTTTGCAGCACTTTTCGGCCGTTCGTGGTTCTCATTAAATTCCAGATCAAACACGGAAAGAATGCTTAATAAAAGGCTAAAAGCCAATGAAGGGCATCCAGAGTAACACAGAAGGATGGCAGAAGGTAATAAACCTCAGCTTAGCCATCCAGCATTTGTAATGAAACCTCCATGTACTGACACTGTTCAAACATTAACCGTCTCTGGCATAAAATTTCTGAAAAACCGGTTGCCTGCAAGTGATTTGCAAATAAAACAAGGGTAGTTTTAACAAAGTCAAGGCTCCTCCACAACCATTTAAATTTTCATTAGCTCCCAACCATTCTACCCACCTGAGCCAATATATATTCATAACACAGTCTGCTTCAACATCATATAAAAATAGTACTTTGGAAACAGCTAAGAATCATGAAACCCATTGTAAAAGTTTACTGTTAGTGGTGTCAATATAGCTAAGAAACAGCGAAGATTTATATAGTACCGGGCCTACCGCTGCGGCTCGTGGGCCTACCGGCCTGTATGTCTTAAAAAAAAACTGACCCAAAAAAATGGGTCGGATCAGATCTCGGATCGAGATTGGGTGGATCCGACCCGATCCGAAAAATAAAACGGATCTAAATTTAGGATCCGACCTAGCCCCGCGGGTTCTAGAATTTGAGTCAGTTCGACATACATAGCATTAGGGCTCCCAATTACGACATACATATACATTATCCCCATGCTATACATAGCATTAGGGCTGCAAATGGGTCGGGTTGACCCGTGACCCGACCCGACCTGCTTTAGATCCGACCCGATTTGAATTTTAGGATCCGCGGGGCCGGGTCGGGTCCTAAATTTAGATCCGTTTTATTTTTCAGGGCGGGTTGGGTCCATCCACTCTCGACCCGAGACCTAAGACATGCAGGCCGGCAGGCCCATGAGCCGCAGCGGCAGGCCCGGTGCTATATATGTGCTCGCTGTTTCTTAGCTATATTGACACCACTAACGGTAAACTTTTATAATGGGTTTCATGATTCTTAGCTGTTTCCAAAGTACTATTTTTATATGATGTTGAAGCAGACCGTGTTATGAATATATATTGGCTCAGGTGGGTAGAATGGTTGGGAGCTAATGAAAATTTAAATGGTTGTGGAGGAGCCTTGACTTTGTTAAAACTACCCTTGTTTTATTTGCAAATCACTTGCAGGCAACCGGTTTTTCAGAAATTTTATGCCAGAGACGGTTAATGTTTGAACAGTGTCAGTACATGGAGGTTTCATTACAAATGCTGGATGGCTAAGCTGAGGTTTATTACCTTCTGCCATCCTTCTGTGTTACTCTGGATGCCCTTCATTGGCTTTTAGCCTTTTATTAAGCATTCTTTCCGTGTTTGATCTGGAATTTAATGAGAACCACGAACGGCCGAAAAGTACTGCAAAGTACAAAGGAGAAAAAGCCTGGGTTCAAACCATCCGGTGGATTTAAAATGCATATTACTATTTCTTAAAAAAAAAATAATCCGATCCGACCAGACCCGATCCGAATGATCCGTCGGGGTTGGCATAGACCCGACCCGACCCGACCCGACCCGACCCGAATTTCAACCGGGTCGGATCTGGATTCAAAATTAGAATCCCAACAAAAAACCGGATCGGATCGGGGTCACTTAGGACCCGACCCGAGCCGACCCATTTGCAGCCCTAGTTATATTGGGGAATCAAAGTGCTTATTTTTGGAATAACTTTTGCTATCTAATCAATTCTTCTCTTCTTATCTTGTTTTCTTTTCCAAAAGTAGTTAATTTCATATTCTATATTCAATCTCAATTTTTCGCACTCCTCAAGCTTAATTATAGCAATACAATTCTTTGTAAAAATTATTGCACTACAAACTTCAAATGCTAATCTGTTGACTGTTGATAATTGTAGATTTTTTTAATTGATCAGTGGTAAATTCTCTTCAGAGTATTATTAGTTTGTTACAGAGCACTATTATTCTTGAAATAGTTCCTACGTACTACCCTTACTATTATTATCTTATGCATTAGACAAAAATTTAGTATCATCATAATACATTCATCTTAAACACATAGCTATAATCTATACATACATTCGTAAGTACTGCATATACATGCATATATCTATCTACATGCATACCTACCTACAAACATTCATATACACGTACATACATGAAAACATTCACACACATATACATACATAAGTATGTACTTACACACACGCGTACATACGTACATACATACATATGCACATACATAAATACATACATACATACATACATACATACATTTATGCATGTATATATACATATATCTATGTATGTTTGTATATATCAATGTTTGTATGTATATATGTACGTACGTACGTAATTATGCATGTATATATGGATATGTGTGTGTATTGGACATGTGGCGCTGCCTTCCATTTTTCCTTCCACACTGCCGGTCCTTTATCCATTTTTCTTTAACAGTTTGAACCAGTTTCTCTTCATCAAGTTTTGATTATATCCCAATGCAACCATGGAGGATTTAGAATAATCGATAGAAAGCCCAAACATAGATTTGAAGCAATATAAGATAAGCTTTATAGCAGTAACATATCCCATAAGAGCTTTCACAAAGATAACTGTAGTAATCGACACGTCATGATTAGTACCACCTCGAACGGAACAGTTTTCCCATGGAGGTTAGAGATTGCATTACTATTGATCAGGTGAGCTCTTAATTCAAATTATGGATGAATCACCCAGGGACGCCTAGCTAAAATCATGAAATTAAAACTAAAGGTGATAAGCAACTGAGATAATATCAAAATTAATTCACAGGAAGGTTGGAGTGAATGATTCAAAGAACCAATTAATACACAGATTATCTTGAAATGAATGTGCATCACATCAAACTGTGCAAGAAAGTAATCATTGCAAATGGTTTTGATTCTTTATCTTATCATTAACTTTTAATTACCCGATTTATTCATGATAATTATTTTGAGAAGTTGTTAGAGATGGTTATATCTCGGCTTTGCAATTAATTTATTGCCCCCTTCAAATATATCCATAAACGAAACGATCCATAGCTCGCTAAATTTGCCAATCCATTAAAGCGTGCGTTACCTCATCATTTCTCTCCATAATAATTCTCTCCTGATAACCACGAAAGAGTAATTGCGTCAGCTGTCCGTCGGCCCATACCACAACGGGGACGACATTATCTTCCAAAAACCGCACGACGGTCTCTATGCGGGTGACCGATCGGCCATCTTCTGGAAAGCCATCCAAGGATGCTGAAAGCTGATTTAATTTCTGCATGCGATCGAGAGTCCAACGAATAGCAATCTCCATGCAATCACGTTCTACACACACTGTTTTGAACCTAAACAAATGACGCATTAATCGACAGATTCAACATTAATTTTACGAAGCTTTTTTTTTTTCCGAAAGCAAATCTTTTCTTTTGCCTTATATAAACTCCCCATGGGGGACAGAAGGGAGACGAGACACTAGCCGGCAAGAGAGAAGGAAGTCTAGTATCCAAGTTACTAGCCATGTAATCTCGTTCCCTTATTCTTTGTACATGTTATGTCTTCTGCTTCGTTTCTTAATCTCCTGTTTCCATCGTTTTCTGACTGTCCAATTATTTGGTAACCTATAGCTATTTTTTTTTTATAACCTCCATGTTTATAGGGCCGGAATGATGGAACAACTAGAGCAGTCCTTCCGACCTGAACAGAGCTCAGTTGATCCAAGGAGGAAAAGGTTGCTGATGCAACTGGAAGAACTGAACAAGAAGCTCCGGCGGCCCGGCGAAGGGCCAAACCGGAGCAGGACATGGTGGAAGGGAAAGAGAACACAAAGGACAGAGGAAAGCAACGCGGCGGGTGATCATGAAAGTCAGGCTTCCAGTTCCCGTTCATCGGAACAGCCTCTCGACCCCAGGAAGCTGAAAAAGTGAGCTTAAGAAAGAATACTTGGAGCTATTCTTTTCTTTAATCTATTAGCGCTTCATTTTCCTTTCTACGTTGTTTTCTACGAGAAAAAAGAAAGCTTTTGCATTGAGATCGTAGACTCATCCGTGTTTGGTTCCATAGGCTTAAAAACAACAGGGACTCCTGCAAGCGATCCTGGCTTAGGAGGGAACTGAAGAAGTTTGACCTCGAGGACCAGCTTCAAGGGCTGAAGGTGAGAGCAGTCATGCAAAACGTACACTAGATGAGTTCGTTATACCTATACATGCAAACTTATGTAATAAATTATAATTTATTTAATTGGATTTAATTATTTAAGTGGAAAGAGATCTTGTGGCAAATAATATATTATTTTGTTTTTATTTGCCACTAATTCGTAGCTTTGTTACTCGTAGCAATGACGCATAATTCAGTTGGATGGTGTGTTGTCATTAGATCATAACTGGTACTAAATGCAATGCCTTAATATTAAGGTGTTCTTAGTATTTTTTATTAGACAACGGAAACTTTTTTTTTCATTTCCTCCAATGCAAGTGGTTGTAATATTCAATAAATGTTTTTTTAATTAGCAATACTTAAAAAAATATTGATTATCATGGAGAAGTTTGTACAAAATGGATCATGGCATTCATTGGCAATATAATCTTAACTCATGCAAATATTGTACTTGTGCATGTTTCATACATTTAACCCGAACCCGATTAGTTTGAAAATGTATTCCTCATTTTGCTGTTCACGAGAAGATTAACAGACTAGATAACATCACCAATTAAATGGTGCACTGCATACAGTATTATCATGAAATCTTTCAGATTTCTATATTATGTGTAATAAAATGTTCTCAACAACATGCACATGTGAAAAGACCAATTATAATCCATGGCTAGGGATCTAACTTTACAAACAAATATTGTTTGGATTTGCAGAGGAATGTTGAGCTAGTTGGTGGTATGGTTGCCTACTATGCTCATCGACGGACAGAACTAGAGACGGATAACAACGAACTTCAAAGGAAATTGACCAATCTTGTCTGTGACAGCCATAACAAAGAAGGTAAATATGATGAATCATATGAAACTCGCATGCATACATTCTAACTTAGATCTAACCACAAGAAATGGATGGTTTCGTAGCTAAACGGGAGACATTGACACAAGAAGTGGAGCAATTGAAAGAGCTCTACAGAATACAACAGGAGATTCTGATGCGGCAGTTACAGCAAGCCTCTCTAAGCCTTCCAACTGGGTCCACAAGACAGCTTTATCACTACTAACATTTTCTTCAAGCTTCTGCAAAATTTGGAGCTTGTGGCTATTCTGGATTCTGGTACTTTTTTTTAAAAAATCTTTGTAAATTTTTTTAGAACTTTCAGGCAATGAATGCTTCTATTTGTTGATCTAGATAAGGTTCTTTCCTCCACTGCTTCTTCTTACGAGCATTAACATTCCTTATCCTGATTATCAGACACTTAGTTTGGAATCATTTAGCTTCTTTTTCACGCATTTGTTCCTCTCTTCTCTTGACAATATAACTCATCTCTGCTCCTCATTTCTGTTGTAAATACGATTAATCTTCAATAAAAGCCGGGTAGTTCCTTTTGCCTCCCTTTTACATCAAAAAAAATATTTTCATCAAGAAACTTTGAGGCTCTACTTAGAGTTGCATTCGCTCCTTTGGACCTATATGGCCACCTTTATGTTTGTTGTAAAATGTTGCATATTATTTATTTTTTTCCTTGAGGAAATGTGGGTAAAATGTTGCATATTCGAAACTTTAAGTGATCAATTGAATTGTTTATGGTTGTACGATATGGGTGCTTCTACTACTGTTGGTTTGTTTGTGTCAATTTATTATAATTCTAAAATAAAATTGTTTATTATCAATTTAGATTATATGGAATCAAATGGCAGGTATCCACCTACAAAGTTATCGTTTGGCACTTATTCTGCATGCCATTTAATGATTACAGAATGTTAACCATATTTTGATGGTCATTTATCTTTCCTGACCCGTAATACAAAGTATTAAATGAGCGCAATTATGTATGACGTATAATTAAATTTAGGCATAAATGCATGTAAAATAATATATAAGCACATGTAATTATTCAACAAGAATAAACATGACAACATACAATTCATAAAATTATAATCAAATCAAGACGGAAAAAATTTATTTCTATATATTAATCCTTTTCTCTTCATGCATTACACTTAGGGTAAACAATTTTGTTTGAAGTGCAACCCACACTCTCAATATTTTTGGTACGAACCTCCGGTCACAGTTGCAAGCATAGGTAAGTAACTCTACTTGAGACGGTGTTATAGCACACCGCAATATCTCGAGACTAAAAGATATCTTGTTCCAACTAATATTAGAATAGAAAATAAAGATAAACTAGGAAAAAAATTCTAGTACAAGTAGGATAAGCAATGATTCTCAACACATCTGTGACCGAAGTGCGACCACTTCATCATCAATTCTAGCCATCATACCTGCCCAAAAGTGGCAAAAAAGCTAATTCACATGGCCCTAATACCATAATACGCACTCAAGAGCTTAATTAATGAATGGTGCAAGGAGAATAATGTCCCTTCGTCGTTTTGGGATCGAGAGAATTGTAATAGTAATGACTATAGAAATTCATTGGCCACGACACATGCCATCGATCACATCTTAGCTACAAGAGCAGTAACAGAGGCTGCCTGGATGACTGCAGAGTTCTTGGTCTGGAAAACTGGAAACAAGTTCATTGGATATTCAATGGCGCAGCTTGCAAAATATGGTTGCTAGCAAAGACCAGCATAGGTAGGCAACCGGCAGATCATTGCCGAGGCTGGCACAATTCCATTCTTGGTCACCCTACTTAGCTCTCAAGATCTCGGTTCATTGCTCATCCCTGCCATTCATCTAGGACGCCCTATAATTGTCATCATAACCATCGTTCATCAAATGCTCCCAATTATTAGAAAAATATGTACATCGCACCTGCAAAATTCTAGTTCGCAAGTCATGATTTCTTGATTAGTAAGTTGATACCGGGCGCGGCCGGTCAAATGATAGCCCAACAAACCGGGCCCGCATGTAGTTGGGCTGGGACACGACCTTGGTGCAAGAATCCAAAAAAGAAATGTTTAGCATGAAAAAGCCCGTTTGGCCCATCTCAGCTGTCGCGCACCCCTTCTTGTGATTTTCGAGTCCAGCTACAACCTATAATCAGCGCTCACAGCCAAGGGATCCAAGTGTGGCTCCTGGAAAGCTGAAAAATGTAAGGGGAGCCTAAAACAGCCCATTACAGGCCTTATCCATCTGAGAAGTGCGAGGTAATCTACCCAAGGAAGGGGAGCCTAAAACGGCATTCATATAGCTCTTACGTAGGTACAGCATGCTAAGTCAAAAAAATAAAATAATACAAGAAAAAAGGAATCTCAACGGCACTAGTCCAAATAACCTCTTCGGAGTGTCGAGCACGTAGGAGATAACCTAGTCTGCAGCTATGTTCGCATCTCGATACACGTGCTGTCTAGAAGAAAACTATTTTTCTGACTAGTCTGCGAGTCTTCCAAATCAATGGGTGACCGTCTCCATATCGATCCACTTCCCGAATCCAATCGATAACCGTAAAGGAGTCCCCCTCGAGGTATATCTTATCTACATCAAGTATCCTCTTCGCATAGGAGATGCCCTCACACGCTATCCGAAGCTCCGCCTGAATGACAGTCAAGCCGAGGGTATGCCAACCTCCCGCCGCAGGCCCACAACCAGTCTCATAGTAGTTTTTTATCACAAATCCTACTCCTCCGTATTGCTTAAAGCTTCAAAGTGTCATCCAAAGACCAAGAAACTTAAGCAGCGGCAAATTATGGATTGAGTCGGCTACATTAGAAGGATCGCATTTATGATCTGATCAAACTGATTACAAAGAAGTAAAGTCGTACGCAAATATTGGAGATACCTTACAGGATCCAACGTGTCGCACTTTAAACCCGTTCATCTTCTTATTTTATGTGGACCGGCTGTCCCAAACATTGTTCTCTTGCCCATCAGCAACGCAAATTGGAGAGACACACCTCCAACGATTCAAGTTATTCCACCTAGAACATCACGGATATTTTTAAAGCTAGCCCCATGCAACCGCAACGTAGCTCCACAACTCTAAATCGATTCAAACTTCTAGCATTAGAGTCCCACTCCACAGAGTGTGTTCTCTCGTCGGTTACCTCTCCCTACAAATATATACCACCCTAATGCCAAGAAGACGTTAAACAAGAGATTGCACCAGTGCCACCAACAAAAGCTATGGCAAACAGAAAGCTCGCCATCTCCTTCCTCCTCTCTCTCATCCACCCCCGTTGCTGCAATGGAGCCCTCGAAGAATATCTTGGCCGTCTCCGCCTTCGGTGACTCCACGCTGGACGCTGGCAAGAACAACCACCTCTCAGACTCTCGTCCGAGCTCATCATGGATCCTATGGCCATGGCTTCCTGTAACAACCCAGGACCTCACCCAAAATGGCTAGTCGGAAGGTATTGTTTGGGTTCCTTGATTCTGTATAAGTACCCAAGATCTACCCAGCGAATAACCGATGTGGGATTAAACACACGCCCGCACGGATCCTCACATACTCCCCCCGTTCAAGCCCTGACGTCCTCGTCAGGCTAAGGGTTCAAATCCATTCAAATCTAATCACAAACACCACGATCGGTCCGTGGTCAACCCGAATGGATTCGTGCTGCAGTGTCTCCTAGTCCACATAAGTTATGGACCGGGTCCGCTCTGACACCATTTATAACAACCCAGGACCTCACCCAAAATGGCTAATCGGAAGATATTGTTTGGGTTCCTTGATCCTGTATAAGTACCCAAGATCTACCCAGCGAATAACCGATGTGGGACTAAACACACGCCCGCATGGATCCTCACACTTTTTAAGCCACCTCCCGACGGGAAGGTTCACCAATGGCAAGCTCATCAATATCGACTTCCTCGTGTCCTCCTTAATTAGGCCTCAAGTATGTCCTCCCATCCCACTCCGACCCAAATCTCACCGTTGCCGACCTAGCCACGGGTGTTAGCTGGGGTCTGGATTGGACGACCTCACCGCAATGACGTTGGGCGCGACGACCATCCGGAAACAGGTAGCGAACTTTGCAGCGTACATCCAAAATCTACGAGCGGCTGTAGGGAACGAGGAGGCAACTAGGATAATAAGAGATGTGGTGTTTCTTATTGCCACTGGATCTAATGACATGATGATGAACCACTACATACTTTCAGCCAGAAGACTGACCTTCACTGTCGCTCGTTACCACAGTTTCCTCCGTTCTCAGCTTCAGAATATTGTTTTATTCTTTTCCTCCTCCTTCAGTTGTCTATTATTATCCACGTTCGTATTTTCTTGTTTCTAGGCTTTTGCACCAACTTACCGTACACAGTTGTGGGTTAACGAAACAGGCTTTTTCATAATTAAGTCGAAATCTATACATCCTTGTTTGCGAGTTTATTCCCTTAGAATGTTCAGTTTGGACACATTTTCTGAAAACTTTGACCACGTACGTATAGGCAGGGAATAGCGGGTCCAATATGGCCGGCTCAAATTAATTGAATACATGTACTTTTAGACATTGGAACACGAACTACTTGAGCCTTCGTCCATGGTGAAGCTTTGCCATATACTAGTATGTTAGGGGCTTCATACATACTTTTGAGTAAAATAAATCCCAATCAGTTAAGTTGCAGCTGGAGCAAGAGAAACAAGAAATGTATATTATGGAACCTGCCCAACACTAATACTACAAATTCAATCCAAAAACAAAAAAACGACACTAATACTACAAATTAGTCCATGGCTCATCATTGTTCATGTTGGGCCGGTTCTATTTCTGGTTATCTTTGGCTAGGTTGGTTGGACTTTCTAGATTCATACTCCAAGAATTGAGGTCTCATTCTGGGACCTAAATCCATCCATGAATTACAATGATTCTAGTTGTTCGCTGATTATATTGGGTTTATGTAGATAGAAGTCTTATCAGGTTTACTTACTCTATCTTGTAGTTATATACATTTCTTGCTATTGGAAGTTTCCATATCCCAGTTAATTTTGGAAGGTGCCAAAAATTTTTCTAATTTCAGAGTGAAAAAGAATTCAAGATTGTTCTGATTTCTGAAATGCAAACTGTTGGTACTGTGGATTATGAAACCAATATGTCCATAACCAGAACTTGTAGTTGTCACTAATGTTCTGCATGGTACTATTGTATCACTTGATTTCGTAAAATAGCATTGACAAGAAGCCAGTTTGGATTCTTTGTACCCTCCAACGCAGAAACGACATCGTGATAGGCCCGCATGGTGTGGCCATGTACTGAAGTTAATACGTGCTCTTATAAAATAGCCAAAAAGAATAGGAGCAGTTCCTTATGGTAAAATCATAAGGACTTGATTAGTGTATTACTTACCTTTCCTTGCATTATTGCTTCATCTTTCCTAGCATGACATAAAAGTGTAATCAATTGGAGTGCTTTTAAGTCCAAGTGGCAGCAATTTCATGCCGCATGGTTGCGTGCATGACATAGATATACTTAATATGGGACTGATGTATCATGTATGGCAAGTGCAACTATATATGCAAGCTAGCTAGCAGCCAATGACTCCTTTTATGCAAAACTAGGATGCGCATGTCATGACATACAATTCAATCTATATTCAGAACTATGTCATACAAAAAGACCAAAATAACAATGTTATGTTAGTACTTCAGTCACACTACATTCTTTATAGTAACAAACTGTCTTAACTTGGGAGAACAATGATGAAAAAACCACCTCTGAAAATTGAAATCTCATTTTGTATCTTTGTTATAATTTATTTTGCATCTTATGCAATGAATGCCAGTAGTTTCTAACTGATAGGAATTTAATGCAGCAACCATACGGCATGGGTGCAAGAAAATTCTCAATAGCACAATATAAGATAAAAATATTGACAATTTAGATGCCATTTTGGTTACTTTTACGTCGTCTGATGTAAATAACTATAACCGGTTGTAATGAAGAGTGTGTAAATAAAAGTACAAAAATACACGAGTGCAACACCAGTAACCTCTGTAAGAACCCTAGAAATTAATGTGTCGCATAGGAAACTGAACCATGGCTTTATTGAAACGTTGAATTAGGTTCTATTGCCATGAAATTCAAGTAACCAAATAACTTACATCTGTCTTTTTCTTAATTCTTTATCACCGAATGATCCTTCTGACATTAAAATTTTTGTGTTTCAAAATAGATTTTATTGCCACAAACTTGGGCTGCTGTGGAACTGGTTTTATAGAGATGGGACCATTGTGCAACTTTGCTGTTCCAGTTTGCCCATTTCCCGACAGAGTTATGTTTTGGGATTCCGTCCATCCATCACAGGCAACATACCAAGCTTTTGCCGACCAACTCATAAAAACCGTGATGCCAGAATTTCAGAAGTAAAGTTCGAACAAACCAAGTATAGGTATGCCTCTCCTGGAATAAGGTCTTCTTTTTTTCTTTACATGGAGAAAGATGCCCTCAGTCTGTTCCAACCGTGACCAAGATATTTCAGCCAGTTCTCTCAAAAGAAAGATATTTCGGCCGAACAAAAGTAAGAAGAAGTACCAAGAGAAGCAACTAACCGTTCATATTCAACTCTAATTTGACAATGATGCGCATATGGGTCATTTAATCATTGCTTATTATTTCTTTCCGAGGACAATTAGAATGATGGTATAATTAGACATTGGTTTATTATATTGGATATGGTCAACTCGTATTCCAGTCACGCCAAAAATATTTTACTCAATATAGCAATCATATTCCCATATAATTAGACTAATGTGGTGAAACCTTCAAAAGTTAATTACTTTGACTTGGATGGGCATAATCATTTAAGTGTATGCTAGCCTTTGAGATTCAATATACTAAGCCAAAGGTTGACATCACAATCTATGAAGTTTAAGAATAAATAAAAAGGCCAATTGAATTATACGCACTCAAACATGAAGACATACAATAGACTCTTTTGTGCCAGTAAACATATGTTTGAACTTGCATATGCATCATAAACATGCAAGTGCTTGAAATAGCTTGCAAAAAAATAAAAAATAAAAAAGAGAGATATCGACCAATTGAACTGCAGATGGAGCTAGTCTCCTACACATCCATTTAAAGCCATGTGCTGGCTGCTGTATGGGTCATATTTAGATAATAGGAACTAGATCTATTAAAACTTTAAGTTACCTGGCACAAAGATATTTGTATCAGTCTAAAAATTAGGGGACTTCTTGATCCCTTCAATTATTCCTTGCATGTAACTTTTAAGGTAAAACTATTGAGGAAAAGGAAAGGAAAACCCACGCAGAATTCATTTAACTGATTAGAAAAAGGTGTAAGGGGGTCTAAACCTGTTAGGAAACAAGGGTCAGACCTCACTTAATAGCAAAACTCATCAATTCAGTATTTACAAAGATAGCTAAAAGTACAGGTAATCAAGGAAATAGATCTTATTAAGGGCATAATGGCATGTTCAACACCTGGGAAATGCTTTAACATGTTGAGAATATTGAAATTTTGCTAAAAATTTGAAATCTATGCTAGATGTTCCGAATGGAAGACAAATCCTCTCCAAAAAAAAAAAGAAAGGAAAATAAGGATGTCTCGTAACAAAATAAAGATGTCAAACAGTTGATATATCTGCATGCAGTGTTTGCAAACACAGCAGGGATCCGTTTTGACCAAAAAAAAAAACACAGCAGGGATTGAAGTAGGCACAACTCAAAGATACTAACGGTAAATCAATCATTGATATGCATTCATTGTTGTTTCATGAATAAGAATGAATAAGACATGAATTGGATGTGAAAGATTTCTATCATTGGAGCGAGCAACTCAAGGCCTTGGGGACTAACTTAGAGAATGACCCGACCAATGGGGAAGAAAGGAGCTAGACTAAATGGAGACCCTTTTAGTCTTTTAAAAAGTGCTGGGAGGCAAAATAAGCTCTCTTGCAAAATCATGTATTTAGATTACTCAATCATGTAATCAAGTTCTTGACCAATGATTACCCAACTCCCAAGTAGTTAAAGTTGGCAATAGACATGCTTCCGCAACTACCGTATGTGAAAAATAACTAGCTAGGGTCCATTATTCTGGCCACAAACCCAACTAGAGAGTAAAATCTAAACCTTTTTTTTCCATACAAAAGCAAAGGAACAGGCTCTATAGGCCATATATGTCTTATAAAGACATTGAATCTAGAAAACATTATCATTTTTTAATTGCAGAAAATTCCATGCTTAACAAAATACTAGTTCAAATTAAATCATTTATGATTTGAATATGCAATAAAAGAAAAAGCATAATATACATATAAACATTAAAATGTCCTGTAAAGTAATAATTTCTTTTTAAAACGTGAGGAAATGAAATCACTCTTTCTGTAACTCACATAAGTTTCATGGACACGGTAGTTTGTTAGAAATCTAACCTTTACACCTTAATAGGAAGGACACGGTCGAACAAATTTATCGCCACAAGTTTTAATCTTCTATCTCCTTTACCATCCTCCATGCCCATCATTAAAAATATTTTGCCACTTTGGCGAAGAGGGGAAAATATACAATGTTAATGCTGAACTACATCTAGGAATCATTCACTAAAAACAACAAAATATTAAGCTTATTGATAACATAAAAAATGCTAAATAGAATTTCAAGTTTCAAGAATTATCTCGAAAGAGTACAAAAGTGGAACTCTAAGGATGTGGGGGTTGAACCACATGTTTATCCACTCCTAAAATGTACAAAGTCGGGTGTTCAATCACAATGGAAAAACATAAAATTCATGCTTATGGTGCAAGAAAAGAATGAAAGAGAGTTGTTCCTTCACATTTCTCTTTCTAAAACACTAAAATTTTTCTAGAAGAGTCTGGACATGAATGGTGTAAAAAACACATATGAGAGAGAGAGAGAGAAAGAGAGAACTACCGATAGTTTCTTCTTTTCTTCCATCTATTTTCTCTCTCATCTAAATGATCGATAATCTCGGTTGGGCTAGCTCATCATGGGCAGCCCAACCAAGCCCCATAACCAACTCATATAAAACCTATATCCACATGTTCCAAAAACAATGCGATGCAAATGATCAACCAATGCTTTGCTAGAAACGGTTAGGAATTATTATTTTTTTTAAAAAAGCCAAGACATAAATGCATGTCTGGAAAAATGGGAGGCTTAACAGGAAAAGGAACATATGTTGTCTCATGTGTGGTCCCTCGTGCACATGGAAATGTTTGATCAAAGCCTTGGAACAGTACGTACCGCTGGCTATTTTATCAACTCTTAAAGCTTAGCAGGCAAACCCAGGAGACCAAGGAGCAGTAATCCAGTCAATGATGCCTAACCTTTTCAACATTTATAATACATCATTCATTCACATGATAAAAAAGGTCATATCCAAGTTGCAGACTTGCAGTCAAACAAGCATGTGCATCCAGCCATTTTATTCTCCTAACCTTCTATGGGATTCTTGGGTTGGAAATTAGAAAGGTGTCAAGAAAGGCACATAAAATGTTTTTTTTTTTTTTAATGGATGGAACATAAAATGTCCTATAAGGTTCTAATGCCTCATAATGAGGACAAAATAGGAAGTGAAGGAGCAAGTATTGGCCATTACCTTACCCTTTTGACAAGTACCACAGGATCTCACCACATTGCACTCATATGGTCAGATCTAGAGTACTCGTCGCCCTTGCATTTTTCCCCTTACCAACTTCTTCCTCCCACCTGTTATGCTTCGAGGCCTTCTCGACATCCCCAGAACATCTCTCTATCCTTGAAGGAGAAAACAAGGAGAGTGATAAGCTGCTATCCACTTCTTCTTCTTCTTCTTCTTCTTCTTCCCCCCACGTTTGTTTCTTCTCCTGCCTTGGTCCAATGCTGAGTGAGAGATTCAGATCGGGCCCATGATCATCAGCCTTCCATCTCACAGAGCTCTGCCCTTGTGGATTTGTCGCCGGTCGTTCTTGTATTTGGGTTATGAAGTAGGTTTCCCTCTCTTGTGGTCTATAGTGTGTAGTTCCTAATCTATAATCATGGAGCCTGCTTGCTTCGTAGAGTTCATGGCTAGCTCGATGATCCAAAGATGAGCTGTTTGTGTGGAAATCCTGATTGCTCTTTCTGTCACTTCCTCTGAAGAACATCTCGGTTATGGAACCATAAGAACTTGGTCCCACTGTGGAACTCATGGCCCTGCTGAGGACTTGATTGTGCATCCAATTTCTATGGCTAGCCCAAGAAGTGCCATCAAATCTGATAAGATTTGCAAGAAGTTGCGGTTGGGTGGTTAGATAAATTATAAATCAGGATTAATGATCAGGTGTGTGCATGTATTTCAATTGGCTCATGTAGACCTTGAGTTGGGAATAGGCCATTGATGAAAACTATGTAGCATGGGAAGATGGCTAAGATTGTTTATATGCTGCTCCCTTCCTTGCATCGCACTCTTCGGATCCGCTATAACTGCAATTATAAGGGGAAAATATCCAGAAATAGGATAATTGATTTAACAAATCAAATTATAAAATCTTAATCGGGTTCTCCTGAAGATTCATGTTGAGAAGCTAGCATACCTTGGCCTGACTCATCGATCTTCTTGCTCCTGTACATCTGATGTCCATCAAACACCAAGCAACAAAAATTCAGTTTACAGGAAAAGAAATAGTTCCAAAATAAGCTTTAATAGTTCTCTTGTAAGAAGGGTGGATAGAATTACTTGTAGATGACTCTTGACGTGAGCTATGCTTAGGCCCTTAACATTCATCAATTGAAGGACCATCTTCGGTGTTGCTCCTGCACCTCGAAAGGGGGCAAACAAAAGAATTAATGTAAAGAGGGTGAACTGGAACAAGAAAAACTAATTGTTTTCCCCATCTAATATGTTGAAAGATGTCTGATGATCTACTCACGATCTTGGCCGCCGAGTCTCTCGACGGCATGAACAAAACAAAGGTGGAGTTCCGGTGTCCACCGAAGCCTTGGGTTCTTGGATCTGACATACTGCCTTACAGCCCCCGAGCTTGCCTTCCGCTCGCTCTCCTCCACGGTGCTATTGCTCGAGCTCCCTCCATATCTCAAGCTATTCCCGCCATCTTCTTCAACTTCATCAACTTTGGAAAGGCTCTTCCTCGAGCTCTCAGAACTCATACTTCCCATCACCACCACCACCACCACCACCACCTCCCTCTTAGAACTTATAGGCAAAGAAAACAACCATAGAACTACTCTAACCTTCTTGTTCAATTGTCTTCATCTTCCCCAAGAATAAACCTTGATTTGCCTGGAGAAGTTCCGCCGCATCGGCCCTGCTACCTCCTCAAGCATGCCAGATGGATTGAGTTTATCAACCCACTCTCATGTCATCCTCTCTGACTAACATAGGTGGTGGGAAAGAAACAAGATAGAAGCCACAAAAAAACCCTAACCACAGCACTAAAAGACAAGTCTCTCTCTCTCTCTCTCTCTCTCTCTCTCTCTCTCTCTCTCTCAGTGATGAGGTCTACTATATGTATTCATGCATGGAAGCATGCATGGGCATGTGGTGGCATAGGTTTTCCCATATATGCGTATGCATGCGTGGTTTTGGATGGCAGGGAGGGAAACATGCAAGAAAGAGAGGGAGGGGAGGTGGATCAGGGAGCAACAAAGGCAAACAGTTCTAGGGGATGCCCGTCTCCTTGCACCACCATTTCTCTGCCATGTGTCACAAAATAATTGATTCATACAGAAAAATTATTTAAAAGTTTAAATTACCAAGCTAGCATGAGCTTTTTTGTGTACGTTGCTGGCGCTTCAAAACGGTTTCCAACAAAGCGGTGGGTAACTCAGTGTGCGATAGCTCGCGGTACTCCTCGACTTATTTTAGACGCTAGCTGTCGGTGATACTGACCCAAACCTCACACCCCCATCTCACGGAATTGTTCTTCCTTGCCACCAATGATAATGAGGATATGCTTCCTTTTTGGCATATAACCCGTTGTCAGAAGTTAAATTTAGATTTAGATTTTTTTCCTTTTTGGAGGCTGATTTAGATTTAGGTTTAGATTTTATTTTCAGGAACACCGTGGGAGTGCTATGGACCATTTCTTAAATCATTCCTTCTCTAGACTGTGGAGTGCAACCGCAAGGTTGTAGTGTAGATTTTTATATTTCACTTCCAATTGCATGTATAGTCTTAAGTTCGAAGCTTAAGAATTTTGAACAAATCCGGTAAATATGAAATAAATTAAAAAAATAAAAATATTTTTTAAAAAAATTAAATATAAATATTTATAATGCACATGCTTAAGAATTTTTATTTTGTTAATTTCTATTATAATCAAGAAAAAATTTTGAAAACTTGCATAAGAGTTTCGGATTTTTTTTTCTGGTATTAAGAAAATATGCGGAACAAGTTGATCGGTATGAAAGTCACGAATAATTCATCATCTTTTTTGAATAATCCGGCCAAAATTGTGACTATGGTTGCTTTTTTTTACACAAACTATTTTGGGAAGACTTGTGAAATGTAACTAGTCTTCCAACACATGCCAACTCAAGCTTGACCAGAACCAGCCTCATGACCCAAACGGGTCTATGGGATAGATGGAGTCCAAAGTCCAAACCCAACTTTTTTTGTAAAGGGCCAAAGATAGGTTAAGAGAGACTTTATGACTTTGACTTGGCCTTGGAAAGAAGAGGGACAAAGAGAACCTGTGTTAATTAGCATTAGATAGACCTCGTCCGTTTAATTTTTCCTGCAGCTTAGCCGGTGTCATGGGATCCCTTCCATCTTTTTTCTTAGAAGAGCCTACATGAAAAGTTCATTGGATATTAGAATACTAATTATTAGTTGCAATAAAATCAACCAATCAGCAACAAAATCGCACAAGTTGCACCAATCCTCATGCACCACAAGGTAGGAGAACTGCTTTTCGGTGCATAGAAGGAGTGCCTCACGATCGATATTACTCTTTTTAAAATAATATAGAGGGGGAACATGATGTGAGACTCCATCATCATGCCCAAAATATGGTATCCTGATTTGGTGACCAACCCCATATCCTGATGTGAGACTCCAAGCTAGCTAGATTCCACATTCACTTTAAAGAGTAGGAGAACCGGGCCTTGAACCACTCTATGTAGCAGGGAGCGAGCCACTTTGTTGGACTACTAAATGGCTTGTTAAGACCATAATACGGCGTGAATGCATCCAAACTAGAGTTTCTTTAATGAGCTACGTACCTAGTGTGGCTCAGTGGTTCTCACAATTGGCCTGTTTTGGACTAGACCTCATTCAAATATTTTGGCTTAACGAGCCATGCTCGACTTATGATAAACTAGGTCCATACCTGGTGATTGTTCGCTCCTCTGTTTGGGTGGAGACTCAATATTTGAGTCGTTTCTTATTTCTAGTTTAAATAATGTTAACTAGTGATGCTCTCTTTGCCATTTCCATTCTCTCAAGAATTATGAAACTTGATGCATTATTTCACATTTTTTTTCATTTGAATAATTAAACTAGGGTCATAATCTTCAAACAGTCATTTATCACTCCGGGCTGATCAAATAGGGTGACACCATATATGCTGAGATAAATAGCACTACAAAAAAAGGAAGAAATCCCGACGCTTTTTTTTGTCTCTACCGACGCTTATAAGCGTCGGCGAATTCCCAGCCCACGCTTCACAAAGCGTGGGTCAAACGTCGGGCAGGTGGGCGTGGGTCCGGTTTTTGCCGACGCTAAGAGAAAGCGTCGGCAAAAACAGGACTTTCCCGACGCTAATGAAAGCGTCGGGAAAATACTCAACGCCGACGCTTATAAGCGTCGGCGTTAGCAACCTGTTTTTAAAAAAAAAATTAAAAAAGAAAGAGGGGAACCAGGGCATGGCCACCATGGACGACGGCGAAACCCTTCTCGCCAGAGGAAGAGAAGGAAGGGGTCTTGGAGGACATTGTAAGGCTCCGTAGCTTTGAGAACTTGAGGAACTTGGAGGTGAACAGGACGGGACGTCGAAAAATCCCGGTCTACGAGGTAATGAATGCGTCGCTGTTCAGGAAAGGGGAGGTGGGGGATTGCAGGAACCATATGAGTCCCGAGATGGCTCGGAGGATGGATGAAATCACCCAGGAGAAGCTGAAGGGATCTGGTCTCCCCACCCTCGATGGAGCCGTGTGGTGGCTGGGCTGGTTCAGACGGCCATGCTTCGAAGCCCAGGCGATCCGGAGGAGCTGGTCGACGACCGCCTTGGCGGCAGGCGAGGTGGGCTTGAAGGCGGAGTGGCGGAGGTCGAGGTTGTGCTCGGCGACGCGGGCCCGCCGCCTCCTCCTCCTCCTCCTCCTCGATCGTGTTCAGATCGATCCCCATCCTCTCCCTCCCAACACCCCACGCCAAAGGTGCAGTAGATAAAGAAATTAGGGGAGAACGGGTGGGGTCTCCGGTGTGGGATTAAAAGAAGAACGTTGGCGGATGGTGGGGTGGGCGGATGGAGCGGCAGAAAATGGAGGGATCGGGGGAGCGGCTGGGTGAAGAAGGAGGGACCTCCGACGACGCTTTAAAGCGTTGTCGTCTCTAAGATCGAGGCAGCGGCTGGGTAAGGGAGGGATCGGGGGAGTTGGAACCAGGCCTTCGACGACGCTTTAAAGCGTCGTCGTCTCCTCCACTATCTAGCGCTCGCCCAAGGCAAATCGGCGTCGTCTTGGAACCAGGCCTTCTCGCTCTGTTCCTTATCCGTTTCCTAATCCTTCCGCCTCTCACCCTCACCCTCACCCCGGCGCTTTCTCTCTCTCTCTCTCTCTCTCTCTCACGTCAACGAAGGAAAAAGCGGAGGAAGAAGAACGGAGGATGAAGTTTTGCAGAGCATCATTTTGTCTTCCTTTTCCTCGTATAATCTCCCGCAGTCAGTAAGGCGATCCGAAAAGGGAGAGAGAGAAAGGAGGAGGAGGAGAGAAGAGTCGGGGGGATGGCGTGCCTGGTGCCGCAGTTCAAGTGCCCCTCCATTTGGCCTCCGACGACGCTTTAAAGCGTCGTTGTATCTTTTGGCCTTCGACGACGCTTTAAAGCGTCGTCGTCTCTAAATTTCACCCGACCCTTTCAAAAAGCGTCGTCGAGTTTCGACCCCGTTCGAAATTCGCCGACGCTTTTTGATAGCGTCGGCGGGGAAGAGTCGGCAAAAACACAATTTTTTGTAGTGTAGAAGCCTTGCAAGCCCTAATCATTAAAAAAAGGTGGGAATTGAGCAAAACTGGGAAGAGTTTTGATATATGTACAGTTCTAAACCAATGCCGGACTATTTCTGGATACTGCACCAGTATTTTTCAAAAGAAAGGTTGGTGGATACGATGTGAACTGTATCTGAAACACGTATACCACCACTCTGCTGCCGTGGGTAAGAACTGGGCATAGCGAACTTGAACCAAACACCCACCTCCTTTTGCCAACCATCAATTTCAATCGCACCAGTCTCATGTGAAATCCAACTGTTCTTCTTATTAAAAAACAAAAAAAGATTGGGCAGAGCCCAGTCGGTTTCATTAAGATAATGAATCATGAGATTCTTTTCTTTAGCTTTAAGGTCATCTTTCTTCCGCTTCCAGTCCGAATGCATCTATGGCTGCTCATTTAATTAGTTTACACTGTAGGAAGGAAAATAAGATTAAAAGTGTTCATTTAGATTAGCTATGTTTCATGTTTAGTGAGACATATATATATATATATATATATATATATATATATATATATATATATATATATATATATATATATATATCTTCCTATTAAAAAACAAAAAAAGATTGGGCAGAGCCCAATCGGTTTCATTAAGATAATGAATCATGAGATTCTTTTCTTTAGCTTTAAAGTCATCTTTCTTCCGCTTCCAGTCCGAATGCATCTATGGCTGCTCATTTAGTTTATACTGTAGGAAGGAAAATAAGATTAAAAGTGTTCATTTAGATTAGCTATGTTTCATGTTTAGTGAGACATATATATATATACATATATACATATATATATATATATATATATATATATATATATATATATATACATCTATATATATACATATATACATATATATATACATATACATATATATATATATACATATATATATACATATACATATATATATATATATACACATATATATATATATATCTTCCTATTAAAAAACAAAAAAAGATTGGGCAGAGCCCAATCGGTTTCATTAAGATAATGAATCATGAGATTCTTTTCTTTAGCTTTAAAGTCATCTTTCTTCCGCTTCCAGTCCGAATGCATCTATGGCTGCTCATTTAGTTTACACTGTAGGAAGGAAAATAAGATTAAAACTGTTCATTTAGATTAGCTGTGTTTCATGTTTAGTGAGACATATATATATATGAGTCATCCTTTTAGAAATATGTTAATCATAGAATATCGAGCCAATGTGAACTGATCCTTAATTAAATAATCTCTCTCTCTCTCTCTCTCTCTCTCATTGTACGAATGGCTGGTCCGTAATGCTAACAAGGCATTGACTCCATCAACTAATGTTCGTCTTTTCTTATTATTATTTTAGCAACTAATATTCTCCAACGATGCTCCTCTCTAAATCAAATTCTGGTGGAGCCTTCCACCTTGTCATCTTTTAAGAAATCCCTTAAGAATACACTCTCTTTCCAGAACTAAAACCTAATCCGACATTTAAAAACTATCATAATAATATCTCATATCTTATGTTAATGTTACTATGAAGTGGGGTCCCTTGTTTTCTGCTGTGCACTGTTGGTGATAGCAATGTATCACTACATGTGGACAGACTGGTGAGTTTCTCCATCACGTCAGTGCATGCCCACCTGCAAAGAAGCTAAAGATTAATATCTAATCATCAATTGCGTATACTAATTTATATAACAATTATTCTTATTCCTATTACAAGGGTCCCAGACCCACGCCACCCGCACAAAGCCATGGGATGCCACTAGCTGCTACAGAAGTATGCCATGCGGCAACTCCCCCGTCATCACCTCACAGCCTCGAACCTAAGCCACTTGTCTTGGAGTGATCTTTTTCCACTAGGTAACTGGTTCTTCAACGCATTGGTTGTTTAGGGAGTCGGTCACGTTTGTTTCTATGCCTCCTCCACCGGCCCAAGTGGATCCAATTGATGAGAAAGGTCTCAGTTCCAGCAAAATTAGACGAACTGAAGTCTGAGGTGGGAACCACAAACTTCCAGGAGTTGGAATCAATGGCCTTTCGGACCGTCAAAAATAGCGGCTAACCGTACTTGGAAGAAGCTTTTTTTTTCTTTTTTCCATGGCACTCGATTCGGATGCTGTGATGGGGGGTTGTTCCAAGCTGTTGTGCAAAGAAAAGCACAAAGTCGATAGGATGGCACGGATCAAATTGTCAGCATTAGGCCATGGCTTTAGTAGTACTTGACCGTCTTTTCGGTTGGTGTGAGGTGTAGTGAGAGTGTTTGGCCTGATTCCCACTTACTTCAGTTTGAGGGGAAGATTCATGCATGCGCATCCGTCCCTCTAGTTGCAGTATGTTCCCTAAATTGTCTGAGAAGTTTTATCATCCAAGCGAAGTCATTTGATTGAGTTATTCCAAAATAATTGAGCTATGATATGCTTTACTTCATAAATTCATAACTTTATGATATTTAAATATATTTTTGAATGATCTATTGGATCATTGATGCTATGTTTTTGTTGTTTCTTTTTTTTCTTTTTTTTTTAAGAAAAGAATGGGGCATTATACATATAAGAGAGCTTCGGGTTCTATATATATTTTGTTGTCGCCAGTCTTGTGCTTATACAATTTATTTTTCCCCTCAATCATGTTTGATGGTATTTTGATAAGTCTGCAGTGTTTGAGAAGAAACTGCACGCGTGCAACTTGGGGACATGCTATTATTGGGCACGTGTCATGCATGTATATGATAGGCAGCCAGCCTGGACTTCGACATGAACATTCATTGCCATTCCAGCGGTGGCACCAGTGCTTGAGCAAAGCTGAGTTCTATGAGAGCTGAAAAATAGATACGCTTAATTAAACTAAAATCAATTATAACCTCTAAATTGTCTCCTAATTAAGGGGTACACGCGGTAGCCTCCATTTTAGTTCTTTCGGATATATGTTACATGTTGGTAACCATCTATATATATCCAACGTGGTCCAAACCCAACCTACCAATTGCGATCAGATATGTGGCACTAAAAAAAAAAAATTAGTTGGATCAATCTTTCTGAGCTGGAAAAACTAAAAGTTTGTTTTTTACTTGAATTACAGCTTAAGAGTCTAACACCAATGGGACATGACTTTGCGTTTATAAAAAAAAGATTTGATATACCATACAGCACTCAATACAATACTTTCTACTCTCTTTATTATAGCTTTTACTTTCCTCTGATGTTCCACAATTTTTTTGCAGGCTTAAGCATTATAGGATCCCAGGCTGACTCAGCTCCGACAACCTCCAATCTTCTTTGTGTGTGTGCCTGCGCTGATTGGCGTACAAATTATCTCATAGAAGCCCGTGATTATGTGTAGCACTGCTCATTTCTAGCCACATCCTCGAGTCATCTTCATCTCACTTCTTTTGGGAAAAGCCAATTATAGACAATGAATGTACAGCATCAACTAGGTTACCAACCTTTAAAAAATTTAGGGAGGAGAGAGAGAGTGATGAGGTTTAGTGAGAGAGAGAAAGATATCACGAGAAAAGTACATCTGTGTAGCTTCAGCTCAAGGAAACCCAAAAGGCAGTTCTAGTTAGCCTGTATTAAATACGTAAAGGTGCAGGGGTAGGAGAATAAAAAGTATTTCAACGGGAGGGAGGTGGATTTAAAACGCTCCGGTGGTTCAGGCCCTGTGAGAAACTTTAATAACCAGTTTGGTGAGAAAAGATTCACTCGCACACCCAATTAGGAAGGTCAACCCACCAATGTTTCATGCGATAATATATCATTCATGTACCGGATATGATCAACACCATCATGCCTTCATGTCATGGCCTCAACTCCTGTGAATGAGAAAGGACGTTTATGCCCATGCCATGGCCTCACCATCATCTATACATGCATGCATGTCGCCATATATGATCAAAGCTATCATGCCTTCATGTGGCACGTCCATGTTATGACGGATCCTTCAAACTAGTTTATAATTTTCTTTTCTTCTTTTTTTTGTATATAACTTGACACGAAACTACTACAAGCCTTACTAAAATCATGACTTGTAGGCTACTTCTTCTCTCCTAGATATTGATGGTTCAGTGAAAGCGTTGTGTGTGATTTCCCATTATTCGTTATCAGCCATCAGATGTGGAAGGGAAGACAAGTGAGCTTAGCATACATCGTTGAACATCCTCTTCTCTTGTTTATTGCTTTACGAGCATATGGAATTAAAAGGCTATGCCACCTCTGATGTCGAATTGTAGTTCAAATATCTATAAGAAATTATTCATGGAACCATGCACTGGTATGTTAATTTCCTTCAGCAACTACGATTACATGGCAGAACATCCTGCCTTCGCAGCCACCAGCTCGCAGACGTAAGGAAATTAATGGACCAAGATAGGTATGTTTTGCTTCAATGAAGCGAACAGGTATTCTGTTTGTTTCTGAAAAAAAACCATGGTGCCGATTACTGCTATTAATATTCAGTTTAAGCTTTGCATTCTGAGCATTATTGCAGAACAGTTTATCTGACCAGAATAAAATAAAGTTGCAGTAATCAAAGAACACAAAGTGTTAGTTATAAAATAAGATGCAGCAAGAAATAATAAATGCACGAACTAACAAGACTGAGAAGTTAGATAGCAATTAAAGAACCTAAATAGTTAAGCATAAAAATAAGTTGCAGCAAGAATTAATAATTGCAAAAAATAAGACTCGGAAATTAAAATGGAATTGCAGCCTGAGGGAAGAAAAATTGTATTATGCTCACCCTTCAGTCAGGGTAAATTCAGCTTTGAATCATAGTGCTGATTCCTCAACAACGAAGGCAAAATATGAAGCACAGAAAGTTTAAAGCATTGAGAATGGCTGAAGAAAATGAGAATAGCTGAAGAAAATGAGAATAGCCACCTTCGTCCCACCATACTTGGGTAAATTCCCTTTCAACTCATTTGTTTTCTTTATTCCCTCAAGAGGAAATCCGAAAGTTGTCAATAAAACAGTAAGTTTTCTGCACCGAGGAAAAGTGAATCTTTTCATTAAGAAAGCTTCTATCATGGGGAGGAGAAGTTGAACTGTACGCCGGTCTTTCCATGGTCATGCTCAAACTGTTTCAGTATATAGCAGTAGTTTATCTGCAAGTAAAACCCAAAATTCATTTGTTAGGAAACAGAAAATTCATTCTTCTTAGTTTGGTTAAAATCTGGATTGGTATGTTTAGTGGACTAACCTCCATGCGGAACAGTTTCGTGGGAAATATTATGCCGAAACCTGCAGAGCTCCTAAATGACTCCCCAAACTTCCGAAATGAGAAATCCTTGAATTTGTTCTCTGTTAATTTAGCAAGATTCCCAGCATTGATAAATACATGACCATGTATTCCAGATTCTCTGAACAGGCTTAAGGGTAGGTCGAATGAAACATCAGCAAATGCAGTGACAGCAAGGTCGCCTCCCAGGACATCCCTTCCAGGAAAGGCAGAGGAATCATCTATATCAGATTTGCTGGGGATAAACCTTCGTGAGTCAGTTGGGCCTAATCCTCTTGGTCTGAAACCTAACAATGAGGCAGGCCCACTCAAGTTGCAAACGGGAGAAGAATGACCACCCATGTAGAATCGCTCAGGCAATGGTGAGGGCAAGTCCATAAATCCCCTTCCCCATGGCAGAACGACACCTGCTGCAACTCCAACATTGAGAGCAGAATTATAAAATCCCAAAGGAAAGGCACATCGAAGATCGAACTCCTGTTTCAAAGTATGAAGAGAGCAGACAATGTTGAGACACAATTCTGTTTCATTGAGATTAAGTTTATCAACCTAATTCATGAAGAGCTATCATGACATATATAGCATTATTTACTCAATTGATGAATAAAATTTACCATAGAAAATGAAACGTATAATAACATTGGAGCCAGCAGACAGTCCACCCAGACAGGAAATGACTTAAGCCAATGATACCCTACCACCACAGGAGCAGGAAACACTTTCCAAGAGACCAAGACTAGTTCCCCCTTAATGCAACCCTCCACTATGACTCAAAAAGAACATCGCAAAATTTCTTATTAATCTATTCAAACTAGACAGATACTTCATTTCCGTAGTAGGTGTCTTTACATATATTCTTTTACTATATTATCCAATTCCTCCCATCATACGCTATGAGAAGGAGATGCTCATTTCAGCTAAGCCTTTTGAACAGCACCCTCCCCCTCCCCCTACTTTTCCTCCTAACACAAAATAATGCATTGAATATCAGTGCTTTGAACCAAAGGAACACAGGCCAAAACACTCAGGTGGGCTGGACACAGGTTCATGGTTTGGCCACAGGTCAACCATGGGTTAATCAGTGGCCAAATATACTAGTGCTGAAATTCCAAACAACTCTCCACCTCTAATGATTCACATCCCACAGCCTGCCCTCATATTTGCTGTCGAGCCCTTCCTCTGCTGCCACCTGCTGCTGACACAAACATGCCAATCATTCACCATTGCATCCAGCTATTCCTCCAATGCCAACTCGAGCACACCTCTGACTTGAGAAAACCCTACACTTTCCATCACTTCACCATCACTATCCTCCATTTCTGCACCACCTCCAAGTCAATCCTCCATAGCAGTCCCTCCCTCAACCGAGGCCCAATTGTCATCCCTCACCTCTTCCATTCTTGTCCTTTCCCTCACCCTCTACAATGTTGAAGCTCCACCATCAATCATCCTTTGTCCAATGCCCTGGTCACCATCGGAGACATGCTGCAACACCAAAAGCGGAACGAGAGCAAGGTAGACAGGGCTTGATATAGGGTTTTCAGGTTTTGAGATTAGGGACTGGTATGGTTTATCGGCCATCTGACCAGCTAATTTGAACAGCCAACCACCTTGATCGATGGTCTAAACAGTTTTCGCCATTTCCTGGTTATATATGGCCTAAGCCATATTTGGTTGCCGGGAACGGGTTGGCAGGTGACCCAGTATAGCACTATATACTTGTTCATTTATTATCTATATTTTATATTTTAGATATGAATTGGCATTCTGCTCTTTTCTAACTTTGTGACCAGAAATAATCTCATGCTCTATATGTGAAATGAAGCTTTTCTGTGTCCTTGTCCACAATGATGTCTTCAAATTGCTTCATCCACTTCATCATCTCAAATTATTCACTCGAATTATCTTCTACTAAACTTCTACTAATTTCTTCTGTGCTGGAATGTTTTGCACTGCTCTACCAACTCAAGTAGGCTAGGTTTTAAACTTGTTATAAGGTCTTCAAATAGTGCCATAGCCACTCTCTGGTCATGAATTTTCTTGCTTGTCTACCTCAAGTGGAGATGTAAAATGCAGGCTAACATGAAAACATGGTGAACTCTTTTGTCAACATGAATGTCGGATTACCCATGCCATCTTCAGCATTCTATCTCCCCCAACAACTAGAATTTTTACATGTTTTACACTCTTTTTGATGTATATGTTTCCTTCTAACTTTACCAGTACATCATTTGATTTCTTACTTCCTTAACTTTCATATTCTTTTAAGAATACATGTTGTAAATTATCAATATATTCTGAGGAAAAGGAGAACGAAGGATCAAAAAATATAACCAAGGCTAGAAAATGTCAATTTTGATTTTATAATACCCTGCATATGGCAGTTATCAAATACTTTTCTCATTGAGAGAAGATGGAAGACCCACCCACACTATAATTACCCAGGTCCATATTTTTTAGGATGCACCATGCCACTATCTAGGAATCGAACCCACAATCTCTGGATGCTAAGTAGAGGGGTTTGACCACTAGGGCAAGTACTAGTTCCAGAAGTTATGTAATCCTTAACTGCAGGAAAACAAAGTCTGAGGAAAGCACCTATTTAGCTTCGCACATTAGTGTATCAAAGAAGGTAGCGTGACAAAGGTGTAATGCTCATCTCAACTAGAGTTTACACAATTCACATGTCCATGTAAAATAGTAAGTAGATTCCTTGATAAAACCTAGACCACTCTTCATTGATAATAACAAAATCACAATAAGCCACTCAAGAGACTTGGGTACAAGAAAAAAATCAAGAGACATGGAAATTGTGAGCTACAAGATCACTATCATCTAGCTCAGATCCCAACTAGCATGACCATATACAGCAGTGACTTTCAAGAGAATAAACCGCAAATTAAGTACAATTGTTATACATATCTATATGAGCTTTGTGAAACTCAACCATCATAAAAAAGAAACTGTAAGGCAGTAGAATGCAAAGGAATTTCATCCTTGACTGAAGTCCAAAGCTAGTGACTAAAATTGTTTGCAAATTAACAGGTTCCAACCCACGTACACGAAGCACATGCACAATATCTGCAGTAGTATGGTATTGTTTCACAGTTGTAGACATCCAAAATAAAAAGCTAGAACATAATCAACCTCAGAAAATTGCAGTCTATGACCCACAATTAAACACTAGCATACCTTCGTGTGACAAATAAGTTATTTTTACAAGTTCAAACTTTGTCAATAGATTTGTAGAGAATGTAAGGCAATCAAATTTATCCAGGGAACTTCATTTTAAAAATAAAGAAAAGGTAGAGCATTGTACCTGCCGAATAAATCGTAAACTCTTACTATCTGGTCCAAGACCACCAACTTGAGTACTAGAGAGAAAAGCATATCCACGAGTTGGTCTCAAATGTGAATCTCTGCGATCAATCTTATACGTGTATTTTATTGAGGAGAGAAGACTATGCCCTAACAACCTCCTTACTGATTTGGATGCCATGCCAGTTGGATCGGTTAGGGTACGCCATGTAAGATTGTAAGCCAAGTTATGGCGTGTAGTGGAAAGCAGACCAAAAGATAGGCCCAAAAGACGTTCTTTATATGATGAGTACTTCAGCCAATCTTGAGAAAGTAATGAAACTCGAGCGACAAGAGGAGTCGACATTGCTTTGAGTCTGGGCAAGGACAATCCAGCACTTATCTCTGATGCTTGGTCCCAACCATAAGCCCCGGAAGCATCCCAAATATCACCATAGCCAAATAAATTTTTTGACTTAAGTGATCCTTCAAGGGACCAAGATCTGGCCTACAAAAGCATGCTAAAACAATCATGAAACATGTAAAAGGACAACCATTTTAACAACATCAAACATACATCAAGTGAATCTATGCTACAATTCACCACTGAAGTCTCCTGCTCATTAAGTAAATGCCTCCTGCTTCATTAAGTAAATGCAAACCCCAGAGTGAGAGGCACTGTCAACGTGCTAAACAGCATTCAGACAAAGCATATCAAAATTTCCATAAAGATCCTTCATGTAGATACTAGAAAAAATGTGAGAGAAAGATACAAATGACAACCAGTAAAAATGAGTTAACAATTACCGTTTCAGATAATGTGCTATATGGAGTAATTATAACTACCTAAAAGGGAACGTTCATGCATGCATCCATGTGCATGGAAGAGGGAAGTGTATCCAAAAGAAGAGAGTGCATTGGGCATTATCGTCTTCGGAAAGGAACTTGCTACATGCACTCCACAGTCCTCCTTATTAATGTACTCCTTGTGTTTGTCTCTTTTAAGTATTTGTTTTAGATCATAGTGCAACTGTAAAATAAGGATGGATTTATGATCTTTTTAACGCATAAATAGATTAAATTAGTAGATTATCCTCTGGCAGTAGGTGAACCATCATATGATGGTGTCGTTGCGGAGTTATGAAAAGTATTTTATGCAGAAATATATAAGTATTTGGTAGGACTGATGCATATGACCGGGTTTATGGATGACTTTGATTCTATCACATGCAACGCATCTAACTGAAGGCAATATCTATCGGACGATTGTGGTCACATGACTTACCCATTTTTTATTGATGTGAATGATGGGACACAAGATCCTGCAGAAGGTTTTGATCCCATTCGATAATATATGCATGGTGTTTTAATTTATGACGAATGTCATCCTAATCAAGATTTAATAAACAAATTGACATATATCATGAGGCAAACGTAATCTTAAAAAGAACAAGTGCATTTATAATCTTCCAAAAAGGGCAAACTGAAAAAGAAAGAAGTTTTTTTATCCCTTCTAAACTGTAGAAAAGGTGCATGACTCCTTGATGCAAGTTTTGTTGAACAATCAGGAAGTCACGTTGGAGAACCCTCAATATCATATTATGAGAATAAGACATACGCAATGCATATGAGAGACCATCACATGCTGGGACACCAGGCACTTTGGAAGAAATGTCAAGAATTGGAGGTTTTTTGAAACACGCACACACAAACACACATACACAGATAGAGATAGGGGGGTATATATATCACATATATATGCAGAATGTAGCACTCATTCTAATGAATGGAATAGTAAGATTTTCAAACCCTATGTGGCAATGCAAAATAGATAAATTCAGGATTTTATAATCATTTCTCATAGTTCTCAGCCATGATCTCATCTTGACAATACTTGAGCTAAAAGACAAAGCAAAACAGGATCCAGTTCACAATTATAGTTGCTATATTTAAAGTTGACCCTCGGTGAAAATGTTGCCCATGGCTGGTCGTATTTTAGATACAGCAACTTCCTTGGTGTTATTTATAATGGGTGCACCTTGTAAATGGCCATGATGGTTGCTTTCCTCAGCTCACTTGCCCGCATCTAAAGATTGAATATCTGGTTTCCAGTTTTAAAGAAGGAAACTCAGTTGCCCCTGGAGAACACATTCCCCACAGTTGTCATCTTCTGTATACCTAGTTTCACATGTAATGAGTGCATTTCTAAAATGGTGGTAACAAGTATCATGTCTGAATGCTGAATCATGTCAGTTTCCGACAGATGATCATTTTTCTGCATTACATGGCAGCAAATATCCTTGACTGTCATATCTCACAGATGCTCTATTAGAGGAAGGCAGATTTTGGAAAGAATCAATTTCAGAAAAGGTGTCAGCTGAAGAGTATAATTTGTAGTTGAGCATGGAACATGGAGAAAGCCTATGACCAAGTGGCACTTGTGGCTTAACTCAGCATCAAAATGCATTGATTTAAATCCTATTTTTGTTACTTCAAAAACTTTCACAGAATTATGTGTGTGTATATATGTATGCATGCATGAAGGTATAAAAAAAAATATACACAAATATATACATATACATATATACATATATATATATATGTAAGTATATGTATATATGCATATATGTATGCATGCCTGTATATATTTCTTGACATATCCTAGCTGTATTGTGCCCTACCTTTTGTTAAGATTTCCCATATTGGTGTATCCACATCGTGTCGTATCCATGTCCGTGCTTCATAGCAAGCAAATGATGACTTGATCCATAGATATTCATGAGATTTTCTTCCTTTCAACATATACAGCCTCTCTAATCAATCAAGTTAAGTAGCTATTCAGCTTCATGTGACTTGGATGAGATATTCATCAAAGTATGTCTATTCTATATGTTATTTGTGTCACGAAGGTGCCAAAGCTCTAGCCTGAAGTTGATGTGATAAAAGGGGTTGTGGGTTCATATTGGAGTTTGGCTTAAGATATTAGATGATGGATAGTCAATTTTTGCTAAAATGGATTGATATAAACAGACTAGTCTTTTTGCATTTAGAATTTAGAGCTTTCATGGCTAAAGAATCATTAGGCCTACGGCTTCTGGACATTCAAAAATTAGGATAAATCTGAATGATGCTTAAGATTACTTTAGAAGATGACACATGAGTGGGCCCCGAAGTCCAGAGACCTAAGACTAATTTTGGAAACAAGATCCAAAGGAAAAGAACAGAAGAAAGATTTAAAACCAGAACAGAGAATGCTAAATATGAAGAAGACAACTAAATTGTGCCATCACGTCCCATAGACAAGAACGGAGATCTTTGACTAGGGTTGACAGAGTTAATGTCTTTACTGTAGAACCACCCCATGGATAAAAAGAGAGAAATATGCTTAATAGTTTATTCCAAGTTTAAGCCAATATCATCACATCGATCACATGTTTATGCAAAGATTGCAGAAACCAATTATATTCTCAATACCTATCCAATGTTTATTTTTTTATGAACTCTATATATTAGAGAACTATAACTCATTTGGAGATTTCTTAGGATTCCTTATCCACTCAAATCCAAAAAGCCACCAAAAGTGTACTATAAACTCAGATGCCTCTTAACGAAAAAAATAAAGTCTAACTTCAAAAGTTAATTGGCTCGCTAAAAGTTGCATGGCTGATCCAACCCAAATATGAAAACTAAAATTAAACAAATATACCAAGAACTACCTTTAGAATGTTCAGAAGCTGTATGCTGAAATTAGTGGACAACAATGCATGTTTCCTTTAATTTGATAATCAGAACACAGTTTTAACGGTCAAACCAAGAATTCAATTCAGCATTCCCTTTTAATCACCTCCCTACAGTCCATTTTGGTCCATCTACTACTTAAATGCAAAAACCATTCAAACTGGACCATTAAATCTTTGATCCATCTTACGACCTTTAAGTTTAATTTGCTGATCTATACTTGCATCAGTGGAGGTAAGGAAAAATATACAAGTAACTAATTGAGCAATCACTGCTTGTCAACTGGTCACACAATTAGAGGCAGCATCAAACTTGACGTCTCAATTCTCAAATTCTTAGCAGTGGCACTGGTAGCAAAGGATTTCACCCTCTTTCAGACCTAGCCACCTTTCCTTTTAAACTTGTTGAAATTTACAAAGACTGGTTGTCCTCTTTGTAATGCATGAAATACATATCCACACTAAATATACATCATATGACCACAGGCCAGAAGGCCCAGAACTAGGGATTTTATATATGGACTGACTGGTGAAAAACAAGGATATGATAATCTAAGGATGCACAGAAGTACTTAAAAATTGTTTGAACACATTTTCCATTTCAGATGAACTGATCTATAACAGTGGCCAAGATTATCTGACTATGGAGATTACACACAGGCACTACACCAATTAGATTGTGATGCAACGACCGCTGGAAAATCAACCACAACTCTCAAAAGTCAAAATCATTCAGTTGATGAACTACTTTGCAGAATTTAATACTAAAAAACCACACTAGACCCACTAACCAGCTCAAAAGAGCAATACTTCCCAACGGTAAGTTCTACTAAGCTGCCAACTTCAACTACATGTTTGTTGTTTGCATCTTCCAGCATTCCTTCGTAACCATACTACACCATTTCTGATCATTTTCTAACAAAAGCACTAAAAGGAAGGAAAGTTGATGCTTTCTTGGCCCGTGCTGCAAGCAAACCTTAAAAAAACGTCCTTTTACTTGTTCTCGCACATGATTCAAAGGAACCAAGTCAAAGTAGAAGATATTTTGAAACTCCAAATTCATTCTAGGGTTTATCTATAAAAAACAAGCAAAAGTAGCAACAAACTGCACGAACCCCTTCACCATGTCTCAATCCCAAAGCCCATTTCTCACCCTATCTAGAGATGGGATGAAGAAATCAAACCTTTGGTATCCTCAAATATATCCTCAAATAATACACTTTTCATAATTTTCTTTAAAGGAAATCAAACCTTTGGTATCGAATAACTTCGCAATGCTTTCTTCTAGCAAAAGAAACCTCATTTCTCAAACGAACCCGCAACGAATAAAGACAAATGATCATAATCGCAAAGAAACTACTAAATCTACTCCTAATTAGCAACCAAAAATGATCTTGATTCGTACCTCCGGCTTGGTGAAGATGCCAATATCACCAGTGAGTGGTTTGGCCTCCACCACATCGATGATGACATTGGAGGTGCCGGGGAGCTCCGAGGGGCCGGCGTCGAGAGTGATGCTGACCGAATCGAAGACCTCCATCCGGCGGAGCCGCTCGTTGGCGACGCCGGCGGCCTGGAAGAGCTCCTGCATCGTGGACGCCGACCGGAAGGCGTCGAGCACCTCGGCCTCGATCACGGAGTCCTTGGTCTTGGCGTTCCCCTTGATCACCACGTCGTGGACCCGAAGCCTCACGGGGCCGCTCGATAGCCGGTGGAAGAGGCTCTCCACCTTCTCCCTCTCAGACGGAGGGCCGCCGCCGCCCTTCTTCTCACCTTCCTCTTCCTCCTCTTCTTCGTATTCTTCTTCCTCTCCATTCTCGTCATCGTTTTCTCCTTCTCCTCCTCCATTCCCGGTCCCTTGGGGTTCCTTTTCTTCTTTTTTTCCCTCGACGGTAGAGTTTTGATCATTCTCCGAGGGTTCTGCCATGAGAGCAGGGGGAAAACGAGAGGTTTTTATTTGAAGAAATGAAAAATAGGGTGCGGATTTTGGTGCTCTATTCGTGAGATTTATGTACGATAGTTAGGTTGGTGCTTGGATTTCTTTATACCTTCCTTGCTTTGTGGGTCAAGAAGCGGGCCGAGCGGCCCAACCTAGTTGGGATGATCGGTCATTTGAGTTGATCCCTGAAGCCCACCCATTTGAGGCATTATCGTGGGCCATACCAACAAAAATAAGAGAATGGCATGGTCTCGTTTCTATTTTTTTTTTGTTGGTACATCATAATAAGAAAAAACTAGTGTCTTTCATACTGTCCAGCTATCACATTGCAAGCAAAATTTGTCTGAAAACCGGTGGAATAGAGAGCTGATCCTGATAAGAAACTTCATGACTGTCAAATGTTTGGGTTGCAATCCAGTTAGCAGCTTTTTTAGCTTCTCCGTACACATGGAATGCTTGAAAAATGATTGTAGCTGACTTCCAATCAAAGATATCATTCAACCTATGATGCTTTGCAACTATGAATGGCTTTAGCAAGACCGGCCCATGCTGTTAGGAGTTCTACATAGGGAACTAAAACCTTTGATATTCGTTTACCTTCTGCTATAGTTGATTTTCAGAACACCAGGGGGAGGGGGTATCCAATGAACATAAGTAGAATTAGAATAAGATAGTGAAGAAGTAACACCCCGATGCCTCAACTGTGTTATAAAACCAACCTTAGAATAAATATCATCTTAATTGTCTTACCAATTGTTGTGGAGATGAAACAGCGGCCTGAAATAATCAATAATTTCTAGCCTTCCATAACATCCATGCCGCATATACTAGGGTGATATGAATTTTGTTCTCTACCATGGTATCAAACATTATGTCATCCCATACCGGAAAGAGCAAGGGCATAGTCCATTGAGTAATGCTGCCAAAAGATTTCAGTATTGCTAAGCATAGGGATATCAAAAAATATCACCAGGGCATAGGTTACAATATAACTGATCATCCCTTATCATGCCCTAGGTGTGTAATATCTGTTTACAGGTATTCTTTGCCACAATAATTTTCTGCGAAATATTTTGACTGTCATAGGAATAAAAAGCTTACAAATACAGCATAATGAAGAGAGTTTACCTGCAAAAGATATTGTGTGCTGTAGATTATTAAAATCTCTAGCTGAAACATTAGAAATCCTAGATGAATTTGTTGATCAGTCCACCTTCCATATGCTAATGGAATAGCAAGTATTTGAGGCATCATTTCAGCTGAAAATATTGTAGCTAATATGTTATTTTTCCAACTACGGTCAGAGTTTATGAAGTCTCCCAGTTTCTTATCCTACAAATCAACATTCATGTTATTATATGTGTGCCATGAATTAAGAGGAAGTGAAGAACGCCAAGGATCCTGTAAAAGATTGACTGATGTGTCATCTGTTAGATTCCAAATAAAATTGTATTGTATATGGGGTGCATATGCTACTATCCTGGCGCCTAATTGGAGAATATTTTGCCTATGGTAAGTAGTCCATGTGCCTTGGAATTTGTATTTAGATGTTATAATTTGTGCCCACAGTGAATTATCATTAAGTACTAGCTGAGAAACTACTTTGCTTAAGAAAGCTTGCTATCTTGATTGCAAAGTTTGAAATCCCAAACCTCCATATTGTTTGGGGGAGTAAACAATCTCCCATAATAATAAATGAATACCTCTGCAATTTGCTGAATGACCCCAAAGGAATACTCAGGAGCTCTTTCTCCAATTGCCTGCACACAGACGATGGAATATATAGAGAAGATATAGAATAACTAGGAATTGAGGATAGGACTAACTGAAGCAAGGTTGCTGATCCCCCCGCAAAGTAGAGATTCTTCCATTGCTAGCTGCTTATAGCCCCCACTTTATCTAGCAAATATGTGGAATCAACTGGTCTAAGTGCAGATCTAGAAAGTGGAACTCCTAAGTAGTGCCATACCCCCTCCTTTAGTGGTATTTGTAGAAGTTATTGTATCTGTCTCTTGATTGATGATGGAGTAGTAGGACTAAACTTAGGTGATTTTTGAAGATTGACAGCCTGACCTGATAGTGCACAATATATGTCGATTAATACGTTTAAACATATAGTATCCCTTGTTGTTGCTCGAACCACAAGCAAACTATCATCTGTAAGTGATAAAGTTGGGCCTCTTCACCTTGGTTGATTGGCACAAAGTACCTTATGCTTTTCAGCAATTTGTAACAATCTTGATAGCATATCAGAATACATAATAAATAAATAAGGGGATAATGGCAGCCTTGACGCAATCCCATGGTAGGTCTAAACCAAGAAGAAGGTGAACCATTTATGAGAAGAGCAAATGTAGGGTTTATATCACATGCTTTTATCCAAGTAATGAATGTAGGATGGACTTTAAAATGATTAAGAACTGTTTATGCAAAATTCCGATTAATCCTCTTAAAAGCTTTTTCCATATCCTCTTTTATAGTCATTAGGGATTTGGACCTTATGGCATGTTCTAATGAATGTATAATTTCTTGGGCTAGTAAAATAGTTTCAGTGAGTTGTCTGCCCAGGATAAATGCCCTTTGAGTAGAAGAGATTAGAGGGGTAATATTGGTTTGATACGGTTTACTAGAATTTTGGCTATTAATTTGTATATCGTATTACAAAGGCTTATAGGACAGTAATCTTTCACTTGCTTAGAGTTAGACTTTTTGGGTAAGAGGACAATAAAGGTTTCATTCCAGGAGAAAGCCATAGTAGTGCACCTGAAAAAATCCTTGTCAGCTTGGATAACATCTGGTTTAATAATGCACTAGAATTCTCTAAAGAAAAGAGGTGGAAAACCATCTAATCCTAGTGGTTTATCCGGCTGCATTTCTTTTAAAGCTTTCTATATCTCATCCTCTGTTATAGCTACACACATATGATTATTTTTCTATTTTGTTACAGTGGCAGGAATTGGTGGTAATTAGGATGAGATAGGTTCAGTTTATTGCAGCCATCTTTGCTGAAAGTAATGTAGTAAGATGGATCGAATTGTCTATAGTATAAGTTCGAACCTTGTTCATCCTAGGATTCAATTAGTCATTTTCAGGTTGTCTCAAATCAAAAATAATTTATGATGCACATGACAGGTTACGATGCAATGAATCTCAGATCATATATGGATGGCATGCTATGCAATGCACAAGATCTATTGCATCATGGACCATCATGAATCATAGATGGCCTGTGATCTGAAATTAGATATCTCCAGCTTAATTTAACCCTGAATTGAATAGGATTCTCACTCATACTTCTTCTATAGTCTACAAAAAAGGTACTGATGCAATGAAGAAGAGAGAAGATGGGTTGTGAGGTCAAAAGCAAGTGGGCTAAGACATGGATTTTGACATAAAATCTTTCTCTAAGAGACAAACGATTAAAAAAAAAGAACTTTTCTTTCTTCTCTTTCTTAGAAGTATAGGATAAATATAAGCAATGCTCCTAAGAGAGCATTTATTCATCCAAGGTGATTAGCTAATTCCAGGGAGAAAATATACCATCGTGCTATCACTTTATTTAAGTCTTTTAACTTTTATTGCTGCTACTTCAAACTAGCACGATTCACAGCATCTCTTTTATCTCAGTTTAATTATCAGTTAGAATACATAAGCTTAGAACTACTTAAGGATAAACTTCATTTTCACTAGGCAAAGTTTTAATTTCGATTAAAAAAGAACCAGCAAGGTTAACGCTTTGCTCGATCTTTGGAGAGCAGAGCGCTGACATCGGATCCTGAAATCCGAAGTTGGTGTCCATCAGATCTCCCAAAAATCCAATGGCAGCAGAGCTTCCAACTAGATTGCTGACGGATGGCATGCTCAAAGTCACGTATCCACTTATCAAGGGGAGCGTCTCTTTTTCATTAGCTTTTTCCCATATCTTTCAAGGCCTTCACGGGAACCTTGCATGCCTTGACCTCCCAACCACTGTCCTTGGTTCTACTTCAACCGATAACCACTCCACACGCTTCAACTCCCCTAACTTGAATTCGATCAGGTATATATTGCTCATGCTACTCTCTTACACCCATCTCAATTCAATGCCTTCTTCCTCCCCCATGTAGAGCTCTCTAAACCTGCAAGGAGTTCCCATGTTATGGAAACAAGAAACACAAGAGAGAGGCCTCTTGAGCAGCTGGATCTCCACGCACCTCTCAAATCGGCGAGGCGTTCATCCAGTTCAGCAGACACTATCAGTATGAGCTACTCCAATTCAATACGAGTTTATTCCACCGATGCAAGCCAGGGGGTCCCTTTTGTGTGGGAGAGCTCTCCCGGCGTGCCCAAGGAGGCAGGAAGGGCCGGGTTAAGCTCGAACGGAGACAACGGCCCTCTCCCCCCAAAGCCCCCACCTAGCCAATGGCGTCCCTCGGGAGAAGATAGTAATGCCAATGGAAAACACCAGGGTCATGGTCATGATGATGGCAACGATAGCGACGTCGATAATTGCAGTGATGGAACCGAGGATGGAGATGTTTTCTCGGACGCATTGGAGGAGATCTCTCTGTCCGAGTCATTGGCCATCGCACATAGACTGAGCTCCTGCCATATCGAAGCAACGGTCGATCGAGCACCCAGCTTCATCATGAACCGCTTTCTTCCAGCCGCCACTGCATTAGCCAATTCTTCTGCTACCACGACTCGTAAACATTGTTATCGGAGAGCTCCTCCTTCTTGCTCTCATCAATCACAGAGGGAGCCGACCAAGATGCGAACCAGGCACCGGGCGCATGATGCTAGGCTTCAGGTGCCGTATTTTCCGCATGCAGAGGCTCGAACCGACGTACCTTCGAAGGCTTGTGGGTTAATGTTCTTCTTTCCTTGGAGCCTGAAGCCCATGGTTTGCGGGTTCAAGAGCCTAGGCAGATGCCGAACCTCCAGAGCTAATCTTAGTGCTTCCCCCCGGAAAACAATGGAAGGCTTGAGTGATGGACTGAGTTCTGACGTAGAAGATGATGGTGGTGGATGTGACGACAAGCTAAGCATCAAGGCTTGCCATTCTCCAGGATGGGGACTGCCTTTTCTAGACATTAGTAGATTGAGAAAAGGAGGACGGGGTGTTGATAGGGGGAAAGCTAAGGAAATCTGCGTTCCAGAACAATTAGGAAGTAAGTGTGCCAGAAGCCAAAACAGAGCAGGTGGTGGTGGTGGTGCTTCAGAGCGCAAAAGAACGGTTTGGAGCCTTCCTCAGCTCCGATCCCCTACCGAGTCCTGGCTTTCTAATGTCCTGGACTCCAACAGCAGATGATACTTATATATATATATATATATATATATATATATATATATATATATATATATATATAAAATATTATTTTAAGTTCTTGTTAATTTATTGCTGCATTTGATGTTGAGTGTGACTAGGCGACGTTTAATCATGTAACAGTGGAAGAAAATTGTACGAAATTTATTTGCAAATGCAGATTGGAGGACCGTATGACACTAGTAATTACATGTATTTTTTTTCTTTTTCCAGTCGTCCCTTGATTTATGTATGGTTGGCACTCGGGATAAAAAAGGTGACTTTGTTTAGATTTGAGATTGTATGACGGGTGGCTAAACTGCCCGTTAGATGTGTGTGTGTGTGAGAGAGAGAGAGAGATTGATTTTAGATTTTATGGCTTCTGCAATGTAGCATATGTAGCTTGTTGGTGGTGTTTTTCTCTTTAAGCAAATTTGATCACCTTTGGTTGGACACCATGGCATTGCAATTTGCAAGTACTCTGGCAATGGATCCTCCGCCATCTTTAAATTATTAGACTATATGAGATAATAAATCTTACATGGAGACGAAGCTATTGATGTTTTGAACTCTGAAATCAACTTCACCGTAATCACGAGAAGAAGATTCAGATATGCTCCTTGCCGCCCACGGATAGCATCTTAATTCTTCAAATCCAACTCTGAGTGTTTCCAATTGGAAGAACCTCACAGGCACCATCGAATGAGTTGAAGACCAAGTCCAAAGGGTATTTTTTTATAACATGCCTTACCTATCAGAAACAATATCAGAATCAGTTATGAGACTAAAATGGGCTTTTTCTCCGCTCCAATTACATATAATTTAGCTTCATTGCAACTATCACAAGATATATCCCATCATTTTATCACAGGCTCATCTTGAATCGGAGTCCAGGTCAAATTTAAACAACTAAAATAAATCCCGAAGTATATTAGTATAGGCCACACCTGGATAGGCTCAATTGGATAAATTCAACGTATATGCCTAAAGGTTGTAGTTCGTAATATATAGAAAGATCAACCCTTTTTCAAAAAAACAAAATCAATAACATCAGCTGAATTGATCCCAGCAAGATCTTGTTCTCACAAATAATAGGCTGCTTACCTACGTGGCTTTAGAATTTCTACAATGTTTTATGTGATGCATCAACCAGCACTTGGCACGCATCCAATATGCTTGTACTTGTTGTAAATTCCACATTCTCAGTTCCACATTCAATGGATAATTACATTAATCTGTACTTTGTTAATGGTAAAGTTCTGCCCAACATCTTGGCTTTGCCACCCAAAAATTAAGCAACTCAAAAAAAAATAAATTATAGAAAAATATCATGTCGAAAAGATTCATACGGTGTATAATCAGTCATAGCATAGGTATAGAATATTTGGTTGCTAGGTAGAAGCATATGAACGCTAGAATAGCCCCTGATTCAAAAAAATAAATCAAAAGATCGAAATCATCATTAAAAGTCTAAGCCCAGAACCCAGGCCGAGAAACTTAAGAGTTAAGTCCCGAGGAGTCATTTTGGGGCCCACTTCCAGTCTCCAGATCAGCCCACGAGAGCCCTCCATCCACGAATCGATCGAACACACGAGTATCTGCACACATGCGACCACGCGATTCCACAAAAAAACTAGCGTTCCTTTGAGGCAGTCCACACGCGGACACCCTTATAAAGCCAATCCGCAATCTGCGAGTATTCCATCCCGCTCTCCCGACTCATTTAAAAAAACCCTTACAAACACCCCCAAACAAAACGCTACCCATCCGTCATCATCATTCCTCCGCTTTCCGATCGATCCGTAGAGAGACCGATCCAAGCCTCGCCTCGCCTCGCCTCTACTACTATTCCTCGATACTGTTCCTCGATTCGCTGAAGGGAACTCGGAGGAATCGCGAGATTCCGCTGGTCCGAAGCTGAGGTATTTCTCTCCGGTCTCTGATCTGGGGTTTGGTGTTCGATCTAGATCCGATGCGTCTTGTTCGGCTGGATTTTTTTCCCCTTGGATTGATTTGGCCACACTGTAGTAGCCACTAGCTCGGGGAGCGATTAGGAATTACGCTAGGGTTGCTTGGATCTCCTTTAGTCGCGATCTGGTCTATTATTCCGAGTTCTCTTTGTTTGGCTGGTTTAAATGAGTGCTTTTAGTTCTTTTTAGTAGTCGTTTCCTTTTTCCTTCTTGATTTTGCTCCGATTTATGGGTTCTATGGCATTAACCTAATTATGTTTGATCTGAATCTCAGACAATCGTTTTTCTCCTGCGATTTAGTTTTTTTGTGATGTCTGTTAGGGATTGGTTTGATTAATGTATTTTGCCTTGCATTGCTGAATTCTTTAGTTATATATATCGGCATTTATTGTGCTAACGAGATATTTCTTTTAAAGAAAATATGTGTTTTTTAATAAATTATCTTGCATGTCTCATTTATATATTGAACTTTGTTCTGCTCGATATGTGTTCGCATTTTCTTAAGCTTTTCGTATGTAGGAACTACTTGATAGTAAAACTGAAAATTTTGTCATTTTTTGATCTATTCGAATTAATTCAGTAACAAAATGTGTCAGAAACTGGACAGTTAACTTGTAAATCCATCCAAGATGTTTAAGATATAAATTAATCCAAACATTTTTTTTTCAAAATAAATGTTTTTGAAATTTATTTTATAGATAAAAACTTTCCTTTTGCTTTAATGAAACGGACAGTGCATAGTGAAGATTCATTGAAATGCCAACTTCAGTCAGAGCAGTGAAGTTGAAATTTCAAGTACCAAAGAAGTTTGGGTTGATATTTCAAATGTTAACTTCAATGTGAACTTAGGGGTAAAACTACTGATGCAGTATTTCATGCTTGCCTTCTTTTTTCAGGAAAAGGGAGAAGTCTTCTATCATGTGTTAATAAAATTAGCTTAGGAATAAATCCAAATCAATACAATAATGAAAATCTAAAAACATTAGACATTGTGATAGAAAACTTAATGAAAATCTAAAAAGAAATATTTGCAAAAATATTTTATAACAACTGCATAATGTAAGTGTATAAAGTATAAAAAAAATATAACACTTTCTACGAGGTAGTTTTTGACACTCAGCTGACTTTGATTCTTCACTGCTGAAAAACTCTGCCGAGATCACGAGTTGGATTTCTGAGTTGCTGAGTTGGATTGTGAACATTTAAGCTAGCCGTCCACCAACCGATCTGACCATGAAGTTGACTGACCTATCTTTGACTGAGTGATCATGAAGTTGTATTTGCAAGCTTAATAACAGTGGCAGAGGTGAAACTTTAGACCTTCAAGTCTGCTTACTTTTATACTTGTTAATTTCCATTTTCCTGTCTCTAGATATTTCATGTTGCTGTATTTGGGAAAGATAGGGTTCTATCCTCCTGTTGGGATTTAAGTAATGTTGATATGTGGCTGTTTTACACTGACACTGAATTTCTATGTCTTTCAACCACTACTGAAAATACAAAGTCGGTTGTATGATTCCATCTAGCAGTTAGACTGTCATTTGCCAACTACAAATTTAACCTCCTCAAGGAGCACGTCATCCTTAATTTATAGCAATATTCATTAATATTTGTCTGGAATTCCACAACTGATTGTTTTTCCATTTTGATTATTGGGATATTTGCATGTTTTATCTAGTGTCAAAGCAATGGCAATGGAGATCACCCAGATCCTATTATCAGCCCAATCTCCGGATGCTGATGTGAGGACTGTTGCAGAGAAGAACCTTAAGCAGTTTCAGGAGCAGAATCTCCCCATTTTTCTCCTCTCCTTATCTGCTGAGCTATCAAGTGAGAAAAAGCCTCGTGAATCCCGAAGACTTGCTGGCATTATCCTTAAGAATTCTTTGGATGCAAAGGACTTAATTAGGAAAGGAGAGCTGACACAACGGTGGGTAAATATTGATGCTTCAGTAAAAACCCAGATCAAGCAATCTCTATTCCGGACCCTTGGGTCATCTGTATCTGAGGCAGGGCACACCTCATCACAAGTCATTGGAAAGATTGCTTCCATTGAGATCCCTCGAAAGCAATGGCCAGAGCTCATTGGCCACTTGCTATCCAACATGACCCAGCTAGAGACACCGGCCTCATTGAAACAAGCAACCCTCCAGGCACTGGGTTATGTCTGTGAGGAGATATCTTCTCAGGATTTGGAGCAAGACCAAGTAAATGCAGTCCTTACTGCTGTTGTTCAGGGTATGTCTCAGACTGAACAGAGCTCTGAAGTCCGTCTTGCTGCTGTTAGAGCACTATATAATGCTCTTGATTTCGCTCAGCATAACTTTGACAATGAGATGGAGCGGAATTTCATTTTGAAGGTTGTATGTGAGACTGCTGTATCAAAAGAGCCGGAGATTAGGCAGGCGGCATTTGAGTGCCTTGTTTCTATATCTTCTACATACTATGAGGTGCTGGAGCAGTATATGCAGACATTATTCAATCTGACAGCAAATGCTGTGAAGACAGATGAAGAACCTGTTGCCCTTCAAGCTATTGAGTTCTGGAGTTCTGTTTGTGATGAAGAGATTGAGATTCAAGAAGTCTATGGGGGAGCCGATGGTGCAGGCTCGGAGCATCACCATTTTCATTTTATAGAGAAAACACTTCCTTTCCTTGTTCCATTGTTGCTAGAAACTCTTCTGAAGCAGGAGGAGGATCAAGATCAAGATGAAGGTATCTGGAATTTGTCCATGGCTGCTGGGACCTGCTTAGGACTTGTTGCAAGGACTGTTGGAGATGCGATAGTGCCCCTTGTTATGCCCTTCGTGGAGAATAACATAGTAAAACCTGATTGGCGAAGCCGAGAGGCAGCCACCTATGCTTTTGGGTCCATTCTTGAAGGCCCATCGATTGAAAAGCTTTCTCCACTGGTTCATGCTGGTCTAAACTTCTTTCTTAATTCAATGAAAGACCAGAATAGCCATGTGAAGGACACCACTTCATGGGCTTTGGCTAGGATCTTTGAATTCTTGCATTCTCCAAACAGTCCCTATCCAATTGTAACATCTTCAAATCTTCCTCATATCATGTCTGTATTGTTGGAAAGTATCAAAGATGCCCCTAACGTGGCTGAAAAGGTTTGTGGTGCCATTTACTTTCTTGCTCAGGGGTATGAGGATGAGGGGTCAGGGTCAAGTTCCTCTGTCCTTTCACCTTACCTTCCTGACATCATTGCGGCTCTCCTTTTCTCTGCTGATCGCACAGACTCTAACGGTTCCAGGCTTCGGGCTTCTGCATATGAAACCTTGAATGAGATAATAAGGTGCAGCAGTATACCTGAGACTTCAAATATGATTGCCCAGTTACTCCACACAATCATGACCAGACTAGGCCAGACTGTAGAGCTCCAAGTTGTTTCCTCGGGTGACAGGGAGAAGCAAATTGATATTCAAGCTTTGCTCTGTGGTGTCCTCCAAGTATTGATTCAGAAGCTGAGTGCCTCTGATGAGACAAAGTCAATCATTCTGCAGGCTGCTGATCAGATGATGATCCTGTTTCTCCAAGTGTTTGCTTGCCGTAGTTCTACTGTGCATGAAGAAGCAATGCTTGCCATTGGAGCACTAGCTTATGCTACTGGTCCAGAATTTGCTAAATACATGCCAGAGTTCTACAAGTATCTAGAGATGGGATTGCAAAATATTAAGGAGTATCAGGTCTGCTCTATCTCCGTTGGCGTCGTGGGGGACATCTGCCGAGCCTTGGATGACAAGATCCTTCCCTATTGTGATGGTATCATGACTCATCTTCTCAGGAACCTCTCAAATTCCTTGCTCAACCGGTCTGTCAAGCCTCCCATTTTCTCATGTTTGGGGGACATTGCCCTTGCCATCGGTGAGCATTTTGAGAAGTATCTGCCCTATACAATGCCAATGCTGCAAGGAGCTGCTGAACTGTGCTCTCAGATGGATGGTGGCGATGAGGATTTGCTTGATTACGGAAACCAGCTTAGACGCGGCATATTTGATGCTTACTCTGGTGTACTTCAGGGATTTAAAAACTCCAAGGCAGAGCTGATGGTTCCTTATGCAGGCCATCTTTTGCAATTTACAGAGGCAATCTTTAAAGACAAGGATAGGTATATATGCTCTCCTAATACATGTTATTACATGCATTTGTGCCTATCTGTGTTTTTATAAGTTTTATGAATTTTGAGTTTCTTTAATTTGTTTTCAGGGATGAGGGAGTGACTAAAGCTGCGGTTGCTGTCATGGGGGATCTTGCAGACACACTCGGTCCAAACACAAAGATCTTCTTCAGAGATTGTACTTTCCATAAGGATTTCTTAGGAGAGTGTTTTGCATCTGATGATGACCAACTGAAGCAGACAGCAACTTGGACTCAGGGAATGATTGGACGTGTTCTGGTTTCATGAGGTGAAGCCACTTCTTGGAGTGCAATGAAGTTTCCTCTTTACATCATACTGTTTTCTGTGATAGGAAAGCAGTTCAAAGTCTCAAGGTAGGTACAAGTATGTTAGGATGTTGTCATTTTTCATACCCCTTTCTGTTTACCCGGGTCCCTTTGTGCCAATGTGGCAGTGATTTGCCACTTGCAGACAAATGTTAATGGGTTTTGATATGGGAACTTTATTAGCTAATGTATCCACTCGTTCGTGGTCCTTAGTAGCTTGGATATGCGCTGAGATTGTTTACGGATATCATTTGCTGCAGAAGGATGGCCCTTATTTCTCTTTGCCAGTTAACTATGCGACCTTTATTTTTAGTTTTTGCTGATCCTGATGCTCCGCCTGTCAGAATTGTCATCTGATATATGGGTTATTATTAAATTTCTTTTCTTTCAATGGTAGTATTTTCAGAGTTCAAGCCCTTTGGAGCTGATGCTAGCATCTGCAAATTACTAGCCATGCTTCATTAATTCACGGGAATCCTTATGATAGCAAGAATATTAGAATGTTTTTAGCTTTTAGGTGCGGGCACCTGATTTGTGTCCAATTTAACTGTTTTCCAAACGTTAATGAAGTGAAGTTAGTCTAAATTCTCATATCTATTATACTTTCTCCAGGCCCTTTTTGGAAATGATGTGAAAGAAGTTGAGTTTATTCTCCATTGAAACATTCTAGTCACTGCCCTCACTATTTTTGAGATGCTGCAAATACATTTGGATGGAGAGTAGGGATGTTGAGCTAAATCTGAGCGAAGCAGGTACTTTGGATAGGCCTGACTTGATGACCCAGCCTGAACCAATGCCCAATGGGGGCCATGGTTTAGCAGGTTGACATCCTTAATGGAGAGGTTGCAACACAAACAGGTGCTTTAGGTGTGGAGGCTCTCTTTTGGTCCTTCTGCTGAGGCCATCAATCTACATTCCTGGATTGGAGATCAAATGGATGTCATGCATATGTGTCAGAGTGTATGGCATATCGTCCCCATGTAAATGTACTTGCTGTTCTTTGGATCAAATATAAAGAAAATTATTAGGATTGCAATGGCTGAATTAGACATGGAAGTAATTACGAAACCGAGAAGGAAGTGTTTGCCAGATGGTACTGAACAACTGCAGCTTGCAGAACCCTGTGGAATGGCTTCTGCGGAGCTTTCTCAGGCCAATTCTAAATTCTTGGCATATGCAATTACCTCACAATCTATGTGCTTGGATTCCAGTTAGTTGCCATTTTAATGTTGAAGGTTGGTGTGAGAGCATGACGATATCAGAATTGGATTTGTCTCATTTCTTGAAGTTCAGCAAAAAGTTATATTGTAAAGTCTCATTTCTTGTTCAGTGTATTTAATAGTTAGTGGTTTGATTACAGTTTCATAGCTTAATATGGAACTATACATAACCTATCTCTTATTTTGTTTGCACAATTTAATAATTACATTTGGTGTATGAATGGTTAAGGTAGGCATTAGGTGGGGACTTCTTTTATAATATTTGCTTGAAATTTGTAGATGCACATACTCTGTAAATTATAGGCACACCCTTTATGCAATTTATATCAGAGATGCGCGCATTTATGAGTTCCAATGAACATTTTGGCGAGCAGTGGAGACAATAACTTGGATGCCTTACCCTAGTACTAGAACTGTATAATAGGGCATATCTAAAGTACGTGTATAGTGAAAAGTGAAAACCTAGCTCCTGTCCCTTGATGGAAATATCACGATTTTCAGAAGGAACATCTTGGTTCTAATATTCAGGTTAGGGATGTGGGGCTATGAAGCTTAAAGCAAGATGGAAAAATTTCTTGCGTCTCACGCGGCTCGCACATGAGATGGAAGAAGCAGTCTCCTCCCCAATTCCGGTGGAAGGAGGGATTTAGGTCTCCATTCTTTTCTCTTTAAACACCAGATTTTGACTATAAAAATGATCTTTACCCACTCTCTAGTATTCATCTTCGAAGAGCCCTTGAATTAGAGCTGCAATTTCGAGATCTTCCGCAGGCTTTTTTTTTTTATGATCCGGTAACTAAGCCTTACTCTTCCTCTCTTTGCCAGCCTTTTGATCGTCGGCCTCGCCTTGTTTAGCCTCAACCGATCACAGGATTTCAAGGAACAAGACCCTCTTGCTTTTTTTTTTTTATTCTTCCGTGATATGATGCAACACTTATCCTTGAATCCACATTAAGATATGCACGGGACATAGACTGCAAGTCCAAGAACATGGACTGTGTTAGATTATCAAGTGATATGAGGGTAGTTCTATATACACCCCCCCTATTGCTCAGGACACCCCCCAAAAACCAAAAAAAAAAATACCCAAACTAACCTTTAGTGTAATTACCATATTGCCCTTGAAATTTTCTCATACACCCCCCTTCCTCCTCCTCCGTTTCGTTTTGAAAAGAAAAAAAAAAAAACACCCCTCAAACCCCCCTTAAACTCCTCGATCCATTTACATCGTTTAGGCGATCTTTGAAGGAGATTTAAGCCCCATTCGAAGCATGGACAAGCAACTAGTGATTTGGGACGAAGAATCGGCCGCAAAGGTACGTGTTCCACCTTGTTTCGAAATTTTTTTTTTTCCACGGTTCGTGCTCCGTTCGGCACTGGATCGCCGAACAAAAGGCTTCTGTTCGGCTGAACAGTGCCGAACAGAAGCCTTCTGTTCGGCAACCCTCAACCGAACAGATCTGTTCGGCTGCACAGTGCCGAACAGAAGGCTTCTGTCCGGCACTGTTCAGCCGAACAGAAGCCTTTTGTTCGGCGATCCAGTGCCGAACGGAGCACGAACCGTGAAAAAAAAAATTTCGGGAGAAGCCGGCGAGGTGGTTCCGGGAGAAGCCGGCGAGGTGGTCGGAGATCGGGAGAATGCCGGCGACGAGAGGGAGAAGGGGGAACGGGGGGATTTTGGGCGTTGGCGAGGTGTTTTGGAGGGGAAGAGCGGGGTGGGGGGGGGGGGGTTTGGGGGGTGTAGAGAGCAATTTAGGTGAGGGGGTGGGGAGGGTGGGGGGTAATTTAGGAATTTTTAATTTTTTAGGGGTGTCTTTAGCAAATGGGGGGGTGTAGAGAGTATTTAATTTTTTTTTAATTTTTGGGGGGTGTCCTGAGCAATAGGGGGGGTGTATATAGAACCACCCGTGATATGACGAGCATTGGACTTGGCCTTTTTCTCTTATGCCCTCGAGAGTGAACTAAAATTCTCAGATGCACGCATACTTAAAAAGAAAATCCAAAAATCAAATGGGACAGAATTTCTCCTGTTAACAAAGTTCGTTATTTTCATGACTTAAAAAAATATAAGGCAGCCAGATAAAATATAGTACACAGTACATGGCCAGATGATATGCACCTAACAAAATAGTTATCCAGTATCCCAATACACACCTACATGTAAATCGATATGTAGTTTTTAGACCATAATATTCATCAATACACACTATATGACTAGGTGATACATACCTAGCAAAATAATTATTCAGTATTCCAATATATACCTTTGAGTAAATTGATATACTATTTTCAAAACATAGTATTTACCAATAATACTATATGGTCAAATGATACACATCTAGCAAAATAGTCATCCAGCATCCTAATATGCATATCTAGATAAATTAATACATAATTTTCAGAATATGGTGTTCACCAATGTACACTACATGGCCATGTGATATACAGTCATCGGCTTTCAAATACATATTGTAAGCTTCTCTGATACACACCCAGTAGCGACTTGATGCATGCTTTTAAATAAATTAATACGCAGTTTGCAGAACGTACTGTTCACTAATCATAATACATGGTCAAATGATACATACCCATCAAAACAATCATTCAGTATCTCAATTTACACATCTAGGTAAATCGATATGCAGTTTTCAGAACATGGTATTTATTAGTACACACTATATTGTCAGATGATACTGACCTAATAAAATAATCATCTAATATCTTAATACACACTTTTAAATAAATTGATACATAATTTTCAAAATATGGTATTTATCAATGCACAATACATAACTAGTTGATACATACTCCTTCATTTTTTGATACATACTTTAAGTTTTTTTGACCTTGTAAAAGAGAGAGGGATTTAGAGAAGGAAAAAGAGACTTGGGCAGGAAAAGGAAGGCACAGAGGGGAGAGATGGCTTGATGAGAAAGAGGGCGAATGGAGAGGGCTTGATAAGGAAGAAGAGATAATACAGGTAGACAACCTCTCTTCATGCACGTGATTTCTTTTCTTTTGTTATTTTTTTTAAAAAAAAATTAAAGAATTGACGGACTCCATTGGTAGTAAGAGTCCGGTCCTAATGTATGCGATTTCTCTGGTTAGTGCATAAGAGGATTTTTATTCCCTGAGTGGCATGGTGCAGTGCAAATGGCTCATGAGTCATTTGCCGCACTAGGCGATTTCAACTTTCGAAATTATAGAAGCCCGGCCTTAGGCACAAAACCAGTCAAATTATACAAGCCCGGCCTGAAGCCCGCCCGCTTAAAGATTGACTGTGAGTTTAGGCCCGAGGCCCGGCCCAGGATTAGCTCGCTCCTCAGATTGCCACTCCGGGACGCCAAGACTGGGTCTTGTACCCTTGTTTCGGTCCCTCAACCGAGTTACGAAGAACCGGGCGGTTGCCACCAAGGTAGTAGCCTGGTGGTAAGGGGGCGATAATTCCGCCCAAGTTGCCCGGGTTCGAAACGCACGGGCGTCGATTAAATTAGGGGACCGGATGCCCCACGTTCGGCTGGCTTATTGGCGGTTATGCTTTCCTTCCACTTGTACCAAGATGGCACTGGGGTGACGTACCCACACGTGAGGCGGTGAACCCAGTGGGGTGAGCCCACGGGTCGGGGAAGGCACGCGAAACCTGCGACCTGTATCGAACATTTCCTAGTGGAAGGGGGGCTCAGTAATGGGGCTGCTACGCGGGTGGGCTGGTCCCTTCCTCTCCCCTCCTATTTTTTCACCAAAAAAAAAAAAAGAACCGGGCGGTTCTCATTTGAAATTTAAGCGGCCATCTCTCTCTCTCTGCTCGGAATCCATGGCGGCCGATTTCCAGAAGGAGCTTCTCTCTTCGCTGGTCTCCGACATCAAAAACTACAGTGGCTCAGATCCCCTTCGGCCATGGCTTCAGTATGGAAGTAGAAAAGAGGAAAAAAATGGAATTTTTATTCGATTTTTAACCTCTATTTTTTCCCCTTTCTATTGATTCTTTTACTCCACCTTTGATCGCTTTGCCCCGATGTCGAATGCAGCGGCGTTCGGAGGATGAAAGAATCGCTGCCTTCTCATATCCTCAAGGAGAAGCTCCCTCGATTCCTCCAGAAATGCGCCCAGACCTTCGAATCCGACCGGAAATACCGCAACGATTCTCGGTACCTTCGCGTTTGGATCGAACTGGTAATGGAGTATCAAGCTTATGACCGTTGTACGGCGGCAAAAAAAAAAAAGAAAAAAGAAATCTCATTTAGGTCTTCTTTTCTTTGTGCTTTCCAAGATTTGACCTAATGGGCAGTTTCCCACTTTAATTCTTTTCCAAAGTTATTTGGCTTTCTATTTACAGGTTATGTAGTTGTTGATAATGGATTTGGAAGTGGATTGCTTGAATCTTGTTTTCGTGATTTTTTTTGTGTTTGTTATTTTCCTTGAGCTACAATTCATGAAATTAATTTTTTTTTACTATGCTTGATTTAGATGGATTACGTGGATGATGCAAAAGTGATTTTGAGAAGGATGGAGAGGAATCAGATCGGATTGAAGCGATCGATGTTTTATTCGGCCTATGCTCTATACTACGAGAAGCAGAAGAAGTTTGAAGAGGCGGAGAAGATGTACCATTTGGGGGTTCAAAAGTAAGAAATCGTTTCTTTTATTCTTGCTGGACCGCTCCTGATAAAATTATATGCTAATTTTCTATAATTATTAATCTCGTTTAGAAGAGTGAACTCAGATTTTATCTGATATCGTTCCTTTTTGATTAAGGAGGGCAACAGCCCGCCCATAGAAGTTAATATGTACAACAAGATAAGTTAGGAGGAGAAAGAAAGGAAAACAGCTAGTTAGCAGAAGGAAATAATGAGTTTAGAGAGTTCCATAACAGGTGATAGCTTTTCTGGACTCTGGGAGCCAACTGCAGTCCTTGAAGGGATGCAGATCCGCTACAGTGGTAGCCTCAACACAATTTTTTTCCTTCAAGAAATCTCGATTGTTGCATTCCTTCCAAATTGTCCAGCAGATTGCCAATACCAGCTTACCCAAGCAGTTCTTTTTCTATTGCTAATTCTTTTTTTTTTTTTACCTCGGTAGAGTCCGCAGAGGCAGTAATGCAGGCGGGTGTCCTTTGAATTCGATCTTACTTTTTACCTTTTTTCAGATCTGCTTCAAGTTAGGGCACTGAAGGAATAAATGGTTGACTGTTTATTCTCAGCAGTTGCAGAAACTACATCCTCCACTAATGTTCCACCTCTTCTTTGCTAGTACCTCGGCAATGTGTATCATGTCCTACCACATAAAAATTCTAACTTTATCTGGGGCTGTGGTTTTCCAAAGGGAAGAGTGGATAGGAGATCTGATTACTCTCCATATTGAGAAAGGATTAAAAGGAATATCACTGTGAAAGATCGGTTTTTACTAGATCTCCAGAGTGGGACATCTGGTCCAGTACTAGGCCTGATAATGTTTAGAATATTACTAGGTTCCATCCATTCTGAGTTTCAGTCAGAGTTAAAGGTCCCCTCAGATAAATTTTCCATTCATTTTTCCTTCTGTTCCACAGCTCTGATACTGCTTTGAACAACAGCGAAATTATATAATCCTTCCCAGTTAAGGTCAAACAAAAATCTACCTAGTTTTTCCAAAGTGGGTGATTCTCTCATATTGCTCCCAGTGTGCTTTCTTCCTTTAATATCCGTTTCCAAAAGATCATTTATCCTGATAAAATAATTAAATTGAAGGGTATCTTAATGATTCTGTGAATTACCATTCTTGTCTGATAATAGCCTTCTAACATTGAAGTCTCCTCCTTAACACCCAAGGTCCCAGAAAAGAATATCGTATATAACCAAGTTCATTCCAGAAGATAGTTATGAAGGATCTTTGATTTGAGCCATAAACTGCTATGAAGGTCCAAGATTTTTCCGAGATTACTTCAGCGAAGGAAAGTGCGAGAGAATTGATTTTTAAGTAATTAGTATAGATAGGGACCTCGTACTCCATCTTACTGAAGACCTCCAGAAGCTCCAATTGCATCTAGACTTTGACATGAGTCCAATCTTGGGTAACCAATTGAATTAAGGAAGTTTAGGAAGGTGCAGATATTTTGGTTTCTTGTGAAGCCAATAATTCACAGTTTGAACTCATCACAAGGTTTCTTGAAGCTCTCGTTTTGAAGGCTGAGCACTTGAATATTCCACGAAATGATTAACGTAAGGACCAGAGAAGATAAACAGGACCAAATTGAGAACTATTCATGTTGGCATCAGAGAACCCAAATCCTTCATCACATCCCACACTATCGAAGATAATGTTGAAGATTTTTTACAATCTTGACACTGGCTTTCTGAAGCCTTAAGTTGTAGATGCCGAGCCATTCTTGATAGGTCTTAGAGCTTTTCTATCAATAGGGACCAATACATTGTCCAGGCTATAGTCAAAGTAGCTGGTTTAGAGTTACTAAGATATGTTTGCATTGACATCTTGAACTCATCGTACACAGGGATACTTCTAGGAAAGTAAGATTGAATTAGATGAAGCGGAAGGCTTCTTTTGCATGTCGTGTCATCACCAAATTTGTGTTTGAGGCTCACAAGAGTTTCATAGGGCAGCAATAAAACTTGAATTCTGTCTGAATTTCATAGAATAAGAATCACAGATATGAGAGTCTTGACCTTAAAGTGCTGAAGGATATCGCTAGATATTACACCATTCATAGTGTGGAACTCTAGACTAGTTAAAGCAAAAGTTGGAGAACTGGTTGGGATGGAATATGCATGTGCACTGGTAGTCTGAGGAAGCTTTAAGAAGGTGACATTGTTAGCTATCTGTTGAAGGGCTGGGGAAGGGGAAAAGACATAATTTAATCTTAGATGCAATTTGAAATGATAGATATTAACCAAAATGACGATTTAAGAAATGGTTGCTAGGACGATGATCATGCAAGATGCTTAATTATTTGAGACAAGAAGAGAGATCAGTTGCTCAGGTGTAGGTGTTATCAAGTTAGGATTTGGTAAGAATAACCAAACTAGCAACAAGATGGTGGTGGAGATTACTTTGGAATTGCCTTGCCTTAAGCCATAAGTGTTGCTTAATAAATGTAGGTAGAAATTTAAGTGATTATCAAAGGTGCATGTGATTTTGATAAGCAATATACCTTTGTTGAGAAAGAAGGCAGACTGGACACAACAAAGAGATCTTGTAACTAGCAAAATCTATCACAAGTAGCTCAAAGGTGCTCTCTTTTTTAATGTAAGTTGGTTAATCCCCTTGAATATCATGTGTTCCATGGAATATATGATATTTTAGTCTTTTTTTTAAGGGAGTTGGGGTGGGGGTGGGGGGGGGGGGTGCGGTGGATGGACTTAATTAGCATGCTTGAATGAACCTCTCAAACTGGTTAAGAGGCCCGCATTAGTTTATAGATATACCAATGATGAGAAATGTTTCAGATAGGGCAAGAAAAGATGGATGTGGCTTCATATGCTGCGGAGAAATGCATACTTCATTTCAGTTTTATATAGCATGCAATTTTGGTCAATGAAGGCAACAGTTAAAAACAAACAATAGACATTTTTAGCAAATCCAACCATTGAATCAAGTAAAACCATAAGCCACTGGTGGTGATTTTTAGCACTTTGTTGAGCTGTTTGAGTGAGTCTTAATATTGTAGATGGATCTACAAACAACAAGGCCTAGTGATATCCAATCTTTGCTCTCAAGAATCAAATCCAATAGTAGATATGAGGTGTAAGAAAAGGAGGGGACCAATGACACAATGAAAGGGAGACTCCTTATGCTAAAACTAGTCAAAGAGCTAAAGAAATATGAATTTATCATGGAACGAGGCATACTTTATCAATTCTCAGCCTATAGCTCCAATTTTAGATATAGAAACTACATAGGACTTTTATTTTCTTTTCCTGCTTTCCTGACATGTTGCAATTACTTACTATAAATAATCTAATACAGAGTTTTATTGATGTGAGTTCATCACTCAAGACCAACTCAAAATTGAAGTCTTCAGTGGTTGGTTGCTTAAATGTAATTTAGTTGAAAAAATAGCCTGAGATCCAGGGGAGGATTTATCAAGAAACATCCCAAATACATTTTGAGCTCTGGTAGATGAGCCAGTGGTCCCTTGAAATTCTATTTCTGTTGGTCATGATGTTCAGACCCAGAGGCTTTAGAAGAAAGAGTAGAAGGTGCTGCAGAAATAATAATTTAGCAAGGCAAGCCATTGATAATCTGATTTCTGGTTCATCTTGTTAAGCTCTAACTGGGCAATTCTAAGGTTTTGATGATACATGAGGAAACTCATGGGGTTCAATTGTTAGCAAGCTGCGAATATGCAACTGTCTGGCAAACAGTTTGAAAGATTTTAACCATGGATTGTGTAATTTGTGTGTCATTATCATATAAAGTCCATTCAAGATGTCAAACATCTACTTTCTGCCAAGGACTTGTCTAGCTGAAGAAGAATCAAGTGAATAAAGCACTCATGTCATGACATCCAGACATTACCTACAAGCTACTTTTCGATCATCTCCTGCAAGAACTTTAGGTCCTTTAATTGATGTATCAAACATGTACCCCAAAACCAATGATTTGCTTCAGTTTGTAATGTTCATATTGGATGATGAACGCTCACTTATTGGCTTCACTGGCTGGATCTTTTTCCCTTTACAATGTGTTTGGTTTTCACTGTTTTATTGGCTTTTTCAAAAAAGAAATGAAACGTATGGAAAAACTTACCTGAGTTAAACTCCAAAGAAGGAAAACTAAAGAAACACATAAGAGTAGTAAATTGGAGGAGTCAGCCCAGGGGCTGGACTCAGCCGGGTGGTGGGCCGATATCAAGATCAGCCCAAGAAAGTTATTCCTATGGTGTTCGCTTTATTGAGCACCATGTTCATTTATTTTGATAGTTCTATCGGACTGAAGAGTTATATCTATGATACTGTTATATTTTATATTCACTCTGTGATACTGTTAGATTTTATGTTCACACTAAACTATTGAATAGCCTTGCAGAGCCAGTTGGTGAGTTACAGAAATCTTATGAAAAATTTCTTCATCGCTTGATGCTGTACAAGAAACGGAAAGCTAAAGTATTACTCCTTTTGCATCATGGGTTTTAGTTTACTTTTGCTTTTATTAGCTACTTACAAATGTATTGCAGCTGCAGGAAGCTGTCACCAACAAAGGGAGACCAACTTCTAAATATATTCATCAAGGTAGTAATATTAGTGAACAAAAAGGTTCGTGTAATATGCCATGTCAGTCCAGCAATTGTGTCTTCATGAGTTTAAGCATTCCGATTTTACTCGTTTCATGCACTATGAATGTCACTTATAATGGAGAAGTTTGTCACTGAGACTGAGGATTGCTCATTTATAGGGACTGAAGAAATTAGGGATTTGACTCCAAGCAACTATCACATGGTTATTCCAGACAGAACATCTCAGCAGTCTCTTTCCAACACTAACCCTGCAGATCATCACGAATTAGTTGAGAACATTAATCTGATGGAAGGAAGCTCCAATTGTACAGGTTTTACAAATTTTAAAGATGAATTCCCAGTGTCAACAAATGTCAAAAGTATCCCTGAGTACCAAGGAAATACTGCAGATTCGGATCGGCAAACTCCATTTTGTAGTGATGAAACAGTTGTGGTGAAGTTTGTAGATTCGGCTATTGTTGGCAAGTCTTATGCAGAAGATGCCTGTCATCATGGTTTAGTGGATCCCACAATCAACATGAAGGAAGCTATGAATGCCATAAGCAGTATGTTTCGGGAGCCCCTGGAACCAGAGCCAGTTGTTAAGAGATCACATCGAAGTACACCAAAAGTAAACCAGCAAAGCAGTGAATTTGAGGTGTACATTGATGAAAGCTCCGAAGATGGGCCAGACCTATGTCATCAGAACCCAAAACGTGACCAGAATTGTGCTAAGAAACCACCCAACCTGCAGACTCGTAAGCATCACAAACCCTTTAGTTCAGATACATCAAAAAAATCAATGAAGGCAGAGCTACAGAAACCATTCTTTGGAGCATTCAAAATATTGGCTGATGATGATGATGATGATGATGATGAATGTGATGATAAAAATGATGAAGGGAACAATAGGTATTTGGAAGAGTCAGAGCAACCTGCTCTATCTCTAAATGCATCGGTCTTCTTAAATCCAGATCGTCTAAATTTTGGCAGTTGTGATAATCTCAATATGATCAGCTCAGGACTAAAAGAAGACACGGTGATTAGAAGATTTGTTGGATCAACTGTTCTTGGTGAACCTGAAGTAGAAAATGCATGCCACCATGGTCTGGTTGATCCCACTATCAACCTGAAGGAGGCTATGGACGAGATTAACAGCATGTTTGGAAAGCCAATAAATTTTGTCAGGGGTGAGAAACCGAAAAAGAAGCAAGGTAATGTGTCATTAAATCAGAAACCAGCCAATCATGGCTTCTCTATATTGGCAGATGATGATTTAGAAGAGTCAAAAGGAAAAGGTTCGACAAGCATTTCCTCTAACTTTGGTAAGGAGTGTGATTTATTTGAGCCAACCATTTTTACCAAGGAGGCTATGGATGAGATAAATGAAATGTTCGGAAAACCATTGGACTTCTAAGATCATAGATGAAGAACAAGTAATCTTATCCTGTAAAAGATTGCTGTGTGATTGGTGGAGTTGCATCAGTCTTTTTCCCCGCGACAATCTTGTGTGATGAAGATTTCATGATAGTAGTTCCCATATTTGATGAAAACTATAATGGTATTCGAACATCTTGATGTTGTCATGTCTGGTGCATGGCCTTATTGGAGGTCACCCAAGAAACCGATGAAGCATTAGATATTGAAGATCTGAAAGAGAGAAGTGATCATTTAAGTGGCATGCAGACCTCAGTCATTGCAGACGCAAGAAAGATGAATGTCAGACATGTTCAAATTGGCCCCTTTGAAAGGACCATAGACCCAGACTTCTGTTGAAATTTTGATAGTCTTTTTCTCTAATCTGCTGCAAAACAATTTTTTTGAGAAAAGTTGTAAAACTTTTTTACTTAAGCTTGCATTGCATCTTTAGTATGACTGGAATACTAGTGACTTGTTTGGATGGATTTGGAGTTCCTAAGTTCGTTCTTGACTAAATTACTCAAAACTTTCTTTCACTGAAGCAATCGGCATTATATTATCGCATCTCTTTAAAATATTAAAATGAATTAGTCCAGAACTTTTAGATTGATAAAAAGCCATGAGGAGGCCGATTTATTTAAACAAAATGAGCAACAGGCCTAATAAGTTTTTCCCCTTTTCAGAAGCAGGTCACTCATGACCTGATTTTGTCTGACATTCTAAATTTTGACATGCATCATTTGAGTTGTAGAAATTTGTGTTATGTATAGGAATACTATTCGACTCCACAATATCAGAAGTTCAGCATCTAAAAACATTGATGGTATAGCACTCAGGACTTGTTAAGCTTCCTGTGTTGTGCCTCTTCAGAGAGAGATGGGGAAAGATTGCACCTCTCAGAAGATAGGGGAAAGATAGGGAGAGATTGTTCAAGCGAAGGTAGCGTAGAGTCATATGAAGTTGTATATATGCAGCGTTCGGCTCAATTGTGCCTCTGGAGTTCCAAAGTTGGCTGTCCACGAAGACATTAGCCAGTCTTTTTTTGGGTACGAAAAGCCAACTTTATTTTGTTGAACAACATCCTGTCCTTCACCCATTGGATAGTTTGATAGTTTAAACTGGGATTTTTTGGTAGAAGCTCTTCAAGCAAGAGGTTTTCCGAAGACCTTCACCCATTGGTTTCGTTGCTTACTATCTTCAGCTGTAGTAGCTCTCCTTATGAATGGTAAACTAGAAAATTGGATCAAATGTCGCAAAGGTCTTCGACAAGGTGACCCCTTATCTCCTTTCCTGTTTTTCTTGGCTGCTGATGTTTTGGCGAGGCTTCTTAAGCAGGGAGGATCGATAGGGCTAGTTAAAGGAATTAGAGAAATTGATGTCTTTCACAACATTAAAAACCTTGAATTTGCTGATGATACTCTACTGCTCTGTGCCGCAAAAAAGAAAGTATTGTAGCAACGAAAGCCATTCTCCTAGCCTTTGAAGGGGCATCACAGTTGAAAATAAATTTCCATAAAAGCTCCATTGTTGGCCTTAATATGCATGAAGAGAAATCTGATGTAATGGCTACTTTGATGAATTGCAAAAAAGGTGCCCTACCTTTTACTTTTTTGGGCCTGTCACTATTTGATAAGAGACTTACAAGACAAAGTTGGCTTCCATTGTTAGAGAAAATCAATAGGAGATTGGCTACTTGGAAAGAAAGATTTCTCTCGTTGGGGGGTAGGCTTACCCTTATTAATAGTGTGATGTCAGCTCTAGCTTCTTACTATATGTCGGTGTTTAGATTATCAAAATGGGTTCTTAACAGGATTGACCAGATGTGTCGTGCATTCCTTTGGAAAGGAATGGACAAAGTTAGTGGGTTCCATTACTTGGTGAATTAGGATTTCGTGTGTAGGTCTAAGTTACAAGAAGGGCTGGGGATAAAAAATATGGAACAAATGAACCAAGCATTTCTTGCAAAATTGGCCTAGAAGTTCTTGCAGGGCAATGACTCTTCTTGGTGGAAGCTTATTCAAAGAGCTTACTATCAGATAAAGAAATTTGGGATGAGGATTAGAAAAACCCTCATAAGCCTATCCCTTATTTAGAAAGACATCAGCAAATATCTTGAAGCCTTTTGGATCTGTCTATCATTTAAATTGAAAAATGGCACGTACATTTGCTTTTGGGAGGATAGCTGGCTGGGGTCCTTGAAGCTCTTCTCTTTGTTTACTGAGCTCTATGCTAATATAGTAAAACAGGACTGCATAGTTGCCTCGCAGTGGTCGTAGAGAGCACTCTCTTGGAAAGTTAAAGTAAGTGGACGCCTTACAAGACAACAGATAGATCAACTATATACCCTCAAAAAAGCTCTCTCTAATGTAAGACCATCTCGAATTGGCGATGTCCCCATGTGGAAACTCTCACAAAGAGGTTATTTTACAGCAAACTCTTACTACAAATTTTTTAATAATGGTGGCCTTCGTTGTCCTTTTTATAAGAGCCTGTGGAAGGCGGCTTTACCAGAAAAAGTGAGAATTTTTATATGGTTTGCGCTCAGAAATCGATTGCATATAGGAGATATTATTGCTAAGAAAGGATGGCACGCTAGTGATAGATGTGTGCTATATGGAAAAAAAATGAAACGATCTTCCATCTACTAATTAGGCGCCCATTTGTTTGTAGTTTATGGACAGCAATTAAAGTACAACTAAATCCGAGAGGAAGGCCTACCAGCATTAATGATCTATAGACCAAATGGAGAAATGAAAAATTTCAACAACCAATGAGAAAGCTGTGGATCAGTCGATTGCCGTTGTCTGTTGGAAAATATGGAAAGAGCAAAATGTTCAGATTTTTTTTAAAAAAAATCAAGTTCTATCTATTGTGTTTTGCTGAAAATTTTATCAACCTTCTTCAGTTAGAAGCATCTGTGTTCAGAGAAGCTGATTGACCCTCATCTCAAACTTAGGAATAATCTTAGAGAATTGGCGTCGCACGTTGAGAGACGATTTATTTTTTTAGAAAAAGGCTGACTGACATTAGGATACAGAGCTTCTATAGTTGCACATTGAAGATAAAGAGATCCTTCAAAATACTTATCAAATTGTTAAGCTTGTTGAATAGTTTAATAGGTTTACTTATAGGTTACTACCTTTTGTAAAAACTTTTTATTTTATTTTTTTTGTATTTTTTTTATAAATAATTTATGTAAACTTTATTTTTTTAATAAAAATGAGGTGGCTTCACCTCCCTCTTCATCAAATGAAAAAAAAGAACAACATCCTGTCCTTTATTTGCCTGCCATTTTACATCTAGCTCTTATGTCTGGTCCCCACCCATAGAGGCCAGTTCCTATGCACAATTGTGTATGTCTTACATATGCTTAAATGGGTTCAGCTTTTGTTACTTTTTCTTTTTCTCGGCATGGTAAGCCAAAACTTTTTTTTTTTTTTTTTTGCTGAAAAAAAAGGAGAAGGGGGGAGGAAGGGACAAGCCCACCCCCGCGTAGCAGCCCCGACCACTGGGCCCCCACCCCGCCAGGAGAATGTTCGATGCGGGTAGACCGAGTCGTGTGTTGGGCACCCCGACCTATTTTACTCATACCCTCCCCATCCGTGGGCCGGCTCAGTTACCCGACCCGACCCTCCGTGTGAGTACGTCACACCTGGCACCACCCAGGCTACCAGCCGACCAGTAGCGCTTCCAGACCCCGTGTCTAGGCATGGAGCATCCGGTCCCCGAATTTAATCGACGCCCACGCATTTCGAACCTGGAACCACTTGGTTGGAAGCAAACGCTCCGTTCCAACTGGGCTACTACCTTGGTGGTTTAAGCCAAAACTTTTGCGCTCTGCTAGGGACAATACGTATGCAAATATTTGAGGAAATTCCTTTTAAGAGCTTCCTTTTTTGATATACATGAAGGGTTTCCCTTTTACCATCTATTCCTAAATAGCCTTTCATAGCCTTTAAATCTGAAAAGCCTTTCTTTTTGCCCTTTCTCTTCTTCCCCCCTTCCCTTTCTTCCCTTTTTTTTTGATTTTCATTTTTTGGCTTTTCTTCTACCCTTCTTTCTTTACTTTCTTCTTTTCACTTATCCCTTTCTTTCTTTCTTCTTTCCTTTTTCTCTTTTTTTTCCTTTATTTTCTCCTTTTTTTTAATCTTCCTTTTTTCCCTTCCTTCCTATCTTTCCTCTTCCTCTTCTTTCCTTTCTTTTCTTATTTTCTTTATTTACTCTTTCCTCTTCTTCCCATGCCTCATAGATTTGGGAGAATCCCACCCCCGTTCTAGTTGAACGGGAACGGACGGCCAAAACAGCCGGCGTCCCGCCGGAATTATTACGGAGATACAGAGTAGGTGCGAACGTCCCCTGTGGCTGCATTCACCTGCTCCAGAATCTCATGCGGAGAAACATGGTAGATTTCGATGCCATAACTATTCATGCTGATCCTCGAACGACCGTGAGGTTGGGAACGGATAAATCTCCCAAATCCACCAACCATACAAGCAGCAGCGTCAAATCTATGAGGCTGGCGAGATCCCCGCAGAAGTAGGGCTCCAATCTCTCCCAGGCTTGCTCTTGGAACAAGGCAGATATCGTATCTCCTCGCAGGAACACTAGAGTTTGTTACTTCATGCCTGCATCCGTGTGTTCTCTTGTGCTCTCTTCCTTACCATCAATAAAATTAACAAGAAATATATTTCTCCACTGTCTTACAACTGCATGTCGTATGCATTTCGAACATGCACCACGATGATTGATGTGATGCTGGATGAGTTCCTTCCACTATTTTCTGGGAAAGAAGGTGGCGTTTTTTGGATTGTTTTCGGATTCGATGGAGTGGTTGATAAGACATTGCATATAAAATTTTGATGAGTTCCTTCCACGATGATTTATGAGTTCCTTCCACGGATTGGATTGATGTGTTTTCGGATTGGATGAGTTCCTTCCACGATGATTGATGCAAGGAACCTGAACGTATGGATAAGACATTGCATATAAAATTCTGATGGTTTTGGTAGTGTAAGCATGCCGCTCATGAACACAACAACAGAGAGAGGCTTGGTGACGCAGAGACCCAGTTAATTTGTATTCACCTTGGTTGAGCTGATGTTACGACCTATTCCATGACCGTCCACATTCGGATGATGATTTATGTTTGCAATCAACTAAAATAACTGCAAATAAGGAGTTATGCGACAAAGGTGAAACTGATCAAAAACTCCAGTATGAAATGAACGGACAGAAGCTAAACACATACCAATGCTTCATATATTTTTATAATTTCTTCATAGAAGGTCTCCATATATTATACGATTTCTGAGCTTTCTGCATATCTCATAAAGCAGAACAAACCAAAGCTGATTGCTATCTCGACTGTACATCTTTAATCAAATCCAAGGATTATATACAAGCAGCTGATGCCGAGGTATAAAAAACTAAGATGATATAATAAGAAAACAAAAAGGAAATTCTGATTAACTATCATCTACTTCTTCTCTAGCTAGCCTATGAACGTACAACTTCGAGCGCAGCCCACCACAATGGGGATAGTTTTGGAGTTGCTTCATCTGGTGGCATTGCTGTAATTAGTCTCATCCGGCTGGCAACCTCCGCCATTGTTGGTCTCTCCTTCGGCTCTGGATTTATGCAGGACCGTATCACCTCACACAGTGCACCGATATCTTCCTCATGGACTGATCGAAGGGTTGGATCAACCATGTCCTTAAGGGGTCTTTTCCCAGTAAGATAACCTGAAGCCCAGAGCACAAGCAAGCCATCATCCTTGGAGAATGGAAGCCTCCCAGAAATTATTTCCAGCAGTATTATCCCAAACTTATAAACAATGCTTTCTTGATCTGAGCCAACAGATACTGACTCATGTTCTTTTTCCTGATCAGAGAACCCGAGTTCCGAAATCTTGGCCGCATAATCTTCAGTCAGATATATAGATGATGAGTTCAAATTTCTAAGAACTACAGGAGGGTTAAGCTGGTGCATGTACTCTAAACAGTACACTATTCCCATGGCTATCCTCAGACGTGGTGCCCAATCCAGTTGCTCGGCTTCTTTAACTGCAAATACCGCCAAATTTGACACAAATCAGAATCTAAAATCCATGCAATCAGGTAAAATTAACAGAGAAACTGAATTACAGAGAAGCCTTACATTTTGGATAATGGAAGATATTTGGACTATTCAAATTTTTTTCTCTCTAGGAAAAACTTTCGGGCATTTACAGGTTCAGTTAATAAATTTCTCACAAATTCTTGGAACATGCACATTTAAAAGGCTACTTGCCAGGCTGTAATTTGAAATTCCTGGTAATTTTAAAATTTTAACAAGACATCTGCTTATGGTCCCAGTCTCTCAAATAGTTTCCATTCAAAAGACCTGGAAATTTTGTTTCAGTATCTCACAGACAAAAATTGTAGCATTTTGAGTTTCTCATTGCTTCACTTATTTGAATCGTTTCACAAACTTGCTATTTGGACAGTTCACATAAGATGGACTGGCACAATGTATAAGAGGAAATGTTTAACTCTCAGAATGTCTTATGGCCTTATTAAGATATATGAACCACTCTAGAAATGCAGTGTCCTTAATATAAACATATGTTCCTGTTTTAACTATTGATTTTTTTTTTCCTTTTAGATGTTATACTTGCAATATAACATTGCAGAAGGATTGCTAGAGCCATTGTGTTGCCCCTCCAGGCCTGTCCAACATAATGACAGTAGTCACCGACCTGTGTCAGATAGCATGCGATAGTTTGCCCATACAACAAAATAGAGAGGATAGTCAAGTGAGATACTCACTGTGCAAATGCTCAAAAAGCGTTCCATTTGGAGCATATTCGAACACCAACATCCTGGTGAAAGGCTCTTCTTCCTCACAATAGCCAAGAAGGTTCATAAAATTCTTATGGTTTATTTTGGACAGCAATGACATCTGAAAACAAAGCCAAAACTTGATACTTAATCTTTGCATACAAGTAACGAAAATATCTGCAAGGAAATGATAGTAGATTGTTAAATCACCTTCTTTCTGAAGTGAGCTTCATATTGTAACCAATCCTTGGCTGATGTAACCATTGTAGATGTCACTGCTATTTCGATCCCACTGGACAGTTTTCCCTTGTACAATGTGCAATCTGACCAAGAGCCAACGATATTGCTGAAATCTTCACAAGCTATTTCAAGTTCCGAGCGTCTGAGTGAAGGTACGCCTGCATGTGTACTCAAAATCGTGAATGTGGATACAAATTTACAAGAAGTCTTAAAATCCTTCAGAAGGAAAAGCAACCTGTCACAAATGCTTTCTGCAATTGCCCACTTAGACCTGTTCTCCAGGGCATGACAGTGACAACCTTGTTGGCTCGGTAACAAAGCAAGCATACGGCAGATAAAACCAGCAGAAAAGATGCTCCTCCAATTGACCCAAGTATTATCCAAGTCACATGCTTTCCACGGGTTGTTGCTAATTTCAAGGATGAAGGCTGGGTAGGAGAGGAATCTGGAGCAGGGGAAGGAGCTTTATGTGGTGGTGGTGGGGATGGTGGAACTACTGTTGCTCGTGGATATGGTCCCAGTGATCGTGGTTGTCGTGATGCAGTATCTCGTATATGGTCTGTTTTATTAGGCTTTTTATGACTACCATAATCTTCTCGCAGAAGTCTCCGTATGGTTGCATTTTCAACATTCCTATTACAGATTAAATCAAATTTAGGAAGCAAGCAAGGAAAGCCTTTTTTGAGAGCGAGAGGCAGAGGGAGAGGGAGAGAGGGAAGGAGGGAGGGAAGTAAACCCACTGACACAATAATTACTTGGGTCCAGATTTTTGGGGATGTACCACCAAAGAATCCAGCCAAGAATATCTAGTTGCTAAACAGAGGGTCCACTAGGGCAAGCCCCAGTTCACCATTACAAACTGTTTATCACTACTTATCATCATATTACAAAGTTGTATTTCAGTTAAAGACAGTATGCCAAAAATTGTGCTTTGTGTTGATGCCAATGCAATCCTCCCATGCATATCTACCAAAGAGGGAGAGTTATGTGGTTGCACGTCAAAAAAAAAGGTTGACCACTAGCAGAACATGATTAGCGTCATAAACAATAAAAACCAGTAAAGACAAATCATAGAATCCGACTACTTAGTACTATCCACATTCATTGACAAGCATAACTTCCAACCACTTTTGTCCACACCCGCCCTCTATCAGGGACTATCACCAGAGGACAGGCTACTATATATTAGATTCTTCTCACAACATGATGCAACTTAATTTGTTTTATTTTCCCATGGGGTCTTTCTCTCTCCTCTCTCTCTCTCTCTAGCTAAAGTATTCACATAGAGTTGACATGGTTGAGTTGTGTATATAATTTTAATATGATAAAATGCTTAAGGCACCAGTTCAATTTATAACATACCCTTACAGAGCAAGACAAGTTTGTTCTTTCTTTTCTAATCATGCTATGCCCCAATGACTCATTGACCCTTGTCAAAATTGTTAATGATTTTGCAGCTTCACAAACCTTGATATGAATGTTATGTGCACTAGTCAAATACTACATTAAAGAATAAAGAGGGTATTGCCACTTACCTTATTATTATACCAATTGCTGATTTAGAAAATCCCCACCAGATCTTGTCTTTGCCATCAAAATATGTGTCTTTCATTTTCTTAAAGTTCAATTTGAATGGCTGGTTGCTGTATATATAGTCATAAAGGTGTAATTGTCCCAGGTATGTGTGTGTGTATCCCTAATCCTAATCCTAATCCTATAAAAGCTGCAAGTTCTTACAAACTCAAATTTTAGTGCAGATATATCCAATTGATAAAGTGGTGAAATGACCTACCTTGTAACCTGTTTGTGGCTTGATGATAACAGTTCTTCATCAACCTGAATCCCAGAGATAATGTTCAGCTGATGCATTTCAGGCAATGTGTCACCAACAAATTTGTTGTTTCTGAGTACGCTGCAATGTTAACAACAAAATTGGCAATCATATTATTATTGGGAACAAAAAAACTTCAGTAGAAAATCAACTTGCACCATGGTCTCCACTCACAGGATCTGTAACGATGATATGCTTCCAAGCTCAGGTGGAAGTGGTTCACCAAGATCATTGTGTCCCAAGTTCAATATCTCCAGCTTCTGCAATTCACCAATTTCTCTAGGGATGATTCCAGAAAAGGAATTGTTGTATAAATTGCTGCATGAAGGGGGTTAAGTTGGAAAAATACCATAAGAAGTAAGAACATAACCATCATTATCCGGAATCACAAATTATAAAAAGAATCATGCATGATAGCTACATATGAAATATAGATGGGAAATGACCTCATATGGTAACTAGCTAAAAGATTATTGAAAATCAATTTAAACAATATGGGGTGCTAGACATACATATTGCTGTAACCGACCCACACCATATGTTGCTCGCATCCCACCCATTCTGCGGCCTCCACTCAATGCATGACATGGCCCACAAAGAAAGTCAAGATATGTGCAGTACATGGCACATATATTCAGTTTCCATATTAGTCCAAGAATGCTTTATATTTTCATAAGTGAAAACAAATCATGGCCTACATGTTTATGTCCCTATGGTATTCAAAGACTTCTATTATGAATACTAAGAAATAATTTTAAGTGAATAAAAGTTTGTGACCTTCACGAGGAAACCCCAGTAATATTCCATCTCATTTTGTCTATGTTCTATAACGCTGATGCACAGAAGCAGCCAGAAGAACAAAGAATATGGACTTGCATATAATCAAGCCATATTAATAATAATAACAACTAAGGTCGGCCGAACCAGACCGAACAGCCCCGATCAGGGATCGGGTCAGTTTGCCTAATAAAATGGGGACCAATCCCAAACCGTTCGGAACGGTCCGGTTCCGTTCGAACTCGGTGCGGACGGTTCGCAGCGAGTCGGCCCAATTCGGAACCGGGCCCCCTCCCCCTTTCCTTCTCTTCCCAACATTTTTTCTCTGTAACGTTTAGACTCTAATGGCTTCCCCTTCCCCACAATTTGCAAAATCATACCGATTCAGCGGGATTGAAGAAAAATCCAAACCTAAATAAGGTGTGCTTCCTCTTTCTTATCTTATTTTCTCTTATTTTTTTTGGCTCCAAAAAATAGCTTGAAATTTGCAAAATAAGGAGAGATCATGCCAAAATTTTTGATTTGGACTTGATTTTATGATATGTCATAAATCTATAGATGATCTACACAATGACATATAAATTTTTAATTTTTAAATTATATAAAATTTTAAATAAATTAAAAAATAAAAAAAATAAAATTCAAAAAAATTGTAAAATCAGAAGCGTATTCAGGGGCATACAAGCTACTCTGTAACAAAATTTGGTGTCCATTTATTCAAGTTTTGATGCGATCATGCGCATAGCGGCCTATGCTTAAATTTGGAGAGATAAGTAACCTTCGATGCATGCCCGCGAGCCTAAAAAAATATATGTAGCATCTATTGTTGGGTTCCACATGAATCTGAGCTGAAATTAATACGTATCAGGTTCATAGACATATCAGATGACATCGCACGTGTAAAATCCATAGATGTGTCAGATTTCAAGTCGTATATTGGATCCAAAGGCAGCCTATAACCCATACGGATAATGATATGGATATGGTGCGCCCGATTCATTCTTCAGTGGTTACTATCCTATGCAGCTCGAAACATCTTACGGATTGAATTTTGCTGCCGGCTTATTCGGATGGGCCCCTTCACAACCGTTTTATCAACCAGAGGACACCTCTCAGAGCCAGAGCTTCAGCAAAAGATCCGAAAGTGCTTATAACCCAGAGTGCATTCCTTATGGGATGAACATCCAAGACTACAACGCCGTTTGGTTAGAGGGGTGGGTTGATGTGCCTCCTGACTATGCTAATAATCCGGATATTTCATGTTGCTTCTTGTAGCATGCAACATCTCACTAATCATTTTATGTTTTGTAGTACCTTAAAACAACAAGATGCATCATTTAGATTAAACCAAAATAAAAAAATAAAAAAATATTAAATTAGACTTAAAATCATTAAAAAAGTTAAAAAAGATTAACTACCAATTAATTAAACTTAAAAAGCTCAAAAAAAAATTGAGCATGCTAGTCCGAACCGGCACGCCCAAGTGTATCATGTGTCGGTACGGTACCGGTTCGGCGGACTTTGATAACAACCATATCAAAACTACCCTAGTCCCAGCAATTCTGGTGTTACTTTATGATTTGTCTTTAACATTCTTTTCCAACCACGACCATAAACTCCATTGCAGAACTCTATTTGAGAAACTTCCATTTTTTTTATAATCCTTCATATATCTCCTACTAGTTTCAGATCTTCAACCGAATTAACCACCTTAACTTCATGCCTTGCCAGCCTATAGCTAATGAATAATAAAAACATCTCACTATGCATTTGGTCAACGTAACCCTTTTAGTGCTGAATCTATTTTATGCAGGTCCCTCCTAGCTGGGCATGTTTTAAGCATGCGCTACATATGACCAAACAACAGAACTGGTTTTGTATCCCCATCACTGGACCTATTTGCTGCTACTCAGCTCTAGAGAATGGATGCTGGCAAATCTTATAAGTAGTTTATCAAACATAGGTAACTAACTAAGGACATATTCAAAACCAGCAGCTTCTTAAACAAATCCAGCTCATTAAGCTTCTTTAAGTTTGCTAAAAATTTATGCACATTTTTGTTTGAAGAAATGCTACAATGGTCACACCTGAGAAAATTATAGCTGCTCAAAAAAACACATGACCAAATAATTTGGCACTCTGAAATGCTATAAAATCTTGAAAACCAATGCACATTTATTTAATCTATCATCAGCTTAAAGGAAAGTTTGGGACATGCTATGAAATATTATGCAGAAGCGAATCACTTGAATGGCAAATTGGTCCATTTTAATGAAATTTGCTATTTTGTTTATCTAAACCCAAAAGATTATGCATTGTCACGAAGGATATGCCCCATAGCTAACCCTTAACAGTTTAAGTCAATATTTGAAATACAGTTCGGACATTCTCTCAAACTTTGCTTGCATACTAATATTTCTGGGAAACACGAGAAATCATCTGCAGGGTCCGGATGTTACATAAAATGCTTATATTACAAATTGACCATGTCAGAGTACCGAAATTGTTCATTTTCCACAAGCTAAGAAACAAGTACACATTCATAAGGGGGATCAGCAGCAACACCATAACTGCAAGTTAAATCTAAGACAAGTTTGTGCAACCAAAACACTTGATGTCACATTTTGCTTAGAACAAAAATGAAACTAAAAAAGAATGAAAGAAAAGGATGTTAATGGCAAACAAACAACCTGAAGTATAGACTCTAGTAGACCACAAGAACAGGTTAAAGAATATGAACTCTATATGATCAAGAAACAAGCTTCGAAATGCTTACAGCGACTTCATGTGGATAAACTTCCCAAGCACAGGCCCAAGTTTCCCCTTAAGACAAAGATCTTTCAGGTTCCTACAAGAAGATTACAAATTTCAGAAAAAGATAGCTAATATAAACATTTATTCTAACAACTTTTATTTGCACTAGATTCGAAATATGAAAGACAACATGGTGATGAGGAACCAGTGGAAAATAGCTTTTAGTCATTCAGTTCAAAAGCAAAATGCATAATGGAAGAATACAAACATATCCAAGCATGAGAGTCAATTTAAAAATCACTCCAAATGGTTAGCACAGGATACCCGTATCCAGAACATAAAACTATATGCATTTCATAAAGCATGAAATGAAGCCACTACCTGCAACCGCAATATGATATGCAATTTAACTACTGAAACTAAATTTTTGACAATGGAATGCCATAATATCTTAATGAATGAAGGAAAGAAAAAAAGAATAAGAAATGAAACTTAATATAAAGATTACATAAGTAATCTATGAATCTCCTAAGGGTCAATGGGATGCTTGTCTACCATATCCGTGCAATATCTCCACATGCAAGGGAACCTGGTGGATCTAGGAGAAATAGAGAGAGAAGTAGAAGAAATCAGACACCCCATTGATATCAAGATTTACGAACCAGAAAATGCCTTTTAGATGGACTTGATAAGCCACAATCTGGCATAACCTCCACAATTTCTCATCTTCCTTGCACCACCTCATCTCCTCAAAAACTTACAGTTGTGGGAGTTATCAGACACACGTGGTGGCCATGCTTCCTTATTGCCTCTAATGCTAATGCACAATCATATTAAACTGGGGAATAGAAGGCCATTGGTACAAGCCATCCATAACCAAAGGCATTTAGCAAGAAAAGTCTAATGGAGACCTAAGAGGGCCCAAGAAATGTCTCAAAAGCTGAGAGTAAATGTATATTGAGGTAAGCAAACATGTACATCTTTAAACCACAGGAATGTCAATTGAAAATTTATTGATTTACTTTTAGAAATTAACTAAGAGGGCTTTTTAATATATTTTATAGTCAATTTTGTCCTGAGGCCTAGAAACACATAAGTCATCCATAAGTTTCTCATTTCCACATCTTTTCATGTATATGCTGGAAGTGTATCATTAATTGTTTAATTTTTTCTGGTATTCTTCAATTTTCACTAACTCTGGTTCAAATCTACTAAACCTAGGTCTTCTAATTCCCTCATGGTATATTATCCGTGTAAGATATATAAGTGGGACCCTGATTTTTGCCAGAAGCCCATTCATCATAGTTGAGCTATACCAAAGATTGGAAATCCTCCAATCTAGAGTTAGGTGTAGGATATTTAAAAAACCTGCTCTACACTTTCTTTCTTTTTTTTGATATACGAATCATATTTATGTTAGTGACTACAGTGGCTGTGATAAAATGCTTGATGACTATCAGATGTCCTTGCTTCACTAAAGAAATGGCGTCCCATCATTTTCCTTCCACATGGTTTATGGTCATATGTTATATAGTTGATGGTTGTAAATTATACTACATCTTTTTATGTATGTTTTACCACTTCATTTTTCCTCCCTACAGACAAGTTCACAACTTCTGCAAGATAGATCCAATCAAGGTTGGCATCAACAAGAAAATAATACCTACCAAGACAAGGAAGACAATCATCCCATGTGAGTGGGTTATTGCAGGGCTAGTTAGTATAACATCTAATTATCTACTTTGGAAGAAGACAAGAAACAAGTATCTACTAGCTAGAGATTAGTGCAATCCACATCTTCTAAGTTCTGAAGAAGAGTAGCATCACAAGCATAAAACTAACTAACAAAAACAATATGTTGCAAAACTTATATACCACTGACAAAGGTGAAATTATCAAAAGTATGACTAAATAAATAGAAAAAAAGAGCACAGAGAAGAAATTGCTAAGCAAAGGTATATCCCCCTTGAAGTCTCAGATAGCTTTAGAACAAATTTATCAAACGCATCCATCATCAAAATTCTTCAGGAATAATGGTTTGCGGTTAACAAATGTTGTCATGACAGAGACTCAAAAACAGAATTCAAGTAGCAGAACAGTATTTCCAGTGAGAGAGCTACCTTGTGGAACATTGCTCAAAAGTTCCCTGTTTTTTACACATTAGATCAAAGGATTTATACAAATCAGGAAACACTAGTTTTTTTTTTTTTTTTAAGGCTTATCAGTCTCTCAGGAAGCCATCCGATTAAGTTCTTTATCAGACCAGTAATAACCTGAGAGAAGGCTCGATATTTCATTAAAGCCACACGCAAAGAAATAGCCAGTAAGCCACCATGTGCAACAGAAGAAAAAACACCAATTGTAACAATCCTGAGCTTCGCTTGAGTGTTTTGGTTATTGATTATTAGCTCATGGGTTTTGGACCTATGCACTTGCATGGTTGCACTCTTTATGTATCACTGTGATTCAACCACTCGCCCTATTTTTTTCCCCTGATGCAAGCGATTCAACCACTCCTGATCCCAAAGTTGGAGATTTTCAGGTGTTGAGATTGAAAAGTCCTTGGTAGCTCTTGTTAAATAAAGCCCTTCTGGCCTCAGAACCAAGGAAAGGATCATCGCCATGGCCCTCCATGGTGACACATGTAATTGTATAGCTAGGCAGTCCAAAATCTATATATCTTGTACCTAAAAAAATAAGGTTAGGGCTACAAAAAGAAACCTAATTTGCTTGAGAGAAAAAAAAAAGGTGGATATTGCCTGTTTGACTATCTAATTATCTACTCCAGCAAACTAGAAAAAATCTTGACTGCTAAATTCGGAACAAAATAATGCAAAAACCATCTAGAAGTAGTAACAAAAAGGCACAGGAATGTCACTCACAGAGCCACGACTCTTCCATCATCCGAGCAGACGACCCCGAACCAAGAGCACGGATCAACATCGCCTTCTTTCCAATTCGAAAGAGCGCCGTAGGGATCGACCTCTACCCTCTCTTTAAACCTCAAAAGATCCCTTCCTACATATATGAAACAACCAGAAAAAAAAATTGTAACAAAAAAAAAAAACTCGATCAAATTGCTTTCCGGCAAACCAACCCTAACAACTCTTTAAGCATCAAAGATCCTACCCTCAGGATTGATGGAAACGGAAATCTCCAATCTTTGATGCAACAGAGCGAGCCACAGCAAGAAGGACTCCGTTCGAAGCCTCCAGCACTCCATTTTTCAGTCCAAGAACTCTTTTTTCTTCCGCTGTGATCTCTCCTCTCAAAGAACCCTGAGTCTTCGCTTCGGCCACGGCTAAAAGAAAGAAAAATAGGCAAAAGGAAAGACTTGTGGAATTATGGAGCTGGTATTGTGCTGGCACGCGGAATTGGGACCCTGGAATTTATCATTGATACGGTTCAAAGGGTGGTCTCGATAATTCTGTGGGAATTTCCAAAGGTGATTGATATCTCCATCAATGCCTTGTCTTTGGTTTCTGGTTCTCCTCTATTTGTACGAATGAGACGGAGAGGGGGCCCCAGGGTAAGTTTCCGGGAAGGTGGTGACGGACGGCGGTTGTATCTTTCGCACAAAAGAAGGATTCCCCTTCCTTCGCTCGAATCCACCGTTAGATCGCGCAATGATCGGTTGAGAGCCGTGCGTCTATAATCCAACGGTTTACATCGCGAAAAAAGATCAATCGTCCTTTCGCACAAAAGATACAACCCGAACCCCATGGTGGACTTGGGTACGTTGACACGTTGACCGCCACTTCTCTTTTTTAATTTACTTTAATACACGGAATGATGCATGCGAACAAGTACTGTCACGTGAGACGTGTCATGCACGTGACAGGGCTGAGATCCTCTGCACCGGTAGTAATATAATATTTTAACATTAGGATATAAGGTAATTTATTATTGAAGGTGTATTTTTAGGATAGTGATGAACGAATATGAATTTAATTGATTAACCAACCAAAACTTGTCACGTAGGTCAAAATTGTACCTTCATGATCAAGAAATTGTCGTCACATGACTCATATAATTTAAATTTTTATTAGTTAAATGCGAATGAAAGTAGTATTTGATGGATATGATCTAATTTGATTTTTATTTTTTTTGTTTACGTAAAAAAATTATTTTCGTACGGTTTTTTTTGTGGACTTGTACATACATACACCAAAATATGTGGCATCTAGATGGTTGATGAAGCCAGTGATGCTTCTCAAATTTCAAAATATCATGGTAGTAAATAAAAAGAGAGATAATACAAGATGTTTACAATAGTTGTTTTTTTCCGTCATGGAGCTTTATTTTTTTAAAAAAAAGAAAAGAATGGCAAGTTATATATAGAGTCATCTTTCTAATTATTTGCTCGTTCACATATTTATTATCCATGGCCATGCAATTTTAAGTCAAAGGAGCAAATAATTACAAAAGAGCAGATGGCATTATAATTATTCATATATTCTTTTCAAATATCACCTTTGATTTAGTATCAACACATTCAATTATGTTCTGTTTGACTTTAAATGAGATATAATGAGAGATAGACACGACTGCTCTTGTAACATTTTGGATGGTGTTTGTCTTCTGGAAGCATCTATTTTTGAGTTTTTTCGAAGTTAACTTCCATCAATGTGTGATGGATGGTGGTGGAAGAATTGTGATGAAAGGTCTGAGTTCTAGAATTGTGGCAGCTGGCGGGTCCAATACGGCACGTTCTTTTATTTTTATCATCTGTAGTCGGCCGTAGGTCAGATTTCTCGTACTCGACGGCAAACTGCGCATGCTGTGACGTGTGCTGTTGTTGTTGGTGCGTAAGGTGGGTCCCAGAGGTTTGCCATCTCGGGTGCACAAAAATAGCAGACACGTGTTTAAAGAATGCTGGCTGTGAAGCGAAACGAGGCTGTAAAAAGAATGCTGGCTGTGAGCCTGTGAAGCGAAACGAGGCCGTCCCCAAAGATAATTAGTGAGTTAATAAATGAGTTTAGAAAAGGAATGCATGAGATACAAAGACTATGCAGCTGATTGTCATCTCTTAAATCTCATAGATCATACAGCTAGCATTATTTTCTGGAGAGAAAGTTCATGTAGTATTATTATAAAGAGAAAAAGATGGGGGGAAAAATAGAGCTCTATATATTTGTAATGGCCATTTGTCCTCATCAGCTCTCCTCTTTGTAATTAGAACTGCACAAACTTCTTTCTAATTAATCTACTCATGGCGGCAGATTTTCTTGATTTATAGATACTAATTGGTGGAAAATCATTAACTGCAAGGACTAGCTAATCTATTTCCTCCAAGAAACCATTAAACAATAATCTTTGGGGACAGCTAGCAAAGCATGATTAGGCCCTCAAGCTCCACAAGTGCATCAGATTGGGGTGTCTAATTGCGTGATTAAGGCCTAACCTGGTTAACAAAGAGCTTTTAGATTTGGGCTTAAGCTTAACCCTTGAGGAAAATAAAAGAGATGCCAAATGGCTCCTGAGTCTTACGTTCATATCTGGCACAAAAACATCAAGCCTATTTTTAGAACAATCAGGTCATTTGATGATTCAGGTTACTCGAAGGTCACTAGTAATACTAATTCCAGTTCAAGCCACAACAAATGGAAGGTGATATCGACTTGCATGGAAGATGAATTGCCCGCAACCAGTGACTGACCCTAGATGAACCCATGGGGGACCAAAGGAATTGAGTAATTGACACTCCTTTTGTGAATAAACCTGTAGCCCTTGTTTCTTTGGTCTGTTGTTTCTATTTCAAACAGGATCTGAGAGATAAGCATAATGACATCATCCATCAAGATAGTTTGGTCTCATAATAATCTAAAACTCACAGGTCAATTTACCAATACCTCTTTTTTCTTCTTCTTCTTCTTCTTTGTTTTTTTTTTTTTTCCTGAAAAAAAGGGGTAGGGGGAGGAAGGAACAAGCCCATCCCCGCGTAGCAGCCCCCACTGGGCTCCCACCCCGTCAGGAGAATGTTCGATGTGGGTAGACACTGTTTTACTCATTCCCTTCCTATCCGAAGATGAGTACGTTATATATGTCACAGCCAAAGCTACTAGTGGACTAATAAGCGCTCCTAAACCCCAAGTCCAAGTAGTGTCACCACATTTTAATCGACGCGCGGAGCGATTCGAATTTGGAACCCTGTGGTTAGAAGACTACGCCCAGTTTCACTGAGCTACCACCTTGGTGGCTCTTCTTCTTTTTTTTCAGTCTAAACGTAGTGTGGACTGCACATTAGGGTAGCACTCCCTTAACAAATTAAATAGATTGCATGAAAACTAGCCAATAAGCCCGATCTGAATAGACCAATTCAGGTGTTCATCAAGCTACTTGGACTCATATCCTTCCACAATGTGGTTAAGGACCCGAATCATCTAGGATCGGCGGACATTGCCATACAAATCAGTGAGTCAACACATAAGCAAATATCAACTTGGAACTGCAATGCACAAGATTTTTTCCTTAAGGAAAGATTAGATTGAGCTTAATCACTTACATCAAAAGAACGAAAAAAAAAAACACAGTGCTATAAGAAGGGAAAAAAATGAAAGAAAATCAGTGGGGAAACATGTTTGAAAAAAGCATCTCTCTCTCTTCCACCACATACATCTCCATAAAAATGCTCGACTGGTTTCCAGGTGAGAAGCATTACCACTTGTTAATTAGGCTTAGAAAGCAAGATATCAAACAGGGATGGAACCACCCACCGACCTGCGCTTGTGAGGAGCCTTTGTGGGCTCCACAATGTTTCATGATGAAACCCCTCCACCCACCTTATGGGCCTGCACAAATAAAAGATAAATAAAGAGCATAGGTCCCGCCATGTGACAGTGAATCGGCCCATCATTAACCGTTGGATCCATCCTAGATTACTTTCTCCCGACGGATCGCCATGGGAGCATGCGGAGAAAGACCAAAAGGTTACGAAGTTTTGATAAGGAGGGAACATCAGTGGTACAAAGTCATGTGGCCCATCTAACGGGGACCATTCGCCTGTAGAAGCACAATGACATTGATATTTGAAATAGACTTATTATTTCAAATAGACCAGGCGCAACGGCTTAGAATCTAGGACAAATACTAAGAAATAATAATACAAAAAAGTCCTAAAAAAATTAAAAAAATAAAAAATATTTTATTAATAAAATTGAGCCACACAAAAAGCTCTTCCCACGCCTCACCAAAGATAATACCTCTTACTCTCTTTTTTCTCACACCACACTTATGGAGATGCTTCATTAATTTAAATAGAGTATCAACACTTATTAAAAGATAAACTTTGATAACTACTAAAGGACAAAAATAACTATTCTTAAAAAAATAATTAAGTAGAATAAAAAATATTTATTCTGAGTAAGATAACTAAATAGAATAAAATTAGAAACAGAGTCCTACTTGCAAGAGAACTTTTATTATTTAGGTCACACACTCCACCTGCACTGTTATTGTTTAGGTCTTGATTTTTAAGATTGAACCACTTAAAGCATCGAACCCAGAACTTTTTGCTGCTAAGCAAAGAAGACTTACCATCAAGACAAGCCCCAATTTACATTCTTAAGACTTAATTACACGGAGAAGAAGAAAAAAATGGAAATCCAAAGGACTAGATGATGTCTATGTAAAGCAAGGTTATATCATTTTTGGAATAGCAAGAAGTATATCATATGAATGTTTGATGTTGTCTATGTAAAGCAAGGTTATATCATTTTTGGACTAGCAAAAAGTCTATCATATGAATGTTGGCAATCTCAAAGATGGCAAATCAAGAAGCCCGCGTAACAGCGCAACTCTTTTCATTTATAGCTTGGAATAAGAATAATTCTGAGATACGAAAAATTGTGGGTTCTCACAATATTCACAAATTTTGCACCACTTTCCATCCTCTCTCTTCTTCCTAGATTCTCTCTCTTTCCTTTTCCTTTCTTTTTCAGTGAGAAACCTACCTAGAGTTCTTTAACAACAATTCATATTATGCCTAGTATGTGAAACCATTTCATATATTATGTTTACTGCATAAAATTACATAATTTGGATTCCTTCCAAGTCTAAATAGTTAGAAAGAGAAGATAAATAGTTTAAAACGTTATATTTCAATTGCAAAATTTAAAACTGTGCAGCCATCAAGAAATACTTTATATCTGTCAACTGATATTTAGGGCTTCATGCAAAAAATCTGTCTTGAAGATACTGTCTTTTGCTAAAAATTTTCCACCGACTGGGATTTAGACCAGCAGCATTGGCCAAAGACATAGCAGAAGACTTTCACAGAAGGTGAAATGACAAACAAGGGATTTATCTTAGACTACTTCTAAGTTTGTTATGCATTGCAAGTTTACCATTCCTTCAATAAACTTCTGAAATCCATCCTTAAGTGCTTGACCATTATTATCCCCAAACATAAACTTGAATAGACTCAGAATTATACAAACTTAATGCCTCTCTCCAAATACTCAAAAGGATACAGAACCATGAAGAACTTGGTTAGTTACCAAAGAAATAGAAAGGGGAGATATAATTAAATGATTAGTTCACCATTAATCTTGATATAGTATCTTCCTCTTAAGTGTTTGCCCATTCCCAAAGTTTCTTATTCCTCTCTCCCGAGTCTACATTATACCAGGAGAAAATAAAAGGAAAAAAGATTGCCAAATCTCCCATTATTAACACTTCACACAAACACAAGAGGAGGAGGAACCGAGTACTCCATAATAACTAAACTTCCCAAATTAAAACCCAAAGCCAGTAATATTACCCCAACAGTAAGCCAAATTAAGAGTAGTTTCCCTTTGAACTACAACTTCCTATTTCCTCCTCTCTCTCGCGCGCTCTCCAGAAAAAAAGGAAATCAGAACGGCAATCGGAGCCCTCCGATCTGGATCAGAGGGACGGGAGGCAGCAATCGGGGCACCGGACGAGCCCATTCTCGTTGCAGGCGGTGCAGCTCCGGAACCCACTCTTCTCGGTGTACCGCTTGTGGCTGCCGCTGCAGCTCCCGCAGAGCACGAACGCCAACCCACCGCACCGCTCGCAGCCCGCCGGCGCCGCTGGCGCCACCCCCTCCACGAACCGCCGGAGCTCGCCGGACTCGTGGAGCTGCCGGATCTCCTCCTCCCCGCCGACGTACCGCCCCCCGATGAACACCTGGGGGAGCCCCAGCCGCTGCCCCCGGTGCCGCCCCAGGAGCACCTTCAGCTCCGCCAGGAATCCGGAGTCCATGGCCACATCCCGCTCGTCGACGGCCACGCGGAACCCCCGGAGGATGGACCGCACGGCGCGGCAGTCCTCGAACGTCTTGCGGATCACGCGGAGGCTGGTGTAGTAGAGCACGATACGTTTCTCCTGGCCGGCCGGCACGGGGCTCGGGTCCGGGAGGGTGCGCCAGGTGCGGAGGGCGGCGGCGGAGATCCGGACGCGGTGGAAGACGGAGGGCCTCCGGGGGGAGTTACCGGCAGCCGAGGAGATCTCCTCCTCGTCTCGGAGGAGCGAGTGGACGTCCTTCAGAGTGGGGAAGGAGAAGGAGGAGTGGATCGGGGGGGCAGCTGGTTCCTCGTGCAGCGAGCCCTTGCGCCACCGCGGCCACATCGGAGAGGCGGCGACCGGGACGGCGACCGCGACCGCGACCGCGACGGCGGAGGAGTAAGCGAGCTAGAGCGAGCGGCGGCGGAGAGAGAAAAAGAGACGGAGGCGAGAAAGGCGAGTTTTTCTATTTATTTTTTCCGGCATTGGTTGAGAGGGTGATGGGAGTGGATGAAAAGGGGAGGCGTCGCAGGGTGGGGTTTTTCTATTCCTCCGCGTTCCGCCCGCCCTTTTATTTTCCAATCTTTCATAAATTTTGGTATATATTTTTTTAATGTATTTATTGCAGGGTTGCTTTTTTTAGCAGGCTCGAGCAAGATCCTTTTGCGGCGGTTTCGTTTGTTAAGTTCGGCAAATGGAGAGATCTGAGAATCTTGTAGGCTAGCGAGAGAGCAAAACTATTGAGAGCCAATTAGTTCTGGTGTCGTGGTGGAAAAGCATAATGCCACAAGGACAGTTCTCCGAATTATCGGAAACAAGTTATTTTGTTGCATGATTCCATTTGTCAGATAATAATTCATTTGATTAACTTGGCTCAGCAAGAATTAATAGAATTGAATCATTATAGGGGGTAATGGGTTTCCAATAATTTCGCCGGCATCGTGCATGATTCATGACTTGGATTGCCATTAGGTAAAGTGGTAGGTTTTGTTATCAATTATGTTGCCTTTTGCAGCCTAATATTGATCAATACATGGCCTATATGCAAACCATGCAAGAGAGATGAATTTCCTCAAATTGTCAACTTCTTCAACTAGTTTGCCTTTTTTTCCTAGTGTGTATCTTCCTTCTTCCTTGTTAATTCCAAATGCCAACTTATGACTTTGATGCTTGGATTACCATGTTATAAGTTGTATCTCTTTATTGGTATTGTAACAATCGAGGTCTCATCCAAAATGGCTAGCCTACCCAAGATCTTCTTAACAAATAACTAATATAGGACTAAATACACGTCGGCACATATCCTCACATACTCCTCCCATTTAAATCCTGACGTCCTCGTCAGGCTAAGGGTTCAAATTCATTTAAATCTAATCATTAATATCACGATCAGCCTATGGTCAGTCCCAATAAATCTGTACTTCAGTGTTCCCTAGTCTACATGAGTTATGGACCGAATCTGCTTTAATATTATTTGTAATAACTCAAGACCTAATCCAAAATAGCTAGTCGGAAGGTATTATTTGGGTTTATTGATCCTGTATAAGCATTTAATATCTTTTCAGCGAATAACTAATGTAAAACTAAATACACGTCTGCATGGATTCTTATAGGTATATTCTTTAACCTATACCTTTTTTGATTAACTTGAATGATGATAACATAATGGACATGAGGTAGAGTGTACACGAGTGCCGCTCAAGGTGCAAGTAAGAAGGTTTGTACTTTGTACCAAGACAACTAAGAATAGGGTTTATAGTTGCTCAAATGGGAATGAATAAATTCTTCTATATCTTGGAACTTGGAAACGAAGCAACGCATTGGTTACGGGCATATTGACCTCTGACCATTGGGTGGAGATGGATTAGATCGGCAGAAAGGTGCACGTTGCTTGCACGTGATGAGATGCAAAAAGCTGCAGGTATACTTTAGGGAGGGCATTGCCCGGGGAGACCAAAATAAGACTTCCACGAAAGCGACGATTCCTACTTGCACGATTATAACCTCGTTATTTAAAAAATTATCTCACAATTAAGACAGGCCGCAATGCAAATAAATGAATAAGAATAGTAATGAATTAATAAAACAAATCTCCATGATAATCCCAGAATTTATTTCTAATAATTTTTTTATCTTTTTCTAAGAAAAATATCCCTGCCTTTACTAATTAAACTAGTTTACATGGTTTCCCAGCTTGATCACATCCTGCTCTCAAAACACTCTGATCTTCTTCATCCGTTTGTGTGCGCAGATTGTGAAGCAACTATTACGCAATCCAACAATGAATTCACTGGAAAAAAATAAATCCTTCTCTCGTGCGAAAGATAGAACCCTTCCCTGGCTTGGTCGATAAAGAGATAGTGGCCTAGTTGTTTCCACTCGTATGAGTACTAACCTTGTGGTTTATATGATCAATTTCTATTGATTTGGTTGGACCTTAGATGATACTTCATGCACGACGGACTTTAAATTGACCTAAATGAATAAAGAATTGTTATAGCAATCTTTGGTGCTTGCTTTGAGTGTAAAGCACTTCATGATAACATGAATAGGGTGCATGGAAAGGGATATCTTTGAGGATAAACGCATAGAAATTCTCTTCAAAACCTTTACCAAATCATTCACCTTGTACCTGGAAAAGCCGTTTCATGACGTGACCCAGTACAAACATGGAATTAATGAATGCAACTTTGGCATGGAGCATGTGCGACGCATGTGCTCACGACAGCGATTTTCTGTATGCTTTGGTCCAGCCTGACATTTTTGCTGCATGTTTCTGGTTGGGACCCGCACACCATGATAGCTATGTGTGATGTGGATCCAAGTGAAGATGAATCAAAGGAAAAATTGAAACTGGCATGGCAATTCTTGGCTTAATATCAAAGAGTAGAGGTATTAGTTAAATAATTGTGGTATCCCAGAAGGTTGGCTTGGAAAATGGTGAGAATTTGTAGGTGCTTGTTCATTATTCCACCATGTTTCCCAAAAGTAAGAACTAGTAGGTAAATAATCATAGTCTATTTTCCTCAAAAAGTATAAAAAAAAATTAATCATAATCTATCTTTTTCTATTTTCCTGCTCTTGTTGTTTTACTGTTTCTATCTTAGCTGTGAAGAAAACGAAAAAAGTAAATTTGATGATGAAGTAAGGCGACTGATCAACAGGCAAATCATCAGTCAAGGGGAAATCAAACACATGATTCGGTTTCCTATTAATATTTTTTGAGGAGGAGATTGGACAGTCCAATCATATCCATAGTACCCTATTAAGATGATATGATGTGCATTTGGTGGAAAACACGAGTTCAACGTCTTGGAGGGGTTGTTGATCTTCCAAATCCAAGATACAGAGGATACCACAATTACAATTTTAATGGTTTTTTTGTAACTTGTGTGTGCTTGTGCTGCATTGAGATATACTGTTTCAAGCATAGTATGCCGTACCAGTCCGAACCGAAGTGTACCTATTCATCTTTTCGTTGAAATTGTTCGTTTGGAAATTTCCCGAAAAGCTAATTATAGGTTCTCCTCTCCATTGGAACAATAGGGCCGTTATTTTAAAATATGTCGTTCACGATACATAAAATATTCAGCCAGAGCCGCTCCCGTATAAGGAGCGAGGTATTGTAAATTATCATTATAAGGATGAGATCAATTCGAAAGCACTTTTTTTCTTATTCTAGCGGACAGAATTCCATTGGTTTAATTTGGGACTCTCCAATGTATCTGTACTAGTTCGGTACCGATATCAAATACGGATGACGTACCGATATTTGGTATGCCAAAAAAATTCTATACCGTACTGTACTGATACTGTGCTAATATGGCATTGGTACTGAATTCGATATTGAAATAGCGAATCTTGGTTTCAAGCATTGTGTTGCATCTTCCTTCCATATATGAAATATCCCACGGACATCAGGGATGAGCTTACCTGTAAGAAATAATCGTAATTCTGCTCTACAGATCTAAAGTAGGTTGACTACCTCATGGCAGCATAAAAGAAACTTTCCAAAAAACTTCTTGGAACCAGCAATTGCGCTTAAATGAACGTATACGGTTAGAGATGTATAAATGAACGTATGCAGGATTACAGACTTAAAATTCAGGGATACAAGAAATAGACATGTATTTTTTTTAAAGGAGGACATGTAGTTAATATTTGATTTTTGAAAAAAAAAAAGATTATTTTTTCTCTGTCAATTCAAATAACAGAAATTTACGCTATATGGTTAGCCAGCTACTAATACATAAGCTTAATTTCAAAGATGAAGAAATGAAAGCCTATAGCAGAACAATGCGGCATCAACACCGGGATCAACTCCAACATCTTCAACAGCCCTGGCTTGCATTTTCTGGTAATTGGGAAGTTTTAGTGGAATGGGTCAAGTATATTAAAATATTGTACCACTCCTGCATAATGAACCACTTAATAAATTGAATGGATCAGACCCACCAATGTACACCAGCACAAGTTTCACTCAGAAAGCTGAAACCAAGCACTAGGATTTTGCCTTTTCCAACCCTGAGGGGATACAACGAAGGTACAGCAAACTTCAAATAAACTAAATTGGATAGTTATTTTCAAAAAAAGTCAGATCCTAAACTGCATGATAGATGACAGTGAGTATTGCCAAAAAAAAAGAAGTAACCATTGGAACACATTATACCCTGCGGAAGACATTTAAAACAAATACAATTAGGACTCTAGGTTATGTTTTCATTCTCCTGTAGACAATTAAGTCACTTGTTTCTATTTGTTCATGCTAGAGTCATTAACTAAAGTGACAAATTTTGGCTGACTTGTACAGGTATTTGATTCCGCGAAGAGAACTGCAGTGTGTGGCCAAATATTTCCTGAGCTGAATCACACTGCAAAGGAAATCACCAACTACCACCAATCACACTTTTAAGTATGGACCGTCGCGAGAATGTCAATTAGCTAACAAGATGGCATATGGAAAATGAAGCAAAAAGTTCTCCAGAATTTCTAGCATTCTCATGCTTCTCTATTTTCATGCTACTTAAAATCAAATAGCAGTATAGAGTTATGGATGGGTTCCCCCTTCCTTCTCATTTTTTTTTTAAATAAAAGGAAAAAAATGAAGAAATTAAGAAGAATAGCGGTGGAAAGTAAATGATGTAGGAGAGTTTATTATGTGAGTCATTGGGCCCCTTGTAAGCAGGTCAAGAGGAGGAGTGAATAGGGGATTAAAGAAAGGGAGAAACACTTGTCGAGGTCACCTTCATAGTAGAACATGGTGAAGGGGATGACGAAGAAGACGAGGAGGGCGTGGGCGACGTAGACGAAGAGCCAGTTCTCCCTCTGGATCTCTTCGAATTCTTGATCTCTCTTTGAGCTTTCTCTTCTTCGGAGAGGAAGGAGAAAGGGAATGAGATCTCGATCTGAGAGCGGCGTGGGAGCGTATTCTTCTCGCGGGCTCACTCGAGGCGCGAGAGGCGGGAGGGAGAAGTAGCGATTTTGGCGGGGGTTGGGTTCGTTGGGACCTGGGACCTGGGAGAGCGTGTTCGCTCCAAATACCAAGTCAAAGCCCAACTATTTTGGGCATTTCGCTTTCGGAGCCCAAGCATCGTCCATGGGCCTAACATATTTTAGGATCTGGATCAAGGCTTCGAGTTGTCGAATACACTCGAGGCCCAATAGTGTTTGGACCTACTAGGCTCCCCGGAACCGGTGTTAAAGCGGCTTTCAAGCCCATATAAACCGCTTTGATGTCTTGCTATCAAACCCGGTTCACCTCGTTACTTGTGACTTGAGGAGGATTCGTAGGCTGTGAAAGAGAAAATAATATTTACCATTTGATGATCAACAGCCATCCATCAAATATTCGTTAAAATATTATGCACGAGGATCCTAATATTATGTTAAAATTCGAGTAATCAATAGCTAATTTCTCTCTTGAATCCGAGGAAATATATTCTGCACCTCTCATAAGGACTTTTTTTCTCGGAAAAGATCCCGGATTCAAATTTTAGCGGCGTCAAACTTAGAGAATGTACACTAACAATCTCATCCATCCCACGTGCTGTTTGCTGAATCCTGTCCTTTTGCTATGCAATGGAAATAATGTGCAATATTCATAACATGTTAATTTTCTCTATTAGATAGCACAAAAGCTTATGCTTAATGAACCTTATTTTGACGGCTCCAGATCCTCTATGGTTCATATTTTACACTACAGGGAGTTGCGCATGCTCGGATAGCTGCCACACGCTCATCTCGCACACTCTCTGAACCTCATCATTGGTTTCTCTAACACACGGTTGAGAGATTGTACGAGAGCCTCCCCATTCCTACACGAATAATACTATGGTTACCGATCAACATGCAGAGTATTTTACGGTACTAAACATGCACGTAACGAAGACTCGTCCCATAAGACCCGGGACATAATTCCACCACAAAAGCCCGATGTCATCGAAGGATGACAACCGGCAACGTGTCCACGCCCAGCCCTGATGACCCAAGAGACCATGTGGTGCTTAGCTGGGCAAATAAATTCCACATGACCTACCGACCCCTTGCTTTGGCACGTGTGCCAACAGTAGCTACCGTTCATTCCTCCTCCATTAAACCTACAAAGCGAAAGCAAAGTTGCAAGCTTCTAACTCTATTCCTGCTATATTCTATTCATGCTGAATTAATTGCTAAGAACCCTCCGTCATAAATTAATTATATGAAGATATTAGCAATTCAGCATAGATGAAAGAAAATTAGTTTGTATATGTGCGAAGGTTTGGAAGGTCAGAGCACTGAAGGGGAGGAAACCTTATGCCTTGTTCCAGACGGTAGAGACAAAAGAGAGAGCAGTCGGGAGAACGGAAGCGTGACAATCGGATGCTCATGGAGGACCCCAGGAGCATGCGATGCGTGCCATCTTCGCAGGGGACGACTTATCACAATCCAAAGCAACTCACGTGTTAACAGTGGATCGATGATAGGCGACAGATTTGATTGGGCCTAGCTTGAAGGGTGGTCATTGTTTTTTTTTTTTTTTTTTAAGCTTTAGGTTATTGCGAGACGTCACCTTCAGGATTACCGTTCGGATCGCGATTTTTTTTTTTCTCAATGTCATATTTTTTTTCTGAAATATTAATACCTAAATATATAATATTTGAGAAAATAATTTTTATATATTTAATCGATAACAAAAAAAAATAGCGCGTTCCATATTGACTTATAATTAGTTGAATATTTATTTTTTAAAAAATATATGTAAAATATTTATTATACTAATAACATGGAAAAATATATTATCATATTCTATCGAAAAATTTAAGGGCACTTTAAAAAAATTATTCTAATTTTCAGTCGATAGAAATTGGACTCTTCTATATTTCATATAGTTTTTTTTTTTTACATAAAATGTGAAAATCTTATTTTCATAAGAACACTATTTTTCTATTTCTTTTTTCTTGAAAACTCCAATTGAATATGAAGTATCTCTTTACTTTTCAATTGATCATACTTTTTTGTCTTCTAAAGTTTAAGACATATTTCCAAGACCCGGTGCAACTGAATGTCAGCCGGCAGATACAAGTCCGAGTGGTGCAAAATCATACAAGTTTTGAGCCAAAATAATAAAACTGGCAAATTGATATTGAAAGCATGAAACAAGGAAGCATGGCAGAAAGAGTGCTGAATTATGATCAATGTTGTGAAACCAGCCTCCTAGACTCCATGGCTTCACTTCATGTTTTTATTTGAAAAGAAGTTTTTCTATGCCTGATAGTATCCTACTAAGATGTCTTCACTTCATGTTTTTATTTGAAAAGAAGTTTTTCTATGCCTGATGGTATCCTACTAAGAGGGTATGTGTGCAACTATTCTTGTAACCTCGTTTAAATTATTAAGGCTATAGAAGGAAAGACATGGTCGGGTAGCTAGAACATGGCAATTTCCCCTGCCTACAAGATTACAAGAGAAAACTTGATTCAACACAGGGTGGCCTGCACCACCAAGCTGTGTGCTCTGCCAATCTTTGCCGAAGTCCACCTGTCCTCATCTACTCTTTTCTTGTGCTTTCACATCCCAAGTTTGGCACCAGTTTCTTGTTTGAAGATTAGCAATCCCCTACATGCAAATCTCGAGGCTCTTTGCTTGACTTGGGCAAATGATCTTCGTCCATAGATCTCTAAAGCAATGCCGGAACAGCCTCGCCATGGCATGCATGCATCAAAGTTTGCTTTCTGGACTAGACTTCGCAGCTGTCAGGGAAACAGCCGGATAAAAAGATTGTCTTCTATTCACTTTACCACCCAAACAAAAAAAAAAAAAAAAAACTAACCACCATCTTCTAGTTATCTCCATGCAAACCTCATTCTGTTCATAAGCTCAACAAAATTTGGGTGCCCATTTTAGCCCCTCCTCTTTTTTTAAATAAAAAAAAGGGCTATAGTTTGGCATGCAACCATGACAAGGAAATGAATGAATTAATATGCGAATGATTAAGCAAGTATAAATTCTCGAGATCGAGTCCACTTTTGCCTTTCCTTTCATCTAAATTAAATACGAACTAAATAAGTTCTATTCATTCTATATGGTCGTACTTTTAGTGAGAGATACGGAGAGTTCACGCACATCACATCAAATTTAGATATAATAGAAGAATGATATTTTATATTAAAACTTATTATTGATAGTGACATCTAATTTTAATTCTATTCTTACGTGCAAGAGCTTCTAGGAACTTACTATTACAAAGAATTATTGCATACTAAAAATCAACCGTTAGGCAACGTATGATGCTATGTTAGGATGAAGTGACCATAGCAAAATATGGCATGCTATTCTATTTTGTGTGCCAACTAAACATTGTATAGCATATATTTGTTTTGAATTGGAAAAGAGTGCAGCCAATTTTTGGGTCCTACTAAGTTTATATCGCGAGAAAATGCCCTTAACTATCATGGCGGAGAAGAGTGAGGGATTAGATATCATAGCGCATATTTGCTAATTATATAATTGTAAGATTTTCTTGAGAACAAGCGAGGAATTTTGAATTTATTTTTTTGGGTAAGATTTGAACTCGAGACCTCTGCCCTCCAATTCTTTGGAGAAGAAATGCCAATTAATCGGTGGAATATTAAATTTTACAAGGTGATTTATAATAATTTTTTCTATACCACCACGTGCATTACAATGAACATGATTTTTTTTATATTAACAATGAATCTTGAATTTGAAATTCTGATCAAAATTTGCTATGAATCCAAATTGCCACAAAGGATTGGCTGCCAAGATGAATCCTGTCCTTTGTATAGTCCCCGTATCCGGAAAGATCTTTCCTTGTTCTTGCCGTTAATCTATAGACTGTTACCGAGGAGTTAACCGCAGAATATATTCGTTTCACTCGCTTGTCCTGTTACCTCCCTCTCTTTTCGGCCTCCCATCTAATCTTTTCCGATGCCAATTCCAGATCCACTCTCTTTCCTACAACCCGACAAAAATTCCTGACACTTGATTTGAGGTTCTGCTCCCACGATTCCTTTCCCAACACCATCTCTCACCCTCTCTCAATCTCTCTGGTTTGCGTTGGGTTTTTAGTTTTGGATGAATGGCGGCGGTGGGGAAGCTGGTGGAGGTGGCGGAGACGGAGGTGGTGATCGAGTTCAAGACGGGAGTGAAGTGCCGGTCGGACCTCCACCTCCAGTCGCTGCACCCGACGGCGGCCGTGACGTTCAAGGTGCAGACCTCGGCCCCCCACAAGTTCCACGTCAACCCCCCCAACGGCGTCCTACCCCCGCTCTCCTCCGCTGTCCTACAAGTCATTCTTCGCCCCCAGCCCCTCCCCCCTCCCTCCTTCCCCCGCTCCCCCTCCGATCGCTTCCTCATCAAAGCCTCCCTCTCCGCCTCCTTCGACGCCGCCCACGACACCCGCCTCAAGGTCGCCTACGTCGGGCCCTTCCTCCTCCGCCACGCCGCCGCCCTCGGCGACGCCGCCGCCGTCCGCCACCTCCTCCGCCGCCAGCCCTCCCTCCTCCCCCGTCTCCCCCCCGCCGACTCCGCGGCCCTCCTCCGCTCCGCCGACCCCTCCCTTCGCCCCCTCCTCCTCGACTCCGGCCTCCACCTCCCCCCCTCCCCCTCCTCCAAGCCTCTTAAAGAGAAGCCCAACGGGGAAGGCGAGGCGGCGGCGTCGACGCCGAGGGGGTGGACGGCAGTGCACGCGGCGGCCGCGGCAGGGGAGCACGAGGAGCTCTTGAGGGCGATAGAAGAGTGGGGAGTGGACGCGAGGGACGGGGAGGGGAGGACGGCGCTGCATGCGGCGGCCGGGAGGGGGCACGTGAGATGCGCGAGGGCGCTGGTGGAGAGGGGGGCCGAGAAGAACGCGAGGAGCGGGGACGGGCGGACGGCGTTGTACCGGGCGGCGGTGAACGGGGACGCGGAGATGGTGGCGGCGCTTCTGGAAATGCGGGCGGACGCGAGCATCGCCACCGCGCGGGGCCGGACACCGCTCGACGTCGCCCGAGACAAGGGACATGTGAGTACGACTCTTTCACCTGACACCGGTTATTTTTTTCGTGCGACAAGTTAACGGTCTACCAAATGGTAAAAAAGTAATCAAGCACTCTTAGCCTGCCCTCTTAACGACATTATACCAACATTATACGTTATGGATAGATACTTCTTTCTTTCCAAACGTTCTAAATGTTTCACATCAAACCACGTAGTTTTACCGTAAGAAACAATAAATCCTTATCGGTGGATATAATGCCCATAAACTTCTGCTTATAGAGGGCTTGCCATCCCGGCATGTAGCTTTTCACCGTTTCAACAGGTATTAACCGTGATTTTTCACAGTTATTTGTCCATCTGTCCGTCAATCAAACTAATTTCCACGGAAGGACATGCATTTAACCCCCTGTGCATTTTATATTTCTTATATCTACGGCATCAATTATTTCATCTTTCTGCGCTGGCACGAGAAATATTTTGTCAGTGCCCAGCCCCCGTAGAATTCTCTATTTAAAGGTGCTTACAAAAATCTGTATGTTCGTGGTGTCAAACTATGAATTTAAAATTCACTTATCATTTATATATCAGCAAGTTGCAGTTGTAGTGGATGTACAATTTATCCTAGAAAATGATCTCCTTTTCGCCAGTTGTTATGATGAGGTTGGAAACTCGGCATATTAGCTCTCCGAGAATCTCAAGTGGGACTAATATCTGCATTAGTTATTCTCAAAATTCCCTCCCTTTGTTTCCTTTCGTTTTGTTTTGTATGCGAAGCCCATTTACTATTCCTCCGCATCCGTACAAGCAAATCGAACCAGTAGCGTGTCGGATGAGTCCGAGATCTCTCTCTCTCTCTCTCTCTCTCCCGTTCAACCCGTTATCCCAACGGAAATGAAGAGCACTGCGGTGCTCTCTTCTGGCTTTCGGCAGCTATTCCACTCGAAAATTATTGGGTGGAGAATGTACGTCTAAATTGACCAAGGCCTTCAATTTACGTACGGTCTCTAGTACTACAAGTGCCCATAATTACATCTAAGAAGCAGTATTAGAAGTTGCTGACGCAGCAGTTCATGCTTCAACGCAGCTAGAGGTGGTGGAGATTCTGGAACGTGGGGAGATGGTCATGACAGCATCAAGGAGAGGAGACCTCGGGCGCCTCGAATCCTTGCTGAAGAAGCGCATCGGAGTCCATGGGCATGACCAGTATGGGATGACGGCACTTCACTCTGCTGCGATCAAGGGGCACCGGGACGTCGTGTCGCTGCTCATCGAGTTTGGCATGGAGATGGAGTGCCAGGACGTCGAAGGGCACACGCCGCTCCACCTAGCGGTGGAGGGCGGCCACCTGGAGACTGTGCAGCTGCTGATAGATATGGGAGCCAACATCGATGCCAAGACCAAGAGAGGGGCCACGCCTTACTTGATGGCAACGTCCATGGGCTACGATGCCATGTCACAGCTGCTGCTGAGTAGGGGAGCAACCTCTTCCTCATGCATAGCATCATCATCTTCTTCAGCAACCTCACGCAATTAATTAACGCACGTCATCCTACGGCCAGCAAATCTTTCTTTCTTGCTTGCTTTTATTTCTTTTGTTCATCCTGCAAACTAAACAAGATTCTCTAGCTAGTTTTTTGTAGAGTACATTCCAAAAGGATTAAACTTGTTTTCCACCATTCCAGCCAGTTATTTGGGTCCGCTTACCGAAGCTTACACCAAGACCTGCGGGCAGGTCATAGAATAGCAGATTCCCATTTGTGCACCAAGAATCAAGTGGAAGTTGGCAGAACTAACGCGAATTTGCCGGCTGGGTGGACAAGGAAATTATACAACCTGTAGGCTCAATTTATATAAATTATAAACTGAAAATTTAAAAATTTCGTGTAACTGGGAAGAAAAAGGGTGTTGGAAGATGAAACAAATCGCAACTCCAAGCGGGTCCTCTCATAACTTCGGATCGCTTGCGTCCAGGCGCAAGCGCGATGTAGCTGAAATCACGGCAGCATATTTACAAGCAATTGTGCAAGAATCTCGTCGTGACAAGCTGGCGCTTCCATACTCTCATGTATAAAACCAACAGCATATCACTGCAGACTCGGTACATAGTCAGCCACCCACCTTACATTGATTATGAATGCATTACCTGGTAAAATTCGTTAAATTGCCAACTTATCAGCAGATTCTCGGCACAATTCACCAACCACAGCATTTCTACCATTGCATCATCCGATTCAGACAAAACTCTACATCTCAACGAGCCTTTCAATCTGTATAACCTATTCGGCATTCAGATCGGAGTCAGACCCGTTTAACCAGTTTAATATTTAGATTGAGTTGAATCAAATTACATGTTTAATCCATTTTACCTATTTAAAATTTATTTAATATATTTAAAATCTGCTTAACCTATTTATATCCTATTTAACCTGAGTCGCTTAACCTATTTAATTTATTTAAATCCATTTAACCCATTAAAAACTCACTTATAACTTATTAAACCTAGATTCATCTGGTTAATAAACAAGTTATAGGGAACGAATCAAATTAATTAATTAATAAACAAATTAGGTTCTACAGGTTGGTTTGAACTTTTGACCCAACCCACATCTACCCTGACCCGCCCTAATCCAAGTGCTGCCCCTAATTTCAGGTGCCTCTGGTTTAACTCTAGTCGCATGATTGGATGATCAGAAATAATATAAAGCTCAACAGATTACATTTCTTTATGAGGAGAACATTTCAAATCCTTCCTCATAAATATTACGCCCATACATTGCACAACATTCAAATAGTTAGAATATACATTCAGGAAGAGCACACAAGCCTCGTAAAGACCAGTCTGAAACAAATGCAAGTGAAATAGTCTTACCATCATGAGAATCAATTTTGCAAGCATGTACGCAACTCATTTGGACACAAAAATATCATGCTGAAAACAAAACCAACAAATATTCATCCAACAAGATTGCATGATATATGCAACATCAAGCCACAAAAGCAGACATACAACTTGAAACAGGAAAGCAATTCTAAGTTTACTCTTCCAATGTTTAAAGTATATATTAACTCAGGCAAACAAGATTGCAGGGAATAGCAGAGATAAAGTTCTCATGCCTTGTTCTCGATACAACTGAAAGTCTTAAAGATAATGAGAATCATCCTCCATTTCTCCAAGTACATTACACTAAACAGACTAAGGAAAAATAGGATTTTAACATGTCAGGTTTCATTTGATCTGAAAGACTGAATTTACCGGAAGTAAATGGAAATTAGTGGAATATCAATGTCATTATCCTCATCATCCTCACAAGCCACCACGACATCCAGATGGCGCCTGTATGGTGGCACCTCCACTCTGGCAACCTCCTTTGCCACATCAACCACCTTCTTGTCCATCCGATCCTTGTGCCTAGGAAACATGCTATTGTAAAGCAAAGAAGTACCACAAGAGATGCTGTAGGCATTTAGACCTTTGTCTTCGAGCCACTGAAGGAGCTCCCTGAGTGTAAGATCACCTTTGATGATCCAGCGATCCCAGACTGTCCAGCTCATATCCCGATGTTTAATGGTCTTGGGTGGGACTGGCTCGGCCATAGAGAAGAGAGGGAGAGCAAGGTTAGCAAAAGTGTTTCGGTAGTCCTCCAGCTTATGCCCACCAGCAAGAACCTTGAAAAGCTCGAGGCAGACAAGACCAGTTGCCATGGCCGTGGAAGTGGCAATGGCTGGGATAATCCTCCCAGCAATGAACTTGGCCTTCAGCTTATCAACTTCAGGAATACTATAGTTCCGTGCACGCATGTTAGCAAGACCAGCTATGAAGTCCATATGGTAGTTTGTATCATCATCCTGAAAAATTCAGTAAATAAGAAAATCATTTACTTTGCAATTAAGAAGTTTCCAAGTGAAATAAAAGAATAATGTATCAGTTTTAAGAAACTAAATCGTGCATGGAAATCCAACACCATTCCCAGAATACAAATATGAATCTACAGAAAATGACTAAAAATTCATGAATGATGGGGACAAGTTAAAGTATTGTAACGGAAAGAGCATATAGAGATGCAATGACCAAACCTAGAAAGAAACCCAGTAGTCCCATATTTGCGAGTTAAAACAAAAGATTATAACTATAACCATTTGTAGCACCGTGAAAGCAAGGAGAAATTGCATGCAAATAAGAAAAACTAGACTTTGTAGCTAAAAGTTTGAAAGGGCGAGGTAACTTGATGGAGCTGGTTTATCATTTAAAAGACATGAAAATATCAACAAAACATTAATCATGAAAGTAAAGACTAGAGGCAGTCTAGAAAAGCTAAGCATTCGATTAAAATGAGAAAATTTTAAAGCTGATACTCAAAATGCAGTAACCAGTGCTGGAGAGACAACTATATGTGCGTTTCAACAAGTTCTGCAAGTTTTGACTACAAAATATGTGTGATTCTTGAGACGTGCTTCAAGAAAAAAATGTCATGCAGCTTTGTGAAAATAGAAAGCAACCTTCTCAAACTGAATTGGGTTCATCCGGAATCCAGGGGGCAGCTTCTTAGCGCACTCTTCCAACTTTGCAATGAGATCATTGATGACGGCAGCATCATCAATGGAGGCGGTGGACAGGCTAGTGGCTTTCTCATCCGTTACAATTTTAACTCCCATCTTGGGCTGAAAATCAGGGACTACAACCGCATCTACAGCATCAGCCAATTTCTTTGGGTTCTTGGCCCAGTCAGGAATGGGAATTCCAAATGTCTCCGCTCTTAATATAGCAGCAGCCACTACGAAGTGGAGGTGGCTGGGGTCGCTAGATGAGAACTGCAGTGGCCTCGGAAAACGTTTAGGAGCAGACCAGAATGGTGCACCTGTGCTGGTGGCTGAGTCCTCAGGGAAAGTAAATGTTAACTGCTTCACCCGATCAGAAAAGTAATCTTCAAACCTGAGAATTTTTTAAAAAATTCTAGACTTCGTGAAAGAAACAAAAAAACACATGAAGCAAAAGAAAAAGTTGCAAGCCTTGAATATGAGGAATAATGGGGATTTGAAAAACTTGTGGCACTGAGAGTTAGTGGGATCTACCTAAAATGTAAACAAGGAACCGGCCATTTTTAACCAAAAAAAGAGAAAAAATAGAATTAAAAAAAATAAATTAACGGCTCAAATCTGGTATGCATGTTATCAAGCCTTTAGGAAATAAAACTCATTAAGTGCCAAAATTTTCATAAAGACTTGTGGGTTCTTATAAAGAAGAAAAACATTATCTGCAGTTTGACATCATCATATAAAGACGAAAAATTGTGTCCGAAGGCATTCATTGCAAGATTGTAATATATGATAAAACATTCCATTAGAAAAGAATAGGAGCCTTACTTCAGTCGTGCCCAAGTGATGCAATCTTGGAATGTTTCACACCAATCACTGTCAAGGCATTCAAGAACACGTTCAAGTAGATCCCTCGCCTGGGCATCACCTGCATTTTTCATGGCAGAAGCGTATGCACTTGGGTTGGATAGGAAAGTATTGACTTCATTCGGTGTTTTCTCGAGCAAACCCTCAAACTCAGATCGGGCCCACGTTAGGCAGTGATCAATGTTATGAGGGAAAGAGTGAACTGTGCACATAGGAGCCTGTTTCTCAGGTGGATCTCTGGAGGCCCCATAATTCTCAGTCAAGTGAGGAATGACCATCTGTGTGTTACACTTGGCACCTAGAGTACCAGATTCCAGAAGTGGCTTTTGAAAATATAAGCACCTAGAGTCAATGTACATTCTTGCAGTCACATTGTCCAATGCATTAATAACAGCATCCAAGCTCTCCCAAAACGCATCATCAAACACATTTTCTGTCTCTGGGCTTGCTCTGTTTTGAAGAGCCTCAATATGGAGAGCTGGGTTGATTGCCATGGCAGCAGAAGCAGCTACAGTGGATTTAGCCTGCCCAATATTCCAATCACGGAAGAGAAATTGACGGCTGAGATTACTCTTTTCAATGACATCATCATCTGTTATGGTTAGCTTTCCTTTCTGGCTGCAACAAACTCCCATTAATGCTAGGTTCTTCAGAAATTCACATCCGAGAGCACCAGAACCCACCATGAATATTTTGGCCTCTTCAAGTTTCTTTTGAAATTTCGATCCAAACACAGAGATTTGAGCATCATAGCGGCAGTTCATTGGCTTTAGGTCACCAGGCTCCAGAGGTTCAGTAGGGAGGGATTCGACTGAATCGAAGTAAAAGAACTGCAAAGATTTGCATAGCATGTGTTAGGAAATAATTAAAAAACAAAAAATTGCATAGCATACAGGTGAACTTGCACAACAAAAGGATATAAGATGCCTGAAATTTCACCTGGAAAAGTGGATGGAATTTCCCAGAGCAAGCTTTAACAACTTCTTGCCCAACAATACCACCAAACATTGCGGCCATAGGATTCAAAATGGCCCTTGAACCATGGGAGAAATGGTGCAGAAGCTTCTTATCAATCTGTTCCAGCTTACCATCACCCGGGCTTTCATTGATACGGACAGCCAAAGCAATTAGCTTCTGAACATCATCCTCAGATCCAGCAACAGGAAATCGCCCCAAATCACACCTAAACTTATCCAATGCTTGAAAAGCCAAGTGCAGTAAAGGTGGGCGGTCAAATTTGGAGAAATCACTGAGAAGGAAATCCCCTGGATCCCTGAGAGTGTCTCTTAAAGATTTGAACTGGAGGACCTTGGGTTGCTTTACTTGTGTAACTATACCCCCCTTAGTATAAGCGCCAAACTGTGTCGTGTCTTCTTCGAGAGTAAATGAAAATGGTCTTGCATTCTTAACTTTTCTAGGCTTTCCGTCGTTTAGCTCTGTCATTCCCTGGACCTCAGAAAACACAACAAGATCCCCATCCTGGAACTCGAGCCGCTCATCATCAACACATGAAACAAGTGCAGGATTGTCATTGCTGATGGATGCAATAATACCTGTATGTGGTTCCTCTCCATCAACATCAAACACTGTAAACTCTGGTCCAAAATCACAAAATACACTCCCAAAAAGGCCTCGTACTTCAGATTTAATGAAGGCAATTGGAGGCAGCTGACTGCGACAGTAATCATCATACTCAATTGCTTTTTCCAAGCTAATATCAGTGAAAACCACTGCCTGCAAAACAAGCTCATGGGTGATTTATCCATGAAGTATAAATTCTGATGCAAAAATTCAGTAACAATACTAATTGAAAAAATGATGGCATGGTTGCTTTTTTTTTAAAAGGCCATAGAATGCCTTAATTCCGAACGACAGAATAATCATTACAATAGTTTAGTGATGGAAGGACTTCAATGACATTATCAAGCACAACTGATGGATATGGTATAAATATGAAGATAGATGCAACATATTTGCATCAATTTGCAGTTAATGTAACCAAGAGCCAGTTGACAGATTTATTCTTAAATAATGAGAAATGATTATAACTATTTAGTGCTAGCAGCCTATAATGGTGTTCATTTGTGGTCTGAGCAATCTAGTTAGTTATTCCAAAATATTGAAAAGATGATTATAACTATCTTCTTAGCAGTCTATAATGGTGTTCATTTGTGGTGTCTGCGCAATCCACCTAGCCCCAAGTCTCATGTTTGATACCGTCAAACTTGTGGATATGCATAAAATTTTGGACAATGATACGAAACAAATGTATTAAGCACAAACTCCAAACCGATTCAAATTTCCTAAACATGTTGACCAGAAAATTACTTCCACAAGAACCAAATATTAAAGGTGAAAGTAATCTGTCATATTAATTATTACCATTCATTTATAAATGCTACCAAATGATCAGAGTTCCTAAGCATATATAGGTGGTCACAAAAAGGATATGACGAGGCCAAAATAATAATAATAATAATGAAATGGATACCAACTGGATCAGATAGTTGTTTGAAGTGGAAAATACTTTCTCAAAAAATTTCCTGGCATTGATACTGAAAGATATAAACAAGGCAAAAATTAACGCATTATGTTTTTATCAAGACACCAAAAAGCACCATGACTCAATAACAAAATAACTAACCTTGTGAAAAACAATGGTTGCTAACATTTTCTAAGAACATAGGAAAGAGAAGAATAATTCTTAACATATTAAAAGGATGAGGACTGCATGTCAAGGATCCAGCTAGCACCATCTTTCGATAATCGCAACAAATATTTGGCCACTAGAAGCCTAGCATGAAGAATCTTGGTGTGCTCGGTCAGTTTGCTAAAGTGAACCAGATACCTACTGACAGGTTAAATATAAAAGTGCTATGCAGAACTTGAGAAACAGGGGGCAAGATAATGAAGCTATTCTCAGGACTAGGACAACTGTAACAAGTCCTGACTTCACACTTCGCGTCGCTTAAAAAGTGGATCTAATGGCCATCGATGATGGTCTAATGCAGCTAAAAAAAGGTTTGTCAACAAAATTTTGGTGATGATTGTACATTCAGGGATCACTCCAATATACAAAAGAGAAGGCAATTTAGCAGCCAGGTTAAATAACATTAAGCAAGAAAGAATGTTATATGAGAACTACAGGGTAGAGTGATGAGGAAAACATAAGGCAGATCACTGTATGAAATTCCTGAACTTAATCTATGGATTATTTAGGCATGAAATATTACCCAGAATGTAAATATAACACTAGACTATACAGCAGCAGCCTCAAATTAAAGTAAACATTTTAAAAAATGCAGTAAATATCCAAGCCAAAACATGATTACTTTTCCAAATCACTGAGTATATCACAAGGTAAACTCATGAAATACACAATTTCCATAGCAGAAAACTAGATATGAGGGAGCCTAGCTACAAGGTACATACATTGTCAATCTCTGACTAATTATGAACTGACTCAATTACATGATGCACTAGGATGCGATTTTTGAGCTCAATGATTGCCTATAACCTTATTCAGGTAATCTGAAAACAACATGAAAAAAGAAAGTTTTTTTTTTAAAAAAAAAAGATCCTAGGTTTCCAGCAGTTTGAAGATGACAAAACAAAGATATTTCTACCAGAAGTGCGAGCAGCATTATTTGCATATACTTTATTACCTCAATGTGTTGGTTCAACCAAACAATTAAATTCATTAGTCAACCATACAGTCAGCATAATGATTTGGCTCATATGCACCACATCAATAGAGCCCTCCAACATGTAGGCCCCATAAGCTGGCAGTAACTAATATTTGGTGTGACTGAGCATATGTAATGCCCATTCAATCACCACCGACAATATCAGACCCCCATGTAAAAGAATGGTGATAAATGGCATTAAGATTCTTATTGCTCAGGAGACATATTTGTCATGCATTTATAAACTTCAAAATATTTTTAAAAATATAACAAAGAACAGATCAATAAATATGGGAAACCTGATTACCGCCCAACACTTGAACCAATACCCAATTATTTTTCAGTCCACTACCAGGTATAGATATAGGGTTGTAAATTAGGTTTCAATTTATTTCCCGTCTAACACATGTACTATGAATCTGGGTCTAACCATGACTAAGTCCCTGCCAATACTACTGCTCCAATAAAACTCAGTCTCATGGTAACAAAGTATACCACCTTCTTAGTCTCTATCATGCATGCTCCCCATGATGACAGTACACGGTGCCCCTTGTTCTAACAAATTTGCAGTAATATAGAACATAGAATCGATAATAAACGTGTGTAATGTGTATATATAAACCAAGTAGCACATTCACAATTTGAACTATGGATCACAGGGTTCACTGACTTGTTAGATATTATAAAAATAATATGGCTCGACAATACCCCATCCAAATATTAGTGATGATCTGAAAGTAATGTATTTCTCATGCACATCAAGTCAATAAGTATGACCGATAGTAATTTGGGTCAACGATTCAAGCACAGACTCATTTTTCTTTTCTTTTTTTGGTGTGAGTTAATTTCTTTGGGATGCACATTGCGGGTGAGAGGGTTGGTGGGTTCTAGGTCACCCTAACCTAATCAATTGGAGTATACAACTTATGAAACAAATCAAATTTCAACCAACTCTAACTACCAACCTATAGGTTGCTGCAAATCCAATTTCAGACATGAGTTTTCCATACATCTGAACTAAGAAAGCTGGAATTTCAACACAAAACTGAACCAGGAGATATGACCCACAAAACTGATGACAAATGCGAAGATGAACCTGGAGATATGACACTAGCATTTAACTAGTGGACAGAAATCTAAAAGGCAAACAAAAGGATTTGAAGGGCTCTTGAATGATTGATCTGAGTTGTGAGGTCTATAACTGGATAACAGGATGTTTACATATCAATAGAATTGATTTGGATCAACACGAGGAACCAAAAAAAAAGAAAGAAAAGAAAATCAAAAGTAAAAGAAATTTATAAGATGCAGATAAGGAATGAAAGAATGGAGTCTAGCAACAGATCAGATAATTGTGATCCGTCTAACAGGCCAGCTGTTTCCATGGATATATTTAGCAGCCCCTGGTTTTAGGATGGTTATCACAACAACCTTTGGAACAAGGAAATGACTCAGGTATTGTTTTCCAACCAGCAGAGAAGGGAAACAAGGCTCTAACAGCAAGGAAGAAAGGGCACTGAAAACAGAAAAGGAAAAGGCCAAGAGGAAGGATAGAAAGGATCGCACAGCCTCTATCTGGAGAGTCTTGCACCTGGATTCCATCATAGAAGGAGAAAAAGAGAGAGAGAGAGAGAGAGAGAGAGAGAGAGAGCACCCTTATGCAGCAGCCCTTTTTTCATTGGTCTTAGCATAGGACACCAGCTACATTAAATAGGACTTTAATGAATTTTCATGACTAAAATGCCCCTCTACTCAAAAACTAATAACTGAATTAAAGATCCACAACCATATCAATTTAATGTGTGTATACAAGACCATATCAGTTAGGTACAGCTACAATATGGTTCCGAGCCCAACCATATCAACATGCAATAGCAGATGCATACTCATTCGGTATGATTCACTATTTTTTTATTTTCAATTTTTGATTTTTAAGATTTATAGATTTTTAAATTATGGTTTTAAGAGCATTTAATATTATTTTATTTTATATTGGTCCCAGGAGAATGTATGACTGCTTAGTACATGCAATTCTAATAACTAAATATAGACATAACTCGGTATTCAAATGCATATCGTTGTATGCCCTCGTTTTCATTGTCCATATCTTTCTTCCAATTGTGGCCTTCTTCTTGAACTCTTGCATTTGACTTTAGTCATCCTTCCCTTACTTTTCACTCTACTTTTTTGCCTTCATTTCATATATTTACATAGACTACATTATCTCGATACATAAATGGACATGATACCCAAAGGTCTAGTTATTGTCTTGCTCCAACCGTATCTCTCTCTAATTGTCACGGACCGGTTTAGAATTAGCAGCTACTAGAGAGGCATTGGTCTAACCAAATAGTCTAGAGTTTTCTTAAGCTTTAATTTTGTTTATGCAACCATTATTCTCATTAAGAGTTAAAACAATATAGAACTCAAGGTTCCTAAATGACAAAAGGCTACCGCTTAGGGGCATTTTGTTCTTCATGCTAATATGTGAGAGGTTGCCTTCTCCAATCACTGTTTACAAAAAGTGAATTTATTTGTTAATGGTTCAACTACGCAACACGAATTATTTTACTTAAGGGCATCACATAGCTTATGAAAAAGGTTATTAATGGTTGGCAAGATTTTTGTTCAAATATTAAATCTTGTGGTTGTGTGTATTCAACATCCCTCTTCTAGATGAACAAACAAGATCCTTTTTCCCCGTAAAAATCTACATGTCCTAGCTTTTGTCATTCTCTACAGAATTGCTGATTTTGATCAAGAGCATCTCACTTTTGATGCCTTTAAATTAATGAAAAGATTTAAAAAATTTATTACGAACCTAATCTTACGTAAAATATATGATGTTTTCCTCACAAAACCCACTCTTCCCTCTTGAAGAAAAGAGAGGAGAGTAGCGTCTTGTGGCCTTCCCTCTTTTTGGCCACGGGATGGCATGAACTGACCCGAACTATTCCAAACCGAGCAAAACCATCACCTAGCAGTTTAAACAAGTTCACAGGTTCTCAAACCGCAAGGCCAAACTGACCCGATTCCACACCGATTTAGATTGGTGCACCTCGAACTAGACGGTTCGGGTTGATCTGGTACTAATAGCAGAATTACATATAACTAAAGAAAAAAAATGAAAGACAATTGATGACTCGATCAATAATCAAAATTTGATCTAAAGATCCCCTAACATCAAAAATTAACCTCTTAATTGGGCAAATTACTACTCGCACCATAATTGTTCGTGCGAACATTACTTGTGAAATCATGTGTAAAATCTTCAATCTCTCAACATCTGCCATCTCCCTCTCCCTCATCAAAAGGCTAAATGATCCTCGATTCAAGACTCAATGAAATTAGGCTCACAGCACAACTTTGAATTAGATTCAAATGGGGCCACACTCAAGTCAACTTCTAGGATTTTTATATTCTGGTTGACTGAGCTTGACCATGTTTACTTGTTTCCTCACTAATACTGCCAAAATTTCTAATAAAATTTATATTATGCACATGGGAAGAAGCATCAATATTTTAATCATGGATTTGGCAATGATATGCCAAAGGCAATAGTTTCACAAGCCAAATATGACAATTATAATGATACTAGAAAGTAAAAACTTGTTTTCTTCAACAATTCAAAATGGAAATTGAATTACTTAAGAAAAATAAAAAGCATTTATACACTTCATGACATCATTTATGCATTAGGACTAGCAATTTTGGACTTGATGATTGAGGGGTTAAAAAAGGAATTTTCTCATAGCCTTAAGCATTAACATCCAATGCTATTCCAGCTACTTAGGGTCAACTTTACAAATCTTCATTCACCAAGCATTCCTATTTAGGAACATCTCTAATGTTATATCAAAAGTTAAACATAAAATGACGAAAAAATGTTACAAAAAAGCAAAAGAAAAGGAAAACTTATGAGCCAGCTAGAAATCCATAAGTAGTCCAAATATAACTAAATTAAAAGAAATATAACAACCTATATATCAGATCCTTCTCCATGATTTATCATTTGTAAGAAGAATGGTCATAATTATAATATAATGTTGGTAATTAAATAAATCTTATCAATTCAATTCCAATGGCTATAAATAACTCAAACAGATAATCTTCTTAGCAATTTAGGTCTATATTCTAAATAATCATCAAGTAATGGCGGCAGCACCAGCAGGTAGGAGTATCCACACTAGACGATCACATCAAAGATGGAAATCCTGTTGATTTCTCAAAATCCGTGGAGTCAAATGTTATAGTCATAAGAAGACTGCTCCAACCATCAAATGATTTTAGAAAGCATATTATTAGAAAAAAAGCAACTCCTGAATAGACTTTGAAATAACAATTTTAACTTGTCCATGACTAAAAAAAAAAAGACTAAGTGAAATACCTTGTAGCTCAATTGCCAAATATACACAAAATTGTAAATTTTACAGAATCTATCAGCAAATGAACAGGAGATGCACAAACACCATAAGCATCAAGACAACCTAGATGGTTGTAATCACTAAAACACAATTAGCATATCACCAACATCATGATTGAATTCCAAAAATAGGTAATTCTATCATATTATTATAATAAAAATCTAGTACACGTTCTATTGCTTCATATCAAGAGTCATTCCATATTTCGATGCCAATCCATAATAAACAGCTATTTTGGAGACCTAATTTATTTGCACCGACAATTGTAACCTGGATAAGGATGTCACATGATGCACAGATCAAAAAAGTCACCAGACGCATTCTGAAAATTCAGGTTCAGTTCCTTAGAAATATTCAACTAAACATCATGTGTAAGTACTTCTACACATACAGTCATAACCTAATAGCATTTCTATCTCTGTCATACCTCAGGCTTCAAAAAATTGCATAGGATGCTTCTGTTATATCCATTAAAATTTCTAGAGAGAATGTTTAGGCGGCACTGAAGTTTATGTAGGCAACAAATACAGGTTCCATATAGTAAAAGCAAGATGGCAGCATGGGTATGTGAACAAGAATGATCACTAAGATAATGCAGACCACAAAGTATCAGTTTCGTAGAAATTTGCCACCAATATAAAGTTATAACAGGGACCACAGCTAAAAATATATAAAGTGCTGTTTATTGCGAAAGAGACCAACCTGGAAATTAGAGAGATGCTCTTTGGACAAAGTTTCAGTTAGGGTAGAAATTATAACAGCATTGTTGAGCTCTTGCAGCTTCTGGACACAGGCAAGAGCACGGTTCTTACCAACATCGCCCTCAGAGAAGAAAAAGTTGCTGGATAAATCCCACATTTCTACATTCCCTTCATCATGCAAGGTCACAGATTTCACACCAGCAAGAACAAGATTCTTTGCTGCAGAAGAAAAATAATATTGGATGAAATCCAAGTCACCCCATTAAACATTGACCAACAGAAATCTAGACACAAACCGGCACAAATTTCACAACTGATACCTTGCTGCCATAGATATCATGATCTGGCTATCTTTACAAAATCCAAATTACAGAAAAGATAAAGAAAAGTTCCACAGGTTTGGTGCAAGCATCCATCTCAAAAACCAACAAAAAAGAAGCAGCATTTTAATAGAAGCTACATCTACGCAAAAATGGCACATATGGAAAGACAAATACCATATTATATAAATTGGTGAAATATATGAACATTCCATTAAGTAAAATATATTATGGAAAGAGAAAAACCATAATATAGAAATCAGTGAAATATGCGAGCATAAAATACATGAAATATAGCTTTAGTAAAGGAACAAGAAAACATTCCATTTACCATGGCCAGTTTCTTTGATGTGAAATCCTTAACTAATAATTTATTTCATAATATGTTGAAATTATGGAAAAGCGTATTGGATCCAAAAAATTTAGATTAAGTAAAACGAACATAGAATACATGAAATACACCTTGCTGCCATAAGTATCATCATCAACCAGAGTAACATTGATCGAATACCTCAACAAGATCAAAATTACAGAAAAGTTAAAGAAAAGGCCCGCTGCAAGGTTGGTGGAACCATCCCGAACCGTCCGGTTCGGAATATCCCGAGCCGTACCGGCGGCTTACCGGGACGGTTCCGGCAAAAAAACCGAAACGCCGTCACCGAAGGAGAAAGAGAAGAAAAGAGAGAGCGAACAGGGGAAGGAGTGAGAGGGAAAGGGAGAGGAACATCCCGAGCCGTACCGGCCTCCCTCCCTCCCCCGCTCGCTCTTTTTTTTTTCTCTCTCCCACAATCTCCTGTGTCGGTACAGGCCCGGCAGAGCACGACACGGGCCCGTACCGACTCGTATACCGAGCCCGCTAACAGCACAGCGGACCCTGGTCCATTGGTTTGGTGTAAGCACCCATCCCAAAAACCAACAGAAAAGAAGCAGCATCTAAAGAAGCTATATCCACGCAAAAATGGTGCATATGGAAAGATAAATACCATAATATAGAAATCATCGACCAGGTCAGTAATAATCTTAGAGAGCACGGAACGCTCATGATTCAACCTATACTCATGCAAATCAGCATCATGTAGTAGCAAATCTTAACATTCCTCCAACAAAAAAGAAATGATCAACCACACTGTTATACATCATGCCGTTATCATTGGAGCCCTAATTGGCAATAGCCCAAGAAGAAATATCCCAACAAAGAAAATATTGAACTAAAACCCGGAAATAAAGAAAAGGGTAAGGATAGCGTCCACATCAGAGGCTTTGCGGTCAGGCTAACAACCAAGAAATGAAGGTTGTTCTTAAAATAGAGAAGATCGACGGACAGTTATATTTATCACTAGAATAAAGAAACGGACTCTAGGCAAAACAAAGTTCACTAATTTCATCCCGAATCAGATCAATACCAAGAAAGAAAAGAAAAGAAAGAAGTAAATATCAAGAGATCCACAAATTTACCAATCTCCGCTCCAAGGCCGTTGAGCCCGGAGATGAGGACGTTGGAGGCGAAGAGCCGGCGCATCGTCTCCCTGCCGTACACGGCGAGCTGCCTGCTGTGGAGATCCTCGTCGATCTCCGGAGGGTTGCTCCCGTTGGCGTCGCACTCCATGTCCATGCCGTTGGCTGGCTCGCTGTGGTTGCTCTCCTCCGCTGCCGCTTCCGTAGAAGCCGAAGAGATCAAGCAGTCCGTCCTCGTCTTCTTCAGCAAGCTTGCGTCGGCGACCTGGTCTTCAACCTCGGCTTCCACAACTCTCTTTCTTGGAAGCATATAGAGCAGCGCGCTGCTCAAAACCCCCACAAAGCCCACTCCAAGGATCAGAAACAGCAAGAAACGACGAAAGAACAACAGATCGCGATCCGCCGCCAGAACCACCGACAGGATCCCGAGCAGAACCGGCACCAAAAGCCCTAACACTAACCCTAATCGTAACCCGATCGCCATCAAGAGAGCGAGAGGAGGAGGAGGAGGAGGAGATGGAGAACGTACCGAGGGGATCTTGCGGCGCGGCAAGAGCGATATCGGAGGAGGAGGAGATAAGGGGAATCAGAGGGCTCTCCTCTTCTTCGCCGTCGCACGGTTGATCTCCTTTTTTTTCCGTTTACTTTATGCTTTCCTTCCTGCGCTCAGCGATTTTGAGAGGAGGCGAGAAGGGGAGAGGGGAAGAGAGATGGGGGAGGGGTTGGGCTTTCGCGGAGGCCCTTGGATTAGCATCTGTACCCCTCCTCCCATATTTATAGAGAGAGCCGACGGATGGGATAGAAGGGTAGCATACAAGGCCTGTGATGTTGTCATAAAGCTCATTGAAGGCGTTGGGGAAAATACATGGGCTTGTCGCGCATTACAATTTTCGACGCTTTGTTTTTGAACGATATTATATAGCTAAGGTAATCGACCATTGTCCATGGCAGGTTCTGGAATGCGCTCAGTCATGGGGCGGCGACAGAAGGGAATTCGGTTCCGACTTTAATCGGGTGCCTTGTAGAAGGGGGAAAGAAACCAGGAAAGAGAAAACATTCCATTTACACTGGCCGGTTCATGTGATGTGAAACCCTTAACTAATAATTAATTTCAACAGACGGCTCTGGCCCAGCTCATGACGTTTAGTTGAGTCCACATCCAACCTCCTTCCTAGGCCTGAGCCCACTACATATCAGGTTTCAAGCTTTTGGGCCAGATCTCGGACCTCCGCTTCCTCATCCACGATGGTTTTTTCTCCGCCTCCTCCTTTCCAATGGCGAACAGGAGCGATCGACCGAGGAGGACAATGGAACGGGGCATAGGAGTTCGGCTTTATCGTGCCAAATGACGACGGCGAGGACCTCTTCGCTCACCATATCGATTAAGGCAGAGGGCTTTCGGACCCTTGCGGAGAGCACGGCCATGGAGTTCACCGTCGCCCAGGGTGACTGTGGTCGCACCATAGCTGTCGATGTCATCGGCCTTGATGGATCCAATGCCCTGGGCAGCAACCAAAGGGATGGATTTAGAGCCGGGGCGGAGAGAGGAGACAGGCCGTGGGCGAAAAAGGTGAGGAAGAAGGTATTCTATATTATATAATATATAATATATTATATATTATATATTATACAAATATTGGGATTGGGCTGGTTAATGCAAAGCCGAGCCCAGCCCATTCAATGGATGGGCTCAAATTTCAGGCCCGGCCTATCCCGCCAGGCTTAAAAACTAGGCTCGGATCTGTACGAAACGCTTTGGGCTTGAGCGAGCCGCCTGGCATTTGACTGAAATTATAGAAAAGTGTATTGAATCAAAAAAAAAAAAAAATAGATCGATAAAATAAAAAAAGAATGCATAAAATATATTTTTAGTATAAATCATGAAGTTCTTAAGAATAGTCATTTTTGGTATTTATAAGTTGATTATTTAGCAAAAAAAAAGGGAGAATGAAGAGGATATTATTAGTGAGATTAAGGTATTGAATAAAATGAAAAATGCAATTGAAATATTATGTTGAATATAAAATATCTACCAAGTTGAAAGAAAAATTGTATAGGACAATCATATGATGAACTATACTTTATCGTACAGAATGTAAGATAATTAAAAAAAAGCATATGCACCATGTAAGTTTAGCTGAATTTAGAATGTTGAGATAGATGAATGGTAACAAGAAATAAAGTTATTTGTGAAAAAATGAAAAGAGCATCGACTAAGGACAAATTGAAGACTTACATGATACGTACGTACGTATGTATGTATGTATGTATGTATGTATGGGAGGAATAAAAAATGGTAGAAATAGACCAAAAATCATATATGATAAAATAGTAAGAAAAGACTTGATATTTTAAAATATTTTAGAAAATATGGTTTTAAGCTGAGCAGAATGGAGTAAATAAATTTATGTAGCTGATCAAACTAGTTCATGATTACAAGTTAGTTGAGCTATGTTGAGTCGAGTTGTGAAATGATGGTGTGCCGGGATTGTTATAAGGTATGCCTCCACAAAAATCATACCTCATCATACTAATTGTGCATGATAGATTTTTGCAATCATACCTTGACATAATAACTCCATTGGTGAACGGCTCCATGATTTCATCCTTTAGCCTTGCACATCATCATAATTTCAAAGAATTGGCTATTTGATAGGACTAATCCAATGCCCGGTAGCACAACATCCCGAACTCAATTGTTTCTTCTTTTATGACATATTGACAAGTAGCAAGACTCTATATGCTGCATCATTTTCCAAGGCTAAGTTCATTTCAGTGGCATGAGTTGAAGAAAATGCTAAAGATCTCTTATCATACCACTGATCCATTAATTGGTTGATCAAGTGTAAAGGTCAATGACCGACCGAATGTACTTGGGGCACTACACACCCTTAGGGTTTGATTGGGAAGTTCATGCTGGATCTGACAAGATTGATAGAGAAAAGAGTATGGGAGGAGATAGAGTAGAGCTAGTCATGGGTTGGTCCCAGGCCTAAACTCTATTTATGTACATGTAAAATTTGATATTTTCTGTGCCCAAGCTTAGCCCATAATCAGCTCTAAGATGGAGTGAGGATGTGATGCAAACAAGCCAGAAAAGTCTATATATGGATGGGATCCACAAAAATAAATCTAAAAATAGAATAATTAATGGAATGCTCAAAGTTTTTGACCTCGCATCAATCACTTCTTATATGATCATCATCTTACACCATAGCGAGCAAGGAATAACATCAAGCAAAAAATAAAAAAATTATTGATAATTAATTGATTTCAAAAAAGCACAATTATAATTATTTTATAAGTGAGATCTCATAAAGTCAATAGACTACCCTAATTTCTTTAGGAAATTTCCTAATTCCTTTAGGATACAAATTTCCTAAAATAATAAAATGATAAATATTAAATAAATATAAAAAAAATGATTCTAAACTCCTACTAGATTTTCAACTCAGCTAAAGGAGTTTGTAGAAGAAAGAAATATAGAAATCTGGACAAAAATTTTAAAAAAAATGTCCTATTAATTATGTTCCATAAAATGGCATTTTTGCAATTTTCTAAAAGTTTGTATTGATAATCTTCGATTAATTATTCACAACTTCTGCATCTACCTCTGTTTTGGGTGACTCAAGATGCATTGCAAAGCCCGAACATCGTGAAAGTTTCTTTTGGACCGATACATGTTGAATTGCCTTTGACGATCTTTCATCATATGGATTTTCCTCATGAGTCCACTTATTAGGCAATTGGATCTTTGATTTAAATAGTTGGTAGGTATGGGAACCCTTAACTACATCAAAGTGCTAGAGTTGGAGAATAAGAGAGTAAGAGATCGCAAACCTTATTGTTGTTAAGTCTAAAGAAAAAAAGGTTAATCGTGCTTTTTGTCTTCAAAGTTTAGATCAGATTTTTAATAAGTTCATAAACTTCAAAAATCTCAAATTTAGTCCCTAATTGTTTCTCAATTATTTTAATTCCTCAGGATTCCAACCACTTTCTCTCATTGGAAGTCTTTGCTGATATTTACCAGGGATTACGTGACCGATTACATAGCAGAAAATATTTATATAGGTGATTAAGGCCGATTGGTGAGGACGTGGCATATGGATAGTGACGCGGCATAATAGATGAAAAATATTTTTGAAACTATAGTGGGAGGCAATCTACATTGTAGCTCAGTCCGACTTTCAACTCCTCAGCCAGACTGACCGTGATTCCTTCAACTGGTCCACGCGGCACCTCCGCGACCGTCGGAAAGAGTTTCTTGAGTCTCGCCACCTCGCCCTCTGAGGCTCTGAGATGTGGTGGGAAATCCATGTATGCTGCTTCGGAGCGTCCTTTGCCATGGATGCCCAAGAAGAACTCCCCTCTTTCGACCTTGGGAGTCGCGGGCTAGGGACCGCCTCCGCCTGAGCCATCGGAGCCTTCAGCTTCTCCGCCCCCTCGTACGCCATCAGCTATACCCACCACCCGTTCGAGAGAATGTCTCACCGGATGCACGACAATTGATGCAAGCGCGCTACGCCTGATACCTTCTCTAGGAATTATCCTCGAAGGATCGAAACAATCTCCTGCTGTTTTCCCATATTGTAAAAATATCAAAACTGTACCAAACTAAACAGTTAAACGTTTTAAACGGTCGTACTCGCACCTTCTCCATCTCCCCTCGACGAAATTTACCATCACAAGGAGACAAAGGCAATTACTTCTCTGCTATTCACCAGCCTATATATTTCTCTCGTCTATCCCACCATCCAGATGGAATTAATCCCACAATAAGTAAAATCTCACCTCCCTTCCCACTAGGCCAGATTAAAACCATACCACACAGCTCCAGATTAGTCTCCAGTCTCCTTTCCCCTTTCTCCATTCCAAATTCAAAGTCCACCAAAAACGATGAGTGCCAACCACCATCACCTCAGAGCTAACTCCTTACTCCCCGCTCTGCTATTCTTTCTATTGTTCATGGGTTGTTCAACCACCGCCTCTCCTCCTTCCCTCTCCACAAGCTTCCCCTTCCCCCCACCACCCGCCGCCCCTCAGAACACGACCCTCGAGTACATGGACCCCACTCTCCCCCCTCTCATCCCCACCGTGAACCCCAAGTGCTCCACTGTCGTCCTCCGGGAAGACTTCGCCGATACCCTCGGCTTCCCACCGGCCTCCGTTGACTACGCCCCACCCGCCGACTGCCCCGCCCCATGGTCTCGTGTCATCCTGGAGCTCTCTGCCACTGCCTCCGACGTCCAGATGGACCGCATCGCCGCCATCTGGGTCGATGGCGCCGAGATCCTCCGCACCAGCACCCCCCTCCCCATGGCCCCAGGTGTCTTCTGGCACGTCCGCAAGGATGTCACCCGCTACACCGCCGTCCTCCGCTCCGCCACCACCTTCTCCATGATGCTCGAGAACTCCAACGCCACCCTCCCTGGCGTCTACTCCGTCAACGTCTCCCTCCACTTCTACCGCGGCGCATTATCCGATGACGCCGGCCGAAGCCCGAGCTTAAAACTACCAACAAATGCGCACGCGAACGGACAGTTAGGGAGTGGGCGGCTCTCAGCTCACCCAACCATCAAAGGTTTATACAGAGAGCCGGCGGATTTAATCATTCCTATCTCCAATGAGCTCGGGGACTGCGGTCCCGGTTCCTGGTTCAAGATCCGCAATGAGTCTGACGTGCAATTGACCACTGTCCTAATCCCCAACAACACCTACCGTGCAGTGCTCGAGATCTACGTCTCCCACCACGGGGACGACGAGTACTGGTACGCCAACCCGCTCCGCACGAACGGTCCTCGCGGCGGCCTCACGTCGCCATCGAGCAAGGCGAACGGCGGGTTCCGCCAGGTGGTTGTCACAATCGACAAGCGCTTCGCTGGCGCGGTCGTTCCCTTCCCCGTCATATACCCCGGCTCGATCAATCCCTTCTTCTGGGCGCCGGTCGCCGCCCTCGGCGCCTACGACCACCCTTCCTACGACCTTGACCTCACGCCATTTGTGGGGAAATTGCTCGACGGACCCGAGCACCATTTCGGGCTGACCGTCAGAGACAGCCAGCCGTACTGGCTCGTGTCAGCCAACCTCCACCTATGGCTCGATGCATGGTCGGACGGCGTCGAGGGAGCATTGGTCCGGTACAAGGTCCCGCCACTGAAGCTAAGCCGGCAGGCCGCCTGGAGAGACCTAGACGGCAAGTCCTCGATCGACGGGCAGGTGATCATCCGGTTCTCCGGCTGGGTGAGCTCATCAAAAGGGAACATTACCACGAGCGTAAAGCAACGGCTAAAGTTCAAGAGCCGGGTGGAAGTTCATCGTCAGGGATCTATAAAGCAAGCATCAATGGAGGTAAAGTCAAGAACGAACGTAAGGACGGAGAAGAACCACAAGGTGATCGGAAGAGTGCAAGTGGAGACCGAGGCACCGCTGATGATGGAGACGATGAGTTCGAACGGCGGCGGGGGGTCCGTGTTCGAGAAGACGAAGATGTACCATAAGTTACAGGAGACAACGAGCGTGGCGGTGGGGAAGGAGGTGGCTTACAGCACGATGACGGACCGGCAGGACTCGGAGGGCTCGGCGCTGATGGAGGACCGGGTGGCCAAGTGGGGGAGCGGAGATACCGAGTCAACTTACAAGTATAGGGACGATAAGGCTTGTCATCTCCGAACGGTGATCATGGTGGGCGGGACGGTTCGAGATGACGCGGAGACGGCTTCATGTGTGTCGGTTTTGGACTCGTAGCCGAACCAGCTTGCGAACCACAAATGGTTGGGTTCCTGAGGTTTGGGTTGGATCGGTTTCTCGGCCCTCCGCAGCTGAAGTCCCTCGGCTGGTGTTGTATTGGGTCCATGTTTGCTTGTGATCCGGTCCGTGTACCATATTGTGGGATTTTATCCTCTGTTTTAGCTAATCAGGTTAAATAACATATTCAGAGTTTAGTATTTTAGTAAAATATATTCCTCTGACTGTTTGGTAGGGTAATTTCATTTTCTTATCAGAAACCTTCATTATTCTTGCTAGCAATTATTTTAAGATCCAGTTTATGACCAAAATATTAAGAGTTGAGTAGAAATAGTGGAACAGCAAGATAGAATTTAACTAAAATAAGAAGCTATGATTCATAAGACTTAAGAGCATGAATAAGTCAAATCAGCTTTAAAAGGGAATACTCTATCCTAATGTTAGTGGTCGCCAAATTTTGTTTTGAGAGATTCGAATAGGGTGTACTGCCATCGATTGATTACTTCGGGTACTGGCATTGCACTATATGAAGTGGCACTTCCCTCTACTAAGGTCCCTTTGTAGCTAACTCAACTACTTCCAAACGATGATTCCTTCGCGGTATGGGATCAAGATTCAAAAGATGGAAGCAAATCGATAATTTATGATAACTAGATTATCAAAACTAGTAAAGTATCTATATTTATGGTTGAAGCAACCTAGTATATTAATAGAGTCTGATAGATCATTTATCTAGTAAGTATTATAAAAGTCGATCGCGTAGAACATGTTGTCCGGATCAATATTATTGTAGTGAATATCACTTCTTGTTATCCAGTTCTGACATGGAAACTAATTTCCTATCAAATCCACATATTTCATTTAATGGCCTGCTTGACAATTGCCAAAGTAATGTTTCATGTCAGCGCATGAGAAAGCCTTTCATCTTCCCACGGAAACAGAGAGGAAAAAAGCCACTCCATCATTGATATTATAAGAAAGGGTTTATCATTTTTTCCTCTCTAGGACTATTAGTAATCTAAAGTGACCTTAAATTTAGATATGGTTAAATATACATTTAGTGAAGGCCAAATGTACATTTACTGAATGATACATATAGTTTGATATTCAATATATGTTTCTTGGGATTGCTATTGTCTCATTTTCAGAACAAGAGAAAGGAGGAACAAATGCAAAGGAGACGGGACCGAGATGTGGTTATCCCAAATAAAATTACCAGAATGATGAGCCGTAAAGAATGCCACCCAGTCTGTTGCATTGTTTGACTCTCTGTAAACATGAGTAGCTCGATGGAAGGCGCACTCACCCAAAAGACTGCGGATGTCATGAATCAACCGAATTCCACCGGCAGCACGGCCCGTATCTTGGATCCACTCGATCACCATGGCTGAATCCCTCTCAAGGACAATAGGTCTGCGCCCAGTACTCGCCTCGTATAGGAGACACCCTCCTTTGCGGCTCTGACCTCGACACCGATCACGGTTTGATCAAAGATTCGCTGATCTTCCGCCGCCACAAATCTGGCCTCCTGATATCTGATAACAAATCCGGCACTGCCGCTACCCCTTCTCTCACCGACATTACCGTCGAAGTTTACCTTGAGAAACTGGAACATGGGGGCTCTCAGGAGACGAACATAGTTTTGGACGTTATAAGAGCGGAATGAGAGCCCTAGATTTTCTTAGCTAACCCAAGGGACGACGACGCAGTGATGCCAAAGACCTCCGCCATATAAAGAAGGGCCCTATCCGCCACCAGCCTCATATGTGCTCTTCTGTTCTCAAAGACTTAGGCATTTCTATCTAGTCAATAGTAATAAGCCAGATAAGTCGTCCTAATCCCTTCCTCCACAAGGCTGAGCCTCCGGAAGAAATTTTTCAGAAGGATGAGAAAATCGTCTATAGACGTCCATCTCTATAATAGACCAGAGAAAGCTGAGGCGCACTCCCAGTTCCGAACAGTCCGCTAACGGCTAAAAAAGACATGGAAGGTAGACTCCTCCGTATCTCATAATATATCTCAAACGAGCCCCAAAAAAAGAAATAAATTATAAATCCTATCATTTATCATCTTCTGTTCACCTGTAAAACCAAAAACGTTATACATTCGCTCCACCATCGATGGTCTTGGATTCCTTCGGACGCCCCAGTCGATGAAATTCGTACGCAGCAGAAAGAGAACCCACAACTGGAGCGCAAGAGAAAAATACGAACCACCACGAAAGTTCCTCCTCCACACTTCCCCTGTTCTCAAGTGCCGTAAAAGTGCAGGCTAATTCATCCACAAACAAAGAAAACGGATAAATATGTTCCACATTTCCCTTCCCTTTCCTTTCTTCTAAACCAAAAAACAGTGTAATTCTGGCCTATATATACCCAAGTAAAAGACTGCACTCTCTCACAACAAGAAATCCTTCGCGTCTCATGGTTCTTCTACTATTATCCAAGGCCATCTCCATTATTCCACTTTAATCACAAGAGCTCCGAGTCAAGCATCAGAGATGCATCTCAACCACAGCCACCTCCGCTCTGCTGCGGCCCCACTCATTCTACTCTTTATCTTCACTTCTCTCTGTTTCTCCGGGGCGTCATGCTTCACCTCCTCATTCAAACTGCACCAAGTTCCTGCCACAAACGTCAGCCTGGAGTTCTTGGACCCTACCCTCCCCCCGGCCATCCCCAGAGAGACCAACCCCAAGTGCTCTGTCCTCGTCCTACAGCGCGACTTCGCTGACACAGTTGGCTCTCCCCCCGCCACCGCCAACTACACCCAGCCTCCCGACTGCCCCGCCCCCTGGACCCGTGTCGTCCTCGAGCTCTCCTTCTCCGTCTCCGACGTCCAGAGGGACCGCGTCGCCGCCGTATGGGTCAACGGCGCTGAGGTCATCCGCACCACCACACCCGTCCCCACCTTCCCCGGCGGCGCTTTCTGGAAGGTCCACAAGGATGTCACCCGCTACACCTCGCTCCTCCGCCACCTCGGTGACGCCGGCACCGTCACCATGAGGCTGGAGAACTCCAACGTCACCTCCTTCCCCGGCGTCTTCTCCGCCAACGTCTCCCTCCACTTCTACCGGGGTGCCGTCCCCGTTGCCCGCCCGGCAACCATCGGCACCGCCCATCCGACTGTCAAAGGCCTTTACCGCGAGCCGGCCGACCTCATCATCCCCATTTCTTGTGAAAAAGGCGCTGAGGGCGGCGGTTTCTGGCTTCTGGTCAACAACGACTCCCATGTGCCCGCGGCGTCGGTCACCATTCCCAGAAACACCTACCGCGCTGTGATCGAGATCTTCAGCTCGTACCACGCCGACGATGAGTTCTGGTACACAAACCCGCTTCGATCCTCATTCCAGGGGCAGCTCGGCACGTCCCGAGCCAATGGCGGTTTCCGCCAGTTATACGCGACCATTGACGGAAAGTTTGTTGGCGGCCACATTCCGTTCGCCGTTATATACCCTGGCTCGATCAACCCCTACTTCTGGTCCCCGGTGACCGCCATTGGCGCCTTCGACATCCCATCTTACGACCTCGATATAACGCCATTCTTGGGGCTATTGTTGGACGGGCAGCCACACGAAATCGGGCTCGGGGTGAAGGACAGCCAACCTTACTGGTTGCTGAGTGGAAACCTCCATTTATGGGTGGATGCATGGTCCGACGTAGTGGAAGCCGGCCTGGTGGAGTACTCATCACCGCCGCTCCAAATTAACCGGCACGCCGAGTGGCGGAACCCAGACGGGCAGTCGGAGGTGAACGCCGAGGGGCTGATCCGGTTCTCGGGGTGGGTGAGCTCGTCGAAGGGAAACATCACCACCACGGTGAGGCAGAAGGTGAAGTTCAAGAGCCAGGTGGAGGTCCAGAACCGGGGGGCAGTGAAACAGGTGGAGATGACAAACAAGGAGAGGACGACGGTGGCGGTGGCCAAGGGGCACCAAACAGTGGGGAGGGTGCAGGTCTTCATCGAGGCGCCGCTCCAGGTGCAGACGTCGAGCGTGAACGCCATCGGCGGGGCGGTGTTCGAGAAGACGAGGCTGTACCACCAGCTGCAGGAGATTGTGAACTTGAACGAGAACATGGCGGTGAGCACGAGCTCGCTGACCGACCGGCAGGACGCCGAGGGGTCGGTGCTGATGCACGACGGAGCGCCGGTTTGGGGGAGCGGGAGCACAAGGTCGTCGTACAAGTACAGGGATGAGAATACTTGCTATCTCCGCACGGTAAATGCTGCCGGCGGCGTGGTGAAGTTCGATGTCGCCAGCCCTCAGTGCTCTGCGGTTGCCTCGGCTTAGGATTTAGGTCGCTAGCTGTTCCATTCACCAGCTTGCCCTGGTAGCTCGATTATATCATTATGTTAGGATTGGTAAGCAGCCTTTGAGGTATAATAAGTGATTGACCTATGCTATTTGCTGTAGCTGAGAAGAGTTCTTATAGTTGTGTAATAATAAACGCTTTGTTTTTTGTAGCAATTAATCTACGGTTATCACCTTTGCCGTGGGGCATCAATTGGAGTCATGCTCATAGAGCTAACATGGGTTGCTTACATGTGATGAAGATGTTACTATCTTGTGGGTCATAATTGTCCCTACGTAATTATTTCTTCTTCTTGTTTTTCTTCTTCTTCTTCTTCTTTTTTGAAACTTACAAAACAAGTACGATTGATTACACATGTACATAGGTAAGTGGGTATAACTTAATTGCAATGAAACTTAGCTCATTTGTTCACTCATGAAATAAACTGCTGGTTCAAGCTCAACTCAACTAGGAGACAAATTACATGACTGGGATTAATTCCTTTTCTTCGTGTTCGAATTTATGCTTTTATTTTATGCATTCTCTTTTTAACTCTGGTCGATTGCCATTTAATTTCCACAACCCTAGCTGGCACTTGATTTTGGTTACATTTTAATCAAATTAAACACGCGACATGAGACAAGGGAAGGGGCAATGTTTCTGAAATCTGTTTGTATTGTTTTTTTTTTAAAAAAAATCAATCATTTACTCTTCATATCGTGTACCTTTTTCATCACAATCGACTATATTTTTAGTATATATGGACTATTGTAAATAAGAGCCCTTTCATTTGTGGAAATTGTGAATCTTTGACTAGCCCGGTGATCCTTGAAATCATGCACCAAATTGAATCTCAAACTTGAATTCAGACTTCAAAATGATTATTGTTATGGGGGAATTGAGCCGCCATGCCCCACGTGATCGGCACGCGTATCCAGGAAAGCTACAGCTGCCCTATGATCCAGCACTCCGACCCCGAGTCGGACCTCCTCGGCTCCGCAGCCCGACCCCGGGTCGGCTGCCCTATGATCCAGCACTCCGACTCCGAGTCGGACCTCCTCGGCTCCGCAGCCCGACCCCGGGTCGGCTGCCCTATGATCCAGCACTCCGACCCCGAGTCGGACCTCCTCGGCTTCGCAGCCCGACCCCGGGTCGGCTGCCCTATGATCCAGCATTCCGACCCCGAGTCGGAGATCTTTTGATAACGACAGGCTATTCTCCAGAGGCACGCCGCGGCCTCCTGCTCCACTACTCCCTGCAACGGCTGTACCCGATGCTGCCCACGATCTCCTGTATCAACCGTACAAAGCGGAGCTCCACTACGCCCTGCCATGACCGTACCCAGCGCTGCTCCACGACGCCCCGTAACGGCCATGTCAGTGGCCATTCTATCGTGCCCCACGACGACAAACCCCCCTGAGAGACCTCCCAGCCAGGTATATATGCGGCTGGGGGGAGAAGGGGGGGTAAGCAATACCTCCCAGAGCACTCTCTCCCACTTGTGATTATCATCTCTCCTCCTCCAATCTCCTCTGACTTGACCGTCGGAGGGCCATCACCACCCTGGTGGTGGTGCAAGGCTTGTTTGCAGGTTCCTTGGCGGAAGGTGGAGCGCAACCAGCACCAACCAAGACAACTCAGGCGGAACCCCGTTCACACCGTCGTGTCAATCGTTCTCGGTTTGGACCACCAGCAACAGTTGGCGCTAGAGGAAGGGACGAATCTCAGAACGATCGTAATGGCACGGCGAGGTGGTCGCGGAGCTTCCAATGCTTCCGGTCGCGGAGCCTCTCGCGCCTCTGGCCGGGAGGCTGCTGCGTCCCCAACACACTCTCAGCAGCATTCCACCGCTTCTCCTCCCATTCAGACGGTCGAACCTGCTCAGTTCGACCAGCTAGCCCAGCAGGTTCGCACCCTCGCGGAGGCAGTGCAGAATCTGCAGGGTGTGATCTCTCGGGTGCCGCAGCGGGCTCAGGAGCCGCTGCTCCCCGAGCACTCGCCTCTTCCTCACAACCCGCGCTCCTTCCTCTCCCATGGAGAGGAGCGCCGGCGCGGGGAGGATTCTCGAGTGCGGTCCATTCTGCCAGGACCTTCTCATCGGAGCTGCGCGGGGTACGAGAGGCGGACCCGGGCGCGTTCTCAGACACCCCAGTCCTCGAGGGGCCCGCACTCCAGTCGGTCCCCCTCGCGCCGCTCCTTGTCTCCCACCCACCGGTCGCGCTCCCTGGACCGGCGGGTGGACGATCTCCACAGACAGCTCCAGGTCCTGAAGGGCCACTCCAAAGATCCCTTCGCCGACTTGGAAATCTCCTCCCAGCCGGCGCTTGCCTCAAGGATCCTGCGAACCCTAAACCCGCCGGGATTCAAAATGCCGGCGATCGAACCCTACGACGGGGCGGCGGACCCACGGGACCACGTGGAGAGTTTCAGGACTCTTATGCTCCTCCATGGAGCATCGGATCCTCTCCTCTGCAAGGCCTTCCCGGCGACCCTCCGCGGCCCGGCAAGGGCGTGGTTCGCCGGCCTGGAGGCTAATTCCATCCAGTCCTTCCACCAGTTCACCCGTCTCTTCATCAGCCATTTCGCCGTCAGTAGCCGGCGAAGACTGGTCTCCGACTCCCTCTTCGATGTCCGGCAGAACGAGGGAGAGAGCCTGCGGGATTATCTCACCCGCTTCAACAAGGCAACACTGGAGGTCCGGAATTTGAGCCAGGAGGTGGCTCTCTCAGCCCTGAAGCGAGGCTTCCGGAAGGGCAGACTCACCTTCTCCCTGGACAAACGCCTGCCGCGGAGCTTTCCGGAGCTGTTGTCTCGGGCAAACCAGTATGCAGACGCCGAGGAGGCAGCCTCCCACCGGAACAAGGAGGCCGCCGAGGCCCCTCTAAAGCCCGGGAAGAAAAGGCGAAAAGAGGCACCCCAGAGGAGGAGCCCGACGCCTCAACGCCGGCGCAGAAGCCCGTCACCAGCAAGGAACCACGGCGCCACACGCCCTCGTTCTCCGCACCGACGCTTCAACCGGTACACCCCACTCCTGGCCCCCCGGGCCCAGATCCTCATGGAGGTCAAGGGGCGGGAGGACCTCCCGGTCCCGAGGCAGATGAAGAAGATCCCTGGGAGGAAGCCTTCTCGGGCGTACTGTGAGTACCACCGAGACCACGGCCACGATACCGAAGACTGCTTCCAGCTTCGGGACGAGATCGAGGCTCTCATTCGCCGAGGGCGTCTCGGTCGATATGTAAACGACCGACGTCCCCCCGCAGACCCGCGTCCAGCCGACCCGGCCCCTCAGGAGCCTCGGGAGCAGAATCGACCCGTTGCGGGAGTGATCCACACCATCACTGGGGGCTGCTCTCGGCCCGTGAGGAACGCAGGGGGCTCGGCGGAAGTATCAGGAGTGGCCGTCGCGAAGAGGCAGCGGGTCGGAAATGTAATCACTTTTTGTGATGAAGATGTAAAGGGGGTTCAGACTCCCCACGATGACGCCATGGTGATCTCTCTCACTATGGCGGACTATGATGTAAGGCGTGTTCTTGTGGATAGTGGAAGCTCAGCTGATATTTTGTATTACGAGGCCTTCCAAAAGATGGGCTTTTCCCGACAATTGTTGCACAAAACATCCACCCCCCTCATAGGATTCACTGGAGACGCTATCTCGGCCGAAGGTGTCATCAAGCTGCCTGTGACTGCGGGCATTGCACCCGCAGAAGCCACGGTGCGGCTCGGGTTCTTGGTCGTCCGTGTCCCCTCGGCCTACAACGCTATCCTCGGACGACCCGGACTGAACGCCCTTCGCGCGGTGGTTTCTACCTACCATTTGCTCATGCGGTTCCCCACAGCGGCTGGGATTGGAGAGGTCCGAGGTGACCAGCCGACCGCACGGCAGTGTTTCCTAGCAACTCTCAAAGGGAAGAAGCCCATGGAGGCCCTAAGCGTCGAGTCACTTGACGCCAGAGACGAAGTGGCCTTGCGGCACGGGGAGCCGGCCGAGGGCGTAATCGAAGTTCCCCTCGAAGAAGGCCGCCCGGACCGCACGGTCCGGGTCGGTGCCAACCTCGACTTGGAAGCTCGGCTCCGGTTAGTGGAATTCCTCCGAGCCAATGCAGATGTGTTTGCCTGGTCGGCGGCCGATGTACCTGGGATCGACCCGGAGGTCGTTTCTCACGCCCTCAACGTCGACCCGACCCACCGACCAGTAAAGCAAAAGAAGAGACACTGTGCCCCGGATCGGATCCGGGTGGTCGACCAGGAGGTAGACAAACTCTTGGAGGCAGGTTTCATAAGAGAGGTGAGCTACCCCGAGTGGCTGGCAAACGTCGTACTTGTCCGGAAGGCGAGCGGGAAGTGGAGGATGTGCGTCGACTACACCGACCTGAACAAGGCGTGCCCCAAGGATAGCTTTCCGCTTCCACGGATAGACCAACTGGTCGACGCGACTTCCGGATATCAGCTACTGTCTTTTATGGACGCCTTCTCCGGCTACAACCAAATAATGATGGCTCCACAGGACGAGGAGAAAACTGCCTTCATAACAGACCGGGGGCTGTACTGTTACAAGGTAATGCCCTTCGGTCTGAAGAACGCTGGCGCCACTTACCAGCGCCTCGTCAATAAAATCTTCAAGGAGCAGATCGGCCGGAATATGGAGGTGTACGTGGACGATATGCTGGTAAAAAGCCGCCATGCAGACCAGCACATTGCAGATCTGGAGGAGACTTTCACCACCTTGCGAAAGTTTCGCATGAAGCTAAACCCAGCGAAGTGCGCTTTTGGTGCTTCGGCCGGGAGGTTCCTCGGTTTCATTGTCAACCAGCGCGGGATCGAGGCCAACCCGGACAAGATCAAAGCCATCCAAGATATGTCCCCTCCGACCAAAGTGAAGGAGGTTCAGGAGCTCGCTGGAAGGGTCGCCGCGCTCGGACGATTTGTGGCAAAGTCGGCCGAACGCTGCCAACCATTCTTCAAGGTGTTGAAGCGCCCAAAAGACTTCCTCTGGACGGCCGAATGTCATGCGGCGTTCGACCAGCTCAAGGAGTACATGGCGTCTCCTCCCCTGCTGTCCAAGCCGCAAGAGGGGGAGATGCTCTACCTTTACCTGGCGGTCTTCCCAACCGCAGTCAGCGCAGTACTGGTTCGGGAAGAGGCAAGACTTCAGAAGCCTGTATACTACATCAGCCGAGTCCTCCGGGATGCCGAGACGCGGTACACGAAGGCTGAGAAGATCGCCTTCGCGCTGCTGACTGCGACCAGGAGGCTTCGCCCCTATTTCCAGGCTCATTCTGTCACCCTTTTGACCGATCAACCACTGCGGCAGATTCTCAGCAATCCAGAGAATGCGGGACGGCTGGTGAAGTGGGCAGTAGAACTTGGTGAGTTCGACATCCGCTACCAGCCCCGACCAGCCATCAAGGCCCAGGTGCTCGCGGACTTTCTCGCTGAGTGCACTGTGCAGGAGGCGGAACCTAAGCCGCCGGAGACACCCAGCCTCGATCTCCCGATCTGGACGCTCCACATTGACGGGTCGTCGAACCCTGAAGGTGGAGGGGCTGGGCTGGTCCTCACCAATCCCGATGGAGTGATAGCCGAGTATGCCTTGAGGTTCGGATTTCCAGTGACCAACAATGAGGCGGAGTACGAGGCCCTAGTCGCGGGACTCAAACTCGCCAAGGAGCTCGGCATCCGGCGTCTGAAAGTCTTCACCGACTCCCAGCTGGTGGTCGGGCAGGTTCGAGGGGAGTTCGAGGCGCGGAGCCCGACCATGCAGAGCTACGTCCGGAAGGTGCAAACACTCATTCCCGACCTCGGCAGTGTTGACATTCAGCAGGTCCCGAGGAGCGAAAATGCCAGGGCCGACAGGTTGTCCCGCCTAGTGGACGCAGACGCGCACAACTTGTCGAGGGCAATCTACCTGGAGACCCTGGATGCCCCGAGCATTGACGGGGCTGGAGCGGTGATGGCAATTGATCCCGAGCCGTCTTGGATGGACCCGCTCGTCGCCTACCTCGCCGAAGGAATCCTCCCTGAAGACGAAGATCAGGCCCGGCGGCTTGTAAAGAAGTCCGCCCACTACGTACTTTATGAAGGGAGGCTGTATCGGACCTCGTTTACCGCCCCCCTCTTAAGGTGCCTCCGCCCCGCGGAAGCGGCCTACGCCCTCGGCGAAGTCCACGAAGGCATCTGCGGATCGCACTTGGGGGCTAGGTCCTTGGCGCATAAGATCATGAGGCAAGGCTACTATTGGCCGACCTTGTTGGAGGACTCGAAGGACCACGTGCGGAAATGCGACGCCTGCCAGCGCCACGCCAACGTCCAGAGAGTCCCCTCTGTCCCCTTGGCGCCAATCACCGCGCCCTGGCCCTTCGCACAGTGGGAAATGGATATCCTCGGACCATTCCCCGTCGCTTCGGCCCAGCGAAAATTTTTGATTGTCGCCATCGACTACTTCACCAAGTGGGTGGAGGCAGAGCCACTGGCCACCATCACGGAGGCACAAGTCCGGAAGTTCGTGAAGAAGAACATCATTGTCCGATTTGGAGTACCTCGGGTCCTCATCTCGGATAACGGTCGACAGTTTGATAACAAGCACTTCCGGGACTTCTGCGAGGAATTCGGGATCGAGCATCGGTTCACATCCGTGTCGCATCCCCAAACCAACGGCGAGGCCGAGGTCACAAATCGGACAATCCTCCAAGGTATCAAAGCGCGGATCGGCCGGACGGGGCAAGCTTGGGTCGAGGAACTCGAGAATGTCCTTTGGGCGTATCGGACCACACAACGGACTCCTACTGGAGAGACGCCTTTCAGCCTAACCTATGGCACGGAAGCCGTTGCCCCCGTGGAGCTCGGACTCCCCTCGCCTCGGGTGGCCGCGCACCGACCCGAGGCCAATTCAGAGCAACTCCGAGGGAACTTGGATCTCTTGGAAGAGGCAAGGGAAATGGCTCAGGTACGGATGGCAATGTATCAGCAGAGGGTGGCCCGATATTACAACTCCAAAGTCCGACCGAAGCTTTTCAGAATTGGAGATCTGGTGCTGAGGCGAGCTAAGGCATCTCAACCTACGGAAGGTGGGAAGCTAGCGCCAAATTGGGAAGGCCCGTATAAAGTTCGTTGGGTAAACCGACCTGGCTCCTACCAGTTGGAAGCCCTAGATGGCCGAGAAATTCCAAGGGGCTGGAATTCCGCTAACCTGCGGATGTATTACCAGTAGAACAACAAGGCCAGAAAGACAATTTAAAAAGGACGATCCGGGTGACGTATACCCCTAGGTCCACGTGTCTCCGCTCGCGCCCAGGCCGCATCCTCCTCGAAGAACCCGCGTATCGCGGCCGCTCAACTAACACTCCTCACCAGCAGCAACTGGCGATCCGATTTCCCAGGTAACGCATTAATTAGCGTTTAATACCCTTCTCGTGTTCCCCCCAGGCAACGCTTGGAGGAGAGGAGAAACACGGTCGCGGCTGGGCACAGAGAAACCCCGATGGGCGGCGAGCGACAAGTGGCCGACCAACGAGTGGAATGTCCCGAGGCTCGGCCCTCGGATGCCTGGCTAACCCGATGATCATCCCGGGAGCAGACTAGCCGGAAGCCCCGACCGGTCGTCTCGGCTTGCGCCAGCCTTGGCCGACCAACGAGCGGAATTTCCCTGAGGCTTGACAACCCTCAGATGCCTGGCTAACCCGATGATCATCCCGGGAGCAGACTAGCCGGAAGCCCCGACCGGTCGCCTCGGCTTGCGCCAGCCTTGGCCGACCAACGAGCGGAATTTTCCTGAGGCTTGACAACCCTCAGATGCCTGGCTAACCCGATGATCATCCCGGGAGCAGACTAGCCGGAAGCCCCGACCGGTCGCCTCGGCTTGCGCCAGCCTAGGCCGACCAACGAGTGGAATCTCCCGAGGCTCGGCCCTCGGATGCCTGGCTAACCCGATGATCATCCCGGGAGCAGACTAGCCGGAAGCCCCGACCGGTCGCCTCGGCTTGCGCCAGCCTTGGCCGACCAACGAGCGGAATTTCCCTGAGGCTTGACAACCCTCAGATGCCTGGCTAACCCGATGATCATCCCGGGAGCAGACTAGCCGGAAGCCCCGACCGGTCGCCTCGGCTTGCGCCAGCCTAGGCCGACCAACGAGTGGAATCTCCCGAGGCTCGGCCCTCGGATGCCTGGCTAACCCGATGATCATCCCGGGAGCAGACTAGCCGGAAGCCCCGACCGGTCGCCTCGGCTTGCGCCAGCCTTGGCCGACCAACGAGCGGAATTTCCTTGAGGCTTGACAACCCTCAGATGCCTGGCTAACCCGATGATCATCCCGGGAGCAGACTAGCCGGAAGCCCCGACCGGTCGCTTCGGCTTGCGCCAGCCTTGGCCGACCAGCGAGCGGAAGAATTTCCTGAGGCCTAACCCTCGGATGCCTGGCTTAGCGCCGGAAGAATTTCCTGAGGACTAACCCTCGGATGCCTGGCCTAGCGCCGGAAGAGTTGCCTGAGGCCTAACCCTCGGATGCCTGGCTCAGCGCCGGAAGAGTTTCCTGAGGCCTAACCCTCGGATGCCTGGCTTAGCGCCGGAAGAATTTCCTGAGGCCTAACCCTCGGATGCCTGGCTTAGCGCCGGAAGAGTTTCCTTAGGCCTAACCCTCGGATGCCTGGCCTAGCGCCGGAAGAGTTTCCTGAGGCCTAACCCTCGGATGCCTGGCTCAGCGCCGGAAGAGTTTCCTGAGGCCTAACCCTCGGATGCCTGGCTTAGCGCCGGAAGAATTTCCTGAGGCCTAACCCTCGGATGCCTGGCTTAGCGCCGGAAGAATTTCCTGAGGCCTAACCCTCGGATGCCTGGCTTAGCGCCGGAAGAGTTTCCTGAGGTTTAACCCTCGGATGCCTGGCCTAGCGCCGGAAGAACTTCGGGAATCAAAAGTCAGCAAGAAGCAACCAAGAGCTAAAAAAAAAAAAAAAAGAGGACGAGGGCGAGATGAAGAAATATTCAACGTGCATTAATTTTCAGGGCCGAGGCCCATACAATTGGGCAAAACGCCGACATACAAAATAAAAAAGACAATAAAAGGTACAAGAGGTCAGCTTGGAGGAACTCCCGGGTCGGGAACGCCGGGCTCGTCCGCGGGAGGTAGGGAAGCAGCAGGAGAACCAGCAGGCGATGGCGCCGGAGAGGAGTCCAGGAGGGAGATCTCGCTCAGGTCAACTTCGGGATACTTAGCCGACACCCTTGCCAGGCCCTCCTCGAAGCCCAAGGTGAAGGCTTCGGCCCCCGCGTCCGACGCGTCATGGACAAACTCGTCAGACTGGCGATAGGTCCGCACTGCCTCCGACATATCATGGGCGAACTCGGCGGACTGGCGATAAGCCTCTACCGCCTGACGCCCGATTTCCGCCCTCTTCTCGGCCAGCTCCGCCTCAGCTCGCTCCATAATCTGAGCCTTGGCCTCCAAGACCTTCGCCACAATCCGGCCTTCGGCCTCAGAGGAGACCCTCAGCAGATCAGCCTGAGCCTCTTTATGCTTCGCCTCGGTAGCAACCCGAGCGGCCTCGGCTTCCTTCAGGCGCGAACGGAGCTCTTGGACGTCCGTGCATGACTTCTCCAGGGCCGACTCCAGTTCGCCTAGTTTGGCTTCAAAAGAGCGGATTCGGTCGCAGGCGTTGTCGGCAGACCGCTGGGCCTTCTCCCACCGCTCTCGATAGTCCGCGATCTTCCGGGACTGCTTTTCAGCCCGTTCCTCCGCCTTCTTGACCCTGCTTTCGAGGCCCGAGGCGGCTTTGAGTTGCTCCCGAGCCTCTGACAGTTGCTCCTCCAGGGCGGCGAAGCCGAGTGCCCGCTCTTCGGCCTCCCGGAGCCTCGCCTCGAGGTCCCCGGTCGTCCTGCCTGCCGCAGCCCGGCCTCCCTCTTCCATTGCTTTCAGCCGGTCCTCGGCCTTCGCCAAAAGCCCCGCCTGTTCCTTGTAGCACTCCTCCAGACGGATCATGTACTGGGCGAGCTAAGAAATAGGAAAAATAAGGGAGTCAGGCGGAGAACAACAGAGCCAATAAATGGTGAAAGACGGCCAGAAGAACACTCACCGACATGAGACAGACGCAGCTGGCGGCCCCAACGTCAGAGACATCCAACTCCCGGACCCGCCGACGGTCCTTCTCCAGCAACACTGTTTCGATGAGATTTCGGGCGCCATCGGTAGTGAAGGCAGACTCCGATTTCTCCCCGGAGCCGGATGGTGGTTCTGCAGCCTTACCCTTATCCATCGCCTGGGGAAGAGTCCGGCTGATCGCGCTCGGGGCGGGGGTCGCCCCAGGAATTGATAGGGTCCCGCTCGGCCGGGGCCTCGGCGCGCCCCTCCTCGAGTCATCAGGAGCCGACCGAGTCGAAGGCCGGGTCGGGGACCGATCACGTCCGACCCGTCCGTCTTGAGCAGGCTCAGGTGGCACCTCCGGAGTAGCGGCAACCTTACCACCGGAGGGCTGATACAGCGTCAGCTGCCGGTCGGTGCCCACGACATCTCCCTGACCGGTGGGCCCGGACTCGTCGGTCGGCATCGGAGGTATCTCCTTACGGGACTTCTTCGCCGGTGGGGCCCCGCTCGGAAGAGCTCGTTTCCTCCTCCGGACTGCTTCCAGCAGGGACGCCCTACCAACAGCCTTCGACTTCACCGACCGCATGACGTCGTCGACCTCTGCAAGAAGGACGGGATGGTCAGGGACTGAGAAACCGAAAGGAAGAAGGAACGAAAGAGAAGAAAAGAGCTAAAGAAACGATGGCGGACTCACGGTCGGTGGGGACCGAGCTCAAACCGACGTTCACCAAGGTATCCTCAGAAATAAGGCGGCCCACCGGGGGAAGCTGGCCCTCGGCGACCAACCCCTTCAAGGCGGCGACGCCCTCGGATTCCTCCCTCGACAACTTCGACAGGCCAATTGGGGACTTCACCGGCGTCCCCCAGATTGCCCTGATTTCCCAGGAGGGGTCTGCATCAACGAAAAAGAAGCGCTCCTTCCAGTGGTGAATGGAGGTAGGACCCTCCTTGACAAGGCCGCACCCTCGCCGCGCTGCGAAGCACCACCACCCTTTGTCCTGGGGGTGGCCGCTCAGGCCGTAGAGCTCCCAGAAAACGTTCAAGGTGGCGGGAATCGCATGCAAGCGACAGAGAACCTGGAAGACCGTCAGAGCACGCCACGAGTTCGGCACCAGTTGCGTCGGTGCCATTCCTAAACCCCGGAGCACCTGTAAGACTAGGTCTGAAGGGGGAAAGCGGAACCCGGCCTGGAGGATGCCCTCATTGATGGCGATCTTCCCTCGAGGAGGATGAGACATCCTCTCCTCAGGCCCTGGGAGCGTGACATTGCAGGCCTCGGGAAGGTGGTACCGAGCCACAAATCCGTCTAAGTCCTCGGCGACCAGTTTTGACTTGATGCTATCTGCTCCCACTTCGCCCATCCCTAATGGCCAATCTACGGTCAGGACGGGGTCAAGAAGGAGGGAAAGGCCGGAACGACTGGGGTGCACTAGTACAAAAAGAAAAAGTATGAAGAGCTCAAAGTAGAAGAGTGGGAAACTCACTTGAAGAGGAGGAAGAACGGCTCCGAGAGCGTCAAAGGAAAAGCAAGCGAACGTTTCGGCGGCAACAATGGTAGCGCAAAGGAGAAACTCGAAAATGTCCGTAAAGAAGAAGACGGACGGGGGAGGGCCCCCGATTAAATAGGCGAGAGGGCAAGTGACACCTCGATGACGCCAGAAGACGCCTGGCCGCCGAAGGGTCGCTCGCACCCCAAAGGCGAATCGACACCATTAAGGAAGGATGTCCGCCGAAATCCTCAGGTTGCCAGGTCAGCAGCAACCGCCATACGCCATAAAGAAGGCGGGAAGCTTGAAGCGCGCGCGCCTCTCCGAAGGATGGCGGCAATCTCGAAACATCACTCCCTTCACCTGTTCCCCTTCTGGTTCCAGGCTCGGAAGTGGGGGGCTACTGTTATGGGGGAATTGAGCCGCCATGCCCCACGTGATCGGCACGCGTATCCAGGAAAGCTACAGCTGCCCTATGATCCAGCACTCCGACCCCGAGTCGGACCTCCTCGGCTCCGCAGCCCGACCCCGGGTCGGCTGCCCTATGATCCAGCACTCCGACTCCGAGTCGGACCTCCTCGGCTCCGCAGCCCGACCCCGGGTCGGCTGCCCTATGATCCAGCACTCCGACCCCGAGTCGGACCTCCTCGGCTTCGCAGCCCGACCCCGGGTCGGCTGCCCTATGATCCAGCATTCCGACCCCGAGTCGGAGATCTTTTGATAACGACAGGCTATTCTCCAGAGGCACGCCGCGGCCTCCTGCTCCACTACTCCCTGCAACGGCTGTACCCGATGCTGCCCACGATCTCCTGTATCAACCGTACAAAGCGGAGCTCCACTACGCCCTGCCATGACCGTACCCAGCGCTGCTCCACGACGCCCCGTAACGGCCATGTCAGTGGCCATTCTATCGTGCCCCACGACGACAAACCCCCCTGAGAGACCTCCCAGCCAGGTATATATGCGGCTGGGGGGAGAAGGGGGGGGTAAGCAATACCTCCCAGAGCACTCTCTCCCACTTGTGATTATCATCTCTCCTCCTCCAATCTCCTCTGACTTGACCGTCGGAGGGCCATCACCACCCTGGTGGTGGTGCAAGGCTTGTTTGCAGGTTCCTTGGCGGAAGGTGGAGCGCAACCAGCACCAACCAAGACAACTCAGGCGGAACCCCGTTCACACCGTCGTGTCAATCGTTCTCGGTTTGGACCACCAGCAACAATTATTAATCGAGTTTGAAAGTGATTTGCAGCCTACTTATTTTGATGGATCTGAACTTGCATCTGAAATTTATTTTTCTTATCAAGTTTGGATGTGGATATCCCACGGATCGAACCCAAGTTTGACCCGTTTATAAATGTAGAAAATGTGAAGTTACAAGGTCTCATTCTAAAAATTGGCCAAATCCAATTGATACATAGGCTGCAGTAACTAAAAAGGGTGCAGTATCTAGGCACAAACCATCAGCATTCATTTTTGTAGGTTTAGCACTGGACATTATCCTCCCACGTTTCTTGCTAATGTTTTTTCTTTTTATCCTTTTCTTTTATCATAATTACCTTCACAGTCTCATTAGTTGAGAAACAATCATTCGTGTCAACCACAAGGCACAATTAATCTTGGTAACATATCTGAATAATAATAGCAGAAATGTGGAGCATATGAGTTTGAAGGCCCCTCTCTTTGAAGGTTCATGCCCTTTCACCTTGCGTGGTCTGTTATACTGCGTGATGCCCAGGCGGGTCCTTGGTCGGCTGGGCAGGGGCGTAGTGACTTAAGTCTTTGTACCAGGCGCGTTCTAGATTTGGCCCAAAACAAATTCAAGGTATAATACAAGATATATAATATGATCTCTATGACCCAGTTCGTTCTTTTCCCTGTCTTGTTATCCTCTTGTTCTCTATTTGTTTCTGTGGTGCACCACCGACGTGGTGCAAGGTTTAATTTCTCGGCCTCATCTGACCTTGTCTCCTTAGGTGGGATAAATTTTTTTTATGCTGATGTTTAGGAACATAAATATTTCTACTTCAATTTAGAATAATACAATATTGAAGTTTAGGATTATATCTTAAGCTGGATGACTGAAAGAAAATGACCATAGCAAGAGGCATCAAAAGTGACCCAGACAAACCCAGGCCTGCGCGGCGGAGGCCGCTGCGCACGACGCGCTTGTGACGTCGTTTTTGACCGCACCACCGGCGGCGTCCACCGTCCGGAGATAGCAAGTGTTCTCATCTCTGTACTTGTAGGATGACTTGGTGCTCCCACCACCCCACACCGGCATGCCATCATGCATCAACACCGTCCCCTCTGCGTCTTGCCGGTCCGTCAGCATGCTCGTGCTCACCGCCATGTTATCGTTCAATTTCAGCACTTCCTCCAGCTGGTGGTACAGCCTCGTGTTCCGGAGCACCGCCCCTCCGGCCGCATTCACCGTCGACGTCTGCACCTGGAGCGGCGCGTCCATGAAGAGCTGCACCCGCCCCACCACCTGGTTTTTTCCTCTGTGCACCCCCACCGTCATGGCCTCCTTGTTTATCATCTCCACTTGTCTTACTGTTCCCCTGTTCTGGACCACCACTTGGCTCTTGAACGTCACCTTCTGCCTCACCAGGGTGGTGACATTCCCTTTGGACGAGCTTACCCATCCAACGAACCTGAGCAGCCCCTCGGCGTCGATCTCCGAGCTCCCATCCTGGTTCCTCCACTCTGCTTGGGGGTTCACTCTCAGCGGCGGCGCTCGGTAGTCCACCAGCATCGCCTCCACGGCGTCCGACCACCGGTCGACCCACAGGTGGAGGTTGGCGGTGAGGAGCCAGTAGGACTGGCTGTGCTTGACACCGAGCCCGATTTCATGTGGCTGGCCGTCGACCACAAGCCCGAGGAATGGGGTCACCTCGAGGTCGTAGGTAGGCATGTCGAAGGCTCCGATGGCGGCGACCGGGGACCAGAAATAGGGGTTGATGGATCCTGGGTATATGACAGCGAACGGTATGTGGCCACCGACGAACTTTCCGTCGATGGTCGCGTACAGCTGGCGTAAACCGCCGTTGGCCCTTGTCTCGCCGAGGCCGCCCTGCAGGTACTCCGTCTGGAGCGGGTTGGCATACCAGAACTCGTCGTCGGCGTGGTAGGACGCAAGGATCTCCAGTACTGCACGGTATGTGTTCCTGGGAATTACGACCGAGGCCGTTGAAATGTCGGAGTTGCCGCTGATCTGGAACCAAAAGCTGCTGCCGTTGCTCGCCTTCTCTTGCGAAATGGGGATGACATGGTCGGCGGGCTCGCGGTAGAGACCTTTAACGCTTGGGTGACCATTGTTGATGGACTTAGCAGACAGTGCTCCACGGTAGAAGTGGAGAGAGACATTGGCGGTGAAGACGCCCGGGGGTTTGGAATTGGAGTTTCCAAGCATCATGGAGACGGTACCGCCGCCGCCACTGAGCCGGCGGAGGAGGGCGGTGTAGCGAGTGACGTCCTTGTGGACCTTCCAAAAGGCGCTGTGGTTTATAGTGAATGGAGTACTAGTCCGGAGGATCTCAGCGCCGTCGATCCAGACAGCAGCGATGCGGTCCTTCTGGACGGGGACGCCGGAGGCAGATAAGGAGAGCTCCAGCACGACGCGGGTCCATGGGGCGGGGCAGTCGACGGGGTGGGTGTAGTTCGTGGTGACGGGGGAGGTGCCAACCGTGCCGGTGAAATCCTGCTGAAGGACGAGAACAGAGCATTTCGGGGTCTGGCTCGGGAGAGCCGGAGGGAGTGTCGGGTCCAAGAACTCGAGGCTAGCATCTGTGGCCAAGGTTCCATGGACAGAGGAACAGAGGAGGAACAGAGGGAGGAATAAGGAGGGGATTGAGAATTCCCTGTGTTTGAGATGCATCTCTTATTCCTTCCTTTCGGACCTATATTGACACGGGAATAATGGCTTGTTGCTGTGAGACAGATCATTGTGAGGGTTGTATATATAGGGAAGAATTGCATTACCTGTTGATTGGTATTGCAGAGAGGGTTTAAATGTGTATCATGTTTATTTCTGCCCTGCTTTCTATCTTTTTTGACGCAGGAACAAAGAATGGTAGGAATAGGATTCTTCAGTGCCATTTCGGTTCTCTTTCATCCGGCTATTTGTACTATGAAGCGGGTAACAGAATCCAAGTGAAAGAATTGAAGAAAGAGAGTGATCAATCATTTATATTATTTTATTCGTGTTCTTTTATTCAGTTAGCAATTTACACGAGCACATAGTAGGCACATGCACCGCGTACAATTATTAGTTGATTACAAGCCTTGCGTCCTCTGATGAGAACAACCATCGTATAATAGCTGATACGCTGCACAACTTGTAATCATTTGACATGAACCGAGGGATTATTGACAACTATGGAAGAAGTTTCAAATGGTTTCTGTGAGGACTCAGATAAATGTGATATGTGGTCTAAAAACATCGAGGACCGCATTAACAACGGCTGGTGATGGTGTTATTTTTTTTTTATTTTTACCATTGGCAGTTAACCTGCTCATTGTAAAGATAGGCATGATTTGAATAATAGGCATGCTTTTCATCTCTATAGATATATTGGTTTGGAAAAATGATATTCATCATGTCAAATATGGAAGAACATAACCTTGAGGGTGGCAATCGGATCGAGTCGAACAAAATACAAATTGGGTTGGATATACGATATATCAAAAATTTGTCAACAGAAACTCGACATATTTATTAAACATATTAAAAATTCAGATTCAAGTCTTACCATTTTGTCAAACAGGCCATCTATCTTATCCACAGTGTGTTGAAATAATTTAAATAGGTTAAACGATTAAGCATTCCACCCCCAATCATGGTTGCAAGTCTCTCTCATTTAGATCTGAGTTAAAGCAGATATGAACTTGGTGTAGTATCCGATGATTGACCCACTACACGGGTTGTACCCTTCTCAACACTGGATGCTGAAACAATGGCAACTTATTGAGCACTTACAAATGTAAGTTTGATTAGCCATTGCTTTTCCTTCCCCAATTAACACCGAAGACTGAGGATGCACATCAGGCTCCATCCCTCAAGCAACTCAATTTTGCCACTAGGCCCTTAGCGGTGCAAGTGAAAGTGGGTAGGCTTTCTCAATTTCATATAAAAATTATAAGTTAAGCATTTGTTCGTAATTTAGCATTTAAATATTCAATAGATGGTAAAAAAAATTCCAAATGGGAGTGTGGCGGTGAGTTCCATATGCCTATCTATTTATCTGTACAACCACATGCATCAGATGTATTATTCACTTGCTTCGTCCATATTGTTTAATTTGGTTAACTTTATGCGATGCTTGTAAGTCAGAAAGTCATAAGTGATGAGTTATTAAACCAGGGAGCTATAAGTAATTTTTTTCTTCACACACACGTATACATAATGAAATGGAGTTAGCAGGTGTGCCAACTTTATGGAAAACATGTAAATAGAAGATTTTTAGGTAATTAGCCGTTTAACCTGCTAACTAAAAATAATTTTCCCCAACACTCCATGTAAAAACAAAGTGGGTCAATTTTCCTTTTTAAGTAAAGTTTATAAGAGATTGCTAAATGAATTTTTGCATGGTCAAGAACCTAAAAATATTTTTCCTCAAGATAATCCAAATAAAGTAACTTGTTAGTTTTATATGGTGCTCATAGCTAAGATTCATCGTCTTGGCATCGGACATGTACCGCCCTATCTTACTAATAATGTATCGGTATGATACAAAATTTTTTCGTCGTACCGAGTGTTAGTATCGAATTCGTTCGATGCATATTGATATAGCGAATTATGTTGTAACTCAACAGCTCATAAGTAACTAACACTTGGTGGCTTGATTTGGAGCTTGCTGACTTACGGACTAATAAGTAATTTATTATTCAAATAGGGTGCTAGAAATAAGTTTCTTTGAAGCACCCATTTACCAAATGAAGTCGGCAACGTAATGCAGGTTTTATATTTACGTATAACCTCTTGGACGCTAGAAATATCGCGTACGAGTTCATAAGATTACGACAATCGCTCCTTCCCCACGCTTCCTGAAAGCGCCCCATCTCTCTCTCTCTCCACGCCTCCCCCCCGGTGCGCGTGTTCGCATTCGATGCTTCCACGATGTAAAACGAGTTTCCTTCTAAACCCTAGATAAAGGCTCTTCTCGCAGATCCGCATAGGCAACCCTGGAAGAAGGGCTTCTCGCAGGCATCTCTTTGCCTGATTATATTTGTCTCTCTTGCTGATCTCTCTGAGTTTGGAATCTATTTTTCCTCCTTTTCTTTATAATGCGTATGGTTGGTATTTTCTTCGATTTAGGGTTCAATATCATCCAAACTAAGTAAACTAATTTGATCGGTGCTATAAGTAAATTTAGGGCTTGATTTTTATCTTCTTTTCTTGAATTTTTAGAAAAAAAATCCAGGATTTAATGTCATAAAAAGCTTAATTTTTAGCATTATTTCGGTGAATAGCAACAACATTTTCGGTAGTTCAAGTGTAAAAGTTACGACCTTCCTTCTGGGCTTTGTCAATCCAATTGTTTTCTTTTTTGAGGTAGTTCTAGAAACAAGATTTCCATCTCGAAAAATTGATTGTTATTTGATTTTGAGAGCTTCTGCAGGGCCCTAGGCCCCAAAAAAAAAGCATTTTTCCTTATACATTTCTGCTCTTAAAAATTATATATCTCCGCCATATGCTTCTTCCCTGACATCATATGTACTATAATTATATTGAAGGCAAGTGAATAAGGATACCCTGGTATCGTATGAGTTGATTTAGAATGCTCTGAAGGCCTGTTTGGAACATTTTAGAGATGTTATTATTGGAGGGCTAATATAGAAATCTTGATTGAGATTTTGGGAAGAGAAACCACCAATTGGAAGAGTAAGCTGGTGAACTTGACCTCCTTAGGTGAAGGATGCGTCAAACTCCTTGCTTATCTTTTAGTAGGCAACGTTTCCATCTCAAGATTCCAAAAATGAGTTTTAATATATGGAGGAGTGTTCCAAATGGAGTGGTAAAGGCTAGTGGGACGATGCTTGACTGCAACTTGTCAACTGAGTAGAGTGCGGAGGCTTGAAAAGGATGTGCCGGGGGACAATGAGTTTAAATTTTCATAACAGGGCTTCATTGGGGGAATGACTTTGAGAGATTGGGGAACGAAGAGGGGGATTCTTAATATAAGTGTGGGGTAAGTATTCTAGTCGATAGAGATATTGATTGGATTTGCAGGATGTGTTCTAATGCCAATTCTGTTTTCAGAGACATGACTTGTGCAAAAAGAGCTTTTCCTGGACTGATTCTACAGTACGGTCACAAATTTGTTCCCATACCCCTGCCTGCCTCTAGCCTTAGCTCTTTTTTTTTTGGGGGGGGGGGGGGGGAGCTAGTAGGAAACTGGGACTCAATTGGGTTGAAAGCGGGATTTGAACTTGAGTCACTGGTGTCCAACTCCTGGTGAATTTACCAACTCAACCATTTTGCACGTTCCCTCTGGCAAGTACATCTTCTTGATCTAATTTGGAATAAGAAACCTAAGCATTTGCCTCACCAATAGGCTTATCATCTGGTTGGATTTACCTTGGGGGCAAGAGCATAACTGGCATATACTTTACCCCGCTTAGTTTCTTTGTAAATTTAGGATGTGAAACTTCTTCCAAGTAACACCATCGACTCACAGCATTGGATAGCATGAATAATTCTTTGCAATTGATCTCTTTATTTTTGGTTCATTAGCTCATTGCATAAGATACATAGTGGTTAGTGTGGCTCATAATTAGTGCCATATAGCACTTGACATACACTGATGGTAGGTCTCATGTTTATTTGTTCTAATTAGCCATGAATATATAATATTGCTAAGGAAGAATATCGACATAAACCATGAGGTCTGGGGTGTACTGCCGCTCGGTTGAAGTGCATATGTTAGAATCTGTCATATGTGTGACATGTGAGATATAACGCAGCCCAACAATCAGTGCTTGAGGGCTTATTTGAAGACTTATATAACCGACTGAAACAAGTATCACACCGAATTGATAAAGAAGATATGTGTATATGTGCATGCATGTGTTGGTTGTTTTGCTGCCGCTGCGGGCAGGGGGTGGTGGTGGTGGCAGCGGATAGGCAAAGGTGTCCTACATACTAATGTTTTTGTAACATCTGAATATTCTAATAAATGGATGGAATTAGATCAGAATGACTTGATGTTGCAATAACCTATTAGTGTGATATGGTTTTTTAATCTAATATTAGTCTCTTATATTGCATGTTGGAGAATGGCATATATAGCATGATATCCCTGACTCTCAATATACAATTCTATATTACTTTCTTAGAAAAGAATGTTTATTGGACTTAATCTCTCTCTTTTCTTGTGCCCTATCCAGTTCCTTGTGCTACTATGAACTATGGACGCAAATTTTTGTTTTTTGTTCCTTCATTCTCTTTCATTCCCTCACATGCAGAAAGCTTCTAAGATTTCACTTAGGGCTGAATAGTTGCTAATTGTATGTAAATTTGTGTCATTTAAATACCCAGAGTAGCTACAGCTGTTTTTTGGTGAAAGCATCCGTTAGCCTTAATACTAAGTCTTTTTGTTGTATGCTATTTTATTAACTCTTTTTGCCTGAATAATTTAATTTAGTGATGGAGCACTATCTAGGACCATGACAGGAGAACCAATGCTGTGGGTACCAGTGTCTTCTGCAAGCTGATAGTTACATCAATTTTCTTGGGTTTGAAACAGGTCAAAGTACCCCCCCTTCAACTATTGAGGAAGCTAACAACTGAAAGGAACTTCTATTATGACAAATCTAAATGCAATTCATAAGATCCATTTAAATTATCATGAACAAAATTAAATATATTAAATTTTCACAGCTTATAAAAGATAATCTGCGGTTATCACCAAGTCACCTAACTTTCACAGTTATTTAACAAAGCTTGGATTTTTCTCGGTATGTTGAGTGGCTAAAAAATGTTTCTGGAGAGTTCTGAATTCATGCAGCATGCATCTAAGGAAAATCAGAGGTGGAATCTCAAGGCTTGAAAGATGGTCACTGGACATAGACTTGCATCAAAACAACAATGAAGAAATGACACATGATATCAGGATTAATGCATAGAGCAACTGATAAATGGCCAAAAAAAAAAGATTTGTAGGTTCTATCAAGAGAAGCTGAGCTTTGTGAGTTGAACAATACCTCCAATAGTTGTTAAACCAGGACAAGGAAAACCACACTTAATAAAGATAGTGGAAACAATAAAAACTTTGCAAATGTTGCAGAAGTATAGATATACCAATATCTGATGGTAACATAGAAGAATTATTGGAAAGCTATGGGAGTGTTTTGGTCTGTATAAAACTAGATTACCAAATGATTTTATGAAATCACGAAATTTTAGAATATCAGAAAAATATCTGATATCAATTTATTGATGGCATGGATATTAAGTGATCAGCTCTTCTCCCTTTTATGCTAAAGAAGGCCAAGCATCAAGACTATACTACAGGTTTGGTGTCACTTGGAAATGAACTTGGAGAGAAAAAAACAATAAATTATCCTTATTGGTAACTTGTTGGTGTCAAGGGGAGAGTGGGTCCAATGATTCTATGAACATAAAAGACATACATATAGGAGCACTAATTACAAAGAAACAGCTCAGGTGAGTGCAAGAGTCCCATGCATAGGGCCACATTTATTGACTTCTGATAATCATATAGAAGACTGAGGGAATCTGTGCTGATAATCTAAGAATCATGTAATGTTGTAAAAGGAAAATTTTTTGAGCATTACGCCAACTGATAAAAGTATAAAATGCAAGTTTAGTGGAAATGAGGCTCTAGTCACAGTTTGGTGCCATGAGAGACTATGGAGTAATTGATGCTGTTTGCCTAGATTTACTATTTAAGTTAGCAAAAAAAAGTCAGGGCACACATTCTCATTAAAATTAAGTGATGGATTAAACTGATGTGTTACCAGAGGATTGTTTATCGTTTTATCTAGTGAGAGCATGAGACTTGTGGAAGGACTGATACTGTTGTAATTGTTAGGATGCATGGAACTATAATGAACTAGTGGCCAATCTGTCCCATCTTGTTATTTGTGGTTGACTCTATCATTCCTTTGCGTGATAAACTATTAGGCAAAGTTTCTTCTTTACCTCTCTCACATGCAATGCATCTGGATATTTTTGGGCTTCCTTTGGTCTTCTTGCTTACTCCATGACCCTTGCCATAACAAAGCCATCTCCAATTTCGTGCATGACCATCAAAGGACGATCAATGTTAAAGAATTCAGAACTATAAGAAATTATTTTATGCCAATCTGCCCCCACCTGTTATTTTTGATTGAATTTATCATTTCTTTTATGGGATACACCATTATTCATATTTTCTTTTAGCTTTTCCTACAGCAATGTTCTAGGTATTCTTGGGTTTTCTTTGGCCATTTTCCTCAATTTGCAACTCTTGTCATAGCAATGCCATTTGCAGTTTTCTGCATGACCGTTAGAGGAAGGTCAATGTGTAATCTGATCGGAGAGAAAGAAGAGTTTCCTCAATCTGCTCAACTCAAATCTCTCAAAAAAAATTAAAAGGCAAAAAAAATGACGAAAGTTGGGTGTTCGTCCTCTTTCTTTCATTGATGAAGATAAAATTGTGGTACATGGCCTCTATTTATAATGATGAGTTCTATCCTTGCACAATTTCAGTTGGATTTTTCTCGTAGTTTTAATAGAACCCACTTTCCTAAATTAGACATGATTAGTAGAAATAAACTCGAAAAAGCTAAAATTTTACTGGAGGTGGATCTCAACCTTCTACATTAACTGCTTTCTGTCGCTTTACTTGATTCTTCTGGACTTGGAAGATACTTTCGGTCAAAGCCTTTCCTGAAAAAAAATTCAATCTGATTTGCCTGTTTTGGAGCAAATTATATCTTACACTGTGTGCACCAATGTGGCCGTGCACCACGCTAATCACCGCATCTCTTTCTTGTGGGCCAATCATTAAGACGAGCGTATGATGAATGGGGTCTATAGGAAGGAGACGCGGTGATTGGCGTAGTGCACAGCCACGTGGTGCTTGCGGTGTAGGATATAAGTTCTCCTAATTCAGGGCCCAATGGAATTTGGGCCTGATCACTAAGTGCACGGTCCCCTTTAAGGGGCAGCGCCACATCGTAGATCTCGAAATATTACCAAATTTTTAAAAAAAGATCATCTCAATCTGGCATCGTACGACCAAGTTATAACCTCCAAAAATTTGGCATACGATTTGGCTTTCTAATATGGTGGATCTCGCTCCTAGACCCTGTCTAGCCTTACCCATAGTGGCCGAAGTGGTCCACATCGAGTTCAGTGATCCTTTTGGATCAATGTGAAGGATTTTGAAAGTCTTGCTTTGACATATGATCTGGTTGTGGATGTGAAGCATCACAAAGAATTTATAACATTAACCTGTATATAAATTTGAAAGTTCAAATCAATACTTGTGGAGCATCAAACATTCTGTTGGCTTGGCTAGGAGCAACTATTGCAATTGATGGCCTTGCTGCAACCTTAAATGAAACTGGTGACTGTTATTGCAAAACCTGTGGTATCTTAAGCCAGAGAAGCTGAAATGGACAGGTTTGGGAGCCACAAGCTAACCAGGTGACAGATCATGATCTGGGTCAGTGTCATACTGGTTATTCTAGATTGCCGAGAAGTTCCATATGAGCTTCTTGGCTGTCATTAAAACCATCTAGTTAACAATATTAATAACAACTTATTGTTGCTAGCATGGCAGCTCTCATAGTCATCATTTAACTGTTGCAAACAGTATTCTGGAGATTGTTTTTTGCCAGTTAAGGACTTGAGAGTGGATGGGAACACATAATTTATGTGGAGTCACTGTGGGACTACAGAAGCTTGGAAACATCTGTACCAATCTAGAGGGCAGCTGAGCATCAAGGAACTTCCCTTGAGGTATTGTCTTGCATTATTAACTGAGCTGCAGAAAATTTCCTGGCCACCCTGGAAGATGATTGGTCAATCAAATAGATCATAACTGCTCAACTCATGAGCTGGACGGGAACATACTGTCCCCCCCCCCCCTTTTTTTTGGGTATGAATGTAACATACTGTTTTTTCCCCTTTTTTTTGGGTACGACTATAGGTTTTAGGTTGATTATTACAATATTAGAATGTTACAGCCAACCCATTTTAGTGGAGGGGCGCGCTATTTGTTTACACCCATTAGTTTGTAAGGGTGAATGGTTGAATGGTTCAGAAAAAAAGATCTGCTGAATGGTTGCCTGTTGCCTAATGAAAGTAGTTCCATCTACAGCTTACCGATGAAGACATTGGCCAGCTGGTGGGGCAAGACGGACCATTCACACGCACAAAGTTGTTCAAAATGGAGCCAGCCTACCAATTGTTCTGTAAGCTGGGTGATGCTATCTGATCATGCTGTTATTTTGTTGCTTTGATGTCCATATTTTGATGTATATATTTTATTTCAGAATGATGAACCTTTCAAAGTTTGTGACTTCTTACCTTCCTTTTTTTAGCAAACATTTGTTACCTTCTTCAAGCTTTGATTGCTTTTAAATACTCAGTGGCAATGCTAAACCTTTTTCCGCATTCTTTGGAGTAAAATTGAAAGGGGGATGCACTATGAAAGAATGACTCTCGGTGATTTCCCAGTCGTTTTGCAGTAGCTATATGAAAGTGTTTGCGGTAGGGGCTTCTCAGGAAATTTAGCGTCAATGCCAAATTGAGAGGCCAATGCACAATAAATGCTGGAGTGGCCTAAGTTGTAGGCAATGAAAATTTTAGAAAAATTTATGCTTAAGTTGGATGATCAGTAAGTTCCTCAAGTAGGGTTGAGCAGCAACTATCAGGAACTAGAGTAGATTGAGAAATGTTATTATCCTCTGGTTGCTTGCTTGCTTGCTTTTTTTTTTTTTTTTTGGCAAAATGGTGGCAAGCCACCACAAATGTAATGGCCTTATGTTGGCTAACTGTCTAGTCTCCTCAAATTGGTCTTTTTTTTTTTGTGTTTTTCTGGTTCATCTTGCATTAATTTTGGAAGTTGCTGGTGATATTAATGTTGCCTTTTTTTTTTTTTTGGTTAAGAGCCTTTGGAGCCTTTGGGTAGAGGAATTTAGCTGCTTAAGAAGTTTTGACATCTGGCTGCTAATGGACATCAGAAAGTAAAGGGAGTGAAAATGTGTAATTTCACAGTACATATCTAAACTCCCTGCTTTACTTTTTTGGAAAAAAACATAACTTATTTTTCCTGCATGAGTTTCATGTTTTAATATACCATGTATTTATAAGATAAAGAGTTATGATATTGATTACTTGCTAACAATCTGATCACTGTTTGATTCACCCAGGATGTGGCTGTCTCGGACTGGTGTCTAACATGGAGGGGTTGATGAGTCGGGCCTCACCTGCATGCAACCAATCACCAGCTTCCATGTCTTCCTGTAAACTGAGCAGCGGTCGGCAACAGGTGATCTATAACATTTTCCATAAAATAATTGTCGTAATGCAGTGTGACTATATGAAAACTAAGTTCTGTATAAAAAACATGGCAATGTTTCTCATTATGTTTTTCTGCATTTGATCTACAGAACTTTACTTTGTTAAACAGAAGTTTGAGGTGACAACAGATAACAAAAGTGTTTCCAAAACAGAAAAATGCGGAGTTCAAACAAGACCAGAATAGAATGAAGAGCGGTGGTTAGGGTGATTGAATTGACCTGCCACTTTTGATGCGATGGTGATCCATGAACCTACAACAAAGTGGCGGGGAACATGAGGGAGTACAGTGGAGCCGTTTTGAGGACTTCTCAGAATGGTGGGGAAAAAGGTAGCGTTGGTAGTTGGACTGTTGTTATTGAAGAACATGGATTCAGAGAAGGCTTGAGTACGTACCAGTGCATGTAACCAGGTGGTTTGATTTGAATATAATGAAAGGAGAAGGCTAGGGGAATGAGGGAATTGAAATGGGGGACACTCTAAGTCTAGGTGGATTCGTTAAGCTTTATATACATTGTTGATTTTTTTTCCTATCAGCTTGAGCTTTTAATATTTAGCAGTAAGTTAATATGGTATTGGAGCTCAGGTTACCAATACACAAATGGTGGTAGATTCAAGTCGATGGTGAAAGAAAGGTTCAGATAGCTCCAATATCTAGGTCGTGGTAGATCATAATTGTGAGAGATATTTCTCTCTCTGATCACCTGGGGATTTATTCCTGGCTATCCACTTGATCTGTGTTCGCTTGAATTCTGCATCATATGGCAATTGGGAAGAACAGAGCGGCCTTATTTTGATAACAGTCACCAGCTCTATGGATGTCTTGAGCACACAAATTCAGCTGTTTCAGCCATGCACCAACAACATCGATGGCAAAATGGCTGAAGTAGTTTCTTTACTTGAATCTCTCCTCTAGCTTTACTTGTTTCTAGTATCTGGTACATTTAACTTACCCTCTCTTTGCATTTCTTTCTTTTCTAATATCTTGTACTTCCTTGATTTCATCATCTTAATGAAATTTATGTGGATCACACACCCTCCCGTTTCTCAAGCATCAACGGGAGGGTTATATGTCTCCTGGACTTCCCATGTTCAGCGGCAGTGGTGAAAACCATGCCATGTTGCTTTGGTATCCCAATCCAATTTTTAGGCAGACACCCCAACCTAAGGAATTGAGACCTTCGCACAGTTCATATATAAAATATTTTTAAAGGACGAAGTGCAGTTGACTTTGTATTCATGATTGAGCTACTTTAGATTAAAATATAAACAGAACTTCTTTCAATAAAATTATTGGAGTGTCTACCTTAAAACAATAGCTAACAAAAGGAAGGCCAATAAATAAAAGCCTAAAGATCAATAGATGCAATATTATTTACTCTGCCCTTTGGTTAAAAGAATGCAAGCGAATCCTATGTTTGTCATCTACAAGGCGGCTATATATCTCAAGTAGACCTTAATGATTACGAGGAACAACATACTAAAAGTGACATGTATGTGTAACTGAATTATTCCTCTTTTCATCTTGTCTTGTTACTTTGTGAGAAATTATCTTCTTCCAAAACGTCCTTCAATGTAACAACAAAGGAAGCTTCAACAAGAAAGAACTTTGGAAGAATCTCGAAAAATAAATGATAGAAATTCTTTTAAGCAGTCCGGGTTCGTTCTGCATAGGATTATATATGTTTCTGCATTGAATTTAGTATAAGATAGAACATGTTGGAGCCCTAGACATATAATTAAAGAACCAATCAGTCATAACCTCTGTAATTATCCTGTATTCAATATTCAGATGCAGGATAATGGGGGCATTGATCTTGATAAACAGCTTGTGGTAAAATGATGTTCTTCAATGTCTAAACAAAAATTAAAGGACGGTAAAAAAAATCTCTCTCTCCTCACACGCCTATACCAACAAATTTGGTAAAATTAAGATCAAGACATTCTAAGAGAGCCGGCTTATCCCTAGGCTAACTGGCTAACCTCAATACGAAATTTGCACTTGTTTTTTTTTTTTTTTTTTTATGGATCAATGCGGGAAAATCTAAGATAACTAGATCAAATGCGAAAATATCCGACCTGCTTCAACTGCATGTACCAGCATAGCTATGCATGTAGCTAATCACAGCCGCTGGTTTTCATCATGGCACGCCAAGATGCATGCCCGATGAATGAGGCCTCTGAAACCGGTTAGTTATTGGTTGTGTGCACGGCTACGTGGTGCCTTCAAATCCTCATGGTCTGTCCCTTGGCAGCTCCAATTTACTATTATTGCATGGGATCCACCACGCCCGCCCCATCAAAGGAGGCAAGTATCGTGCAAGCGCACATTAGAGCCACAAGGTCTTGTCCACGTACGATGATCCTTGCTCTCCAACAAAGAGTCAAAGATCCCCTCGGTGCATCAGTGTACTGCTTTATCTGGACATTGTGAGCCATCTTGGGTGAGGCGACCGTAGAAAGTGCAAGGACTGAGGAGTGCTTTCAAAGGAAATCTCTGGGATGTGCAAGTGAGTAGGCTTTGGATTTCGAATTCAGGGCCCTCCTCCCTCCCTTTGAGTTGGTTTAACGCCCATTCCCAAGCGCGGCCACTGAAAAGGGCTTCAAGAGCAGTTGGGACGAACCATCGAGGGGTCCAGGTCGCAACCGTCCGATGCTGATCGGAGATGCCTTTGTGGCCCCAGGCCCAGTGGTGGCCCGTGAGTCCATAATTTGGGTTGGGACATGGCATGACCGCAAAGGACAGCCCCACTTCCCTCTTCTCATTCAAGGGGGAAAAAGCCCAACTTGATCGATCTCCTTCTGCCGTCGGACCCCATCCTGCACAGCTCTCAAAGCACTTCCAACTTCTTCATTCATCCATCTGCATAGATCTTGAAGCGACCATGGCACGATCCAATGGTGGATCCGTGCGAAGAAAGAAGAATCTTTCTTTCTTTCGCATGAAAGATACAACCCTTGTCCATAGCTCAAGCTTTCGGCTAACGTCAAAATCATGGTGGGCTTCCGTTAGTACATTTAATTTCGACAAAACTTGAGTTCACTGTTCACACGGTTTTGGCGAGCGGCCGGGATTTCTTAAGACTTGTATTTTTATGCAAACAAGTCTTAATTTGATTCTTATTACTGAAGAAAAGTACGTCTTGTTTTGCTTATTGTAAGTGGGCCGAGATGCAGCTCACTTTATCTAAGTGACCTTTGTTCTCACCGGACCAAAGTCACTTCATGTGTTTGAAGCGAAAAAAAAAAAGATTTCATTTCCACCGTAAGATAATTATTCCAATTATATCTTAATTTCATAATTAAAATTTATTGTATTATTATGCAACTATATTAGTTTATGTATAATTTTAGATAGAAAATAACAATTTTTTTGATCGAAATGGAAGGGCGCTAAGGTTCCTTTGTTTCTTTTGTTTGACAGATCCTAATCTCCACTCGATTCCCTCCTAAGAAGGTGCTCAAGGTGACTTAAAATTCTAGAATTGACAAAAGAATAATATGATTCTGAATATGATATTTGTGATGTCCTATTGGATCACTTCCCGCTCTTCATTTATCTATCTATTTATTTATCTTTTATGAGCAAACTACAAAAATCATTTTTAAAATTAAAAATAAATTATATTAATATTTAATAATTTGAAAAAACTATATTTATCTCATAAAATTTATTTTTATTCAACACTGCAATCTATAACTTAATAAAATGTTTGTTAAATCATTAATTTTAAATAAAAACTAGATAGTATATTTAAGAAAATCAAAAGTAATTAAAATAATTTTAAATGATATAGTAATTATTAAAAATATAAAAAAATATGTGCATCTTGTATTCTTACTCAAAAATAATTTTAAACTTTATATGAGATAAATAATTTTACCGCGGCCGGCATGGGATGTAAATGGTTTTATAAGTTTCTGTAATTGAATGTAAGTATAAATTTTATAAGTTTTTGGATGTAAGTTTAATAAATATAAATTTCATCATGATTCCTATAATTTATTAAAAAAAAGTTGGCTCGATGACCAGCCAATGGAAACTCGCTGTCTGGCCAAACCTTTGATTGCTAGTTTGACACCTTGAATGATTGAAAACAAACGATTATGGTAGGGCCGGCTGCCTTTAAAATATAAAATATTAAAAGAAAGGAAAATAAGAAAAGTTTGGCTTAAAGCAATGGAGATTAATATTTCTCTTTCGAGTTTTATGAGGTCGGAAGGAATTATTTGGCAGCCGTAAGTGGGGTGCTTGCTTTGGGTTCGTTTGTCTCTTTCTGATAAAAAATAAAAAATAAAATATCATTGGGTACCCTAGCGAATGATACTATATAATAATAAATTATTTCATGCATCGTACGATGTCACCACCATTACCAATTCTTAGGGGGCTATCATTCTGATCTTAAAAGCATATTAAATTAGGATGGTGAAGGGTCTTGCCTATGCCATCAAAAAGATGCTTCAATCTTCTATTGTATTATTTAGGCTCCAAAAGAGCTTTGGGAGGACTAAAAAAATATTTTTTATCTCTCTAAAAATATTTTTTAATTTATTTATTAAAATATCATAATATGTTAAAAATGTAGTTACTAAACAACAAATAGCTTTCAGTTTTTTATAAAAACTCTCCTTCAGAAAACTCTACTTCCAAAAGCTCTACTGCCAATAGCTCCTCCAAACAAGATCTTAATCTCCCTCTCTCACACACACATGTACATACAAGTTTTCTGCGGCAAGCAATGCTAGAAGAAACACGGACGGGTTTTGTTGGCTAACAAATATATATATATATATATATAAAATTTGGTTAAAGTTAAGTCAAAACTAGTATACTTATAGAAATAAGTTTTTCATATTTTATAAAAACAAAAACTTAAAAAAAGCTACTTCTCATGAGAATTGAGATTTTTTTCAAAATTATTTTAAGCCATCAAATTTATGAATTATTTTTTTATTAAGAATATAATAAATATTTCACACAACTTTCTTAAAAAAGTAAATAGTCAACCAAACATAAGTAACTCTGCAATGTGCCACTTTTTTTATTGTCGACTAAATGTGCTAAAATCATTTTTCTTAGACATCATATTCTTAGGAATTAGCTTTCTAAAAAAAATTCTGATAAGAAAAAATTCTTTCCACGAGCCAAACGAGTCATATATGGTAAATCAAAATATCATATAAAAAAATATAGAAATAAAAAGATTTAGTTAAACTTGAAAACTTCCTTTACATCATGCGGGTAAATAATAAAAAATATTTTTATCAAAATTCTTAATTTTCTGAAACCTTTTTCAAGCAACTAAATATACCATAACTAACCCTTGTTAGTCCAAATAACAATCCTAAAAAAACAGGATCAGTTACCAAAATTTTTGCTTAGAGGGACCAAAACTCAAGCAACCTTAATCTTCATTTTTTTTTCAAGGTTATTCATCTGATTTCGTGTTGATTTTTAATGTTCTCATTCTTTTGGATGAAAATTTGGAATTAATTGTCTATCACTCATTAACAAATTAATTGGCATGCACTGGTTCAAAATAAAATGGTTTTGCGCTCTAAATGTTGAACCAGAGGTTTGAAAAATCTAACTTTGGTTTCGGTTTTGGCTAGTGCTGTAAAATTTCTATTCCGGTCGTTTCAGAAATTTCGAAGTCGTGCCTCAAGTTTCGGAGCTGTGAAAAAAATCTAAAAATTTGGAAAAAAAAGACAAAAAAAGCTAGAGAAGTTATTAAATAATATTTTTGGATTTTTGTTAATGTTGTATAGCCTCTTTTATTTATGTGGTTTCAACATATTAGACCCGTGCTAGTATTTCATGCAATACAAGTGAAAATATATTGCTACTTTTTATTGTGAACATATTATATATAAAATAACAATTTTTTCTTGAATTTAAGATGTTAACTAGAAAGTTCCTTTTATTTATCAATTTAAAAACTTCTTAGTACCACCAGCCCAGTGCATTCAAATATTTTCTTATTTTCTACTATAACACAAATACATTGATTTCTTATATTTTGAAGTTAAATGGCCATTTTTTGATTATTTATATGCAGATATTAAAAATATTAAATACCTTTAAATTGTCTTGTATTTTGTTTTTCAAATTAGTCTTTGAAATATGTTGTAATAGAATTTTCCCCTTTTTTTTTGGATTCCTCGTCCCATCAAGGTTACATCATTTTCTACCCCATCATTTAACTCAAAAAAGAGAAAATCATTAAAATCAATATTATGTAGACTATACATTTGGAAGAATAAAAATAACCTTTATATATTATAAATATCAAAATTATACTTAAAAAATATTTAAGTTGATTTGGGTAGTTTCGGCCGAAACCAGTAAAACTGGACTAAGATCAAATAGTTCGAGCTGAAACTAGCTGAAGTTGGCAGAAACCCTGTGACTGGGGTTTAGTTTTGGTTTGGCTAAAATATCCTCTATGGACCTTCAAGGCTTCAACAAACTAACAAATAGAGATACAAACAAAAGCAATAATCAATAATCTAATTAATGAAATATTAATCAAGCCATGTTTTAATTTCACATATTGGAGATAACGTTTTTGAGATTTCTTCATGCTAAAAGCCTATCAAGCAGGTTCTACTTTTGGATTGGATGTACATCTAGGGTCCACTTGTATTCTGAGGTTTTATATAAGGCTCGCACATCGTCGGTTATGTTCCATACCATGATTAATTTCAGTAAACTTAGAGCCGAGCCATTTCGCAGTCCACCATAACAGATAGGAAGGCAAACAAATATGGAAGATTAAAATAACCTTAGATGCTTGCTACTTCTAACAATAAAACCAAAATGCAAAGATTTTTTTTTTTTTAAATTTCTCAATCTTTTGTATGACACAAGAACATTGCATTAGAAATATTGATCATTTCTTTCTTTCATGCATTAAATGCAAAGTTTCAAATTTCACTTTAAGATACTAGTATTGGTCATTTTTACTGATTTTCTTTTGAAAATGGTGCTTTTGTTTTTTTTTTTTTAATTTAATGTTGATTAAGGGGGTTTTATATAAAAGTTTAGGATTTGGTCCAAGAGAATAACCATACTTGATATAAATTAGCTTGACTACTACAAATAGATCTAAACAGAATCCAAAAGCAAGATTTGTCGCATTAAAATTAAATTACATATAAAAACTCCAAAGACCATAACTTGTTTGTTCAAAATTTGAGCCATCTTATTTTTTTAATTGCTGGTAGCTTTTCAAGACCTACGATACTATATCAACTTTAAGTGGTTTGACCCGCATAGCGACCCAAGGCAAATTCCTTTAATTGGACCATAACATGGGTTAGTCAAAGTAAAAACTTTATTTTTCAAAAATAGCAGCTAGAGTTGAAGACAAAATTTGATATAGGGCTTGGGATATATCTCCTACAGGTTTTCTATTTTTTATCATTATTTTCATGATTTATATTTATTTTAGGAGAACTACAACTTTTGTTAAGCAGAAAAGAAGTTAAGTGCATGCCATGCATGTGGTCCATGAAGCAGACCAAATGATCCATGTCTCTATAATAAATTTGAATCTTCTGTACCAGTGAATGAATTATCTACAAACTTCACAGTGTACGCGTTCACATTGTAAAAAGAATTGCATGCAAACTTATACTTAGTAGATTTTTATGTACTGGCCGTTTCTTGGCTGTATATTAATTTGACTCCTTCCGGATTGATTTTTTGAGCCAATCGGTGCTCATTCGACCTTGGAGACTGCCAACGATTCGAATAGTTGAGATTGGAGAAAAAGTAGCAGCCTATATATTTCTTTCATGCAGCAAGTCAAAATACATGCGAGTGAAGGCCATTTTTTATGGCTTTGCACTCTTCATTTGGATGCCTAGATTAAGGTGAAAATGACGTCAAATATATTCCTACAAGGTTTTAGTAAAGAAATAAGAATTGCCATACCCTGACGAAATGAGTACTCTTTAATTGCTTTGAGCCCAATAAAAAATAGAAGAGCATTCGGTCGTAGTCAGGAAAATCAATCACGAAAAATTATAGCAGACAATTAAACATTGAAGAAATAGTTTTATATGGCACAAATATTCAATTGCTTAGGTATGGTTAGTTGGTTGCATCTCTTTTTATTTGAGAGTGATCCGGTTGATTCTAACCCCAGTGGGGGGCATTCACTCCTGTCAATTTTTTTGAAGAAGAGAAGCCAGCGCAAAAAGAACCTTATCAGAGAACAAGAATTTTTAAGTGGAGGTGAAGGAGTCTGATATGAGGACCGATGCTACTCAGAATCAAATCTCTAGCCTCTGATATGAGAGGATAATACTATCTAATATAAGTTAACGCTCCTTGGTGGTGGCACTTCTATTATATTTCTCAATAACTCCTCAAACATGCTACAAGTGAAAAGAAAAAAAAATAGAATAGTTTGACCAAAATGCATGGCTTGACATTGTTAATTAATTGATGGAATTAGCAAATTAGTTTTGGTTATTATTTACAAACTAGTATATAACCTGCGTGTGATATAGTTTTTTTCATCTTTTTTCTAATTGTTCCGAAATACATAATAATATAATAAATTATAATAAATAGAAGGTTTTTCAAATTTCTTTGGCATACTAAGCAATAAATTTTAATGTTGGTCAAATAAAAACTTCTATCATTAATTTTGGTGTAATTAATATTGGTATTGCAGATAGAGTACAACTTTTTTTTCTTTTTTTCCAACTATTCTTAAAATGCAATCTAATAATATAATAAATTATAATAAGTAGCATGTTTCAATAGCTAAATTTTTATTGCATGTTAAGTAAGAAACTTTAATGATGGCCGAATAGAAACTCTCATCAATAATACGAAGAACTTTGTACAAGGTCTTTCATGCAGAAATTTCCATCAATAATACCAATCTTGCGGATTGTATTTTTTCCCTTTTCCAATTATTTTTGGAATCCCATTTAACAATATAACAAATTATAATAAGTAGAATGCTTCAATTACTAAATTTCTATTGCATATTAGGTAATATGCTTTAATGATGCTCGAGCACATTAATGCCATTAATATTTGTTGCATATTAAGAAATAAATTTTAATGTTGATCAAGCATATTAATTCTAGTATTATTAATATAGGTACCTATATGGTGAATTAAGAGATTTGCACAAGTTGAGTCTCCATATATATAAAATAGATAATAGAGAAAAGAAAATAAATTAACTTCATCCATGCATGAATGCCATATTGTTGAATTTCATAATCCATGACGAACTCTGTTTCCATAATTCTATTTAAGGATTTATAGAAAAAAAAGGGGTTAAATTCAATAGAGTCATCTATGTCTTAACTAGAATATGCATCATTCACTAATTTTAAATATCAAAACCCAATTATATGACATTTAATTAAAAAACTGATATTCATATCAATGGTCCTTTGACATATTTCATAATCAAGAATTTTCTCTATATAAAATAAAAAAGCCTAACGCATAACGCACATTGAGGCATTCTATTTTTTTTTCAAATAAATGAATTCTATTTCTTTTCCATACTGTCTCTCTCTCTCTGTCTATTTAACTCTTACACATAAGGCACATGAAATCTTTGGATCGAAGCATGCGCTTGGTAGGAGTTCATGTTTGTGCAAGAGAGATATTTTAAGTTCAACTTAGGAAAAGGATAGCAGCACTCCTGCGGTCATACCATTGTTTTTTATATAGATAAGAAGGAAAAGCAACAAGGAAAGGCAATCTGAACTCTTTTGATGAGACCAGGCGTTTGAAACCTAGTGTGGGGATTTCGGACATGACCGAGAACCTGACGCTCGAGCTCTATGCCTCGTAGGTAGCGCATGAATGCAACTCCGGCCAGCCGACACCCATCCCAGATAAAGAAAAAGTTTTATCCGCCATTATCTTTTCGAGGTAGAACTTTATCCACTATTCATGTCAATAAGCGTCTACATTGCCATCAACCAAAAGAAAAATATTAATAAGAAAGAAGAGAGCAGTTTTTGAACTTATTCAAGTTGGAAAACATAGAGGGGGCTTCTACGAATTGCATGCATGCCCAAGATCTACATACCGTAGTTTCTCCGACGTATAATATTCCAGCAAATCTGTGCGAGTCCTGTTGCTCTCTCCTTGCACGTGCGAATGCTATTGTTTTCCTTGTCGATTTAGCTGCATGGAAAAGCGTTAAGGCGGCTAGAGAATACATATGCAGCCAGATTAATTAAAGCCGGTACTTGTCTTGTCTTTCTAATTCCAGCTTGATTAATTAAAAGTATCTTAAGCGGAAGTGCACATCTTTTCTTGACCAGCGATAATGAAAACAGCAAAAGAAAGGATAGTGCTTGGAGATTTGCTTTGACAAATGGGTGAAAGAAAGCGAACTACGGAAAGGAAAAGGCAAAGGTGATATCAGTAGATATCTCGTATTGACTGTGTAGAGGCAAATCGACAGCTTTGGATGCAGTGGTAGCTGCACATTCGCCCCATGCATGGGCGAAACACTGGCTAAAACTCGGGCGCGCGGTTCCCTAGATCATGAAAGAAAACTATTTACGCGAGCAGTTTAAAGTGCCATATTATTAACCAACATATTATCCGCTAACTTAAGTTGCATGTATTCACTGTTATATTACGTGCATGTGAATAATAATATTTTTGAAGATATCCAATTTAAATTAAAATCATTTGGCATGTGCATGCATGGCATATGTTAGGAACACAATGGAGGCACGTAGAAATTCATTGAAATGGATAGAGTTATAAAGCTTATTGATTGTTAAGTTGGTGAGATACAATATGATCTAAGTTTAAATTGGTAAAGATTTTCCCTATGCTATGATAACTAATATACTGCTTAAAAAGAAATCAACTACTTGACATTTCTGAGAATTTTATATTTCAATTTAAAATATAATTGTTATAATATTTGTGGAAATTTGTAATCTCAAGATGATTTGTTAGTATGTTTTTAACTTCCATAACTATGAATGATATTATATTGAACCATCCAACTTGAGGCACTTGTATTAGCTTGTCATTTAACTCGAAATACATGACTCCTCTGATAGACAAGGGTTTGTTTGAGTTTGAAGCAACGCAAACCTTGTTGACCAACACCATCATGGTTAAAACATTAATCAAATAAAGATGTGTCATATCGTGCAATTTATTGTTTTTTAGGTAGGCAAATTGCTTTCATTTCAATCTTTAAGAATATTTATTATAGACAGCATTTTTGAGTGTAATGATGCTATTGAAACAGAACCAACATGTAGCATTGGCTGTTGGCTTTTGTATTATAATTATACGCAACAAAAATTGTAATAGCAAAGGCATCTATCATATTGCAAAATAAAATACTTTGGTTACCAAACTTGGAGTATTGCATTGAATTTTGATTTTAGAGGAATCTTGATTTTCCTTGAGTGGTGCAGCAATGATGAATATGTAATGGACCAATTAGAGACATATTTACTAAACTTAAAATACTGGAGGCTTCAAATTTAATTTTGAAGACATATTTTTAAAAACTATTCTTTAGAATTGTTATAATGATATTTTAATTATGTGTATAAATATATATCATCTAACTTACATATTAGATTTAGATAGGGATATTGTAATGGCAAAGAGGAAAATAATTAATTGAAAAAAGCTTTTTATTAAATCAAAAGATATAGCTTAGCAATCGATCCATATAAATTATAGAGATGTTTAAGTTCAAGGTGATGCAGAGTTCATACAAGCAGTACATGAACAACAATTTTATGAATTTAGAAATAATTTATTGCTTAATAAAATATATTCTATCGATACAGCTGTAACCATGATATAGATCCTAGTACATAAGTTATATGCTAAAATGATAAAAAAAAAATCATAAATGTAGTCATTTTCATAATTGCCCTACCATATAATCCAAGGTATAGATTGGACCAAAATGAAAAGGACGTAAGGTTTATGATTTTGGATAAGCCAAAAATATAACTTATTTTAATTAGAAAAATGATTAAGACATTTGTGGCATCAGCATGGTTTATTTGGGATTCGGATCTTTGTGGTGTATATTTTGCACATCAAAAAATTGTACAATTTTAAATAGCCGCCACATTATTCGTCTTGAAGATGGACTGCTATCGTCCATACTTAGAACCAAATGCAGCATATTTATTGGCAAACATGGTGCACTGCATGTTGAATGATAGCCATCCATTCAAGATATATGCCATGATAGGGAAGTTGTTCAACTCTTGATAACAGTGCAAAACATATCAGGACCTCTCTAACTAATTCTATTTAGGCTCTTTCCAGCATTTATACCTCTTATTTAGGTTAGATACTCATGGATTTGAAGATTTGCTAAACCAACTTATCCGGGTTAATTAGGGTTCATTAAATCATCAGAGCATGAATATCAAATTCCAGCTGTATCACATTTAGACCCAGTGCATTTACTCTTGTTCCGCATCACAGTGCAGCACACCCGTAACCATCTATCCGAGTCACGTCGAAGACCGGGGGCCACCACGTGAACCCTCCTCCTCCCATTCACTCCCTCCGTCCCCCTCTACTCCGTCGCCCTCCTTGCTTACATTTCCCTTTTAACGTCCCATCCAAACCACCCTTCTTCCTTCTTCCATTCTCTCTTCAGCTCTCCTCTCTCTCTCTCTCTCTCTCTCTCTCTCTCTCCGCCCCCACACCCCTTCCTCCCTCCGCAGGGATCGAGGAAGAGAAGAAGTGCAAGCAAAGGAAACAAGCTCTGCGAAAAAAGGTAACAGAGAAGCCAAAGAAGAAGAAGAGTAGCTAGAAGAGGAGAAAGAAGTGCATGGAGTCGACCCCTGGCCACTCGGGTGCGGGGCAGGGCTCCTCCTCCTCCCCCCGGGGTGAGCCGACCCCGGGATCGGGTCACCCCCCTCCGGCCCCTGCCCCGGCCCCGGCCCCGGCGCCGCCGAGCAGGTACGAGTCACAGAAGCGACGGGACTGGAACACGTTCCTGCAGTACCTGCGCAACCACAAGCCGCCGCTGACGCTGGCGCGCTGCAGCGGCGCCCACGTGATCGAATTCCTGCGGTACCTGGACCAGTTCGGGAAGACCAAGGTCCACAACGCCGGGTGCACCTTCTTCGGCCAACCCAACCCGCCGGGCCCCTGCGCTTGCCCTTTAAAGCAGGCCTGGGGCTCCCTCGACGCTCTGATTGGCCGCCTGCGAGCGGCCTACGAGGAGAGCGGCGGCCGGCCCGAGGCGAACCCCTTCGCCGCCCGCGCCGTCCGCATCTACCTCCGCGAGGTCCGCGAAAGCCAGGCCAAGGCTCGCGGCGTCCCCTACGAGAAGAAGAAGCGGAAGCGCCAGCCCCCCGCCTCGGCCGCCGGGAGCGGACAGACTTCTGGAGCAGGAGAGTCTTCATCTTCTTCTTCCGCTGCTGCTGCTGCTGCCGCTGCCGCTGCCGCGGCGGGGAGTGGTTCGGTGGGCGGAGAGGGATCCGATGCTCCGCCGGGTGGCACTTCTTCTTCTTGAGTATAGATCCTCCTCACTCTCTTTTTCTTGCTCTTGTTTTTCGTTATTATTGAAGCAGGTTTAGTAAGATAGGAGTTTTATTGTTATTGCTATTGGCGATTCTCTCGATCGATACTTGCGAAGAGGCCGTGGGGAAGGATTTCCAGAAAAAGAAGAGAGTTAAAATCTCTCTCTTTTCTATCTCTCTATTTCTTTCTTTCAAGTGATGAATGGTGAGTTTAATTAATTGGCGATTTGTTTGATTGTCTTTTGCTTTGAGTTTTGATGTGTGGTTGATGTGGTTCAAGTAGAAGAGAACTTAACGATATGAATATATAATCGATAACGGCTTCTCCTTCCTGCTGATTTTGATGGGAAATTAATTGGATAGATGGTTTACCATGAGTTAAATTTTTGTAAGCTTTTCTTCACATACAGGATAAATATTTGTCATATAAATTTATCATTTGTGTACCATATAAGAGAAACCACCTTTGATCTCTCAGCTCAGCGTAACGGGATAAGTTGTGGTGCCTCTCTTTTATACAGTTTTATATTGCTCAAGTCATTTACTTCTTTCTAATATTCAAACATTGTTATTCCTCTCCTTCTTCTTTCCCTTCTTTTCAGCACACAGTTTAAGATGAACTGTTTTACGTTTCCAATTTTCTGCTTGTCACTATAGTCCCCATTAATATAATTGTGATCTCATCATCCTACTTTAATCAACATCTTATTCTTTTCCTTTGTTCCTTTTTTTTTATTTTCTTGAGAACACTTGAGACACCATCTTCAGGCTCCTCTTATCTGATCTCACGATGACACCTCAAGACATGCAATCACCTTCCCAGTAGTATACTTCCAAAGATTAGAGTGATATCAAATTTCCCCCTTCCAATGAAATGTAGCCCACGAGTTCCTCTTGTATTTGTTCCCACATTCCCTAAGAGCTAGGGGGTTCGAAGTGTGAGCTCAACTTTTTAAAACTTCTTCTAGAGCTCATATGGTCAAATCCTTCCCTCATTCCGGCTTTTCCTTTCCTTAACTACGCTGACGGCGGCGCACATTACAAACAAATCACTGGTCCCCTGACGGATCGGCTGCGAGCTTCCGGACCGCGAGGCCTTTCCCCACACGTGCGTCCCCCCACCCTTTGACTCACCCCTCGCCCACTCTTCTACTCTGAGCTCTCTCCCAGTCTGCCACCATGGCAGCATTAGTCCTTCTTGCTCTTTCCCTCCTCCTTTCACCTCTCTGCCCTTCTCTGCCGCTAGATCTCTCTCTCCCTCTCTCTCTCTCTCTAAAGCACTGGTCTTTTTTTTTTTTTTTTCCATACTTTAATTTATTTAGTAATATCTATGATTATGGCGACCCCAATGAAAGTGACTTGTAGCTGGTTTTTTTTTAAAAAAAACTTTATTACAAGGAAATAATTTTACGTCCTTTTCTCTCACCTATTTCCCCCCTTCTTTTATCCTGCTATTGTTGAACCGGACTTCTTTATTTCCGATCTCCAGCTCCTCTTTCCCACTTTCCCCACTGATTCCTGTGATGGCGAGCCCTGCAGGGTGTGGAATAGCCCGTATCACAAGAATAATAGTGAACACCCTCTCTCTCTCTCTCTCTCTCTCCCTCTTTCTGACGCAGTCAGGCCATGTAAGCTTCGGTCCACAGCGTCCCGCACTGAGGAGGGATGAATCAAGTTCTTTGTCTTGGCATGGCCCCTCCAAATCTCGTCAGCCAGGACTGTGCCGCGACTGGCAATTAAAAGGTGATAATTTTAATATTTAATATGATTTTCCATTCAAAGGGCTTCTGGTTTGTGGGGTAGGCGAAGTTTTGTGTTGGTATTCATAAATGTCGAGAGGAAGAAGAGGGGCACCACTGCACTGCACCGCACCGCACCGTCTAGTCATATCCAAACTCCCCTCCGGGAAAATTATTACGTGGATCTTCGTCTTGAAAGAAATATATACTTAAATATTACCGAGGAATTTGCGTCCACGTATGCGACGCCGCTGCCATTTAAAATACCCCAGCATCCTTCCTCGCCACCCTATCTCAAGCTCTTTCCACTGTTCCAGAACTTGAACCAACTCGCACATATTTACCCTAATCCAAAGATAAGTTATGCTGCATTGCTTAAGGTCTCCCTTGATGCCATATTTTTGTTAAAAGAGGCAATGACATTGAAGAATAACCCAGTACTTGATTAGTTTATTTTCAAGTCTTCACTTCTTATTATTAATGGTATGGTGATTCCTGTACAATTTGGTTCTGCCTTATTGCTTAGTTTAAGCAACGTAGAGAGCTAATATATATTAGTTTTTGGTGGACATTAATATATATTGATTAGTTAATGAGATTTAATAACGATAGGAATCCAACAGCACTTCATATTAATAATGAGCATTATTCTTTTCATTTGATTGGGTTGATAATATAGTGATTTTCTTTCTTATTCTATTAGTTTATTATAATCTAGGAAGGTACCCTGGCTCAAAAATATATGCTCAGAGGGTACTGCCTTGGTATTCTTCTTCAGTGGTTGCTATTAGTATTGGTTTGCTGACATTCCCTTCTTTATTCTAATCCATTCTTTAGCCAGGCCTGATTAGGGTGCAGTTCTTGTCTTGTGTAGCAGTGTAGGGCAAGACATCTTATTTTTGAGGCTAGATGACAAGATCTGCTGATCACCAAGGGACATTTTTGGAATATAAGCAGAAGGAGGATGTGCCATTGGCTTTGGTGGAACCATCTACAGGTAAGCTTAAATAGGGTAGCCATTTGGGAGTCTGATGATTGGGGTCAAACATCTTCACGGTAAGCTTTTGTGTTTGCCGTGGTCAACATCTTTAAGGTCCTCACGGCATATAGATATGGATTCTTTTGGATCTGAGATCTGAATCCAATTAATGGAAGAAGCCTCATTCTTGTTCCTTCTCAAAGTTCTAGAAAATTAATTTGACCCTGCTCCAATCATGATGCTTTTGTCTCAACTGATCAAATCTATCAACTTGATATGAAATATTAATTTTAGCTACCTGTTATGTTTAACATATTAAGTGGTTTGGATTTACTTGAAATTTTATTTAAATAGAGTTCTATGTCTTAAAGAATGGTAATTGTTGATGTTGTGTAGGGGATATCCAGCATTTCATTTCATTGTTAGCTTAGCTTATATAAAGAATTAGTTTGTCATGGCTTGACCTATGGCACATCTTCCAGAACTTATAAATGCATCAGCTACGGGCAGGTCTCCTTCACATGCTATATATATATATATATATATATATATATATATATATATATATCGGGTGATATATATTAATCAACAAGTACTCGTGCCATCAGTTAAAATCATTCAAAGCTAAATGAGGCTAAAACTTAATTGTAGTTGCTGAGTTTCTGGTCCTATAAAAAGATGGTCCCTGAACTCATTTACTTGCATGAGGAGATGAAGACTTCTAAAATGATCGGACGTTTAATAAGGATATTTTATTGGTGGTGTTTGTAGACTGTTCTTAATTATCTTTTTACAAGTGATACGTATGATGTGTGTACGTCCCCTTAAGAAATTAGTGCATGCATGAATATTGTTGAAAACTGGCCAGGGAGACATTCATGCAAATCCGTGGAGCTTTGAATTATTTTTGTTTGAAAGAACGTTGTTGAATTAGGTCTTTGATTAAGATTAATTGCAGATATACAAGACGGTGGGTGCATGGGTGAATTGTGGAACCGAAGGCATTAGTAGCTAGAGTGGCGTTAGTTCAATCCACTGACCACGTGTAATTCTCCAGCAAAACGAATACTCTTTGTGGGCAATTTGGTTCAGTATAATATTGTACTGAGCATGACTAAAGCTTAATTAAAAGGAAGTGAAGATGGATCGGTGCGCTTTTCTAGGTGTCCAGTGCACAAAAAATTAAGGAATAAATGGTGGGGTCATGCTATGAACTAGTTAACTTTCTTCAGGCGATGAGATGCCATGCTAAGGTATACGGATGCTTTGTCTGAACTCAAAGGAAGTCTATTAAAGTGTATGTTCTCTTCATTGTCGGAATTATAAATTTAACTTATCATGGAAGGTTACTGATCCCAAGCAGATGGCGGTTATATTAAACATGGAAGTCGAAGTCATTACATTACATTAGACAAGGTTGGAGCATCCGAAGTGAACACTAAATAATCTAATTTAAGATGCCCTTTTCTAGAATATTGTGTGCACAGAAACCTCTAGCTATTGCTAACGCAATTCGTGTTCCAAGGTCATGACTAGAGAAATTAGTTAATTGGAGGATCTATTAAGTGAACTAGATATTTGCTTAAAATGAGTATAACTGGCTTGGATCAGAAGAGAGATACAAACTAATAGATATTTGAGGTGATGATATGACGAAAGATATTATTGAAGTAGGTTCTAGCCAATTCAATGCTTAAAAAATAGCAACTACAATAGCTGAAGAGTAACATCTCCAATATCATCTCATCTCACTAGTTCATCATGTATATGTTGTTATAGGTCATGCTTTATTTCAGTTGCCTTGCAATCACTGCCGCAACCAACGCCTGTCTGGAGCTCATTATAGGTGCTAATTGGAGGTATAGATATGACTTTACTCAATAATAAAGCAAGAGAAAGGCAGACTTAAAGCTGAAATAATGATTGTGCATGATGTACGGATCGTTAATTTTAATGGAGTAGCTTCGTTTCTTTAAATTATTATTCAAAGAATTCACAACTTACTAGTGTGCACAATGTTACAAATGAATTAGTGGTGTTCCAGCCATTTTCCGGGTAAGTTTGGGTCAATTAATTAGCAGAAAATTAAATGTTTGAAGCCTAGCTAGGAAACCAGCACAGGACAGCTTCATCTTAATATTTTCTTGGTAAGAGCAGCTTTATCTTAATTAGCATGATCGTGTTTTCTCATGCATGGTGTATATTAGAATGGAGGCTTGGGAACAGAAAGACCCGGCAACGGGTTTACTTTCGGGGACTGATCACTTCTTAAGAATTAGCAAAGTCATAAGATAAGATGAAACATTCTTATCCAAAAAACAAGGAAGAATAATATTTTCATATCAAATTTAAAATTTTACTTTTTTCAAAAAATTACAATCTTGGATGTCTACTTTAACTTGCTCTCCCAGAAGAATGTCTCTATACCTAGGGACTTCAAATATGGGAGATGGACATTGTAGATGATACTAAGATCAAGGATTCAGCATGCACCACCAGAAAATTTTGACAGCAGATTAATTGCTATTGTATATATGGTCTAAATCATCAATTTGTTGCTTCTGATAAACTAATAACAGTAAAGAGTAGGACCATGCCTGAGTTATCTGAGTGGTGGAGAAAGAATGATAGCGTTATATCAGCATTAGGATTGTAAATAACAATAGAAGAGGTCATGCTTTTCAAATGGAGAATAGAAGGTGAGGAAAAACAAACACCAAGAGTATGATAGGAGAACAAGAAAGAGAGGTTTTAAAATATCTGCAGAAGAAGAAGAAAACAAAAGAAAAAGAGAAATAATTTATTTCTCTGTTCCATTATATTCAGTACATATTAGAGGTTATATATACTCTTGTATAGACTTCATATAAGAAAAAGAATATAGGTTGATATAGGATCACGCTAACAAAAAAAAAATATTATGGAGGGTACAGATTATTATGTGATTCCTAAAATGACTTTAATAAGATCATGCTAACAAAGAAAAATAATATATGTTGATATAGGATCACGTAAATAAAGAATAAATATTATGGATGATGTAGGTTGTTAGGTGATCCTTAAAATTATGCTAATACCTCCTCCCTCAAACTCGAGATGGTACTATAGGTGCTAATTTGAGTTTGAAAACTAGACCATGAAAATACCCATAAACTGATGTACTAGATCAAGAGCCGAAGTAGTAGTTCAAAAGCCGACATGATAGACTAAGAGCTGATATAGCAGTTTAGAAGCTGACATGGTGGTAGATCAAAAGCTGACGTGGTGCAAAGAGCATGATGTGGCAGAGCACGAGCTGTTATAGCAGCTTAGTAGCAGATTAGGAGTTAACATAACAACTCATAAGTCGATATGCCAAATCGATATGTTAAGCTGATGTGACAATACTGAATTTGATATGGTAGAACAAAAGCTGACATAGCATCTTAGAAACTAATGCAACATATTAGGAAGCTAACACAACAAACTGATGTGTTTTTGGCAATGTTGACGTAGCTAACTAACGTAGTGGACTAATGCGTCCACTGATATGACTGACTAATATAGCAAAGTGGTATATTTATCAATGTGTCTAATTGACATAATAGACTGATGTATCTGTCGATGTGGCTGATTGACTTATCTGATGATGTAACAATGAGAATACATATAAAAGACGATAGTTGCAGTAAAAATAGAACTTAGAGAAAAGGCAACCGAAGGTTGACGATCCTCGTAGACGGATGTACTATGAAAGAGGTGTAAGAGATCTTGAACTGGATAGTGAAGGAGCCCGAGGCAGCAAATAAAATAAGAGACGGATAGAAAGGAGCCGAGCGATGATGAGGAGAGACGACCGAAGATCTGAAACTATAAAGAAAAATAGTGGAGAAGAGCTGCGAATCCATTAGAAAATAAAGGATTTTCGGATATTAATTTATCGGAAATAGAAGATATGCAAATCTACTAGAAATGGGATCTTTGAATGTTGGTTTACTAGTAAATAGAGGATCTACAAGAAAACAGAAAATCTACGAATCCACCAAAAAACAAAAGATCTTCAGGGGTAGATTCACCAGAAAATAGAGATCGATAAATCGGCAATAGAAGTTTTCAAAGCTTCTAAACATGGTAACGATGACCATAGCAAAGATGGAAGAGATGGCAATAGCAAATTAAGTGATCGGTGACTTCTATACGATGTTGAAATACTTGCAAAATAAGAGAAAAACAAAAGAAAAAGAGAGAGAAAATTAATTTTATTTCTCTGCTCTATCACATTTGGTACATATCAGGGTTATATATACTTGTGTACAGACTTTATATAAGAAAAATAATATAGGCTGATATAAGATCATACTAACAAAAAAAAAATATTATGGGTGATATAGATTATTACTTGATTCCTAAAATCACTTTAATAAGATCATGCTAACAAAATAATAATAATATATGTCGATATAGGATCATTATAACAAAAAAAAATATTATGAGCAATGCAGGTTGTTACGTGATTGCTAAAATTATGCTCACAAAGATCAATCTGATGAACTTGATAATTAGTAAGAACCCAATGAACATGGCATTAGCATTGAAGAATTGGATAGAATGGCATGCTCAACTGAATATTAAGGCTGGTGAACATTTCTCACAGTTTTTGAAAGGACATTTCTCAAGACATTTTGAGAACCATGAACAACCAACTGCTGTAATGGAAACTTACAAGGAACTATCAAAAGCTTGGCATGCAAAAACTGCAAAAGTAATAAAGAAAACCTTTTTTTTTTTAATGAAGAAGAGGAAGAAGTCAAATGCAAAAGGATTTCACTGATAATATTCTATCAATGGAGTACAACATAACCTCCTTATGGAAGTATAGCATGTGTTGTGGCGTCAACCCCTCCCCTCAAAATTAGGAAGAGAGCAAGCATGAAATAGTAGTGCGGCAGTGCACTACAGCATGCTCTCCGCAAGCAAGGTTCTGAACTTTCACCCAAAAAAAAGAAAAAGTTTCTTAACGTACGCATTGTCGTGACACTTCTATGGGCGACAACACTTGGCCTAGTGGTTTTTTTTTACTTGCTACAAATGGACAGCTCACGAAACTGTTATGAATATGTTCAAAAAAAATCAAAATTCAACTCGAGGTACCCGAGGCAACTCCGCTTTACCGGTCAAAAAATACCACTCAAGTAATCTACCACGAAGAAAGCAACCATCTATTCTGCAGCTCCATATAAGACTGCAAATGGCTCGTATTGATCCGTGACCCAACCCGACCTACTTAATTAAATCCAACCTGACTTATTTTGAAGGACCCATAGGGCCAGATCGAATCTTAAAATTAGATCTTTTCTATTTTCTAGGTCAGGTCTGGATTTACTGAATTTAGATCCGATCCAACCCGACCCATTTGAAATTTGGGCAATTTTGGGTTAATTCGAAGTAGATCCAAATTTTTTGGATTGGGTCCGGGTTATACATGGACCTGACCCAACCTGAATGATCCGTTGGGTTCAAAATTGTCGTGGTGGATTCGACCTGATCTTCTATTGGGTTAGGTATGGGTCTAAAATTAGGATCCGAATAAGGAACCAGATTGGGTTGAGGTCACTCATAACCCGACCTGACCCATTTGCACCCCTACAACTCCATTCACCTTCCTATAGATATGCCTCGCCCCGAAGGTGATGGTATTGCCGGCCATACCTCCTATCTTTCTAGGGCACCTCGGGATCCAACCAACTATAGTGGCTGAGTCACTCTTTTGCATAATAACGTTGGCCCTTAACACATACCAAGTATGACTAACTTCAGTCCAGGCTGCACTCAACTCCACCAAGTGATCGAGATATCAAAAATTGCGCTTCCTAGCTGCCTCCACTCTTGAGTTCACCACTTTAGAGTACTTTGTTTTCTGAAAGAGTCTGACACATGTTAACTTGAACAATTATGTGATAGATATTGCAATATTTACACACATGCTATCAAAGTATTCTAATTATTTTCGTAAAACATTGTAAGACATTTGAAAGTTAACTCCCCTCGGCAATACATTAATTCCGAAAAAAGGAAAATCATGTGGTCCAACAGTTTTTTTTAAGGAATTATTCAAATTTCAGAGATATTTTAAAAATAGTACTTTCTCTTTCCTGGAACTTTCTTTTATCACCTTTTCTCTAAACAATAAAACAGAAAAGAAAAAAAAATCAAGGCGTAAGATAAAGTCTCAAGACTAAATGTGGCTAAGTATTGGTAGATTGGTGGAACTAAATTATATTGTATGTTGACAATTTTGGAGTTTCTAATTTTACCATATAAACATACAAATATAAGAGTGGAACTAAAAATATTTTGACAATTCAGTTGAATTAATTAGAAAATTTTGAGATTGGCCCGCTTAACATGAAAGAATAGTGGTACCAGCATAACTGATGATAAGCAAAACTGGTTAGGATTTTGAAGGAAGAAATTCTTAGCAAAAAAAAAAAGGAAAGAAAACACAAAATTAAGTTTATGGAAAAATGATAATTATAGGAGAAAATTCCTGCATACTTGGAAATGGATGAAGGTGATACGAAAATGATCCGGGAAAAAAAAAGGGGAGTTTTCACTTGAAAGTTTTGTAAATGAATTAGAAATCTTAATTTGTTACTGATAGAAGATGTTTAGTGTGGAATTGAAGATTGTCATTTTTAGAGGACAGCTTGATAGTAAATTGCGCCCGCGGAAGGGGCAAGACAGTTGTAAAGAAAAAGAATCATCTCATTTGTTTCGAAAGAGTTTGCAAGCGTAAAAGAAGGAACACAAGGGGGTAGCGATTGATGAACTAACCTTGTGAAGTGGTTGGAGAATTTTTTGTCTAAAGAACAAATTAAGTAATAGAATGAGAATTATGCAAGCAAGGTCACTAATTTGCTAGAGTCCTCACTAGAAATTCTACTTTGATAATAAAAAAATTTTATTGACCATTCTGAAACAAAATACTCATACAGGAGACTTATTTATTGGAAATGATCGTAGTATTGAGGATGGAGATTAACAAAACAACTATCAAGATGTATGTAGGTATGTGTTTAGTCCCACGTCTGCTATGCACTAGATAAATTTTGGATACTTATGCAAAACCAAAAAATTCAAATAACAATTTAGAGATGGGCACTGGGCCGGGCCGCTCACGGCCCGGCACGGCACGGCACGAAGCGGGCCGTGCCTGGCACGGCCCGCCAGCTACAGTGACGGGCCGTGCCTGGCACGGCCCCTTTGATAGGGCCGTGCTGGGCTAGCGAATCCTGGCCAGCGGGCCGTGCCAGGCACGGCCCGCTTCGGGCCTGGGCCGGCACGGCCCGGTCTAGGCACGCGGGCCAAGCACGGCACGGCCCGCGTGCCAGCACGGCACGGCCCATAAGGGCCTGGGCCGGGCTGGCACGCGGGCCTGGCACGGTCCGGGCCTGGGCCCGGCTCGGCCCGATAAAATTTTTTTAATACATTAATAAATTATGAACACTAAGAAATCTTGATTTATGAATATAAAGCCACCTTAATGGTGGGGAGTTTGGCATAGACCCCTACCAGTTTATTAATTTCAATCAAAATGGTACATGAAGGGAGGTTTGGACCTTGGTCTGACCTCTAGATTCTAGAATACAATAAGAAACTAAGAAAGGGCCGAGGTTTGGACCTTGGTCTGACCTCCAGAATACAATAAAAATGTACAATTATAAAAAATTAAGAAATCTTACTAATCATCAGTGATTCAGTGAATCAGTATTCACTCTTCAGTCTTCAGTCTTCAGTCTTCAGTCTTCAGTAGTGTTTGTATCATCATCATCAGAGGATGTTGTATTATGTCCACCTTTATCTTGAAGTCTTGCCTCAGCATCCAGCCAATCCTTGAAGCAGAGAAGCATCTCCACCGTTTCGCCCGTCATCCTACTTCTCTTTTCGTCAAGAACACGCCGACCTGCACTAAAAGCGGATTCCGATGCTACCGTGGACATCGGCACAGCTAAAATATCGCGTGCAATTGCAGACATAACAGGATATTGATTTCTAACACTCTTCCACCAAGATAATACATCTAGATTCTCTATTTGATTTTCATCATATGCAGACTGAAGATCATTTCGTAAATAAAATTCTAGTTCACTACTTAAAGATGAAGAAGATGAAGAGGAACTTGAAGCATGTGTGTGTCTTCTCTGTGCAATGAATGAAAAAATAGATGACGAACGAGAACTACTAGAAGGAGGAATAGAGGTTTGTATTTGTGTTCTAGATCCACGAATTTTTTCATCATATATAGCATAAATATCATAAAGAAGTTGTCTTACCTCATCTTTAGCAGATTCAGCATCTTGATTCATATTTTCAGCGTATGCATCAAGTAAAATTAGCACGCCATTTAATTTAACTCTAGGATCAAATACAGCAGTTAATGAATTAGCACGCCATTTAATTTTCTGACCAAATATCAGAAGTTAATGAAATTTTTACATTTAAAGTAGAAAGTGTTTCAATTAAATTTTGTTTCATTGCTAAAAAATTGGTCATAGCTACTCTTCTAAATGTACGTCTACTAGTTCTTTTGTAAGCAGGTTGTAGGTTTAATTGAACATATTCTTCAAAATTAAAAGATTCACATAAACTAAAAGGTAATTCATCCTTAACTATCCATTTTACAAGTGCTTTTCTTTGATTTTCATGATTATATGCAAAATTACCTACAAGTAATCCCCCTTGTATATTAAGGCTACTTTGAGTTTGAGCATGAGAATCATGCATCCTATGACTCTCTTGATGTCTTTTTAAATGCCCTGTTCCCCCACTACTACTACAACTATAAAGTTTGGCACATTTTTTACATTTAGCTTTCCAGACTCCCTCAACCATAACTCTATCAAATTCATTCCATACAGTACTAGTCCTCTTACGAGAAGAGGTTTGACCTTCACTCGGTTCACCAGTTCTAAAGGAACTAGGAACAGGGGGTTGGGGATTAGTTTCTTCCCCCTCAGAAACAGGAATGCCAAACTGACTTTCCTCAAAAGATGACATATCTATGATTAATTCAAAAAATAAAAACTAACCGCAAGGAGGAATTGAGTAGAGGGTCGGAGGGCAGAGGCAGCGCCGAGATTCCGAGCTTCCTCTTGTGCTCTCAACAGAAGCGACCTTCTCTTCTCAACAGGAACCTCCTCTTGTGTAGCACTTGAACAAACTAAAAATTAAATTGCTAGAAGAGCACTTTAGAAGAGAGAAATAATAGCAGTAGAGAAGGAGAGAATGAGAGGTTTGGTGTGGTGAGAATGAGGGAGGAATGGGCTATTTATAGAAGCCCAAAAAATTTTTTTTCCCAAAATACCCCTCAATTCAGCCGTTATAGGACTGTTGGGAGGGGCAAAACCGTCTTTTTCCCGAAAATAGCCGTTGGAAACGGCTATTTTCTTCCCCCCTCTCCAGACGGGCCGTGCCAGGCACGGCCCGTCTGGAGCCGTTACGGGCCGTGCCAGGCACGGCCCGTTTAGAGACGTTGCGGGCCGTGCCTGGCACGGCCCGTTACCGCCCGTGCCGTGCCGTGCCCGGCCCGGCCCACCAATAGAGGGGCCGGGGGCCGGGCCGGGCTTGCCTTCCGTGCCTCACGGGCCGTGCCAGGCACGGCCCGTTTAGAGTTTTGGCCCGGGGGGCCTGGGCCGGGCCGGCCCGGCACGGCCCGTTGCCCAACTCTATAACAATTTTTTGGTTAGTATTTTTAGACGAGGTTCTGGGTTGTTATAAATGGTATCAAAAACTAGGCTTATAGCCTATATAGACTAGAGGATATTGCTTCACGGGTCCATTAGGACTAACCATTGGTTGATTATGGTGTTTGTAATTAGTTTAATTAAATTTGAATCTTTAGCTTGGTAAGAATATCAAGGCTTAAATTACAAGAGTATGTGAAGGTCTGTGCACATGTAACTACAAAAAATCTAGTCTTTTCCTATGTTTTTTAGAGCCTCTATCGATGCTTATAAGCATCGTTAATTTTGGCGCTAACGCTTCTAAAAGCGTCGCAAAAGTGTTAAGTAGGTGGGGGTAAAAAAAATTTTTGCCAACGTTTTTGAAAAGCATCGGCAAAAAACGGAAGTCTGCCGAAGCTTACAGTGTGGATTAGAGATGAATATATTTTTTTTAACAAAATGGATAGGATTAGAGATGAATGCCACAAAAATACAAAAAATAGTAAAAAAATAAAAAAAACATATAAGTGGGCAAACGGCCTACTTCGGACAAGCTTCCGAGCTTCTTTCCGGCAAGGGGTTTGGCGATGGGGACTGCAACGATGCCCTCCGTTGTAGACAAGCTTACGGCGATGGGGAATGCAACGTCCCCCTAGTCCTCTTTGGGCTCGCCATCTCATCAGATTCTTCGATCGCTTTTCGAACCACGAGTGCCGATCTTTCGAATGTGGAACCGAAGAGAACAGAGATCTTGGAATTTCTTTGGGATCAGTTGGGAGGTAGAGCGTCGGCTGAAAAAATTACAGAGCTTTCTGAAAAGAATTCAGACATGCATGACATATAACATTAAAACCAGGACATATAACCCCAAAACCTCTGATACTAGAATCGATCAAACAAATAGAGAAAGATGACTCGAGAATCAAAAACCTAGGTTGGGAAAACATAGACACCAACACGGGAAGGGGATCCTGAGTGCAAGACAAATCTGGTAAAATTTTTGCCTGGACAAATCCAGAGCTTGGAGATGGCGGTATCTAGGGATTTTCTCTCCAAGATGGAAAGAAGAAGGGAGAGAGGGGTTGGGGAGCTTCCGGCTAGGGTTTCCAGGGTTCTAGGGTCGCGGCGTTTTATAAGAGGGGCGACTGGGATGGTGTCTGACGACACTTATAAGCGTTATCGGACACCACGGGCTTCACCCATCGTCTGGGCCTGGGTTGGCGTTCGACGACACTTTTAAGCATTATCTAGCCAGAGTTTTAAGAAAAAAATTAGTGTTAAGTGGGATGTTTAGCGAGTAGGATTCCGCCGATGTTTCTCTTTAGCGTTCGATTATGCTTAGAAGCATTGTCTTACAATTTACTTTTCACGATGCTATCTAAGGTCGTCTTAGTTTCATCTCCATCAACGCTACTAACAAGCGTCGACAAATTTTTACGCGCTCACAAAATTGCCGACGCTATTCTTGCGTCGGCAGAAAAGAGTCGGAAAAACTAATTTTTGCTGTAGCGGGCCTCTTTTGCAACTTCCCTCAGTACTTTAAACCCCCCTTGCCTCTCGGTCTTCCCCCCGACCCTCTCGGTATTGCTCGGATATGTGCATGCATCGTCCCTCGTTGCCTTCGGTTATCCTCCCCAGGGTGGGCTTTGCGCCGACGCCCCGACGGGGTGGTAGGGGGGTTGCAGCCGCGGCCGCCTCGTTTCGCCATTCGCGCGTGCGCCGCCGGATCCGAGTGGAGGGCCATCCAATATTACAGTGCAGAAAGTCAGAAAGGAAGGGCCATCCAATATTATAGTGCAGAGTAGTTTTTGGAGACGTAGTGCATGAACTCATGCTATATGCATTGAGTAGATTTTAGATATTTATACGCTGTCAAAGAAACCGAATAACACCTCCTTGGCTAGTTTTTCTAAGTGAAGTCCTTGATCATTATAGAAATGCATGATGAAAATTTTCTTTTCTTTATTAGATAAAATTATGTCATCCATCCAATCCTTTAAGCTAATTGGAATTATTTGGCTATTTAAGAAACATGGTGTTGTTTCTGCCAGGAAAAAAAACCTTTTAGTATGAAAAGAAATTTTAGTGATAAACGACTAAGAGGGCTGGATCGTTGGCTGCTTGGTGATCTCAATTGATGGCAACTAAGAGGTTGCTTTCTTTAGTGCAGGTGTCGGTGGAGACGGGAGAAAGCGGTATGCAACCAAAAAAAAAAAAAAAAAAAATCTGTTCAGACCTTTCTTTAAGTTCCTGAAGGATTGTGACCGAACATCTAAAGCAGGCTACTTTATTTGCAAAACAATGTTGCCTTAAAAGTTGAACATCTCCATTTGGCCGTCTTCCCTCGTAGCACATTTTGAAAAGAAGAGGCTGAAAGTACGAGTCATGTTGCTCTATATTTTCATGTAGGGCCAGGAGGAAACGAAATTTTAACAATACTTCAAATTCATCCAAAGAAATGTTTGAAAATTGGTAGCCTTGTTGTGGCTATATGAGAAGTAACTTTGACACCACATATTTTTTTTCAGGCATACTGAGATCCAATCAAACCATAACTAATTGTGCTAATTATTTGAAAATTTGATTGACTATTGATTTCGCAAGACATGTGCCGTCATCTAGTTGACAAGTTAAGCTGGGGATTTTAGAAGGCATTGATAAATTTCAAAACCGGTAATATATGGAAATCGGGCTAACATGGAAGCTCTCGGATTCATTTGTATTTTATTTTTTCTTATTTTTCTGAAATTTTCTCCAGGTAACTCTAACTCGACCAGAAATAGTAGGTGGTCGGTTGGAGAGGTCCCTGAAGGCCGGCCGGTCCGTACAGAAATAGGCGGCATCCTGCCTAACCGGCGGTTCACCGTGGCCCCTCGCACTTGGTTCGATGACAGCAACGTGCCGAGAGCCGACGTCCTTAGCGCGGCAGGAAGCGTAGATTTGGGAAAATCTGGGGGACCCTTTCAGCCATATGATCGTACGGCTGGCAGGGATCAACAGTGAAAAGGTTGGGGGAAATCGTAGGGCTGGGCGGGGAGTACGAGGGTGAGGTCAGGCGGGGCCCGATTCCCCTGACTCGGTGTCGACTCGGTCACCGACAAAGAGATCTATTTTGACATCTTCTCCCCCTTTGGAACGCGGACGCCCGCTTGTACTCGACAGCAACGCGGAGCACCAACTTCTCCCACCAACAAAAGTGCCCTCCCTGTGCCGTGGAGGGCTATGCCCTGAAGGTAATGCCTTGTTTCCCAAAAGGAAGTTTGGGACCCAACGGTTGCAAAAAAAAAACTTTTTTTTTGATAAATTAAATTTGTTAAATTAGTTTGAAATAAATATATTTATAAAAATCAGAAAATAAAATAATTAACAACTTAAAAAAATCATCTATACTGTAAGTCAACTATGATTGACTATATACGTCTCCAAGCTATAAAAAAAAAAAAGCCTATAAAGTTGTCCTCATTTTTGTAAAATTTTTAAAAATATAAAATAAATAATAAAAACCATCACGACATACTTAGTAGATATGAGTGCTCCACAATTAGAGCATCTAAATGTAATGATTTGTACCATTGTTGGATCTTATCAAAAAGAAATTGCAAAAAGAAAAAGAAATACTCGATTCCCCATTCAAATGTCGTCGGCATTTGGTGATTGGTTGATGCACACTTGCTCTCATCTACTATATCGAAATTTAGCTGCTGCGTGCCATCCAATAATTAGAAATGCGACTCATTTGCCTTTGTATATTGTAGCAATCCAAATTGTCATATAAAACATTAAATCGAGCAGAAATCTAACGTTACCTACTTATATCAGCACAAAAATTTCAGATAGCCATCTAAATGGCAAAATAGAATTGATACTTGTCTTACCCAAAAAAATTGATTCCCTTTATAATACAAACACAATTCTACCATAGCTCCTTGACATGCGGAGAAAAGAGAGCTGGTACTTTACCCCATATCATATATTGCAATTATAAGTCATAGTGCAACTTAAATTGCACCAACCCTTTTAGGGTTCCGATTGTATCTCTCGCACTAAAGCACTCACACTGATCTCAAAGCACTCCGAACTTCGTCTTCTATTAGATTGCATGGATCTTGAAGCGATAATTGTGTAATCCAAGAAAAGGAAGGTGAATCCTTCTTTCACATGAAAAGTACAAGCCCAGCCTACCTTTTTGGACTATGACAGTTGTGACGATGAAATACTTGACACCAACGTTGGCCCTCTAAAGTTATCCTACAACAAATATTCCATACTTGAGATGACACACACATATAGAGAAAGAGTGATAAGTTCTTTTTTTAAATGTGTTTGATACGATCGGAAGGATTTTGCAAAAAGGATATATTTACTTTGTTAATTATTGATTCAACATCGTTTCTCTATTTTTACATGTTCGGTACAACTTTTTGAGTCTGGGCAAAATCGTGCCTGCCAAATTTCATGCTAATTCACCAACCCACAAAGTCAGTCTAGGATATACGGTTCTAAATGAAATAAGCACAAAAGTAGGAATAATTAATTAAAAAAAGTCAGTATAATAGGACACTCGCATCGATTATGTGCCTGTCTGTTATCTTTATACTCTCCTCGTTTATTGTGCTCGAACAAATAGTACGCATAAAAATAAAAAGAAAGGGTGCATTTTGCTACTAGATTAAGAGTTTTGCATTACTGATAATCCTCTTTTTTTGGAGCAACTCTCTCAGTGGCACCAAGATGAGGAAAAAATAAAAATAAAAAAATCTAAATCTAGCGCAAAAGAAAATTGCTTAAATATTTTTGACAATAAAAAACTTAAAAAAAAAAATCCTACATTTCACTTGGAATGCAAACACCAGGACGATTTGTTAATTATAGGTATTCCCCACTTGATTTATTGGTAGCAGTTCCACACTTAAGAGCCTGTACTTCTAGATAAATGGATGATTCAAAGAGGACCATAAATGCAACGCATTCTACGCTAACATGTACAAATGTTGAAACTCTAGAGTCGTTGTACAAGCCTACCTTGATAGCGTAGGTACAAGCCCACCACCCACCCATAAAAAGCCACGGCATCAACTGCTCTTCTTGCCAGAATTGCCAAACATAGGATTAGTCCTTACGCCTTGTCATCTGCACGTGATTGGTACGTTACGCTGATTTCTTGCGTCGCCATAATCATAATTAATGATCCTCGGCACCAGGAATCCGATGCCGTTGTCTTTTGGATCACCCGTACATAGAGCTATGATGTCGAACTCAGGACTCCAAGACACACGGGATCCTTGATGGCCTTTTTTTTGTAAATTTCGTTTTAAAATTAACAAAACGATTTAAAAGAAGACATGGTATCCAAGATACACAGAAGCCATGACGGCTTTTTTATTATTATTATTATTATTAAATTTCATCAACCAAATAGTGGCTGGCTAGCCAACTCAACAGCATTAGGCCTCCCTTTATTTATTAATTTTTATTTTTAAAATAAAATAAAAATATACTTAATGATATTATTATTATTATTATAAAAACTATTATCTGTAATTTAGATAATAATAATAATAATACTACATTATTTTATTTTAATATTTTAAAAATAACTTTTTTTATTCACCACCAGCAACTATCTTTTCCACCATCGCCAAAATTATTGCCAGTAGCATTGCTAGACTACCTCACACTATTGGTGCTCTACCATCACCACCATCGTCATGCCACTGTCTCCCATACTCTTATTACTGTTGTCGCCATCTCTACCATACCACCGCCAATACTATTATTGCCTCTACTGCTTTTGCTGCTACTATCATTTTCTCCATCGCAATCGATACGTCTATTTTCAAAAATAATAAATCATACCAAAAATATTTATTCTTGAAGTCCAAAAAATAGAAACATTTTTTTTTCTTTCTAAAAAATAGAAAAAAATGAAGGTAATACCACACAGCACCTTAGTTAATCAAATCAGATCAGCTGGCAAACACATTGGTAACATAGCTCATCCAATATAGGGTAGACTTTTAATAGCATATAATATAGACAACCACCATACGTCAACTCAAATGGCAAACACATGGTAACATAGCTCATCCAATATAGGGTAGCCTTTTAATAGCATATAGTATAGACAACCACCACAGGTCAACTCAAATGATTTAGATGGATAAGCTAAATTCTTAATTTCAAATATAACCTTCCCTTGGCAGAACAATCTTAGAACTAAAATTCAAAGCACAAAGAAAAATACCATCCAAAAAAAATAAATGCACCAAGACAATAAGAGAATAAAATACTGAAACTCGTGTCTAACCTTGAAATTTGCAGATACAAGAGCCAACTATCAGTGGCATTGCATCCGAGCAAATACTTCACATTCAAAAAATAAGAAAAAAAAAATTAAGAACTCACTAGCCTATCTTTACAAAAAAAAATGGCTGATCAATCTTTGATAAATTGTTGTTGGCACACAAGAACAGCCATGGAGAATAAGAGTGACCAGAACTTCTGTTCCCATAAGACTCTGAAATTAACCATTCCGTAACCGACAAGCTTTCACATTTATTTCGAACCAGCGGACTTCATAGATGCAGCCTACTCGCAATGATATATGGCATCGGAGCCACTGCCTTTTCTATGATGAATTTCAACACCTCCTCCTCAGGAATGGTGGGTAAACTAGCGATAGAACAATAATCTTGTGAAATATGTCTTGCTTTGACCAAAACTTGATTAAGTGTAAGGCAACGCCTAAGATCATAACGTGGATTCTTTATTATCAGGACGCCAAAAATCCTTTTTACCAACAAGAAACTGCTGCTTGTAGAGGGTGGTCTCATAATGGAGTGATTGTAAAATGGGATGCATCTTCCTTATCATTTCTGTGGTGTCTTGGATCACAACCCATTTACCTGGTCTCAGTATTCGGTCCATTTCTGCCACCACTTCTATGATGTTACACCTGGAGGGAAGGGGGAGAAACATCTCACAGTGCAGAACTTCTAAGAATGAGCACAAAGTAGAAGATTCAGAATAAAAGCAATTTTACCTTTGTGTAAGATTCCCGAAAAGAAAACTGGAATGGAGTAGATCATACGTTCGAGGATATGTATTAAAAGCTTCACACCAGTCATGATATATGCCAATGAGCCCTCTATTAAAGATAATGGGTAAAGTATCAGGTCCATGGACAGGTACTACATTCATAACCCAGAGAGGCTGATTGATAAGTGCTGCTGCAAACCTGGTTAGATGATTAAAACCAATATCAAAATTCCAACAGTAATGAAGTGGTTGGTTGATGAGAATCAAACTCAAATACAGCTCAATCTGCATATCATGTTCTGTAACCAAAGTGACTGATCACACACACGAGTGTTCATAATCCTAAATTTTTAAGTTAATAAACAAACTTAATGAAATAATATCAACTTAAACATCAAAAATCACAATAAAAAATTTGGAGCTAGTAATGGGGGGAACATGTGCTTAAAAAGTGAACACGATACAAGTTATTCTAGGCAACTGACGTGAAAGCAATAGTATTATAAGCAGACTATATTTATTAGAATATGTATTCTCCCGCGTTTTCTTCCAAGGTAGTATCTCAATAAAATCGGATTCCCAACAATCAGAAAATATGCAAAAAGGTTTGACATAGATGCATAATGCATGTACTTGAAAATGATTGGTGATGTTTTCTCATTGCATTGTGTTTCCTTTGGTTAAATAATGCAAAGTTTCACATCATTCCCATTCCCATATTATGAAAATTAGTTGAGACCAATGCATTCTTAGGTTTCACAGATCAATTCCTCCAGTCATTTGAGCAACTGGCAACATGCAATCTAGACAACCTTTATGCTTGGTTAACACAGATACGAGTACATTAAGTTATCAGGAATTTGGTCTCTGCCATTTCCATTTAAACTCGAGGTTGATCTTCTACCTAGAGTTTCAAACAGGCGCTAAAATCATGAAACAGGTAAGACTTCATAAAACAAATACACAAGCTGCTTAACAAAAAAAATGTTGGGAAGTGATGAGAGATTCAAAAGGGTAATGATGGCTGATAAAGAGCTATTAATTTAATGGGTTCCGTAACTTCTTTCATTGAATAATTAGAGTTCTCTCCAAGTCAGTAAATGTAATGGTGGCAGATGAAATGGCACCAGTCTCCATAAGTTTCATTCACTAACAAAATGAATAATGACATGATCATGACATGTATTAGGCAAGATACAATTGTTTAGACAACTTGTCTATGAACTACCAGTACTAAATGAAATCCTAGAGTGCAAAATCATCATCACAATGTTCTTCATAAAGTTCTGTTGGATTCTCAAATGAACTAGAATTGAAGGCAGGAGTAATTAATTGAAGGTGAATTTCAGTACAATAACTATACTAGAGAGAAGGCAAACCCTTGAATTAAAAAAAATAGAACTGGTGCTTTAAAAAGTACAGGATCCATGGTCAAAAAGTCTCCATGGAGTTGGTGTTAAAAGCTGCAGAATAGAAGATCCTGAACCAGGTATAAGGACCCAGTTTGATTTTGTAGAGGGCATGATAACGATCGAAAGGATGTTGAAGACCTGTGTAGGCTTGCATACTGATCTCCTGAAAGGTCCTGTTGAACAACACTCTGTAATCATCAATTGGGGGCAGTCATAAACAATTAATTGTTTCACCATAGTCAAGGCCATGATCTAAAGTGCACAGCAACTATGCAAACCTTGTAACATTCAATGAAGCCATAAGGCTCACCTAGACTTTAACTATGGACAAGTGCATCTTTTCCATATTATTAGAGGGAAAAAAAGTAGGGGAAAGAAAATTTTAACAAGGAATTTGACATCAGTAGTGCTAAAGATCTATTATCATGAAAATATACTCTTGGAAAAAATTTATAAGATATATTATTACACTCAAACAATAAAAGTGACCCTGAATTTAGACACAAGTCTTTCTATTATAGAAGTCCACAACATGAACTTAAAATAGATATATTGTCTAAACAAAAGTGCCTTACCCTCCAAAACCAGCATTCATATCCATTACGTTACGAATACTAGACCAGCTGATCCCAAGATCATGCGAGTATGCTTCTGATACAAGTGTTTCCCAGTGCTTCATGTCATCATCATATTTTTCTTCAGCATATATCCTATTCAGTTCCTGAGGCACACTTGATATTCCAGTTCTAAGTCTCTCAGGCCAGGCAATAGGCCACTTGTATTCTTTGCCAGACCTATTTGGGAGTGGCGGAAGACAACTGTCAAGGGGAGCATACCTGCAACAGAAACAATTTGAATAATATGCCTATGAGAAATAACTAATTTTGGAATATTTGTAATGATATGAAATTAGAACTGATGGTTAATACCATGAAATGTTAGGTCCATCCTTCTGAACACACAAAGGTGGATTGTTTACTTTTCTCTGCTCATAGCAGAAATTTGAAACAGGCTTCTGATATATTACAACTCCAATTCCAGTAGCATCTATAGATTTCACCACCATCTTCCAGCAAATGGAGTCTGTCAAAAGTACCATAGCTGCAGAAAGAATCAAAATACAAAAAATCCAGTGAGATGGAAATGACTGTCAAGATACCGCTTTTAGTCAAATTCCTACTATTCATTCAAAGTGAATGCAGCACAAGAGAAGATATTTCAGTTCATAAGTAATAAAAATGTCATACACCTAAACTTATGCTGATAAATATATAAAATATATAGAAGGAAGCATGAAAAATGGAAAATATTTAGTGCTTTCTGTTTTTTGTTTTTGTACACGAAAAATGACATACATAAATCAATAGGAAATACATTTTATCTAAAATCCAAATAATTAGTACAACTATTTATGAAGATTAAAGGGAGATAATGAAATGAAAAGTATATTACCATGCAGAATTTTTTAAAGAAAAAGAAAAAAAAAACTATTCCCTTTGATGGAAAGGCCAAGCTAGCAATGTTTGACACAAGATCATCACCACAGAAGTGCAAAGTCTGCAGATAAATGTCTAAAGTACCACTTCATTAAACAACCAGAAGAAAGGATAACATGTTCAGATATGCCAAAGAATACACATATATGCATGCTTCACGGACACAAAACTCGCATGCACATGGGCGCATGCACGCATAGAGAGAGAGAGAGAGAGAGAGAGATGCTATGTTCACCCCAAAATGCACCCCAAAAGGGCACAAAGCCAGCTTTTGGTACAAATATACACGGGGTTAGGGTGTTAGTTCGAAGCCAAAGCACCAATGTTGCCATGGTGGTTCCCTGAAAAAAAAGCCATTTTGAAAGCCTTTGCCAACAAAATGAGCCATCCATGGACTTCTAATTTAATAGGCAGACCATAAGTAAAGGCAAGTTAACTATTTTGCCCTAAACATGGTAAGATTTATGGCCCGATATTAGCTGCCAATGACGACCACCTTTTCCACCATTCCTATCAGATTTCTACTCTAAAAACATCTAGCAGCTTCAGACATAACAAGATAGTTAGGCTGAAATTATCAACGAGATGTTCATATTATGAATTTCGACAAACTTAACCTCACCATTCCAGACGGTTTGATCTCTTGTATTATCCCGATAAACTGGTGTTGCAGACCATACAAAAAACCCTCCAGGTCTGAGAATCCTATTAAGCTCCAACAAAGGCTTTCCACCTACAATTGATGAAGGGAACATAAAGAACAATAATTGTGCTACAGTTGGCTAGATAAAGAGGAATGCATGAAAAGTAACCAAAAAAATCACAATTTGGCAATCTAACATACCATTTGCATCCCAGTGGACCCTGCACCTTGCACAGTGAATTAAATCAAATACATTATCAGGAAAAGTAAGCCTTTGGGTTCCAATTACAGAAAGGAAAGCTGGAATTCCACGCTCCAAGGCAAACTGTATTTGAGCTTCATGCTCATCCTTCGGGGCAAACGACATGGTAATGACATTTTTGTCCAGCAAGTATCCACCAAAGCTAGCAACACCACAACCAACATCCAGGATAACTCTTGTGCGCCTCCCCCATTCAATAATTGGCAGAATCTGGTTCCAAAACAGAAACAGGCCTAGTTGAGATAGACACTAATGCTGAATATGAAACTGACAGTATTGAATGATCCAGTTATTTAAACCACCAAAGACATACCAAAAGTTCCAGAAAGTTCCATATCCTTCTAAAGAATCCTCGTATACTTGCTATTAATAAACATTAATTGACACTCTCTTGGCAGGTACTTTGACGCAATAACAACAAGAAGGAAAGAAAAATACGATGAGAAGGATTTACTTTTTTTCATTAGGGCCTGTTTGGATGCTGGTAGATCTTATCAGACTGATGAGATCCTCCCAGCAGGGTATTTAGTATTAAAACTACAGCGTTAGGATGGATGTGGCAGTGGGTCAAAGAGACTGTGGAAGGCGTGGCAATAACTAATCCTTAATCTACATTGATAAGATAAAATCACCTCAATTAAGAGATTAATTATCTCTAAAAATTTAGCTTAGCAGTCCCTGATGCTATTAGATCTCTTTGAAACACCCCACTGTCACCGTACTTCTAAACTAAAGTCTCGGGCCAAAAGATCTTATCAGAGAGAGACAATCTTCAAGGTGTCCAAACAGGCCCTAAGAAACTTCTATCTAGCAATATAATTGATTTAAACCTATCTTACATTGGCTTGAGTGTAGGTATCAAATATCATGGTGTATCTAGGAGATTACAGTCGTCTGGTTCTCAAATCTTGAAATAAAAGGATTTGGCTAGAAAGTTATTAATGTTAGAGTATATATGTATGCATGTGCTGTTTGATATCCTTCTGGTGGTTTTCTCACCATGGTGGGGACAACATCCTCTTTTGCGTATGAGAGCTCTTCTCTTCTATGAAATCTATCATCGTATTAAAGCAAAGTTGCAAGAGTCATAGGTTTATAACCCTCTTCAAGTCAATTATTCATCTAGCTGACACATTTGTCATCTTAAAGTTGTTTCTTGTCTTGATCCATTCCCAGTTGTCACCTAGAGCCATTTTGTCTTGACATATTCCAGATTATCATCTTAGGTTGTTCCTTTCTTAGCTCCTTTATTCCTTCATGTGGTTAGCTCAGGTGAGACAAGACACAGGATGATAAGGATTAATAAGCATTATTGGCCCATTTCCTACTCATTTCTTAATTTGACTTATTTTCTGTAACATATTGTGAAACTAAATAAACAGATAAGGCTTGTCCATTGGTAATTAACATGGATACAAATTCACATAACTTCATGAATCAAGAAAAAACTAGGTGAAGATTAAATAAAGTAAAACAGCAGAAGCTAGCTAGGCACTGTCCATATATAGGTACCGTCGATATGCAAACAAAAGCAGTAGCTAAACCAGGAGACATGTATGCCAGAGTTTTCTTAAGTTAAGGATGTTCGTATCAAGAAAAAAAAAATAGATTACATGTCAACTAACAAGCCTAAGGATTTAATCAGGCAACCAAGCAGTAAGTGGTAAGAGACTGAGGATATCCAGAGATTATGTGCTTGATATGGAATGCTTTCCCTTTGATATTAAAAATATAACATTGATAATATAGAGTTTAGACATACCTGCTCGATGAAGTGAATGTAGCTTGTTACTCCCTGTTTAAATTGAGTTCCGCCTCCAGGGAAAACAAGATAGTCACCAGATCTTTGCACCCAATGTTGGTCCTTCTTATACTCAACCAATTTAGGGTGAGGGACATTGTTATACCAGATCTGTAAATGAAACAAGAAATCAGCTCAACCTAATTTTCTTGATCCATGTTGATCATCTATTTTTAAATTCATAAATCCAACTATGATTGGAAAAGTTTCGAACTAATACTTTTGACCATATAAATAAAGAACGAACATGTTTTACAAGGAATAAAAATTCTACCATCTGATTCAAAGCTAACAGGCATGGACTTTAGTTACCGGTATCAAAGATAGCTCTCTTAAAATTGAGCATTTTCAGAAACTTGAGAAACAAGAAAATATGCACTTCAATTGAGCATAATCAGCTACCAAGTTTTGCTTACAGCTCACTGACACCCTTTGATAAAATTTTTGGACTATATGATGTTGCTAGATGGAATTAGAAAAGAGTGCATATTAGCATGCAATGGAAGTCTAGATGATGAAGATTTACAAAGTTATCAAACCAAAACCAAGAACATCTAGTGCGATTTTTATGGGATTGAAACATGAATGTAGCAATAAGAATTTTTTTATAGAAAAAAGAAAACATTGTCCAAATTGGAATGTTACATGTGAATCTTTTGGATGTCTGGCTCGGCAAACTTGGATGAGATTCCAAGAGTAGTATATACTTGCACCCACCTAATTTCAGTCTCTTTTGAGTTCCGACCAAAACATATAAGAATTTTCACTAAAATGTACTTGTATAAATGTTTTGATTGCGAGTGGATAGCCCCACTTAGATTCTTTCCAAAATATCATATCATTTAGTATTATGCAGATTTTCTTGTTCGAAGAATAGGTATGCCTTTTTTTACATCATTATTACTCAAGGAAACACTGACCACCTTAAATTACAGTATTAATGTAACTATACCATCAAACACATGGCACACTTTATACTAAAATTGACAAAAAAATAATAATATTGTTTTATTAACTTTTCATATATGTCATGTTACTAATGGTTAGAATTATTTTTCTCTCATCTTATTCACTGAAAATGCTCATTAATTTGAAGATGGTAAAGAAATTTTGGGGGGGGGGGGGGGGGGGGGGGGAATCAGCACATGGCTGGGAGCACGAGAAATCTGAAACAAAAATCATAGGCCATTTTTCGAAATTGCAGATAATACAGTCCTAGTTCCTTTGTGGTATATTACCCTCTAATTGAAGTATAACGAGAGTAGTAACTACCACTGGACAGAATGATTCTAAGCCCGTCCCTGTAGTCCAAATTTTTAGCAGTGAAGACAAATCATGGGTATAAGATCATAATAGCAGAGATTGGTATATGAAGGTAGGTACAATGCAAATTAACCTACAGTTTCAACATCATCACAGAGTCAGAGTTAAAAGTGGAAAAAATTAGAAACAAATCAGAATCAAAATTCAAAAATTATTTACAGAGCATAGATCACATTTATTGAAAAAAGTATAGTAAATTCAAGAACTTCTTAACGGACCAAAATACATTTTGACAGAGGAAAGAAAGCAAATCACAAGAAAAAAAAAAAGGAGAATAAAGAAACCTAATCAGACAAGGAAATCGCAAAACAAAACAAGATCTTTAGCAAGAGACCATCATTGGCATCATGTTTCAATAATTCTTAAACTTCTAACTCAGGTCATATCAAACACATCAAGAATAAAGAATCCAGAAGACAAAGAATCTCAGGGACGAAACAAAAAAGGCAGGCTTACCAAAGTAACAATCTCACCATATCTCTGCTCTTGGGCCACGGCAACGGCACCTTGTAACCCGGGGGCAGGGGGACGAGGCATCTTGGGCTCGGCTTGGGGCAATGCCGCTCCCGGTGCTCCATGTGCCGCCTTGACTTGAGCTCCTTGATCGCCCTGATGTTATCAAGGCAAGGCATGAAATCCACCACATTGAACCCCTTCCCTCCTCGACAGATCTCCCATCGGAACTCAAACACCTCGTCGCTTCCATTGTCCTCGACGGATTCGATAGGATTAGGATTTGGATCGGGGAGGGGATCGGGGCTTGGGATGGGAGAGAAGTGGGGAGGAGGAGGTGGGAGGGGGCGAGAGGAGGCTTGGAGATCTTTAAGGGAGGGGAAGTAGGAGGAGAAGAGGCGGCTGGTGGGGTTGGAGAAGAGGAAGAGGAGAAGGATGGAGAGGAGAAAGACGGCGAGGGTCAGGAGGAAAGGGTATTTCCTCTCGGTCAGTAGGTTTCGCATCGACGGCATTTTCTGTTCTTTCTGTTGGAGAAGATGGCGATGGAGGTGGCTTGAGGGCAACTTAAGTGATACACGTGTCGAGAGTTTTTTTTTTTTTTTTTTGCTAGAAAAAGGGAGCGGGGGGAGGAAGGGACAAGCCCAACCCCGCGTAGCAGCCCCCACTGGGCCCCCTACCCCGCCAGGAGAATGTTCAATGCGGCAAACCGGGTCGTGTGTTGGGCACGCCGACCTATTTTATTTATACCCTCCCCACCAGTGAGCCGGCACGGTTACCCGATCCGACCCTCCGTGTGAGTACGTCACACCTGGCACCACCCAGGCTATCAGCCGACCAGTAGCACTTCCAGACCCCGTATCCAGGCGTGGAGCATTCGGTCCCCAAATTTAATCGACGCCCGCGCGTTTCGAACCTGGAACCACTTAGTTAGAAGTAAACGCCCCGTTCCAACTGAGCTACCACCTTGGTGGTTCGTGTCGAGAGTTTAACGGTTAAAAAGATGAGGGGATCGGGGATACGATGGAGGAAATACTATCGTAGGGGGGCTTGCACGAATCGCGAGGCGTGCACACGGTTGGCGTGGGGGAGCGCACGGTATGCTAGAAATCTATCCAAGTCCAACACGATCTCAAGGTGCGCTGATGCGGTGCTTTTGTGATTGATCCCCTCTCTTTTTTATTTTTATTTTTTTTACATAAATACCTTTATAAAAATTTAAATTTACATACATTCCTTTTTTAAATTTCATATTTATTTATGTATCCTCATAAAATACTATTTTTTTTACAAATGCTCCTAATATAAGGCTCTTCTAACACCATTAATAAAAACTATATATATTTTAATTAAAAATAAATAACTTTTTAAAATAACTTTTTTTTTTGTTCTCCATCGTCATCGTCTAATAAATGTTTCTTTTTAGACGTCCACCCATTAAGAATATTTTAGTCATTTTAATTTGAAACAATTAATTTTTTTAAGGCGTTAGATGGCGTGGGTATATATATAAAAACAAGAATTAAAAAAATAAAATAGCAAAATAAGTATTTTACGAGGGTATACATGCAAATATCAATTTTAAAAAGATATTCATGCAAAATTTGATATTTAGGAGGATATTTATGGAAAAAAATTCTTTTGTTATTGTTGTTGGTGCGCATGCCACATGGTCTTTCAAGAATTAGACCAATCCTTTCTCGCCACGTTAGATGATTAATTGATTGTTATTGGAGTATAATCCTATTGGCTGCAGTTGGTTCAGGTATAAAGCGGGCAAGAGACCTGAAATAATTTTTCTATCAAAAAGCACTTCAAAAGACGGCGTAACTAAGAACTATAGTCAAAATTGCCTACGATAGTCATAACTATTCCAAAAAAGTTGTCCTAAACTATTTCTTAGCATTAAAGCATCTTTTATACTTACTTTCTACTTTGATGGTAAAACTTATTAATCAAGAATTATTCAAAGAATAAGATTGAACAAAAAATTTCAAACTCATGATATAATGATTCACATAAGCATCATCATTATTATTTTCATTTATCTTAATCTTGAACCAAGCGTAAGTCTTTGAGCACTACCATACAAGTGCGTGGTCATTTAAATGTAGGGTTTAAAGTGCTGATGTGGTTATATACAACCACAAGAGAAGAGAACCAAATTTTTTGCTTGAATGCAGTGCAAAAAGGTAATGCCTCATAACTACAGGCACATACACCAAATGTAGAGTTTCTTGATCTTTATGGGAACTATTAATACAAGATTAACCTTACAAAACCAACTATGTCAAGCAGATTAATTTCCAGCAGTCGGTAGCCTTATATCATTGTCCTCTAGAAATTTGTCCTAGAAGGTCTTGCATATGAAAAGAGTATTTGCTCTCTTAGAAACATGAAACAAGCTCAGGCAGCAAACTTTAATCATTGAAGAGATCGAAATATAGACAAATCGAACTAAGGAAAAATTAAGAATATGAAAATATGCGCAGAGAATGCATCCAACACCCCCCCCCCCCCCCCCCCCCTCCTAAATCAACACACACACACACACACAAAGAAAAACAAAGAATGCATATAATGATGTAAGAGTAAAAACAAAATGGTTAAAAATGTAAAATGATAACCCTAGAAGGCAAACACATAACAGCATTTTTAAGAAGTAAACAAGGTTTTCAAACCAATAGCATAATCTAACAAAAGAAAAAGAAACCAATGCACATGCTCTTTGGAATTCTGCTGCATGAAGGTGGAAAGCCCTTTGTTTTATTTTTGAATGAACATGACACCAAGGTGCCCTAATAGCATTCGCTAGAAGGACACAAAGGTGGAAAGTAGTCGTTACATTTTTTTTCTCCCTCCTTTTAAATAAACATTTTGTAGTTGGTGGTTTAACCATACAGAACTGATACTTCCTATACAGAGAACATCTTTTATAAGAAAGAAGGAAAAAATAGTAATGATGTTTTTACCAATGACATGATTGTCGTGTCTGCAAGATGCTTGACTAGATACCTTGGCATGGCTTGCCAGTCCCTAGAAGACAAATAGCTCTTATTTATTAGATTCGTTTCTGCCACCAGAAGAAGACATGGTAGTGGAAGAACATGTCAATCAAATTCTAGATTAACAATTTTTTTTTCTTCATTTCATGCTTCTTTCTAGTTGCAGATGAGCCGGTCATATCATCAACATGGCACACCTGATCACCGTGGTTGGAGTTTGTCTCCTGGGAAATTGTAAGGGCTTGTCCTTCGCAAGCCTTTGGAGGCTGACCATCATAAGCTTGGCAGATGTATTTTTCAAAGTTCCCATAATTCTGAAATGCAAAGAGTGGAAATTCTTTGTTAGTCCGATAGAATGACTGACAATTCATGGCATACATAATCATCCTAAGCAACAGGAGAATCATTTCAAATAAAACTGACACCAGATACCTAATCCTCTTCACAAAAAAGGTATGCTTTCTCTCAGAATCAAATAGATATTTGAGAGTTTCTTTTAAAAAAATTATATATATATATATATATATATATATATATATATATATATACACTTAAAAATACTATGCTATATAGGAGTCAGTTGACTGACATACGCTGAGCAATAAGAAGGTTCTTATGGTATTGCAGCCAACCTAAAATTTAATTATTTCTTTAAAAAATACTCTGCTATTTAATTAAGCCCATCATTATTGGAGTGAGAAAATAAGAATCATTTTCTCAAGCAAAAGAGGAAAAGAAAAAAGAGATCAGAATCATTAAGAGTTCATCTTCCTGGATTTCGATCAAAGTAATGTAAGTTATGATGAAACTATATTAGTCATGTGCGTAGATTTATTCTGATAGGTTTGGTATAGATATACCAAAACCAGAAATGCTCTAGAAGATAATGAGAAACTGAGTGGGAGGAACGAGAATAAATCACAACTTGGGGATTGGAACACAAGGGTTTCAAATTACGAGGGTTCTGCTGCATATGTTATGGGAAAATCATTCAATATCAAGACCTTTAAGTTAAAACTACAATAGCATTAGCTGATTTCCATCTAAGAAACTCGTATGCAATCGAAGAATCTGTCATGCTTAAAGCAATGAACCAGTATGCCCAGCATTCTGAATTAGACTTGGAAAGAAAATATTTACTTGTAAATTATAATTGAAGCAGTGCTTTTGTACAAACTTCTAGTGGAAGACAAACTACTTTCGCTCTCCAGAGAGTTGAGGCATGGAAAGTTCTATGTGAACGTTCAACCAATCGAACGACAAGTACTGAAATCTCTAGAGGGAAATGACAACATAAACACAGCTCAAAGGCACTGAAAGGGGGGAAAACATATAGGTATTAAAATGTTAAGAGTATCAAGTTCTTCCAGAGAACTGACATCATAAAGTGGCTTCCCATCAACTACCACCCAAGGGACATATGTATGAGGGGGCTGAAGAGAATCTGTTTGTGCTGCATACTGTAGTTCAAGCTGCAAAAACATTCCACACAAACAATTAAGCATATAATTCATCATCTTCTAAAACAATTAAGAAGCATACCATTCATCATTTTCTAAAACAATTTAAGATAACAAAAATGTGAACTTCAGATATATTAGGTGTGCTGTAGAAACAAGTCGTCATGTTGGTCAATGTGTATATTTGTGAGACATACATTTGACTCAATCCACTTCATGTTTTAGAATGTAAAATAGAGATATAAGCACAGCATGTTGGGCAGTTAATGGAATTAAAGTGAAAATTTACAATTGTTATGATAGCCACAATTTTGTCAAAATATGGAGAAGTGAGATGAAACAGAAGAATAATATGGATGTAGCCAATAAAATGAAACGTAGATATGAGGAAATAGAGGAACTTGATATGCCAATCTAAATCCACATCACCTTAGATGGGTAGATTTAATCTATGAGGAGCCTTATTCCAGCCTTTTGCAGTCAGTACATTATAAGAACCAAAATGGATAAAATACAAGAAAATTGCAGGTTAGCTGCAAATAAGATAAGTTCATCACCTGGTAGAAACAGGCTTTTGGCATATTTTGGATACAAGAGCCCCTCATTCTCCCTCCCTTTTTCCTTTTTCTCCCTTCTCTTTTTTAAAGTTAAAAAGAACATAATGGGAGTGCCTATCAATCTTCATTCATTGAGAAATTGAAGAAGGGGAAGACAAGGGTTGTTAGACCATTTTTTATTCTATTTTGTTTAAGCCGAAACTCATATATTCTGTCAATTGAACTATATGGTCCAACAGAGGAATTCTGATAAGAGTTTCTTACGTGATTATCACCTCATGTTCAAAAGAGCTCCGGGAATGGCCGTTATATTGAAAAATCCTTCCCACAATTTAATAAATAAGAAAATGTCATGTTTCTTTATCAATTTTTATAGTTGTTTAACACTAAGTATGTAAATCAAAGTCATTTTTGATAGTTTGTTGACTGATATAAGATATACCTAGTCCGTATTGAATGATAAACTATCACAATTTTTACAACTCGTTAGTATGGAAAAATAAATGATCTAGTTAACTGTATGAAGTATGTAACCAACCTCTTCCCCATATCCACTATTGTAGCAGTCCAAGACAGATGTTGAATCCAAACCAGTTTGTTGGAAACAAGATTTCCACTCGTCGTATCTATGCTCCATGACAAGGTGCTCAATACAGTGAATGAAATCGAAATGTTCTTGCTGCATTATATACAGGAGAAATTCATACAAAATATTGATGTAACTAAAAGACAAATTTTCATTTTTTGCTAGCCAAATAACAAGCTTATAGATATATGAACCATATGTTAATAATATTCATGTTTGTCATAATTCACCACTGCAAAAGAAGATATTTTCGCAGCAGATCAAGATATATTACATGTTCAACAATTAGCACTCTAGAAAACATAGTTTCTGTAAAGTTATAATTAGAATATGACTAACAGATAAACTGCTACTCTGTTAGTTAAGTGACTAATGACACCTGAATAGTTGATGAAAGCACAGATTTGCAGCATGAATTGTTTAAATTCAATGGCTGCTCCATTGAAATGATTATGTTTGCTCAACATAGAAATGACTCTCTTCATGCATTGCCATCTTGGAAATATCCACAAATAATCATTCCTTTTCAAATATTGTGGATTATAGACAGAATGAATGAAAAAATAGCATCTGTGATAAAAAATAAAAGTAATCTGAAGTCAACATAGCAGATATAACATTTAGAGTTTACGTGGTCACATTCTGCACAATTTATATGCTTCTACTTTTATACAACACAAGAACACAATTAAATTTTTGGGATATATTCACAAATCCAAATCTAGAAGGCATCAAAGTGAAGACAGGTATATTTGCCTACCACATCAGGCCATGCACTGATAGCACATGCTTCAACAGTATTCAGTTGGCATTCGCTCGGGCCATGCTGCAAAGTTAAACAAGAAGGGCTAAGTATATACGAAAAGAACAAAAAATGCACGAAACAACATCATTCTCTTGATCAGTGGCAATCATTTAGATTTTCAGCCATCATCAACTAAAGGTAGGCTATATACAAATTGTTGGCAAGCAATCCTGTTTGAAGACATCCAAGCATTGGGTAGTCATTTCGGTTGCAACCATTTTCACACTGGATGGAGATATAAATGCCCTTATGACAATAATTATCTACACACTGTTAAATTTGTATATACTCCCCTATCTTTTGATAGTAGTCAGTGTTCATATGGGAGATGGACAGCATTCACAAGAAGACTTGTCAGGTAATTTAACAACAACGATCTGTAGTCCATTATATCAATAACATCTCAAAACGCATTATATTTTAAGGATTTATATATCTTAAGCCAATGAGCGAAAAAGAAGAGGAAAATGGAGGCAACCTGGCACGTAATGGAGTTGTTGGATCCAACCCCGGCATTGCCGTAGGGGACGAGATCGAGATCGACGATGGATATCAGCCCGTTGTCGAAGATCTTCGAGAGGTTGTTGGTGATGAAATCGGAGCAGTAAGGGCACATTGTCTCGTAATAGAGTGCCAGCGAGACCTTTCGAGACGAAACAGGGGAGAAAAAGAAGCAGAGAAAGGAGAGAAGGAAGAAGAAGACAACCACAACACGACCTGAAGCCATGGAAACAAGAGAGAGAGAGAGAGAGAGAGAGTACCTTTGATATTTTTAGGGGTTTCTGGTTCCAATATTGCCTCCTCTTCACGCCATTGGTGCTCTCGCCACAGTTGGAGTGCAAGATGGGGAGAGAAGGCGGAGTCCTGCTCCTCGAGACTGGGAAAAGTATCTTTCTTTGGTACGTTAAGCCACGGAACAGAATATCAAACGGCCGCGTTTCACAAATCGGATCTAGACCGTTGAAAGAAAATATGGAAGAGGTTGAAGGACGGGCCAGATTCATTTTATGCTACCTTGGTGGGCGGCTACTGTCAGATTAAAAAGTAGCTGCGGAGAAGCGTATGGCTTTGTGTTGCTTTTTTTTTTTCTCTTTCTTACCCCTTCCCTTCCCCGCTTCTTTCCACTTTTTCTAGGCATTTCACTTTGGGTTCAAAGGGCAGCAGCGGCTTTGCCGTTGTCTCTTAGGGCTCGTTTGGTTCGCGGAAAGTATTTTTTCTCATAGGAATATAATTCCTGGAAATCAGATTCCTAAGAAGAGGATACCTAGGAAAGTATTTTTGGTATGTTTGGTTAACCATGGAAAAGTGACAAATTTCCAAAGTGCTTATGTTTGGTTGACCATCCACTTTCCTAGGAAAATTATGTATAATTCCTATTATGCCCTTAATAAAAATTAGTTCTTTAATGCATCTTTAATGCTTTTTTAATGTTGAAGGGTCTTTTTGGGAAAAAATAAAAAAGGAGTGATTCCCACCTCATTAACTTTCCCATGTTTCTCATGGGAAAGACTTTTCCATGAAATGTGGGAATCATATTCCCATGGGAATACAACTTTTCCATCTCTCTCCTTTGAAAACTCCAACCAAACAAGAGGCATTTTATTACTTTCCCGTTGACCACACTTTCCCCCCTCCTTTTCCTGCGAACCAAACGAGCCCTTAAGGTGAAAACGGTGGTGGGGCTGGACCTCCTTTTCTGGCCTAAAAAGACTTACGTGTGATTTTACTTTTTTTAAAATAACCATCTAGAATCATGTCTTCAGCTATACATCTGCATGGATTCTTTATGACCTTCAGTATAGCTAATGATCAAATCATTGATCAGACCGTAATTAAGATCGTCCTTACCTATTGCACAATGTCAACCAATGATATGGCATGGTCAAGATGAATTAGTTAGTTAATCTTAGCATATTAATTTAGTTCACTTTGTTGATGATTGAGATCGTTTGGTCTATGGCTTACCCTCGCCGGACACTTAGGGAGCGAGCTCACGGAGATAATGGATGGTGATGAGTTCTTGCTAAAACATATTTACGTTAGGTTTTTATGCAACAAGAAAGAATATAAGAAATTTAACATTGTAGATAAAATTTAGTTTGCAAATGCTACATGGGACAAGCATTTGATGTGAATGTCAAAATGTATTATATTGGCAACATTATATTGGTAATGCTAACTCACAAATTATCCAATTGAAATCTAATGTCTTCTTGCATCTTGTATGCTAAAACTAATGTTGTCTTTTTTATGCTTGTCTAAATGCATGACCTTAATGGCATATGACATATTTGAAATCATCTTATGATTATGGAGTTGCTTGTTCATTGTGTGGTTTATTGTTCCCAAAAAGAATTCATGGTTGCCATGCTCCTGACATGACCATCATTATAGAAGCACATAGTTTCTAAATAAAGGTATTGGTTGGTAACTATGTTAGAGTTTGTGGTCGGTCGAGGTAAAAACCCTTAACACAATTATCTACATGGTTATAAGTGATTTTGTACATGCATATATTATATACTAATAATTAAGATAAATAATTTGATCTCTGTGTAATATCATCTATATGACCATGGATATTTTATATATATTGACATATGTATCATGTGCCGATAATTTGATGTTGCTTGAATTGTGATGTTACTTATTCTAGTTGGAATATATCAATTTATTCTTAATTTTAGTAATCATAGAAAGTTAATTCAAAGATAATGAACTATACTTAATCATAGTTGTGGCATAATTACATTGGATTTTGTATAACTATAAGAGTGGAAAAAATGAGGGCATCTGGATTGGTCGGCCATGTATGAAATGTGGTATATGTGGTGTGTCAACCATAGACTGAGATATGATATTGTTGGTATTGTTTTTATTTTTTTTTTGCTATATATATACACACATACATTAGATCCATTTAATAGTTATTCAATCAATTACCAAATTGTTGATATACAAGCTTATTATTTTTCCAGCATTATAATGTGTGTGCATGGAGAATTTTTACTAGGTTGCAAAGCTTACACCGCTCCTTCACTTTTTTTTTCTCAAAGTTATAGGATGCTTAGTGCTTGGCTACAGTTTGGGATCCTGGTTAGAGGATGAATAGAAGAAGTCAAATAACTGAAATATATAACTAGAGAACTCTTATTACTTATAAATGATGGATTATTTTATCTTCTTATGAAATGAGGTTGATGTTGTCTACTAATAGCAAGGTTATGATAAATTTATAGACCTTGCATATTCTTTTGGATCTCGCTTTAGAAGACGTGTGGCTATATTATATGGCCGATCCAAATGCTGGGTTCAGAGCGTAACATGCTATTTGTTACACAAACATGTAGCTTTCGTTCCTAATTAGGATTATCTAGGTATTAAGATAGTTCCATGTGACTCATCAAATTTTATATGGTTACATCATCAAAACTCTAAGTTAATTGTCAAGATTTGTCCAGAACACTCACTTTGGGAACATGCAAAGTCACTGTTATTTTTGTCAACCTTTCAAATTCTTTTATATATTTTTTCAATGAAAATATATAGAGATTAGATTGGTGTATCCTTGATGAAGAAAAGGGCAACTATATATAATATCTTTATTTAGTTATTTATTTATTTTGGATCCTCTGATTTTATGGTGCCTCACACTCGACAATTATTATAATTTACAATAATTGTAAATTAAACAACCCAACATATGAATATCAAATTATAAGAAAGAATGACATTAAAATGTTCTAGCATGAATTCTAATAGAAGGAATTTTAATTGAAAAGGCACCGGAAATTCATGCAATGACAGAAAGTGGTATCCTTTATGCATGTTCTTAAAAGTTTTTTAACATGAATTTGATGTTTTAACCTATCATATTTAAAGAATAAAATCAAACAAATATTGTTATATGAAAATCTAATGCATGCAAGAGCAGGTGTTTAGGAATTAGGAAGTATAAAAGAGCCAAAAATAAATAAAAATTCAAAAGAAATGGAATTAAATGGCACTTCAAATTTAAAGATAGTATCAAAATAGGTGACATGTATATATTTTTATTTCTTATTTTTTGGTGGAGGGTGGGCTTGTTATTTATTGTGAGCATATATGCAAAAGATGTAACTATTCGAGAAAAATGCTCAACACCATTGAACCATCATCGACAAGATTATAAAAACATCCTCATTTATTTGTGTACATTTCAGGATGTGTAACAAATATTATGCTACTAAAATTATAGTGAGTTATGCGATCAATATCCCTCCAGAGCAAGTGTACATGTCATTGATATTGTGATATTATCTTAAAATATGCATGATACATCACACACACTCAAATGGATCTCTATTCAGATCCAATCAGTTCTATATTGAACAATGAAATTTTCATATTGACAATCTGAATCATTAGATGTAATCTACTATATCCAAATATATCAAAAATTATATAATTTGGATATCCTAGACTATGCATTAAGTAGTCAAAAAATAGACAATCTAAATAAAATTAATCCAAACATATTTTTTTATCACTTAATCCATAGGAAAGGAATCTCCAAAACAAAATTTTTTAGTAAGTAGTTAAAAAATAATAGATCACATAAAAAAGTTAGGACCATTGGACCTTTTATATCTAATGTAGAATTGACTGTATTTAATTGGAGATCCATACAAATATATCCTAGTCCAGCTCTCTCTATCTCCCCATATATACATATAGTTAATAATGCTTTTTTTTTTTGACAATAATTAGTAAGTGCAGTATATTTTTCTTTTCATATTCTCCCTTAAGAGAAGGATGAAATCTATTCATATTATCATTATTTAGATCCAAATACTTGCAGTTGCAACAATCAAACTCCCAACTCAAGATTTTTTTTAATTTGGCTAGACATATGTATGGTTACTTGGACAAGCCCTATTTCTTTTTTTTCTTTTTTTTTGGTACAGACAAGCCCTATTTCATAATATGATTTCTATTATTACATCGATTTAAAGGAAAACAATTCCATTGCTATCTGCCGACCAAGGAGAGGGCCATCGATCCAACGGCTGAGATGCCGAAACGGCGTACCGTGTCCATGAGGTGGAAATAAGGAGCACCAAATAACGGACTCGACGCCGATACTCTTTTTTCGGTACGATACGCCGATACTCTTTAAACCTTTCCTCATCTTTCTCCTGCTTCGCTCCGTTGTCCCGTCCTATCCATTGTATGCCCATCTCCTTCGAATGCCCTCCTCCCTCCCCGGTCTCCGTTGCCCCGCGCCTCCAAAGAAACCCTAGCCTCTTCCATCCATGGCGTCCATCAACCTCGGCTGGCTTGGCGACTGGTTCCCCCAACCCCCAAAACCCTCGAAACCCTCCAACTTCGCCTTCATCGGCGGCCGAAACCTCTTCTTGCGGAAGCCCAAGAACCCCCAAAACTCTAGCTCCTCAGTCTCCTCCTCCGATGCCTCCGAGGAGCCTCCGGGAAAGTACACCCGGATGCTGGCGCAGTTCTTCTGGGAGTGCGAGCACCGCCCCGACTACCGCCACACGCCCGAGGTCGAGCGGATTCTCGCCGATGACCCCTTCTTCGAGAAGAAGGAAAACCCAACGCCCGAGGAGATCGAGGAGAACGAGAGATGGTGGGACGAGTTCAACAAGAATCCCGTGGTCCAGTTCCTGAGGCGCGCCGAGCTCGTCGCCGACAAGATTAATGAGATGGAGCTCAAGGAGAACGAGCACCCCTACCGGCGGGAGGACCGCGAGCTCTGGAAAAAGCTCCCCCATGTGCCGGGGCTTGATGGCCGGCCAATGCCGAGGAAGTCGATCAAGACGAGGAGGGAGTCTGACAACAAGTTCTGGGACTTTGCGAGGCAGTTCTTTTTTGGGCTTTGGGGGTTCAGGCAGCGGCCTTACCCTCCCGGCCGGCCGATTGATGTGGCCCAGGCAATTGGGTATAAGAGGCTGGAGAAGCGTTATTATGACTGTAAGTCAAAATTTACTGCTTTGAATACCATAGCAATCACAATGGTGTTTTTTTTTTTTTTATTACAGTTTGAATTTTAATTCCTTTCTTTGATTAATGAGTACAGATGTAGTTTAAAAACTCTTGCACTTGACGATTAACTAAAAGAAGTGAAAGTTATTATATTAGTTACTGCAGTCTGCTAGCAGTGCTCTGAGTAGTAGTTATTTTTGGGAATGTCGAATTCAGTGGGGTGTGTCTGGAGGGAGTGAGAGTATAAATGACTGCTGAAAGTTGTTTGTTTCAGAGTTTGATACTGTTGGTTTAAAAGTTAGACAATATTTGGTTGGCTTTGAACTCTATTTGAATTAAATTGTCCTATCTGGAAATGGGAAATGTTAGACATCTGTTCCCTGCTATTTTTCCTTGTGTTCATTTGATGTAATTGTGGTGAAAGTGGATCAGAAGATCCCATCAGGATGGCTGGCTTCATGTGTGCTAAGTGTGTAATGCAAGTTTTAACATAAATTCTTTATCTTCATTATATTAATGATTGTTTGATTAACCTTTTCCTAGATTTCTGCAGTGCTGGATTTTGGTTGCAGTGGAGATTGTTATCAACTTGAGTATAAGAGTGGCACATATCATTATAGTTTTTATTATGTTTTTTGAGGATAGTATGTTTTTTTTTACATTTATTTTATTCTCAATTCAGTTTTGAAATTTCTTTAGCAAAGTATATTTGAAAATAGCTAACTTAAACTGGTTTTGGGAGTTGGATTTTGCAAGTTATTGGCAATGCTGCGCAGGCACAGACGTGAGAATTAAGTCAAACACATCTCTAACTGTCTGACTTGTCAAGAGGGGGAAAAAAAGGAGACATATGGCATAGAAAAAATAATTTTAACTAAAATTATGTATGTAAATATTGCATAAAAGAAAATATTTGAAATATATTATTTGTTAAGGCCTTTCAATATGCATGTTTCTCACCCCAAACTTTCTAGTATGCACAAAGTTTAGAAAAACAATATTTTATAAATTTTTTTAGAATATCTACATTTTTGACCAATCTACAAAGCTAATAGAAGCTCACTTTTGATACTGTCGTAGTGGATGAACTTGGAGGAGTTCAAATCTCAGCTAACTTTATATGCTGCAATTACAAAAATGATAAGTATCCAAGTGTCCAATGCGTATCCAACTTAGACACATATTTGACACAAATTCTAGAAGCTGGACATGAATGTCTAGATACCACAAGTTATCAATCACCAGTGGTTTTAAAATACAATGGAAATTGGGAAGCAATGCTTGTTCTAGGCCATAGTTATTAATTCGAAAAGCTTGCACTATGTGCAAACGTCATTTTGTTATGCAAAATATTTATTACTTTCCATTAGTTAATGACTCAAAGCTAGAAGTTGTTCATGTAGATAACTACCCCATTGATCTCAATCTTTGACTATGATTTGGTGGACAAGCTTTTCCATGCTATGGTGTTCAAGACATTTGTGATGTATGCATTGTGATGAATATTTTGGACTTTTTATGATGGGTAGGTAATTTTATCTGAAAGGAAACATGCTATCATTAAAATGCAGCAGTTTAATAGTCATGCTTGTGGTTTGAAGTGATATTAGCAAATAAGCTGGTACAAATTTTCTTTTAGGATGATCATGCTGACAGTTTTTGTTAAACAATTAATTATACAGTTATAAACTTCCATTTTGCTTGATCATTATTCCCAAGCATGATATGAAGAAATGGTTCGAACTTCATAATTACTTCATATTTCAACTACAACTAGAACAACATCCATGATAATAGATAAATATACTAGATGTGCATGTATATTGATATGTATACTGATGTAGGATACCCTAATGGGTTGACTATATGCTGTCCTAGTGTGAAGCTAGCGCAAACAAGAATAAAAACAAGTTTCAAATTTGAAATCCTGCACTAATTACTGTAAAGGAAGTGAGATCATGGGAATTGGTTGATTGTAATGTGAGATGCATTCTAAAATAATGAACAAGAAAGGGATGGTGCATGAGGTTCCATTTTGTCTCTTAAACCAACCCTGACATGCAACAAGTGTGCCATAAGCTGGAACTAGTTAGAAGGTTAAACTAACGACTTCATCTGTAAGCTGTGCAGGTTCTAAGTAAATGCACAGTAGTTCCAAGAAGTTTACCTATCAGGGAGATACCCACTTCTTTTGAGGCTCTTCCAGGCTCTTTGAACATTCATGTCATTCCTCTAGTGTTGCGTAATTTCATGCAAAAAGCTTAGCAACAAGCTCTATGCTGATGTTCCTCTTGCAGTGGAAATGCAAGTCACACGGAAGGGTCTGGGTGGGTGTTATATGTGTTTGCAGCACAACAATGTACAGCAATATAAACTGCAATAAGGTGTCTATTTGATTTTTGCTGTGGGAGTAATAACAAAGCAAAAGAGTAATAACAAAGCAAGATCTGCTTTTAGCAGTGACTGGGCTTTGCAATTTGAGAGATAGAAGGATTAACAAGTTTAGCTATACTCTATGATTGCTTGTTGCTGCTGTTAGGGACAGAGAAGAGGAGTAAAATCAAAAAGTGGTTAACTTGGCTCAGGGAAAGGTTAGTGGGACCTGATGTGACAGCAGGCTGGACTGGCTGGCTATATATGGTAAACACACAGGAGGCAAAATATCAGAGCCTTTATGTCAGGGAAGTTGTAGCTGGCTAAAAGGTTGGGGGGTCTTAATCATTTAAAATAGTAAAAGAAAAATGAATGGTCACTGAATTGTAAACTATTGAAGTTTGCGGGATTTGGTAGCTGATGTTTTTCTTGTTGTAGTAGTTGCATCTACTGCTTAACAGAACCTATGATTAAAAGCATACACTTGGAAATTACTTCGCCTTTTTTAAAATTCGTATGTTAACAGTTCATCTATGGAATTAGTTTGTGCATGTTCTTTTATCGTAAACCTCTTTTCCCTTGTTCATTTCTGAATTTTACTATTTGAATCGGTGGACTATCCTGTTGGCTAAGAACTGATGGCTGTTTGTTTTTCCATTGTTATCCAATATCACATTTGCTAGTGTGGGCTATATATTTTTTGATTCTCTATAATGGGTAGACAGACTCCTAACAAGAGTCCCCGTATTAAGTTTCTTAATTATGCCTTAATTACTATTCTATGAGCATGGCCTATTATAGTTGTTTCTCTTTTAAAAAATGCTGCATAATTAGGACATATATGCTTCTCTTTGAATTCCGTTACATTCATTTTTCTTCTAACAATCACACCTGAAATGAATTGTTTAGTTATCATGAGAAGTGGACCAAGTGGTGGCTGGTACTACAAGGATCGTCTAGGACGTACAAGAGGACCATGTCAGCTAATAACTCTTAAAACTGCCTGGGCTGGTGGGATAATTGATACACATACATTCATTTGGGGTGATGACATGGATGAGTGGGCACCCATTGGAATGATTTATGGCATGGAGAAAGCAATTGCCACTTGGGAAGGTTTGTTATGATTAAGAATTGTATTATTTGCCTTATATTTTACAGTAAGCATTAAGTGCTCACAAACAGGCTCTGCATCTGTTTAACAGTCAATATATTTTGCTGTAACAAGATGTTATGAGCACATATATAGCCTCACATGAAGAGATTGTTTTAAAATGTATTCAAACTTTAAATTCCTATAACAATAAACAGAGATGTTGACCTGGAGATAATATTCTCCCTTGTTATTTATTTATTTATGTGCTTTAATTTGTTGTTCAGTCAGACTAGGAGCTGCTGCAACAGCTTTTCTACACAAACTTCAGAAAGGCATTCCTCCGTGGACTCCTCTCAAGGGATTTGAGAAGAAGACCTATAAGCAATTACAAGAAGAAGCTATTGAGAGCAAGAGACGCGACATGGCTGTACTTGAAGCCAATGGTGGCATATGGCCTGGTGCGAGAATTCCTAGTCATGCTCTATTTCTTTGGGCAAGTGGCTCTGAACTCACTACAATTTTAGAAAGAGATCACATGCCAAACAAATACATCCCCAAAGAGCTAAGGTCTCACCTGCCACTTTTTTTTCTTTGTTTTGTTCCAGTTACTTAAGATGCCAAACTAGTTCTTGGTATATTAATGTACTAAGGAAATGGAGTCTTGTTGATCAAATAGGTATTGCATATAGCCGTGCATCATGCTCTTTTATATATTTTTCTTATTTTTTTCTTTTATGTGTTGTGCTAGGTTTGAGAAACAAGTTTTGCGGTTTCTCTTAACATGTTATAAAAATTGATGCTTATAGACTGGTACTTTTTTTCTTTTATAAACATGACAGTCCCAAAAGAAACATTATCTTTGTTTCCATCCTCTTACTTATACAGGTAAGGTCTTTTACCTGCCACTGCGTTGTTCTTTTGTTTCAGTTTCTTCACATGCCACATTAATTATTTGTCATTATACTACTGTATCATGGGAATGAAGTCTTGTTAATCAAATAGGTACTACACTTCAGCTAATCATCATGCTTTTCAAAGTTATGTTTTTGAACTTTTCTTTTTACATATGTTGTGTTATATTTAAGCCTATCCAGGGATAAGTATCTCTCTCTCTCTCTCTCAGTGTGCTTTTACTGGGAAATTGATGCTTGGAGGCTGTTTGGTGTTTGTGGACATATTTTATTGAAATTGATGGATAAGTCACAAAGAAAAAAATTGAGAGCTTAAACAAAAGACACTAATTCCATCCTTATTTTATTTTCATTTTTTTCAGTTCAAATTTTGTAAGAGTATTTTGACCTATCAATTTAGTTTGCAGGGTGGTAGGTTCATAGTGCTTATTTGGAATCATGGATAACAAATTGATACTATTACCAGAAACATTGAAGAAACAGTTTGGGAAAAGTAAAGGGATTTATATGGGCTCTGCTGTGTGGTTCCCCAGAAGCCATTTGGCTCCATATTAACATATTAATAGGATAAAGAAATGGAAAGAAGGTTTATCCATATAGAGGAGAGTAATAAGAGACAAACTAGTCAACCCTCTTTCTTATATGGTAGATTGGGGAAGAGCTGAGAAATGAAGAAGAGAGAAGGGAAGCAGAGAGAAGAGAAGAGAGGGATAATCAATATTTTACCAAACAATAAATTCTCCAACCACCAAAGTTTAGAGCTCTACAGAAATCTATATTCAAGTAAAAAACTCTTAACATCTATAAAAGAGTAAGATCTGTGACATAAATATTTATTTAGACTGGAATTAGTGACTAGGTTTAAACTACTCGTGGATGATCATTGACAGCATCAATTGATTTGGCTGGCTAGTTATTGTTCACTTTTGCTACCTTACTGAGATGATCATGGATCAAGGATCTCTATTTTGTGATCCAGCAGGCTAGTTGTTGTTCACTCTCTATCTCAATGAGGATCCTATGAATTCAGCTTTTCTGCTGTATTCTTGTGCTTAATGATTTTGGTGCCTTCTCTAGGAATTTTTGGTTGCACTGTATCATGGCCTTGACCATGATGAGTACCATTTATAGCTGGTTTCGCCTGTACTTGTTTGCCTCTAGGTAAGTTTTGGTTGCATTGTGAACCTCCTGCTCTCTTAAACTATTGGAAAAAGTGGAAGCTCTAAGCTCTATGCGAACTACTTTAGTAAGATTCAGGATGCTTCCTGCTTAAATCTTAAAATTCGGTTATTTCTTTTTTCACTGTATGCATTCTTCATTACCTCTAAGAGTAACTTCAGTGGTTGGTCTTGCATGATTTTGAACTATATCAATATATTTCCTATATGGCATTGACTTCATATCTTTTCCTTTGATACAGATTAATGCTTTTGCTGAAATTAACATAAAAAGTTTTTCATGTGATGTGAATTTACAGCCTGCCATGCTGAACTAATGTCTTGATGGAAATTGGTATTGCTTTTGTTAAGCATACATTTTGTTGTTTACTAAAATCTTCTGTTTGGGAAGAAGGATGAACTGTGAATATGGATGACTTAGATGTAATTGTAGGACGTGTATTCTTTGGGTTCCATGTGTATAATTAATGTTCAACAATTTGCATAATTTTGAGACAGTGTCATATTTCATGAGATTATGATGACACAAGATTGCATTTATGTCATTTAAGATAACTGCAAAATCCGTTCTGTTGGCAGGTACCGTCTTGCAGAAATTATCCCTGGTTTAAGGCCATGGGAGGTTCTAAGCATAGAACAAGCCATGGATCAAATAACATATGATGGGGAATGGTACCGTGAACCTCTTGGTTCTTATACAACAGGTCCTCCATATATCAGGCATTGGAACAATGATGTCAAGGTACCTTCATGATTTCTAGAAGTTATCTGGATACTTTGCCTTTTGTATGCTAGTCAACTAACTTTCTTGTTGACTCTGTTCTGTTCTGTAATTCGCACCTAGTCCTTTTAATCTCTCCTACCATGAAGCACAAGCCTAGATCAGATCAGTATAATTTTATTTTCACAAAACTAGAGTAGCATGTGATTTTAGAACCGAGACAACGAGAATCATGAGAAGGTAATCCGATAAGGGAAATATGCAGGAAATCAAGATCCTCAGGGCCTTCATTTCAAAAGAACACTACATTTTTGTCATATCTTATGAACAGATAGTATTTGTACAAACTTGGCAGCTTGGCAAAGTAATATAGGCTATGAGCCCTGAAGATGTTAGAACTGAGATATGAGAATCATATAGGTAAATTTTAAGGGCAGCGTGCAGGAAATCCAGTTCCATAAGGCTCTGACTTCAAAAGAACGGTTTGTTGTATCATATTTATACTACAAGCAGTAATTTATATGAACTTTAAAAAGTTATGGCTTCTTGACTCAAATGATCCATTCCACAAGCCTTGGATTTACAAACTGCAAACCTTTCCTTGCTTGCTGGCATTTCTTAAATTGCTGTCTGCCAGCAGGCGTGAATCTTCCTGGAAAGAATTTGTCTTCATGCTTTTTAATGGTGAAATCTGTTATGATTATATATTTCTTTCGTATGCAGAGGATGTTTAGAATCTTTTACAAGCTGAGCTACAGAGTGTACAACAAGTTACAGCAGACCATTCCTGGATTTGATAAAGTGATGGAGAAAGTGCATGCTGATTCAGATGCAAGGGATGCACGGCGCAGGGAAAACCGGGCTGCACAGCTAAGGGCTGAGGCTGAGGCTGCCATCTATGGCCAGCGTGCGTCATCTGATCCACAGTAAAGTGGTACATGTGCTGTATTACTCTCTCCTATCAATTCCTCCGTACAGTCCTGGGTAATTGGTTATAACTGAAGACTTGTCTGAAGTTTTAGTGATTACATTCTAATCCTAGCATCAACATTATACAGGAATTCACAGGCAAATTTTGTGCATCAGATATGGATTTATTTATCTTGTTCATATTGAAAAATAATATATTTTCTGTGAACTTTTGAAATTTCGTTAGGCATGCTGTAGTGGGATATGTATTTAGCTGAACAACATTTTCTATACTCCAAAACTTGTTCTATTAGCGGCAATCTCTTGTGGTTGTTTTCTTAGGGGGGCTATTGTTATACATTGTCTTTAAATCCCTCCTAGTCAATTTGAGGCTTTTTTAATCATCTTTTCTGATGCTTCTGAGTCCAAGATTTCATTGTTTGGGCATTTTGGTTGCATAATGTGGCAGATGAGTAGATCTGATTCACAGTGCCTAGATTCTTGGCTCCCCTGAATCTTCATTACCCCCAGACTTATGCTGGTGATTGCAGAGGGTGTCTTCATATTAATAAATATGGTCCATGGAAGCTGAGAAGAGAGAGGAGAGAAATGAAAAGCATTCAAGCACTAGCTTGCTGTGACTTCACTAAATGAAATTGATAATAGATTAAGTTTGAAGTGTGCACATGGCAAAGAAACAAATGTTGTTTCTTCCCAAAAAGATCATTTTGCCACTTGGAGTGTAAATCAATTCATCACTGTGTGCTTGGTAGCTAACTTTAGGCAGCTACCTTCGTGAGGATTTGAAATGTCAAATTCATATTTAACATTGGTGCAGTATGCTGGGAGAGATACAGACTACAGGTACAAGTAATTAGATTTGAATTGAGATCATCAAGATTTTGACTCTGTTCTTATATGGATGTAATCATAGTTGGGAACACCATTTGGCAAAGGTATTAATAAAAACCCTTGCTTGGTGGAATAAGATTGTCCGCATGCATGCTATGATGGGGGAGCCCCCATCAACTGGTGCTATGCTGCTTTTCCTGTTGCGTTTATTTTAGATTCTGTTATGTTTCAAGGAACGATATGTTAGAATGTAGTAGTCCATGTGTTGTAGTATTTCAGTTTCTCACCATAGCAGTGACCACATTCCTTATATGTTTATATTTTATCTTGAGCCACATGGTGATGAATATTGCACATTCCCCATACTTTCTCTTGTTCCTCTTAACTTGAATCAATCATGCTATAACAGAGCCATATTTCTTGGGTGCGCAATCATCTTCAACATTGGCATTGCCGTCCTTGTACTTCACTCCCAATTAAGTAGTGCCTTTGGGATTTGTTGTTGCTCTCCTTTGGTTGCCATTACCAAGGTTCATCTTCATCTTGTCTTGCCTATGTTGGTGCTTATTCACTGTTTTGAGGCCTGGTCTACTTGATCAGACTTCATCCTCTATATGCTACAAATCACCGTCAGTATTGATCACTTTGTAAAAACTCATAGGTACTTTGCTGTTTAAAACTGTCCCTGTAAGAAAATACAACTACTACCCTTCTAGAAAAGAATTGTATCATTTGCTCCACAAATATGGATGGTCCAAGAACAAAGTAGATACTGAAGCCAAACTCAGATTGATGAATTAATGAAAAATAATTATAGTAGTGAATTTGGTGCCTGAGGATCTCGGATGGGGCTTATGATGGTGGGCAAAGCACGGAGCAAGGCACCAGTGGTGCCTTGGACTGCAGCAAGGATGGAGGTGTAGCCGTGGCAATCCGTCTGGAAGAGGTGGAGCCACAGCGAGGCTTCATGGAGGCCTTGCAAGTGCTTGGTCTCACCCTTATCATCTCAACGTCAGAAGAAATGTGGTGTATGAGAGATAAGAGAGGGAGTACAGTAATGAGATCGCTGACAGTAGCACGAATGGGGTGTAGCCTCGTTCAAGGAGGAAGTGGATCGCCCATGATCCAGTAAACCCACTGCCATCTGCGACACGAAAGCTCCCTTCGTTCAACAACTCCAGTTTCTCTTGTTCTTCCTCCCTGCTTCATCTTTCCTTGCTTGTGGATCGGAACCAAAGTTATTAGTGTCAAATCACTCAACTCCCTGGAGTTCAGCAGTCACAGGATCGGAGAATTGTGAGCAGCATGTGACGCTCCCTGTGATATTCTGCTCATGGAGGGAGACTGATTCGTTTCGTCTCGAGAATTCAAATGCTGCACGGGATTACTTTATATCCCATTTATAGGCCTGGAGTATCGGAATTGGGAAGTAGAGTAACACTGGAGCCATAAATAAGACCCATACACACAAGCAATATTGAACAAAGAAACCAGTATCCCAAGGAAAGAACAGGATAAAATTTAAACACATCAAAGTTGGTACGAGCATTAGCGTTGCTCGTTCAGCTAAAGCTAGCAACATATTCTGCATGAACTGGTGCACACAGCATATCCTCTTCACTAAGAAAATGTACAGCGGTAGAGATTACAGTCATGTGCCATGAGTCCCATAATTCTGCCACAAGGGACGGTGTTCAAGTCTTGTGTACTCATGGTATCAGACATCCTGCATGGTTTACACGAGATATAGAGGTACAAATGCAGCAATAGTTCAGGAGATGAAATCCTTGCTCTCAAGACTCTCCACTGCGTCCTTGATAATTTGCTCCATGGAGTGGAATTCCATACCCAATTCAATCAGCTTTTTCGATGGATATTGGGCTCTCAGTAGCCCTGGTTGGGTATCCTTTGGAAATCTAGAAGACAGAAACAAAAAAAGAAGTGCATCAGAAAAGTTAATATGCCATAATTCTCGATGCTTAAAAGTTGAACAAAGAATCGTTTAGCTCTGGCCAAGTTACCTAGTTTTGCCTATTAAAGCTTTTCCTTTCTAAGAGAATCAGGCTCATACCTGGGCACTTTGTATTCTGGGTAAAGTTCTGCAACTTTGGATGCAAAGTCGCTCCAATGTGCGATGGACTCAACACATAAGTGCCTTCCAGATGCTGATGTATTTTCATAAACCAGGATATGAGCCAGTGCAACATCTTTGACATGGACCGATCCCATGTAAAAATTTGCATACTCTTCAGAGCAGCCTGCTACCACACCAGCAATCAGTGTCAAGTCTCATCGTATTAATGTTCTTAAAAGGATTGATAGGGTAATTATTGTTTCATAATCTTCAGGTGTTTAAAGATACTATAGCATAACCAGTTGGCCAACATTTTACCTGAACTAGACTAGCCCTACAAGTTTAGAATTCAGGAAATGTAAAGAATAGCTAGGAGCAGGACTTGAAGTTAAAACAGAAAGCAATAAACTTTGAACATTATTCACGTATCTAAAACAATGGGATTGAGTCAAAACGCATCTGATTTCACATATTTTTCATGCTAATAGAAAATTATCATATCTTTTGGTATGAGTAGTCAGCATGCCAACTACACTTGTGTGGAACCATCGCAATTATCCATACAAGTATATGATCAAGCAACCTAACTGAATGCAGAGTTCTGCAGAAATCATACATTTGAAATAGCTAATCTCCTCAATATTCATATTTTGAGGACTTGCACTAAGGATAAATTGATGTTGCTATATGCCAAACCATCCCTAATAAGACAAGTGGAGCTATCTTTAAGAACTCGGATGAAGTTCGAGCCAAATATATGACCAACAAAAAGGGCCCAAATATCTGCACAGCACTATGGTGGGCGGTGTTCACCAACAAAAAGGGCCCAAATATCTGCTCAGCAATATGGTGGGAAGTGGGCACAGAGGAGTTTAAACTTTCTATGAATCTAAAAGAGGTGGGGATGCAACACTGTAGGGCAGATCTATGACATGAAAGCATGTAGTCTCAGTGAACAGAGAACTTCAAACAAAGTCAAGTGAAGATTGGAGAAAGTTTAACTTGTACTGATGCAATGAGGGTTAATTGCACTAACCTCTTTCATATTACCATATGCCTTTGCATTTGATGTCTTGAACAAAAATTGATCCAGTCCAGGCTAGAATCTATAGAATCCTAATGCACATTATTCAAAGCAAGAATATAGGAAGAACAATGAGTGAATCGAACAGTTACAGCCAAAACAAAGGTGTTTTTTATTTTAGTGTTACAATCTCTAAACAGTACTCTGATGAAAATTATTAGTTAGATAATGGCTAAGATCCTCAGAGCAATTAATGAGAACTTTGATGGAAAAAGGAGCTGCTAAAAATGTTGAAAAGGATTGTGAACATATTAGACAATGTAAAGATCGATAGGGAAAGAAAACAAGAAAGGTGTGGTTAGAAAAACCTCTAAACGATTATTGAAAAGCAGGTGGTACATAATGGAAAGTGATGGAAGAGCGTTACTCTTCCCTCTGCTAAACAAGTCTGAGACAACAACGGCCGATGCAGTAATAGATTACTGTTCGGGTGCTTACAAAATCTATGAAAATGTTGATTGTGATGACTCTCATAAAGGAACACAAGCTTTCTTCGCCACTCATTCATCAACAGTGGCTTCAGTATAATTGAATGAAACAACAAGGTATACCACAAACGAGAAGTTGTGGGTTTTGAATTTGAGTGGCATTGCCCTCAGTATTTTCAGCCCCTTATTTACTCCAGATAAAAACTCCTGGTTTTGCAAGCACAGACTCAATCTGCCTGGGTTGCCCATGTTTCGAATGGAAAGGCCGCTTTTTGTCACTTTATTTTTACCGATTAGCGAAAATGGGTTCTTTTCCCGCCCCCCGACCAAAAACACTTTTTGATCATTCTGCTCAACCAAAGTCTTTGGAATAGACAGGATCGAGGCTCTATAGATTACCATGGCCGAAAGTTTGGATTTCATGAGGGCTATGCCAGCCAAGGTCAGCCATTGATTTGCCCATCCATTCTTCCGGATCCAAAGTAATTTAGGTGGGGTGGGCGTGGGCGAGGTGACAGGGGCCTCCCCTATCTCTGCCCCCTCATTCCCCACCAAAATAAATAAATAAACAAATAATAAAGAAAAGAAAAGTATACCACAAACAATAAAACATAGAACTGAATGAGGAGAGGAAGGTAGATCTTTAAAGGTAGATCTAAGTAGACTGACGGCTGCTAAGGTTGATAATGATAGTTATAACAAGCTGATGTGGAGGTCAAACATAGTCAATCATAATAGTTCATTTTAGGACTGAGATGCACTTGAAAATAAGCTGATTTATCTGAGCTCTTTGAACAATCTTTTTTTTTTGGGAGATCGGGAGGGTTCTACCGTATACCCACCCCACCTTTGGAGGCTGGCACCAACTAGAATCGAACTCTTGCACATTTGCTCACGTAGCAAGGGGTGACACTATTTGAGAAAGTGCTTAGTAGCTCAAACAATCAAGATTTGAAATCAATGCTTAATTAGTAGAAAGGCGGGATAAAAGAATCATGGTATGGTATCACACTTGACAAGTTTATACCCCTAGGACCACATAACAAAGGCAACTACTTTGTTCAAAGTATCTTTTTTAAATCTTTGGTTATTAATTGGATCTTACCATTTAGAAACTATCAAACATGAAAATTTACTTAAATGCTTTACAATGTTATAAATTGTGAGAATTTTCAAGTACCAGAGTAGATTTTGGGTTCTCTCTCCAGGTCTATATGAGCTCAAATGAGCAAATTTACCCAATGTAGCATACTAGGGTTGTTTCAAAGCACCATTTGAAGCATATATATATATATATATATATATATATATGAGCTAATAACTGTCTGAGATAATGTTAACACTAATTTGAGTTGAGTATGAGTGCTTCTATGTCGTCAATATCTCTCAAACCAAATGGCAAATGAATCAAGTGTACAACCTATTCTACCTGATGGCACAACTTATGTCAGTAAAAAGAGTCAGCTTGGATGTTGCTGACGATGTATGAAATCTCCTTTCGAACTCTTAAAACTTTACCCTTGAACAGAACATGGAAGTTACGCATGATCTGGTAAATCCAAGAATTGAATGCAGATATTCTGAAACATGAAGGCTTTGTTTACTCATGCAAGAAAAAAGGGCAAGGAATAAATACTTGATGTTAAGAAATGAATGGAGAAAAGATAATAGAAACAAGAATTTTCACTTGGTTGATATTTGAGATAGTGTATGAGGTATCCAGATCAACATATTATTTACCCTCACAATCACAACCTAAATTGGTCGCTTGTTTTTCTGCCTCTAGATTTTCCTTTTCATTGCCAAACATTGGGAAAAGTAGATTCTCCATAAACAATTTTTTTCTCTCTCACTTTCTCTGCGGCCAAACAGAACCTTAAACTTTCAGAAATCCACTAGGATCTTTTGCTAAAAATCACCTCAGACAAAACAAAACAGTCTATATACGCAGTTCGGCAGCACATAAGTAATGATAGAACAACAAGTCAGTAATTCGATAACATTATATACCATCATCATCAGTTTAGCAAGAAATAATTGCAAGTACCTTCAAGAAGTCGGAACAGCATGGCCATACTGGCATTGATGCTCGGTGGAATGACTGGACCCATCACCGTGCCGGGATTGACCACCACTACATCCAATCCATTCTCCTTGGCGAATTCCCATGCCGCCTTCTCTGCCAAAGTCTTCGAAGCAGGATACCAAATCTGAAACACCAAATCGTCAGAAAAAAAAAAAAATCTAATGATCCCAATTAATGGGATTCTTTTAATCGAGGACTCACCTCGTTCTGCTTGCAATAGTCGACATCGGTCCAGCAATTCTCGTCCTTGACCACGTCAGCGGGCCAGCTAGGGCTGGGGACGATGGCCGAGATCGATGACGTCACCACCACCCGCTTCACTCCGCTCTCCTTTGCCGCGCGGAGCACGTTCAGAGTCCCTTTCACCGCCGGGTCCAGTAACTCTCTCTGCTCCACCCCGCCAAAATTAAAGAAGGAAAAGAAAAATCGTCAGGCGAGTTTGAAATCGGCGACCGGCAACGGCCGACCGTGGGATCTGGCGAGGAGGTCGACCTCGGGATCGTGAACGCGGTCAACGATGCAGGGAGAGGCGAGGTGGAAGACGCCGACGGCGCCTCGGATCGCGGCGTGGATGGAGGCCGGGTCGAGGAGGTCGATCTGGAAGAGACGGAGCCGCGACGCCTCCGCGCCCTCCATCGCTCGCAGGTGCTTCGTCTCGCCTTCATCCTCTGCCCACAGAACAGCTCGATCACCAAACTCCCTCTCAAGCTCCAGCAAAATAAGTATCCAATTACTCGCTTATATATATATATATATTCTCGAGGACATTATGAACAAGTTAGATCTTGGTCGGACAACTAAGAATGGGGTTTTAAATCGGAACAAGAGAAAGGAGGAGTACCGAGATTTTTGACGGTGGCGTGGACTGTGTAGCCGCGGCCGAGGAGGAGGCGTACGAGCCAGGATCCGATGAACCCGCTGCCGCCGGTGACACAGACGCTCTCTTTCTCCGACATCTCTCCGGCCGCCGTCTCCGCCCCTCTATCCTCCTCCGGCTGCACGACCACTCACGTTTTTATGTTCCGGGGATGCGTCCGGGACGGCGGAAACGAGACGGGGACCTGAACCGTGGTTGGACACTGAAAAAGGTATGTCGCGTGGAAGTGCCGGAAAACCAGCACATCTACGGAGAGCCACTTTTGCCTTATCCATTTACGGTTTTCTTTTATAAAACCCTATATTTAAAAAAAAAATATACCCACAAGTTAGGAATGACTTATAGTGTTGCTTTATGGGCCTGCTTGGGCTTAAGATATTTTAATTTTTTTTTGTAATAAAAGAGCTAACATGCTTAGATAATTGCTTTCTAAGCTTTATAATAGGGGGCTTAAGCTTAACCATTTTTACATTCTAAGATAAAGAGTTAAATGAGCATAAGCACTTTATGGGCCGATAATAATGGGTTGAACTTACCTCTAACTAGATAGGGGCATCATAGAACTATTAAGCTTTTCTCTTCTTACCTTCCTTTCTTTTTTGCCCTTTTTCTTTTGTTTTTCTGGGAGAGGGGGACATGGGGGTTAAAAAGAAGAGAGAGCTCCCAATTGTTTACAATTTTTCTTTCCCTTTCATATCTAGAAAGCACAGGCTAGCTCCAGAACTAGGATAATTAATGGAGGCTTAACTCGAGCTAGAATTTGGTATTTGTATTTTGCATGTGGGAGAGGAAATATTAAACAACATGATCTAGTTAAAGATAATACCGGTGGTTCAACATCGGCCCATCATTCTTTAGCATGAAAGAACTTTTATAAACTACAACATTTTTCACATAGGAAGCTTGAGACGTGTTTTATTTTTGTGGCTGAAAATTTAAAATTTCTAGAAAACAATAGACCTTGGCCAAATTAAATTATATAACTGGCATTTCTTTTCTCCTCTTTTTTTTAATATTAATCTGGCCTAACTAATTTCTTTTTTGCAATAGAGATTCTTCCTCATTTCCAACTAACCTTTTGTTTTCCTCGGCGCATATATGTAGGAATAGGATAGATCCTAGTAATGATTATTTATTCCAAGAATTATGATTTTGTTGGGACCAGAGAAATGATGTAGCACACAAGTAGGGCTGGAAATAGGCTCGGGCTAGGCCAATTTTGGGTCGGGCTATGGGCAAGGCCTGCAAATATTTAGAGCGGATTTAGGCTTAAATATAGAGCCTATTGATTTTTTACATCAGGCTAGGATATATCATTAGCCTGCCTGGCCTGGGCCTGGGCCGAACCCAAGGCTGAACAAAGTCCGAAACAAAGCTCGAATTTAGGCCCAGACTCGGGCCGGTTTAATTCCAAAATGGGTTCATCCTCCTTAGCGGCTCAGTCTGACCTATTAGGCCATTTGGTTGAAATCATGGCCAACCCAATTCCCAAGTCAAAATCATCGGTCATTTGCTAGGGTTCTCAACTTCTTGTCTCTTCGCCTCCACCACCACTCCAGTCCCTCATTGTCGGTCGCCAGTCGTATGTTCAAGCAAAGCGAAGGTGAGCCCCCTATCATCGGTCGACCATGGTTTCATTGAGGTACCATGATCTCATCTCTCTTTCCACTCTCTTTCCACTCTCTTTCATCTTCATTCTACGTAGGTCCTCTCGCCATTTTTCTATTGCTCCATCACCATGATGTCTAATGGCCGACTACAGTTCCATCACTGTGATTGGCCCAGCCTGGCTATCTTCCCATTAAGCCATCAGCTGATGGGGCTAAACCCCACCTCCATTGCCAGCCCTGCTGCTGCCACCGTCTTTTTGAGCAACATTGGTGGCTATAAACTTCAACATCGTCTTGCTCGTACCATCATCGGACTTCCTAGTTGCCACTGCTCCGTCTTCATTCCAGTGCCGCTCTGATGTTCGAGCCGGAGCCAGGCCAGCCAATTCTCAAAAGTGGGACTGATGGTGGCGGATGTCAGAGGTTTGGCCGGGGCAAAGAAGGAGAAGTGCTCGGGCTTGGAGTCAAACTTAAGCATGACCATTCAAAGTTTCCTTCGTTCAGCATGCTTATTGATTATTCGTACACAAAAGCCAAATTTGTTTTAGAATATCACATGGAAGCCCTCCATAGTCCGTATGAACAATTTTGATCAAATTCTTCTGTTATTTGGTTGTTTTCCTAAGTTACTGCATTTTGTTTCCAGGTGCGTTGCTCCACTGTATTTACATCCTATTATTAACTTGACGCACTATTTTCTATGTCTATAGTAAAATTCGAACAACTATTCATTGATTTGCAATGCCATGAGAGAGCAGGAACAAAGACTCCAACCTTCTGCGTGATCCTTTCAATTCTGCAGTACAAAATATGTTTCGCGATATGACTTGCATCTCAGCTCCAGATGGTGAAGTTCAGATTCACCAAGATGACACATATAATTCTTATTGTAAATGTCTACTGCATGTGAAGGCAGGCTTGACCATCCATATGTTGTGAAATTGGAGGGATTGATTACTTCTCAGACGGATGGCTCCATAGTAAGGATTGGCAAGCTTATTTTAATTGAGGACAACCGAAATGTCTAAGTTTAAAGCACCTTGGGTGACAATTATCTATAACCCTTTCTTGAAGAATAATAAAGTAACATCATTTATAGAGAAAATTATGAGTAATGCTAACGAACTCTTGTTATATGCATATAAACAATTCGCTCACTATGTGATGGAAGGGGATTGATGCAACTTATAACTCATTGGATTTATTTTCGAGCACGAGATTGATTGATTATAGAATTGTCAAATCAGAAATGGTGGATCCAATGATTTTTTTTGTGTATGCATAGCGGGTACCTTGAAGCATTTTCTAAAAGTTATAAATCCAATTATTACAAGATAAAGAGTAATTAAGACAATATTACCAATTTACTATTTCACACTTCAAGAAAATGAAGTTCATGTGGCCTTCTTTATATTATCCATTTGTATACCAGAAGCAAATAATAGCCTGGCGAAGTTGCCGTGAGGCAAGAAACATACTATAAGCTTTGCCTTCTCCAATGACACACCCTTTTTTAAATTCAGTTTCTTCTTACCAAATCTTTCTGCAGGTTCTGATCCTTGCAATTATATGCATTGCGCACGGTGAGAAAAACTTTATTTCTTGATGTAATTTAAGCCATCCTTCAAAAAATTCTTCTATTTACATATCACATTTGATAGCCAATATCAGATATTTGTTCTATTTCAATCAATCAATACATGACAAATAATTTGCTTAAATCCAATGGCAAAAATTACCTAAACCGTCAGTCGCATTTTTTTTTTCTTTGGAGCGTTTTACGTGCTATAGATATGCTTAATGCAAGTTTAAATAGTATGCTTTAACAATTATTCAGAAATATAAAATAAAAAAGAAATTATTCTCAATTTGTTTGTGCCAAGAGTCCTTGGGATTAGGGTTTTTTTTACTCCTAATTATATATTCTGATCATCCAAAATCCTACTGCTGTCCTGGGAAAAGCTGTGGCCATAATTTGGAGATGGAAAACTATTTTCAAGATGTTCTTAGAGTATTTGATTTAGTTTTTTCTGCTGGTTCTCAAGATTTGCAATATCATAGCAAGTCTTTCCGTGGTTTCAAGCTGTTTACCATTTTGACATTAGATGACAATCCTCGTTGCATTCTATGATTCATCCTTTAAAATTGTAACATGCAAAATAACTGTGGTAAAACCTAGGAATGATAAATATTTCAGCATATGGCTTTCAATCCTTGCAGATCTTAGAACTTTCAGCCAATTCTCATTGCCCTACACAGGAAGAAAAAAAAGAGAGGGAGAGAGAAAAGGAAATTATGTTGGAGAGCATAAACATCCAGTGCCAGCCCACAGATTAACAGATCACATCATCATTTTAGCTAGGGGCATGTTTCAACTCAGTTTTATTAAATTTAGAACTTCCCACAAACGTTCCAGTCCAGCATAACATTTAAACATAAGTCCACAGCTTGTGGATTTAACACCCGAAAAGAAATTCCTTGCTGAAAAGTATGATTGATTGCGAATAATATTGTTGGGAAGACTACATAAAGATCTTATTAGACAGCAAACATAGCATCTATGCATCGACAGCAAACATAGAGCCTATAACCTCAAATGTTAATGCAGGGAAAGCCCCCCACCATTACATCAGGCTAGACCTAATAAATAAAACACACTTCATTTCTTGCACCTCATGCAGCAGCATCTTCTTCATGGAGAAGCATCTGATCAAAATGCCAAACGCCTGGCACAAAAGAAAAAAAGAAAGAAGAAAACATACATGTAAGAACCACAAGAAGAATTATAAATCTAGATCTGAAAGCGGAGCAAAGAAATTCATTAATTTTGTGTTACCATGTCCTTTGCCAACCCTTCTCAACTGAGCGACATATTCAGAGATCTTCTTGATGGCTTCTACCTGGATAAAGATGTGAACAAGGAAATTTTGATCATTTACGAGCTCAATGCAATGTAATCAACAAAAACAGATGCAATAAGCAGTTTGTTCTTAATTAGTAAAATCACAAAAAGTTGGATAAGGCACCATCGACATAGATTTCATACATAGAGGACCATGCAATGAGTCCATGAGCTGAGTCAATACCATCCAGAAGTGGATATATGTAGTCTGCTACCAACAACCTATAAGCCATCTACTTTTTAAATGGTCAGGACCATTCAACTAGAGAAGGGCTGTACTGCAGCTATGATAGATTGGCCTTTAAGAATTTCTTCCCCCTTCTTTTGAGAGGAGATTGGCAATAGAGATGGGTAAGAGTGATGGCAGTATTAGAGGAAACTAATTCCACATTGCACTAAACTACCGCATGATTCCAGAATGAGTCGCATTAAGCTAAAAGATAAACAGAAATTAGGGAAGGTAGGCTCCACCTGCTCTCCAAGAAATTCACTCTCAATGTATTCCATCATCTGAGGATCGTTGCATCTTTCTGCCACCTGTTCATCCAATATCATATTTAATTAAAACAAACCAGAATCCATGCTTGTCTTAAATTTTAACTGATGTGATAAAATTGGCAGGAAGAATTAGGGTCACTTACACTATGCACGTTGAGAAGCTTCTCGTTCGTCAGCTTCTCAAGAGACAAAGCCAACTCCATTGCTAAAACAACCCATTAGTGCATTAGAACAGCGTAAAGGACAAAGGTTGATGCAACATGAAAAAGAAAGAAAGCACAAAAGCAAAAATACATAAGCACAATTTGTTGAGTAGTTTTATCCAGAGAAAGGATCAACTACCTAAACCTAATATAACTCTGAGAGATGTCCAATAGCTTGGTTTAGCACTTCCACAAGACTCAAAGATGAAGGAATTAAACGTCATCAACGAGATGTTTAGATCCACCTTACAAGTACAGATATGTGTTTACAAAAAATTACACTTCAATGATAGTTTCAAAAGACATAATCGAACAAAAGCTTTAAAAGCATATCTAATTTATTTAACCATTAAAAAAAAGCCCTGTCCCCCACTATGTGATCTGAGTGGGTTTTAAATATCTTTCTCCGTCATTGATTTCTATCAAAAGCTACATCTTCTAACACTGCCAACTAATTAGGAAAAGAAAACTTTCCCAAACCATCACAACTTTCACACAGGTAATCCTAGGCCTTCCTCTCCTTTATCTCACCACACAAAAATGCTATTGGTACTATTATAATAATGATGATTAAATCCTAACAAATTTTTAGCATCCCTAAATGCTCAGCACACGCAATGATAAATTATTTTATCAGGGACATCAAAAAATGACAACTTTTATTATTGATTCACGCCGTAGATTGATGTCATTTGGAGGTAATAAACACATAAACTGATAAAACCAACAGAGGAAAACTTACCATACAAAGCATCCCCTTTCTCAGGGTGATCAAACTCAGTTAAGGGCATGATAATGGATTGAAGCTTCACTCTTCCTCCACGTTTGTTCTAATTACACCACCATCAGTATTAGCCATCAGAAACACAAAACAAAGCACAGGAACACGCTAGCAATTGTTTAAAAAAGAAGAAAACATCCATAAGACAAACAAATACTTGGTAAATCATCAGTTTCTCTGCATGCTCCCGTTCCTCTTCACTTGATTCTTTGAAAAACCTAATACAAGAAGCACTATTATATATCTTAACATAAAGTAAAGAACAAGATGGGATGTTTGTTGAATTTATCTAGGACTTACTTAGTGAAGCCTTTTAGCGCGACATTATCCCGATCAAAGTAAGCGAATAAGGCATGATAGACATAGGAAACATTGTACTCCACACTGAAATTAAAACGGAAAAATGATTAGAGATAATTTTATAGGTCTTGGACGCTTGCGATCAGAATTACTCATGCTAAACAGCAAAGGTAGATGAGTAAGAGATGTAAAACCATTACTGAACTGAAAATTAATAAAATCACAGAGACAGTTTGCAAGGGAATGTAGCACCGCAAAATAATAAACAAGGCGAGGAATTTTTTAACAAAAACCTCTGTTTCTTCTGAAAAGATCGGAGTAATCCGAGTAAATAACTAGATATGCAGAAGAAAACAGGGGAAAACAAAGCATTCCAACAGACCTTACACCCAAAAGCTCTATACTTTGAAAAGAATCACGGTTACCCAAAAGAAGGGGGTAAAACCCTGAAAACCAAAATAAAAAAGAGTAGTTGGGTACATAATGATAACACCTCAAAACCACAAGGCGTGGATATGTTCAAAAAAAAGAAATCTTGTAAACAAGACTTAAATAATTTCTATTAATCCTAGAAATCTAAAGAAAAAGCCGAGCATCTGCAAAACAACCATAGATGACATCCAAAATCCACATCTTTTCGTAAAGAACCGCCACAAACAAAAGATATTGGAAAAGAAACTGCAAAACAATAAAGATCTCACACTACTTGAAAAAAAGAAAGCAAAAAACGGTGTTTTGAACCCAGATTAATCGAGAACAAGAGGGTAAAAATAGACGAACTGACATAAAAACGTGAGAAAAAAAAAAAGTGAACCCACTTGATCTGCTCGTTGATGGCAGCCTCACACTCATCAGAATACTTCTGGCGACCAATGGACTGGTCAGGAAGGAGAGGCACGAGGAAATGCTCGTGCTTCAGCTCCTCAAAGGGCTCGAATATGACGCCGGTGACGGCCTGGCTGTCGGCCACGGCCACGACGGACCCATCCCTCGCCATCCTCCGAGGAAACCTCAAAACGGAGCTCGGAGGGGCAAAGGATCCGCTGAAGCCGGCCGGAAAAGCATTAGAGACCCCCAAGGAGGGCAAGAGAAGAGAGAGAGCAGAAGAAGAGGCCTTTACAAGCATGGCTTCGGCTTCGGTAAGAGAATAAGAAGAAGAAAACAGAGCAGAGATGGAGATGAGCAAGGGGTGCGGGGAGGAAGAGGGGAGGGGGAGGGTAGATATAGAGAGAAGGAAAGGCCGAAAGAGGCGGCCGAGGGATTGTTGGAGGTCTGGATGGGTGACACGTGGACGGCGTGGATTGATGGGGTTGGATATGCGTGTGGAAGGCTCGTGGTCTCCGCACGGCAGTATCTTTCAGTTGATTAGGTCTTGGCTGAAACGTGGACGGTGTGGATTGATGGGGTTGGATAAGCGTGTGGAGGGCTCGTGGTCTCCTCACGAGTCACGGCTGTATCTTTCAGTTGATTCGGGGGTCTTGGAAAATATGCGCCCTGCCAGCTCCGGTCATCTTTTGAGTTTCCAAAGGCCTTTTCTTAATTCAGCTGATATCGTAGCTGTTTACTTGCACATCGGGCAAGTATTTTGCATTTAGTTTTTTCTGTTGCTATACATAGCTAATATCTGTTTTACATATAATTATTGGTAGATGTGTATAGAAATTGGTATTGAATATAAAATTAAAAAATAATCATGCCAAAAAGTCCTAACTATTTGGAGATTTTTATTTTTTTTCTTAACTTTAATTTAGTGCAATTAGGTCATCGAGCTTTTAAACTCGTTCAATTCAGACCTGTTCATGAATTTCGTCTGGCTATCATGACGGAATTGTCACATGATGTCGTATGAGACATTATCTTCTTTTGCTGTATAAGCTGGTCATGTGACACCATATGATAATTCTGTCTGGGTAGTCGGAAGGAATTGAACGAATTTAAAAATTCGATGATCTGATTGTAGTAAATTAAAGTTCAGAAATAAATTGAAAACGCCAAATAGTTCCGAATCTTTTGCGTGATTTTTTCGAGAGTAATCATAAAATGAATTGAGGAGGAAAAATTGATGCCAAAATAGTGAAAAGGATAAGTTGAATGGTATGGATAAGAAGGGATTACCATGTCGACGGATGAATCTGGTTTGGGTTGTACATGTTTTGTCTCTCAGTGAAAATATTAGACGTAAATGGTTTAGATTGTGAATAGTTGCTCGCACCAATGATCTGATGATTCTCACTAATAGGGATTCTTTTGGTTGTCGTATGCAGCTAGAGGCCTTGATTTGCGCAAAACACATTTGATGTTGTTCATATGACACGTTGCAAGTTTTGTGTGTTGTTGAAACCATAGCTAATTTGTAATGTCTAAGTGATTAAGAGTAATTTATCATCTAGTCTCAATCATGCTAACTACTTGATGACAGGGCGAGAAAATCTTGTGTGAAAATATGTTAAAACTAGTCAACCAGATCATCATTCAATGTGCTTTTTTCTTTTCTCTTAAATAAAATGAATATTATCTTCATATTGAACTATTATATGCAAGAGACCATTGGGCACATTATACTTATCTCTTTGGAATATCCAACTTGACGTGACCAAAACGAAATTCTGTGATGGTTAAGACTTTGAGACCTACCAAACTCTAAAAGATAGGAGAGGAGAGAATTAGCCAAGTGATACGGGGAAAAAGCATGCATATACTCACAGAATCTACCATTAAAGGAAGAAGCTAATATATATCCACCCTATTATATAATATAAAATTTTGTTAAATGTTTATCAAACACTTAATTTGGATACTCAACTATAATATCATGGAATGCATGATACTTTTGATTTCTTTCAGTCCCTTAAAATTACACTTTCTTTTTTTTTAAAAATAATGCAGCCTCTGTCTACGCACTTTCCTTTTTTTTTTTTTTTTTTTTGATAAAACAGGTGGGTATATCTCCCTTGTATAAATATGTACATTCCTAGGCGTCCGAATATAAAATTTTCCCAAGCTAGAATGGAGTCAAAAACCAATTCGCTTACTGCACATGATTCACCGAAGGCACTATTTTTCTCTCTGAATACATGAGCCATTTCGAAACCTGCAAGATTTGAGCCATTCTCTATACATCCATCCAAAGTGGATGGATGCCTGTAGAGCAATTATGATTTCTCATCTAATTCACAACCCTACTAGAATGCCCCTTTAGAATAATGTAATTGGCCCAAAGGATTATAGTAGCATATTTAATTCCTCACCATGCCCTTCTCAATTCAGTAACAGGGACTGTGATATCGTATAGATGACACCCCCTCCCCGGCCACTATGAAGGATGAGATCGGGCCTTTTATCATGAATTCAACTCCACCAATTCCATCAATGATAACTAAAGAAATACATATATTAAAATATATAGTATATTACTCAATTTAATCGTAATCTATCTTGTTTGATGGAACCATATCCCTCAAGAAAATGCTCCTTACTAAATAAATCATATGCACAAATATGCGAGCATCTACATGCAAAAGTTAAAGTTTCTGGGAGAGTGAGGATTTTGGTATTTGGAATCAAAATACGAGCTCCAAAAATAGACTCGCTTGAGTTGTGGGTTAGATTCTATTAGATAAGCTGCGGTGTATCACTTCTCTTGCATGTAAGAGGCTGTGCAAGACCACTGAACCTTGACATGCACAATGCATACGATAGCAAGCATGGATAGTGGTGAATCAATTTATGGTTATGCCTTGTTGGAAATTTTGAAGTCACAGGAGATGAAGAACAAGCACATAATTAGACTTTAATCAGATCTAAATTATTGCTTTGGTGCAAGTATTTTCACATCTACATTAACCCAGTTTCTCTTTCAGAGAAGAGAGTGCTGAAGGGATAGCCAAGTTTGCCTTACACAACGATAATATAAATATAGATAACCAAGAGACTTCTGTGACCATCATATAAGAGAAATACGAAACATAATAATATAACTATCCGTTTAAACAATTTGCGCTTATTTCAATACTCGTTTCCTCTCCTGGAAAAAGTTCACAGCGAGCTCTGGAAGGTACAATATTAGTTTCATTAGTGTAAACTACCCTACAACTTAAAAAAGTTGATCACTTCCTTGGATGAGATAATCTTGGCCAAACGGAGGGATCCAGAAAATTTTATTATGACAGCTGTACTACACGGCAAAGTCCGAGTATTTTCCGGCCGGTCCTCCATCGTCATGGGATTCCTCATGGAAACAAAGAAAGAGACGAGAGGTTGGAAGTCCACCTGGGCGGCCGGGATAGCCCCTCGCAGGATGCGCGTGGAGGGCTCGCGCACGCTGTGGACGAGATTTCTCCCGGCCGAAAAGATGGATATCCCGTCGCCGTCAGCCCGCCAAGCACGTCTCCTACCTTCGCCCGCCACCAGTATTCACTCGTTCCACCTACTCTTTCTGGAATCTTATCTTTTTCGTTTTGGCTTATTGTGCGGGAAAGCTGGGTGGACGAATACAAAGTGAAGGCAAAACGGGGAGGCATCGAGAAAAGAAACAAAGTGAGGTGACTTACGGAAAGTGATGTTGCTGGTCAGGCACTTCATTGGACTTACTGTTTCCTTCCAGGAAAGTATCTACTTCATGTTCACACGAAGCCACCAAGGAACCGGAACGGTGGTGTTTTATCGTCCACAGAAGGAGCTGGTGGGGATAAAGCCATTATAAGATTGACGAGAATTGATAACTAGGTATTTTTATTGAGTGATGGCATGGAGCATTTTAAAAAACACCTTCCTCATCTTGTGAGGAGATTGATGGAGGTCGTGGATGCCATGGATTTGATATAATGAACAAGATCAACTGGTCTTCGGCACCATGGGACTCTGACATGTGTCGTGCAGAGACTGGTTTGCATGCTGCATCGATGTTTCCTCATAAACCAATAAGGCAACAGCCTGATCTAGGTAGTAAAACCATATGAAATAATAATGTACGGACATGCTCAAATTCATCTCCCGAAGCTATTAGAAATTGAATCAATTGATCCGATTCCGATAAGTATGAAATTTTTGTGCATCAACGGCAGTATTCTATTATGGTTCAGAAAGAGCTAATTGATTCTAAAGAGAGCGTATCACAGAAGATCCCGACTCTATGCGACGCACACTATGTTGGCACGGAGGGTAATTGAGTATGAAATTGCCAGCCAAGAATTAATGCATCCAAGAATTAATATATACTATTGTGTATTATTAAAAAATATATCATATTATTATATAACAATATTATATTATATTACGATACATTATGATAAAATAAAATCAAACATTATTTATTATTATAAATATTATAACTATTATAATAATATTATAATAATCTGATAACAATAATATTATATTCCCATAAAGCCGTGACCATGGAGATGGAAAGAAAATAAATAAAAAGAAAACAAAAAAAATGGTGGAGAATTTTAAAATTATTCCGAGTCGCTTTCTCAACGCAAACTTCGGATTTCTAATATTTTTCTATCACTATCATATAAATTTTAGCAGATCCATTAATTTTTAATGCATTTTCCCTTCTTATAGCCAGCAACATGCAAAAGAAAACCTCTTTCACTGTACAATTTTTCCTTAAAGAAACATGAGGGATTGCTTGTTGGTCTCATGTGATTTTTCTCAAAAAAATATATAAGGAAATAGATAAAAGGAAAAATTAATGAAGTCAAGGGAACAGAATGATTATAAGGTCATTGATTTCTTCATTTTCCTTCTTTATTTCGTAGATATTTTTATTACATCAAGCGTGGAAATAAGATATTAAGAAATTGATTATGTCTTTTTTATAACTAAAATTTTGGAACTTAATATAAAATAATTTTTCATGCATGTCTTACTTCTTGGCGCACATAATTATATCTTCATTTTATAATTTTTTTATCATGCATTATTGATAAATATTTAACTAATATATCTAAAATAATATTCTAAAATAGAATGGAAAATAATATTTTACCCCTTTAAGTTCGTCTCCAACATAATCAATACAAAATTAGATATCAAAAATTTCATCTTCAAACTAGGGGTGCTAACAGATCGGGTGGGATCCAGACTAAACCCAGACATACTCATTGAGATCTTGGGTCTAATTTTTGTTCCACACCATGAAAGATCAGGTTGGCTATGGGCATCCATCGAGAAACAAATATTACATCCGAAGAGTTAATCAACCTAAACAACCAAATACCAATGCTTTGATAGATTTACAGCATCCGATACATGCTACAAAAAATAAATCATGAATAATAAACACTTGACAGTTAACTATATAATAACAATAGATTTAACATTGAAAATGTATACTTTATTTAAGTCAAGCATAAATTTCCAAACAAGTTCTAACAGGTTATTATTTTTTATTTTCAATGGAAAGAATAAATTCAATCCAGCAACAATCTTTTTTAGAGATAAAACGAACATTTTCTGAGCCCCTCAAAGCAAAATCTACTAAGCCAATTTGAGCAAATCTAAACACCCATATTTGGATGCAAAAATTAAATAATAAAATAAAAGGCTTGAAGAAAGAAGGTCATATAACATAAGTCACTAAATTCATCCATCGTCAATGCAGCTAAAAAGGTCTACCTGACCCCATAGGATCATCCAGAAACCATGCGACTTCAAGTCTGAGATTTCTCTGTTCATCAATTACTTGAGGCCATGGATCAAGACAAAAGACACCTGGGACGAGTAATGAGAACTCATTTTCATAGTGTGATTAAAATCCTCCGTCATACAAGTGAGGAAACCTGCAACAGAACTCTACTTGCCATATGTTGGAAAAATTAGTCCAGAATCAGGTAAGGAAATGCAGCCAACACGACCCTTCAGCAATAACCAAGACATAGCAAACTTATGAATTCAGGAACATAACCATACAGCAGATCTCATATTTCCATGGTGCAGATTTCTCAGTTCGCCAATTACTCAAAACACTGAGGCCATGTATCAAGAGAAAAGATATCTGGGACTAGAGAATGAGAACTCACTTTCATTAGTGTCATAAAAATCTTTTTGTCATACAAGCGAGGAAACCTACAGCAAACTTTCTACTTTGTGGGAAAAACTACTCAAGAACTAGGCAAGAAAATGGTACACCACCATTTTTAAATTCAGGTACACCACCATCCAACAGATATCATATTTCCATGGTGTCCTACCGTACATTTGGACTGGATCAGCCGGATCAACAAAAAAAATGCAGTAACACCAACAGCTCCATGGAAGCCAAATGCCAGAAATCACACTCAAGCAACCAATAAATGAGTCAGATGTTCAAAATTTAAAAGATTCATTGCTAATGTATTTTGCAACCAGTAACTGTATCTAGAAGCGGTCCAAATTCAACATATCCCATTTTTCTCCAAGCCCGAGGGAAGACCTTGATCCACCTCTAAGATAGCAAGGGCAATCTAGAAGTGACCCAAGAGCTGGTTCAGATTGGGGTCTTCTATCAACCACCGGACAGGAAGTAAAGCAGCATGATGAGGCTGTTCCAGTATCTGAAGAAAATGATGCCAAGCTTAATAAAGTTATGCTTACAAAAATTATGCAATATTTATAGCTTTCAGAAAAAGAACAGAAGTTTTATAGCCAAATTGACGACCTTCTATCTCATCTTGTCAAAATGTTTTTCGATGCTTCAGAGATTTATCATCCTCCAACATTTTTTTAGAAAATTTGTCTCCATACAATGTAATCTTCCAGCAGCCAGCTTGAAATATGAATACAGAACCCACTTTCGGAACAACTGTAAATCCAATAGATATCAACCATCATATACGAATGTCTGCAATTGGTCCAAGAGAGATGATGCAATAATGCCTAATTGCTCAATGATATCAAACATATACATATGAAAAGAACAATTCATCAGAGACCTCTTCATCTGACCTAAAGTATTTAAGATATAGTTTTTGGATATGCACAAATATATTCTGTAACTACTATGTCAAAAGCCAGCAGGCAACATCGAGATATCAATATATAGTAACATAGCAAGTATGGCATAGAGTAACAACATGACATGTCAACAGAAAAGGATAAGGTAAAATAATCAACATATATGCTTTAGTATGAAATATTATCCCAAAATTCTAGACAAACTAGATAAGGACCCTGCCATGCCCCACGTGATGTTAGAAAAATAATGTTGTTCGCGTTACTTGCACCTGTAGAAGGAATTATCAATTATTCCTGCTCTGTTTCATAGACTTGAATATATAAATCATAGAGGGACCTGTTATGGTATTTCATTTCCCATATAGAAGGAATGGTATTTCACTATATAGAAACACGAAATTTGGCTTTATTATAATGAAAGAACTACATAGGCACCTGATATCAAATTTCAACTTCCATTTTTGATGTAGTGACCACAAAATAGTTAAGTGATCACCATATGGAAACACAAATTTGGGACTTAATATAATCAATGAATAATAGAGAAACCTACATGAAATTTCATTTCCCATGTTCTGTACCATGACCACATAATAGATCTCTTGTAGGTTCCTCTGTTATTCATTGAACATAAAATGAAATTTTGTGTTTATAAAACCCTATTATAATCAAGGAACTATAGAGGTACAAGTCATCAAAATTCGTTTTTCATGTTTCATATAGTAATCAACGAGGCATTCTGGGGTCACTATATGGAAATACAGAATTTGGATCTTAATACAATTAATGAATCACAAAGGAACCTACTATCTATTTGTTGATACTATGAAAAGAAGAAATTTGAATTTATAATTGGTGAATCGTAGGGAAGCCTATCATTAAATTTCATTCCTATGTCTCATATCGTGACTTTAGAATGGTTTTGAGTTATTATATGGAAATATAAAATTTGGGTCTTACTTAATGGATTACATAGCCACTTCTAGATGTGTGCGCATACACTTCTACTCATAAAATGAAAAAAATACTGAACATACAATAGTAAATTCATTTAGTACAATGCTTAAAACCACATAAACCTAACACTCTAGGTTTTACCCATCTCTAACTGAAAGAAATAGGCAGTAGAATAGTAAGGAACTGTACTGCACACAGCTATTGAAAAAATTATTTTCACTTCCAATATATAACATGTATCCATTTTGGTTGCAAAAGCTAAAGAAATATCTTCAATCATGATTGCCAAATAAAGGGGTAGATCACCATTTCAAGATCATTTGTTTATTTAGTCAGATGCTGTTAGAAGAGAATAGTAGTAGGGTAATGGGCAAAAGGTATTTGAATACTAACAAAATCTGCTCAACCATGGAAAGATCAAAGTCGAGTCAGCTTTAAACGACAAGACTTGTTGAATAAATAAGTTCAGCAAAACATGGTGAGGTTTCAACATGCTCCAGAGCATCATGATATTAGCTTTACTGCATGAATAAATCACTGAACCAGAAGTTTCATGTATCTGACCCAACAATATTGTTAATAGCATTCACCACCCAAGAGGACATCCCGTCAGCCCTAGTACACAACTCTGATTCCTGTTTTGAGACTGGAGAGGGGTATATTCATAGGACGAATTCAAATCATATATAAGTTTCTTAACCAGAAAGAAATGACCTGGTCCACCGTTATTGAAATATCATCTGACAGATGCCATACTTCACATTCTCATAATTATGACAGTCACTTCATCATCAGGATGTGGAATGAACCTGGCTATCATAGTCACTTCAAAAATTTTGAGTCAAGAGGCACTAGGGAAGCCTGCGCAGAAGCCAGGCTCCAAAAACTTTCAGAAGCAAGTGTTTTACCCTGCATAGAAACTTTTAGCTGCTAAAGAGATGATCCCCACAACTACACAAATAGCTAGATGTAGAAGTAACATTTGATATGTAGAGTACTCTCATTTGATATGTAGAGTATTCTGAAATCCATATTTACTGATTAGAAGTTGGAAAGAAATAGGATAAACTTCTGCAACACAAACAATTCAGAACTTGACTAAGGCAATGACAGGCATGAAAATTTTCCGTATGAACAAATGGAACATGTAAATCATCTGAACTTAAATATGAGATCTTATGATGGTTTAAGTTCAGTGGCTTGTCTAATTTCATGAACAGGTACCCAATATTGAATATGGAAAATGGATCCATGCTTTCCTTATTGACACATACAGCAATAAAATTTGTTTTTACTCAAGGTAAAAATTTGTAGTACTTGACATACTAGAGTTGATCAGTCATTTATTCAGCCACGAAGTAACCCTTAACATTCTTACTACACTTGTCTTTTCCTTCACAATATTGACCAAGTTTTCCCGCCAACAACAGGAAAGACGAAGACAGATAAGCCAATGATACTACAGAAGACCATCAACAGTATATCCAAAAGTTGCTATTAGAGAGCAATTGCAAGGCTAACCTCTGAAAGGAATACCTGCTTACATGAGTACGCATTACATATGCAAAAAGAACATAATAATAAATACTTTCTGACACTCAATATTGTTAAGGAAATACCTCGAAATTTATTATCTTGTGTAATTATCCCAAAGGTCTCTGCAGTCTCACGAATCATGATACCATGTACACCCTTGAAGGCAGTTGTTTTACATTCAACAACTACAAAAACATAGCGACAATATTCTCATGCATGAATAAACTAGAATGAAAAATGTACAGCTAATGGAACACTCAAGCACATGAGAGCAATAGAAAGTTCGAAAAATGAAATTGTAGCATAGAATATACGATGAATTACCTAGAAAAAATGCACCATGTAAGTCTGCCATGAGAAAGCACTCAGCTAACTGCTTTTTCCTAGAATCGATCCAGAATAGCCAAAAAAAATCAGCATCACCCTAGTAATATAGTATTTGACATCCACAAGATAGTATCAAAAATTCAAAATGCTAACAAGACCAATAAACATGAAGGAATCAAAAGTAAAATAAACTTATGAACCACAAAATCCGCAGAAAATGTAAAAGAAACCACACCCTGTTTCTTTTAGAAGCTCGATGATATAGTATTTCCACATTTCATGCATTGGTTTGAAGAGATCGAAGCTGCAATGAATATCCAATGCGTTAAAAGAAAACAAGAAGAGAATTAAAAGACAATTTAAGCCACAAGACTGACAGGAGTAAAGAATATATATTTACAGTATAAATTAATGACAGTAGTTCAATGCCAGGATAACTCATGAATCATATCTCAAAATATGTTTAACATATAATTCTCAAGACTGCCCACAATTATCCAGTGGAGGAATCCAAATCTACTAATTCAGGGTGGAGCGGAGGAAGGGTGTGGGGTGTTGGTTCACTTTCTTCACACGTACAAACAAAAAATAATTTGAGGCAGCTCTGCAGAAAATGTTGCATTGATTTTCTCACAAAGAGATTGTTATGGTCATGATCAGGTCAAACCATGATCGTAAGATCCAACCACTCTTCATAGCTCAGATCAAAGCAAGGATAAGAAACTTTGTTAAAAGCAAACAATTAAGAGTCTTAATGTACTAAAGTCACTGCTTACAAAACATATGACAAGAAAAGGAGGGGGCAAAAAGTTCAGATATCTTGTAAAAGTAATCAGCATGCTTCCTTTTACCCGTGATCATTTTTATGTCTGTACTTCATATCATTCATAAGAGGGTGAACCTCGAAGCAGTGAAAAGGTTACTCCACTATGACAAGAGCCTCATGCTTCATAGACCCTGCAGCGGCAGGAGACTCATGCACCGGGCCGCCTTTTTTTCCCACCACACTATTCATGACCAAATATCAAGCCATTTAGAAACTTAGAATGTGTGCAATATATCTTCACCGGAGAGAACCCGAGGGTTTTGCTTTGGTTCTTGAATTTATCTTTTTAGAATAGTAATTGATGCAACATCTACAAAGTAACATCCCCGCTCAAATCAATTACAATTTATTAATTTTGCCTTGATATTACAGCTAATGTGCATGTACGTATTATGTGGACGGTTATAAAACCAATTAGCATACAAACAAACAACCGAGGACCTCACCCAAAAAGGCTAGCCGGAAGGTATTTTTTGGATTCCTTAGTCATATATAAGTATCCAAGATCTTCTCGGCAAATAACCAATAAGGGACTAAATACACACCCGCATGGATCCTCACATAAACAAATATGCAGCAATCCTAAACTCTTTATGCACTATCATATTTGCAAATTACATAAAGCAAATCTAGCATATCATAATATACAAAAAAGACCCCATGACAATCTCTTGACTAAAAGGGCACCTAATATGGCAAGACACTATTTTAGAAGGATACTGCCCAGAGATAATATCTTTAAACCTCCATCTGTATTAAATATGGACATAGATTAAATGGCACTATAACTCTCACTTATTGAAAGTGATACTGATAGGCCTCATGTTTGCAAGACATTTAAATTGAAAATTAGCTGCTAGACAAGTGGATTTTTTTAAAGGATGTATACAATTTATACACAGGACATTTTCAAATAAATATAATGCAACAAGATGCTGGTAAACTAAAGGTGAAGGAGATAAATAAAATGCTCTCATTATGTTCAGATTACATCATATCGAGGAACATTGTTATAGGATTCCAACAGGGGGTAAAATGAAAATATAAGAAAAGGCTTATCATATCAATTTGGAATTGCCTGCATAAACCACCTCATTATTGTTTCTTATTCAACATCTACTCTGATATAGTAAAGAGTTTCATCAAATCATTACTTACCACCTTTTGTTTTCTGCTCTTGTTCCCAGTTTATTTTGGCATTCCCATGTCACTAGACCTTGTATGATTCATCATTTACATTTTCCAATTTTGACTCCTCAAATCTTTTTTATTAATTTTAATTCAGCTATAACTCCTCTCATATTCTCCATAAAACATGCACTTGATTTACCTCGTTGGTGATTAGACTTATGCTTAAATTTATCCTTCATGACCTAAAAGGCTTTGATTTTGCACTAAGCTTTTTCATATAGAAAAGTTCATCATTTACAAAATCATATGCCAAGTAGTATCTTGGATAGCAACAGCTTGTATGCTCCTACAGTGTGAATGACAAGGACTTGCCCTTGAGGAAAGACATGCTACAATTAAAAACTCCATGATTAGTCAAAAACTTGTCCTTAGATGTCTATAACATTATCAAAATACCAATTTCATATCCTTTTTTCTTGTTGGGTACCAAAGGAATTCTCTTTTAACCACACCTAGCTCTTTCCCAATTAACAAAGCACATATACATCCTTCTCTTCCCCTAATACTTTTCATTTTAATCGGGCAAAGATTCATACCAAGACCCATAAAACCAATTTATTAATCATCCATGCAATGTTATAGGTATTGTCTATTCTTACAACAAAATACTATGTTTTTCCACCATTCTCATGGCATTCTCCTGTTTTTCAGGAAGTCAATCCATGCAACATATTCAATCCATTATTCTTTATTCTTCAATTGTCCTCTTTTTCATCCTTGAAACTCACTTTTGACTTTGTCAACACGATTGGTCAAATCTCCACTACTTTTATCGCCCATACATATAAACACTGTAACTTATGCTCACAAAGCTCTCCTTTTTCAAAATATTTATCATCAAAGTAAGCTTTGCATTTTATCGTAACCCCACTGTTCTTCACATGTAAACTAGCATGGATAACCTTTAATATGATCTAAATTCCTATATGTTCTCCAATTTTTGTTAGTCTATAATTATCTTTCTTACCATCTTTTAAGGTCAAGTTGCTCAGGAAATAATGAGGCATCAGAGACTATTAGATGCTTCTCAGCCTTTGCTTGCATTTTGATATTAATTCTCAGGATGCAGCTTTTTCTCAACGGCCTGACTTCCTTGGCCCTTTTTAACACTATTTTCATATTGCATGAATTTCAGATCATCTTGGCCACATTTCAAATTTTAAAACCAAGATTTTTTTTTATACAATTTCTGTGTTTTGCTTGCAATGTCAATACAAGTATGTAAAATTAAACATGGTATTGTGATCCTTTAAATATGCAAGATGTGATGCACCAAAAAAAGTGAGTAGTATTTGATAGAACAGGTTACATCCATATGTATATGCAAAACTCGTATTTCTCGGCAGCCAAAACAAAACTAGGGCAAAAGAGTGCCTCAGAAATATCCTTACAACCAGGACTTACTTATGGAACTCCTTGGGCAGATCGAATGTTCCACACTTTCTATGTTGCCTCATGGACATGTGCTTCCTTGACCGTTTCGAGTGGCTCTGTAAAGCTTTTGCCCGCGCTTCCACTCTTTCATTACTCTTTGACACAAGGTTATCAAGAAGAATCCAATTGTCAAATTTTAGGCTTCTGATTCCTTTTGCATACTTACTGCCCTCGTCACCTTTCCGAATAATATCATTGACAACTTTATTGAAAGTGTCCCCTCCACTCGTAGTCTTCAATAAGAGAGAAAAATGAACTAAATATCAAAATCTGAATAAAAAAAGACTATGACAATGATAAACTTTAGTAAATAACAAAAAAATCCAATCTTTATACACCAAAACAACTGCAAGCACCTTGGAAACACCTTGTAGCAAACTCTCGTGAACCATCTCAGAAAGCTCCGAGTACACAGGGTGTACTTCTTCATCTATACAGCATTAAAAAGTTTTACCTTTTGTTCCGTAGATTGCAGAGAAAATTCATGAAGGAAAAAGGATTCCAGACTTATCTACCAGTCTCCCGCCGAGGAGTTCGACCAGTGACGAGATTCCCTGAGAATAACTCAAAACTAATACCTTAAGGTATATATCCAAACATGCGAAGGGATAATCTAGAACTCAAAATCGAAATCACTGATTAGAATATCGAAAAAAGAAACCTAATCGGACCTTGCTTGGAGGATGAGGGATCTGGGGCCGCGGCGGAGGCGAGGGAGGCATTGTCTTTTCCTTTCCGCTGCTCGGATTCCCTTTCTCCCTCGGGGGCTCGCTTCCTCTTCTTACTCTCGTACCGCTGTTCTCGTTCTTGGACAAGCTCGGCTTCGATGCCAAACCTTCGATCCAGTGCCGCAAGCGCGCGCTTCTTCCCCTCCGACATGGGAGCCGGGGACGTCGTCGTTCGGGAGGCCATCGGAGCCGTGGGAGAGGTCTCCGGTGTTCCGCGGGAGATATACACTGATACAGAGATTAACCTATGGCACGGACGCGTAGGGAGAAATTCTTCGCTAGATCCGTCAGCTCAGCTGTACACCGAGCCTACAGCATCCCGCCACGTGGACAAGGCCTTCCACCTTAGCTTTAAAACTAATTAACCGGAGACCCGGCCTGCGCGGGTACGGAAGGGCCGGCGGCCTCCTGGAGGCAGTCGAACGTGTAGCCGGGGACGACGTCGGAAGCGAGGAAGAGGGAGCACCGGGCGAGTCCGGCGAGGAAGGAGGAGGAGCCGTAGGTGAGGTTGAAGCCGCAGGTGGCAGTTCCGGCAGGGTAGGTGGGGTCGGGACCTGCGAGCACGGCGGAGCGGCGCCCGGGACGGAGCGGTAGGTAGTGGAGCGAGAGGTATCAAAAGGCGGGGCGGAGGAGGAGGAGGGGCAGCCAGAGCAACCGGCGCAGGTGAGCCACGCGATGGGGATGAAGGAGCGGCGGGCGGTGGCGAGGGAGGCCAGGTAGAGGAGGCGGGAGTCGTCGCGGGAGAGGCCCGGATGGACGGGGACAGCGGAGGCCTTGAGGTGGAAGATGACGGCCTCGACGAGCAGGGAGAAGGAGAGGAAGCGGTTGCGGACGGCCGAGGTAGAGGGGGTGGTAGCGGCGAGGGTGGAGAGGCGGCAGAGGTGGAGGAAGTGGTGGCGGCACGGGTGGAGAGGCGGCGGAGGCCGGCGGCGTTGGCGGGGTTGAGGGGCGGGGAGAAGGAGCGGAGGCTGCGCTCGGGATGCTTAGAAGAGGACGCGGTCTAGGGTTTCTTTGTTTTTTTTTTTGGTTTTTTTTTATTTAGTAACCGTATCTGGGGAATAACCGGAATAATTATCCCTCGTATGGGTGTAAACGAGCCGATGTCAAGCGTAGCCTGTTCTAGCTCGACTTGCCTTATAATTGAATCGAGTTCGAGCTAGCTTATTTAAATTATATACTGAACTAGGGTTAATTTACGTATTAAAAAACTTGAAATTTTTATAGAAAACATTTATTTGAATTTATAATTATATTTTAATTTGAGGCCAGGTTTGGCGTGAGAAAGAGGCTAATATGCCCCCCATCTTACTCTTAAAATAGTTTTTGATTATTGCATGATCATCATGTGGCAGAATTTCTTACCAACAGCTTGATAGAAAGAATCGTCACATTGCAGAGAAATGTAACTTTTGGAATGTAGTTAAAATGGAACACAAGCAAAGTCAAGATAGCTACAAGATAATTTTCACTAATTTATAATGAATAACTATAAAAATATTTTATCTTAATAATAATTATATACAATATAATATAAATTTTATGGTCACATTTCATGCTAAAATTAACCAAACTTAAGCGGCCTAGCTCCATTTTCTTAGTAAATGAGAAAGTTAAACTTAACCAATTTTTGAGTTGGATGTGACATGACTACAAAACGGCTTGCTCATTTGCCGACTTTAGTCCATTGAGATTGGCTGCAAATCGGTCGCTAACAACTTGATCTAGCACCAAAACCATATAGAGTGTCTTGCTCGCTAGATAAAATTGGTCCGACAAGACTAAAAGATCCAACTAGCTAGAAGTGGTTCCTTTTGGCAGCTAATTGCAACTACATTGCACTCAATTGTTTTTTTTTCTTTTTTTTTTTCTCGAGGGAGTGCATAGGGTGAGAGGAAGAAAGGAGACTAGTCTGGTTTGTACAGTCTGAAGCTGGGCTGTGCCAAGATTACAAGCTCCATTAGCGAATAGGTCAACAACTTGTTTACGCTTCCTAAAACATTAGTAGTCTTGTTGAAGGAAACAACAGTTGAAGCAAACAATAATTGAAGCAGCTCTATCGTTGCAAAGAAGATAAGGATGCCAAATCCTTGATTCACTCGCAATACAAAAGAGAAAAATATATGAGTCACCCTGCAGCCAAATGGAACTACCTTCCAAACTGTGGATAGCATACATAATACCAGCCCATACCCCAACTAGCTCAACAAATAAAATATAATTCGTGGAAGGAATAATGATGATAGTTGTGAGTAATTCGTCCTAAATGATCACAAAATGTAAATCTAGCCTTGGAGGAGGAAGCTTGGATAGGCCCATCAAAATTCATTTTCAATTGCTCTGGACAAGGAGATCCACATTAAAAAAATAAAATAAAATAAAATAACTAGGGGAAGAAGAGGTATCTTGGGTTACTTGCAAGAGATCCCACATACTGCAACAAATCATACACAAATTTGGTGGTTAGAAAATGGTTTCATGGAACTTCTTTGTCTCTGCCATGGTTTGTAATAGAGGATAGAGACTTGAGCATCTCGCTATTTCGATACTTCTGAACTAGCCTAAAATACAGCGCATCTCAATTTTGGTTCTAATAATAGTTTTGATGGTTCATGTAGCCGAAAGAATTTTCATAGCTCTCTGCCAACTAAAATTTTGATTTGGCCAACCTTGGTGTTTGCATATGGTCCAAATGCCTATGGGCATCCTTGAGTGCTTCTTTAGCAAGCTATTAGAATTGATTCTCACCAAAACTATTATTATCCATTATAGTTACAATCATAATTATACAGTAGTAAATCTTTGGTGCGTCCCGTGCGACTTAATATTATTCAATAATTATATTCATAATTACCTAGCCTTTTCCTAACAAGTACTATTTAATAATATCAAAATAATAACTACACTACCAAATATCAAGATGCTATGATAGCATTATAATAAAAAAACATATATGATAACAATGAAAAAACGACAATGCTATTTTGCAATATGATGTATCTGAATAAAAATTGAGATTGTACAAATTTTTATTGAAGATAAAACTTTAAAATTTATATTTTAAAAATTTAAGAAAATAATTTGATATTAAAACACCTAAAGGCAAAGATAGCAAAACATCACTTCTCACAGAGGAAGAGTGAATCTGACTCAATCCATCGATAAACCTAGGAACATTTTCTTTTGTCAAACAAGTAACTTAAGCAAATTATTTAAAATTTACCTTAGATCATCCAAGCAAAAACTGAAAAATTGATTGTATGAAAAAGGAAATGAAGAATAATGATCTTTACTTAACTTGAAGGATGATGGATAGGATACGATACTAAAAATTCAAAGATTGCAGTTAATTTTTCTCTTGAATAGCTATTCATTATTAGATTTTACTAAGTGTTGCCTCCTAATTTATTCATTTCTCAGCTCGCATAACCAATCTCTTGCGATAATCCAAGGCATGTAGGTATACGAGGGTCATGTGGGTGATAGCCAGGCTTTGTGTACCAATTCATTAATATTATAGTTTGAGGGAGGATGTTAGCTGTGTATAAGCTATATTGTTAGCTATATATGAGTTATATATATATATATATATATATGAGCTGTATATAGTCAGAAAAGATGAGCTATGACATTTTTGACTTCTGATATTGAGGTGTATATATATATATATATTGCTGAAAAAAAGAAAAGAGGGGATAAGGAGAACCTCACCCGCGTAGCAACCTTCACTGAGCTCCTTTTTCATTGGAGAATGTTCGATACGAGCAGACAAATTTTACTCATACCCTCTCCATCCGTGGAAATCCTATGTGTGAGTACGTCACACTAGCACCACCTAAGCAACTGGCAGACCAGATAGCGACTCCATCGGATAAATTAGACGGGAGGCATCCGGTCTCCACATTTAATCAACGCGCGCGTTTCAAATCTGGATCACTATGGTGAAATCAAAGTCTCGTTCCTACAGTGCTACCACCTCAGTGGTTGGGGTATATTTTTATCTCCATGCAAAATAACTGATTATAACAACTGCCACGCTTTTACATGTTGCTGTCCTCACAAAAATGAATGCAATTATGTCTGGTACTTTGAATGATGGTCAGCAGCGATCGCTAATATCCGCAATGTCTCGCGGAATCGCGCTCCCTTATGGTAACATGACGCCAGGGTGCTGACGTAGACACGGCCGAGCGCAGGAGCAATATATATTCTCCACCGAGGCGAGGGCATTCGCACCCAACTCTCTCGGGCCGAAGGAGCGTGCCCTAAAAGCCGAGACACCTCGTCTCGTCGTCCTTCTCTCGAGCTCTCTCTCTCCCCCTTCCCTTCCTTGATCTCGCTTCTCAAGAAAAGGGCGGCCAAACCATGTCGGGATCGTACGGCTCCGGTGGAGTGAACGACTCTGGCCCGCCGGCCCGCGGCGGCGGATACAGCAGAGGAGGCGGTGGGGGATACGGTGGAAATCCGTCGAATCGAGGTTCGTGGCTCCTCTTTTCTGCCCTTTCCTTGTTAATCTTGTTTCTTGGAGCGTTAATTTCGGTTTGGGTGAATCTAGGGTTAATTTGGCTTTACCGGGTTTTTTTTTTTAATAATTTAGGCGGAGGCGGTGGTGGCGGCGGATATCAAGGCGGCGACCGCGGCAACCGGGGAGGCGGCGGGTACCGTGGTGGGGGTCGTGGCGGCGGCAGTGGCCGAGAAGGGGATTGGCTTTGCCCGGCCCCTAGGTATGCCTGTTCCCCTTTCTATTCTTGCTTTCCCTCTCCAGGATTTCCTTTTTGGGAATTGTTCCTTACTAACGCTGAGATCTTGATCCAGTTGTGGGAATCTGAACTTTGCGCGAAGATCCGAGTGCAATAAATGTGGTGCTACAAGACCTGGCGGCGGCGGCACTGGTGGCGGCAGTAGAGCTGGTGGTTATAACAGGGGAGGAGGGGGAGGAGGTGGTCGTGGCGGTTATAATCGAAGTGGTGCAGATTACAGCAGAGGAGGTGGTGGTGGCGGTGGTCGTGGTGGTTATAGCGGAGGTGGCGGAGGTTATGATGGGAGCCGTGGTGGTAGGAGTGATAATTATGGTGGAAGAGGTGGTTCTTACAGTAGTAGTCAAAGTAGAGATGGAGATGATTCTGCTTATGCTCATGTTTCCCAACCAGCTCCGGCTTCGTATGGTGGTGGCCCTATGGGAAGTTACCCACTTCCTACAAACTCCTACGGAGGGAATGATGCTTATGATGCGGAGCCTGTTCCACCACCCATGAGCTATGGTGGGCCCCCTTCTTACCCCCCTTCATATGGTGCACCACCTCCCAATCCCTATGGAGGTGATGCTCCCTTTGCTCGCGGGGTTCCACCAGTTGATTATGATGGCGGGCATGCTGATCGTCCAATCCCTGGTCGTGATGGTGGCGCTCCTCCACGCTATGGGGATGGTGGTTATGGTGCTGCTGCTGTTGAGCCCCCTCTTCCGCTCAAGCAGTGTGATGAAAATTGTGGCGAATTTTGTGACAATTCAAGGATTTACATCTCAAATTTACCTCCTGATGTGACTACAGAGGAGCTTAGGGAGCTTTTTGGAGGAATTGGGCAGGTACGTATATGTTTGCTTTTCTTTTAATACTGATCTTCTTGTTCACTTATGCAATCCTTTTACACCATAATTGGTAGCATCTAAGCTAAAGCATGTGTGAGGATGAAATGTATGCGATAAATTAATATGAATTATGATAAGTTAAAGCTGAAAAGATGTAACAAGGGCTTCCTTGAGATGGGTGGTCGTTATTGTTGATAATGTCTACAGAGCTTGGTTGAGGCAGATGCTTTTTCCTCATGGCATCTTATAGTAAACAACAAACAGTAGTTACCAGGCCTTGCTTTTTTATGCAAGAACATGCACGGACCATTTTGGTCAGGTATCTGCTTTGCTGTCAATAGGTCCAACTTTTGCACTTTTCTAATGGTTCTGCTGTACTCATTAATTGTATGATCAGCATCTTTATTACTGTATTATGTGATTTGCCCTTTGTATCACCAAGAATTATGAGCCTTGAAACATTTTCAGCTTTATCGTTGAGTCACTGCCCTCTTATTGTAGGGATTGCGTAACAACCTAGAAGTACCAGCTCACTTAATAAAGAAGGCAATTGAAAGTAAAGAATCTCAAATCATCTCCTGTTAAATATACTCAAGATATGCAAGTATCAAAGAGTTGAATCTTATAGCCTTTCATATATGGTCTTCATATTTTGCCCCTTTTTGGATATTATAAGTCTTGCTAGATGCGTCCAAAGTGAGGATAACAAGATACTGGTAAAAGATGATGAATTAAAGAAAGATGGAGATTTTTTTTTTTTTGAAATTTGTTAGATGAACATTTTATTAGAGAAACTTTAATGGAAGAGATAGAAGTAGGGAGTTGTGAAGGTTCTCTTTTCTACAACTTATAGAATCGAGGTGGAAGTAGCTTTGAGAAGGACATGAAAGGGTAAGGCATTGGAAAGTCATGAAGGATATCGGGCTGATTTCGTGTACTAATTTATTTAATGGTATTTTGAAGATCAAACAAATCACACTATTGAAGGAGAAGTATTATGGTACCTATTTATAAGAATAAAGGTGATGTACAACAATTTCATATAATCAATTTAGATTTATGCTTGCGATCTTCTTAGTTGGCAATTGATAGGACATTATAAAGAGAGGGTAAAAATTCTAGATTTTTTTAATTTAATCCATCAGAAATTTATATAACGCTAAGAACGGTAATTTGGTGAACTTTAAGAAGAAAAATGCTAATGTATGTTAGACAAAAGTATTAAAAAATATATGTTAGAGCAAGTTTTACTGTCTTGATATCGAACTCCATACCGGTGCCATACTAGCACTGTGTCGGTATGGTACGATATGAAATTTTTTTGATGCACCGAGTGTCGGTACGCCACCCATACTGGATGCCGGTACTGAATCGGTGCGGTACGGTACGTCCCGTACCGTCCAGTTTAGGCTGGTACGGCGAATCATGTGCTAGAGCTTTGCAAGCGTATCAAGGATTTGCACCAAATCTATGTCTTTTTACACTAATTGTAGATTAATTTACAACTAATATTGAGGAAGATAGAGTGTGGTGCATGCTATTTGCAAACGATATAGTGTTGCTTGATAAGAATAGAAGAAGATTAGCTACTAAATATAATTTATGGAAAAAAGCTTTAGGGGGTAAAGGCTTAAAGATCAACAAAATAAAGATTGTATATTGAAGATCTTTTTTGTGAAAATAGAATGAATACGAAGTCCCAAATGAGATTTGACCGACAAGAGATACCACCAAGTGATGGGTTTCGTTATTTGGGATCTATTATACAAAATAATGGAAAGGTAGATGAATATATGTGTAATATGATTATAGTTAGTTGGATGAATTGAAGAGGTGCTTAGTAGTATTATTTGATGAATTCATACCTTTGTGATTTAAAGGAAAATTTTACATAATAGTAGTAAGGCTTGTAGTATTGTATGACTTAGAATGTTGGGCAATTAAAAGTAGTTAGGAGACAAATTGAGTGTGGCAGAAATGAGAATAAATCTAATAAAGCTGAAAAGGATATGTTGAAAAATGAGTAAATTAGAGGAGTTGCTGGAGTTACACAGGGATAAAGTGATGGGTAATTGATTTAGATGATATGGGCATATACAATGAATATTTGAGAAGGCTCTGGTAAGATGAGGTACTTTGATTTGTCTTACATTTGTAGGATGGAAAGACATAAAGCACCATGGATGAAAGCTGCGAAGAAAAAGATATGGAAAAGCTTGAAATAACACCAAGCTTGAAATAACACCATAGGTGGCCCTAAGTAGAAATTTTTGCTGAATTAGGATCCACGAAGCCAACCTTAGATGGCTATGATAGGCTTGATGGTTGTTATGTATATGTATATATGTATATATGTACTATTTATATATAACATAAACTCAATTCTTGTTACTATCTTGTAGGTCCTTTTGGAGCACCACCAATTTTTATGAAAACACGATCAAATGTTTACTCCTTTTATCTCATTCTTATTCTAATGTTTTTCATCATTAAACATTTTAATGATTGTTGAAGGAGAATACATGGGTACTTCTGATTGTTGTTTTGGACTTGGTACTTCACTAGCTGTTTATGAATGATGATGATCATCACTAAGTTAGCCCTTGACATAGTTCTGCTGCTAGGAAATTTATTTAAACAAGCCCAGTCATGCCTAGACCATCCATTAGTAATTGTAGATCTGTCTTCCTTTCAGGGAGTCTTCTTTTGAGCATAAGATTGAGTGCTACAAATCTAACCTTAGTTTTATATTTTAAGTAACATTGCCACTATCTGGTCCTTACAAGAGACTAGCTAGCGTGGGGTGAACTAGCTTTAATTTGAAGTATAGTTGGTACTGCATGTTCACTTCATCTATATCTATTTAAGGTTAGGAGTATAAATTTCTTGAGGACCGCTTGCTCGGTGAAATATAAATTTTCTGAAGAAGCTGAGACATAGAATCTAATTTTTGATGGTTGAAGCAGAGCTTTCATCCATGAGCAAGGAATTGTAGGACCTTAGAAAAAATTGCATTGTTATAATTTTACATCTAAACTCGTGTCATTCATTTCAAGACATACAAAAAAAAAAAAGCTAGTCATCACACAAAAGTTAGCTTCCCACTTCAAAAGTTCAAATGTCCACCTATCAAAGCAAGAATCTCATGATTAGGCATCGAATAAACTGATAAAGGGTCTTGGGGGACTACTAAGGTACTAGATCTGTGTAAAGGCTTAGCAACATCTAAGATGTTAGGAACTATCCATTTATGAACTTTAGAACTTGTTTCCACACTTTTGCTTCCACATCCACTTGCTTAAGGTCACATTCATCTTCCACCTCATAACTACTTTCTCTCCTAGATCCGCACTCTCCCCGTGAATATTCTCTTATTCTCGACTTTCTCCCCTTTCCACAAAATTCTCCTCTTATTACGACATTTAAATGGAATTCTTAATGTAATTTTTGATTATGTAAAGCCAAAGTAGAAATGTTTGGGGATTACGAGAATTTGATGCATTTAGAGTTACATAGATGCCTTTTTTTGTTGTTTTTAATTTAGTCGGCGCAATAATATAACTTGGAAATTGCGTTGGAATAGAATTTACATTTACATTAGCAAAGTTTTCATCTTCGAACATTCCCTGCGTATAGACTTTACATAATAGATGATCTATGGATGTCTTTATGAAATTTTTGAGTACATAAAGCCAAAGTAGAAATGTTTGTGGATTACAAGATTCTTATACATTTAGAGTTACGGATGTGTCTGTTTACCTTTTTTTTTCTAAAATTGGTCATCCCAATAATATAAGTTGAAATTACAATTGGATAATATTTTGCATTTACATTAGCAAAGTTCCCATCTTCGAACATTCCCTGCATATATATATATATATATATATATATATATATATATGTTCATTATTTACTTACTAGATGATTTATCGATGAGGATTTATTAGCTTTTGCTTCTGTAAACATAATACACAATGTATCAATGCAAAATATATATTTATCTAGTATTATTATCCATTTCATCTTTTTTTGGAATTTCATTGAACTATTTTATGTATCAAGCTGGATCTTGAATGTTCAGATGCTTTCATTTTTTAGGTTGGAAGGATCAAACAAAAGCGAGGCTACAAGGACCAGTGGCCATGGAATATTAAAATATATACTGATGAATCTGGGAACAACAAAGGAGATGCTGTGCTATCTTATGAAGATCCTTCTGCTGCACATTCTGCAGGAGGATTCTATAACAGTAAGTTTTAGCAAGTAATGTGTTTCTACTGAATTTCGATTTCTTTTAATTTAATTTTTGACTCTATAAAAAAACTGTCAGACTATGATATGAGAGGCTACAAGATTAATGTCACAATGGCTCAGAAGACTGCACCTAAAGCTCCTCCTGCATACGGGCATGGGTATCCAGTTCCCCTCTCTTCCTGCTCTCTCTACCAATTAGTGTTTTTAGCTAGATGATATGTCTTGCATAGTCATTTAAATGGTAGGAGCATGCATAAGTAGTAATTTTTCTTGCAATAGATTTCATGATCTCTTTTTTTTGTTCTGAAAATGTATAGATGTTATATGTTCATTTGCTTTTAATATCGTATATACTTATGGCTATAAAGGCAAATTTTAATTTATCGGTATGTTGCAATGTTTACAGTGTTTTGCTGGTTATACAATGCAATCTCTCTCTCTCTCTCTCTCTCTCTCTCTCTCTCTCTCTCTCTCTCTCTCTCTCGTGCGTGCGCCTGCTCATGCCATTTAACTAGGCCTCCATAATGTTGTTGCATAAGCATGAATGTGGGTTTCGGGCTCATGCATGATTAGTTTCCTGGGCCACTAAGAGCATAAAAGGGATTTGGGGCAAACTAGGTAGTGTATTTTGCTAATGTATTGTTATAATGGCTTGTCAGAGTTTAAGATATGATGATGTATGGCAAGATTTTGCCCAAGTAGGAACTATAAATCTTGTGTATGCCTTGGAAGTGAGAACATGAGGATTTGGTCAAGTAATTGTATGCAAATAATCTACTCAAGAAATTAGAGATGGATTTTTATATTGAAAAAAAGAAAACATGTTAGTCTGAAGTTGTCATGATTTGAAACATATAGTAGCTCGTGTACTTCAAGCTAACTTTTGTAGAGGGGCATGAAGTTCTGTTTCCATTTCCTAATCCTATCCCAACACCATATAAAAGTGCTTTTGTTTCCCAGCTGTTTTCAATCCCAGATGACCCCTATACTTTGAATAAGCTCCTACAACTGATCGGATTTTTCTAAAACCTACTCATATTCTAAGCCCATAAAATCTTCAATCTTTTGAAAGCTACAAAAGTAGTTGTTTTGGAGTTCAGACTGATCTCTATCACAAAACCAACTCACTAAGGGGTTGTTTGGTTGCCTGCAGTTGTGAGCATGCAGTTGCAGTTGGCAGCAATTGAGTTGCAGGAGCCCAAAACAAGTGTTTGGCTGCCTGCAATTCCAACTGCAGGCTGCAATTCAACTACAAAAAAAGCCCTAACTTGTAATTGGAACTGTAGCCAACATCGCAGTTCCAACCACAAAAACCCTGTAATTGAGAAAACTCTTTGGAAGGGGTCTCCTCACTACTCCAACCGTGCCCCTACTTCTCCACAATGTCCTTGTAATTGAAATATAATTATATCATTATAATATCATTATTAAATTAATATTATACTTTATAATAATATTGTTGTAAATATAATATTGCATAATATTATCATATATTACGTATTAGTATTATATTATTAGAATAATAATAGTAATATCATATTATTTTATTATAATATCATTTATTCTAATTATTATATTATATTATTACACTTTTATATTATTATAATATTAAAATGTATTATATTAATGTTATTACAAGATTATAATAATTTTATACTGTTGTAATATTGTAATATATATGGTACTATAATTATGATTATAATTGCATGTAGCAAATAATATGTAATAATCATTAGTTATTATAAATGCATATGATAATTAATATGTCTATTTATTATAATATCAAATTATTTTATACTCATATAATTACTACTCTTATGCTAATCCAATGATAATTTAATAGCAATATTATTTTCTTTTATAATTCAAAAATAATATATAAATATTATACAATGCAGAAAATGTGAGGAGTTCACTACTTCGTGGGGCCTACCTTTACCACCTCAATTACAAGGTAATCATATCTCTTTCGACATCAAACAACCAAACAACTATATCTATATTTTCAGTTCTCAATTTTAAACATTGAAAAAAGACCCTTCTCTACAACTTCACTTCCAATTGCTAGCAATTAAATTGCAGCTTCTAATTGAATTGCATCCAATAGAATTGCAGGCAACCAAACAGCCTCTAAAGGCCTAAATCCCACGGTCTTCAAGCTGGGCTGATGCTTTCTTCCAGCCTCCATGCACAGAGGAATTTTGCTTCACTTAGGCCTAGTTTATTGGCATGTTTTGTCCATATTTCCATCTCTCACTATTTATTCTTCTCCAAGAGTGGCGAGTGTTAGGGTGTTGATTGTCCACATCCAATCATCTTCCATCTGTGGTACCAACAAGAGCACCAAGGCCGCAACCCTTTGATCCAAGTCTGATTCTCTCTTATTTCCTTTGTTGGAGTTACTTGGTTCTTTGTCCCACCAATTCCCCTTCATTTTCTCTCTGTCATACGTATGTTCTTGAAGCAAGTCATCAAATTAATTAGCTCTAGAACTGCTAAATATATCAAATCCTCCATTTGAAGTTTGACAGAATGTTTTGTTGTAGAAAGTAGTCATACTCCATTCATATTGTATTGCTTTTTCATACAAAGCCAATATCTGTCTTTTAAGCTAAGGCTAGATTTGTAAATCTAGAGCATTGCAGATATAGAGCCTGGGAGAAATTTCATTTTGTAATTTCATAATACAGCATTCACTTTGCCAATTCGCGTATTCAACTGGAAGTAAGTGATTTAATGTTAAGGGTAATTTGATGATTCAATTATCTCAATTTGGCTTTTCTTGAAACTAACCACATACCCAAGCTAAGTTATAAACAATCTGTTGCCTCACTTTATCAGCACTTTTCACATCATTGCTCAAGCTTATGTTATATAAAGAAGAAAAATGTATAAATTAAGGCTTTTGTTATGTTTTAGAAAATCAGTTTTAGTTTGTTTTCTCAGTTGAGATTCTAGGGATGCATGTGTGTATATATGTAGGTGGTTTGTATAAATGTTTGCATGCAATTGTATTGTCCCTTTCCAATGTAGTAGTTGTAAACCAAGTAACCAACTATATAGTGGGATATTACGGGATGAAAAGTTATCAATAGATAAGCAGATGGTCTTTACATGTATTAGGGAAAATGGACTGAGCACTTACACAAAAATATTTATGCATGCTTCATATATCTGGTCTAATAGCCAAAAATTCTGAGACTTGTGGTTTTAGTTTGGGTCCCAAGCCATGGTCTTATTTGGTGATTAGGTTAAGGTGGCATTGGTGGGGCAGACCTAAACAGATCCAAACAAATATAATTTAGAATGTCGTAGTTGAACAATTCAAAAAATGACTCCTTAGTGTGGTGCCAAGATACTTGAACAGTATCACTGCTTGTTTATTACACTTAATTGATAGCAATATTAAAACAATGCCATTTATTTGCTTATGATAACTATCATTGATTGGATCTAGTGGTTTAACATGCTTGTGCATGTGCGTCATAACTAGTTCATTAAAGGTATCAATCTCACTTTTTTTGAGAAGTATTAATAAAAAAATTGTTCATTATTTTTAGGCAAGCCCGATCCCAACTATCTGATGTGAACATTATTACTTTCTTTAGGTCCTGTTTGGATGTTGGAGGATCTTATAGGTCTGACGTGATCTTCTGGTAGTGGGTTATTGTTTCATTGATACACTTGAACTCAAGTGCCAAGAGATCTTCTGACAAGATCTTCTGGTAGTGGGTTATCGTTTCATTGATCGGATCTAGTGGTTTAACATGCATGTGCATGTGCACCATAACTGGTTCATTAAAGGTATCATTCTCACTCTTTCTGAGAAGTATTAATAAAAAAATTCTTTGCTTGTTTTCAGGCAAGCCTGATCCCAACTATCTGATTTGAACATTATTACTTTCTTTAGGTTTTGTTTAGATGTTGGAAGATCTAATAGGTCTGACGAGATCTTCTGTAGTGGGTTATTTATTGTTTCATTGATACACTTGAACTCGAGTGGTCTAGAGAGATTGGAGAAACTAGAACATAACTAATCCCTGATTTCTTGGAGATAAGTCGAATCAGCTTCAAAAAGGGATTAACTGTCTCTAAGAATCAGGATGTGCCTGTTGCTGGCGGTCCTGAACTCCATGGACCACCTCTATTTTTATGTGGTTTTAACACCGAAGGCCCCTGCGGATAAGATCTGTCAGCATTCAAACGGCCTTTAGTGTCCTTTTATCCTTGCGAAGGCCTACATCTGCTGCTAGTACTAGCTTTCTCAAATCATTTCTCAAAACTTGCCTCCATGTTATTTGTTCTTCCTTATCTTTATCCATCTTTCTTTATCAGCCCAAGCTCGCAGTCTTAGATGGTTTTCACCACATTGTTGTCATTGGGCAAATCTCATGTGCTTCATCTAGTGCCCTAAATTTTCACCTTATTTTTCTTGGGTTTATAAGACAGGACATTCTCATCTTTGTCAAATTTGTTATATTTGCTTGAACCCTTATTTTCCACATAGAGTCTGTCTCTCTTTCTCGTGTAAGTTCTTTCTCAACTATTAAGACATATCTTTAGTTATATTCTTATTTCTGACCTATACTTTCAAAATATGTTAGGCAAATGAAATAATTTTTTAAAAATTGCAGTAGTTATGATCATATGACAGTCTTCCTATTACGCTCTGACCCATAGGCACAAATCAGAGCGACAAACGACCACACATCTGATAGGGTTTGGTCCTATAAGAATTTCTTATTTTCAAGACTAGTTTTTTCCCCAAGTAACAATGAATAGGCATAGGTAAATTTTGGAGCTTTAATGAAATTCTAATATAGAATTCCAAAGTTAAATATTCCAAAATCGAAAAATCAGACATAGACTCTAATGCTCAGCCATAACTCCATCTGGGCTACTTAGCAGATGAAAAAAATGACAAGGGAGAATAGTGAGCTAATAGGCCAGTAAGTTACCTTTACATCTCTTGTTAGATCAAGCATATAATATAAAAAAATGTTTATGTAATACAGGTACCGTTGTCAATTGTAATGAAAGTAAATTTTGCAAAGTCAGGAAGGAGCTTCAGAAATGGCATTAAGAAGTTTACCAACATAATTGATTCACCTTTTAGAATGACACAATGAAAAAAATGCATCTTGTGGAGAAAACCCTTTTTATAAAATTTTCAATAATTGCAATTACGATTCTACCCTCTCTTAGTCTTCATGATTACGGTCACAATTAGCCCCGTGAGAAAGCTCGAAAGAGACTAGCTCCCAAGTCCATCCGATCAACCCTATTGGCTAGGCTCAAAAGGAACTAACTCTGAACATATTTTTGTTAGTGATTAGCCTCATTGGCCAGGCCCAAAAGAAACTAGTTTCTGAACATGTATTACCAACGATCAGCCCTGCTGGCTGGGCCTGAATCATAGTTAGATTAAAGAATGAACATTAAATTCATTCTAAAACCATTTGATTATAGATCTTTCTAATACCAATGAACTTTCAACAATATTTAATAACTCATTTCATATGTTTCCATCATGCAAAATCAACCAACATTCTTTTGATACATGAAAGTTCAGCAACATGCTTATGCTTGATCCATATTTCAGAATCATTTTTTGTACAGGGCAAACATAATATTTAATTTTAATCATGGAATATCTATAAATGAATTTTATAAATTCAATTTCAAGTGCTTTAGCTATTTTTCCAAACACATCTAAAAACCAAGTAAAATAAATTTCTAATCCGATCATATGACATGCACAGTAAAAATGTTTTGGGGGTAGACTTACATATCTAGATTGGCAAGATGCCAAAATTCTTCCTAACAAGGCTATGCACGGCCTGGAAAAAAAGGAGAGAGAGGGATGGGGGAGAAATAAGTTGACCCAAAATAAATGAAAATTGTTACTCTTTTATTGTCTAACATTCTTGTCGATACATTATCTTCATTCTATTTTAGATTGTAATATCTAATGAAAAGTATAGCTTCATGAGCAAAGGCTCCTATCATGATGAACCCTGCAATGTATTGTAATGAGTATATAACTCAACTTGAGTAGTAAAGTCTTATGCATGAATGCATAACCAGGTAAATAGTATGTATTGAGGTAATATGGAAGTTTTAACCTCTGTAGAGGCTAGAGCAGGACCTAATTGAGAATGGATCGAATTATCAATTGTGTTGTAAAGATGCTTATGCCCATGTCCTAATTGACCCCGGGGTGGGGGTTGATGAGGACCAAAAAGTGGCTATTTCATAGTGGAGAGTTAGTGATTACCTCGGATGTTGGCCTTGGCCCCTATGCTGGATGCTCCTTAGAGGTGTAAGGGTCCTAATTAGAGAGAGATTGCTAGCCTTAAATCTAGAGGTGTCATGGAGATAGAGAGAGAAGAAGACTTGGGCGAGGGGGTTTTCAAGTGAGAGAGTGAGAGAGAAGACTCGGAGGATGGTTCAGCTAGAGAGAAGAATCAGGGAAACGGGCTCAACTGAGAGATAGATGGAATCCATGATTTTTTTTTTTGGGAGGGGCTGGTGGTGGGGTGAATTATTGGTCAACATGGCAGCATCAATCAACGAGGCGATGAGCGTCTGCGGCCTCGGCAAAACAAGGCAGCAGCTATAGCGAAATGGGGAACTATGGAGAGAAGATGGAGAAGGGCGGTCAGCTTCGATGTTGGCAAACGACGGTGATCGGAGACAAATCTAGCATAGGCGCAAAGTAGGGTAGGCTGGCGCCAAAGAGCAAGAGTGAGAGAGATTAACAATTAGGGGAGGTGGAGCGGAAAAAGAGAGGAGGCTCTAGTGCCGGTGGTAGGCAAGTGAGGATTGACTGTGATCAGTGGAGGAAATGGAGGATAGGCGAGAGCAGGGCCAGCTCAACCCTTAGGCAACTAAGGTGGTCGCCTAAGGCTTCGGCCTAAAGAAGGCTCCATTGTGCCCTTGAGAGTATTCTCGACTTCGTAAAGCAGCAAGGCTAGTTTAGAAAAAAGATCAGAAACACAAAGAAGTAGATAAAAAAAGCGAGGGTTAGGGATGGAAGAGTGAATGTTGTAGCAAAGGAGATGAACTCGAGGCGGGAGAAGCCTAGGAAGATGCCGGAGAAGCGATTGTATGACGGCGATATGGTTGAGGTCGACAACGGCAGAGCAACGACCGTTGCCGCCGCGCTTGGCTATCTCCATCATCGGCCATTTCTTGAACCCATGCTTCTTCTTGGACTCTAAGAGAGAGAGAGAGAGAGAGCCAACTGAGAAAAAATTTCGGTGGGTCCGCCTTTTTGTAAGGTGTAGACGGCCTCTGTGCGTAGAATATATGTGTGAGGATCTGCTGTCCGAGTTATTTTCGTGGACCCATTGTATCCGTTGCTGCATGGCGTCATACGAAACCAAGGTGATGCCAATACTTGATGCTACAGTGGACGACTTAGACCTGTCATGGCTTCGCGTGTCCAGGTGATTTGACTTCATCCATTTCAAAATGGATAGCTCGAGGCAAATGGGACAAATGAATATGATAAGGAAGGCCCATTGGCCGAAAAACTCTGGCTGACCAATCTTTGGATTCCAGAAAAATCCATCTTTCCTTTGAGTCCTCCTGTGTTAATATATAACTAGCTAGATCCAGAATTTTGAGCTAAAATTCATCATCTCTAACTGGGTGAATTTGGGTTTCATAAAAACTAGTGTTACAGGATATTTATGGTCAAGGTCGTGGTCTTAGTTGAGATGCACGCTCGACCGATAAGTCTAAACTTTAGACATAAATCAAGCTCGGGTTGAGCCTTTGAATCTTAGTCCATTTGTCAATGGCAACCAGTCAAGCTATCATTTAATAGCTCGGTTCAAAGTGTATTTTGATTTGATGAAATCAAGTTTTATAAGATAAATGATCGAAGTTAGGATTTTAGTTGAGATGCACACTCAGACTGATAGGTCTGTAAACTTTGTAGACACATCAAGGCCAGGTCGACTCTTTACATGTAAATTTCATATACGCATCCAAGAGATCTTCGGATCTAGTATCAAAGAAATTTGTTAAATGGCACCCCCCACCCCTTGGAGTCCTTAATTTTGATGGGACTGTTAGAGGAGAAAAGGCAGCAAAAGGCTTTATAATCTGAGATCATAATGCCCAGCTATTGTGGGCAGCTGGTAGGCCTCTTTCTTGTTGTTCTGTTTTTCAAGCTGAGTTAGTGATAGCATAGGAAACAATTAAATGTGCTGTCAGGACCGGCTCAACCCTTAGGCGACTGAGGCGGTCGCCTAAGGCCCCGGCCTAAAGAAGCCCCCCTTAGTGAATTCGCCTTAGGACCCCAAATGCATTGAGTCGCCCCTGAGCGAGAGTGCTGTGACAGTGTCCAACAGTGGGGAACTAGTATTGGTCTCTTCGCTGGAAGAGGGAGAATGACTCGTTGAAATAGGGGAGAGGATTGGAGAAAGGCAAGGAGGTGGCAATTCCACTCTTGCCTTTGCCCATGCCAGCTTGCTTAAGTGGTGTATCCACCGATGGACTTGCATGCGGCAAGCAGGGAAAGCTACCTGTCTCAGGTAGAAAAGAGGGAAAGTCAGCCTCTCCTGGCTGGTTGGCTTGAAATGGAAGGTCTCTGGTGATCATTGGGGTGACTGTGGGCTAGTCTGAAGCAGGAGGTGATGATCATGGCGATGCTAGCCTCTTTGAGGCTAGGTTGGCCCAAGATGGAAGGAGGTGGCGATCATGGTGATGCCAGTCCCTCAGGATGGTCGATCATGCATTGTGTACATAAAATCCATCTAAATGCCACTTAGCTATACTTCCTTCCAATTTCTATGTGGGTGCATAAGGATATGGATGCAGGTAGGTAGCATTTACAAGTTTTTCGCTATGCATGACTTTATATTGTGCACTCATATGTTTTTTTTGTATATTGGTTCCTAAGTGAAATCTTTTATTTGCAATCCCTTTTATCTTTATATTTGCACATTAATCCCAACAATCCTGTAACTCTTTGCATACAAGCCTCTTGAGTTTACTTAACAAGACCTAAATGGAGTATTTCTGGTTTATTCGTCTAATACTGTCAGTTTTACTAGTCGTTCCATTTTATTGACTATTTTGTGCTGAAAAAGATGGCAGAGAGAGGGAAAGGTGGGTGGGGGGAGAGCAAGGATGAGAGATGGTAGGACAGACTGAGGTGAGAGTAGGAACAGAGGAGACTTAGATAACCGATCTTTTTCCAAGGTTATTTAGTCTCATTCCAACTCTAGTAATTCTTAACCACGATTTGGTTAAAGTAACACTAGCAGGAGGACTAATAGACGTAACAGAGCAGATTGCAGATTGGAGGGATTAACATGCAAATATGAAAGATTATAGATGTAAAAACCAGCAAAAAAAGCCAATGTAGTTTCTGTCTCTTCATGCTAAAGAGTAGGTTATGGCATTGTGGGTTTTGAGCTAAGAGGGACTTCTGTTTTCCTAACGTGATAAGGATTAGCACATATTGAAATCAAGTATAGAAACTTTTTGTAAGAACAATATCGCGGCATAATATCACGTACAAAAGAGAGAAGCAAGAGAGAGGAAAGATAGCAAACAGGATTATTTTTGGCAGAGTTGCATTTTTTTGTATTACCCCTCAAAATGGGGGTTTGTGTTTGCGCATTAGGTGTGTAAAAATATTCACCCCAAAATTGTGCCCACTCTTGTGATAATTATCCTTATTGAATTTTTTTTCTTTTGCGTACGTGCGCGCGTGTGCATGTGGCGTGTGGTGGAGGTCCCCGGCCCCCCCCCCCCCCCCCCCCCCCCCCCCCCCCCCCCCCCCTCCTCTTTTCTGCTGGCGATCCTTATTATTTTAAGCTGCATATTTTCTGAAATTGCCTATTATGATGAGCTAAGAACAACGTTTTACTTTCTTGGAGCAGAGGTCGGAGAGGTGGATATGCTGGTGGTGGAGATAGGCGTCGAGACAATTACCGTGATGGTGGGGGTCCTGGACCTGATAGGTACCATCATGGAGGCCAGCGCACCCGTCCATACTGAATTGACATTTTATGTACTGAAAATGTCATCTCAAAGCTGTTTCTATTCATATTCACATGAGTTGTACTCAAAAGGAGGAGCTGAAGGTAGGTAGTTCAAATTATCATAGCAAACCTAGTTTTTCTATTGTCAAAGATGTTGGATGGGACTTTGAACTGATGGATTTTGACATGGAACTTGAACTGTGTTGTGTGGATCTTTTAGAGGCCAGTGGAAATAATCTCCAAATTGCTGTTATGTTTGAAAATTACAGGTGAGTTCTGCTCTTCTCGCTTGCTCGTCATCATTTGTCTGCCTCATATGGTCATATACTGATGCGTTGTATGTTTGTGTGAACTGAAATGCACCCGTCTGGCGATACTGTACGAGCCAAGTAGCCGGGCATGTGAAACATAAGGCTTCTGCTTTTATTCATGCCAAGGGCGCTTGTCCGTGCACCAAGTCTGAAAGGCAATGTTTGTTGGCTGAATGCTGAGCTATCCTCATTGCATCAGGATTTTTTTCCCCTCTAATTTTCTATGGTTGTATTCTTGTTTTCTTTTTTTTTTCTTTTATTTTTTAGCCTATCACCAGACATCATCAGAAATCGTGCTTATGGCGAGAGTGGTTTTCATGGCCATGCAGTTATCATCTATCAGCTTTGGTTGAGCTTGGCCAAAATTGCTTTTGGTTTATGTGCTTATTGGCCTGTCCAACCATGGAATTGCTCTGCCCGTTTACGGGAACAACTGGTTTTCCATCGGTTAACGTAGTTGCAATTGCTACTTGTTTGGAGACACCTTGTACTTGCTGAATTGACACATTTCGGTGGTGATTTTTGATTCTTCATCATCGATCCAGTACCATTAATGGCTTGACAGGTTAAACACGAGTGTTGTGCAACTTCTTTTCTTTTTCTTTGTGGCGATTGAAATATTGTAATGATATTGCTCCAGCTTTGGCCTTGGCCGTCTGATTTGTGTCGTCGCTCTTCATTTCTTTTTGGTAAAATTTTACGGTCCCACGTATCTTAATAATTTCTCCCTAATTTGCCCCCGTGGGTCTCTGATCTGTTAGATGTGGAACGCTAAAAATGAGTTATGGATGACCTATGATGGATTGGATATCATATTTTGAGCATCATACCAGTCGTTAGATTGAAAGTTAAAAAACTCATACATGAACCATGGCACTTTTACCAACCTACTGATTTTCAGGAGAATGTTGAAGGTACCAAATCCCCCTCCCACCACCATTAGATCGGTATCTTATTATTACAGCCGACTCTTTTGCTTAACCTCAGAAATCATAAAGTTCTCAGGTCAGACACTCTATTAGAACTTTGTTGAACACCGTGCAAGTTCTCAGGTCAGACACTCCATTAGAACTTTGTTGAACACCGTGCACCATACGCCCTCCGAGCTTCCACCATTTCCATATGCCCCTGAACCTGCTTATGAAGACTTGGTCATATAAATTTTCTGATATCCTTCCCTAACAAGGCCAAGAAGAAACAATTGGATCCTTGGGCATCTGCATGGTCCTGTAGATAACATGTTACTATATGGAAGCGGCAATTTGCAAGTGAATGTCGATGTGTTACAGAAACAGATAAGAGGCAAAGGCTGGTGGGTAAATTGACATTAGTCCATCAAAATAAGTGATTACAAGGCTATTATTGACAGAAAGGTTAACATACATTTTGTAATGCAATCTAGCAATCTAGAATGTTTGCCTTCTGCTAATAATAGAATCTACATTAACAAAGCGATATTCTATAGTAGTTGAACTTAGAATTCACTTCAGAGTCTTAACAGCTGGATACAGTAGAGCATATTTCAGTGAGAAAGGTTAAGATACAAACTGTTAGGCACCATAATGACATAACGACATCCATATAATACTCGGAAAAAGGCGAGAAAAACCATATATTTGAGAGATGGACAAGAAGTCGCATTGATGCAAGCAAATTGAGCTGTAGGAAAGCAGTATTTGTAGGATGTAATCTAAGATGCATTATTCATCTGATAGAATTGATTAACTTGAATTAATCCCTAACTGTTGTTTGTAGGATCATGCAATTCATGTCTCCGGAGCTGCAATAATCTACCATAGTCTATGACATCAAAGCTAACATAACATTCAAGGTTGGTCCAAATAGGCATGCTTCGACCACTGCTGGTCTGCTGGTTTGACAAATTTGGCTTAACAGCAGTTTGTCTGTTTCGAAAAACCTTGAAACAGATTTTCGAATTAAAGATTATCCCTATTAATTATAAATAAATAAATACCTTTTAAAAACTATGGCATAGACTTAGAGAAAAGAAACAATTTACATGGCAGGTCTGCTTTTTGCTTAACCATGATGCCATGCCAATCTAGCACTTAAGGGCCCTTTCAGTTCAGAAATTTTAAGGGTGCATTTGGGTGCACAAGCAAATTGCAATTTTCATGATTCTCGACTTCCGAATTTACAAGGTTCCATTACCTAATAATAGGTGTTTAGGTGTACAATGCCATAGCCTTAGAGTCCTAAAATTACATTATCAAAAACTCCGAGCATTCTCAAGTTTCATTTTGTTTTCTCTTTATCATTATCAAAACCTCTACTTTGAGCAGAATTTTCTAGTTTCATTGTTTCCCTCTTTATCATCTAACACTTTTCCCCATTTTTAGACCCCTTTTAACTAACCAAAACATTCTAAAAAAACTTAAGCTTCAAAATCCACAAATTTTAAATTCCAGAAGAGCATGAAATCATGATTTTGAAATTGAGAACCTCAAAACAAATCTGAAGATCAGTCATCATTAAAATTTCCAAAAAAGAAATTATCCGGTCAATTTGTTAAACGAAAAATGATTTGTTTTTAAAATGTTTATTAGAAATTTACTTGGCCAAATGAATTTCCTTCAGAATTACATTAAAAATTATGAACCAAATCACATTTACTTCTGATCAATCTTAGTGCTTCCATTCAAAAATAGTCAAAAATAGTCCCTTCACCAACATGCAATTGCAAAAACGTTTTCAGTAATGGTACCAAACACCGTCCCTTATCAATACGAATCAATACAACATGTTTTTGTACTCAGGGGAAGCAATTTATGACCCAACCCACGAACTTGACCCGCAACTAACCCGATTTAAGCAGGTTTAGGTTTGGCGTAAATGGGCTTAGGTCACAAATGGATCAACCCAACCTAATCCGTTCATTAAAGAGGTTCAATTCAAGTTCAAGTCCTGAACGTTTAACCCGTTTAATATAAGGATTAGGTCATGACCCATATAACCTATTTAACCAGCTTAAAACTTGTGTAATCTATATAACCTGATTCGACCTATTTTTTATGCGAGTCGGGTTAAGTTACCTATTTAATAAAATGGTTGGACTTGGTTTTGGATTTTTGATTCTTTTAGTAAACAAGTTAGGTTTGAATTGACAAATATATGACTAGACCTGCATCCGACCCGACTCATATCTGGCCTGACTCAACTCAATTGCCACCTCCACTTGTACCGGCACATGGTACATTGTTGGGTTAACACAGAACCCTTACCGTGCATCCTCAAGAGTGTAGTATTGGTAATACTGTGTACCAAGTTGGAAAGATATTATGCCTTAGACTAAGAACGAGTTGATACTTAAAACCTAGCTGTAAATAGTGTTATGAAGCCATCGAACTGTCTCAAACCGCTCTCCAAGCAAGACCACAAGTCAGTGGTTCAATCATGGGCTATCATCTTTGGAAAGGGAAAAACAAGTAATCAAATATCTCTCCTTAATCCATAGTACCCCATTCTCTTCAGAACCCTACCCACATTATCCATTTCATTGTCTTGCAATCCATGGGCAATGGCTGGTAATGATGTCCAATCTTTCTGATGAAGATCACTGTCAAGAGATGAAAGAGAACCACACTAACCAATCATAAGACTTGCTTGTTAGTAATAGAGAAAGGGGAGTGGCCCTACAAAGTCCTGCTAACATCAATGCAGGATGCTAGCTCTCTTTACCACCAAATCCAAGTGTGACCACTCTATCACTCTAATGAGCCTCTAGATCATTGTTGCTCTAATTAGCCTCTTGCCTCAATATCACAAGCCCTTTTTTCTCTATCTGGCAGATCCAGGTATGTCACCTATCTAATATGGTCAATTTGGATTGTTGAATCACTCTGACCAATTATTCATTTGGCTTAATTTCCCTCCATCGCCCAAAAAAAAGCCTTTTTTTTGTTAAAGATAAACCCCCACTAGCCCCAATATCCAATATAGCTTTGGTTATTTTATGGCTGGCATCCTTCTTTTTCCCAAATCCAGTGCGTTTTTTTCATAATGGCTACATCTTTTTTTATTACTCATAACCCACAGCTTTTAGAATGTGCTATTTCTTTCAAAAAATCAAAACCGCCAATCGTTCTTCCTGTTATTACCCACCTGTTTTTTTTTTTGCATTTTCTTTGCGACAAAATCAGACACAACTTATATTCATTATTTTTTATATGCATCCACTTAGTTTATGGCACTTGAAAAGAGTTATGCAGTAATTCTAGCAGCCTAAAAAAAGCTACATTTTAATTACAATAAAGGAAATATTCTTCACTTTCGTTTCAATCACATCCTTGTTACCAGGCCTTGACAAACAACTAATCTTTAAGTGAAGTGTCTCATCCAATTTTTCAAAATTATTGTGAAATATTTAATAACAAGTGGTCAGCATCAAGCACCATCACCAAATCATGAAGGGATCCCAAACAACCAAATATATGATTCTTTTACATGGTTCATTAGAAAAAACACCAGAGCCAATTGCTTTTAGACCTACATTCCCATTAGCGAATCAATGAAAAGGATCTTCCCCAAGATGTCAAGCAGACATATGAGATGCTCCTCATCCACCATACTATGAAAAGTTGCACAAATCCTTCAAACTGGCCTAAGAATCCTTTTGTCAATATGCAGCAAGAATAGAAGCAACAACAGAGGACCCTATCACAGATTTGCATCATGATTAACCTTATTTTAGGATCTAATTTGCACATGTCAAAAAGATTCATTTGAGATTTAAACCTGCAACTTCTATTTTTTAGGTTTATAAACTTAGCCAGCCAAATTTATCACTGCAATGGTACTTTTAGAGTATGTGTTTCAGTAATCTCCACAGCCATATAACTATTTTTTTTGTTAAAACCTAAATAGAACGTCTACAAGGTAGGTAGAGGTTTGATTTATGAATAAAGGCGAGACCATCCCTTGTCAAGAGTACTAGAAAAGCCACGGACTAGAATTCCTTATGAAAAGATCTCCTATAGTCATATTGTTTATTAAAGTAGTTTTTGAAGCAAATATGATAATAACATACCTCATCTATGAATTTTCAGACCAGGTTGCTTTGAACAAAAATTAACAACACATAATTGAAGATGTGAATTATGCTAATAAAAGGCCAAACTTGCAGAAGCAGAATAGTTTGATGATTGAGGAGATCTAAGCACTTCAAATTGACAAATATATTCAAGTATCGCTGTCACACGGTATTTAAATTGGACTATTTGTCTTATAATTAGTTATCCTAAATGAACATAGTTTCTTAAATGAAAATTTGCCATCTTCTCTTTTCATGGCCCCTCTTTAGTAAGGAATTTTAGACAAGTTGCTCACTAGTTATATGAGCTTAAATTGCAACTGCTATAGTAGGTCTCCCCATTAACTACTCTTCTATAATTCTTAGCTGGACCCTCTCTTATCTATGGTCACCTTGCTCAGTTGAACCAACTCTTAGAGAATTGACATCAGCCTGACATCTTACTGTAGTAATCTGTTCAATCCTTCCATAGAGCATTTTGGACTTGGAGCTGTGTGCTCATAAATCAGAATGCGATTCTAAAGGCAATGAGATGCCTTTATATCAAGATACCATTGGCCATAAGGAGACTGAACTTGAAGATAAAAAAATTGCTAACAAGATCAATGTCATTTAGGAGACAAGTGTGTACCCAGAGGTCAAGACTGTCCATGTGATATCATTTTGGCATTGATCTAAATGAAACAAATTAAAGGAGAGAAAGGAGTATGATACAAAGATTACCTTCAAGAGATGGAAAGAAAAGAATGTTTTAAAAGAACATATGATTTCTAATACAGAAGGTAAAAGTTTTAAGAAATAAATAAGGATGTTTGTTTTAAGCTAAAAACTAATAGATAGTGTTTTGAAATTTATGAAGAACAATGACAAATTTCTATATGTAGAACTCTGAAGAACAGCGAAACTAATAGATAGTTTTAAGCACATAAACACTAAAAGATAATGTTTTGAAACTGGAGAAGGAGCCACAGTGAGAGGCAAGATACAGCCAGCAGTCACAAAGAAAACCATGAAGGATGTTGGTGTATTAAACTAATAAACTAAATTATTACTTTCTTCTAAATGGAAGAGGATGATATAAATATTCCTCCAAAGCATAGCTTTGCATTCGTAGACATGTTTTAGATGTATATGGAACTCCTACATAAGATCAACATAACATCCAATTTTTTCAATTATTAATGCTGATTTAACTATCAGGTCTTTAAGTCTATATATCAGATCATCTCTTTCTGTTTATTATCATCCATATTGCACTAGTCCACAAAAGAAGTATTGCAAATGAAGACTTCGACAAAGTTTACTACTGCATCTAGTATTAGTGACTTCTAGATCTAAAAGAGATGCTATAGATTACTAAGAGTTAGAGCGTTTAAGAATTATAATAGAAACACAAGGCACATCTAGGTCATGACAAATAAAATTTTCTTTGACAGTTCATGAAATCAATCTCAAGTCCTATGCTAGACTCTGTAAAAATTAATGACAAGTTTGACCACGAACATGAGAGTATGGCAGCAATAAAAATATAGAACTTGAAAAAAAAAACAAATTCAAAAATTATTGCTGGAAAGACAACTAATAAAATTTAATTGTTAAGCAAATGAGTGTTGCAACTGGAATGTAAGTAGCCATTATATTCTTCTTGCCAATTTTATCTATTAATACAAGTTTGATCATACCAAATCTGAAATACACCATTTATATATGGACACATAGTAAATGCTCACAAAATAAATATATCCCCCACATAATGTGGCAAATTTAAATTCTACCATGCAGTAAAATTGGAAAAGGAGGCAACTTACATGAAGGATACACTCAGATGCGGTGAAGTACAAGCTGGGAGTTGTGACAAATTGTATAATCATACTCAGACTGCACAATAGATTGTCGCATAACAAGAAAGTGATGTATTTTAAAAATGTAGTGAGGATAAAAAACAATATGAGAAGAAAGTTTCTCCAGATTATATGCATCCTCTGAATTAAGAAGCAGCTTATAGTATGGCATGATGAAAATTGAAGATCTTTTTATGAGTGGGAAGAATATTTAAGCCTGTGCAGAGGGGTTTTTTTATTTTTTAATAGTGGCTAGGATAATTTTTATCTGAATATTCATAAATCAGTATAGTCTCATCATTATTCACCACATATGATTTGGAGAGATATAAATACCACAAGGTATGTCCAACTGTAATTTAATAAGGTTATGGGGCTGCACTCTCTATGATGTTTGTACAACAAAAGCATTGAAATCACTTTTCATGTTCTATGTAATATATCTATGGAACTGGTGCACAGTACACTTAAGGTGGTATCTGAGTTTCTTAGTAGCATTCCTAAAAGGTGATATTCTTATAGTAACAATCAATTTCAATTTAATTTAGCTGAGTCAGTTTAATAAATACTTTGTTGCCATTAATACTACTAAACCTTAATATAACTGTAATTAAATTCTTCCTTGAACTTTCATGTATTATTAAGACGTCCCCCCCCAAGCCCAAATTCTCACCATTTCAAAAATCAACCACCTCTGATTGCTTGTATTATTGTTCCATAGGCCTACATCATCAAAACTTGTTTTCATCACATTATAATCTATTACTTTGTGAAACTCTCAAGCTTCGGCAAAGGCCCCACTCCTCTCCATAAGGTACTTCTTACATCTCTTCCTCAACACTGTCATCATTCCTTTTTCATAAATTATGCTGGCAGCCTCTTTATTTGCTTACATGCCAATCCATGACTTATTGTTGCCAAGTATAATTTAATCTTTCACCAGCTTGCAATAACTCTGACTTGGGCAACTGAAACTCCACAAGCCCCATGGCGTCCATGCCCCAGGCTATCTCAAATAGGTCCACAGATCAGACCTTAAAGAAAACCCAATCATGATGATACATTCTCGACAGAAACAGAGGGAAAAGAAAGGACCACTGACACACTCCATGGGTCTTGTCCCCACTGTGACGCAACACAAATAAGCGTGCCCCTTGTATCCTTCACATTGGACCTATAAGCCCTCCTATCGTGCTGCTTCAGGTAACCCGCAGATTCCGAACCACCTGCTCATGTGATACAGATGGCTGTGATTAAAGCAGGCCTCGCCCTCTCTCTCACTCCTTTATTTTGTTTGAACAAACCACACCTTGCCTTAGGAGATGAGAATGAGAGTACATGAGAACTGTGATTGAGAGAGAAATGGAGAGAGAGGGAGCAGCGATGAGAATGAGAGTACATATCCTCTTAGGGAGGTGGCGGTGCAGAAGCAGTAGCTTTCTTAGCGAGGAGCCCATTACCTATCTGCAAAATAAAATATCCCCAAGACAGACACACAGACATACACCCACAGACACACACACACACACATTCACTCCCATATCCCATGTCCAGGTAACACTGCTCAGTTTGAGTAATCACAGATGTACCATATACCATATAATCCTTCCCTAGTTCTTACATTAAAATAATAAAATGTCTCAGAACCAATGAAATCAACCAAATCTACTTCAACAAACTTGAAATCAATTTAACACTAACTTTTCGGGTTTTTTGCATGGATACGCTTCTAAATATCGGATTTTGTATGAATATCCTTCCAAAATTGATATTTGCATGTATACCCTCATAAAACTCTGTTATTGTACAAATGCCCATAATATAACGGTTGTTCTAACGGTGTGAAAAAAATCATATTTATATTAATTAAAAATAAAATAAAATTTTAAAATTACGCTATTGTCCCTATCTTCTTTTCTGTTATCGGGAACACGATCTATTTGCATGTCTACCCATTAAGGGTATTTTTGTCATTTTAATTTGAAACCGTTAATTTTTTAACGTCGTTAGATAGCATGGGTACATATGCAAAAATAAAAATAAAAAAAGTACAGAATGGCAAAACAAGTGTTTAACGAGGGTATACATGCAAATATCAATTTTGAAAGGGTATTTATGCAAAATCCGATATTTAGGAGGGTTTTCATGCAAAAAAACCCCTAACTTTTCCATAGGAGATGTCTTGTCAAAGGACAGGTTGCTAGAAAAGCTATCTTATAATCTAGTATGGCTGAGTTCACAATCTATGATAATCTATATATACATTGTTGAGCTCAACAAGTAGGTGCCAAATAAAATGTACTTAAGTGCATAACATGCATTCATACGTATGTCTGTTTGTTTTAAATATTACATTGTAATAGGTAAGAGATAGGCTAAAGGAATTGTAATAAAGATGCCTGTATACTATTGCTGCAGATAAATGTAGTAGGCACAACTTGATAAATGCAAATGTTGAGGGCCCGAGGCATAAATACAAGATGTCAAAACAGCAAAGGTATGAAAAATCATCCAAAAAATGATTGTATATTGGTTTTGACTTAGTGAAAATAACTATTGGAAAAATACCCATAACAATAAGAGATGGCCTGTTGCACTAAGTATCATGAAATACACACAAACAACACTGAAGTTATTTAAGAGGAATATCGAATAACTATGAGAAACAGAAGCAGTCTTTAACAACCAATAACATTATATCAGGATCTGTGGCAAATGTCTTTGACAGCTAATGGAGAGATTTCGAAAGGAATATAAGCACCTATCAATTTACTTAGAGAAAGCAATAACCTACATTAACAGGTAGTTGATGTAAGCAAAGGGAATGTTAATATTATATATCAGTTAAAGGAGATGTAAGTAGTAAGAAGCATTAAAAGTTACAGTAAGTGGCTTTTCAACATGTATTGCTTCTGCAAAAACTTTGTCTTTATGTCATTCTCTCTTTAGACTTTCCAATAGATGGATTTGTTGCTGATGCTTAGGACCATGGTGTATGTTGCTCATAGATAATAGGAGTCAGTTGATGAAATGAGATTATTGTTTAATTTTGAACTGAAGATATAAGGATAAATCTCTAAAAGATGGAGGACTATAAATCAACAACAACTGATAGAAACTAACATTATCTGGTTATATCATTTGAAAAGAGTAGGTGGGACACAATTTCAAAGAGAACAAAACTCAATTTGTGGATATTTGATGTCGATGGCCAAGAGATACCCCTGTATTATTTTGCCTGTCATCTTGTTCAATTGTATAAAAGTATGAGGGAATGCATGATCACATGAACAGTTGATGGAATCGCCAAATATCTTTAGGGTGTCATGATTTTGAAAACAATCATAAGTTCATAACACTCAAGACCAAGGGAGAGAATTTGTTGACAACAATAGTAAGACATGCCATGTCATATGCATAAATAAAATGATCTGTAAAATTAACCCAAAGAAAAAGTTGGCTGTGGAGACGAATAAAGAAGAGGATGCAATCAGAAATAAATAAATCAAAGGAATAAAGGATTTCACCAAACTAAGATATATGATCAGGCTAACTATAATTTAAGGGGAGCATATAAATGAATGAGAAAGCGCTCAAATTTGTATCGAATAATTTGGAAAGAGCACGGAAGACCTATGTGATTCTAGATGGAAATCACAAAAGACTTAGAAGGTAGCATACCAACAGGACTTGGGTCCATTGTTTGGCACTCCTCTCCTCGGTTATGTGCTGGGTAGAGGTTATATGTTTGAACACCAGAAAGGTGGCATTCCCACCATATTTTTAATACACACACATGCATGTATTTATATGCATAAATACCTAAATACATGCATGCGCAAATACATATATATATAGATATATTGGTGATGAAAGGTTGACTAGTTTGGGATTGGGGAAGGGAAGTCCCCACAATGCAAGGCTGGTGGTATCAATTGAGTGAATCGGTCAAGCTAAGACTAGAAAATAAAGGTTCCTCAACCAAAAACAGATACTGGAGATACAAGATTAAACCATGTTAGTCATAAAGAAATCCAATCTAGCCAAGACCAGATGCCATCGACCTTAGATTAGGCATGCGATTCTAGCACTAGCCTTAGATTTATGTGCACGCCTTATATCACATAAAAAGCAAACCACCTTGTCTTGCGAGTGTCCTTTCACGGATGCCTTTTGTTTCATTGCCTTCCTACTGCTCTCTTAACACACTTCTCGCTTCTATATTTGCTGCACTCTTTCACTTGAAATAGAGGTTCTGAACCCAAATCCATGAGAGCTTTCATTACCTACTTTTATAGATGATTTGAGTGTGATGATCAACGCCACTTTACCCTACCACAGGCTCTCATTGTTCACACTTGAATTCGGACTTGGTCTCGCTAGATGCATCATTTTCTTTTTCTTTATCTTCATATTAAGAGTTTTAGAAGAGTTCTTGAGATTTCAAAACTCAAACCCCAACCTAGGAAAGGATGCTACAATGCTCGAAATTCTCAACTTAACACGGCCCCTTCAAGCTGGTCCTACTTTCAGAATTGGAAGAAGCAGTGGGAGGTTCACCATCTGAGTGGCATGGGACAACCTACTCTCTTAAAGCATTCTTCGAAGAAGTTTTTCGCTTCACTTGGCTCAACGGCTTTAGTTTTGTAAATGCTTTCACATGAAGCTTGAGTCAAGTCTAGTCTCATGCAGTGAAGATCGTCAAGCGATCATTGCTCGTTGGATGAGAAAGGGGTGAGTCTCAAGCCCAAAGAGTTCTCTTTGAACGCTACTCTGCATCCTTATGAATACAAGAGTGGTTTTTTTTTGGGTATAGCATGAGTTGAACTTGCGACCATTAGGTTAAAAGCCCAATGCTCTACAAACCGAGCTATACACCCGATTTTACAATCAGGGTTGGTGTGGAAAAGAAAAGAGGGTGCAACCTCTTGGACATCTTGACCATAAGCAAGGGAACACTAGCCCATGATTGCTACTAATTAGAGATGTCAACAGGGATGGATACCCAAATATTTTACTCGTCCACAAACCGAGTGGGGCGGTTTAAACCAAAATTAAATAAGGATGGTTTCGGTGATGGTTTTAAAAACTAAAAACTGTTTGGTTTCGGTTTTGGTGAATGCCCCAATTTGAACTGGTATCAAACCCGAAAGTGAACATACCCGATAGTTAATACCCTTTGTATTTAGCGTAAATTCAAAGTAGGCACTCCATAAGATAATCTGGACTATCCCCTATCCCACTCATTTACTCAATTTGGATCACACATTCCCCAAACCTAGAACGAAGAGGGGTAGACTTTTTTCCTCTCTTTGGTTCTTCTTTGCATTAAGTCCACCAAAATTCACTTGTATTAGAAAATTTATCATTATGTTTTCTTTGATGTAGTTGGACTTGTTTTTAACTTGGATTATTGTGTTTGTTGGATGGTTGTATTTTTATTTTTGAAGTATTGAGTCTGTTGGATGGTTGTTTTATTAATATTGGATATATTTATTAGATGAGTTGGTATAAATTATATTATGGAAATTAAGGATGATATCTTTAATTTGGTCATTTATATGTGAAAATCGCTCAAACATGATTGCAGGGATCCTAGCAACGCCATACGTTCAATACAAAATAGCCTGCGGGAAGCTACAGGGATGACAAAAAGAGGGTGCTTCCTATGTTGCACTGAAAAAAGGACCTAAGAGTCTCGATTTCGCAATTTTTTCTAGCAGCGGTAATGGTTTTTTATTTCAAAAACTGTTTGATTTCGGTTTCAGTTTCAATTTTAGGGAGCAATCATGGATTTCAGGTTCGATTTCTGTTTTTTAACTAACTGCATCGAATTCGCCCTATTGACATCTTTATTACCAACTTAGTTGTCTAACCAAGAACTAGTTCAAATTGTGGTGATCCAAGGTATGCTTGGATGAATTTATAGAGGCTTATATACATACAAAATGATAGCTGGCTCGATGGATAGGTAAGAGAGCTCCAAATCAAATAATTTTTGTTTGAAAGTATTTTATACATCTTAGATTATGATCAATGGTATTGATTTTCATTTGGAATGCACAACGCACTTTCTTGATTTCCATTGGGAAGCATTTGGAGCCAAATTCACTCAGAAGCATTCTAACCTAACTTTGAAGAATTTTAGCCAACTTGTATATCGGTATGCATATACATATATATATATGTGTGTGTGTGTGTATGTATGCATATGTACTTATTTATGTGTGTATATGTCTATAATGTATGTATGTTCATTTGTGTATGCACGTACATATGTATGTATATATATGTCTGTGCATGTGTATATGTTGTGTGTATGTATGTATGTTTGTATGTGTTTTTAAGAGTTACCCTTTATAGGAATGAAATGAGGCAAAGGGGGCTCGCATAAAGAGATTGGTGCAATGAGCTTGGATCATCATAAGTGATCAACAATAGAGAAGACATGACCGCTAACATTGATTAGAAACATTGGAAGCATGTTTCATCTACTTTGCTCTGATTCCGTAGAAAATGATGACATTTAGTTACTCATCTTTATTTACTAGATCCCAGATATTGAATTTATTGCTGTACTTTATCTTTTATCATTTTGATTGAAGCATTATTCAAAATACATTTAAAGAAAATAGCATCAGATATTTTCAATACAACTCTTGGGTTTCCTTATTATTTCATTTTGGTGATAGATGTTTTACTGGTGGCGTGTTTTCCAGCTAGGTTTCATTTTGTGGATACTGGTGGGTTTCCTTTCCTTGTATTTAGGTGTTTTCTAAAAGTTATAGTCTGTACCTTACAGATTCTCTCTCAGAGAAAAAATGGGGTCCTGGATAGATGATTGCAAGTTCCTATATCAACTCTTGTCCTCTTCATTTGGACTCTTTCCACATGTAGGGAGTTTTAGAAGGTTGATACATGATTGGACGAGTTTAAATGTGACAAATAAGACAAACTTACCTGCTTAAAAATTGGCCTTCTAGGTTTCACGAAATATACATCTCCACAAAATTTGCCTTAGCTTGGAATTTCACACCAAGTCTTAGAGTGTTGACAGCTAGTTGATAATTAATCACCACTTGGTCCTTCTGTGGGACTTTCTTAGCCTAGAGTTCTGCCCCATATCAATTCCACTACCAAGCCCAAATGAAGAAGCAACCTAGAAATTTCTACTGCATAGGTTCTTTTTATTTGAGAACAAAAAACAAAAGCAGCACCTTCCCAAGAGCTTTTTAAACCACTCACAAGCTTAACACTCCTTTGATGTTGCTCCAAAAACCACAAAGATTAAATGATACTAAGAGAGCAATTACCAAATTAATTACCAAACCAAAACCATGAAACAGATAGTGGTGCCATTCTCAACCTTTTAATTAGCCCCTTTATTTTTGAGAAACTACCCAAATACCCTTGCAGATTCCTATTTAAAGACGTTGAAGACCCTCTGAACCAAACCTTACATTGCTGCTTACCCAAATGAGCCAAGTAAAACTCCCTCAAGTTCATTAGAATCACACTACTCTAAGCAACCAAATTAGACTTCCCCATATTGACTGAAAGAAAGCCTTGCATGAGCCTCTTCAAACAATTCGTAATTGGCACAAGAATCTCCAAAAGTGTAAATAATTTGATGAGAATAAAAACAAGATCAAATAAAAGCCAATGAAATATTATCTACTCCATTCTTGCCAACATAAGGCTGCAATTACCCTTATGGAGTTCACTATTGTTGAAGTAACAATCCATGATGGATGCCACTAGGTTTAGTCACCTTACACCAATTCAAGTGTCTAATTGAGTAAGCGGTTTCCAAAACCTGGATAGGTAATTTTCAATATGTAACCAGTCATCCAGTAGTAACACCCCCACCCCCCACCCCCTTTTTTTTCATGCTTTCACTCCCATTCTCATTCCAATGTTTTACAAGAAAAACAATTTATTAAAAATAGCATGTTTATCAAATTCAAAACACTTCTAGCTTTTAGTAGTCTGATAATACAACAAATGAACTTGCACTACCCTGGTCTTATTATAAATAAAATCAGAAACCATTTTCTTTGTGAACCTACAACATGTGAGGATACAGCAACAATTGATTTGTTTCAGAGCAGAAGCTTGAAATGCTAGTAAATGTAAACAACAATTCCTAAAACATGTTCAAAGACTTCTCATTCATGACCAATTAACATGTTTTAGTACATGATTGGCTTACAGAAAGCGACCAGGCACATGTCAGAACAGTCCACAAAGTTAGAGACGACAAAACAATGAGAAAGGTTATATTAACTCCAAAATATGCAAATTGAGGGTTGATATATGAAGTCACATCATCCATCTGGAATTTAAAGAAGAAAAGAAGTAGAACCATTCTGGAAGAGGAAAATGGCTAGATCAATAATTAGTATAGTGTTTTTTTTTCGTGTAGAAGCGAGATGACTCCAAAACTAACTTCTAAAGAAAGAGAGAAACATGGTCTGCATCACAGATGTAAACAAGTTGACTATAGCGGTTAATCAAATATAACCAAAATTATTAGATAACAAGGTCTATGCATACAGGGCAAGCATTCAGAATTTACAATAAGTCAGAAGTAATAACACAAAATCAAGCAAGACAATATGAACTTTAAACATCTGAAACGGAAATGACTGCAATCAAATATAAATATTACCATTTGTTCAAATTATACAAAAACCTTTATGAGACTATACACAGAATAAAAGAAGGCCTGCCAACATCAAAATAGCCAGTAACATTCTTCCAAATTTGTAACACCTCAAACAAGATCTAGGGGTTTCATGAAATGGTGAAATATTTAGATCCAAATCCCAAACATGAAGGTGTGACCTTAAGTACTGTTTAAGGAAAAAAAATCCTTAGAGTCGGCATTTATCTGTGGGCATGAGTTTGCTGGATGTCATATGAACCATGAGAAACAGCTACTGATCCATATTGAGAACCACTGTCAAGACCTCTCTGAACCTGAAAAAGAAAGAATTGAATGCATGGGTAAGTTTTCAAAACATGCAGTATGAGAAAAGCTAAATCCAGTTGGTAATAAAACAAAAGATTAAAGTTGAGGTTTAAATGTCAATCACCAGAACTTTTAGATGTCATCGGTCATTAAAATTGACACACAAAAATCAAATATCAGTTTCATGATACTATTAGAATGCCACAGAAAGTCTCTTTCTAAATGACTCCTAAACACTGAATAATTACTGATTCTCTTCGTTTCACACACTATATATGATATGGAAGGGTATTGTGGTCATACACTATAATAAAAACAAGCATCTAGATTGAACATTATGCACCTGGTGCATGCTATAATTGTCAGCATAAGCAGTTCCTCCATATGCCATCTCGGAATTTCCACAAGCTCCAGTATATCCTGGACCTGAAATGATACAAAGAACCCAAAGATGATAAAATGGAGCAAGACCAGTCAGGAATTTTGGGGGATTATTTGTTAATAAAAGTGAACATTACAAAATACCCTATAGCTTATCCTAAGATCCGTTTGACAACATAAGAAAAAAGAAAATAATAATAATTATATGGAAAATAAAATACCAGGGTTAGCAGCCACAGCAGCTGCAGCAGCTGCTCGTGCTCTCTTCTCTGCATTGGCAAGTTCATCACGTAGTTTTTCAACCTCCCAAGCCATTGAAATCATATTTTTCTCCATCGCCTGACTTTGTCCAAGGTTATCAGCAAGTATCTTTTTCTCATACTCAACTGCAGCCCTATTTACAATAAATAGTAGGGGGGAGGGGCATCAGCAGTTTTTTTGACAAGTCCCTACAACCCTCGAGTCAACAATGATTGGTGTTTATACATATATATGCATGTATATATGTATGCACATATGTACGTATGTAAGTAAGTAAGTAAGTATGTATGTATGTATGTGAGGTCATTACTAGATCACAACAAACTAGAGAGAAAAAAGGATATTGCAAAAGGATGAAACTGATCAAAAATTGACTGCAAGAAGGAGAGAAATGCTCATAATGATTATATGCATAATTGGCTCCACAAATGCCAATTAATTAAATGCGCAAGGAACTTAATGATAAAATAGTACATGATATCTAACTACAGATAAAACATCAGCTACAAGTCTTATTGCACTTTAAATCAGAATTACATATCCTATTTCACCATTAGTCCCTATTTTAGAACTAGAAATCTAAAAAGGAAATTATTTTCCCTTCTAAGACCATTATCTGAAGTTGCATAATCAAATGCGGATGAACTAATGATGACAGAATTAAAGCACGATCTCTATACAGCAGCTTAGTATATGTGTTTAGCATTTTATGTATGTACGTATGTCTGTGTATGTGGGTATGTCAAGCAATCTCCTTGGGCATGCAACCTAATGTACATTATACTTTATCTTATATCTTGTTTCCACCCTATCTGTAACAAGGTAATCAGATAACCTTCTACATCTTTGCTTCTCATTTCCACCACTATAACAGCTTCAATCTCTGAAAAATATGCCCCACCAGTTCAGTTCCCTATTTAAATGAGAGGAAAAGATAAATGCACTAGCCAGAAATTGGGGGGGAATTTATAACATGCAGATGGCTGACATAGGCTTCAATAGGCTTCAATACAAACTGTCAAATATGAGATACAGGAAAAAAAACATGAAGTGCCAGTGCCAGAAGTAAAGGTGACATAGTTTAGCAACACCTTGTTAATATCTATAGAATCATATGGAAAATTTAATCTAAAGAAATGGGAACAAATGCAGGGAAAGGGAAAAATCATGTGGTGCCAGATAATTTAAATTACAAGTTTGTGCTAGGTAAAGTTGCTATACAAGAGAATGCACCTAATATACAAAAAACATCCACACAAACCCTATCAGAAAAGAGTCCAAAGTATTAGCCTTTTCCCAACAGAAACAGAGTAAATATCATATACTAATATAATTAGTACCTTAATTATTAGGATAACAAATCTAGATGACACAGCACTACTATACTCATGAGAAGTATCAGATACAAGAATATCCTTCCATGATTATCTCACCCACAAAAGTTTCAACTGCAAATGTTGAATCAACCTTGAGACATTGCTCCTAATCCACAAGGACAAGGGTTTCCAAGCAACCTATAATCAAAGTTTGAGTTTCAACGGACTTTGCATAAATTGCCACTAGCAGCATGCATAAAATTGTGACCAAAATCCAATTAGCAACAGTGCATTCTCAAACTTGGTGGATATGGGAATTGTGGATGAGTATCAATTGACATTCTTGGAGGCTCTAATTATTATTTTAAAAAATTAACCTCACAATCTAGAAAGTTCATCCTCAGGTCACTCTTTCCTTGTTTTCCGGATCCTCAAATATAGCTACTGTACTTATAATCCAAATGATTAATTCCGACATATTTTTCTGTCAACCCACTCAATATACATGTTGCATCAATAGGAGATACATAATATCCCCACAAAATAATTGCAATAGATATTTGAACTTAGAAGGAATACTGCTTGCTTTCTTGAGATTGTATTTTCCAGGAAAAATCGGAAAAAAAACCAAAAAGCATTTTCTAATCATCACATAATACAGATGCAACGTCAATTTCTGTCAGACGTCAATATCAAACAAACTCACCCGACGAATTAACAAAGCATGCAAGGTTCAATAAGTTACCACATCCTATAAGAATTACCAGGGGATCCAAATTCCCAACCAGATTCTTTAACAAACAATAAAAAGAAAATAAAGTATACAGATCGACGAGTTCAATAACCCAAATATCCCACATATCAATCTAAAATTAAATTCTTTAAAGAATAAGCGTACGAATTGGAGCAAGAGGAGATGAAATCGCGGACCTTCCCTTCTGGATTTCCTTGTGCATGAACTCTATCTCGGCCCGGACCGCCGCGGCCTGGCCGAACTCTGCGTTGGCTCTCGCGAGCTCTCCATTGAGCCCCTGCAGCCGCTCGACGAGCTCGTCCCTCTCCGAGCCCAGATTCTGGACCTCGGTTCGCACCTGCGCGAGCTCGGCCCGCATCCCATCGATCGCCCGGACCTCCGCCTCCGCCTTGAGTGACCGGTCGTAGACCTCCCGGAGCTGGGCGTCCTTCTCGGCCTTGATCTTGGCCGTGGCCGCGTCGGCGCGGCGGTGCTCGTTCTGGCAGGTGGTTAGCTCCTGCTTGAGAGCGACGTGGGTGGCGGCGAGGCGCTGGTTGTCGAGAAGGAGCGCCTGGATCTCCCGATGTTGGGCGGCGAGGTGGTCCTCGAGGGCAAGGACGCGGGGCGGGGGGTTGACAACAGGGAGGGGGAGGCGGCGGAAATGGAGATCGTCGATCAAAGCGGCGGGGTGATGGGGCGGGAGAGAGGCCGCCGCCGGAGGCGGCGGAGGCGCCCGGCCGAGGAGCGGCGGTGGCTGGTCCCGCAGCTGGAGGACGTGGGGGCGGTTGCGGCTCCTTCCGGCCATCACAACTCACAAGGGACGCGGGCGCGGTTTCTTGATTTATTTATCTTTGTTCTTTTAACTTTTCTGTCATTAGGGTTTTAATAACAAGGTAAGATAAAAGGAGATGCAGTGCTCCGCGCCGTGTTGTAGTTTAAGGTGTCCTGCTAAAAGGCCCGTTTTTTTTTCAGGTTTTTTTTTAACAACTTTGTTGAGGGTGGAGGGTTCTCCCATTCCAACCACGTTTCAAATTCCATTCCCGTTTAAAAGAAGGATGAGAATGCTCTAAACATCTGAAACTCAATCCCAATATTCTGAGAATTATTCTTCAGTATTTAAATTCTATCTCGATTTTAATTTTAATTTCGATCACCAACTAAATATCTCGAAAGGTATGATCATTTTAATTTTCATTCCAATCTATTTCGATTCTAATTATGAATAAAATACTTTCTTAATATATTTTAAATGGTTTTACCAAAAAACATCTTCTAAATGGTGACACGGAACATGTTATTATTTGTAGTTTTTATTTATAAAATTTATGTATCACAAATTATTTTGTGTTTGGAAATAAATATATCATAGTATGCCAGTTTTAATTATGTTGAACTCACGTGCTTCGCCGGCCCCTAATACTAATTTTTGAAATGTTAGAATTTACACCAGTTGCTTCACTAGTTGCTTCCTAAACTTAAATATTATAAAAAAATGCTAAGAAAGGGATATATTATTGATATTTTATTTCTTATATATCTTCTGTACAAAGCCAAAATTACTTACAGGTCCTTGAATGGATCTAGCTAATTAAACCACCTGCATTAAGTAATAACAATGTTATTCTATCAAGGGCTGGCTGGGCTGCAATCGTAACATGGAAATAAAAAAGATGAAACTGAATATAATTAAGAGACTACGGAGTATTGAGGAACCTATTTCGAATTTTTCTTTTCTTTTCTTTTCTTTTTTTAACTTGCAAAGAGGACTAACCTAGAGTAAGTTTGTGGGAAAGCTTGGAAGCTACGCCTAAGGATTGAAATCAAGGTTTGAACTATAGAGATCATACTATTTCGAAGTTTTGATATAAAATGTGAAGATTCGTGCGAGCGTGTGTTTAGTCCCACATCGGTTATTCGCTGGGTAGATCTTGGGTACTTATACAGGATCAAGCAACCCAAATAATACCTTCCGGCTAGCCATTTTGGGTGAGGTCCTGGGTTGTTACAAATAGTATCAGAGCGGACTCGGCCCATAACCTACGTGCACTAGGGGACATTGCAGCACGGATCCATTGGGGTTGACCATGGGCTAATCATGGTGTTTGTGATTAGATTTGAATAGATTTGAACCCTTAACCTGATGAGTACGTCAGGACTTAAATGGGGGGAGTATGTGAAGATCCGTGCGGGCGTGTGTTTAGTCCCACACCGGTTATTCGCTGGGTAGATCTTGGGTAATTATACAGGATCAAGGAACCCAAATAATACCTTCCGTCTAGCCATTTTGGATGAGGTCCTAGGTTGTTACATAAAATCACTTAAAATCTTATCGTGGACTCTAGAGACTTCATTGCTACATCAAGATCTGCAATTCTTTTTTCCTTTCAGCTTAAAGCTTTTTCTTTCTCATAATTTGTAGGGTTTCGGAAGTGCGCTTTTGTATATTAAGCCTTACAATAATGTAGATCCAGAAATTGCCATTTTCTCTATAGAGGTATAGACTGTTAACAAGATCAAAAGCTGAGAGACATGACCACAGTGAGCTTTAGGTATGTATTGCTATTGGGCTAAAATTGGAATAGATTCACTCACAGTAGGATGTTATTCATGCATTATAACTGCTAAAACTCCATGCACAACATAACACTACTTTGAGAGCTTCGAGGTATTTTCTAAATTATAGATATTTAGTCATGCCATAGGGAAAATATGCTGCTGACTTCAATTTGACATTGGAATTTCATGTATATATAACATTCACCCCTAGCTTTAAGAGAATCAAGACATATGGGAGCAACCAACTTGACGATTGACGAAATGCATTAATATTAAGTACATGATAGGGGAATCTATATTGGTATCACTGTGTAATTGAATTTATTGATTGATGGTTGTAACTTAAGACATCTGAAAGCAGATTTTAAGCTTGGGAAAATAGTCTTGGATGCTGTTGGTCTCATGGCATGGTAGTAGCTACTCAATAGGCCTCCTTGCCCATCTGTCTTGGGTCTGGCCTCAAATGTACACTGGACTTGGGTTGAGGCTGAGCCTGTAATCAGAAAGGATGAACTTGGCTTAGGCAAATTAGGCCTCTTGGATCTGTGATAGACTGGACCTAGTGTTTGGTGGAAGAAGCTGAATTGTTGGTGTTACGGGGGAACTTAGCCACCATGCCCCACGTGACCGGCACGCGCGCCCAGGAAGACTACGGCAGCCCCTTGATCCAGCGATCCGACCCCGAGTCGGACATCTTCGTCTCCGCAGCCCGACCCCGAGTCGGCTGCCCCTTGATCCAGCAATCCGACCCCGAGTCGGACATCTTCGTCTCCACAGCCCGACCCCGAGTCGGCTGCCCCTTGATCCAGCAATCCGACCCCGAGTCGGACATCTTCGGCTCCGCAGCCCGACCCCGAGTCGGCAGCCCCTTAATCCAGCGATCCGACCCCGAGTCGGATATCTTCGTCTCCGCAGCCCGACCCCGAGTCGGACATCTCTCGATAACGACAGGCTATTCCCCAGAGGCACGCCGCAGCCTCCTGCTCCACTACTCCCTGCAACGGTTGTATCTGGCGCTGCTCCACGATCCCCTGTAACAGCCGTACAAGGCGGAGCTCCACTACGCCCTGTCATGGCCGTACCCAGCGCTGCCCCACGACGCCCTGTAACGGCCGTGTCAGTGGCAGCTCCATCGTGCCCCACGATGACGAACCCCCCTGAAAGACCCCCCAGCCTGGTATATATGCGGCTGGGGGAGGAGGGGGGGTAAGCAAGAACTTCCAGTGCATTCTCTTACTTGCTACTATTATCTCTCCTTCTCCTCCAATCTCCTCTGACTTGATCGTCGGAGGGCCCCCACTACCCCAGTGGTGGTGCGAGGCTTGCTTGCAGGTTTCCCGGTGGAAGGTGGAGCGCAATCAACACCAACCAAGGCAACTCAAACGGAACCCCGTTCACACCGCTGTGCCAATCGTTCTCGGTTTGGACCACCAGCAACAGTTGGCGCTAGAGGAAGGGACCGAATCTCAGAGCGATCGTAATGGCACGGCGAGGTGGTCGTGGAGCTTCCAATGCCTCCGGTCGCGGGGCCTCTCGCGCCTCCGGCCGGGAGGCCGCTGCGTCTCCAACACATTCTCAGCAACACTCCACCGTTCCACCCCCCATTCAGATGGTCGAAGCCGCTCAGTTCGACCAGTTAGCCCAGCAGGTTCGCACCCTCGCGGAGGCAGTGCAGAACCTGCAGGGTGTGATGTCTCGGGCGCCGCAGCGGGCCCAGGAGCCGCTGCTCCCTGAGCGCTCCCCTGTCCTCCTCAACCCGCGCTCCTTCCTCTCCCATGGGGAGGAGCGCCGGCGCGAGGAAGATTCTCGAGCACGGTCCATTCTGCCGGGACCTTCCCATCGGAGCTGCGCGGGGTACGAGAGGCGGGCCCGGGCGCGTTCCCAGACCCCCCAGTCCTCAAGGAACCCGCGCTCCAGTCGGTCCCCCTCTCGGTGCTCCTTGTCTCCCACCCATCGGTCGCGCTCCCTGGACCGGCGGGTGGACGATCTCCACCGACAACTCCAGGTCTAGAAGGGCCACTCCAAAGATCCCTTCGCCGACTTGGAGATCTCCTCCCAGCCGGCGCTTGCCTCGAGGATCCTGCGGACCCCGAATCCGCCGGGGTTTAAAATGCCGGCGATCGAGCCCTATGACGGGGCGGCGGACCCGCGGGATCACGTCGAGAGTTTCAGGACCCTTATGCTCCTCCACGGAGCATCAGATCCTCTCCTCTGCAAGGCCTTCCCGGCGACCCTTCGTGGCCCGGCAAGGGCGTGGTTCGCCGGCTTGGAGGCTAACTCAATCCAGTCCTTCGACCAGTTTACTCGCCTCTTCATCACCCATTTCGCCGTCAGTAGCCGGCGGCGACTGGTCTCCGACTCCCTCTTTGATGTCCGGCAAAACGAGGGAGAAAGCTTGCGGGATTATCTTACCCGCTTCAACAAGGCTACGCTGGAAGTCCGGAACCTGAGCCAGGAGGTGGCTCTTTCAGCCCTGAAGCGTGGCTTCCGAAAGGGCAGACTCACCTTCTCCCTGGACAAACGCCTGCCGCGGAGCTTTCCGGAGCTGTTGTCCCGGGCGAACCAGTATGCGGATGCCGAGGAGGCGGACGCCCACCGGAGCAAGGAGGCCGCCGAGATCCCTCCAAAGCTCGGGAAGAAAAGGCGAAAAGAGGCACGCCAGAGGAGGAGCCCGACGCCTCAACGTCGGCGCAGAAGCCTGTCGCCGGCGAGGAACCACGGCGCCCTACGCCCTCGTTCTCCGTCCCGACGCTTCAACCGGTACACTCCTCTCCTGACTCCCCGGGCCCAGATCCTCATGGAAATCAAGGGGCGGGAGGACCTCCCGGTCCCGAGACAGATGAAGAAGATTCCTGGGAGGAGGCCCTCTCGGGCGTACTGTGAGTACCACCGGGACCACGGCCACGACACCGAAGACTGCTTCCAGCTTCGGGACGAGATCGAGGCTCTCATCCGCCGAGGGCGTCTCGGTCGATATGTGAACGACCGACGTCCCCCCGCAGACCCGCGTCCGGCCGACCCGGCCCCTCAGGAGCCTCGGGAGCAGAATCGACCCGTCGCGGGCGTGATCCACACTATCACTGGGGGCTGCCCCCGGCCCGAGAGGAACGCAGGGGGCTCGACTGAAGCGTCAGGGGCAGCCGTCGCAAAGAGGCAGAGGGTCGGTAATGTAATCACTTTTTGTGATGAAGATGTAAAGGGGGTTCAGACCCCCCACGATGACGCCATGGTGATCTCCCTCTCTATGGCAAACTATGATGTAAGGCGTGTTCTTGTGGATAGTGGAAGCTCAGCTGATATTTTGTTTTACGAGGCCTTCCAAAAGATGAGCTTGTCCAGACAATTGTTGCACAAAACATCCACCCCCCTCATAGGATTCACTGGTGACGCTATCTCGGCCGAAGGTGTCGTTGAGCTGCCTGTGACTGCGGGCGTTGCACCCGCAGAAGCCACGGTGCGGCTCGGGTTCTTGGTCGTCCGTGTTCCCTCGGCCTACAACGCTATCCTCGGACGACCCGGACTGAACGCCCTTCGCGCGGTGGTCTCTACGTACCACTTGCTCATGCGGTTCCCCACGGCGGCCGGGATTGGAGAGGTCCGAGGTGACCAACCGACCGCAAGGCAATGTTTCCTAGCAACTCTCAAAGGGAAGAAGCCCGTAGAAGCCTTAAGCGTCGAGTCCCTCGACGCCAGAGACGAGGTGGCCTTGCGGCACGGGGAGCCGGCCGAGGGTGTGATCGAAGTTCCCCTCGAGGAAGGTCGCCCGGACAGGACGATCCGGGTCGGCGCCAATCTCGACCTGGGAGCTCGGGCCCGGTTGGTGGAATTCCTCCGAGCCACTGTCGATGTGTTTGCCTGGTCGGCGGCCGATGTACCTGGGATCGACCCGGAGGTCATTTCTCACGCCCTCAACGTCGACCCGACCCACCGACCGGTAAAACAGAAGAAGAGACACTGTGCCCCGGATCGGATCCGAGTGGTCGACCAGGAGGTAGACAAGCTCTTGGAGGCAGGATTCATAAGGGAGGTCAGCTACCCCGAATGGCTGGCAAATGTCGTACTTGTCCGAAAGGCGAGCGGAAAGTGGAGGATGTGCGTCGACTACACCGACCTGAACAAGGCATGCCCCAAGGATAGCTTTCCGCTTCCGCGGATAGACCAACTGGTCGACGCGACTTCCGGATATCAGCTGCTGTCTTTCATGGACGCCTTCTCCGGCTACAACCAGATAATGATGGCTCCACAGGACGAGGAGAAAACTGCCTTTATAACAGACCGGGGGCTGTACTGTTACAAGGTAATGCCCTTCGGTCTGAAGAATGCTGGCGCCACTTACCAGCGCCTCGTCAACAAAATCTTCAAAGAACAAATCGACCGGAACATGGAGGTGTACGTGGACGATATGCTGGTGAACAGCCGCCATGCAGACCAGCACATCGCGGATCTGGAGGAGACTTTCGCCACCTTGCGGAAGTTTCACATGAAGCTGAACCCAGCGAAGTGCGCCTTTGGCGCTTCGGCCGGGAGGTTCCTCGGTTTCATTGTCAAGCAGCGGGGGATCGAAGCCAATCCGGACAAAATCAAGGCCATCCAAGATATGTCCCCTCCGACCAAAGTGAAGGAGGTTCAGGAGCTCGCTGGGAGGGTCGCCGCGCTCGGACGATTTGTGGCAAAATCGGCCGAACGCTGCCAACCTTTCTTCAAGGTGTTGAAACGCCCGAAAGACTTCCTCTGGACGGCCGAATGTCAAGCAGCATTCGACCAGCTCAAGGAATACTTGGCGTCTCCTCCCCTGCTGTCCAAGCCGCAAGAAGGGGAGATGCTCTACCTCTATCTGGCGGTCTCCCCAACCGCAGTCAGTGCGGTACTGGTTCAGGAAGAGGCAAAGCTCCAGAAGCCTGTGTACTACATCAGCCGGGTCCTACGGGATGCTGAGACGCGGTATACGAAGGCTGAAAAGATCGCCTTCGCGCTGCTGACCGCGACCAGGAGGCTTCGCCCCTATTTCCAGGCCCATTCTGTCACCCTCTTGACCGATCAACCGCTGCGGCAGATCCTCAGCAATCCTGAGAATGCGGGACGGCTGGTGAAGTGGGCAGTAGAACTTGGTGAGTTCGACATCCGCTACCAGCCCCGACCCGCCATCAAGGCCCAGGCGCTCGCGGATTTCCTCGCTGAGTGCACGGTGCAGGAGGCGGAACCTAGGTCGCCGGAAACACCCAGCCTCGACCTCCCGATTTGGACGCTTCACATCGATGGGTCGTCGAACCCCGAAGGTGGAGGGGCCGGGCTGGTCCTTACCAGTCCTGATGGAGTGATAGCCGAGTATGCCTTGAGGTTTGGATTTCCAGTGACCAACAACGAGGCGGAGTACGAGGCCCTAGTCACGGGACTCAAACTCACCAAGGAGCTCGGCATCCGGCGCCTGAAGGTCTTCACCGACTCCCAGCTGGTGGTCGGGCAGGTCCGTGGGGAGTTCGAAGCCCGGAACCCGACCATGCAGAATTACGTCCGGAAGGTGCAAGCACTCATTCCCGACCTCGGCAGTGTCGACATCCAGCAGGTCCCAAGAAGTGAAAATGCCAGGGCCGACAGGTTGTCCCGCTTAGTGGGCGCAGACGCGCACAACTTGTCGAGGGCGATCTACCTGGAGACCCTGGATGCCCCGAGCATCGGCAAGGCTGGAGCGGTGATGGCGATTGATCCGGAGCCGTCTTGGATGGACCCGCTTGTCACCTACCTCGTCGAAGGGATCCTCCCTGAAGACGAAGATCAAGCTCGGCGACTTGTTATGAAGTCCGCCCACTACGTACTCTATGAAGGGAGGCTGTATCGGACCTCGTTCACCGCCCCTCTCTTAAAGTGCCTCCGCCCCTCGGAAGCGGCCTACGTCCTCGGCGAAGTCCACGAAGGCGTTTGCGGATCACACCTGGGGGCTAGGTCCTTGGCGCACAAGATCATGAGGCAAGGCTATTATTGGCCTACCTTGTTGGAGGACTCAAAGGATCATGTACGGAAATGCGACGCCTGCCAGCGCCACGCCAACGTCCAGAGAGTCCCTTCTGTCCCCTTGGCACCAATCACTGCACCCTGGCCCTTCGCCCAGTGGGGAATGGATATCCTCGGACCATTCCCCGTCGCTTCAGCTCAGCGAAAATTTTTGATTGTTGCAATCGACTACTTCACCAAGTGGGTGGAGGCAGAGCCGCTGGCCACTATCACGGAGGCGCAAGTCCGGAAGTTCGTGAAGAAGAACATCATTGTCCGATTTGGGGTACCTCGGGTCCTCATCTCGGATAATGGCCGACAGTTCGACAACAAGCATTTCCGTGACTTCTGCGAGGAGTTCGGGATCGAGCATCGGTTCACATCTGTGTCGCATCCCCAAACCAACGGCGAGGCCGAGGTCACAAATCGGACAATCCTCCAAGGAATCAAAGCGCGAATCGGTCGGACGGGGCAAGCTTGGGTCGAAGAACTCGAGAATGTCCTTTGGGCGTATCGGACCACGCAACGGACCCCTACCGGGGAGACGCCTTTCAGCCTAACCTATGGCACGGAAGCCGTTGTCCCCGTGGAGCTCGGACTCCCCTCACCTCGGGTGGCCGCGCACCGACCCGAGGCCAATTCGGAGCAACTCCGAGGGAACCTGGATCTCTTGGAAGAAGCGAGGGAAATGGCGCAGGTTCGGATGGCGATGTATCAGCGGAGGGTGGCCCGATATTACAACTCCAAGGTCCGACCGAAGCTTTTCAGAATCGGAGATCTGGTGCTAAGACGAGCTAAAGCATCTCAACCTGCGGAAGGTGGGAAGCTAGCGCCAAATTGGGAAGGCCCGTATAGGGTTCGCTGGGTAAACCGACCTGGCTCCTACCAGTTGGAGGCCCTAGATGGTCGAGAAATTCCAAGGAGCTGGAATTCCGCTAACCTGCGGATGTATTACCAGTAGAACGACAATGCCAGAAAGACAGTTCAAAAATGTATAACACTTTTCATTTCAATAATTTCTGGTTACAACGGCGTGCTCGTGTGATTACAAGGAATTCCCAGAGGGAAATTAGGGTGTAAAGAAAGTAAAGAAGAGGTGGAGATTCCGAGGAGCTGGAGATCTGGGATCCCGAAACCTCCATCCGAAGCGGCTGCAATCCCACCGGAAGTGGGTGCTTCCAACCGGAGGCGCCATCGACGTCTCACGAAAAAGACGAAGAGCCAGCGCGGATGAAGAAGAAGTGGACGAAGGAGAAGTCCACACTGCTCCTACCCAGAGGCGCCATCCACGCCTCACGAAAAAGACGAGGAGCCGCCGCAGACGAAGCTCCCGCTGCCTCCAGGGGAACGCCACCTCCAAGGGATATTCCGGTCCTCCCCAGTGTTAGGGGAGAGAAGGAATACAAGGGAGAAGAGCATATGGAGGCGCGGTCCCGGATCAAGCGCCTGGTGCGGAGCTCAATCGGGAGGCCGAACTTCAAGGAGGGGAGACGTGATCCCGGATGAAACGCCTAGAGCGGAGTTCCGCCGGGGAGAACCTTCTTGTTGATCCCAGATGAAACGGCTAGTTGGCGGAAGTCGCGAAGGGCGCGCCTCCCGTTCCTTCGGTAGGGGTCTTTCAACCATGCGCCGGAGAGGAGGCCCACGATCCATGGCAACCTGAATAGCTCCGGCTTGGCAGGCTCCATCGCACCTGCACCTATATTTATAGCCAAACTGCGGCCCCCCGGTCGTTCCGATGCGGGTGGCTCCAATAAATGCGGGCGCATTGAATCCGGAGCCGATCCGGCTCTCGAGGCGTATCTTCCCGCGATTTCCTAAGCGTTATTCTCCTTAATCGCATTCTTTGTGCAGGACACTCCGGGTGGCCTGTACCCCTAGGTCCACATATCTCCGCTCGCGCCCAGGCCGCATTCGCCTCGAAGAACGCGCGTATCGCGGCCGCTTAACTGACACTCCTCGCAAGCAGCAACTGGCGATCCGATTTCCCAGGTAACTCCTCAATTAGCATTTAATGCCCATCTGGTGTTCCCCAGGCGACGCTTGGAGAGGAGGAGAAACACGATCGCAGCTGGCCACGGAGAAATCCCGTCGGGCGGCAAGCGACAGGCGCACTACCAGCGAGCAGAATTTCCCGAGGCTCGGCCCTCGGATGCCAGGCTAACCCGATGATCATCCCGGGAGCAGACTAGCCTGAAGCCCCGACCGGTCGCCTCGGCTTGCGCCAGCCTTGGCCGACCAACGAGCGGAATTTCCCGAGGCTCGGCCCTCGGATGCCAGGCTAACCCGATGATCATCCCGGGAGCAGACTAGCCTGAAGCCCCGACCGGTCGCCTCGGCTTGCGCCAGCCTTGGCCGACCAACGAGCGGAATTTTCCGAGGCTCGGCCCTCGGATGCCAGGCTAACCCGATGATCATCCCGGGAGCAGACTAGCCTGAAGCCCCGATCGGTCGCCTCGGCTTGCGCCAGCCTTGGCCGACCAACGAGCAGAATTTTCCGAGGCTCGGCCCTCGGATGCCAGGCTAACCCGATGATCATCCCGGGAGCAGACTAGCCTGAAGCCCCGACCGGTCGCCTCGGCTTGCGCCAGCCTTGGCCGACCAACGAGCGGAATTTCTCGAGGCTCGGCCCTCGGATGCCAGGCTGACCCGATGATCATCCCGGGAGCAGACTAGCCTGAAGCCCCGACCGGTCGCCTCGGCTTGCGCCAGCCTTGGCCGACCAACGAGCGGAATTTCCCGAGGCTCGGCCCTCGAATGCCAGGCTAACCCGATGATCATCCCGGGAGCAGACTAGCCTGAAGCCCCGACCGGTCGCCTTGGCTTGCGCCAGCCTTGGCCGACCAACGAGCGGAATTTCCCGAGGCTCGGCCCTCGAATGCCAGGCTAACCCGATGATCATCCCGGGAGCAGACTAGCCTGAAGCCCCGACCGGTCGCCTCGGCTTGCGCCAGCCTTGGCCGACCAATGAGCGGAATTTTCTGAGGCCTAACCCTCGGATGCCTGACTTAGCGCCGGAAGAATTTCCTGAGGCCTAACCCTCGGATGCCCGGCTTAGCGCCGGAAGAAGTTCCTGAGGCCTAACCCTCGGATGCCTGGCCTAGTGCCGGAAGAATTTCCTGAGGCCTAACCCTCGGATGCCCGGCTTAGCGCCGGAAGAAGTTTCTGAGGCCTAACCCTCGGATGCCTGGCCTAGTGCCGGAAAAATTTCCTGAGGCCTAACCCTCGGATGCCTGGCCTAGTGCCGGAAGAATTTCCTGAGGCCTAACTCTCGGATGCCCGGCTTAGCGCCGGAAGAAGTTCCTGAGGCCTAATCCTCGGATGCCTGGCCTAGTGCCGGAAGAATTTCCTGAGGCCTAGCCCTCGGATGCCTGGCCTAGTGCCGGAAGAATTTCCTGAAGCCTAACCCTCGGATGCCTGGCCTAGTGCCGGAAGAATTTCCTGAGGCCTAACCCTCGGATGCCTGGCCTAGTGCCGGAAGAATTTCCTGAGGCCTAACCCTCGGATGCCCGGCTTAGCGCCGGAAGAATTTCCTGAGGCCTAACCCTCGGATGCCTGGCCTAGTGCCGGAAGAATTTCCTGAGGCCTAACCCTCGGATGCCTGGCCTAGTGCCGGAAGAATTTTCTGAGGCCTAACTCTCGGATGCCCGGCTTAGCGCCGGAAGAAGTTCCTGAGGCCTAACCCTCGGATGCCTGGCCTAGTGCCGGAAGAATTTCCTGAGGCCTAGCCCTCGAATGCCTGGCCTAGTGCCGGAAGAATTTCCTGAGGCCTAACCCTCGGATGCCTGGCCTAGTGCCGGAAGAATTTCCTGAGGCCTAACCCTCGGATGCCCGGCTTAGCGCCGGAAGAATTTCCTGAGGCCTAACCCTCGGATGCCCGGCTTAGCGCCGGAAGAAGTTCCTGAGGCCTAACCCTCGGATGCCTGGCATAGTGCCGAAAGAATTTCCTGAGGCCTAGCCCTCGGATGCCTGGCCTAGTGCCAGAAAAATTTTCTGAGGCCTAGCCCTCGGATGCCTGGCCTAGTACCGGAAGAATTTCCTGAGGCCTAACCCTCGGATGCCTGGCCTAGTGCCGGAAGAATTTCCTGAGGCCTAACCCTCGGATGCCCGGCTTAGCGCCGAAAGAATTTCCTGAGGCCTATCCCTCGGATGCCCGGCTTAGCGCCGGAAGAAGTTCCTGAGGCCTAACCCTCGGATGCCTGGCTTAGCGCCGGAAGAATTTCCTGAGGCCTAACCCTCAGATACCTGGCCTAGCGCCCGAAGAATTTCAAGAGTCGGGAGTCAGCGAGATGCTACCAAGAGTTAAAAAGAAGAAGGACGAAAGTGAAATGAAGAAACTCTATTTGCATTAACTTTCATTGTTTCAGGGCCGAGACCCATACAACTTGGCAAAACGCCAACACACAAAGAAAAGAACAAAAATACAGAAGGTCAGCTTGGAGGAACCTCCGGGTCGGGAACGCCGGGCACGTCCGCAGGGGGTAGGGAGACGGTTGGAGAATCAGCAGGCAATGGCGCCGGAGGGGAGTCGAGAAGGGAGATCCCACTCAGGTCAATTTCGGGGTACTTAGCCGACACCCTTGCCAGGCCTTCCTCGAAGCCTAAGACAAAGGAGTCGGACCCCGCGTCCGACATGTCACGGACGAACTCGTCAGACTGACGATAGGCCTGTACCGCCTCCGACATATCACGGGTGAACTCGGTGGACTGACGATAAGCCTGTACCGCCTGACGCCCGATCTCCGCACTCTTCTCGGCCAGCGCCGCCTCTGCCCGCTCCATAATCTGAGCCTTCGCCTCCAAGACCTTCGCCACAATTCGGTCATCCGCCTCGGAGGAGACCCTCAGCAGATCAGCCTGAGCCTCCTTGTGCTTCGCCTCGGCAGCAATGCGAGCAGCCTCAGCCTCCTCCAGGCGCAAATGAAGCTCCTGGTCGCTCGCGCGGAACTTCTCCAAGGCCGACTCCAATTCGCCCAGCTTGGCTTCAAGAGACCGGGTTCGGTTGCGGGCATTGTCGGTTGACCGCTGGGCCTTCTCCCACCTCTCCCGGTAGTCGGCAGCCTTCCGGGACTGCTTCTCGGCCCGCTCCTCCGCCTTCTTGATCTCGCCCTCGAGACTCGAGGCAACCTTGAGTTGCTCCTGAGCCTCCAACAGTTGCTTCTCGAGGGTGACGAAGCCGAGTGCCCGCTCTTCGGCCACCTGGAGCCTCGTCTCGAGGTCCCTGGTCGTCCTCCCCGCCGCAGCCTGACCTCCCTCCTCTACTGCCTTCAGTTGGCTCTCGGCCCTCGCCAGAAGCCTCGCCTGTTCCTCGTAGCACTTCTCCAGGCGGATCATGTACTGGGCGAGCTAAGAGATAAGAAAAACGAGGGCGTCAGGCGGGGATCAACAGAGCCTATGAATGATGAAAGCGACCAAAAGAACACTCACCGACATGAGACAGACGCAGCTGGCAGCCCCAACGTCAGGGACCCTCATCTCCCGGACCCGCCTGCGGTCCTTCTCCAGCAGCACCGTCTCGATGAGGTTTCGGGCGCCGGCGTAAGTGAAGGCCGACCCCGACTTCTTCCCGGAGTCGGACGGTGGTTCTGCAGCCTTACCCTTACCCATCGCTTGGGGAAGAGTCATGCTGACCATGCTCGGGGCGGGGACCGCCCCTGGAATTGACAGGGTCCCGCTCGGCCGGGGCCTCGGCGCGTCCCTCCTCGTATCATCCGGAGCCGACCGAGTCGAAGGCTGGGCTGGTGACCGATCACGTCCGACCCGTCCATCTCGGGCGCGCCCGGGTGATGCCTCCGGAGAAACGGTAGTCTCGGCATCGGAGGGCTGATACAGCGTCAACTGCCGGTCCGCACCCGCGGCGTCCCCCTGATCGGTGGGTCCGGACCCGTCTGTCGGCGTCGGAGTCACCTGCTGGCGGGACTTCTTCGCCGGTGGGGCCCCGCTCGGAGGAGCTCGTTTCTTCCTCCGGACTGCTTCCAGTAGGGACGTCCTACCAACAGCCGTTGCCTTGTCCGACCGCATGACGTCGTCGATCTCTGCAAAAAGGACGAGGTGGTCGGAGGTTGAGAAACTGAAGGAATGAACGAGACGAAAGAGGAGAAAAGAGCTAAAAAAGAAATGGTGGCGGGCTCACGGTCAGCGGGGACCAAGCTCAGACCGACGTTCACCAAGATATCCTCGGAAATAAGGCGAGCCACCGGGGGGAGCCGGCCCTCGGCAACCAACCCCTTCAAGATGGCGACGCCATCGGATTCCTCCCTCGACAACCTCGATAGGCCAATCGGGGACTTCATCGGCGTCTCCCAGGTTGCCCTGATTCCCCAAGAGGAATCTACGTCAATGAAAAAGAAACGCTCCTTCCAGCCGTGAATGGAGGAAGGAGCCTCCTTGACGAGGCCGCACCCTCGCCGCGCCGCAAAGCACCACCACCCTCTGTCCTGGGGGTGGCCGTTCAGGCCGTAGCATTCCCAAAAGACATTCAGGGTGGCGGGAACCTCGTGCATGCGGCAGAGAACCTGGAAGGCCGTCAGGGCGCGCCATGAGTTCGGCACCAGTTGCGTCGGCGCCACTCTTAAACCCCGAAGCACCTGCACAACTAAGTCCGAGGGGGGAAAGCGGAACCCGGCCTGAAGAATGCCCTCATTGATGGCAACCTTCCCTGGAGGAGGATGGGACATCCTCTCCTCAGGCCCCGGGAGCGTAACATTGCAGGCCTCGGGAAGGTGGTATCGAGCCACGAACCTATCTAGGTCTTCGGCGACCAGCTCCGACTTAATGCGGTCTGCTCTCACTTCGCCCATCCCTAATGGCCAGTGAATCTACGGTCAGGACGGGGTCAAGAAGGGGGAATGGACCGGAACGACTGGAGTACACTAATACAGAAGGAGAAAGTATGGAGAGCCTTAAATTGAAGAATGGGGCAACTCACCGGAAAAGAAGGAAGAACGGCTCCGAGAGCGTCAAAGGAGGAGCAAGCGAACAGTCCGACGGCAATGACGGCAGCGCAAAGGAGAAACTCGAAGATGTCTGTAAAGAGAAAGGCGGACGGAGGAGAGCCCCCGGTTAAATAGGCGGAAAGGTGGGCGACGCCTCGGTGACGCCAGAGGACGCCTGGCTGCCGAAGGGTCGCTCGCGCCCCAAAGGCAAATCGACGCCATTAAGGAAGGATGTCCGCCGAAATCCTCAGACTGCCAGGTCAGCAACAACCGCCATACGCCATAAAGAAGGCGGGGAGCTCGAAGCGCGCGCGCCTCTCCGAGGGATGGCGGCAATCTCGAAGCATCACTCCCTTCACCCGTTCCCCTTCTGGTTCCGGGCTCGGAAGTGGGGGGCTACTGTTACGGGGGAACTTAGCCACCATGCCCCACGTGACCGGCACGCGCGCCTAGGAAGACTACGGCAGCCCCTTGATCCAGCGATCCGACCCCGAGTCGGACATCTTCGTCTCCACAGCCCGACCCCGAGTCGGCTGCCCCTTGATCCAGCAATCCGACCCCGAGTCGGACATCTTCGTCTCCGCAGCCCGACCCCGAGTCGGCTGCCCCTTGATCCAGCAATCCGACCCCGAGTCGGACATCTTCGGCTCCGCAGCCCGACCCCGAGTCGGCAGCCCCTTGATCCAGCGATCCGACCCCGAGTCGAATATCTTCGTCTCCGCAGCCCGACCCCGAGTCGGACATCTCTCGATAACGACAGGCTATTCCCCAGAGGCACGCCGCAGCCTCCTGCTCCACTACTCCCTGCAACGGTTGTATCTGGCGCTGCTCCACGATCCCCTGTAACAGCCGTACAAGGCGGAGCTCCACTACGCCCTGTCATGGCCGTACCCAGCGCTGCCCCACGACGCCCTGTAACGGCCGTGTCAGTGGCAGCTCCATCGTGCCCCACGATGACGAACCCCCCTGAAAGACCCCCCAGCCTGGTATATATGCGGCTGGGGGAGGAGGGGGGTAAGCAAGAACTTCCAGTGCATTCTCTTACTTGCTACTATTATCTCTCCTTCTCCTCCAATCTCCTCTGACTTGATCGTCGGAGGGCCCCCACTACCCCAGTGGTGGTGCGAGGCTTGCTTGCAGGTTTCCCGGTGGAAGGTGGAGCGCAATCAACACCAACCAAGGCAACTCAAACGGAACCCCGTTCACACCGCTGTGCCAATCGTTCTCGGTTTGGACCACCAGCAACAGTTGGTATTATGCACCTATGATCAGTCACATATTCTGACAGTCAAGGAGAAAAAAAAAAATTTAATGTTTCAAAATGTTGGAAAAATTATACTAACCTAGAGATCAGCTGGAACCCTGAGGGCTAGCTACTAGGTTAAGAAACATATGCTTAAAATTTTCTAAAAGCATAAAATGAATGTAAGAAAGAGAATATGCCGGAACTAGATGAAAATTTTATGAGGGATGGAAGCATTTAGAGCCAATGATGTACTCAAACTGGTTGGATTCAACAAGCTTTAGATAAAATTGTAAAAACCTAATGAAAAAGAATTAAAATGATAGCAGGCTTGATTCATGCCAGCCGATATGCCAACATGATTACCATTTCTGATACATTTCAAATTTGAATTCAAGCTTGCTATCATAAAACATGATCCCACATAGGGAAGAGGTTTATAGGGAAGAAGATATTTTCAGTTGCTGATTTGTATACAATAGGCAAATATGACCTGCAATTAGATATCTAGGTTCATCTATTGTTCGTTAACCGCCTACCACCCTAGATTTAGCCAATGGTGATGGAAGGGGACATGAAATGGATCGGGAAGCTGGATCGATTTTGATCAAACTATTGAGCCTTGTCCTTTGTGTTAATAGAAATAACAAACAAGATATAATAGGTGCAAGTTTTGGGCGAAAGAAAAATCTTATCTTGATAGATTTCCTCATGAGGAATGAACAGAAAGAATCCATATTTTCTCAGTCTGAACAGTTGCAATAAAACATTTCAGTTACAGCATCTATTCATAAAGATCTTCTTGTATGTGACGCACTTGATCGACACTAATGGCAGTAGTTGGACCTTGATGTTATCAAATACCATCTTAATATGAACACATTTGCTACAGCATTTGTTGTATGGAGCCATTCAAAGCTGACATTTTTTAGGGCAAAGTTACATTAACAAAAAAATATCTTCTAGGAGGGGAAGGATGCTCGAGTTGACATAAGCCATGCCTAATGTGCTTTGGCTCGGGACTGGATTTTTTTTTTCACATAACAGACTTTTTATAAGGATAAGCTGGATTTTGGTCCAGTTAAATTCCAAGAAACTCGTACTGGAGCTTGCATGTCATGAAACTAGAACTAGTTGAAACCTGGAAATATATCATTCATCATCTGACCTTAGAAGCTGGTAATCAATGAGTTTATTGATGAGTCTTCTCAGTATGCCATGTTCTTTTTTCAAGTGGTCCATGCATCAATCGACTAAATCCTGCCCCAAATCACATTAATTTAGTGGTTCAAACTGGTTCGTTATGTGCATGAATGAGCATAACTAAATTAGATTTTGAATGACATTCTGGAATTTGTGGTGCTCTTTCGCTAATGTAGAAGCGAACGGCGACTGTTTACTGTTTACCCTTTCCTTGTGCCATGATAGTTGGAAGTTGTATGGTTTGGACTGATGAAGGTCGCAGCTGCTGTTAGATCGAGCTTGTTAGATTGGAAGCTCATGGTCGTATTTTCAATTGATTAGTGTAACCCAGCTGCCAAACATCCCTTTTTCTACCCCAGGAGGGGAAAAGGCACTAATAATAGTTGGCAAAATTATTTTTACCATCTTCACAAAATTCCAAAGTAAGACATTTGGAAATTGTTTAGTCAACATTAAAATTGCACTCAACCATGTCGCGTGTTGGTGTCGGCAATGTTCAATGCAGCTGATTCGAATAAATAGAGGGCGGTTCGACCATTGGATTCGGTAAATCGGAATTCATTGATTGTAGACCTAGGATCCTCTATGGTCTGCTGTTTGCACTGCAGGGTTCGGTGCAATGCTCAATGGCTGACATCAGAAGATGAGTAGCCGTCTAATAAAGTGCATCGTGTATACCGAGTGCTGCACCGGACTCGACGGTGCAAACTACGCACTGTAGAGCATCTATGCTCGGAGAAGTATGCTGCAATTCTAGGTCACCAAATGGATTGGGTAGACTTTGACCTGGCATGGCCCAATCAAATGAATTAAACTAGCCTCCATCAAAGGGGAATCTTGTCACCTCGAGGCATCAGTGTTTGCATCACGCCAAGGTAGGAAAAGATGTCTGTTTCCATCGTTTCCTTTATTCAAACTCAAATGGTTTTCTTCCCACCCTACTTCTTAGGGTTGGAAGAAGGCGCTTATGAAGGCCAACTATTAACATGGTTTCGAAATTAAATAGTTTTTTAGTTTAATTCCCTTGGAAGGCAAGAGAAGATTAATGTGTGGACTGTGGAGTCATGTGAGAACATTAAATGCAAGGATGGTTGTTATATGGCTTGGGTAATAGAAACTAGTGGCTTCAACTTTCAATTCATCATCTCCCCAGAAATGGGTTGCAGTTTATAATCTCTAGGCCTTAATTAAGTGTCAGATCTCATTAAGAGTTCCACAATCTTGTAATGCTTGCTGCATAATTAATCAAGCACTAGGTAGGCTTATCTTGCATGTTTTCTTATAATAATTTTATCCATATAGAGTACCACCCCATTGAAGCGTGTCAGTTGGGGAATATCCATTAACATGGTGCAATTTCAGTAGCTTCACTCCAATTGATTGTTGATTTTGAGCTTGTAGATCTCAAAGTTCATGTAAGTTCTAATTTGATATTCATTAAGAAGGGAAATAGTTTGCTAATTCATTGAGATCTATGAAACGATACCACGGGCAATAAGGAGAGAATAATAGAAGCAACAAAGGACCAGTTTACAATATTGTGAATGCAAGGGGGATGTATGTAGGGGGATAAAGAATGCCATCGAAAGGTACAGTTTTATAATCAGTCAAAAATCGCATTTGTTTAAGTCTAATCGGTAGTAGAAATTTTGAAATTTCTGTACGCTCTTGGAACCTCAATCAAAAGGTAGAAAAATATATAGCTTAATTGAGGTAAAGTTAGGTTTATCAAGTTTTCTAAAGCAGGCTGAGTTTTTCAACCTTTGCAACTTAATAAAGGTTAATTATTCAAGTTGGCACGGAAGAACTGCACGATGCTCGCCAAGTTTAGTGAGATAAAAAAAAGACTACCTGCCCTCATACATAAAAATGTACTATGTTGTTCATGTTTCGCTTTCAGTTATTTTTTTTTTTTAAAAAAGGACAAAACCAAGAGAATTGATCCAACTTTTTTTGATGTACAAAAACAAAAACAATTATGCTCAAAATAATATTAAGTATGCTTCTAGTCCATTTCAAAATGTGGATCGGAGGATGTCAAAAGAAAAGATCGGTTTGGCGGTGATTTATATTTTGATTATTAGCCGGAAAGGACAAACTGAAGATTAACCCAGTGGTTGGTACTTGCTTCATTTCGAGGTCAAGAAACTTTTGGTTCTCAAGATGGAACTTCTATGGTAGAATAAACTGTAGCTTAAGTTTTTGTAACCCATTACATTATACTTATGAACGTACTGAAGCTCTAATACTGAAAGTTTTTTACAAAATTTATTATCTCGGTACAGAACTCTGTACCTGTATTATATTAATACAATATCAATATGGTGCGATACAAAAAATTTTTGGCGTATTGAGTAACGATACCAAATCGGTATAGTACAGTATGTTCTGTACCGTTCGGTTCAGATCGATATGATATATTTTGGTCTTTTGTGTCAGAAGTGTTAGAGATGGTTTTGTTCTTTGGTGGCCAAAAGCCCTGTTGCTGAACTTTAGAATAAAACCCAATAAATTGTTGTGAGTAGTAAACTTTGTCTGGAGTTAGATGGACATTTAGTACCAAAGTTTTTTTTGTGTGCACCTTTTCTCATAATTTGCTTATGTTGACATAAACTTCAGATGCTATTGGTTGCACTATGCCTCATGTAAGCTGTACCATACCATGATTTTTAATGAGGTTCGTTTTTGGACTCTCCTATTTAGTGTCCCCGTTGATGTGCTGTCCCTCATTATTACATTAAAAAAAAAACAATTCTCTTGTAAACCCAGGGCTTGCCCCTTAGGATAACGCAGGAGGATCCTTCTCTCTTTCTCCCAAAAAAAATAAAATTCTCTAATATATCCCTAGTAAAGCCCACCTTAACATTAATACTCTTTTCTAATCACGATGCATAGCTTGTAAGCTTTGGAGACTCTTTGTCACACTTGTTGTTTATTTGATTTCTCAACAAAATGTGGGGTAGCTAGATATTAATTTCACCCTTTTCTTTTAATTATTAAAACAAAGAAGCTAAAGCAGAGGAGACATGGAAGGTCCACTATCCATCATCCATTTTGTCCTGTGTATTATTATATTCGATTATTTTCATCAGTTCTGAGGTGAGTTTGGTGCAACGGTAAGTGCTCGTCATGAAGGCAAAATTACGCATATCTAACAGAGGCCTCACGTTGGAGTCTCGTGTACTAAGCTATATTTCAATATTGTGGTTTGCCACTTTGTTATTGGTGTTTCACTGAATCAATGTTGATGTGGGCCTAATCCCATACAGCTAATAGTTGGTCTTTTTAATACGTAGAGAGTGTAGACTAACATTTTGTCACCTTTTTTTTAAGCTTGCACCATGTCCTTTCTTTTAGATGTGTACGTTTTATTCTTTTTCTTTTAGAGAGAGAGAGGAGGTCGACGTGAATGTTTGTTGTTAGATGGCCACGTAGTCACGTCACTCACTCCTCTTGGAGCTCCACCGCCCCGGTTGGTACCTCAGAACCTAAGACACAGTTATTATACTTTGCTTAGTCAATTAATACAATAACAAAAACATCGATCGGCTTAGAGCACTAGAAAGAAAAAAAGAGGTTATGAAACCATGGTTTCCTTTAGTGAAGTTAGTCTCAGCTCGCACATGATGTACATAAAGTCTTATTTCTTTAGACATGATATGATATCATAAAGTTAAAACAATATATAAAAAAATAATAGGTGTGCGGGTTTTGTGGTTAGTGTCTGTGTGGCCTTGTGGCTCAAATTGGTTGGATGGGATCAGATGGAGAGATTAATTTAAAGGAATCAGCTAAGTCCGTTATACATAATTAAGTCTAAGATGCTGTTTCTATAGTATGTAATAAGATAAAATTTTATGATTAAAATATTACCTGCAGATGGAAATATGAATTTCAGTGGAATAGATTATTCGAACTTTTTTTAGAAGAAACATGAGACAAGACAAAACAGGTGAATGAGCATTTTGTTGGATGTGATTTTGGCATGACCTTGGCAACCGGTGCAGACGTATGTTTAGTTCTACATCAACTATATATTAGGTAGATCTTCGATACTTATACAAAACCAGAAAACCTAAATAATACTATCCAACCAGCCTTTTAGGTAAAATCTTGAATTGCGACGAATAGTATTAGAGTAGAGCTGGTCCATGGACTATAAGGATTATGGGACACTGCAGTACGGGCTCATTAGGATTGGCCAAAGGTTAATCATAGTGTTTGATTGGATTTGGACCCTTAGCCTGGTGAGGACGACAAAGCTTAAATAAGAGAAGTATATGAAGATTCGTACAAGCATGTGTTTAGTTCCATGCTAGATATGTATTGGATATATCTTGGGTACTTATATAGGACCAAAAAATTTAAATAATACCTTTCGACTAGTTTTTTCAGGGAAGTCCTAGGTTGTAATAATATTGCCATCGATACAAACAAAATTAATAGGACTTGATGAAAATGCGGGGACTCGTGCGGATGTATGTTTAGTATTTTATTGATTATGCATTAGATAGGTCTTGGATACTTATATATGACCAAGAAACTCAAATAACACCTTCCAACTAGCTTTTTTAGATTAGTTCTTAAGTTACTACAAATAGTATTAGAGTGTATCCGATCTAAAATTTATGTGGATTAGGAAATACTGTAGCACAATTTGATTTGGGCCGACCATAAGCTAATTATGGTCTTTGTGATTAGATTTGTTATACTTATGATTTGGATTAGGTTTGGATTTTTAATCTGGCAACGACATCAGGGTTTAAATGGGGAGAGTATGTGAGAATTTATATAAGTATATATTTAGCTCATATAAGTTATGCACTGGATGATCTTAAGTACTTATGTACGGTCGAGAAATTCGAATAATACCTTTTGACCAATTTTTTTGGGATAAGTCCTAGGTTGTCTCAAAAAGTTTAAGTATAATTTTACCTCTCAAATATATACTTAGGGTTCGATTGGTTAGGGTATGTCAAATTACAAGATAATCTGATGATTCTTGAAAATTATTTATCTGAAAAAATGATTACGGAGAAAAATAAATTTTATCATGTTTGGTTAGTGAAAAAATTATTTTGAAAAATGGTATCGGAACAAGATTATTATATTTGATTAGAGGTAATCTTATATAGAAATATTACCAAATTTTTAACAATACTTTTGAATAAAAAAATCAAGTAATAACATTCTTTTCTCAGTCCATTCGTTAGTCATTTATGGTTCATTTATATAAACGCTATTAATATTAGCTATTTTGAATATTGAAATATATTTACATGATTAATAAATATTTTTAAATTAATCATACATATATTTAAAAATATATTTATTAATAATCAATAAATACTTGTTAATTACTCATTAATAATCAATATTATTAAAAATATACTAATATATTAAATATATTATTTATAAATATGATTACTAAATATTTTAATATAATTAATATTAATTATATACTATAATTAATACATTATTAAGATAATATAAATAAGAGTACTTTTTGTCGATAAATGATATTTTTAGATTGCCTCGACTCGATAATCTAGCATGTCAAAATAAATACCATCCACTGAAAAATATGCATTACTCTGAAAACTTGCTCCTGGGCACTCAATGCTGGCCCCTATTATTTGTGTCGCAATTTAAATCCAATGTATATCTAGCAATACTTTTATATTAACAAATATTTTATACGTGCGACCAACAGTTGACTATTTTTAAACTTAAATCCATTTTTGAGGCATTTTACTAGAACACTGAGGTATCTTCATTCTATGATGCAGAAGCTGTACATGACGTAGCATTAGGTATGCAAATTTATCACAAGAACGGACAAATATGGCCTGGACCATTGTTTTAAATTTGATCAGGACGCCTGGATTTATAAGTTGAGGTGGAAGTTAGATTCGGAAAAAAAGACAATTTTATTCATAAGTAGAATATAAAACTAATGACACCTTAAATGACTGCTAGGCCAGCACTGTAATATTCAAATACAGACATGGTAATTTAGGTTCTTCTTGAAAATCTAAGCACATTTATTACTCAATTGGTCATTGGTTTATCCACCTACCTTGGTAGGCTCCTTTTATATACTCTCATCCATCTCCATGACTCCATCTGCCTTCAACTTCTCCCAGTTGAAGCAATTATAGCAAAGGCAACTCCATTTTCCTACTCTCTGCGTCCTCGTTATAGTTTTGATAGGAAAAATGGTCGCCGGTTCGCCTTGCGCTTCTTGCAAATGGTTACGGAGACGGTGTGCCAAGGACTGCATCTTTGCCCCCTACTTCCCTTCTGATGATCCCCACAAGTTTGCCATTGTTCACAAGGTCTTCGGTGCAAGCAATGTCAGCAAGATGTTGCAGGTCTCTCTCTCTCTCTAAATTGCGTTGTTTTTTACATCGAAAAAATTGCCTCTATTTAGCATATGGATGCAGAAGAGAATAAAATTCAATATTTGAAGTGGCATCTCTGTCCATGCATGATTGCAAATGTAGTTGATCATGCTAAGATGATGGTAGGATGATTAGCTCTCTCCAATGAATTACTTTCTTTTTATCTTTCTGAGGAAACTAGGCCTGAAAGCCTAACAAACTTTTATTGAGGGTATGAAAGTAGCCTTGGAAAATCCACCAAGGGTGGAGAAAAAGAATCTGAATTGTATTTATCAAAAGACTTCACAAACAAATCATGATCAGTTGTCTTTTGTTTCTCAGACTAAAATGAGTTGCTAATGATGCATTGTCCTTGCAGTGCTTAATGCTTCTGCTAATATAGTTTTTCAGATGCGGGGGCTTAATGCTTTTTTTTTTTTTTCTCTTATTCTTTCCTGGTATAGGAGATTCCTGTTTATCAGAGAGCTGATGCTGTGAGTAGTCTAGTTTTTGAGGCAAATGCGAGGATGAGAGACCCGGTTTATGGCTGCGTGGGGGCGATATCATTCCTCCAAAACCAAGTGTCTCAGCTACAGATGCAGCTTGCAATGGCTCAGGCAGAGATTTTATGCATTCAGATGCAGCAAGAGTCTTCCATGGCTTATCAACAGATGCACGCTGATGGCAAGTCTTTCCTTTTGCACAATAGCATTAATTCCATACCCCAATTCATGAACTTTTCATCTGGAAGTGTAGTTCAAGAGCCTTTCAAGATAGAGTCTCTTAGACATAGACATGTTTCTCTACCCTTTTTTAATTTTTGAGAAGAACATGTTCTCTTCCTTCTGTTGTAATGGAGTGTTTTTTTTTTTTTTTTCTGGTGTGTAATGGAGTATTAAGATAATGTTCAGTAAAGTAATTATTTTTCAGTGGACAATGCGTACAAGGAGGTTTTGTTTAGATAATTGTTTTGATTTTCGAGACAATTCTGGCATGCAAACATGGAGTTGTTTGGGGGTTAATGTTTGGTTTCTTAGACAAAGAAAACTCTGCTGTGTTTGTTCCTCTTAACAAAAAAGCTCGCTTATCATATGGAGACAATGCCATTATTGAGGAATAGTCTCATATTGGAAGTGGTAGGGATCCTTCTAGTTTAAGTATTTATAGGCACATTACTCATCAATTTTAGTTTTGGATTCAAGTTTATCATGGTAGCAAGGCCCATGATTAATTATTCATGGATGGGGTACTTCATTTTTGTCTTTCTCCTTCGTTCTTTTTGAGGGATGGGCAAGCAAACCCAACCTTCTCCTGAGAGATTGAATGCCCCTTACATCTTGTCCACATCCATCTACTAGTTTGAGCTAGTGAAGACAAAAGGAACACCTGACTCGAAGATTCCTCCATTTTTTTTAAGCCTCCTTGCTCGAGCTTATCTTGCCTCACTGTTTCCGCATGAAAGTTCAAGCGTCCTTCTATCATCCCTGTATACTGATTGAACCATGGCCCACCATACCGGCCTGGCACCGATCCAAACCCAACATACTATACTGTACCAATTCAGTATTTGTATCTCGTACAGTTGGCGTACTACAATATCGGTATCCAATATGGATGGCGTGTACCACGGTATCAGTATCCAATATAGGTGGGGTACCAACACTCGGTACGTCAAAAGATTTCGTACTGTGCTATACTGACACAATATTAGCATGGCATCTGCATGGAGTCCGGTACCAAGACGATGAACTTTAGATTCTTCACTTCTCCGAGCTTGTGCCTGTGCATCCTCCAGCCTTTCCATTGGACAACATTGCACTAAATGTCAATGATATTTTCTTCATATTATTATGACAAATTATAATGCCATTTCCACTGTCGGCAATCAATTCATTCTCCTAACCAATAATAATAACATGTCAAAATTATTCTGAGCGCTGGTTTCCTCTCTGCTGGTTTGGCTGAATAGAAATCTGAACCAACCCAACCTTGTAAGTCTTGCTTCACTTTGTACACTCCAACTACTACGCTCTTGTAAATAGCTTTCATTAATAAAATCGGGTGGCATGACCTCCCTTTTGGGAAACTTGTGTCTGAACGTAAGTGTGAATCCCGGTACAGGGTAGGTTTGTATGATCCAGTGGTCCGCCGTAGGAGTTTCATTGCATGTCCTTCTTCCCAAGAGTCTCCTTGGCCAGAATTTCCATAAATTAGAGGGGATTCTCAAACCTTGATATTACTTTGATTTGTAGAACTAATCCATTACATTGGGGAAAAGGATTGGTGATTGAGATCGAGAATTCATAGATATGTAATGTCAAGAAATGATGAGTTAATAACTTTTTCAATGTGATTTTAAAAGAAACTTCTCAAACCATTGCATCAAGGCAAAGAGAGCTACATTAGGAGGAGGTTCTGCATTCGAACATGAGGAATTTCCACCTAGCGTTTGATACTATTTAAGTCCATCATTCCCATGATACGAACGAAGAATACAACCCATTTATTCTTCTAGTGTCCCTTCACAAAATGTATTTGATACTCTCTCGAAGTATACCTAAAATTTAGAGGATAGCTAACTAGCTTTCAATCCCTTTAGTTATAATGGAGAAAAATGAAAATTCAGCCCATAATCAGAAGAGCTAAGTATCAATTGATGATTGCACTTTGCTAGCAGATTTAGCGTAAAAGAAACTCCTATATGTTTCTCGAAAGAAACTCAACTATTCATGCGGTGCTTTGATCTTGTCGGAGAAAAGAAAGATTTTACTCACCTGCTTAACTTAAATCTCTTAAAAATATAAAAAAAAGACAAAAATAGAAGAATTGCAAAAGTAGGGCTTAAGTCCTTTTTTATATTAATTGGTAAAAAAAACGAGTTACATAGCTTCTATTGATAATGGTGAGATACGGCCCTGCACAATTCAGGTTAGTTTCCTCTTTTTAATTCTAATAGAATTCTTTTTTTCTAAAATAGACATCATTAGCGGATATAAACTTGAAAAGCTAAAATTCTTTTGCAAGTAGATCTCGAATTGTACATCCATTCGGTCTTCTGCCGCTCAGCCTGATTCTTCTTAGATGGAGAGATACATCCGACAAAATCTTACTCGAAAAGAAAATTTTGGATTTAATCAGTCGTTTCAGTTTTTAAATAATGAAATTTGGATTCGATCGCTAAGTATGCTATTCCTTAAGGTAGGATGCCAACATCGTAGATCTCAAAAAATCATCAAATTTGAAAAAAAATAAGATCATCTCAATTCAACGTTGTATGACCAAGTTATGGCTTTGGAAGTTTGGTCTATGATTCGGTATCTTAATATGGTAGGTCTTGCTTCTAAATTTTGTCCATTTTTACTTTTAATGACTAAAATAGTACGAGTCTGAAGATGTTTTTAGATTATACTTTCCAAATACTCCACTGTCGAGCTTTGGGAGAACATCGATGGAAGTAGCTGGAAGGCCGCAAGAAGCTCGTATCCATGCTCTCGCCTACAGTGGTAACACCTTAGTGATCCTCTTGTACTTTTATTACTACACTTTGTACTTTTCCTGTACATAAATTTTTATATCAATATATTTTGGGGGGAGCGTTTCTTGCTTCCTCCGTTACACCTCAAAAACTAAAAAAAATTAAAAATCATTCCCATGAAACGAAAATGATTGATATGCTCTCCAACCATTATCCTCCATATTTTCTGCCAATGCCGCTTCACTAAATCAGTTCTTCTGTTCAAGGCTCGATTAAATATCTTTGGCTGCCCATCTTCTCTGTTTTCTGCTTGGTCTCAACGGAGAAGCACATGAGTATCCAAGTAATTTAAAAGTGGCTAGGATCTTGTCATGTTGGCAGCACGGTGGCTCATCTCGGAAGAAAAAACCGTATATTTAATGGCAACAGCTGTGACGCTGATGAGATTATCAGGCAAATTAGCAGCAGCTGGACTGAATGACTGAACTCCACCTTGGAAAAGAAAGCTTTGTCTTTAGTTTCTGTTAAGTCTTTATGTTTTCCTTAATCCCTGCTTCTTTCTTGTTTTTTTTTCCACTTGAATCTATTCAAGTATACATGCATATATGTTTTCCTTAGTCCTTTCTTCCTTAGTCCCTTGGATGTATTTGAATGGTGCATTTATATTTGGTTCTACTTTGGTATGCATAACCTCTCATTGGTTCTCATGAGCTTTTGCGCCGATTAAAGACGACTTTCCCCAGTTAATTGGCTTTTGGTTTTACTGGAGTTTGTATGTTTGCATGAGTAAAAAACTTGTTGCTAAGATCACATGAAGTAGAGTTGCTGTGAGTGCCTGCGATATCTTATAAGGGTAGTTGCCTTCTTATTCTTCATCTCTCTCCAAAGATTTTGATACGAGGAAACCGAGACTTCAGTTCTTTTAAAATCGGTCAACTGCTGCTGGTGACCACACTATATTCTATCCATATGAGTTGCAAAGTAAATTTATGTGGTAATTTTTAATCAAAGTCAACAATCTAATCTTAGCATAAAAATATGTACTCTTATGGTAATGTGTCAGATTCAGTATTAAACATACCATCTGAGAAAGATTCCTAATGGTGGACTTTATTCAGCATTGCATGTTATGCTTGCGTGGACAGATTTGAACTTGCATCCGCTTATAAACATGTATTCCCAACATGCCTCTAAATAAAAAATATATATTGTCAGTGTTAATAATATAAATTATGTTCTTTTTTGACGTAAATCGGAGGAAGCAAGAAACTTCCCCCCTTCATTAAATAACAAAATTATTTACAAAGTATTTGCAGGAGAGCAGAGGAGTAGTGATTAAATTGTTACGGTGGCTGCGGAGATTCTACCCAAGAGGAAAGTGAAAATGAAATAATGGAGATAAGGTACCAGGGACTTTTCTATAGTATTTAACTTATTTATCGGAACATAAATTTCTCCAAAGATTGAAGGTATGAAGGGTCTCGTTAAGAATTGAGTTGATCAATGATCTTTTTTTTTTTGAAAAAACAAATTTTATGTTTCTCTCATTCCAAATCTGCCAACAAGCTGATCCTGATATATATATATATATATATACAAATTTTTTTGGCCTAGTTTCTTTGTATGTCTTGAAGGTACCCCTTGCATTCATTTCAAAATGTTTGAAGGATCCACTCTCCTTAAACGGTATATTCACTTTGGCGAGAAAGCTCGGTCTCTATATACAGCATGAAATGGTGACTACTTATTATGCTGATTTCATCCTCCTTTCAGATAGAGGTTTATGGGAATTTCAATCCAATCTATTAAGATATTAGAAAAATAAGTTGTGAATCTTGATCTTAACCTGGTTTTGGCAGCAGGGTTCAAACTTATGTTCAAATAAATATTCAACTTTGGATCATTTTTGACTAAAGGCTTGTTGGGTTGCTTGTAATTGGGCATCCAAACTAAGTTAGCATCACGGAGAGTCTTCTTGGCTCAAAGAGTAGCCCAGCTGAGTTTCCATTAAAACCAATGAAGGGCAATGTACAAGTCTCAGATGGTCGAAGCCACTTCAGTGGTGTGCTCTCACACAGCAGCCCACTTACACCAAATGAGCCCTGTTATAATCAGACCGAGCTAGGCTAGCTAACTCACTAAAACTAAATGAAAATGCTATATTACTTTTTACGGGATAACATGCAAATTAAGAACAGATAAAAATTTAAGTTTCTGTTTTTTTTCTTCAATATTTTCGTATAATGAACTTGTAGCTTGAAAACTTCTCTTCTATCACATTTTTCCTATAGCTTAATTTCCTCACTCGTCACTCAAACATTTTTTTTCTCACCCATTTTTCATTGACGTAATGAAAATCTTCAAAAAGAGGTCAAGCCTCAAAATAACAAAGAAAAGGCAAAATTCAGGTACTCAACAAGTCAGATTTGTCACTCTTTTTCCCAGCTTGTAGTTTTCAAGTATAATTTCAGTTCTAAAATGCCTACTCTTCCTTTCTCTTCATATAGACTGTTTCCATGTCAATGATGCATCCTCTTCTTCACTCGCAACCAGCAGCATTGAGCAACTAATCCCTGAATGTTGAAAATTATCAGGATAATTTGGGAAAAATGATCACTCAAAGAAAGTCATGGAGATTATTGTTTTTCCCTCTCAATAAAACATAATTACAAGCAGTATTTTTCTCTTAGTTCTTTGCCATAATGAATCCAGCACATTTCATTGTCCCTATGGATAGAATACATATATTATAAAAATTGGCTACTCCTGGTTCAATCTTTTAATGTATTTTTTTACTAAAATTTAGTCAATCCTGATTCAATTTTCTAAAAGTGGGACTAAAACGCACTCTTAAACATTATTAGCGAAACGCCATCTCATGGCACCAGTGGTCTAGTGGTAGAATAGTACCCTGCCACGGTACAGACCCGGGTTCGATTCCCGGCTGGTGCAAGGTTAATACCGTAGTTTTTTAGACTTTTTGCTGAGCACGAATATTGGCAACATGACGACCGCATTAAAGACTCCGAATACTAGCTGCATTCACACCTTGGTAATTCTATGAAACTCTGGGCATGACTAAAATAAATGCAGTTTTGGAGACATTTTAATAGCAGAGCAGATAAAGGGAGAAACCTTCCCCGTCTCTTGAAATTTCCATTATGGCAGATAAAGGATATAATTAAAGGAACCAGATAAAGGGACAATATAATTTCCATTATCTTGAAATTATAACATTTAACAAATAAATGGATGTTAAGTAATGGCTAAGTAACTTTCCACTATAACCCAAAATTAGGTATTCAGCTAGAGCTATAGTAATAAATTCTTGAATGACCAAGCGATTCTACCAATTATTCTTGAGTGGTCAGATAGATCAAGAACTACTCTGCAAGTTATTCAAAGCTTTTTAGGAAAAACTGATGGATTACAATTTAAGGACTTAATTGGAATTGTTGCCTCAAGTGTTTTTCACCAATGCTTATCACTTGTTCCACTGCTTCATGTTTGCTTTTACATGAACAAAATGCACCATTATGTTATATAACCTTACTTTTTTCATTTTCTTTTCCATATTTCTTTTGCACTTTTGATGAGTTTTCTTTTTGCATCATTTTTTTCTGAATTTTAGATGTTCATTCCGAGCCATATCACTCCCAAATGCCAAATTATTGCTTGACTGGATCACATGTTTTCAATTTTTTAACCATCTTTTATGCACAATCTCATAACATTATTGTCCGATTTCAATTCTTATCTAAAAAAAAACAAAAAATAATTTGTTAAAAAAGAGAGCAAGAGAAGCTTTGCTGCAATGATTGATGGAAAGAGTATAGTCCCATCTTGTTCATCATCCGATTCATTTGGTCTCTTCTCTCTCTGACTCTTAAATGATGGAGATCATATAACCCTTTCCTTTCTTTCTTCTTTGCTGCAAGGAAAAATTTTGGAAGGAGAGAAGGATTCTTCTTAGACTCAAAGTCGTCCTAGACGCGGGCAAGGGGATCTATTGTTTTGTTCCAAACAGCGCACCGTTTGATCATATCTTATTAGCTGTTTTGCCGTGAATCCAAGGCCATGCTGTGCGGTCAGGACATAATAGAAGGGGAAATCCGTTATAAGATGGTCGATTTTAGGATGAGGGCTAGAATTGAAAGCAGTACATGGAGCCTAAAACCCTAATAACTTTTCTTTTTTTTCTTTGACTAAAAAATATGAGACAAGTTATTATAATCCTGGATTCCGCATACTAGCTTTCATACAAATTATGTTTTGACTTAGATTAGTATAATGATTATTAAAACATATGTGCTATATCAGTTGTTGTGTTCCAAGTCTAACCTACCCGATGCTGAAAGATACAGTATTTTGGTGATGATATGATGACAAACAGCAACCAATTTAATTGTAATATTCAATTATATATAGATATCTGTATAATTTTATACCTTATATGTATGACTCCTTTTGCTAATCGAGCACCATTCATCCTTTGAAAATTCAATCTTTAATCTAAGTCTCCTTTGCTTTTAAAATTTATGAACTGTTTTTTCAGTTGATTTTTGTTCATTTATAATACTAATTCATTTCTAATTGAACCATATTTCCTCTATCCGTGTTTAATTTAATTCCGATGAGGATATTTCATGTTTCTTTTTGCAAGTCTATGTCCAAACCAATTTGCTTATATATTTGACTCATCCTCTAAAGCACTTTCACATTGATAGCAAATTTAGAGCATGATTTTTTTTTATTTTTTTTTTTCAAAACTCAGCAGTGCAGCTTTCTGCTCTATGTTTGACAAACTATTCTTTGAACGAGTGACAATAATGTGTTAGCTGACTAAAACTTTTTGCAAATTCACCATATACGCTATGATGTAAGAGCCAAATAGACTTTTCTTAAATAATTATCCAATGATCTATAAATCAAAAAACTAATTTAGATTTAAATCAAATGGATAAAGTCATAATTTTTGTTGTAATAAAGAGGAGCACTGTTACGGGGCATCATCTCTATGGAAACCTTAGCTCCTTTATTCAAAATGGGACCGAATCCTTCGCATATGATATGCTTCCCAGTGGTTGAACCTCAAAAGTCGTTCTAATCTCCCCTCCACCTGTAGATATTTGTGGGGTCGGCACCCCTTTCGAGCACACGTCTGTGTCCTAAAGGCAAAGGTGGGCGCATAAAGTTCGTCACTTCCGGATCCCCATGAGGGTGCTTGTTTTTTTTTTTGAGCTTAGGCATGATTGAGAGCCTTCCAAAGGGCTGACTAGATGTCCGTGCACCCGGGTGGGACCGTGGACCCTGAAACAAAACGGCCTTGGAATTAATTTGCAATTAAAGTTTGAAGCCACTATTAATTTAATTATTGTTTTGATCAGAAAAATATTATTTAGATTTTTTAGAATTATTATAAAAAAATACTAATCATAACAAACACAAGCCCTTATTTCTTTTAAAAAAAACTAGCTGAATGGTATTAAACACAAGTCTCCACAAGTTTTCTCCTTTATTTTAAGTTTCGGCATCTTCACCAAGTTAAGAGTCCTCACGTCCTCTCCTTTCAAGCTCAAACATTCTCACCAAACTAAGGATCCAAATCTATTTATAAGCACCATAAATTCAATCATAAATATCATAGTCAAGTTGTGGTCAATCTACGAGGGCTAGGTTTCATATCATTTGTAACAATTTAAGATCTCATCCAAAAAATTAATTGCAAGATATTATTTAGATTTTTTAGTATAGTATGAGTACTCAAATTCTATCAAATATAAAATCGATGTAGGGCTAGACATATGCTCATATAGGCCATATAAGATAGATGTGAACGAAGAAGAGATAAACCTACATGCTTGTTGAGGCATGGCATGGGCCGTATAAGCCTTTTTTTTTTTTTTTTCCAAAGAAGACCCTGCATCTAACTCACAATGAATCTTTGGCGTTGTTCACATTACACGCTGTGCGTAGGTTTATTATTAAAGATAAATGAAACGTATTTAATTGAAAGGTAAGAGTAGATTTTCCGAGATATATGCTAGATCGAAGTTTTTATTTTTCTTACAAAAATGAGAGGATGTTATTTCGGAAGTAGGGTGGTTTAATCGGAAGAATAACTATTTCCTTACTCCCTTTTTGAAAACAAATCCATTTGGTGGGCATAAAGTTTATTCCAAGACTTATCCCTGCTCGACACCCCGCGGCCAGCCAATGCGATTCCTTTGGTGTGCGGCCTCCGTCGCCGGTGTCGACATTGTTTCGACACCCTTCCATTCCTTGGCATATAAAACACCGAGACGACGCCACCATCGAGGCATTGACTTCCTACATAAAGAGTTGAAAACTATTCCTCCCCTCCAAGCTCTGCTATTCCCACCCTCCTAAACTCTCCAAGCTCCAAACTCGAACTCAACCCTCCTACCCTACTATTAGCGTAGTTACTCCCGTCCTCCCCACATCGTCTCAGTCCCTATTCTAATCCCCCGCCAAACTCGTCTTCCCTTCCGATGACCAAAACGAGTGCTCTTCCCCTCCTTCTCCTTCTCCTAACTCTTCTCCTCCTCCCCGTCCTTGCCCGGGGCGGAGACTGCGAGTGCTCCGCCTCTGAGGATGAAAACCGGGACAAGGCTGCGGCCAGACCGCTGAAGATCGGCGCCATCTTCGCCATTCTGGTCTCCAGCACCGCCGGAGTCCTTATACCAATATCAGGCAAGTGGGTGCCGTCTCTCAGCCCAGAGAAGGACGTCTTCTTCGTGATCAAGGCCTTCGCCGCAGGAGTCATCCTTGCCACTGCATTTATTCACATCCTCCCTGAGTCCTTCGAGCGCTTGACCTCCCCGTGCCTCAACGAGCATCCATGGCAGGAATTCCCCTTCGCGGGGTTCATAGCGATGGTCTCGGCCATCGGGACGCTGATGGTGGATGCTGTGGCAACGGGCTATTTCAGTCGGTCGAGCATTTGGAAGCCAGATAGTGGGGTGAGCGATGAGGGGATAGGGGACGCGGAGCAAGGAGCTGCCCGCGTCCACGCCATGCATGGTCATGAGCATGGTCCGGCCGCCTTGGTGGTGGATGACGGCCCGGATGAAGCCTTGCGCCATCGCATCATCTCGCAGGTGAGTTTATCTTCTAATATAATTCGTGAAAAATTTGAGTTTTCTCTCTGTGTTTTTTTTTTTTTTGTGTGTGAGCGAGATAACTTAGTTCAGATTTTAATGTAATTTTCCCTCTTAAGATTTCAACAAGGTGGAACTATATATGGTTGAGGATTGGATGGATATGATGCAGGTTTTGGAGTTGGGCATTGTTGTCCATTCGGTGATAATAGGAATAACTTTGGGTACATCAGAGAGTCCATCTAGCATAAGGCCACTTCTGGCTGCTTTATGCTTTCATCAGTTCTTTGAGGGCATTGGCCTCGGTGGATGTATTGTTCAGGTATGTTTATTTCAGATTCAACTGAATTAGCTTATCTTTGAAAAGAAATTAGTGAGAGTTATGTTTCATTAATATATGGAATATATATATATATATGTAGAGTGTTTGAGTTCATGAGATCGTACTAGAGAGCCTGCGCCTAGTAAAAGTTTCTTGTGGTTGTACCAGATATCCAAGCTCAGTTCCCTCCTTCATTCATTAAATTGCACCACCTCTGAGTTACAAACAGGCAGGCAAAAAAAAAAAAGAAAAAAGAAATAAAACGAATATTTTCATCATCCAAATATAAATGCAGATATTCAAGAGACCAATGAACTGATCAGAAGAATAATGCATGCAGTCAATTTCATATAGCAGATGATGCAATACAGCTACTATGATATTTCCTATAATAAATAATGCAATCAAAACTACGTAGGAGTTTACTTCTAGAGTCCCTTATCTATCATCAATTGGTATGTCATCTCTCTATTGCAGGCAAATTTTAGAGTTAGGTCCATGGTGACGATGATGCTTTTCTTCGCCCTCACAACTCCCGTTGGGATAGCAGTGGGCATCGGAATATCATCCACGTACGATGAGAACAGTCCAACCGCGCTCACCGTTGAAGGGGTTCTCGATTCTGCCGCTGCAGGGATTCTAATCTATATGTCTCTTGTTGATCTCCTTGCTGAAGATTTTAGGAACCCAAGGGTGCAGAGCAATTGGAGGTTACAACTTGTGATAAATGTCTCTTTGCTCGTCGGAGCTGGTTTAATGTCTCTCCTTGGTAGATGGGCTTAAAAGGATGGACCATAGATAGGGCAACTTGAAATTCATAAATGTTTCTCTCTCTCTCTCTCTCTCTCTCTCTCTCTCTCTCTCTCTCTCTCTCTCTGCGTATATGCATGCGTAGGTGCAAGAATGTCTTTTTAAGACTTTGTGGAAATATTAAAATGGGCTCCTTGTGGTTGGTTTTGTTTTTTTTATTTTTGTTCACTACAAAAAGGAAAAAATTTCATCGTCTGTAACCTGCCAATGCTAAAAAGAATCATCAATAATTTAGTCACTGCGCCGAAATTTGCCCACACTTTTTAGTAGCGTCGCTAGAAATTAAACTGAGATGATGCTTATAAGCGCTGTCGGAAGCCAAAGTAATGGAAACAGAAATTCCACATCAAATGGCTAAAAGAAAGAAAGGCGATAGAAAGATATCAGATTTTTTCATCTCTCCACTTTAACTAGAAGATCAGCCAGAATTAATACAATGTTTATTCATAAAATGTTCATTTCGAGTCCTCAGATGAATTTATAAAATGTTTGTAGTTGGTTTTGGTTTTTCTTTTTTCTTTTCTTTACGAGGAAATATTTTTTCTTCTTATATAGGAGGACATTTAAGACTATTATATTTTTATTTCAACCAGAAAACTTTGTTGTAAATTTTCATTGATAATTTTGTTATATGTAGGTGCAATTTGGATTAGGCTCGATCTAAACCTGCCTGACCAACTCGCTCGATCATTAGACAGGACTGGGCTAAGGATTTAATAAATTAGAGGCTTAGGCTCAAATTTCCAACTTGGCCTTCAACAAAGTGTGGGTTGAGTTGGTCCTTGACCCAATCCACAGCCAACCTAAATCAATCTAACCTAATTTAACTCGATCCAATCCGATAAATAAATATATCATATTTATATTTATATAGTTGACTGTTTCGATAAAAGGATGCCAATGTTCTCACCATTTCATGCAGGAAATGAAATGATCAGGGAAGAAGTTTATAAAAAAAAATGAGAGAAGGCGAGGAAGACACCCAAAAATAGCTGTTAGTTCAGTGGAAGAAGATCAAATGCAAAACCGCAGCCAATTCCGGGGGCAGATCTTAATTTTCTCTTTCCAAAACTACTAATAGATAGACCACAGATTTTTCTCTTTTTTCAAAGGACAACTTTTATATTGTATAGGCTAAGCAACCAAGTTGGTGGAGGGTGCTTGGGTGCGTTCTGCGTGCTATAGCCTATAGATGAGGGGGAGGAGACGTGTTCGTGCCGTTTCCACCAAACGACTTCAGAGCAGCGGTCGCCTTGTGCTATATATATATATCTCCATACCCTTTTTAACTTTTATTTCCCCTTTCAGATCACCTTCAAAGAAGGGATTCATTTCTTCCGGTCCTGCCAACTCTTTCGTTCTGATTCGTCCAGTCCACGGGAGATTCTTTGGCAGTGTTTTTTTTTTTTTTTTTTTTTTTTTTTTTTTTTTTTTTTAATGATGAAACCTTGACAATGTTAAAAAAAGACTTCGTCATTATCCGATCTTTAACTTCATTCAAAAGAAAAGTAAAATAATGATTATAATAAAAAAAAATCTCTGTTCTCTAACCAGCAGATGAGCTTTTAAACGAGCCGACTTGGTGGAGCTCCTCACTGGCCTTCACTTTGGAATTTGGATAACTAAACGAGCACTGCTCCCATGCTGACGCTTTAGCGTTTTAGATGTGTATCAGAAATTTAGGTGGTAAAGATAGGAGCATTGACTAGGAATAACGGGGAAGAACGGTATCATGGAAGTACGGTGGAACACATGGAGAGCAAGAATAAAAGGTAAAGAAAAGAAAATATAGAACAAAGAGCGAAACAAAAGAATCGATCGTGGATATTTGCAATACTGTTACAGAAGTAGCAAATGAAAGCCTACGTGCATGGCTTTCATAATGTGCAGAAGAAAATAGAACAAAGCACGTTACTTGGGAAATATGAGATAATTGACGTCACAAATCCACAAACTTGTGTCTTCGGTGGGTTTTTTGTAAGGGTTGGGGATTTGTTCTTTTCTAATTCTCACCTAGATCCTTACATCATCTCTTGGCCAACATCATATCGCTGATGAAGCAATCCAATATGTACACAATTCTTATTTAATAAAACAAAAAGTGGCACAGCATCCCATTCAATCAAAAAAAAAAAAAAATCAATGGTGCCATTTAAGAGTGCTAAGGAGTTGAAACACAGAGTTTTTGCTTGGAGATGGAAAGAAAAGGAAAAAATCATTCATGATGAATTAAAAGAAAAATATCCTTCATGCTAAACTGACACAGATCTTGCTCTAACTCTCAATATGTTCGTGCATGAATCTCAAAATTTCGGTATCGCATTCACATTCAACAAAAATAAGAACTTTTGTTTCTCCTGCATTGCAAGCTTAAAAAGTGCATCAAGATAAGCACGCATGAGGTGCAAGCTTCAAGCTCCCAATAATCAAATAGTTAACAAGGATTCAATTCTACTGGAGCTTTAGGCATGGATATAAGGAAACTCCCGCTGTACATATTATGTTTAGCCACCAGAACAACTTTTTTAGTTACAGCCCAAAAACAATTTGGTGTTGAGACCCACTCAAAACCAGATTAGTAGTTTTCCATCCACTTTGTACAATAATTTTAGCCTATTTTCGGTCCTTTGATTAGTTATACATGAGCAGCTTTTAATTGCCCTGAAATCTTTTCTGTTTGAGTCCAATTTTTTCCCCGGAATTCGATCTAGCTCCCAACATGAGCCACCTTTTACTGGATAACTTCGATTGCTCGGGACCCATTTTGGGTGCACTTTTGGATGGAGTACTAAGTGCAAGTAATGTTTGAGCGGAGCCAGGATTTTTTTTTTTTTTTTTTTTTGTAAGATGGATGGATCATAAATATTTAGTATGAATCCGTTCAACATAATCAGAAAATAAAATATTACAAAGAACCAGGATTCAAAAAAAAAAAACACAAGTTCCAACTTTTTTTTTTTTTTTAAATGTGGTGCTGAACAGGGCAATAGATGTGGTTGGCTTGCCTAACAGCCCACAGTTGCACGGCCCCATTCTGTCAACTCCCAACCAAAGTTACGGAGGAAACATCCCAAGAGATTTTATCAAGATCCTATCTAAAATTCCGCACTCCTTTTCACATATAAGTGAAAATGTGGAGGTTTTAGTAGGTAAGAAGAATCCGTGGATTTTGATATACCATGTTAAGATCCTAATTAAAAATCTGTGTATTTAGATGAATGATCTCAAAAGGCTATAAACACCACAAAAAGTCCTTAATCTATCCTAAATGAGATTATTATTCCTCAACAGATTCAGCAATTAATCAGGATGTTTATACATCCTATAACTACTCTGCTTTTTTTTTTTTTTCTCCACCCTTTCATGCAGAGAAATTAATATTGTCATTCAAGTGAGTCCTCCTTGGCCTCGTGCAAATGATTTCTTTTCTAAAATAATAGCTTTGTGTGAATTAAACACAACACAGAAGCTATGATCATTTAGTTTATTGCTGAAGTCAGAATCATTACATAATCTTTGAGACCAAGGACTTCCCTGGAAGAATCAGAAAGTTGAACGGCTGGGTGATTTTTCATTTAAAAACACCTAATCAGAATAAGTTGAAATTAATTTAAAAATAGAAAAATCTTAAGTTCGATTTTAATCAAAGTGGCTGTTGGTGGTCAAAAGGTTAGCCTTTGGGACCCTACCTAGGGATTCCAATGTTCTAAAATATTGAATAGAGCAACGGAAGTTTTCCTCCAACCAGCCTTCGGTCGGTCCCCACCATCTAATGGCTGTTATTTTCGGCGTGCCTCGGTGTGATCTTCTCCAATTCCATTTTAGAGGGACGGATGTCCAATCATAGGCGTTTCTGATTTGGATGATAGTTGTGATTAATGTTACAATTGAGCCGAATCGAGCCGAGTAGCTAGAAGTTTGAGCTCGACTCGATTCCAAATATTTGAACTCGAAATTTAATTCAAGAACAATCAAACTTTGGTGTCTAAGATTAAATTCAACTCAATAAAAAAAAAGTAATACTCGGGTTTGACAAAAATATCAACCGAGATACAATTAATTGAGCCCGAGTCCGGACTCAAATTCAAACCCTAATCAAAATATAATAAAATATAATATAGTATTTTTTTAAAAAAAATATTAAAATAATAGAATAGAATAGAATATTATTAAAAATAAATTTTTTTGATCCAGCTTGTGTGTTATCGGGTCGAATATTTTGCTATTCGAGCTAAATTTGAAAAATTGTTCAAACTATTCGAGCTCAACTGGAGTGTGGTAATAGCAGAATAGAGCTCCTCCAGCTTGCAGATTGCTCGGCTCATTTGCATCCCTAGTCATGATTGGATGGAAGGTGCCCCGCCATACTTAAATAGATGCGAGGTAATATTTTGGCAGTGGCAGTTTGTGGCCCATTGGATCCATTACACCAATCGGATTACCTTGAAAAATTTCATATGTTTAACTATATAAAAAATTCTCGCAGTACCGTACCCACCGCGAAGAGCATCTCCTTTTGACGTAAAGCGAGGGACAGGAAGCCATTGAAGGGAACCCGGACCACGAACCATCCATATGATCCTCGGCTGTCACCTCTTTCGCTCGGCACCACTCTTTCTGGGTCTGTACGAAACTTCCAACACTCAAAACGCCAAGGGGGGGGGGGGGGTGCATCCCTCGCGCGAAAGAAGGATTCACCTTCCTTCGCGCCCTTCCACCGTTGGATCACCCGTTGCACAGCTCTCAAAGCGATCAGCCAATGATCCAACGGTCGATGGGCGCGAAGGATACAACTACGATCCGGTCGCTTGCACCTACCAAACTGCGGCAGCATTGTGCTGTAAGAGTCTGACGTGATGTGATGACCTCCACCGCGTGGGTCGCATGGCTCTCACGCGGCGTTCACACTCTCACGTTGACATTCCCTGCCCATTTAAACCAGTGCTTAATTGTACCGAGGAGAAAACTACGTAAGATGGAAGACTCCGTTATGCTTATTCCTATACGAAATCATACCCTCTAGAGTTTAGACATATGCACACGCAATAAAATAACCAAAGAAATCATAAGTATGGAATATCTTTTTATATTTTCAAACAAATCAATGATAATGTTATCGCCATCCCATGAAGACTGCTCGTAGATGGACGATGAGTTTGTTTAAGATCAACGTTTCAAGTGTGCAGCCGAAACCATCCAAGTTGGCAGATGCGTTGATTCCACCAGACGACTTTGACCAGGTTACCTTTTATCTCCCCCTTCACACCATTTTAAAGAAGGGAGGAGCTTCGTTTCTTTCTGGGCCCCTCCTGCCACTCCTGTTCGGATTCGTTGAACGAGAATATCTTTGGGAATGTTATCAAAAGACTTCATCATTGTCTGAACTCAGTGATAGAAACAAAATTCTCTGCTTTCTGAACGCAAGATGAGGTTGAAAAAAAGCCCACGTATTACGTGGGGCTCGGCACTGACCTTTTCCTTTCGAGTTCGCTATTCCACCGGAACTCAGTCTAGTTGCAAACGTGACCCACCGTTTTTTACTGGATAATTTCCTTCACTTGGAACCCATTTTATGCGCACCTTTTGGGTCGAGTTCGGAGTCCAGGTAATGCTTAAAGTGGCGTCTCGACTCGAAAAAGAAACACAGCGTTCCCTCGGGGCCGGCCTATGCGATCGGCGTCATTAGCGAGCCACGGTTTTCGTGGCGACATTATGTCGACACTCTTAAACTTAGGAATTCTATACCGACTTCCACGATTAGTTCAGAAATTTTAGACCTCCTATAACCACTCTCCTTTTTTTTTTTTTTTCTATTTTCCCCGTCCGCCCTTCCATCTAGGAAAATTAACATTGCCATGAGCGTGATTCCAACTGAGCCTCTTTTTTTTTTCCCCCCTCTCCACCCTTCCATCTAGAGAAATTGACATTGCCATGCGCGTGATTCCCTCACCACCCTTCCATCTATAGAAATTAACATTCTCCCTCCACCCTTCCATCTAGCGAAATTAACATTGCCATACGCGTGATTCCTTCTGAGCCTCTTTTTTTTTTCCCCCCTCTCCACTCTTCCATCTAGAAAATTAACATTGCCATGCACGTGATTCCTACTGAGCCTATCTGCATATAAACGGACCGAATTGATACATGATTTTCAATTAGGTAAGCTATGGATTTCATAAAACTGGATTCGAATGCAATTTTACTCGATCAAATATCTTTTAAATGAGACTCTCTTAAATGTAAATACAGCAAGCGATATTTTGGTTGCATGTCTCACTCACGTACCTGAAATTAATTAGAATCATATTGAGGTCAAGCTAAACCTAGACAAAATTTATCATGATGAAAAAATGTTGGACATCTCAACCTTAGATTTGACTGATCTCCTTAGCTTCGGTATTAATCGAGGTGAATAACTTCAATAAAAATCGAGGAGCCACTCCACTCGTACTAATAAAGACCAATAGCTATGGAAATACTGCAGTTAACGCACGATTAGCGTAATTATTGCGCATACTGTTCACGTGGGACGGTTTCCACATTATAAACGTGCCACTGATTGTTGTCTTGCAATTAAAGCACGTCGCATCAATCAGATAACGGATTGGTATGCTATCCTATATAAAGAGGTGGCCCTGGAGTTCCCAAGTAAGCTCATTCGGAGACACTACTCTACAAAATTTTTCTCTTCTGCACTCTTGCCCTACTATTCTGACTTAGGTATTGGAGGATCCTCATTTAGAATTTTTTGGCAAGTGGATTTCTTGCAAAACATCCTCGAAGGCAATCGATTCTTTCTTACCTCGGTCAACTCATTCAATTCGATTCTCTCCGACCTCAGAGCAAACCGAGCAGCACTCTGACCTCGGTTCAGAATTTAGCAGTAACAGATTGGTACTAGAGGAAGAGCAGCTATATCGACACCAAATGAAGAGAGAAATCAATAAGTGCGCTTTTGGGGTCCTCAAAAAAAATTCGGGATTCATGGTAACACAATGAGACATCAAGATAAATTCGGAGAAAATCCGAGCAGTATAGAAAACATAGCCACCAAAGATTGTCAAAGAAGTTCGATGCCTAGTTGGTCAAATCGTAGGACTTGAAAAATTTGTGTCCAAATCGGTGGAGTGAGGTTTGAAGCATCTAAAGAATTTTCAGTGGACCGAGGATTGTCAAGTGGCCTTTGACCAACTGAAGGAATATCTCAGCTCATCACCTCTGCTTACAAAGCCATAGGTAGGAGAAATGCTTTATTTATACTTAGTTGTTTCTCCTTCTGCTGTAAGCTTAGTCTTGGTACGAGAAGAAGAAAGATGTCAGAAAGCAATCTAATATACAAGTCGGATTCTGCGAGTTGCTGAGACATGGTATTCCAAGTTAAAAAAGATGGTCTATGCCATCATTATCTCAGCTCGGAAGCTCCGGCCATACTTTTAGTTTTATTCAGTCACAATCCTAACCAAACAATCAATGAAGCAAATTTTATAAAAACTTAAAAATGTAGGTCGGCTGGCAAAGTGGATGGTTAGGTTCAAAAAGTTCGACCTTGAGTATTAGTCTCGACCATCAATCAAAGTGCAATTGTTGATAGACTTTCTGGTAGAATGTACCATTCTCGATGTATATCCTTCCGAACTCTCAAAAAAAAAGAAGACTACTGAACATCCATGGATCTTACAGTTCAACCTCAAAAGTGGGAGGCAAGTGATGGGAGAAATGTTGGACATCTCGTCCTCGGATTAAATCGATCTCTTTAGCTTCAGTATTAGCTAAGGTGAACAACTTCGGTAAAAATCAAGAAGCCACTCCACTCGTATTAATATAGACCGGCAATTATGGCAACATTGTAGTTTACGCACGATCGACATAATTATCGATGCATGCTGCTCATGCGGGACTATTTTTACGTTGTAAACGTGTAGCTGACCAGTATCTAGACCACATGGCGCCAAATCAAATAATGGATTGGTGTGATACCCTATATAAAAAGGTGGCCTGGAGGTCCTTACATAAGTTCATTCGAAGACTCTATTCTATAAAATTTCTTCTTTCAGCACTGCTGCACTACCATTCTGACTTAGATATCGTAGGGCTCTCTGCCGGAAATATTTCGGCAAGTGGACTTTTTGTAGATCATCCTCGAAGGCGACCAGTTCTTCCTCACCTCGATCATCTCATTCAATTCGATTCTCTCCGATTTCTGAGCAAACAAAGTAGCACTCCGACCTCGATTTAGAATTTAGGGGCAACACATCTAGATAAATATTATTAAAAACTGTATTATAATAAAGCAAGATAATATGTACCTATCAAAATTCAAAACCCAAAAATATAATTCGACTTTGCCAAATCCAAAGTCGACCTAGCCCTTTTGCAGCAAATTATCATGGAAAGACACGGAGAGGGTGTAGATTAAAACCTGATGTAGTACCATATCAGTCTCGCCGAAAAATCAGCACCACACAGCTCATAGTTTCAACGCTTCCGCACGTCCCCCCGGCCCGAACCACTAAAATGTGCTCATCCCAGCGATATTTCCAAATAATAATTTCGAACCTCTCTCTCCTATAAAAGACCCCCACCCCCCTGCTCCACTCTATATTCCAACTTCTCCGCCTGCCTCGCTTCTACCCTCTTTCCAATCGACGATGAGACCCCTAGCCCTTCTCTTCTTCCTCTCCCTCCTCCTCTTGCCGCTTTTCGCCGTCGCCGGAGACTGCGAGTGCTCCCCCGATGACGAGGGCCGCAACAAATCCAAAGCCCGGCCGCTCAAAATCGCCGCCTTCTTCTCCATCCTCATCTGCGGCGCCATCGGCGTCTGCCTCCCGATCTTGAGCAAATCCATCCCCGCTCTCAGTCCGGAGAACGATATCTTTTTCGTGATCAAAGCCTTCGCCGCCGGCGTCATACTCGCCACGGGCTTCATCCACATACTTCCGGACGCTTTCGAAAACCTGACCTCCCCGTGCCTCAGTGACGACCCATGGGGGAAGTTTCCGTTCGCCGGATTCGGTGCCATGATTGGTGCCCTCGGGACGCTGATGGTGGATACTCTGGCGACGAGCTATTTTAGCCGGTCGGCGAGGGCGGTGAACGATGAGGCTAACAAAGGGGATGCGGAGATGAATCGCCCCGCGGGAGATGCTGTGATCCACGTCCACGCCACCCACGGGCATGCTCATGGCCCCGCCGTCGATGGCTCCGATAAGCTCGTGCGCCATCGCGTCATCTCCCAGGTGCGTTTTCCGCGCATTAACTAGCGGAAAATCATAACCGCCCAATCCAAAATTATTTTTAAATATTTATACATATAAATTTAATTTAACCTATAATTTTATAATTTTGTTGGTTGTATTGACCTAATATAAAATATTCAGAACAGACTCTAATTTTTTTTTTATCTTTCTAGTTATTTTTTATATTACGTAAAAACTCCTTTTTTTTTGCACGCTACGCCTAGAATGGAGGATCGTGATGCGGTTCTCTTTTTTTGTGGTTTAAAAAGGTTGCCAGTTTTGTCTGACAGCTGATATTTTTTAGTAAGTTGAAAGTGGGATTGGAAATGCCGTCAGCTTTGACAATTATATTAGAATCAATACAGTTCAATTTTGAATTTTTTAAATTATATTTTTTATACTAATCATATATTTTTATATATATTTAGTTTTTATATAATTTTATTATTATTATTATTATTATTATCTCATATTTTATACACACATAATATATACATATATGTACATATATCTATCTATATATGTACATATACATATATGTACTTATATCTATCTCTATATGTACCTATACATATAGACATACATATATCAATCTATATATGTACATATATATGTATATATATACATAAATATTTTTTAGCTAAAATATATATATATGTGTGTGTGTTCTGATAAATTGTGGGGGAGAAGCCAGGTGGACTGTAAATTATGGTCCATCTAGATTTCCTGCATCATCCTCAAAAAATAATAAAATATATGGAAATATACTCTTATAAAGTTAAATCAACTGTTTCCTAGACCAATTTTTTTTATAATCTTTTTTACTGAATTTGTTGAAACTATAAAATTGTATTGCCTTTGAGATTCAATTGCAAAAAGTAATACTTTTTAAGAAAGATTTTCTATTGTCGCGGTAAGGTAACTTGCAAGGATTGGATGCATGTGGTGTAGGTACTGGAGTTGGGCATCGTGGTCCATTCGGTGATAATTGGGATATCTCTTGGTGCATCAGATAGTCCCTCTACCATAAGGCCCCTGGTAGCTGCTTTGAGCTTTCATCAGTTCTTCGAGGGCATGGGGCTTGGGGGATGTATTGCTCAGGTATGATTTATTTGGATTCAAATCTAACAAATTATTTTTTCAAGCAAATTTCAGGCCAATAATTATTATTTAAAATATAGAGATTAATACTATATTAAGTAGACCACAGTTATTCAAATTCTTATCTAGATTAGGTCTAATTGATCCCATTTTATTAATCAATAACATGTATAGTAGATCCCTCCTAGTTTGCTTTAAAGAAGTGTAAAGCTTTAGTAACTGAGGATATGCTCAGTAGCCTGCTAGTTGAGTTGATTGGACTTGTTCCAAGTAATGCTATTTGGCTCTCATTATGACCATGTCTAAGTTTGCCAGTTATAGTTGTTGAATTATTAAAATATTATTATCTAACATTGGAAGATAGTATTGGGGATTTCAACCAACTTGCAATGCCCAAAGCTTTTGCAAGGTAACTAATTAGCCTAGTAACTAATCTTGATGACTATTAGTAGTTTTATAATAGCTTTTGGAGGTCATGCTCCTATTTGCTGTAGTATTACGTTTTCTTTTTATTTTGAAGAATGATGACGGGATAACATCAACAATTTCATTCAAATGTTATCTAAGTCAAATTCTTGGAAAATAACATTGGAACATGGAATTTTAACCCCCCCCCCCCCCCCCCCCCCCCAAACAAAAAAAAGCAAATTTGATAGGTCATATGGTAATTGATATTGGTTGTAACATTATATATTTTATTGATTTACTAAAACAAGAGGTTGGGATGCCTGCTGATATTGCCCTTTAATTTGGAGAGGAATAAAATTTGGCACAAATTTGTTATGTTATATCATACATTCATATAAAGCAAGTGGCATAAAGGTTTTCACCATTAAATAAAGGCCGAATATTGTGGTCCCTAGATTTGCACCCATGCTTTTCATTTTTCTTCTTTTACTCAAATTCAATGTGATAGATGAAATATTAAAAAGCTTAGTTGCAATGACCTCGCATGTTAGATTCTGCACCTTAGTTAAAAAATTTATTCTTGCTCCTTCCCTATATGTTTCTAAGCTTTTTAGAGCACTGAAAATTGTCTAAAGCTACCATGCCTTTGCTAAAGGTTTGTTTTTCATTTGATTATGTAATGCGTCAAGAAAATTTCTCCATTGGAGCTTTAGTTTATGCCATGATTTTATTCAAGAGCCTATCAAAAAACAAAAAAATTAGTTAGTGCTACTTGTGGTATCCTGTATTACCATCCAACTTTTACCTTTTACCAATAATACTGAACTATTTTATATTGCAGGCAAAATTTAAAACCATGTCAGTGGCAACGATGATACTCTTCTTCTCGCTCACCACTCCTGTTGGAATAGCAATAGGTTTTGGAATATCATCTGTTTACAATGAGAACAGTCCTACTGCTTTAATTGTCGAAGGCATTCTCAATTCAGTAGCCGCAGGAATTTTGATCTACATGGCTCTTGTTGACCTTCTAGCTGAAGATTTTATGAACCCAAGGGTACAGAGCAAGGGAAAGCTACAATTTGCGATAAATGTCTCATTGCTTATAGGAGCAGGCTTAATGTCTCTTCTTGCTAAATGGGCTTAGAGAGAATTGAATAGATGGGGAGCTGGAAGCAGATCTGATCATAAAATTTTTCTCCTAACTCCTTTCTTTCCCTCCTCCCACCCTCAATTTATGCTTCTTCCTTGATAACAGGGGATATTTTCATTTTTTTTTCCTCTCTTTTCATGTGAAGCAAGAAGATTGACGTCTTTAGTTTAAAATAAAGGTGTTTAGACCATTTGTGAATGCTTGGTTTTGAGATTTTACTAATCTGATATGTACTTGCAAGATGGAAACATGCTTACATTCGGGGTCCAGTAGTTCTAGATCAAAATTTGACAAGAAATTTATAAATTGGATCCATATGGTACATACATACACACATACAGACATAATGTATGTATGTATGTATGTATATGGAATGACAATATGTATGTATGCATGTACATATGTGTGTAAGTGTGCGTTTACATTTGTGAGTGCACACATATATATCCGTATGCATATTCATATATACATACATACATACCTGCATAAATAAATGTTGCTATATATATAGATACATGCCGATGAATATATATTTTTATATGTATGTATGTGTGTCATTATTGAAAAAAAATGGCATAGAAAGAACTTTCATATTGTTAAAATGACAAAAGGACTCTATTTTAGTAAAGAAAATATGATTACGTTGGAAGAATATATTCCATCAATACTTCAAGATGGTTCTTCTTAGATGTCATCACCACTTTCTACGATCGCCAAGAATGCCATGATTGCAATTGTAGCCTCCTCGCTTCTCATAACTTCATGTTCATTCTCATTGCTACCCTCGTTTTGCTTGCTGAGAACCTTAGGTAGAATTTAGTCTCCTTAGAGTTGTTTCCTTGATCTCAATTTGCAATCTACCCATGAACACCAACATGAGAGAGAAACCCAAAAAAAGGGACTTGGTTGAAAAATAATTCATCTAAGGTTTTGGAGGAAAAAGAATTGAGGCATTCTTGCCATAAAACAGAAAAGTATTGTTAAAACCAAGGAAATTTGCATGAGTTATGAACGGTGATCCTTCCTCGTTTTGTTGCCATGATGTGATCTGAAGCATTTTGCATGGTAGGCCTGTAGAGCTGAACCAATGGCCTTCCATATCAAGGCCCAGCCTCACTTTAAGTTGGACGCTGGTATGCTCCATTATTGGGCTTAATGGTCTGGGCCATCCTATTAACACTGCGCCAGCTGAATTCATCTCTCAATCTAAATTGGAAACTACCCAGCAGAAGAATAACATAAAACAACAAAATAATCAAATATTAAAGACTAATAAAACATCCTTCTCTGAGGATTAAAGAGAAAATTCTACAATGAGAATGGTGCCATGCCCCTACTGACTCATGGGCCTAGAAGATTAAACATCATGCTAACTCATTTCTTTGGAAGAGAGGAAGGTCATCTACTCTTGCATCTATTCTTGCATCAGGCACAAAAAGTATCACGCCCCCAACCCAAGTACGCGAGCCAGAGGTCACGGCAGCCACCGTATATTTATAAAAAACTCTTTCCACAAGAATGTAAAGCATCTCAACATGATTTCATATACAAATAGCATAATAAATTTAAATAATTAATATACAAATTCTAATTTAAATAACAAAATTAAAAATCTTACAAAACTAATAATATTTTAAAATTATGCATCAACACTAAAATAAAATTTAGTCTAAAAAAAGATGTCGAAATCTTATCTTTAATCACTCTCCCATGATAAATCTCCGAGTCAAACTAATTCTTTGGATCTCTAAAAACAATAAGAAATCGAGTTAGACAACTAATTAAGTAATAAATATTTTAATTAGATAATTTATGTAATAACATATGATATAATAATACAACACAAATTACCACGAATCAATATAAAGACATAACCAATTCTGTTTCAAAAAACAAATCTATTAAGATCCATATCTTTCAAATATTTATATATATAATCATAAATCTGATTTGAAACAAATCATATTCAATTTAACAGTTTTTAACTATGTCCACACTTATACCTAGTGGCTAGGCCAAAAATAGAAACACACTTATACCCTGCAGAGTGGGACAGAATATTGCACTTATATCCTGCAAAGTGGGCGAGAATACCACATTTATACCCAGTGGCAGGGCCAGAAATATAATCAATGAGCTCAATAATTATCGAGGTAATAGTGTATAACCACCAATTGGCAGGTCCACACCATAGTCAGCTGAGAGTTCAAATTTGATACATGTCAAAGTTCTTTTTACAAATAATATCCATATCATAGTCTACTTAAAATATGCATATAGGATGTAAGATCAGTAAACAATATATTAATAGTTCGAAACATATTACTTCAAATTACAAATCTATTTTTTACGAAAACACCATCTCGTAAAATGCATAAATCACATATAAATTGATTAGCAATTTCTTTGATGTAAAAGTAATATTATATAATAAAAAATCTAGAAAAAATAGATCATTACTTATCTTGCACGAACAACGAGTAGGCAATCCAACTAAACCTGAGATCCTCCTTCAGAACCTAATATCCAAAATTGTATTATTATTTTATTAAAATTTAGCATGATTAATTTAAGAATAAAAAATTCTAAGTTCTGATATCCTTATAGGGCTAACTAAGCAAAAGTGTTAGACATCCTTGTTGGTCCAATCAAAGCAAAATTCATTTGATCATGCTCAGATTAGGTTATAGGTGGTTCAATAGAGATCAAGGATGATCAATTCTAATAGTGTCTGTAAAAGGCCAAAGGGGGGGCTGGCGTGCTATCCAATGACCATGGATTAGGACCATTCACTAGAACATATCCAAAATCACTAAGAGAAGTACCTTATAGATCTATCATCTCTAAAGAGAGTAAAAATCAGCAGAGAGAAACAAGAGAGAGAAAGAATAAAAAATTCTAAGTTCTGATATCCTTATAGGGCTGACTAAGCAAAAGTGCTAGACATCCTTGTTGGTCCAATCAAAGCAAAATTCATCTGATCATACTCAGATTAGGTTATAGGTGGTTCAATAGAGATCAAGGATGATCAATTCTAATAGTGTTTGTAAAAGGCCAAAGTGGGGGCTGGCGTGCTGTCCGACGACCATGGATCAAGACCATTCACTAGAAAATATCCAAAATCACTGAGAGAAGTACCTTATAGATCTATCATCTCTAGAGAGAGTAAAAATTCAGCAAAGAGAAACAAGAGAGAGAAAGAATGGGGAAGAGAAAAAAATAGAGAAAAAGTGAACATATCCTCTCTCTCTCACTAGCCAAGGAAGAGAGAAAGATGGAGAAAGGGAGGCTGTAGTGGTGCCTAGGATCAGGGGACCTATGGCTGACTGCTGTGGACAACAGCCGATGGTAATCGGCAGCTAGTAGCGAGGGAAAATAAACTAAAAACAGGGTTCCAACCTCCTTAACCCATGAAACCAAGACAGGGTCAGGGGACCTATGGCTGACTCCGGCCTTCGCTTTTAACCACTGCGGAGAGTCAAGGAAAGGCTCGGGCGACGAGTGCTGAAGGAAACAATGATCAGAGAAAGAGAAGGTCCCGACTTCCAAAAATAGGAAAAAACAGGGTGTTGCCCTTTTCAGCCAAATTCCAACGATCACCGACCAACATCAGGGCCCCAAAGGGTCCAAAAGGAAGAGGAGAAAGGTAAATCGAAGATGGCTGCATTTTTACCTGGTTTTCGGCGGCAATTAGATGCAGCTATGGCATGAACGATGATCGGCGTTCGGAAAGAAAAAAATGAAGAGAACGCTGACGGTGGGCTCAAATCGGGTTAGATCTCCGGTGGGATGAGAGAGGAGTCGGTGAAAACCTCTAAATAAGCCTAGTCGCGACCGGAATCCAGCTTAGAGTTGGATTCCTTCCGACCATCTCGGAGATCGGGAATCTTCTTCCTCCGTTGTTGCACGTGCGTGGCATGCATATTCCTTTTTTTTTTTTTGGTCCAAAAGGATTGGGCCGATAAAGTGGACTAGGCCCAGTTTACTAGATCTCACATTGAGGTAGATAATTTAGAGAAGACCAAAGAAATAATAACACATCTCTATAGTTATTATCTGCCCTAGACAAAAGCCCCACAACAACAGATCGGACAACTTAAACATTAGTAACTTTGAGATTCTTATAATCTTGTCACGTGTAGCATGTCCCTGCAATAATTTAACAATCCTTTTTTTTTTACTTCATAGACAGACATGCTTGACCTTAATAATCTACGCTCAGGTCCTATTGATTAGTGGATTTGGTCGCCCCTCTTTTTCATTAAAATAAACTCTAGACTAAGGTCTCGTCCAGCCAACAGCTAGACACAATAAATAAATAAAATAAATTTTCATTCAAACATAAGACATCATGGCTCTAATGTAACTCCTATTTGGATGCTTAATTTCTCCATCTTCATGGTATGTGCCCAAATGGTTGGAAGAGTTGAGGAGAATGTAAGAGGCACGAGGAGGATCCGTTTCATTCAGCAACCTTAAGATTTTAAGGGCACTATTATGATTTCAAAAGATAGTTTCTGATATTCCAAAATTGTTATGACTGTTTTACTTGAAGTTATTAATTAGGACCGAAGATGCTGTAGCCTCCCCCATTTCGTTCGTACCCTTTTTTGTTTTTGTTTTTTTAATTCTGATTGCCTCAAGCTTGTGTAAAGGATATTAAAATAAATGAGGGATATGAGATCCAAAACGAGCTTCAAAATCACACCATTCACCGCTAATTATATATTGGATTGAATAACTTAACTTTTAGGATGCATTTGGTTCTCAACTAGAATCAACATCGAAATAAATTATAATGAAATTAGGAAAGGGTATATCGTCTGATATATTTAGTTTGTGATTGGAATCGAAATCGTAATAAAATTTAAATACTAAAAGGGAGTAGGAATTAAATTTTGAAGAATCAGACATTTCTATTTCCTTCTGAAATTATAATAAAAATAAAATTTTCTTGAACCAAACGGCTGGAATAAGAATTACACATTTTCATTTCTATTTCATAGTTTCATCCCTTCCAACCGAAAATGCTCCTAATTTAGCTACTTATCAGGCTGCGCATGTTGAAAAAAAAGAAAATTACCTATTATTTAAGTCATAATGGCCAAGTATCACCTTCCTTTTTTTTCTTTTTTTTTTTCCACTTAGACAGAGGGTCGGGTCTGATTCCATTTAGAGTCCACGTTTGGAAGATGATGAGGTTAGTGCAAGATAATAGAAAGAAACTAGGTAAATACTAACCATAACTTGGAAAAAACTAATATAAGAAAGACATTAGTGTGGATAGAAAAAGGATATAGGTAATGAAAGCATAGTAAATACTTAAACACTAACCATATCTGACTCTCATATATGAGGCTCTAATTCAGTTTTTTTATTTGAGGATTTGGTATAACGGTTCCATTAGCTTGCCGAGCCCCTGCACATCTCCAGCTCTTCCACTCGTCAAATCATTATGGATGACCCTACTATGTTTCAAATTTAATATGCATATGCTTTTCTAAAGCCAGCGAGCCTAGGAAGACAGCTTTTGATGACTGCATGTGTCGCCACAGGATTAGGTGGTTGATGGAAGGAGTAAAAGATTCTGGTATAAAATAAAAGCCATGAAGTCTGCGATCCAGCTCCATGTTAGGAGACCCATCTTTTCCCAACCTCTGATGCTGAAAGCCCACCAAATTCCCCATTAAATTTCCCCCCCCCCCCCCCACACACACTCTCTCTCTCTCTCAAAACCTCACCCAACCTTTTCTTTTTGCCACCTTGCGTCTGTCCCACCGTCCCAGAGAGAAGTCTTGGAACCAAAGAAACCCCACTTCCTTGTTCCTCCTTCCATGACGGTCCCACCATCACCTGTAATTTACTTCGTTCTCCTTCCATCTCATGGCGAGATGTAATGTAACCAGGGTAAACAGAGGGTGTTCTGGAAGCAAACCAAGTAAAAAATTTTTAACAGCGTGGGAAGAATACATTTGGACCGGCCAATTCATGCTGGGTAAAAAAAATTATTTTTTCCATTCCATGTGAAACCGACCGTGGTGAAACTCGTGATATCCAATGGAATGAAGATAAGATTTTGCGACTTACCCTGACTCCTTCTATTCAGCAGGAAAATTCCAACAGCGGTGGACGCGGTTGTGTCCTTCTTAACATAAGGACCGGACCTCGGCTCGTTTGTCTGCCATCCCGGAAAAAGTCAATCGAGATGAAGTCCTCCTCCTCCTCCTCCTCCTCCTCCTCCTCCCATAGAAAGTGCCCCTTCTCCTCCTATCTCATCACCTTCTCCTTCATCATCTTTGTGGCCATCCTTTATGGCGAGGACTTCAGCTGCATCCTTCGCCAGCATTTCCTTCAATCCCAACAGCTAGAGGATTTCGAACAACAACAACAACAAAACATTCCAAAGCCAAAAGGTAAAAATGAACCGAAATCTTTTCTTCTTCTTCTTCTTCTTCTTCTTTTTTTGGTACTTGGCTGACTTGGTGTTGTATTAGAGAAGGATGAGGTGGTGCCATTTGCAGTGGGGGAGACGGCGAGGGGCTGTAACATTTTCGAAGGGGAGTGGGTGTACGACGAGGAGAGGAGACCGCAGTACGAGGAGAAGGAGTGCCCTTACATCCAGCCCCAGCTGACTTGCCTGGTCCACGGCCGCCCGGACACCGGCTACCAGCACTGGCGATGGCAGCCCCATGGCTGCTCTCTTCCCAGGTATGCATCTCTCTAGCATTATTTTTCTTAATTAAAGAGAGATTATCTTCTCAACCAAATCGGATTATTAATTACTGCGCGTCTGTTTGTGTCTCACCTCCACCATCACTTCCTAATTCAAGAATTTTAGCTGCCAATTATTATGATTATTATTATCTTTTAAAGATATCCATAGATTCATTTCATGATATGAGAAGTGAATATAGGATTAGAAATTCCGAAATCGGCACAAAAGTCTGGAATTAAAGAAAAGATTTTTTTTTTTTTTTTTGGAATATAAGAACTTAATCTGGGATGTCACACTTTTATGTAAATAAGATTGGCAAATTGGAAAGATTGATATGGATGGGTTTATCTTTTGATAACAGCTGTTTGTGGTTGGCAGGGGAGGCAGTTTTCCAAGGATTGGTGTCAAAGTTAGGTACCGAAGTAGCCTAAGTTTGGGTAATGCAAGGGGCTGTATTTTTTTTGATGAAGAGGGTAATGGAAGGGGCTGTAGAGCTCGAAAGAAGGGGAAAGGGAGCAATATATGATGACAACTTGGGTGACGACAAATCATCTCGAAATGACTTGTTTAATGGTTGGGAATCACGAATGATAAGAAATGCTGCTTTCACTGCTTTCTTTGATAACTCTGCCCAAATGCTTTCTAAATAATTTTCATTGAGATTTGGTAGGGTGGTGAGGACTGAGGAGTAGATTTCCAGGGACCAACTATGAGAGGGACGGTTGCATTAAGATTTAAGAGTCACATAAATGGTCTTTGTGACATATAGGCGTGCAGATAACTTCCTCAACTTTAATTGGGTCCTGACAGCCATAGATGTAACCAATAATCGCCACAGTCTCCCCAATTCCTATGTGGTAAAGCAGCTGGTTGCATTAAGAGTCACATACATGGTCTTTGTGACGGATAGGCATACTTTCTCAACTTTACTTGGGTCATGACAGCCATAGCTGTAACCAATAATCACCAGAGTCTCCCCAATTCCTATGTGGGAAAGTAGCTGGTCCCAATTGGAAGGAGCTTGACAAGCTGATTTAGAGGAATGATACAATCACATGGAGTCTGATGACATAAATTTCATTGGCAAATTAAGCCATGTTTTGATGGAAGGTTTGTGTCTATGGAGATCATTGGCCTCCTATTTAGAGATTCTTCATTGGGATGGATCAATTGAAGTATTTACAAAATAATTTTTGAGCAGAATATTAGTCTCAGAGTTTTTGCCAAAATGGAGAAGATGTGAGAGTTCCTATAGGTGGGGTTTGCCATATTGTTAGCTCTTTTTCCTTAGGCAAAACACACAGCTACTTTACCCTTTCATCTCTGCCATGGAATTTTTCACTAAAATTTATACCATAAAAGCCATTGTTACATTTTCAGCTTTTGATGTGGCATAATGCTATGGATCAATATGGAAGTTTCTCGGCCTCATGGTACAAGCAGATTTGTGTTGAGTCACGGGAATTAGCCTGATATATGGGAGTGGTAGAGTAATGAATTGCCATGTCAAGGCTAGCAGTCATGGGTTTGAGACCATGGCAGCTTTTCATCCGCATAAAATGGATGCTTCATAAATATTTTTTAATTTAGTAATTAATTTAAGAATAATATTTTGAGGGGAACAACTAGGATGGAATTAGCATGCAGTTCTTGCAGCGTCGTTAAATGAAGGCTACACTTAGAAGTTCATTAACAATTTGTAGGTAACAATTCTCCTTAAAAATGATTTGTACGTAAAGGTAGAAAATATCTTGGTAGTCTTATATAACAAGGGTTATATAAGAAGTAAAATGAGAGAGAGAGAGAGAGAGAGAGAGAGAGAGAGAGAGAGAGAGAGATGGCTCTTTTTATCACCAAAAAGAAAAAAAAAAGAAAGAAAGAAGTAAAATGAGAGAGAGAGAGAAAGAGAGAGAGAGATCTAGAGAGAGAATTAGGGGAAAAGAACAAGAAATCTTATCTTGTAATTAGAAGATGTTAGCACGTAACATATACTTGGAATGTGGGATGTCAAACAGTCAAAGTAATATACTACAAGATTTACTCCATACTTAAAAGAATAATTATAAGCAAGGTGTTAGCTTATGAAGCTGCTAAAGTCCTTAGTAGTTGGATTAAGTGATTTCAAATTAAATCTTGCCTTCACTAGGATTTTGAAGATTGAGAATCTCCTTATGTAGCTTACTACCTACAAGCCCTTTTATTAAAAAGAAAAGAAAAATAATCATATGATAATAAGCAATTTGGAAAATACTCGTGGGAAAACAAGAGAATTCCCCTTGCATTTTAGATGCAATTTACCTGAAAAAGTGTTCTTTTATCCAAGAGGATCATTAAACCTGATATGAACCACTCTAGCTATTACGGGCAAGTTTGGAGAGTGGGATTCATCATATTAGAAAGTCGAATAATATGCCAATTTTTCATAGACCCTAACCAGCCCATGTAAAGGCTCTCTTGAGTAGGAGCTAATTGTGCCCTGGTATGCCTCAATGAGAGGTCCGATGACTAATAAGTATTGTGATACACAATTGGCCTAGAGGATTTAGCAATGTAATTGTCTCCAGCAAATAATAAGATGAAAGCATGCCCAGAGGTTTTAGCAATGACATTGTATTTTCGATCATACTGCTGATTATTCCATCAACTGCTAATTGCAAGCATGGGCTTGCCGCAATTTACAGCTTCAATGCCACTCTAATGCTCGAAATGCTCCGAGGGAAGCGGATGATGTTTGTCGGGGATTCCTTGAATCGCGGACAGTATGTATCTTTGATCTGTCTCCTGCATCGAATCATTCCTGAGAGTGCCAAATCCATGGAAACTTTCGACTCACTTACTGTCTTCAAAGCTAAGGTAATATCTCAGAAACATCTTTATAATTATCTAGCTTGCAATTTACTGCATCATGAACTAATAACCAATGGATTCTCTTAGGATTACAATGCTTCAATCGAATTCTATTGGGCTCCTTTTCTTGTTGAATCCAACTCCGACAACGCCGTCATACACAGGGTTGCAGATAGAATTGTTCGAACGGGGTCAATCAACAAGCATGCTCAGCATTGGAAGGGAGTTGACATCTTGGTCTTCAATTCTTACCTTTGGTGGATGACAGGAATGAAGATGAAGATATTGTACTTTCTTCCTCAGCTCATTTCCTTATTATCATCTCTTGTTAGCAATTGATCCTTAATGTTGTAATTTATTTTGGCGATTCGCAGGCGAGGGTCCTTCGAAGGTGACATGAAGGAAATTTTAGAGATGGAAACGGAGGATGCGTATCGGTTAGCATTGAAGAGAATGGTGAAATGGGTGGAGAAGAACATAGATACTCACAAGAACAGGGTATTCTTCACCAGCATGTCGCCTACTCATACGACGTGAGTTATCTTCCCTACACTACTCTGCTGGGGCCCATCCATCTCAACCTCTTCTTACATAAGTTGCATTTCTAACTCCTGGTCCTCCAATGCACTCAAAACACTGTTTCAGTGGAAGAGGTGCTCACCTCCCATTCCCTCCTACGTTCACACAATATTTTAATAAATACAAGTTTCTATATAAATTATGATAAAGAGAACAAGAGTATGTTCTGCTAAATCAATATATATATATATATATATATATATATATATATATATATATATATATATATATATATATATATATATATATATATAATTCATTTTAAATAAATTGATCGATGATGATCGATGCTTACCATCAAATACTTTCTTCTTTTAGATAAAACACATGCACGATATATCCAGAATATTCACGGCACATTAATGAGAAGCAATTTAGAGGGTAGGTATGCCTCTTAGCTCTTAGTGGTTTGGATCAAATGTAGCCAAATGATGAATTTATTTCAACAAAAAAAAAGGGAGACCCATTGATGATAGGTAAGAAAACAGGGAATAGACAAGAGTAGCCCTTGCCTAGATACCCCTAACCCCTAAAACTTCTTTGTTCCATGGATTGCATTTCCTTTCTTCCTCCTATCATTAATTGGTCATCCACTGGATTGCATCCTAAACTTTTTTTTCTTCTGTTTTTTCTCTAAAGAAAGAACAATATGCACTGTAATTTTCTTTGCACCTGGGAATTAGATTGATAGCTGATTTCTTAATATGCGAACTTGACGAGGAGGTTTGATATCCTTGGGCCCATGAACAAGTTATAATTCCTGGTTAATAACCCTTGAGGTTCATGGACAAGTTATAATTCCTGGTCCTCATTTCAAAGTCTAATTGAGGAGGTTTGACAGGAGCAAGGAATGGGGTGGTGAGCCAGATGGGAACTGCTACAACCAGACAACTCCAATCAAGGATCCAACCTATTGGGGAAGCAGTTCAAGCAAAGGCATAATGCAAGTAATTAAGGAGGTGTTTAGTAAAGCGAAGGTGCCCATAACTCTCATCAACATCACTCAACTATCGGAGTATCGCAAGGATGCACACACACAAATTTACAAGAAGCAATGGAGTCCATTGACACCAGAGCAGCTTGCTAACCCGAAAAGCTATGCTGATTGTGTGCACTGGTGTTTGCCTGGACTGCAGGATACATGGAATGAGCTCTTGTATGCCAAGCTTTTCTTTCCCTGAGAAGAGAACAAAGTCATTTATACGAGTTATGCTTCCATTTTTCTTGTACTTAATATTTGTTGCATCGATATATTTTAAGTGAAACTAATCGTGGCCTTAAAAATGTGTAGCTGATTTTTTTTTTCCCCATGTTATTTGGTCTTCTCTATCAGTTGAGAACGAAACACCTGCTATATCTTCTCTATAGTAAGTAAGAAGAGAACTAGGAAATTTTCACTTGAACACAAAGGAAAAGTAAATATCTTATGAAATAGTTTCGGAATGAGCAACATGATGCCACTGTAATGAGTCGGCCTTATAAAGGGTCATGTCTTTGTTGAGAGATGGAAATCAACACCTTCTCTGTCCTTTAAGTATCCCTCTTTATTACATATAACACAATCTAGTAAAGTGGAACCTGTTGTGGTTAGCATGTTTCAAAATCCCGAACCTGGATAATTATAATGTAGATGGATCTCCCTCTTTTACTCTCAAAAAACGACACTTACCTGTTTTTTTTTTTTTCGAACCATGCTGATTTCTATTTTCTATCTCATTCTTCTTCTTGCCATAAAGCAGGTCACCATGTATTCCTTTCTTAGGATATATTAGCAGGATTATTCTTGAAGAAAATTATGAAACCGTGGGTTCCCGCTGATCCATTAGCTTCGAAAGGTCAATTTTCTAATTTTTAATAAACTGGGTGGGCTTTGCCCTCCCCTTTCATTAAAAAAAATCAAAGTGTCAATTTTTAAATAGTAAAACATAAAATTTGCTTAAAAGAAAAGCATATATCCATATTATTCTGTAATTTCTACGAAATATTTGCCTTCATTTTCTTTCTTAGATTTTTTATTCTAGGATTTGAAAAAAAAATAACACATCTTCCTTGAGCTTGGGCTGATTATGTGCCAATTTCTACTCTGTTATGAAAAGTCAAACAAAAGTTGACCTTGGACATCTAAAGCAAGAAAATATAGATGGTCACCATGTATGGAGTCGTCATCAGGCAAAAGTTTTTATTAATTTTGTTAAACAACTTTAGCTCTAGTGCATAATATGCTAGCTAATTACCTTAAAAAAATAATATACTAGTTAAGAACTCCAACATGCAAGCTTTTTTTTTTCAAAAGAAAGATTCAGAATGGAAGCTTACTTTAGGCAACTTGATATAAGCTACTTCTAGAAGATCGTAACATTGGATTTGGCAGAGAATGGTACTAATGTTGAAGGCAAAGAAAGAAGTGCCCATATATGCACTTGATACATCTGACAAACAACTTATCAATTTTATAATGAATTATTCTACTCATGTTTCACATACAAACATGGAGTGAACAGGTTGACTACGATTCTTTGGATCTGAACTCTTATGGCCACTTGCGGATCCTCAGCTGTAGTTGCCTACTGGTGGTCCTTATGTATGGAATTTAGACAAGATTGAGCACCAACTTCTATTAAATGCTGCAACAGAAAATTCAAAACTTGTTGAGACTAGAACAAAATCAACTCACTCTTGCAAATTCCCTACATTTACCAAGGTGACTGCTTTGATTACTCTTTCGACCTAGGCCCCAGAATGACACTTGGTCATATATGTACTTGTCATGTTATGAACTGCTTTCAGCCTAGTGTCCACACTCAAAATGTAGTCAAGGACTTAAAGTCATCTTTCTGCAGAAATGCAGATATTGGTTAATTCATGTAAACTTCTTTTGGTGGTGAAAAGTCCTATCAAAATAATCAACTGTCCAACCAAAAAAATAGTAAACCTTATATATCCTAGAAGTTCAAATCTTTTCCTAAACTTACTAGCACTAAGATTACTAATCATGAAAAACATTAGTCAAATTTAGAGTAGGTGCTACGTCCAACACAGCGTACGGGTTTTTGACTATCAGAAATATCAAGGGAATGCCTTCTTTTTGCCTGATCGAGCAGATAATACATAGCTCGAGTCATGCAGTGACCTCTTAATTCCATGGTGTTTAGGGTAGTTTTCAGCATTCATATTTCAACTATCTGGTAGTCTGTTGTAGGTTCATTGGTGCAACCACCAATGTCCAATATCTTCTACAATTTTGATGATGGGTTAGGATCTGAAAAAAAAGTCGACTGTCCACACAAAGAATCCATCATTCAATAAGTTCAAGAAATGAATAGCTTCTTCAGTATTAGTTCATTAACAGATGGGTGACATGAACTTCCATGCAACAACAATAAGGATGGGAAATTATTCGGAAAATTGATTTCTCATGCTACCTTAACATGACTATCCAAAAGCTTATTTTGTGATCGAGGAAAAGCATCTTTAAACTCATCCAAGAGTTGCACTGAAGATCTTCAAACTCATCTAAGAGTTGCATTCGAAAAGTAGGTAAGACCAACTGGAGCTTTTGGGTGAGCCACCACCACAAGTATATAAAGTTCACAATACGACGTGCATTTTTTGTATAATTCTATTGGACTTACCTTGTTGAACTGTAAGAAGAATTAATAGTTTCTCGAAAAATACATTTTTAGGTATGTAATGTTTTTTGCTCTAAGTTCATGGTGAAAGATTAATTAGTAAGATCAGTTACATAATCAACTTCCTCTAAAAGAAGAAGAGGTTCTGTTTCAACTACTGTCTTAAGTGGAATCAGATGCAAGAAGCTTCCAAATTGCACTTGATGATATCGAACTGAAATGTGTTAAGCACGATGTGCATGATGACGTTATATTTGTCGATTAATGTAACCACTAGGGAAGAGTCTCCTAATCTCATTCATGAAATGCCGAGGCCTTCTTTCCTGGTCTAAACTGATGCAACTTGTGTTTGAGTTTTGTCGTTCGTGAAACAAGACTAATTTCTCATTTAGTGTTCATCATACCTGCCAAAACTACGTGAGAACGATCGCAGGATCTCGGTAAACAGATGTAGCCTTTCTGATAAAGTAGCATAACGTTTTTCTATGTGCAACAAACCTGAAAGGATAACCATGGATGCGAGAGTTTGATGAGGAATCCTAACAATTTTCCTAAATTTTTCACAGTGGTGATATTGTCCATCACATGACAAGTCTAAACACTCTTTGTTTAGAGAAAGTCAGCGTTGGACTCAATAGTGGCATCAAGTGTAGATTCATAATAAATCATCTGCATTAAATTCGTATCCTAAGTAAGAGCATAATTTCCTATTAGGAAAAGAGATGTTAGCATCCTAAACTGAGTGCAAAGAGGATTTCTTAAAATCAGCAAATGTGGAAAGAGCATATAATACTCAATTGTAGAAGTCAAATGTTGATAGAAAGTTCTTGACTTGATCAAATGCATTTTTTTATACTCATTAGCGTGAGATACGAGTTTCTCCTGATAAGTATATCGAGTATTCCCTTGCTTATGCAATCTGTTAGGGGAAAAATATAAGTCGTCACGACTGCGAGACCCTCCGACCTGGAGGCGCCGAGCATACCCTCCGACCTGGAGGCGCCGAGCATACCCCCCTGACCCGGAAGCGCCTGAGCAGCCCTACTGACCCAGAGACGCCGGACTCGCGCTGTGGTCACATCCCCCCGTAGCGCGACCGAAAAACCACGCTTTGCTTTCGTCAACAATCAAAGCGTATGGCTCCTGCAGGCACTCAGCTTACTCAACAATTAAAGCGTATGGCTTCTGTTGTCTACGGACATCAAGCCTCTTACAGAAAACCTGCTTGGCTATGAATGATGGTATGACTCCATGATGACTTGAGAGCTTCGGCCTAATCTCCTACAGTAACGGCATTGATTCACACGATCGAGCATTGATTTCTACTGCATGCCCAATCGTACTACAGACCGTTTGCCCCGTCACATCACAGGTAACCCAGCCCTCTCTATAAAAGGGGAACTTTCCCATTTTAGAGAGGGAGGAAGGAGGAAAAACTCTGAACATTGACTACTCCCGTTCATACACTTGCCCCCTCTAACTTAAGCATCGGAGCGCCGGCGCCGGAAACCCCGGCCACCGGCTTCTTACAGGTTTTCCAGAGGACGTCGCGCGCCAGCCAGACCGCCGTTCGTCGAGTCTCGCCAGAGCTCCCCCTTCCTCAGCCGACGGTCGCCCCCAGATCCAAATTCCAGCAACACAAGCCATCCCCTATCCAAAATAATCATCCATAATTTCTCTGAAGCAGGAAAAGAATGTGTGGTCTGAAACTAACCAGCCAGTTGTAGCTAAAAACATCGGTGAACTATAATCCACCGATGTCTTATATTAGTTTACTCTGTGTCTCTTTCATCATTCGCTGTATGTATTCCTGAATCCACTAAGTATCCTGGAATCATCCAACTGAACCATGAATTAATTAGTTTCACATAATAAACCACGAGCAGTGCATGCAGCCCTAGCAAGAATTGTTCTCCTACAAGGTTGGTATAGGGTACTCATAAAACTAGCTCAGATTTTCATTTTTAATGGAAAAATAATTAGATTTTTAAGCATGGCTTCTAACCTGAACCATATTTATCCAAGTAAACTGGTGTGGTCTAAGTTCAGAAATCAAGACTGAAACCTTTTCTTCTTATTTTCCTTCTCCTTTTCTTTTTATCCGAGGAGAAGACTGAAAAACTTTTCCCTTCCGGTGTTAGTCCTGCTTCAAACAAGTTGCAACCCTGTCTTAGAATAACAAATGATGAACCAAGGACCAGGCCTAGAATAATTTTTGGTGGTGAATGGTTATATGGTCAATTCACTGCAAAGTTTCAGAAAGATACAGAGGGAGGGTTGAAAAACTGGGTGGCGTGAGAAGATTTGGCTGCAAACAAAGCTAACACGGTGGGATAATCAAAAGCTTCCCTGCCAAATTGCTGTCCAACTCGTGAGCCATCCTCTTCATTAAAAATCGAAAAAGGAAAACAAAAGGATGAGGATAGAAGAGAAGACAGGGAAAGGAAGGCAGAAAGGCTTCTAAAAAAACTAAAAACCATATCAACTTGGCATTTCTTTATACCACAAGTTGAAGTAATTAAAGGTCAAGTTGCATAGCCATCTAGAAGCTGATTCCACATCACCAGAAAAAGATATTTCAATTGCAACAAGCACCAACATGTGCTTAACTTACAGGGGCACCCATAATATTTCCATTATAGTGCCTAAATCTGAAAAGTTCCATTTCAGAAACAGAAGCGAGCCATGGTACTGGCAGATTGAGAAGTAAACAAGTAAATTAAAAAGAATTCATCTGCCATTGCACCCTTTTGAACTATGAGCGGGGGGATGGTTATGGATCAGCCACTAATGTACCAAGAAATATTGTTTTTAGCCCCCCATCATGCATCAATATTCAAGAATTTATGGTACATGGCAATTGACACAGCAAGCATCATGTCATAATTAATGACATGGTTAATTAGTCAGTATCAAGAAAATTAATGAAGGTGACTAGGACGAAGTCATGTTGCAGATGTGATATATAATCTTTGGCTATGACCTAATGTATTATTATATTAGTCAATTCCTAGAGATTCTTGCCTCATAGATATTTGGGGCTAAATTGAAATAAGAAGAATGTCAAAAGATGAATTATTTTAAAGGATTCTCTGCACATCACCCGCTTACTAGAAGTTATCAATATTTTCTGTTCTCTATTACTCAAAAAAAAAATCTCTCTTAAAAAAAAAATCCTAAAAATTGATTCACTTCCACAGTGATATTTAATCAAAAGAAATCATGATGCTATTTACCTTGCATGGTGTTTTCAAGCAAGCATAGCTCAGCGCAACCACTGGAATAGGCCCCACATTCAATCTGGACGGTGGCATTCCACCATATTTCTCAAAAGCAAGAGAGAAGGAAAAAAAAAAGAAGAGGAAAATAAAGGTGGTACTCTAGGCAAAGAAATGACAACCATGGAGGCAGCTTGCATCAAGGAAAGGCATGTCGAACTCAAAGAAAACAAGACCTGATCTCAATCTAAAAAGAATGGCCTCTACCATGATTAGAGGCTCCAACATCCCATATGCTTGGCCAAAGAGGCTAACCAGGTGGTGCATCAGCCTTGAATGCTACATATAAAATGGATGGACAACACAACTCATCAGAAGCAATTCATTTTTTTTGGTAGAGCATCAGAAGCAATTCATTGCCAAACCACATTGATCAAAACCAAGAGGCACATTCACTAAAGACAAACAAAAATAATAAAAGTTATGTACTCTATTAATATATAAGTAGATAGAGCATAAGAACATTTATAGGATGTATGAACAAGCTAGACTAAGAACTATGATATTATTCACAATGGGGTTTGCATCACTATAAAGCAAAAAGAAAGAAAGATGGAAGAAAAGAAAGATATAGATGAACTATATAATGCTTAGAATAGGCTTGTTCCGATGAGCTCAGCAGTACTCTTTTCTAGTCATCGCCGTTGTCGTCTCCTTCCATGCGGGTGCGGGATGGCGGAAAGCGGGGAAGAAGAAAACGACATCGAGAGGTTGGGAGATAATTACGCCGGTGCCCCTCCGTTGTTGGCCAGGTTCTCGGAGGTACGGGCCAGCGACCGGAGGTTGAGACGGACGATGGTGTCGACGAAGACGCGCGTGTCGTCCCTCGTGTTGCCGTCGGGGATGTCGACAACGTAGGACTCGACGACCACCGTGTGGTCGGCGGCGGCGGGTGGCGGCGAAGGCGCGGGGTGGAGGGTGGTGACGGAGCGGTAGTTGTTGAGGCGGTGCTCGCCGCCGATGACCCGGAAGCTGAGGACGTGGCGCTCGTCGTCGAGGATCTCGAGGCGCTCGCGGCTGGTGACCGCCGGGAGGCCAGAGACGACGCGGACCTCGCGGAGGGTGCCGACGTCGCCGTCACCGTCGAGGACGTTGCAGCTCTTGAGGAAGCGCTTGTAGACCTGGGGCTGGTCGAAGCGGCGGACCACCGACCAGACGGTGGCGACGGGGGCGGCGATGGTCTGCACCACCATCGAGCAGCATTGGTGGGGGCCCACGAAGTGCTCGTGGTGACGCGCCACCGCGTCCGGGACGTCGTGAGAGGTGCACCGCTGGGAGGAGGCGGCGCCGCTTCCCTCCGGCCGACCGCTGACGCGGTACTGCAGGGGGGAGGGCCTGGGAGCGGGGTGAGGCATCGTCGCCCCTTCCTCTCTTTCTTCCCACCGAAGGAGAAGAGATGGAGAGAGAAAGAGAGGGGTTTAGGAAGAGGATAATTTATTGCCGTGTTGGAAAAAAACTATTTATTTGATATTCTCTTTTCTTTAAAAAAAGAGAGATATTATTACTACTTTTGTTGTTATGCAACTTGTGCTCGTTTATTTCAATATGATATTTTCACTTGGAGGGTGGTTGTGGGAAACAAAGGCTGTGAGATTGGTTAGAATCTATTAAAAATTACACTGACAAAGAGCTAATTGCTTGCATCAAGATTACTTGAATACCCTTTTTTAGGTGAAAAAATATTACATTTGCATTGTTCTAGAGATAGCTCTTATAAAATATATAGAACTATGTTTTTCATTCAAGAACTATGTTCTATAAATATTTAGGAGGTTGTTGTAATCACTAAAAGTTTGGATACTTTTTCATTTTTTTTCTTGAGCACTATAATATATTAATTTTTTTTTTGTTAGATCTGATTGATTTTTTGTTTAATAGGCAAATGGCACATCATCGGGTCAAGAATGCACGGCTATATAGAATTACTATATTTAAGTATATATGAAGGTATCTATATATATATATTTATATGCATGATTTGTTGTCCATGCCATTTTCATAAAAATTGGTAGATATGTTTTTATATAACATCAGGCATTCATTATCAAAAAGATAATGAAATACTTCCAAATAGACATGCTTTTCAGGGCATGCCTAGAATAATTGTAAAATTCTGGCTTTCTATAGGTTAATTTTAAATATATATATATATATATATATATATATATATATATATATATATATATTATTAGGGAAGAAATGAGTTTAATGATGATAATCAGATGAGATTTTTTCAGACATACTGTCACAGCTATATATCTTTCTTGGTCAATAGTCAACATGCTCCTTCCATCTAGACTATAGTGTAATGGATACATGATATATATATATATATATATATATATATATATATATATATATATATATTGTCTAGTTTGAAGATTATTCTTACAAAACTTTGCGTGAATCTAAATTCTTAGAATATATCATCTCAACATTAAAAAAATAGTAATGATCAATATACCAAACGGATATATCTATGATTTGATATCCGTATCGTTTCCATGACAACCATTGGACCCATCTACAAATGATGTCACTCCATTTTTCTTATAAGGGGAATGATGTAATATGCATATGGATAGACATGCTTTTGGAAGGAGATATCAGAGTAAGTATGGAATTATAAAATTTGCTAGTTAAATAAAAGAAAATAAATATAATTTAATAAAAAGAGAATTGATGACGCTAATCGAATACGACATTCTAGGTGTACTGCCATAGATACAACTGTACATCTTTTATGGTCAACGGTCAGCATAGCGGTTCAATCGTATTTGAAATAAGAGAAAAATATCGCTATGCATTTGAAATAGGGGAAAATTAATACTCTTTGATAGGGGTATGCAAAAAAAAAAAAACCCAGCCAAATGATGGATCCAACCTAAACTATTTTTTTAAAAAAAATATATTTGGTGTCGGTTTGAGAAAGGCTTGAACCAAAAAAATTTAGTTTAGTTTCGATTTGAATTTTCAAAAAATTGATTCAAGCCAATCAGACCCAACCAATATGTATCTATATATAATATATATTTAAACCTACCTAACTCAATCCAACCTATATGTCTGTGTATATATTTCAAATTTTATTTTTATATTTTTTCTTATATATAAAATAAATTTTTTATATTTAGATTTAGTCCAATCTATTTAGTTCAATCCATTGAACACCAACTCGATTAACCGAACCAAACCAAATTAAATATCTCGAGCCGGTTTCAAATGGTTTTTATAAATGGTTGGTTTGATTTTAGTTTTACAAAAGTATTTTAAATTAGTTCACTTCGAGTTTATCTTTGATCTGACTCGTGCATACCCCTACCATTTGATTGTGATTTTTTACTCATACATAACGAAAAGAAACTACAATTTAAGAAAAAAAAAGTAATTAATGACGTTAATTGAATGGGACATTTTAGGCATAACTGCCATGGATACAACTGTACACCTTTTATGGTCAAAGTTCAATACAGCCCTTCAACATATTTGAGATAAGGGGAAGAAGACAGATAAATTTGAGATAGGAGGAAAACCTTGATACTCTTTGAGCAGGATTTATAGTCATATACGAAAGAAAAATTTATAAGTTTAAAAAGGAGGCCAATAATAGGAATCAAATGCGCCATTCTAGGCATACTACGATGGATACAACCGTCAATGTTCTATGTAGTCCTTCAACATATTTGAGATAAGAGAAAACTTTAATACTCTTTGGATAGGATTTTTTTGTTATGTATAACAGAATAAAATCATAATTTTTTTAAAAAAAAGATTACTGATGCCAATCGAATGCGACATTTTAGGTATACGACCAAGGATACAACTATACACCTTCCATGGTCAAATATTCAACATAGTCTGTCAACATAATTTAGATAACAAAAAAAAAAGTAAAGCATACATAAGATAGGAGAAGACCTTAATATACAAAGAATAATCTACAATTTAAAGAAAGAAAAACAGATTAATGATGCCATTTAAGAGGAAAAAAGAGAGACATTTGAGATGGGAGAAAAATTTTAATACTCCTCGAGCCTGTAGATGTCGTTTTGAGGGCCAGGCTTGCATGTAAAAGTTGGACGGCTGAAGTTGCCACCAAGGTGATAGCCTAGTGGTATTTGGGTGGGATTCTAATCTCATGGTCCCAACTTCGAGTCGCTGCGGCGATGATTAAAATGTGGCTTTGGCCACTGCTTGGACATGAGATATAGGATTGCTCTTGGACCGCTAGTAGCTAGGGTGGTGTCATGTGTGACGTACTCACATGTGGAACTCGAGCCAGAGCTCAGAGGGGTAGCTGAGCCGGGCTCACGGGTGGGGAAGGCATGAGTAAAATCGGTCAGGGTGCTCAACATACGGACATTTTTGTCCGCATCGAGCATTCTCCTAACGGAATGGGGGTCCAGTGGGGGCTGTTACATGGGGGTGGGCTTGTCCATTCCTTTCCCTACTCCTCTCAAAAAAAAAAAAAAAAAAAAAAAAAAAAAAAAGAGTAACCGAAGTTCATGTGGAGGCGTGAAGACGCCTGCGCAGCGCCTCGCGTCCAAAAGTTGGTGGAGCGAGAAGAAAACTGCAGCCTTCCTTTCGTGCGCCCTTCGGCTTTTCTCTATTTTGTCCTCTTCCTTCCTTATTATACACACGTGCACGGTGGTCCCATCGCGTTTATTAAAATTATTATTATTATTATTATTATTATTATTTACATCGGCGGCTCGCGAATATGAATGCGGCCGAAAATCTAAAATCAAAAAGCTGCATAAGGACTGCATAGTTCAGTTATTATGTTAGAAGGACTCATGAGATTGAGGTTTAGTTGAATTAAGATTGTAATTATGGTTTCTGTTTCTATAAACTATTTGTGGGGCACAATAGTTAATTATGAGATCAACTTTTCTTTGATCATTTTCATCTCATGTAAGTAAGTTGAGACAATTAGAGATCAACTTGACCTTTGTCTTGATCTATTTCAGTTTATGCACTTGAAATGGGGCACAAGAGGTACGGCCTATTAAAATTGTCAAATATCTAACACATGGAACCTATTTATAATTTAGGCAATAAGAAAATTGGTATTATCCATAGTTTTCCGGTCTTAATTTGCTCAGTTCTTCCTAGAAGTATCGACATCTTAAAACCATGGATTCAATTAAGCTACATTTAGCGACCAAAGACTACATTATATCATTTTAAATTATGCATGGAGCAGTTTGTTATATAAATAAGATATTTTAGTTAGAATTCAATATATTTTTTTACTTTTCTACTTTTTTGAATCATTTTAGAAGTCATTTTAGACTAAAATTTCTGCAAACGCTAGGCTTGGACGTTATGAGGCTTGTTAAAAATTTGGCTTTAACAATTCAAGCCCCAAGGCCGGATTTTTGGGCTAAAATCTTTGGGCCGAAACAGACACCCGATTGGCAGCCCAAGAAGGATAAAGGAAAGGCTCATTTGCTATGAAATCACCCTAAAGTAGGCCCAACGATCACGTCTAATTGTTAAAACAGCCATTCAATCTACTTCCAACCAGGTCTCTAAAACTTGGTTGGCTTTAATCTATGACCTTTCTAATATCTAATAGTAGCCATACAATATATGTAGAAGAATGTATCTGTTGCCATTAGGAACCAGTCCAACTAGGGTGCCAAGCTAATGGGTCGCTGAAGTGCTTAGCTCGCTACTGCCAATATCAGAAAGGTCGGCTAGAGGTCGTTGCGAGCTTCCATGGCGACGGTCGGTTAGTTGCTACACTCGGATAGCGATGGCTCTAGCGTCACATAGTTTCGAGCTGGCGATAGATGGCGGAGGTCTCGCTTAGAATACTAGTCCAATGCAACAAAAAATAAGAAAGTCCACCTACCAAAACATATCCAGCAGCAAATTCTTTGATGCCTAAATCAGATATGGCTCTCAGGGTACAGAAAGAGGCTTAAGACAAAGGCAGAGTGGCAGCGTATAAGAGTTAAAAGAAAACTTACCTAGAGAATCCTTGAGAATCCATATATATATAGACGAGGTAAGTTCGCTACCAAGCAATTCAAGTGTGGGTGTAGGCCATTATCACCACTCTTCCCTCAGCTAGCAATAGTGAACTATAGGACATGCTCCGATTGATGGACTTTCTTGTTTTTGTTATTTCATGTCAGACCTAGCGTCGGAGCAACATTCCGAGTGAGACTCTACCATCTATCCCCAGCCCTAAGATGTATTGTGTCAGAACCATTACCACCTAAGCGTAGCAACCACCAGGCCGTTACCATAGACTCTTGCAGCAAATCCCTAATCAACCTTTCCGATCCAGGCAATAAACGAGTCGAGCACTCCAACAACCCCATCAACTCGGTGCTCTAGCTGGATCAATTCCTAGCGTCAACAATATCCATGTTCCAATCAGGAGAAAACTTCTGTATGTCATCAAAAGAACACTTTGCTTTTGGGGTGCATGCTCCATGTACTAGCAGGCGTTATCTATCAACTAGAATTAGGAAAACCAATGCAGATAAGAGCAACTGTCGGTAGTTGTGATTTGGCTGGGAGCCAATGTATAGTGCGCAACAAGAGGTGATGTGAAAGAAAATATGATCTTTTTAGGCAAGTGGCAAAAATGTGGAGGAATTTAGTTTTTTGATGCGGATATCCCGAGGCCTTACTCCAAGCATTTCTGATATTAATGGGTATAAATTTGGCATTCAAAGATAAAGAAAACTAGATGCTTTAGGTCCGGTCATTTACATTATGGATATGAGACCATGAATTCATTCTATAGTGGATAATGCAAAAAAAACGAAAATAATTATATATATATATATATATATATATATATATATATATATATATATATATATATATTGATGAAACGGGATACCAATGATCATCCAGATAAAAAAATAATAATATTTGTCAAAATAAACTTGTGCTTATAAAATATAAATATTTACTATGATAAATTAATTGTACCTCAGCAAAGTCACTCAAAAAGTAAACTTGTCTGAGCAATGTATTGATTTCCAATAAAAAAAACAAAATGAAGGAATCAGCAATCCACTCCCCAGACCGTATCTCATGACCGCCAAATATTTACGTAATCTGGAGTTAGCAATGCATGCGCCTTCAAAAAAATAGCCACAAAAATCCTAACACAAGCATTAATGGGCCTCTTCCTACCATCGAAACATTAGTGTGCACACGTCATGGTCACCCCCCTCCCATTGGCTCACTCATTTCCAACGCAAACGCCATCACCTTTGGGTAGTAAACATGGTGACTGGGAGGAACAAGCTGGCATCCCATGGACCATGGCGTTTTTTTATTTTATTTTATTTTTTTATTTTTTTATTTAAGAGTACCGTGGGAGTGACATGCTATATAAACAGCCATCTAATCTGCAGTCCCATTGGCTTCACGATATACATACTTGGTCTGAAAGGCCTCTCCATCCTATGGTGTTTTTTGGGTAGCTGTTTCAAAGCCCTCTTGGTTGCCTTCTTCTTCTTCATCATCTTCACCGTCTCCTTGCCATCGAATAAAGAGAACCAGATCAGCAGCAATGATAGAAGTCGACAACTCGGACGAGATCAAAGGACGAGCAGTGTGACTTGTTATTTAGGGCGGTGGATCTATGATAACTTGAGCGACCCCTTATACACTAGTTTGAAATCCTCGTTTATGAATGATGAAGTCGCTTGCGAGAAATATGGGAGGAGCGATCTCAGGTATCAGAATTGGAGATGGCTGCCTCATGGATGCAACCTTCCAAGCTATGCACTAGGAACTTCTTTTACCATTCTCATTTCCTCACCTAGAAGGGCAACCACAAACAATTCTTGTGGTGTTTACTTAAAATTAACGGAGGACGCAGCTGTCTTGCACTGTAGAGAAAGTCGAGTTCCAGAATGGAAATAAGAATGGGTGACCCTACTCCAACCATTTGGATGGAAAAGTTTCATTGCAATGCCGATTTCAAAAAAAAATAGAATTGCTCCAAACTCTTAAATTTCAATTCTAATTCTTTTTTAATATTCAAATCTTATTTTGATTTTGTTCTTGGTTCCAATCACCAACCATGTGCATCATGAATATGGCCATTCTGTACTTTGATTTTGATTTCGATTCTGATTTTGTTGGTGAACCAAATGCATTATGGGGATCGAGGTATTTTCTGCTATGTCGGTACTGCGGCCAAATTTGGCGGTGGCTGCAATATAGAGCTGATCACGGGCCTTCTGGCCTGCACAGCCCATCCAGCTCGGTCCGAAATTTTTCGGGCTTGAATATTAAAAAAGGCCCATGGGTCGGGCCTGGGCAGGAAAAGCGGCACGACTAAAAAAATCAGGTCGGGCCTGGTCGGGCCATTCTGGCCCATTTTCAGATTCCAAACAAAGAAAAAATCGAGCCTGTCGGATCGGGCCGCGCTAGACAGACCTAGGACCAGATTTATAAAATCGAGTCGGGCCTGGACAAAAATTTAAGCCCGACAGTCGGGCCGGGCCGGGCATGGGCAAGGCTCTTGGGCCTAATTTCTGTTGTAGAGTCCGGCCTGAGCCCGATCCAGCCCGAATTTTGATCAGCTCTACTGCAATAGCGCGCCAATAGTGTCTGCAGGCTTGTGCAAAAGTAAGTTGGCCAGCAGTTACCGAGCGTTGCAATGTTCGGTTTGATGACGCGACAAATCTATGTTTATATCTCCCGTAAAACAGCCCAAGATTCTTTAGCAAAAAAAAAAAACAGCCCAAGATCTAATTACGCCACGGGGGATGTGCCTTTAAAAAATAAGAATATCTATTGATATTTTTTTGATAGAATATCTATTGATATTTGTAGCGAGGAAGTGCGAGAATGCTTGCTATTTCAATCGAGAAGTTTTGTACGGCATTTGGTCCGCGAACAGACCACCGGGAGCTGTTCCGCGTTTCCACAACACCTTTTTAAATATACAGCCTCTTAGCACGTGCCGTGCACGTGATGGATTCCACCGAGTCGCGAAGAGCGCCGCCCCTCTTCCTCGCCTTCTCCAAATCCCGATGGCTGCCCCCCCTCCAAATCCTCTCTCCTCCCAAAACCCTAGCGTTCAATCCATACCGAGATCCTTCGACTATGTGCTCCTCGACGAGTTCTGACCCCTCTCCGGTTCCCGACTCGCGGATTAGCGTCGATTCCGGAGATTGTAGGAGGCCGAGGGAGGTGCTGGATTGGATCAATAGCTTGGAGGCCGGGAGGAGTTTTAGTGGGCCGTATCACGCCTTTGTTTTGACCGGTAATTAGGAATCTCTCGAGCTTTATATCTTGCCGAAGAATTGCTTTTGTTTTCCGTGCTTTTCTTCTCGTTCTCTTTGTAATTGGCTAATGTTCTAGTGTTTCTTTTCTTTTTAAATACATTGAGCAACGCGAACCTTAGGTTCTCTTCTATTCCTGATACTTCGATTCTATTGATGTTTTAGTTACCAATACGGTACACTAGTAAATTTGCTTTGCTTGTAAAAATGTTATCTTGTTCCATTAGAGGCTCTCTCTCTCTCTCTCTCTCTCTCTCTCTCCCCCTGGGTACGTTTTTTAATTTATTTGATGTTTTAGTTAAATGATTTAATCTCTGTGCTTCAGATTTATTTGATGCAGTATATGGGTAATGAATAGTGTTTGTGGAAACCGCTCTATTAATTAACAGAGATTTTCATCATATCTAACATTAAAGAATGTCGGCAACTGTTTCTGTCATGATGTGTTCCTCCATTACTTCTAGTTCCCCCCCTCGTTTAATGGCCTCAAGTACTTGAACTTGTGTAGTGCTTGATGTTAAAATTAAAGTTACTTGGTAAGTGATGTGATGAAAAAGAGGAGATAAACCAAAGTGCCAGATTGAAGTATTATGACCTTAGATTACAAAAATTTCGGGACATTTTACAAAATACGTAGAGAAACCGCCTGGGTAGCAAAAGGTCATTTAAGTGAGAAAAAATGCTCATTTTGATGTTAATTTTATATCACGAGGGTTCTTCTTTAAGAAGTCATCACCAGGACCTGGCCTCTCATGGGTCGTGGGATTGAGGTCTTCTTTTGGCTCTCCTGCAGTCCTCTTGTTTGCTTTCCTTTTGTTCTCATTATTGCTGTCTTCCTCTTGCTGAAGAAAGAGAGCTGATATCTTCTCTTTGAGTAAAGCTGATCACCACCAAGGGGAGGAACAAAAAGTCTGTCAAAGACCAAAGGGTCACAAGTGTTACTTATTTTAGGAATCTGGCTTTCCAATAACATGAACAAATCCCTTATACTCTTGGTTGCGGTGCTTATTTCTGAACGACAAAGTGGCGTATGGGATATATAATGATTAAGTATAAGAATTAGAGGTGGCAGGCCCATGGGCTGTAGGAACTTCTTTTTGATTGCTTACATGCTTTGTTCTTTTAGAAAGATTAGTGTGAAAAAATCTTTTTCTTCTTAATGCCTCACAGAGATAAGGACATACTGTCGATTTTTCTAATTTCTTTGTAAAAGCATGGGGTCATTGGAGCTATTTTCAATCTTAGAGACCTCATTCTCTGTAATTTCCACTATCAGGTTTGGTGCTTGGTGTGATCGAAAAGGAATTATATTTGGTAGCTTAGTCATTCAGAAAAAGGGGATTCATTCTTGAGGCAACCAACCTTCTAGACCATTTGCTTCCGGGTTTTTTGCATGGATACCCTTCTAAATATCGGATTTTGCATGAATACCTTTCCAAAATTGATATTTACATGTATAGCCTCGTAAAACTCTGTTATTGTACAAATGCCTGTAATATAACAGTTGTTCTAACGGTGTTTAAAAAAATCATATTTATATTAATTAAAAATAAAATAAAATTTTAAAATTATGCTATTGTCCCTGTTTTCTTTTTCTGCTCTCGAAATCGTAATCTATTTGCATGTCTACCTATTAAGGGTATTTTAATCATTTTAATTTAAAACCGTTAATTTTTTAATGTCGTTAGATAGCATGGGTAAATATGCAAAAATAAAAATAAAAAAAGGATAGAATGGCAAAACAAGTGTTTTACGAGGGTATACATGTAAATACCAATTTTGGAAGGGTATTCATGTAAAATCCGATATTTAGGAGGGTACCCATGCAAAAAACCCTTTGCTTCCCTAGTTTTTTGTTTTCAGTAATGAGGATTAGCTCCCTGAAGCTCGGAGTAGGTGGCTGAACTTCATATCTGGACATGTAACTCAGCTAATGTCTAGACTGGAAGGGCTCAGGTGGAACTCCAACCTTGGCATCAAAGACCTAAACTGTAAAGTAGGCCATACAATATAATGTAGCAAAGGTTGGCAGGTTAAGGAAATGGAAATATTAGAAGTTAAATAGTGACTTTTTAGAATTAGAATTAATAAAATGTGACTGATGCTTCAATGTATGTTTCTTGGTTGAGGTTGTTGTCTTTCTCATAACATTTTTTAAAGTAAATTTACTGACCTCTATATCAGTTTAACATAGTTTCACATACAATTAGAATCAAATAAATGCAGTGGAAATTTGGTGTATTAGAGTAGAAGTGATAGGTTGGGGTGCAACAGTTCTGAAATTGCTTGTAGGAGAATTCATCCTATCGTGGCTTGGTCTGTAAAAGTTGTATTTAGAGTATGAGATTCATTTTGAGAATGAAATAGCAAAAAAAATTTATAAAGGAATTTGCAAAATTCTTTGCTGATTCCAGCTCAAGGAGAATGCTGCCATTATGGCATCTGCTTGGTACATGGATTTTTTCATGTTTTGTGTTGTATTATTAAGTTGATGCCTTTAAAGTGGTAAGAGGAAACTGATTAAGCTGTGAAGTTTCCTGCCAGGTTAGCAGGAGCTCCTTTTTGAAATGAAAATACAAAAGCATTGGTGTGCCTAAAAGCAACCACTTCTAAGCATAGCTGACTGCATTGGTTGATAAAAATGAATATGGTTTTTTATATATTGCTGTTGTGTTATATGAGATTTTTATGCTGTCTTTTTTAACAAACATATTTGATGCCAAAAGATTTCTAAACAGGCTAAGGGGAAAAAGGTTGGTATTTGTTGGTGACTCTCTCAACTGGAATCAATGGGTCTCTATGGTGTGCATAGTGAAATCTCTAATACCTACTCATCAAAAATCTTTGGAATGTAATGGTTCACTTTTGTTCTTCAAGGCCAAGGTAATTTATAGTACATGACTTAATATCTATTGAAATAGAAAGCTGAGCCATTTGCAAGTGAACATAAAATAAAATGTGGCCTCATACCTGACTCAATAAAATTTTACTAGATGCAATCAAGGAAAACTTCAATTGGTTTCTCTTTTTTTAAATCATTTTAGGAATTCAATGCATCAATTGACTTTTATTGGTCACCATCGCTAGTGGAGTCAAATTGTGATCATATATTTAACCACCGAGTATCAAGTAGAATCATGCAGGCTCATGCCATCGAAAAGCATGCAAGACACTGGATGGATGCTGATATACTTGTTTTCAACTCATATCTTTGGTGGAAAAAGCCCAGGATGAAGATGAAGGTCTTGTAAGTGTTATCTTGCATGCAATTATTTGTGCGTATAAGCATGCAATGGTGTGTATAGCCTCAAAATTAATCATTGCAACAGCATTTCATATTGCCCACACTGGGGTCTGGACCAGTGACCTCCCGCACGTAGAGAGGGATGCCAAGTGCCTGAACTGGGTCTGGTTGGCCAATATTTCAAATCATGACTATTCATTTTGTTCATGTTTTTTAGGAATCATGCAATCCAAAAATTCAGCAATTCTAATATTCTTGCAAAATTTGCAAACCAATCAGCTGCAGAGTCACAGGCTGTTAGTTCCTTCAACATCTGATTTTCAACAAAATGGAGTAAGTTCTTTCACTAAATCACCAGGCATGTACTTCAGCCATAATAAAATATGAAAAAATACTATGCATAATAGATCATACATCATACATTTCTAAATTTTTATCATCTTATAATAAAGCCTTATAATTTATTCGATATTGCAACCAAGGTCAATCTCGTGATGTTATAGATGGAAGTACAAAATTAGGCTGGGCCAGAAAATTGCTTACTGCATTCATTATAGTGAGATGTGGCAGGAGACAGTTGATCTGATTGGACTAAAGGTGGCTTCTTTATTTTACCTAAATGTGAATCAGGCCAAATATAGTCTTTTATGAACCTAACACCTGAAGCCAACCATATATAAGTTTAAATATTATATACGTTATTTAGTAGATACAATAATCTTTGTGTCTAATTTAATTGTGTAATAATAGTATCTGCACTTTGGACTAGACTTGCACTAAATGGCCTTAACTTTAATCAAGCCAATATTTCATTTTTACAGACTTCATAAGTTGAAAATTGGTTGAGTTTGGCTCAAGCTTGGGTATCAAATATGCTAACCAAATATGAGTTCAAATTTTTTTTACTAAAGGAGGGAGAAAAAAGTATGATATCATCTTTATCCCAATCTTATCTGTACAAGAACATTGCTAGTCATTCATGTAATCAACTACTTTCCATCCATTTATGATTAGCATGCCGAATCATTTCTTGCCATTATATTTCATGATCGGGGGTCATGTCTCATTTTACAAACTTTAATTTTGTTATGTTTAATCTTTAACATCTCAATGGACTTTACCATCTTATAAGACAAATGTGGTCTCATTGATTAGGTATGGCTCGTTTGAGGATGAACCGAAAAAATTTGAGGAAGTTGAGATGATTCATGGCTTTGAACTAGCATTGAAGACATGATCTAATTGGCTTGAGTTGCACGTCAACACTTCAAAGACCCAGCTCTTTTTTGTGAGCTTGTCACCAACTCATGTCCGGTAAGAAATTCTACGGCACTATTATTTTAGATGAGTTCAGAAAAAAAAAAAAAAACTAATACAGGTGGATCATGTCGCTTTTCACCATTGGTACATCCTATGGAATTTCAAGACAAAGGCAGGGATGCTGCTGCTGCTGCTGGGTCACAATCGTTACAGTTCTCAAGATTATGACCAATTTTCTTCTTTCAACTTCTCTCGGATTAAGTTATCTAATAACAGAGGCAACAACAAAATTACTGTTGCTTCTGCTGCTGTTGTTATGTTTAGAGAACTTTTGAGAATGTGGTGGTTATTCGCCACCACACATGTGCGAACGTATGACACCATTGTTGATCTGCTTTTGGCCGTATGAGTGAGTGGGGATTGCTTGAATTGCATAAGACAAGCCTGCTCAAGGGTGTTAAGTCTTGCTCTCACTTGAAGAGGAAGGTAACTACCACCTGAGATAATAGCTGTCGATGTTATGTTAGATTACTTAAAAAAGAAATTTTGTTTTAATCTTGATAACTGCAGCTACTGTGACATGGCAACAAATTTTTAATCGTTCTGACTATAGTTTTACATAATTAAGGCATTTTAGTATTATTTCCCTTTTTTGACATTGACATTTTAATATTTTTTTCACCCAACAATAGAAAAGCAACACGTTAACTTTTTGCAGGGGTGAAGATTGGGGTGTGGCAAGCAACCGGAACTGCTACAATGAGACACAGTCCATCACTAAAGAAGGATATACAGGTTCAGGATCAGATTACACAATGATGCTGATGGTAGAGGCTACAATCGAAAGACTAAGAGATAGAGGTGTACTTGTGCAACTTCTTAATGTTACTCAACTTTCAGAGTACAGAGAAGACGGGCATCCATCTATTTATAGGAAGCAGTGGGATCTTCTAAGTGAAGATCAACTTGCAAATCCTACTAGCCATGCAGGCTGCAAACATTGCTGCCTTCCTGGCGTTCCTGATGTGTGGAATGAACTTTTATATGCCTATATTATTTCTAATGGATATTATTGTCGGTGATAATCCCTAATACTAGGATGCAAGATCAGAAAAGCAGGTTTAATTTGGGCCAGGAAATTTTAGATTTTCTCCATCTTTACATTTATTTTGATCTATGTGGCCCAGAGAATATTTCTTATTGGTCGGCCGATCTTCATTCTTTTCTGTCTTCTTCTTTATTTTGTGTAAATAGCCAATCATAATGTTAGATGGAAGAACTTAGTTCTCCCAGAGGGAAAACTTCATTAGATTGCAAAAATATTATTGGTTGGACTTCCATCACTCACCTATGAGCCAGCATGTCGAGGTGAAATTCCCCCTTCAGTTTAATAATTTCTAGAAAATGATATTTGGATTTGCAGATTATTAAGTATGACGATGCTTCACTTTTTTTGTGCTTATATTCAGTGCTTTAGTTAAAATGAAGCGCCACCTGATAGAATGCATTTCATTTTCTAAATACACAAATTTCTGATGGTTTGCCAATCCATTACATAGTTGTTCTGAATGATTTACTGCTTGGGTGGAAATAACGAGGACTATATATGTGATTGCAAGTGTGCTTGGAGTTAATTTTAGGTTCAAATTCAAATAACTTGGATAGATTTTAGGAACTAAATGAACAAGTAGGTAGTTGCTTATTTAAAAGATAAAATATTTTACCATCGATCATACTTTTTCTTGTTTCTCTTTCTACAAACCAAATGAGTCTGACTAAATGTTCTGACTAAGTGTTCTATTGCTGCTCTGAAATCTTTTTTCGTGTTTATATCATCACACCCATGCAGGAACGTTCTTTTCTTTTAAGACAAGACTGGAAAAGAAAATCATACTGAGCATCTTCTCCTAAAGAAGTTTATCTGTGTTTTTTAATTAAGTGTCAATCCATATTTGAAACATCCATAACCAGACCTGATGCAAGACAAAATTTGCCACCCAAGAACCGGTTCAGATGAGAATACTATAAAAATGTTTGATGCTGACACAAATAAGAATCTTACCTCATGATGTTGACTGCTGCCTTGCCAGGACTCTCTCTCTTTGGTCCTTCTTGGCGTGCAGTCTGATTTCATGGGAATGTAGTGCTGTGGATAAAGTGGCCTTTACATGAGACTCTGATGGGGGTACCAATTATAATGGGGGCGTTGGGTCTGTGCTCTTTCCTTGGGGTTGGTTTGTTTCCTAATTCGCATGACAGTGTGTTTTGATTGGCTTTGAAGAACAGCTAGAATGGGAAGACATTGGCTGTTGTTTCCCCCCATGTTTGTTTGAGTAGACTTCACCCAACCATGCTGGTGTGGCTTAGTTGTCATCACAGTTCTACCTCCCCAGGGTCCTGGTATTGTTTAATATAGCAGCAAGTGGACTGAGCAGTAACAAAGTTAGCGATGTGAAAGTTCCATGATGGTGTCAAAGAAAAGGCAAGGGAAAAGGGACATGACAACAAAGACAATGCAGTACTCCTTACAAAGCATTGATAACAATGCTCATGTTGCCAGGTTGTGTGGTGTAATGTCACTAGCCACCAACAAAAATCCATTTCCATATATACACATACATGCATACGTACATACATACGCATACATACACGCATGCGTACATACACATCGTATATATTTAACTGGAATGGTTCACCAACCCAATTATCATATTGGAAACTGCTAAATAATTCTCAAACGTCTGGCATTGGTAGCTCATCATCATGTTAGGAACAAAAGTAATATGCACTCGGATTATATGATTGCCACCCTTTCCGTTAGATTGTTGGGAGCAGCTCTCTTTGAGGAATTTGTTTGTAACCTCTAGGCTCTTGGCTGGTAATTGGTTAATTAGATATCCAATCTTAGGAATCATGTTGGTGATGAATCCCGAAACCGGAATTTAAAGCTTTTCTTATGTAATTCTGAAAGAAGTATTCATATACTGCTCCTATCCCATCTCCTAATTGGATCAATGACTGTCAAAGGCTCTTTTGTGTTGGTGGAATGCCATTTTTCATTCTCAAAATTATGGAGCAATCAGAGATAATGTTTGCTGATAGAAGATTAATCCAAATAGCAAGGAAGTTGGTAGTAAATTTGCCAAAGCCAGATGTGCTGCACTTTCAGAGATGATTCTTTCTTATCTACTCCAATATAATTTTGTGCTGTTCAAGCCATTTAAAGATTTGTTCTTCTGTGGAGACAGCTCATCCATAAGCTGCATCCCTCTCTCTCTCTCTCTCTCTCTCTCTCTCTCTCTCTCTCTCTCTCTCTCTCTCAGCCTAAACTGAAACAGGACATACGTAATCAAAAGACAACTATCTATTAATATTTGGATTTTTTTTTCCTAAAGAAACCGATTATAGCCCAAGTTGCCTCTTTTTTTTTTAAGCATCCCCCTACAGAAGAAAAGTGGTTTGACAAGAAATATGTGAATTTAGCTCATATGTAATTCATAGCTCATCTTGTTGACATATTCCTGAACATAGAAGAGGTCCAGGATTCAAGCCTGCATCTCTACCATGTATTTCACAAAAAACAAGATGAATTTGTTTCTAGTGAGGATGCCTGCTAGAGTCACTCAAAATTAAAAGAAAAAAAAAAGGATAAATTTATACTATGAAAGATTTATGGTGCTTGAGAAAAATTGCTTCCAAGCAAATTGTCGGTTCCGAGTCGATTATATATTCTAAAATATTTCTGGTGCAAATTCTAGATTTGTGTCTCAGACCAATGGATAAGACTTTCTTCCTAATCTAATAATTAAAAAAAAAAGTGGTTACAATCGTAGACCGTTTGTCCACCAAATCAACCTACCAAATGCTTTTTAATTTTGCTCATGCCCACCCCGGCAGCAACCCTGTTGATGTCCGAGCCTTCAAACCTTTCCTTCACATCGTGTTTTTTTAAATTTGGTACATCTTCTCTTTGTATCGTTTGGTGTTCTCTCTCCTTTTCTGCAGTAGTTTGGTGCTTTCTTGCGCTATAAAGAAACCAGGCCATCGTCCAAACAAAGAGCGTCCATGTCCTCAGCTGGCCGTTTAGCCCGGAGAACGAAAGCAAGCAGCCATTAACGAAAGAATCGAAGAGAAGAATAGAGGATAGGAAATGACCACCTATTACGGGCCATTGGGACTGAGGAATTTTTTCAGCTCTCTCATCACCCTCTTCCTCACCATCTTCGCCATCTCTCTCTTCTTGAACAAAGCCCATCTCCCGCAAGAAGAGACACCAAGTACTCCTTCCCCTTCTTCACCACCCATAGTTCTAAATGTATCCAAGGTCGAGAGGCAAGAGGGGAGAACCACCCCTATCCTCCCACAACCTGCAGCTCCCAATATATCCAAGGTCCGAAGGCAAGAAGAGAGGATTACCATCCCTTACCCACCACCACCTGTAACCCTAAATGTATCCAAAGTCGAGAGGCAAGAAGAGAGAACCACCCCTATCCTCCCACGACCTGCAGCTCTCAATATATCCGATGTCGAAAGGCAAGAAGAGAGGATTACTATCCCTTACCCACCACCACCTGTAACTCTAAATGTATCCAAGGTCGAGAGGCAAGAAGAGAGAACCACCCCTATCCTCCCCCGACCTGCAGCTCTCAATATATCCAAGGTCGAAAGGCAAGAAGAGAGGATTGCTATCCATTACCCACCACCACCACCTGTAGCTTCGAATGCATCGAAGGGCGACGATAAGTGCGACTTGTTCTCCGGCCGCTGGGTATATGACAACTCGACCCATCCACTGTACTCCGGGTTCAATTGCTCCTTCATGCATGAGGAAATAGCTTGCGACAAGTTCGGAAGGAAGGATCGGCTCTATCAGAAATGGCGTTGGCAACCCCATGGATGCGATATCCCAAGGTATGTCATGGAAATTAGAAATTACTATTGATATTTCCAAGGTGTGTCATGGAAAGTCGAAATTAATTAGTATCGCACATAGATTAGCAACAACAGTCCACTCCCATGTCTTCTTCATGAAAAGATCATCGTTCATCTCTACAGAACTGCTCTAGCTTCATGGATTAATTCTCAGTCATGGGGAATTGTGGCCTAGACTTTGGATCGACCGTCATTTAACATTTAAGACTCCTTGATTGAGTGTTTTAATTATTGATTGTTGGTTTTAGTGGTCATTTTTTGTTCTATCTTTAGCTCTTGTACAGAAATAAGCATTGGTGTGTATGGAAACAAGATAGTTGGATACTTCAGTCAGCAAATAATGACTTGAGATATAAAAACACTAATTTAGTAAAGCAAAAATTATCTATCGTTCTATGCATTGATTATGATATTTGGTGCTGGAAAACCGATACTCAAATGTTAAAGAAGAAATTTAAAATCTTTAGCTAGCCATTAGCCAACAGGACTTGGGTCCACCGCTAACCACCCCTCTCCTTTGTGCATGTGCTTGAGAGAGGTTTCAGATCGGAACCTAAAAGGTGGCTTTTCCACCATCTCTCTCTCTCTCTCTCTCTCTCAAAAAAAAAAGAAGGTTTGAGTACATATGCAAAATACCTGCTCGTTCACCAGTTAGTGAGAGAGTTGGCTCCAGGATTTTGACCAAACAGATTATTACATCCAATAATAGTCACTGATATTTCTTATTTAAGATAATTTCTGAAGAAATTACTTATGCTAGAAAAATCTGAATTAAAAATAAACACAGCTACTAGTTGATAGGTTGTAAGAAATTTTAGTTAAATTTTTGATGCTTCTTCGCTGTTGACATGCAGGTTCGACGCCACAAAATTGCTAGAGAGGCTCAGAGGGAAAAGGATGGTATTTGTTGGGGACTCCCTCAATAGGAACCAATGGGTCTCCATGGTGTGCCTTGTGGGGTCATCTTTACCTCCCGAACACAAAGCTATGAAATTTAATGGCAGTCTCTTGTCCTTCAAATCCAAGGTATGTATTATATAAGGGTCATCACTTCATCTCTCCTAGATGTGGAAAGCCAAGCGGTTCCTAAGTATCCATAAGATTAAATCCATACCCAAGACCCGTGCCTCCTCGGTTTCATAAACAGAGGCTTTGGAGAACAAAGGACCTTCGGTGTAATTTGATTTATAGAATCAACTTAGCCATCTATTTCGCATTTGTTTTCTAAGACAAGTTGTTTGCAAAGAAAAGTACTGCTAGATTAATATCCACTGCCTCCCTCCAAGGATTCTTTGATCTTATTATTCTTATTGCTCCATTACCCATCCATTTATCTATTCTAAAGACCCACTTAACCAACATTTTCTCACATATATTCTACATGTCCAAACCATTTTACAAAATTTTTCGTTGTTCGTTTAACGTCAAAACCATGCCTTTGATGTGTGCGTGTGTATGCGTGTGGACGTGCATGAGAAAGGGCAATTTTTCGTTTTGACCTTCGTAAGAGTACAAAAAATTCATCCTGGCATCCCTATCTACTGCCATCAATATCTAACTTCCTGATCATGAACCAGCTCAATGATGTGAAATGGTGCAAGAAGTGCGAATGATATCCAACACTCTCGTGGATTGCACTCTGATTCTACATTTGATTCACACAGTGCAGTTCATAGGGGCGGTTGGATTAATTATAGTCCACTTTACTGTTGCACCAACCAACATCATGTGGCATCTGTGCTGAACTGTTTCCAACTTTCCGATAAACTCGATAAATTTGATCTTTTAATTATCTCTTGAAACTATTCTAAAGAATTCTGCCGATTGGATGATCCATTAGAGGCTACTCCATCCACCCATTTTCACTGTTATCTGGCTACAAAGCAGGTTCTTTGAAAATTCTTTGCATTCAGGCCAACCTCATCAAATCTTAATTGTGTTTTAAGTAAGTTCTTTTTATTGAGGGGGCTGCTTAAATTTCAGGAATTCAATGTAACGATTGACTTTTATTGGTCACCGATGCTGCTGGAGTCAAATGGTGATGATCCAATAATCCATCGATCACCAGATAGAATCATCCGGGCTCATTCAATTGAAAAGCATGCAAAGCACTGGACAAATGCTGACATAATCATATTCAACTCTTATCTTTGGTGGAAAAAGCCAGGGATTAAACTGAAAATTTTGTAAGTATTAGTGCATACAATCATGCATGTGTTTCCTTTTAATCTTCATAAAAAAGGGTTGGAATCCCGCTTTTTGTTAAAAAAATGCAAAAGAAAGAAGAAGAAGAAGAAGAAGATAAAAGATTTTTTTTTTTAAAAAAAAAAAAGTATCAGCATTCATCTTTTGCATATAGGCTTAAAATTTCATTAATTACACCAAAAATCCACTTCATTAGTAGTCATGTTATATAGATCCAGAAACAAAATTCACCTCAGAAATTATTATTTATAGTATTCTATCTGATGAATTTTGCCATTTTCTACCTCTTTAACCCATTCAACATCCCAAACTTTTATTAAACAACAAAATCTCAATCTTTGCGTTAAAGAAATAGGCATACATATTTATGATAAGAAAATACCAAGATATTAGCATGCAGTCATGCACTTGTCATCCACATGAACTGGCATCTCGATCTGCTCTCAGCTGAGTTCTATGGCTGTGCATTTCTAAGATAGCTGTGTTTTCTCCTTCTTTCTGTACCCAAATAACAACAACGACAATATGCACCAAAAAAAAAAAAATACCACCACCAACAACAACTGCTGCACACCTACTCCCAAATTCAATAATTAGAACTACAAAATAATAATCTAAACTATCAATATGTTGTACAATATTCAAAATGTCTATAAATCAAGGGTAATTTTGGAGTTGCCTTTTTACTGATGGGGAGATAATCCACTGATTGACTGTAACTATAGAGATTATATGATGAAAAATACGGAAGTAAAACTTGAATCCTGAAACATACCTCCTAGTATATGAGCTTGGAAGCCCTGACAAGCCAATCTCTATCATTTGCCTTTATCAAAGGTTAGAAATATACATTCATACATACATACATACATACATACATAGATACATACATACATACACATACATACATAAACATACACATAGAGAGCTCTAAAACTCAAGTCCTTGTCACATAAGGAATAAGAATTTTTCCTTGCCTGAGTAAATCCTGATAAGTATTTTATCTATTATTAAATCTATAAATGCAGCCCCAATAAAAATGAAAATTGAGATGGTATTCAAAAATCAATTCTCGCCCAATGATACATGCATCAAGAGGACAAGTACAATGGAATCCGGTGCTCAAGTGGTAGTATAATTGCACTCCCCAGTAGGACTCATAATAATAATAATTATAGTAGCAATAATAATAACTTTTTTTTCCTTCTTTCCATAAGCACTTCAATACTGCATGTTGCATACCTACTAATATCGTAGATCCTTAATATTAGATATGGTTCATTTGAAGACGAAGATAAAACTTTCGAGGAAGTTGAGATGGGAAGTGGTCTTGAGATAGCATTGAGAACATGGTCTGAGTGGCTTGAGTCACATGTGGATACTAACAAGGCACAGATATTCTTCGTTAGCGTGTCGCCTACTCATGTCTGGTGAGAAATTCTTCATTTTGTACACTTTTTCTTTGTAAAATTCTGATGGAAGTGGCACTAATTATTTTATTAAAGAATGATGAAAAGATTATCTTATATCAAACATATAAGAGAAACATTTTCAGAGATTTGAAAACTCCTCACTTTAGGAGAGGTTACTCTACGTTTTCTTAAAGAAAAAGGGAGGGAGAAGGAGAGAATGGATCATGCTGCTGGTTTCTGCAATTTATGTGAAGCAACAGATCCCCTCAATTCTTGTTCCCTATTTCCTTCAATTATTTTTCCTAGTAACCACTATCTCAAGTTAATCCCTGAATTAAATTCCCTTCAATGACTTTTCCTATATGTCCTCTTTTCACTTGTTTTGCAGCACATATTTCTTTTCTTTTCTTTTCTTTTCTTTTCAATTATACCCTTAGCGAATAGTATCTAGCCTCAGTCCTGACTAACTTCAAATTTGTGTCTTATGATTGTTCTGCGTTTACTTAATGACACTGGCCAAATTTCCCCACATCGCTGGCTACCTTTCTCTTTTTTATAATGAATATGGTATATATCTTGGTACCACCACGTTATTGCTAATTCACCAAGTTATACTAAGCTGCATCTTTAACTTCGGAAGGGCTGATGAATGGGGTATGCCAAGTGATCAAAACTGCTACACTGAGACTGAACCAATCACTAAAGAAGGGTATGCGAGTAGAGGAACAGATTATTCATTGATGCGGACGGTCGAGGCAGCAGTTGAAGGATTAAGATATAAAGGTGTACATGTGCAAATACTAAACATTACTCAGCTTTCAGAGTATCGAAAAGATGGCCATCCATCTATTTACCGGAGGCAGTATGTTCCTTTAACTGAAGACCAACTTGCAGACCCTAGAAGCTACTCAGATTGCACACATTGGTGCCTTCCTGGTGTTCCTGATACATGGAATGAACTTTTGTACGCATATATTATGTCCAGATGACAAATATTGTATTAGTTGGGCATAAAATTACAGATTTTTAAAATCCTTATATACGTATTCTTTGAATCGTGCGATCGTTAGAATATGATTGTAAAGTTGGTTGCTAATCGAACAGAATATCTTGATCTTGATCTTGGTCGAAACAGTCGATTAAAAACAAAAGAGCTGCATGCCCAATAGAGAACCTACCTAATTTAACCTGGATGGACTTTGGAACTTGAAGTCGTCCATTTGCATGCAGCATAGATCCCTACTTATCATAATTATGAAAATTTGATGTGTTTTCACATCAAATTAAAGTAAAAAAAGCAAGAAATAGAAGCTTCTCTTGCAAATTTTCTTTAGTAGAGAGAATGCAGGGCTCCACCATAATGTTGTTTCTGATTCCATATTGGTTTGTCTGCATGAGGAGGAACCATTTGCACATGGTGGATCAACCGCGGCACATGGGATGCATGTGAGCAGCAGCAGGATGGTCCCATGGATGACTGTGATCTCAATCTCATTATCAATGGATTCTCACTATTTATTGATATGCCTCTCTTTACCTTTTCTCTTTAAAGAGAGGGAGGAAGCTACATGGACGCCCACTCCAATGATACAGTAGTGCTCATCACGCTTACATGTGGCATAATAGCTACGAGAACTTGATGAATGCTCTTTCCTCACAAAGATATGCTGCCCGATACAAGGGAAAAATTACAAGCATCTTTCTGATGAGGTTTCGGGTTGTATTTTTCATGCGAAAAAACGATTCATCTTTTTTTCGCAATATGTACCATCTGGTCGCGCAATACCCGCTGTAAAATCTATCAAGACAGATGAAATAGAAAATCTAAAGTGCTTTAAAATTTGTGCAAGATATAATCTAATAATTGATCTCACGAAAGAAGATCAATCATTTTTTTTTTTTGTATTGGTTTGGTGCAAAAGATACAATCCTAACACTTCATCTGAAGGCCTCATTCAAGATCCTCTTAAGAGATTGCAATAAACTTCTCGAGCATTGGGTTGTCATTTATAATAGTGGAAGATAGCCACTTTCATTATATAATTCTTTTCATTTTCCGGTTTTTTTTAGGTGGCGACTCCATTTCTATTTTAGGGTCCCTAACGAGCTCGCTATGGTTGGACTTTCCGAGTTCGGCCTGGGAGTCCGAAGAAGATTAGTTCAATAGCCAAAGCGGACCAGAGAAGGTTAGTTTAGTGACCCGCGGAGATAGACCAAAGAAATGCTGACCGGGGTAGGAAACAAAAGAAGAAAAAGTAAAGAGAAGGGAATGCGATGACCTCCTTTTCATTTTAGGATTTTTCCTTAGCCAAATCTCGGCTCCTTTCCTATCGTATCATCCACTTCAATCAATCCGACCTTCGTAACTTGGTAAATCTTAAACCAAGCCCGCATTGTAAAGCTCTTAAGCTCTACCAGATAGTCTGACTCAATCATTCATCCGGGCCTCCCCAGACTCACTCTACCTTCCAACCATGAAACCATTCGAGAGACCAATTTGACGGGCCTTCGCTCGTGGAAGAACTGGGCCGTAATAACGAACTCTTTACATAACTTAAAGTAAGTCAACTTGCTCGATGTGGGCTTGCTCCTCTTGGCAACCTTCTTCGAGTAGGCTTCTTTCTTCGCTAACGCACCTCTTTCCGATAACCCTAACCCTGCTGGATACTTGTTCTTTGTAAGTACAAGTATGTAGCACGTAAGGATCAGTAAGGCTCTCTTTCTAGAAAAAACCAAGAGTTTAATCCATTAAAAAGAATTGCACTTTAGATTGGAACTATTTTACAATTTAACTTACATGAATATTAAAGTAGTACTCCTATCCCACTCTTTCCAATAAGGAAAAAAAAATGAGCACATCATTTACTGATCAGTATATCCGCTACCTACCACAAATCACATTTTATTGTTATAAGTCAATTAACAAGCATGAGCATGCATGAATGGTATCTTAAGCTCTCGGTAAGAAAACCTCATTGGATTTATACAAAAATATTCGGGAGATCTCAAACTCTCCTCAAGATCAAACAATATATATATAAAATTTCTGTTTGATTTTTTTTTTTTTCAGGAGTTACTAGCAACTGGCGGTCAGTGCTAATGCCATTACTAAGGCAACCAGAAATAAATTTTAAGAAACCCACTATACTTTGATCTCAAGTTACTTTAAAATAATTTTCTTTGAACTTCATATTTAGTAGCATAGGATTGTTGAACTTTGATTTGAATGGTACAATTCTTTCCCACCTAACATCCTCTTCGGTCGTAGGGCGCACAGCAAAGTGCTGCGTAGCCTTTGATGACCACCATCAGAAAATGAACAACCATCAAACAACACACGCCATATATAAAATAATAGCTTTCATAGATTGTTTTGTTTGGTGGCCATATCCATCTCTTTTTGGTGGCATAACACTCTACGGTGCAGCCCGGATCGGTTTCGGTTCTATTGCACGTTGCTCCCTATGTCAACCCAACTTATACCAAACCCAGTACCTGAGCCGTGGGCTCCAGCCTGGATGGGATAAGGTGGGTGCAAGATAATAGCCTCTCTCAGTCTAAAAACTATTAAATATGATATTATTTAATAGCCTCTCTCAGTCCAATACAAAGTGTGCGAGAAATCAATTTTAATAAATGAAAGAAGACTACTAAACTCGTGCAGTTGTTGAGATTTCTGAAATATTTAAAGATCTAAAGTTAGAGATGCTAACTTCCTTTTCTAACTATACAGATAATGCCCATGCATGAGTCTTTTTGTAAGAGAATCTTTTCTCCCATCTGTTCTTATGGAAGCTACCAAATTTTGGTTCAGCCGCATGCTTAGAAGGCATTTTTGGCTGGGCCACTGCAAAGTTGATTTGACCAAATCGTTTGGAATATGATATAGTCGACAGCAGGAAACGACCATAAGATTCTTTGATCTAAGAAACAACAAACACCAGATTCTCAACACAAGAAGAATCTCGTTTTGTACAAGTGCTAGGTCTCAACTTTACTAATTTAATATGGAGTCCAATAGGAGATTCCAAAGTTTTGAACCATCATTTCGCAGCCAAACTTGGGATTCTGAGAAAGTTTAACCTATGCTCTTCGCAGGACACTGACAGTCATAAATATGCTCACTCTTATCCTCTCTCTGGCGTACTACATCCACTTAAAGCCTGAGATGTTATACCTTCCTCTTTATCCATATTCCATCATTGTAAATTCTTATAATACTTTGTAACTTTTTATCCCTTTAATAAATTTTAGAGGAAGCTCTTTGCTTCCTCCGTAACTTTGAGAAGAGAGAGAGAGAGAGAGCCACCAAGGTGGTAGCCTAGTGGTACTGGGCAGCAATTCTAACCACAAGGTCCCAAGTTCGAATCGCTGCGGCGACGATTAAATTGTGGACCGGAGCTTACTACTTTGGCCACTGCTTGGACTTGTGGTGTAGGACCGCTCTTGAACCGCTAGTAGCCGGGGTGGTGCCGGGTGTGACGTACTCACACGGGGGACTCGAGCCAGAGCTCAGAGGAGTAGCTGAGCCGGGCCCACGGGTGGGGAGGGTATGAGTAAAACCGGTCGGGGTGCCCAACACACGGCCATTTCTGCCCGCATCGAACATTCTCCTGGCGGGGCGGGGGCCCAGTTGGGGGCTGCTACGCGGGGGTGGGCTTGTCCCTTCCTCCCCCCTACCCCTTTTCTTTAGCAACAAAAAAAAAAAAAAAAAAAAAAAAAGAGAGAGAGAGAGAGAGAATCCTAACTAGATATGATGAAAATGAGCCAAACTTGGCCCATTTTCTTTACAATTTAAATTATACAAATTAGAAATCCATACTGGCTCCTTAAGAACTTTATGTTAGTGAATGATTTATGTAGTTCGGCTCGACAATTTGCATGTTCTGAAGTGTCTACGACATTAGTCCTATCCGAGTTTAAGCTCTGATATTTAGCTGGTTGATAAGTGAATTAAGTGAGACATAGTTAATCAGTACCATTCAACTCTAATTGGCGAGTCATAAATAAGCCCTGTACATCCAAAGGAAATAGTTGATAACTGCGATATATCAAACATTTTGTCCTTTCTTAAAGAAATACAGTGAATTCTCCATCATAGGATTGAAATCCCAAACCCCATGAAATAAACTCCCTCTATTTAAGAGGGGTGACCAACTGAACTCCAGTCGGCAAGCGATATATCAAAGCCTTGGCAAAAATTCTTTCTTATATTGAGTTGATTCCCATGACACTAAGCCATGGCTCTAGAAATATTATGTGGGTCAAATGCTTTGAGATTGACATATATATGAATTCGAGCATGAGACAATTATATATAAGTCTCGCTAGATATTCGAAATATTTCACCTTGTAAAAGATGTATTTTCATCCTAGAAAGAGAAGCATATACCAAACATTCCGCCTTTTTTTGATAGGCTATGATTCACCCTGAAGGAAAAGGATGCGATACCTGTTTTCTATAGCCTCGACGTTGCTTAAGAGGAAGACTTCACCCACTGTTGCCGGTGCAACTTGACTATTTTAGCAGTTCCACCTTCCCCTCCTGGTCCTCCTAGTTTACGACCATGGCTCCCAGTTCTGGCAGAAAGAAGTGGTACAACAAATCATTGTTTTTATGGGAAAGCGAGGCCAAAGTTGAGGATAAAATATTATATGATCAGGAGAGAAAATCTGGAGAAAGGATAAACTAACAAAGACAGCAAGAACAAGTCAAGGACACCAAATCGATACAAAGGACAAATAAAAAAAAAACAATAAGTCAGCAGCTACAAGAAGAAGAAGAAGAATATTAATTAATGATGTGTTTCCAGGATAATAAACAACTTACAATTACATCATTAAGATATTATATTCTACAAATGCCATTTGACTTCAACAAACCAAATAATAATAATAATAATGTCCACATTAGCATCTTATACGAATCATATGCTTAAAAATCTGAATTTTCTGAGATTTTCGGAACCAAATCACGTTTTTCTTCGAGACTAATTAAAGATGAGATTTGTGCCACAATTTAGGTTCAAGTCATGTGATGTTCCCCTAACCTTTTCACTAATTTGGAGCCTATTGTTTCATAGACAGAAGTTCAATAAATATTCAAAACAATTGGATTTTATTTCTTTTCTTTCAGAGCAAGGCTGGTTTAGGTGCACCAAAACATTCAACAACGCTTACCTAATGCGCGCCTTGATGAAAGAAAGGCCTCGACCTTCAGAAAAATGAGCTCGCCTCATAAAATCTATGAATAGTTGGTAACACAAGGCCCTCCAAAGTGGGTATGGAGAACTCCACTACCACCCCAAATAGTAGGTGTACCCTTTTAACTAATTCCTCACTGCTTCAGTTTTAGACTTGGCCTTCACTCCAAACTTCAGAAGCATGTCTATATATACAATTCAATTCATCCATCAGGACGTAATATTGGTGACAAACTATAATCTATAAGCTAGTGGGGCATTTTGGGAAATCTATATGATAGAGCTTCCGACCATTCTAAGAAGACTGCGTTGTTCTACTCTCATGAACCTGAATGCTGCTGCCAAAAACCTGATACGTCTCTCGCGGGCACAAAGAAAAGCAAACATCCCTCTGAAGGAAGAAGGATGGGTGTGTGAGATGGAAAAGAAGGGCCAGTTCGCCATGAGGCCATGGGGGCTCAGAAGCCGATTCAACTCCGTCCTGGCTCTCTTCTTGGCACTTATCATCGTCCTTGCCGTCTTCCTCACCACGAAGGATGACGGCCGGCCTGATATCCCGATGCCTGTATTCGAGAGCTCAGCTGTGACCTGTGACTTGTTCTCAGGCCGATGGGTTTACGACAACTCGACCTACCCCTTGTACTTGGAGAAGGGGTGCAAGTTCATGTCTGACCAATCGGCATGCGAGAAGTTCGGAAGGACAAATCTAAAGTATCAAAATTGGAGGTGGCAGCCCCACGGATGCGACCTTCCAAGGTATGTCCATGGAACTATATATGTTCTTTGGTATGCATGTTAATTCTATACGCAAGGGTTTTAATTTAAATAGGTGTATAGGTGAATAGTAAATCATGATGTTTGTGGAATTGAGAAGGCTAGGGTTTTTTTTTTTTTTTTGTTCGGTTAAAGTTATGTTGGCATTCAAAAATTTTTAAGAAATGTCGAATTGAAATTTCTGGTGTTGAAGTAATAACTTGATGTTCTTCTTCATAGTTGAAGTACTTTGGATGATGCACCAGCCAGTACCCCTTTCATTTAATGAAGGAAAATAAGGTTAGCAAATTGAAAGGAAAAAAAAACAGCAATTAATATTCCATAATTCTTTCTAAAGTTCGGCAAATTTTGCGTTTAAATTATTAAATAGCTAAGGATGCAGATTTCAGGATCTTCATTAGAGGCCATTTGTCACAAACAAGTATGACTAGTTTCTGTTTGTGTTTCCATCACAGTGCATATGGCACAATTATTAAATAACTAGTGTCCTAATAGTTATCCTTGTAATAACAAACATTGGCATTATCTTAAGCTTAACTAACAAACTATGATACTTAATTCCAATTTATACTATCTGCCCTCCCTTCTCATCTAAAATTATCCTAATCTTAAACAAAAACAGGTTCAATGCCACAAGACTACTGGAGAGGCTGAGGGACAAAAGAATGGCCTTTGTTGGGGACTCCCTGAATAGAAATCAATGGATTTCCATGATCTGCCTCCTGGGCGCTTCCATACCTGACCCCTCCAAGACCATGGAAACCAATGGATCTCGCATGTCCTTCAGAGTCAAGGTATTTTAGATCATTCTGTCCTTGATCTCATATTAGTATACAATATTGTTCTGGAGATCTACTTGACATTGCAGACCACACAATGTAGGAATTCAATGCAACAGTTGATTTCTACTGGTCTCCATTACTGGTGGAATCGAACTCCGACGATCCAGTGCACCACCAGATACCGGACAGGACCGTAAGGGCACAGTCCATTGAGAAGCATGCAAGGCACTGGACTGATGCTGATATACTGGTCTTCAACTCCTATCTGTGGAGGAGGGACACCATGAGGGTGTTGTAAGTACTCTGCCTCCTTTTTCGCATGATCCCCGTGTGCTTGATTGAATCTTCTCAGGTCAGGCCAATTTGTCTGACCTTGTAGTTTGAGTGGCATGCATTACTTTGAACCAGATGTGCACATCTCTGTCAAACTAATGTCAGAAACTCATCTCCATATTGCTGTCCCACTCATTCCTTGATCTATATCCAAACGTATCGAGTTTGAATTAAGCCTGCTGGAACCTGAATGGCCATCTTGATGGACTAGGTGGGGATCATTTGAGGACAAAGATGGGATCTATAAAGAGATCGAGGCTCACCGTGCCTACGAGCTGGCTCTGAAGACATGGTCTGAATGGCTTGAATTCCATGTCGACCATCGGAGGACCCAGATGTTCTTCATGAGCATGTCGCCCACGCATTTTTGGTAAGTGACACATAATTGCAACCCTACAGGTGAACTTTTAAGTTAAATCTTGTCTCTACCTGCACAAAAGCTTCAGCCTTTATAACACAATGAGCTGAAAGATCCTGACGCAAAAATAATTGAAGGGAGCTAACTCATGAATTATTAAGGTTTCTGCAAGCTTATTTTGCTTAGTTCTGGCAGGGGCGAGGAATGGGGCATACCCAGCGATCAGAACTGCTACAACGAGACCGAGCCAATCACCAAAGATGGGTACTGGGGCAGAGGATCAGATGGTGAAATAATGAGAATAGCTGAGGCAACAATAGAGGGGCTCCGAGATAGAGGTGTAAGTGTACAAATACTCAACATTACTCAACTGTCGGAGTATAGGAAAGATGGCCACCCATCGATCTACAGGAAGCATTGGGAGCCATTAACCAAAGAGCAGCTTGAGAACCCCACTAGCTTTGCTGACTGCATACACTGGTGCCTCCCCGGAGTGCCTGATGTCTGGAATGAGCTGCTATATGCCTACATCTTTTCCAGATAACAAAATAAATGTTTTTTTTTTCCAAGATATATTCAGATGAAATGATTCTTTTGGAAATCACATCATCCAGATGATGAAAAGACTTCTGGTCTCTTTAAAATGAACATTTCCGTTGAAAGATTTTTTTAATAAGAAGAAGAAGATACTAAGCCCAAGGCCATGGTTCACTGGAAACTGTGCTTCTTATTCCACTTTTGTTCATAATCTAATCCAGCAAATTGTCAGAGGAGGAGGGCGACGAAGAAGACGATGCTAGGCCAAGGCACTGAAACCTATGCTCCTTATCCTATTTTTGTTGATAATCTATCCAATCCAGCAAATTGTGGGAAGAAGAAAAAGAAATTTTGGGGTTCTTATTGTCCCTGGCATCACACGGTAATATGATACTGAGCATTTAGTTTTCATCAAAAAACAGGAAGAAGAATAAGAAAGAGCAAGAAGACACTAACCATTTAGATCACAGTAACACAAGAATGCAAATCTAATTTTCCTGCCTGATCAATTTCGATAAATTGACCGAACCCCTTCATGAACTAATGTAAAAACATTACAGGTCAAGTTCTGCATACCAGAACTCATTCTCGAACCCAAATAACCAAGAGGGTTGTCCACCTGTATCAAGTGGTTTCGATATTTGACAACTTCTGCTTAACAACTACTTCTGGATATCTTACCTACATCTTGCAAGTAATTTGCAGCTCTTTGCATGATTATTAATCCATCCTGCTTCTTGAATTTCATGTCAACTACTTCAAGATTAATCAGGCAAGGAGAAATTATTGGATGGTTAAGAAAAATAATTAACTAGGACATATTAGTCGCTGAATAAAATCTTATATGGACTTTTGTGGCGAATTTGGCGATAGTTCTGGTTTGAAAATCCATTCTACAGATTACCATGGTAGCTTGTAGTCAAATTCTCCAATAACCATTGTGTAGTAGAGCTTCAGAGAAGTCATGTTGAAATTTTTATCAAAGTTACAAGTATGACTGTTGATTTGGAACCCTTTTTCAGTGTCAATCTTAAAATAGTACAAAATAAGACATAAGATATATTGCTTCCTTATCACTTATGTATCCAGTACATCAAGTTCTATACATGTACAAAGAAGAGAGAATTTGCAGTAGAACCCAAATAAATTCCCCATTTGCTTCCATATCTGATTTCAAGTTTCATTTGGAAGTATGTATACACTGTGTGAGTTTATGTCTTCATATATGAAATGAGAATTCATGATTAACTTCCCCCTGCAGCTTTATGTCCATGTTTTGCCATACATAATGCCAAAGATGAAGAGGACACAGATCTAGAATTCAATAGAAAGGCTTCATAAGAACAAAATGATTATTGAACAAAATCAAGATTAGTTTCAGATATTATTTCAAACACTCGAGCACATTTAGACTGATGTAAGATCATGTCGTATGGGAAGCTTTGTACATACCAAGATTGATGCATAAAAAGATCTCATGCAAAAACATCTCAAGTATCATTTGAAATTTCAGCTGCAATGTTTTGCTATCGTTATTGTGATCTGAAACTTACATATACAACAGGTACCAAATACAAATTGTGCAAGATTTGTACAGTATTACCAAGAGAAAGGTAATTTTGGTGCAATGAGATCCTTGAAATCACTACCTCCCATCATATCAACTCCACCCGGTCCTTATCCCTCCTTCCCTATACCACATGCATGCACTCTAACCTCTAAGAGTTGCATCTCCATCAACTTATCAGTAGTGTGATAGTAGCAGTTCAAACACCAAGTTTTTGATAAAATCATAAAATACACATTAGAAATTCGCATTATGTATTTTAAGGATTGTGGGTCACTAATCACTCATTATTGCATTGGTAGCTTGAGATTGTATCAGATAGCCCAATTAATCCCATAATAATCCAGAACTTAACGAGGTAATCATGGGCGTGACACTTACAGATGTGAATGTCGGCTACAGAGATGGGTAAACGCCATTAAGTTTTTTAATTAGGTCGCCATCATAGAGTTTTGCAACTTCACAATCATCCACAAAACTCGTAGCTAAAACCGGTTAATCTGCAGATTGATTTACTTCTCTGTTTTTTCTTTTTAGTAAGTGATTTGCTTCTCTTAATGATATTCTACTTCCTACTCCGAACAAAAAATCCATGCCTCTATCTTTAGGTTTCTTACCAGCAAGGTACGCCATCTCAATACCGATCCCTCTACTGGTGCCACCCTATCACTATGTCAACATGCCCTCCGTATCATGTACCAGTATCAAACCGATACAATACGATACGCTCCATACTATTTGGTTCAGTGTGGTATGGCGTACCTTGCTTGCCAGTTTAGACATTTCCAACAAAATGATGCAAACAACTACTAGCACCAAGTCTTACAAAAATAATGGAGAGAGAGAGAGAGAGAGAGAGAGAGAGAGAGATGTGATACCATCTTTAGGTCCTTTGTTACCAAATATCATAGATTTTCAAGTATAACGTAAACATTGTTATAGTTATTCTCAACAAAAACATACAGATAAGCATGAGTGCATGAAATTGTGAGTATCAAATCTAAGTTTAACATTTCTACTGGAAAATGTGTGCACTTTCAAAATTCTCTACTAAAATTGGCAGATAAGGTCGAATTGAACTTCTGAAAATATAAAAGTACAAACATAATATGATCTCATATCTGATATGTAGATAGAAAGCATTAAAGAAAGAAAAGCAAAATGGATTTCTCATACCTTCTGCCATAGTGCATGTTCTCATAGATAATCCATGACTTCAAGTTCATCGAACAAGTAACTTTGGTTCCTCAACACCCTTGCTTTATTATCTTTAATTTCTAGAACCTGGTTGATCAAAATTGAGAGTTAGTGGAAATTAAAGCCCCAAAATTCACTATTTTGAAATTATAACTAAACAAGGAACAACAAAACTAACGGACACCTCAAGATATTGGAATCACTGTATGCAATAACATGTAGAATATCAAACAAATGAAACAACATATCACATTAATATCTTGCCTCTGACAGGAGGTAAATTTTGCCTTTTTGCTCACAGATTTTGGGTTTCAAGATCAATTGGAAATTCCTCATCACTTCCAATCACCTATGGCAGATCTTGATAGTTCAAAAACTACATTCCAGAAGGATAAGGATCCAACTCAGGTTGGTGATCACATACAATCATAGTCGAGGACTCAAGGTTTTAATTTTCGGCTGAGGTCGAACCAAAACTGACCCCCTGTTTCAGGTTTCAGTTAATTTCAACCATAAACAGTTCTAGTCCAGCTTTCGTGGTTTTCATAAACTGCAGCATGGAGGATTTGCACATGGGCCTATCACAATAAAGTTATATACTGGGAAATGATAACAACCGGGCTCCAAATAGAGTACAGCAGGGTCAATGTTGTTGGGATTTTTAATGTAACTCAGAGTTCTAACTAAAGGTCATGTGCATCTTTGGTGAGTTAGAACATTCAATTTTTCCAGAAAGATACATCACAGACATCACTAGCCATAAGAAGAACAATATCCAATTTAACTACCCAGAAGATGGATATACCATGCAAGAACTGAATGGCATGCTTGAGTGACTTTTATCTTTACCAAGCAGAAACTTTACCTCTGGTCTTGAATTAAGGACTCCACTTGACATGCCAACATCAATACACCATATTCTCTGATTATATCTACTGCAGAACATGAAGGAGGAACATTTTGAGCAAAAAAGCAACTGTATAATCAAGTTTCATGGAAAGAAATATTGCAGGTCTTGCTTCCAGGTTGGCTCATTTAAATAAACCATATTTCCACAAGAATAATTTATACCAATTAACACCGTTAAACTGTGGAGTATGACCGACCACCATCCCCTTAGCTCCTACAGCTTGTAATGCCTCTTCCACAATGGAGGAAATCTAGAAAGAACATAAACTATTTCAGAAAATACCATCCAGAACTTATACATCGTGGATTCGATAAGTATTTCAGGTCACTTTGCTTCTATACTATGAGATTACTTGCCTGCCAAGATTGGTATTTTCTGTCTGCAGAATCTCTTGAATATAAGCGATTCCAAACAACACTATCATAACCTCTGGTAGCTATAAAAGGAATTTCAGGACTATAATCATCATCTTCACTGAACCCTTGCATCCAATGAGATACTTCTTTGTTCATCCTCTCTATACCATATGCAACTGCATGTATAAAACCACAAAATATAAGTGATAAGTAGAAATATTGAGTATTTCTTCTAAATCCAGTGGATGTCAAGATGTCCTTCAAACAATGATAACAAAAGCATAAAATTCTAGTGTTTAAATTCTACGTAAAATATAAAGGAGAGAAATGAGATATAGATTACCATATCATTACTCAATAGAACAATTGTTTTAGGCAGTAGGGTTAACAATATCTAACTAGTTTATTCATATGTTGGCTAAGTCTCCGACCCTGAAAGATCCTTTTCAGTTAAGGATGTTGGTTGATTAACATCAAGCAGCTGCAATTAATGCTGATTACATGAAGTGGCTCCTTGATTGAAGTGATACATAATTTTAAGGGTCGCCACACTATCATAACAGACTTGGTAATTCAAGGTTCTAAAAACAGTAAGCAACATATGGGTACCACATAAATACCTGGAGAGAAGATCATAGTTGGCTATCAAACTTAGCCACTAAGAATCACTGCTTTCTCATCGGAGTAATATGATGACTATCATAATAATATTTTTCCTAATCAATATTGAATATATCGTAGGGGATGAATACTATTCATTTTCTCCTCCAATGGAGAGATGAAGCTGGTCTGTTGTATAGATTGCTAGTGAAGTTTATGACACACCTCAATTCTAACTGAAAGTAGATAAAATCTAATAAAAAATTTATAAATAAAAGAAAATTTTTGATCATGCTAAGAGGATCAAACCTCCTAACCACTTTAAGGGTAATTAACATCCTTAACTAGTTATGTCTACTTTATTCTTTTCAAGACTTTGTTATAATACTCCAATTTGACTAGCCACATGCATATTTCAACAAGAAAACTAAGGATATGACATCCTTAGCCGTATGGGGAACCTTATCAGCTTTATCACTAGTATAACATACCAGCTCTGAAAACAGTAATCTGGAATATTTAAGGAAAAAATCTATAGAATTACATTTTTAAACATCTATAACCCTGTCTCCTTAAGACAACCATTGTCCAAAGGCTGTTTAATTCTCTGTGGGTCTTATAAAAACAGATATCCACAGGACCTGGTTATGTGTGAAACAGATTTTACGAAAAAAAAAGGGAGGTAGTTGTTTTTCATAAAAATCAATTATCAGGTTTAATGACATGTCAATTTTCCAAACAAGTTTAGATAGTTAAGATTTTCATGATAAAAGCATCCAATATACACCTCAAGAACCAGGAAGAACTACCTATCACAATTACAGCAGGATCCCTTATTTAGTCCCTTTTTTTCTGAGGTGAATGGGCCATCCAGTTATTAAAGGAAGTTAACTTAATTAAGTTTTTGACCCATATCCATAGGCATCAAGCAATTGATAGAAGAGATTGCTTCTTTTCCACTAGAACAACATCTCACATCTGTCACCACACCCACCTACATCTTTTTGGTAGTCAATGCATCCGTCACCACCCACCCATATCCTTACTACCCATCAAATTATATATCAAGTTGTTTGAGAATATGTTATATTTACACCAAAACTGGAGAGCACTTTTTTCTCTCTCTTCATACGTGTCTACGTGGAAAATTATCGTCAATTGATATAGTGCCTGGTATGAAACCAATATTGGCTCCTCGAGATCTTTACTGATCACTTATTTGAGTGCTTTGTAACCAGTCTCTTCTTTTTTATTCCAAAAACCTCTCCCATAATTTGCATTGCTCATAAGTTTAATACTTCATTTTTCAATGCTTAGGATAAGTCCCAACAAAAATACTAAAAAATAAAATAAAGTTGGTAAAATGAAATAGATAACTGATTTGTAACAGGTCTAACTACAAAATGAATTGATATGCAACTCATGTAGGTTGTAAAATCTGATAATGCTTAAAACTTCAAGCCCAGCTTACACCATCAAAGACAAATTTACACTGAAAAATAAAGTTCAGTTTCATAAAAATCCTTTCAGCAAGAAGCATGGAACCCCATGTCCAACTATGTATATGCATGGTTTGAGGTCTCATCCAGAACTCCCAATTTCAACCACAACCAATCTGAAACTAGGCTTAGCTTTAAAGTTTTGAACAAGTCGAACTTATGGCCCAAACTTTAACGTACATATAGGTGTCTTGTTCCAATTTATAGTGTATCTTCATTTCCATAAATGCCACAGCATTTTCTTCAGACTAGACACAGCCTTTGCAAGTTTTGAGAAGATTTAGAAGCACCGAAATGCAAGACTCCAAAGAGATTATGAGGGAAGGGTTTTTTTTTTGGCATAGGTCTGGTTATCTTAAAGATCAGATTTTGTAGGCATCACTATTATCATGTCTTAAATTGTAAAGTATATAATACACTATAAACATGATATTTCGAACATTTTATTTTCAAAAAACAATTTTTCAATTGCTAACTGCAAAATTACCAAAACGATACATTTAATAATCCAAAACAATATAGTGCAAAATCTAATAATCCAATTTATTTTTCATGATGAAAATATTTCTTTATTGTTTTACTTTTCTTAATTTGATCTAATAGATTTTTTGAATTTCTTCATAATTTTCAATAAAGCAGCCAAAACCTATACTTATCTGTTCCTATCGAAGTCGCTACCAAAACCAAGCTTTTGTACATTGTTAGATGTAACTCATTATAAATGTATGAAGGTCTATATTATTGAAAATTTCTTTAAAATGCTTGCTGCTTTAAAAATGACGAGCATAAGTCAGTTTTGAACAAGAAGAGCTTTTCTTAATAAACATTAGATATTCATTATATACAACTTTACCATGATGAGGAAGAAGGCCACCATGACAAAAAATCCAATCATCAACCTTAAGGACAACTGCATGTTGAGCTAGTTCACAAGCCAAAGGACCCCCTGGTCTTAAAAGTGTTGATCTAGCGATAATCCCCTTCTGCCTCTGTTGTAATATTTTCAGAAATCTGTCAGCATAATGAGGAAAACTTTTAGAAAGAAAACTAATGTTCAACATGCCCTTTTACACGATGTGTCAAAGTCAAGCCATTAGGATATTTAGTGCACATAGCATCTACAGACATAGGCATACACATGACCTATTATATAAGCCACATTTACTTATAGAGTCATTAATGAGTTTACCAATATAGAGGCCCAACTGTTATATCAAAATATTAACTGAGGAAATTGTGAGAACATTGATCTGATAGACTCTATATATGGAGGTTTGCTAGTATAAAAGAAATTTGCAAGAAGGAAATGCAATGCTAAGGTTTGAATCAAGAAAAAAGAGTAAAGACAAATGTTGTAATTTTGCACGCACATTATACAGGTACAAATAAGATGATTATGCCACAAAGGAGCACTTTAATAAAAATACAAGATATTATCTACTACTTCAACCTATGGATAGAAACCTTTATTTTCTCTACATTTTCATGAGCACAACAGAAAATTTATGAGAAGTTAAGCTGTATGTTAATCAGATTCTGTTGCCTAGTAGGCAGCCCAAGAGGGGGGGGGGGGGGGGGGGGGGGGGGGTGAATTGGGGCTTAATTAAAAATATGGAAATTCAATTTGTGCTTAATCTAAAGTGATAGTTAACGATATGAGGACAATGAGACAATAGAAAAGCAAAGCACAAAGACACAGGATTTATAGTGGTTCGGAGCTACCCTTGCTCCTACGTCCACTCCCCAAGTTCTACTTGAGATTTTCACTATAATCCTAGAATTACAGCACGGTTGTTTTACAAGCTCACAACCTACCTTGTTGTTTTCACGAGATCACAACGAAATCGGTCGATTTTCACAGGCTCACCAATTAGAACCAATCCGACTGTTTTCACGGGCTCACAATCCAACCCAGTTGGTTTTCCCCAGATTACCAACTACAACCTAAACCCTTCTGATTCAATCCCTTGATTTGAATCAAGCACCCAAATATGAGAATAAATGTATAAGTACAAGCTTCTAAGAAAGCAGATAAAATAGTTTAAATGAATAAGGGAAAAGAAGCTTCTCAGATGATTTTAGCCAATCGAGACGCTGCTTCTTTTCTTCTGGATCGTTTTCCAGATCAAACAGCAATGAAGGATCTTTCTATTATGGCTCAGGTGTGGAGAAAGAATGGATTCTCAACAAAGACTTGCTTTTTTCCGATTTTTCTTTGAATATCCTTTGAGCCCTTGTTTCAAACTGATTTGCTTTCCCTCTTGTTTGGATTTTTCGTTCTTATTTTTGTTTCACTCTGAATGGGTCTTTTTATAGCTTAGTTTTGAAAAAACTAGCCGTTTTGTCGCGCCTGTCATTTCTGACAAAAGGATCCGTTGAAGCTGGAGACGTCTCGCCCATCCAGGAGTCGACTCGACTAAAGTGGGAGACGTCTCGTATGAGTCTGGAGTCGGCTCTTGCTGGGAATCCTTCTGTCAGGTTATCGATCAACTTTTCGTTGGAGTCGGCTCGCGTGGTTCGGGAGTCGTCTCGCATCTTCGTCCGCCGAAAACAAGTTTTCTGTCTTTGTCTGAGAGAAACGTCCCGTACTAGTGAAGAGGCGACTCGTGCTTCGTCCGCGGGATAGGAGATGACTCACGCTTGACTCGAGTCGACTCGCGCTTTGCGACCAGAAATACCTCTTTCTGTCTTTTTGAGAGAGTCGACTCACGCTTGGTGGAGACGGCTCGAAGGTGTGCCAATATTCTATGCTTGTGCCGAAGTCGACTCGAACTTCCTGGAGTCGACTCGAACTCTGAAAAATGCTTGAGTGGTTCCAAAGCTTGACTCTAAGATCCATGAACCATTTCTAAGTTATTCTTTTGAAGTTGTAGCATCGTTATCCTGAAGATACTTGTTTAAAACTGTTAGTCCAACAAAGAATACACCCTCAATGTTTTGGCACATCAAAACCAAGTTAGGGATTAATCAATTACTCAGCAGATTCTTTGGCTTGTACTAAAGTACCCACAGCCAGCACGTAGACATAGAAACCTATATGACACATGGGTATCGGTACACAAGGGGAAATTATGAGAATCAAAGGATAAGACAGACATGCACCCCTACCCTACACTCTTATGGTCATATTCAAGTCCATGAAACATTTTATCTGACTCTAAACCAACCAGTTGCCTGCAATACGTGTCAATGTTGAGAGAGGAACTCTGAATCCTAAACCAAAAGAGTCTACTAATGTGTGCTATAGTTTTACCAAGTCAAACAGACCTCCATGGCTCTCATATCCAACACATTAAATTTGCAACTTCTGTCAACATAGCTGCCACATCGAGAGAGAGGAGTTCCGCTACCTTTTCATATTATGAAAACCACATGATAGTAGAGGTACTAATTGGATATCAGGTTACTTGTTTTGGCATACTACTTGAAATCAGGGCCACTAGGAAAAAAACACGTTGCAGGTAGACTTTGTGGAGGCACATCTGATATTTCATATTATTAAGTAAAACATAGTCAATAAATAGATATTACATATAGTAACATTTTGACAACAACAAAAAAAATGCCAAGAATTTTCTCTACTTTCTAAGGGGAAAAAAGAAAAAGAGAATGATGTCATGGAACTTCAAAATTCCTAAAACACTTTCAAAAAATAATAATAATAATAAATGCCAGATATGGATCACAAATTAAATGCTCAGGAAATGAATACCCATTCAAGACAACAGTTCATGTAATTCAGCATGACCAGACATACATACAGGTGCAAATAGCCAATAACAATATAAACAACAAAGTACATATGCAGTTTCATGTGCACATGCAATGGAAATGTATATATGCCCTATACATATGATCTTATCTTCTTTGACAAAAGGTCTCATGGTAAACTTTAAAATTTTTAAAGGAATTCATTAAAATGGTAATCATATAAAGATAAAGTTAAAAAAATAGCAAATAACAAAATTCATAAAACAATTTACAGAGCGACGTTTCAATGGAGATACCATGACTTGTGTGAAGTGATGGTAAAAGAGCTTTGAACTTCTAGATTAAGGAAATAAAAGGGCAGTATAGAAAAACATTCTAGGTCCATACCTTCATAAGATTCCAAGGGTTCCAATAATTTTGGGACATTCTGCGATTCTCTTTCCACCTTTCACAAACATTGATCCACCCAACAAAAGCATCTTTCCAGTTGCCTTCGTGTTCATTCAAGTATTCTAGGAAGTCTATGCACTCATCAAATGCCCCATGGTCAACATATCTAAAATCGCCCTCAACATTCATGGTTTCATGATTTCCATTCACCTACCACAAATTAGACAATGCTTCATGTCCAAAATACATTAGATGTTGTACTAGATAAAAACATGCCTTTGACTACATCAGATATTTGAAAAATACTGAGGGCTTGTTTGGATATTTCCATAGGATTGGGCTGAAAATTCCGTAGGAATCAAGCTTGTTGGACCATCTAGCTTGCATTTTCTAAGAGCCTATTTAAACCCAACCCAGATCCTAGCTTTTGAGCTGCAAGAAAAAAAAAGGACTCATGGAGATTGTTTATTTCTTCCCACAAGATTTAGGTTGGGTGGTGTTTGGTTGATACATGGTCATGCTTAAATGGACGACCCAATCCACAAATCCTATATGATTTTCAACCCAATCCTATAGGAATATTACAACAGGCCCTAAGTGTTTTTGTGATGCCACATGGTAGAGACAAATAAACACAATATATTAAAAGGGAGAAGTGAAGTTAAAGTTCTGTTTCTTATAATGAAAATTTAAAGGAACATATATTTAGGTTATTGGAATCAGAGATGACCCATTTAAGACACACCTAAACCTTCAGGCTTTTGCATCCAGCTTACTATTTTATTCCAGCCAGAAAATGAGAGATCACAATTAAGCAGCTGCCAAGCAAAACTAAAACATCCATATCCATACTTGATACTTTGGCATATGAAAATGTGCTCAAAATAACGAACCAGGGTAGACAAGCATGATGCTCTAAAGTCTTAAAATTTCAAATTCAACTAAAATATGGATGTTGAGGCAGATACAGACATTTTGCTTTCCCAACATAATGAAAATTAATACAAGTGAAGTACAATTCTCCAAAGATAGGCAAGAGATTGCTAAAATAATCTTCTCCAATAGGTATAACACTTTTTGAAGGTATCAGGTCTAGGAAATATCACCTCCATTGCTCTCATGTTTTGCTCTTCCATTCTTTCTCCCTTCCTTATTTTCTCCCTTCATAGGCACAATGTTCATGAACTTCCTTTCTACACAATTAGGAAAAGTAATTTGCAGTATCTTTGCACTTGATACACTTGTTTTGTTGCCCATGTTTTCCTACTTTCTTTGTCCTGACATAATCATGCTAGATGATCATGCACTTACTATCCGTGTTCTCTATGTCTTTAGTGAAATAGCAAGTCAATAACTAAACATTTCACTTTGTACATGTATGTGTATTTTCCTTTGCAAACAAAAACATAGGAACATATGGAAAATCCCAACTGTTTCACTGACTGGTTGTTTTTGTTAACCCATGTTGCAAAATCAACTATATAACAAGAGAAAAAGTTAAAGTTAATCATCATATTTTATATAGCAAAAGCACACTAACCATGGATGAATCTCACATATTGTCATGCTTGAGCATATAAAAAGCCTCACAAAGAAAATAGATACACTAGCCACTATATGAATAATAGTCAAATAATTTGAGAAGTGACAAAAATAAATAAAAAATGGCTACATAACAATTGCATATCATGTAATAAGGTACATTGGAAAATCCTTCAAAGTACGATATCTAAGAAAAATCATGAAATCTTGATTTCAAAGCAGACCAGACCTGAAAGACTGCACCACCATCAGATTTTGCCTGAATATTTAGTGATCGTAGTAAAGATAGGATAGCTATTTCGTCTTCACCTCGATCAAGGATATCTCCAAGTTGAACCAATATCTACGAGAAAAAAGGCATGCATTGCTTTCTTCAAGATTGAATTTACTGAGAGAAATTCTTCCCAGGAAAATCCCAAAGAAAAAAATTAACTTTAAGTTCAAAATTGCATGTGGCTTGAGCATACTTTGATGCATGAGAAACATAAACAAAGGAAAATGATATTGATGAATTGTGAAAATGATAACCAAAAAGGAGACAAAAATTTGAAAATAAAAGAGGACAAATAATTTGATATTAGAGACAATAATTGATCTTTTTTCTTAGAAATATATTCCAGTCGCTAATAATAAAATATTTCATAATATGTAAGAACCAAACTTAATTTTTTAACTTCATCGCTTGGAGATCTTAATCCATATTCAGTCTAAAGATTTTTCTGAGATCCTAATGTAAGACTGAAAATTGTTTCTCATAAGAAAAACAAACTTTAGTGGCCAGAACCTAAGCCTTTCTCTCTCTAACTCATCCTTTCTCCTTGCTTAGCTTCTTAATCCATTAGTTTGTTCCACCACAAAACATGGTTCCCCTCTTTTGTGTGAGCTCCAGCAGAACTGACGCCCTCTCGCCTCCTACCAATTAGATACAAAGAAATAATTCTCTTCCATGAATGTAGAAATGTATTTTCTCTTTCTTTTCTATTTTGATTTGGATTAAAAAACTAAATCCAAAGCTTTGTGTACTAGATTAGGCTTTTGCTATGGTACTCCAAAGGGCATTTTTGTCCTTCTACCACTGCCCTATCCCTAGCCGTCTGATTCAACGTGGACTATTTGGATTTGTCCATTGGCAACCGATTGTAGCCGGTTATGTGCATGGCTGGCATAGTAATATTTCAAACTTCACAATAATTTTACTATTGAAACAAGTGGTACGTCTGGTAATTATTTCGAACTTCAAGGGCTTTTTTCCAACATCTCTCCTCCTCAACCCTGATGCCTGCCTTTGTACCAGAGAGAGAGAGTAGTGGCAATGCCACAGCAACAGCGAGCTCGATGATGAAGGAAGGGCAAGGACCCTAACGGAGGAGGGGGTGTTAGTGGGTCGTCTTCAGGTTGCGGGCCAGCTGCCATCAAGAGAGGAGAAAGAGGAGGGGGGGAGTTGGGTCGTCACTGAGGACAGGGGAGGGGGGCTCGGTCATCGCCAAGGGAAGAGGAGGAGAGGGGGCTCGATCGTGGCCAAGGAGGAAGAGAAATGGGGATGGGCTGGGTCATCGTTGAGGGGTTGGGTCGTCGCTGAGGGCAAGGAAGAGGCCAAGGAGGGGGGCATTAGGTCATCGATTGGCTGGGTGTTGGAGGACATAACGTTAGCCACCTCAACCACAAGGGCGTGGATGCTGTAGGCATGGTGGCCGCCAACAATCTCAATGCAGGCAATGTAGTCGGCAGGCTCATCAGGGTTGGCAGCAGTGGTGGCAGAGAGACAAGGAGTGGAGATGCTATGAGGGAAGTTAGGGATGGCTTGAGGAGGAGGGCGGAGGAGGGGAGATTAGGGTCAAGGAGGGCCGCATCAGGGTGGGGGAAGGAGCAAAGGCGGCACTAGCAATTCCAGATGGGGGGCTTGAAATCATGGCAGTGACGATGGCTGTTGGAGATGGTCTGAGGTGGTGGGAGGAGTTGGTAGGCATATATGAGTTACCTTAGGGGTTGGGACTATGAGCGTACACCGCAAACGAGGAAAAGGCTGGGTCATCGCCGCCACAGAAGGGGGCTAGGTCAAGAGGGTGAGGTCTGTGGTGGGTGGGAGACCATGGCTTGGTCGTTGCTGTCATAAACAAGAAAGAGGCTGAGGAGGAGGAGGAGAGGTGGGGGACGGCGACAAGTTGGTGCAAGCGGCCCACACTATTCAGAAAAATAATAACTAATAAGGGAGGTTGTCGAACTATAGTTAACCTACTGCTTGTCAAGAACAAAATTTCCTACGTACCCTCATGAAATGAATGGTCAAGATATCTCTTACTTTTTAATAAAATAATATTAAAGAGTACCATAGCAAAACTCTTACTACTATCATTACTATCTTACCTTCTATTTCCAATTTTCTTTTAGGGCCTGTTTGGTTGTAAGGAAAATACTGTCCACTGACCTTCTTTTTCTTGGAAAATCTAGTTCTACAACAGTTTGTTTCAACATAAAATTGACAAATTTGGAAAGCTTATTTCTAAGACTTTGGATAAATTGGATTTCTCTATGGAAAAGAAATTTTTTTCCAAAAACAGAATTAAGCTTTCCAAATTTGTCAATTTTCTATTGAAACAAATTGATGGAGAACTATATTTTCCAAGAAAAAGTTCAGCGGACAGTGTTCCTTGCAGCCAAACAACCCCTTAAAATATTCACATCCGAAATCTTTTGCCTCTCTATCTAATGTCACCAAACTCTATATTTTAGCTTTCTCTTGTATTCTTCCTGTTGTTTTATCGCTTTTTTGCCTTGTTCAAAATGTTTAGCCACCAACCTGCAGCTCTCCATACTAAATTCTCTCATACATCCTTGATCCTACTACTGACCCACCCTAACTTTTATTACCCAATAATAATCACTGGAATTTATGGTTGATGTATCTGCTGCAATGCTAGAAATATCAAACTGATTCTAGACACGACATTTTTGGGACATTTTGTCTAGTGTGATATACTTGATAATTTGAATAGAACAAGACTCCGAATTTCTGTAACCATATTCTCTCAAGTTGGCACCATAAGATTTAAGTAGCCGCATCCGCCTTGTAACAGAACATAGACATTTGCATCCTTTAGAAAATATAATGTCGTAATGGTAGTTCTGTGGTCATAAAAACCTTAAAAATGAATATGCCATGATCTTCAAGACTTGTTTAGCCTTTTACACACTCTAAAAGTTCAAAAATAAATGGTTTCACGTGCATATTTTAAATATGAAAAAAACTATATCAGAATCACATGAAAGTAAGGCCACATACTGTCTCTCCACCAATCCACAAATCTTGACCATCTGGGCTCAAAACACCAGCCAATTCAAGCGCACATCTTGTTTGAGCAAGGTCCCCATGTAGATCACCAACTGAAATTCAGAAGAACAATCTTCATAGAAATGTCAAATAAAACAAAATGAACATGAATAAGAATTGTACATACTAGAAAAAAATGAAATACAAGAAGCTAAGTACCAAAGGAAAACGAGCAATGTCAATGAACGTGGCATGTAATTTCTTTTTCAAAGAATAGCATGCACGTGAAACCAAAGAATAGCATGCAGCCCTGCCTCCAACATATATATGTAAAGAAATTCAAGAATAACAAAAACACATACATCATTTTTGATAGGAATAAGGTGCTTGAAAAGCTCATTATGCTGAATAGTGCAAATAAAAATAGTGTATAGATCTTACAGAAACTGTAACCAACAATAAAAATCATATATATTTTTTGTTTTCTTTTTGCATTATGTCAGTGTGTATGACACACATCTCCAACCCTTACATGGCTAGAAACATCAGCTCTCACAGAGAAATAACATAACTTGTTACCATCTTTTTGTTGTGTACAAAAACATTTTCGTTCTATCATTTCCGAAAAGTCAATAAACTAGGTGGATATGCAAAAGATATTTTGTTGTTCCCAATTACTTGGACATGTATTTAAAAATATATATATATATTGTGATATTTCATTTCGTACTGCATTTTCAACTATATATTGCAATGGGAAGAAGTTCCATCCTTTATAATCGAAAAGAAAAGTCTAAGTAGTTTTTCAAACCAGAGATGAGTCTTTTCATTTTTTCTCTTGTTTAACTCTTCCCAATTCTCATTTTTCTCTTCTTTAACTCTTCCCAAGTCCCAATTATCTTGATACCTGTCAAGATAAGAATCTTCGTTTAAAGTGAAAGTAAAATTTCCCTTTTAGGAGTTGCTATGCCGTAAATAGGAGACGCATATTCTGTATATTGGACCAAGAGTAATGGCAAAATTTATATCATTTTCAAAATTGCTGCATAAGGTTATAGTTATTTAAAGTAATGTACATCCTTCCCATAAAAAAAGAACAAAATTAACCAACCTAAATGAAGACAAATTCTTGAGCTAAATGCATTCACACTTGCAGCCACCAAGCCATCTAGACAACCCTCAAATTTAACCCACCAAAACTGATCAAGTAAATTTAGCTATTAAACCAAGAGGTAGATCAGAAGGAAATATTTGGATTTGCCAAATATCAAGCACTTGAATTAAACACTAAACCAAATTATAGCAATGAAAAATCAAAGTAAAATATATTAAGAAATGGCATCTGCTAATGTGTAACAGCTCAACCAAATAAACCACAGAAATAACTAACAATTTTGAAAATGCACATGAATGAAAGAAAGGAACAGTCAAGTTACCAGCAACAATTCGGCGACCAGGGGCAGAGACAAATGTTGGAGGATTGCCAGTGACCACAATCGGTTTAAGGACTCCATTGACATGAGAACAATCAGCTGCCTTCTGGTGTTTAGAAGGAGGTACAGGCAAGGAGTTGAGAGAAAAGGCAGCCATTTTTGTTGCTGACCCTTCCCTACAGCCTCTCACAAAGCTCCGTCTTCTATATACTGGTGCTGTTATACTTTGCGCGGCAATCTCAGCCAAACGTTTGGGATGAGTTGAGGTCCCATCACCGTGTGTGAGCTTACCTCCGTCGCTTGACGTCATCCGAGTCAATTACGGAGCACGAGACTCACCTTGTTTCATTTTTGAGAAAGCCATCCTTTTTTTCTTCTTTTTCTCCATTTTTCTTCTTGAACCCGGATAAACAAAGGCAACATTGGACGCTGCAATTATGCTCATTAATAATTAACATCGGCTTAGAATTAATTAGATAACAACCATTAACAACCTTTCAGTATTTATCACGAAGATCGAAGTAATGCAATAAAAAGCCATAAATTCAAGAAAAAGGCATATATTCACCTCTATCAGCAATCCGAAAACTCTGCTCTCATAAGAAAAAGGGGGAAACAATGAAGCAATCGACAGAAAAATCGTTCTCTTTTGGACTTCTCACGGAAAAAACTAAAGAAAAATTCACTTAAAATGAAGAACATTCAAGAAAAAACTATCTTTTCACCTCTTTCTGCAAAATAAGAACAGACTAAGCGAGTGGAGGGAAAAAAGATTCATTCTTCTTCTAGGAGCCGAAAAGATCCATTCTTTATAAGATTTATCACAGGAAACCTATAGAAAATAATTAAGGGGAAAAAAGTACTTCAAAAAAAAGTAAAGAAAAAAAAACAATCGATACGCTTCTGTCGCCTGTCGGCAATCTCCCCTCCCATAAGAAGAGATGAAGAAACAATTAATTAAAGAAAAAATCCATCAACAATTGACTACGGAAACATCAAGAAACAAATTAGTTTAAAAAAGAAAAAGAAAAGAAAATGAAGGGAATTCAAGAAAACGCTATCGATTCACCTCCTTCGGCAATCTCCCCTCTCGCAACAACAGGCGGAGCGAATCAAGCTCTCCCTCACCGGAAACGGACCTCGTGGCGCCGCCTGGAGATCGGAACGATGCCGCCATCTCCTCCACTGTCAAGAAGCCTCGTTGATGCCGCAAGAACTTGCGAGAAGACGAGATTGCTTCAATGGCATCGGAATAACAGGACAAGAGAATGTGAAGCTTTTCTCCTTTGAAGAGGGAACCTAGGGTTTACCCCGGCCCTTCCAGCGGACGGTCGGAGCGAATTTCGGCAATCGGAGGCCCTCGGAACTCCGGGAACAGGGCTTGCCTGTAGATATAGTACTACGGCCAGTTTCGCTGCACTTGTACGGTAATCTTGAAGCGGCATACAAAAGATCATATGGTCCAGCTTTGTCAGCGCGTTTTTAAGATGCCAACAGCCGAGCGTTCCTCATCAAGATTCGTGCACTTACTTCCAGCACATGGATTGCGCTTTTTTTCCAATAATTATATATATATATATATATGTGTGTGTGTGTGAGAGAGAGAGAGAGAGAGAGAGAGAGAGAGAGAGAGAGATTTAAAAGAAAAAAAGCTTCGTGCACTTTTCCCCTCAAAAAAAAACCACAAACAAGCAAACGGTTTGATTTTGAACATTGAAATAAGAAAGAAATGATTAGTTCCATAGCATCAAAGCACCCAAAGAAGAGAAGTTATCATAAGACATTTGTAACATAAAACTTTTTTGATAAAGATTAGCGTAAATTAATTTCCGACCCTCCCCATAACTACAGTATAACGCTAAATCCCTGTAGACCCAGACCAAGCTTTTCGGTCCAAAATTATCAGTTCTTAATAGAGGTTTGTTTTATGTTTTTTTTTCCCGAAGATGCCCTTTCGTTGCCGTTAAGGTTTAAAATGTGGAATCAGTTGGGAAATCGACCGTAAACAAGGGATATGGTTCGAATTCTTCTTCCCCTATTGGGAGTGAGGCAAAGGAATGTTAGATATTATAGGTGAAGAGATGAAGAAACTGATTGTTTCTTATTTGTGAGTTACCGAAAATTCAGATTTCTCTTTATTTGTCATGGCTTCAAAAAAAACAAGTGGACCTGTTTTCATGGCTATTTGTTCTTATAGTGGCGAAGTTCTTATTATTTCCATCTCCGAAGACACAAATCTCGATCAAATTTACAAAAAAATAGTGAAAAAGTGAAGACATCTTTCTGATACAATGGTAGAGGTTACATATTTTATTCCAAACAAGTTTAGAGAATCAATTGGAAAGCTAAATTGAGATGGTTTGACACATCTATGTCACCTTGCACAAAATTCTGAAGTCTATTTCATTGCCAATAGAGCTTCTATGAGCTAAGAGAAGGTATTTTGGACTGTTGAGTTCCACCAGATTTGAATCCAGGAGATAGGCAGTAGGTTACCTTTTGTCGAGTTGCAATTGGCAGTAGGCTACCTTCCTCCTCCTGCCTAAAAAATGATAAATGAGATGATTTGTTTATAAGTTCATCAGTTAAAACATCAAGATTCATTATGAAAACTAACTAATCGATGAGTGGGATTAAATAAAGCTTTTGTTTTTTATGCCTGAGGAATAAAAGTACCAAACTTATTTAACCAATGTTCGTGATTTTTGTCAATTATTTGTTGTAGTGCATTAATATTGTATGCATTTAATGCAATGGAATTAAAGTATTCATGATTCCCGAGAAGAACCCGTCCGGGAATTATAAATGAAGGGAATTAATTAGACATCAAGGAAGTTTCATTACTTGCATAGAAAACTAACAAACGATGAGTGGGATTAAATAAAGCTTTTGTTTTTCATGTCTGAGGAATAAAAATATCAAACTTATTTAACCAATGCTCATGATTTTGTCAATTATTTGTTGTAGTACTTAATGCTGTACCTATTTAATGCTATAAAATTAAAATATTCATGATTCCAGAGAAGAACGCGTCCATGAATTATAAATGAAGGGAATTAATTAGACATAAAGGAACTTTCATTACTTGCATAGATATTCCACCTACCCAACATGGAATGGTGTAGGAAAAATCATAAGCGGTAGAATATTTTATAGGACAAAATTCTTATTTTATTATAATTTTTTAGTATTTATTTTTTAAAAAAATTAAAAGTTAAATAAAAATAAGACTCTTGTTACTAACGAAATCCATCAATATCATAATTTAAAAAAAACGAGATGATTAATTGTTGGGTATGCATCATCTCGCTTGTAGTGTTAGTCGTGTAGTATGTACTAATAAAAAGCATGTTCTAAAACTTTGTATCAATTTATCTGAAGGCATATATTGGATCACTACAAAATGTGTACCACATAAGCTTATAATATATATCAGAAAGTCAACGAATGTATATCACCAGTCATGTTGTGTGTAGTGGTGAATATGATATTTTAGAAATTATGCATTAATTTGTTTGAAAGTGTGCATTGGGTTGTTAGATGACTAATTTGCTAAGTATATATCATCTGACCATATATTGTATATTGGTGAATACTGTCGTTCTAAAAATTATGTATCGATTTACTTAGATGTAAGTATTGGCTTACTAAATAATACTACAGAAAAAAGAGGTTTTTCCGACTATGATCTGCCGACGCTAAAAAGAAGCGTTGGCAATTTAGTCACCATGCCAAAATTTGTCGATACTTTTTACTAGTGTCGGTATATTACAATGCTTAAAAGCATTAGAAGTGGAATAAATCGAGAATTAAACTAAGACAATGCTTATAAATGTCGTTGGAAGTCAATATTAAGACAACTCTTATAAATGTTGTCAGAAGCCAATATTGAACCCAACCCAGCACCCCTAGCATTCTGATTTCAACCCTCTTTTCTCTCTGATGCCCGAATCGATTGACCAACCCGCCGAGCTCCACCTCTACTCGTCCGCGCAGGTATCCTTCTCCTCCTCCTTCTCTCCAGCACCTCCTTCTTCTTTGCCAACATCCTCCTTCTTCTCCCCCTCCTTGCTACCTATACCCACCGCTAATCCGCGGTGTTCTTCGAAGATCTAGCTAACCATCCTCCTCCAGTCGACGGCCTCCTCCGTTGCGGATCTCAGCCGACCTTCCTCTATGCTAGTAAGTTTTTATGTTCAGAATATTCTCCTTTTGAGTTGTTATTTGAACTTTGGAATTTTAGAAAACCTAAAAATTTCTAAAATTTTGTTGCTAATATTTCTTATATTTATTTGTATAGAAAACATATTCTTTTTATTATAATCTTCTTCAAATAAATAATTTTATTCTGAAATTTTGTTGCTATCGGTTTGGCATCTTAACTAAAGATATGAGTTACGACAACACAACAATGGAAATGGTAGCTCCATGCGGCACCAAGTGTATCCTATGGTAGTATAAACATTGAATACTTATAAGCATCAAACAAGTGCAATAGACAAACGAGCTTAAGATTCTGTATTTATGATAGCATAGATCTTAGACATCATGTGCTAAGAAAATATATTTGTCATTAGATGATCCAGACCTGGAAAGTTACATTCGTGACTTCTTAATAAGATTAATAGTAGAATAATCAAGTTTTTTTTTTTATGTAGACCAGGCCACTACCATGTGAGATGCAGGAAGTTGTATTAAGATTAAAGTTGAAGTATACTTAAATATATTTGAAGTATACTTAATAGATCGATGTCTAATTTTGTTTATCTTTTTTAAATAAGTTGCGTTCAATTGGTATTCTAATAGAATAGATAAAAATTGAATAAATAAGTTGAGATTTAGCAAAAAAATATTTGGATGGAGTTCAGAATTTTATTAAATTTATTTTTAAGAAATCTAATATGAATGAAAAGATTTTATGTCCATATTAAAAATGTGTAAATTATTCTTCTCTCACTCTAAAAATTGTTGAAAAATACTAGGTGTGAAATAGTTTTGTAAAGGGTTATACTAAATGAATATTTTATGGAGAGTCCATATTGTCATCTCCATGTAACCAACCCTTCTATTTAGAACACACTTATAGTTTTGGATCCAGTAATATGAAAAAATATTCTGAAGGAAAAAATGATAAAAAGAGCTTACTCAGAGATGCCCTTGGATATGGTATTGAAAATTTAACAGATTTTTTTTGTGTATTTATTTTATTAAAATATTTGAATGGTTGGTTTAGCAAGTATTTAACTATGCTGCTTCAATTATTAGAAGATGCATTTTCAAAAGATGTTACTTTGCCATCATCTTCTTATGAAGCCAAGAAACTAGTAAAAAATTTAGATTTTGGATACAAGAAAATATATAGTTGTTCGAATGATTTTATTTTATATCATGATGAAAATGTGAACCAAGAGTCGTATCGAATATATGGATATTCATGATGGAAAAAATATAAAAAAGAAGAGTATGATTTTTGAATAAACTGGATGATGCACGGACTAAGAAAAAAATGGCCAAAATTTTGCAGTATTTTTCTCTCATACCTAGATTGAAAAGGATGTATGCATCATCAAAGATAACTTCCTCGATGAGATGGCATGACGAAGATCGTACGAAGGATAAAATATCAAAATACACAGCAGATAGTTTAGCATGAAAAGTATTTGATGATAGACATCACGAATTTGCTTTTGATGTTCGTAATGTTAGACTGGTTTTAGCTACTGATGGGTTCAATCCATTTCGAACGATGAGTTCTACGTATAACACTTGACCGATTTTTTTGATTTCATATAATTTATCACCATGGATGTGTATGAAACCATCTTCGAATATATTATATTGTTTACTTTTTTTGGCAGACATATTCCGACATTGGTAGAGCTGCACGAGCATCTCCGGCAATTCCTTACATATTAGACTCGAAGAGATATGCGAGACATAGAAATGAATTTGTAAGTTTCTTTGAAACTCTTGTATCATATATTAATTCCTATAACTTGCCAATATACTTTTTATTGTAGATGAAAGAGTATGGGAGGGAGCCTGGTAAGGTGGAGTTCCACAAGATGACTCACACCCATTGAGATGACATCTTTGTCCGAAAGGAGTCAAGAAATATAGTTGTATGTATTCATCTTTAATTTATGCAACGATTTTTTATTAGTTTTATTTTATTAAACATGAATATGTGACCTTTTTTTTCTAAAATATAGAATAAAGATATATCCCTTATTTTAAAGCGTATCGAGGAGTCATCATCATCCGACAAGACCGATCACATCGAAGCTCAGATGTTCGCCGAGTTGATGGACCCGAAGTGTTATGGTCGAGTGAGGGGTTATGGCATTGGAGTTATCCCCACTCAGTTGTCTGCAGTGAGCAGATATACCTGAAATGCCAGATAAAGTAGTAGCACTGCAGAGGTTTGTAGTCTAAAGAAAGCGATGAAAGAGATAAAGCAGAGCCATCAGACAAAGATTGAGGAGATGAGACAGAGCCATCAAACAAAGATGCAATCTTGAAGGGCTCAGCTTGACCAGATTGCATCTATGTTGCATAGGTTTGTCCTTTCTCAGATAAATAACTACATCTATTTGAATATTTTGCATAATTATCATGTATTTTTGTATGAGCTTAATGATTTTTGTGTTCTTAACTTCTAAAGTTTCTATCTTTTTCTTGTAGGTTCTTGATGGTCGATAGCTCTTAGACTATTTATTTAGGAGTTTTATGTGTATATTTTTTATGTTTTTCGAAGCATATTGTAAATATAAATTGATAATGTAAATGTAATCATATTTAACAATATGAATATTTTGAATGATCTAATTGATTGTGATATATATTATTATATAATTTTTATTGTGTATGTGTTTGGTAAATATAGACAAAGTTTTTTATTTTTTAATTTTTTTAAAAAAATTAACTATTACAATGCTTTAAAGCACCGTTAAAAGATATATTACCGACGCTTATTAGCGTCGTTAATTAGAGATATGGCAATTAGCGATGCGAATAAGCATCCACAATTAGTGACGCTAATAAACGTTGACAATTAGAGACGCTTTCAAAAAGCATCGTCAAGATAATTATTGACGTAGCATAGCCGACGCTTTTGCATCGCTTTAGAAAGCATCGGAAATAAAACTACTGACGCTTATAAATGTCGATATATACATTAAAAAGTGTTAGTAATGCCTAATTTTCTTATAGTGCAACTAATTTGCTTACCATGCATTACTTGGTCACGTAGTATGTACTATAATTTTCTCTCCTTTTTTAATCACAAAACTGACAACTCCGTTAATATAAAGAATCTATGATTTTTGAGTTTATTTTTAATATGTGCACTAAAGAAAACATGGAAAAATAGGAAGTGCACCTCATATTTTTTTCTATGGTCCCCGCCCCATATGATTTTTGTTCGGCAGGTGCATGTGCAAAAGAAATAAAAAATCATTACATAAATCAGACCCCATAAGACTCCCACCAATCCATCCAACTAGAGCAATGCCGCGACAACACAGAATCTTGCACACATGATGGTGTATCTTTTCTACTGCATGCATTATCCTCGAGAGAGATTTTAGGGTCCAAATTGTATCTTTCATGCTTATTTCGAGATATCAATCTTCGATTGAATCCTGCATAAATTTTAAAGCATTTCGAACATGTTCATTTATCCATCTATATAAATCTTGAAGTGGCTATTATACGATATTGGATCCATACAAAGGAATGCTAATTTTTCTTTTAGCATGAAAGACATTAACCCCCGTTCAAGAGTGGGGAGGAATGGAAAGCTACACTCTCATTGTGTTAGTGTTACATGTTTGTGTGAGAACATGTGTTGCCCTCCCATTTCTCTTTGCAGGATCAAACTAGACGGGGGATAACGCCAACAAAGACCACACCACGTGACTCCTGCGTACCTCAAGCCCTAACAATTACCTCTAAATCAGAGTGCGAGTCCCATAGACTTTATTGCAGATTCTCTTCATGGTCCTCCATGCGTGTCTTCTCTTTGGAACAAGTCGCTTTTCCTACCTCCCGTTAGATATTTTAGGTAGTGGAGAGACTGCAAATCATAAGGGATGGGCCCGGGGGTCCGTAATGGCTATTCATCCCACGCCCACATGGAGCATTTATAAGCCTTCTGGTCTATGGAGAGAGAGAAAGAGTAAGAGGTGATATGGATGTGATGGTGACTAGATGACCTCTTATCATAAGCGAAGGTACAACCAATCCACTAGGGTGGACTGGGCCGGCCGGCCCCGGCAATGGCCGGTCCGGCTCACAAAACATCCGGCGTCCGAGTACTCGACGCCGGCGCACTTGCCGAAAGAATCAAGCAAAAAAAAAAAAACATAGTAGAATAAAAATGGCAATATCATCTATTCATAGGACTACTTCAGAGTGCCAAACAACAAACGAGACAATCCAGTTAGCAGTCCTGTTTCAGAAGCTTACATAGCAGAGAATTGGGTAGTTCTATATACACCCCCCCTATTGCTCAGGACACCCCCCAAAAACCAAAAAAAAAAAAAACCCAAACTAACCTTTAGTGTAATTACCATATTGCCCTTGAAATTTTCTCATACACCCCCCCTTCCTCCTCCTCCGTTTCGTTTTGAAAAGAAAAAAAAAAACACCCCTCAAACCCCCCTTAAACCCCTCCTCCCCCGTTCCCCCTTCTCCCTCTCGTCGCCGGCATTCTCCCGATCTCCGACCACCTCGCCGGCTTCTCCCGGAACCACCTCGCCGGCTTCTCCCGAAATTTTTTTTTTCACGGTTCGTGCTCCGTTCGGCACTGGATCGCCGAACAAAAGGCTTCTGTTCGGCTGAACAGTGCCGAACAGAAGCCTTCTGTTCGGCAATCCTCAACCGAACAGATCTGTTCGGCTGCACAGTGCCGAACAGAAGGCTTCTGTCCGACACTGTTCAGCCGAACAGAAGCCTTTTGTTCGGCGATCCAGTGCCGAACGGAGCACGAACCGTGAAAAAAAAAAATTTCGGAAGAAGCAGGCGAGGTGGTTCCGGGAGAAGCCGGCGAGGTGGTCGGAGATCGGGAGAATGCCGGCGACGAGAGGGAGAAGGGGGAACGGGGGGTTTTGGGCGTTGGCGAGGTGTTTTGGAGGGGAAGAGCGGGGTGGGGGGGGGTTTGGGGGGTGTAGAGAGCAATTTAGGTGAGGGGGTGGGGAGGGTGGGGGGTAATTTAGGAATTTTTAATTTTTTAGGGGTGTCCTTAGCAAATGGGGGGGTGTAGAGAGTATTTAATTTTTTTTAATTTTTGGGGGGTGTCCTGAGCAATAGGGGGGGTGTATATAGAACCACCCCAGAGAATTTTCTACTACTTCTCTTTAATACCCCCGACGATTTTCACATTCCTATTTATATCCTTTGGCACGAAGGAGCTAGGGGGTAAGTTTCCGTGTCTTACGATGGTCTCAGCGAGATTTGATGATATCCCGATGGCATTTCCGGAAACATGGGAGTCAGGGCCTTTATCCTCAGTGGTCTGAAGGCCTGAACGGAAACCGGTGGCGAACGAAGTAACACCGAGAGGTGTTCTTGACTTGTCAGGATTGCTGAATGCTAACATTATGGATAAATACTTCAAAGCTTTGCTGTATATTAGAGCTGCTGCATCCCAGGGATTCATAATGCTAAGGATAAAGAGATACTTGATTGCACTTGGGAAGCAAACAAGCAAGTAGCAGGTTGCCTGGCTCTGTCAGTTTTATAAACAAGCTGCTCTGAGCTTGGCTCAACTAAGCTCTAAGTAGGGCTTCAATTAAACCAATCCGAGTTTCTCAACGATATTTGAGCAAGCCTCGTTTCGGACCTGGCTCGTTTAGAAGCTTAGCGTTGAAGCGTGTTTGAGCTTGAGTTGACAGTAAGACAAACGAGTCTAGCTCCCAAACATGTTTGAGCTTGGCTTGTTTCTAGTGGAGCCGAGCTCAAACGAGCTGATAGCAAGCCAAGGCCGAACCGCTCATGCACAGCTCACTTCGTTTGCGCTTTAGATTTAATTATTGTTAAATTAGATATTCTTGACATAACTATTACCGTTTCTTTAAACTAGCTTGTACATGTTGCTGAATTGGCCAACATGTATTGCATCCGTTCAACTCTTTTTCATGATACCAACAATTGTTGTTTTGGACAATTTAGCGATCATAATAATTATTTTTTTTAGAAAGGAGGCGGCTTGGCCCCCTGTTTGTTAGCAGAGAGGCTTAGCCACCCAATTTTATTTATACAAGAAAATTTACATTGGTGAAAGAGAAGAATGTACAAAGCTTTTGTTTGGTTACAAAACTTAGTAACAAGACCGCAACTATAATTTCAATACCATGGTTGTTATATACTACATGAGATATCTGGATTACTCAATGATTTTGGAACTTCATTCATGAGATATCTCATGTTATATACTACATGAGATATCCGGTCATCAGTTGTCTCGCCAGCCTCAAAACGGTAAAAAGGCGAGCTAGAATAGAAGGCCAAGCTCGGTCACAGAAAGTTTGCACTCACGTGCGGTGAGCACAGCCACATCATGGCACAATGACAGGCTTACCCTCGAAAAGGTCGCCCGGGCCGGGATCGACCCCGTCATTCTCGCAGCGGAGTGGGGAGGAGCGAGGGAGGACATGGCATTAGTTGTCGTGTCAGCTTGGTCAGAGCCAGAGAGATAAAAAAAGTAACTCGGAGGAGAAAACTTGGTAGGGGCATTCTTGTCCTTTTGTTACTTGAAGGAGGCCTTCGTGTTGGAGAGAGGGTACGAAGAGTCGGTCCCGGGAGAGCCACAAGGCCGGGGGGAGGGCTCAAGTTCCAACGCAAGGCCAGGGCCGGCCGAGTCAGTGGATATTTTTTATCAGAATTTTATGGAGGTATGGGTTTTGGCTCGGTGGGAACAGGAGGGAATTTTTCACAAGGATGCATCTCCCTCTGCCCAACTTTGCCCCCTCTCTTCCCCCAAATTTTTTTCCTTCTCCTCCATCGCTTAAGAAGTGGTTATGTTACCTGATTAGCAATATTTGTGTTATTTTCTTCTCCGCCCACCATTCTGAAATTTTTTTCTATTTCCACCTTGCATCTGTTCCCTTACATCTGGATTGCATCCTTTTTCTTGACTCCAATAGCAGTGCTCATGCGATATTAGTGTGAGCAGCTGATGTGCCCAAAAATAAATAAATAACTAGTATAAATGGTGCATTGCTTTTTTTGTCTAAATTATTTTTTTGGTCAAAAATGTGCATGGCATATGTGAATTACAATATTAGTAACCTTCTAAGTCGTTGAGGATTTGGCAAACGTCAAGAGTCATGATTTTCTGACCATTTTACCTCTTTTTTTTAGAAAAAATATATTCATACATTATTATTAATTACTCAATACTCTCAAATTGTAACTATAGGCAACTACTTTAGTATGTCTAAAAATACTAATAGAAATATTTGAGATAAGAATAATATAAATGAGCTGGTAATGCTATTTGGTTTTGAAACTTTATCTATAGAAATGCTCGAGTAAAATCAGATGCAGGTGCAATAAAGAGTCTCAATGTCGTTTTGCTAGATGCTGTAATTGTCGATGACTTTTGAATTTTGTTTTTTGATAGTTTGATTGTAGAACATCTTTCGTGAGCAAAACATAGCATATTGTCATAAGAGTTCATAGATCTACTAAGTCTTGGCACAACGCGCGCGCGCACACACACATATATATATTTAGCAGTCTTTTAGGATGTTCTGTCATTGAACTTGAATTATTAGTGAACTTACAGTGAAGATGGTAGCTTTAGATCGACCAGTAAGGAATATCCACATGCTTGATCAAATGCCATTCAATGAAAATGCCACATCTTTCTAGAAAGCAACAAATTTTGCTTAGCTAGCTAAAACCCAAGGAAAATGATGAAGTGTTAGCTTCAAAGGATAATAATTAGCCTTTGGTCTAATACTCAAGAAGACATTGACATATAAGCTAGGCATTGAGACAACTGAAAAAACAGCTTTATAAAAGAGAAAAAAAAGGGAAAAAACTAAACTTTGAAACCAATTCCAACTTGCAAAACCTAAGACCCTGTTACCAAATCTATGACTTTGGCAACAAGCTCATCTAGGTCATCCACCTGACATTGACTGGTCAAACACCGTCTCATGTACAGCAGTACAGGCCATAAGTCTAGTTTCATCACGATCTGACAAACTCCAGCTGTCTGATCAAATGCCCTGCCCCGCTTTTAGACGGCTATAAAGGCCAAGGACTACAGTCAAGGTATGAGTCAAAAATCTGCGGAAATGATTGGTGAAACTTAAATTCTACCGACTCAAATATTCATAGATCCTGACACCATATGTTCCCCTTTACTGCTGAAACCTAATCAAACCACAATCTTTTAAGGGCATTTTAGTAACCATGGAGAGATTCAAAAAGGTGAAGAGCTTTTTCTAGTGTGTGTTGATGGTACCTTATCTCATGGGGAGAGGAGAGGGTGACCAGGACTACCACCCCATGAAGAGAAAATTTTGCTTGAAGAAAAGGAAGAAAAGGACCTCCTCCTCTTCACCCTCTATGGCTCCATCTCTCCCTCTTCCCTCTCCCTCTCTCTCTCCATGCCAAGTCAAGGCTTCTCATGTCCCGAGAGACGTCACTCTTGTCCCTGGCTTCTCACGTCCTCCACACAGCCCTATCACCCACCCATGGACCCTCCTATAAATACACCCCCCATGGCCCCAACCCCTCCTCAACCCCTTCTCCCACCGCTTGTATATTAAGCCTCCCTTATCTCTCTCCCTTGGAGGTCTGGTTACCCTCTCAATCTCTTCCTCCTCCTCCCCTCCTTCTCATCATCTCTCAATTTGGTAGAGAGATGAAGTTAAAAGAGGGAGGCTGGAACATCCACCATCACCTTCAAGACTAGGAGGGAAGTGGTATATATAGTCTGACGCGTTTAGCAGATCAAGATCATGAAAAAAGTATCGAAGAATCCGTAAAGCTCAGGAGGGATAGCGCCATGGATGATAACAAGGGGACTGTAAAGATGAAGCTCAAAAAGGTTCCATTCATCTAATGCGCTATCTATCCTGAGTTTTATGGCTTCTTCCTACTCCCAAGAATACCTCAAGAAGCGTCTGAAGGGTTTGTAGTCTCTTCTTTAATTTCTTGCTCTCTTCTTCTTTTATGTCTATTTCGAGCGGACAACAGCAACCAGCGTTTGGCTAGCTCAACTGGTAGACCATGGCTCCTTGCTTTCCTTCTCGGTACACCATGGTCAGCTCCCTACTTTTCACAGGTCTGAATTACTGCAAGTGGAGGTAAATTTATGAAGTAATTTATGGTCTGTATGGTCGTTTTTGGACATAACTTATTGCAGGCATTAAAGCATGTCAGTGCTCTTATTCTTGAACTATCTAAAGCCCCCTTACAATATGGATATATACCATCATCAATGGTGTTATTCTCGCAGATTTTGATGATGAAGACTCCTTCCTTATCTCAAATAAAAGTTCATGCAATCTCGAGCACATCAAATGGAGATGATCTCACATGTATTACCTCCATCCTATATGCTTGGGATCAACCATACAGAGGCTCTCTCACTTGTAACCAATTATATTATCCTCATCGATGCGACTCCTAACCTTATATGTAAGGTGTTTGACACTACTATAAACATGAGTTTATGAAAGTGTTAATTAATAAAATGGATACCTGGTATATCCGGCAAGGTTACAGAAATATGTCTATCTATAATCCATCATTCCGTCAAGTCAAGTGACAATCGTTGAAATGCTTCAGCTCCAATGAGAACCCATATGTGGTTCCCATGACTTCACCCCATGTGTCATGTTTTTTGCGCTTGGACAGCGTCCAAAGCCAGAGGTTCAGGGGGGACTCATTTGCTTAATATTTTTCTCTCTCTCTCCTTACTTCCGTAGGCTTGCGGACAAGGGTGGTACTTCAGCTACGATTAAACTAAACCAGTCGAAAGAAGAAGGGCTCGGTAAGAGAGGTGGGGCCCCGGAATCGATGGAGATGGGTTCCAGCCAAGGGGGGTCGTTGACCTTTTGCAAACTCCGTGCAGGTCACGGCTTTTGGGTCACTTTTCACCCTCAAATCATGCTGACGACATCTCCATGGTGCTTATAAATTTTTCTTTTATGGGCAGGCACTCCTTGATATCTTATACTTGGGTACGTACTGTGGGGACTGGGACAGGGTTCATGTGAATTACAGTAATATAATACTATTCTGCTGCTTTGCCTTTTTCAGTTCTGGGTTCCGTAGAAATCGATGTGGCAGGGTGGTGCCCACTTCTTCTTCTCTATCTCTCTTTCTCACACACACACAAACAGAAGTCAGAAGCACATGAGGGGTTTAATGTTGTTGTTTTCTGGAGGTACATTAACGACCATGGAGCTAGAAACCTCATCCCATGTTTACTTCCTTTTTTTTTCTTTTGTTTCGGGAAGAGAAAGCCATGGGGATTGTTCAGCCGTTGGGTAATGGAAACAGATATGCAGGGTGCAAATATTGTCTGGTGCAATCAAGAATGTGAAGTCAGTAGAGATTATTTTTCATGTAGAATTACAATGACATTTGTTTTAAGTTTGAGTAAGATACACTTAATATTCTAAAACTTTAAAATATTTCATTTTGCTATCAAGATTTTGTTTTTGTTACAATCCGACCCTATCTGGCTATCAGAGGTTTAACATCGAAGCCCCAATAGAACCAGAATGGTGAAAAACGAAAAAAAAAATAAAAAAAGAGACCGAATCAAAGCAGTCAAGAATATAAACAGAGAGCAAAAAAGATATAATTCAGAGACTAAGAGTTAGACTAATGATGGGTGTGTTTAAAGGTATAAAAATTGAGAAAATTTGTAGGGAAGTGGATAAAAAACACAAAACAGTATTGGAGAAGGATGCGTTTCTCGTACATGGCAGGATAATTTTATTTTTTATTGAATATTTTCTCTACTTTGTTAATTTTTAATGTAGGTCATGTATCAATGAGAGTCACTTGACTCTCCTTCCCCTCCTCTTCAACCACCAAAATAAGAGCCCTGCTAAATTTGTAAAAAAAGGTGTTTCTAAAATTTTACAAACACTTAGTTATCATGTGATAATCACGTGATAACGTTTTATAATAGAGATATGCGAGGAGACCATATTGTAATAAAAAATAAAATTTTAATGGCTAATTGAAACTTTTAAACTTTTAGGGTCCGAATATAAATGGTTTGGATCCGGGCTGCTTGACTGGTTAAAAGTGCACTGCCCAGGTCTTCTTGAATGGCCAACCACTGATATCAGTGTAGCACATGCAGGAACATCAGTTTAGGACTGATCTGACCCAATTTAAAACGGTCCAGAGTAGAACCGGACCCAGCCACCCAGGGTCAGACCCATGCTGAAATTTATTGGCTGGTTCGATATCTTGAGCAATTGCACACCAAACCAAGTTGGGTCCCAATAAGCTTCTACTCATCTTGATGGGACTTCAACTCTAGGTTTGGTCTCCGACGAACCCATGCACAATGTCGTAGTTATCTTATCTACGTTTGGCAGGGCCCCATGCTGAACCATGACCAAGAGAATCCTCATTCATTTCCTTGTGAATTACTTCTTAAAATATAGTGCACTTGGCTATGCTACAATAGTAGCAAAATTAAGTGCTATTGTTGTTTTCTGCTGTAAAAATGTACCGACTGCGAACTGGATGCTGGCCATCTACGATGACTTCATTTTGTGTCAGTTAGGCAAAAAAAAAAAAACAGCAGACCGTACTGCCAAGGGTCTATAATTAATATGAATTGATAACCAAATGAGATACAGTAGTCTAGGCCTGACCGAGTCATTAAGTTCTGTAATTAGAGGACCTGGCTATGTTAGTATCAATTAATACCACATGAAAACGTTGCAATTCGCTGCAGCAGAGCAGGTGGCAGCCACCTGAGTATCTTTGCCGGGATTATGTAGGACCTACCATCAGGTAGCAGCTTAAAACTCTTCAGAGTGCCTCTAAATTTTGCCATTGTCATCAAAGTTCACCTTGACGTGCCCTCGGAAGAGGGCATCCAACAAAAAAAAAAAAAGGACCGGGACAGAGTTGGTAGGCCCTTGCAGGATTTGAGTTCTCCGTGTACCAAATTAGGGAAACGAAAGATGGATGAACAAATGTAACGGGCTACCAATTTCGTTCATTTTTTATGTAGGCTATGAGATCGTTCGGTCAAAAAATCGGAAGAGTGTATTATCTCGAGCCCATGCAATATCTCGCATCTATGAAGAAGGTATACTGAAGCTTTTCCATGGCGATTAAGAGATGGTATAGCAAGACGATCGAAAATCACTTATCCATACTAATATATAACATATACTCCGACGATGCGTCCTTGCATGAGGCATGCTTGATTGTCCGCATTTCTCTATCATGTTTTCGCTCATCTCATGCATTTTCTCTCTCCCTACCCCTTATTTTATGTTCTAACCATGGCATCAAAAGTCCGAGCTCTTTTTACTAACGTTTATTTATGAGTTATTTATACAATTTGGTATTAAAATAAAATAACAGATCAAAAATTTGAATCCTTCTTTTAACATTTAATTATTGTTTCAATTTATATAATTTTTTTTTAATTAAAAAAATAGTACGTGCATTATATGCGCCACAGAAAGAAGAAACATATTAGTAGGGCCAAAAACAGGTTGGATATTATCCAACCGTCTTGATCCGTCATTGTTAAGTTGCTTAGAACTTCCAAATTGACTTGTAGATAAGTGAACTTTAAGGGGCCCAGGTTGGTAACATAAAGTTTCCTTATAATGCCCTTTTTAGTGGTGGAATTTAACGGGCTGGATTGGACCCAGCAGCCTGCACATCTGACCCAGAAAAACTTGGCTTAGGATGGATTTTCATCAAGGCTATTGATTTCCAGTCAAATTTGGAGCGAGCTTTTGGTAATCAATGAACATGAGCCACTTTTGATTTCGGTCCACTTTGAAAAAATGCATCAAGTAGATTGAGTGCAATGTTACTATCATTCTAGGCTGTCAGGATGCACCATCCAAAAATCGAACTCAGACTCTTTAGTTGCTAAGCAGACGAGTGGACCACCAAGGCAAACCCAATCACAGTTAAAGCCTGTAATCTTGATTCTAAGATTCTGGAACTCTTCTCATTAAATGCGCCATGTTGGAGCTACAGAAGGGCCTCCAAACCTCTTTTTCCAATCCTATCAAAGGGTTATTTAGAAGTCATGATCTAGATGTGTGTAATTTCTTGCTCAGAAAAGGAGAGGTGGTAAAAGCTTGAAGGAGGACAGAGACAGTCCAGAATTCAGAGCTTTTCTCCAAATTAGAGGATTAATTTGATTTAGGATGCAAAGGACCTGCTTGTACATGGTGTAGCAGTCAGTTTGGTCAGGATAATCCACATATGCCAAGATTCCATTTCTAAAGCTTTAGCCACCCACTCGGACTCAACTCGGATCAGTTGAACTCAAATCAACACAAGCCCACAACGGCAGCACCAAGTCACAATGGCACACATATAGGGGAGAGGTAAGAACACTGGTGGGTAACCGTATCCCAGCAACTTCTTTCCAAATAATCTCCGTCGAGTCCTTGGATAGGAGGAGAGGATGAAAAGCTTATGGTTGCAGAATGCCGGCAACCAACGGACCGAGTTCTTTCCCATCCCCCACGCAGCCATGGCGGGAACCGGTCTCTTCCTCCGCCCGCTCATCACTTCCCTCCGCCCGACAACGTCAAACTTCCCGCCACCCAGGCGCAACCCCATCCCTTCCCGCCTCCGCTTCCAAAAGCCGCCGAGATTTGCCTCCTCGGACGAACAAACGCCGACCTCCCACACCCAGCCCAAATTCAAGCCTCCAATCCGAAACCCCATCGGTGCATCACTCCTCTCGTCAATCCCACGCTTTCTCGATCGTATTAGGTAATCCAATTTTGTTTGGAAAAGGGTTGAAGTTCTTGAACTTTGATATCTTTTGATGCTAGGGAGTCTTCTATGTTACATTTGAGATTGTTAGGGGTGATCAAATTGGCTTGGAGATAGCGAGTGTTGCGTTGCCGGTGGTACTGGCTCTCGCCGCTGATCCCATTGCATCGCTTGTCGACACCGCCTTCGTAGGCCATCTGGGTAAGTAATTCGGGACTTCAAATGGTTCGGAAACTTCAGAGTGCTGAATACAATAACGCTTACACTCTCCAATACAATTCATTGCTAGGTGCTTTAGAATAGTAGTCTCAAATATGATAAATTTCTATGCTGGTGTGATGTAAAATGGGGTTTTGTTTTCCTAGCATGTACTCAATCCAAGATTGGGGCTGTGTTTATTGTATTAACTCGCTTCAATTTTTCATCAGGATCCGTTGAGTTGGCAGCAGTGGGTGTCTCGGTTTCGGTATTCAATCTGGTTTCCAAATTGTTTAACATACCCTTGCTTAATGTTACTACATCTTTTGTTGCCGAACAGCAGGCATTGGACAGTAGCATGCAGAACGATGCAAATAGTGTTGAAACAAGTATATGAATTTAGTTTAGGTCTTTCAATAGTGTTTGTCACCTTTTGCATTTGATCACAAGTATTATAATTGAACTAAATTTGTTTATAGGGGACAAAGTTCTGGGGTTGAAATTGAAGGGCAGGGGTGATTCAGATGGCAGGAAATTTCTTCCAGCAGTGTCAACATCATTGGCTTTGGCTGCTGGTATTGGACTTGCAGAAGCGATAGGATTATTCTTGGGCTCAGGGCTCCTGATAAATACCATGGGTATACCTGTTGTATGTCAAAATATGCTCATCATACATGAAATTTTACTCGTAGCTTTCATTCTTATTATTGGGTTGAACTTAGCTAGGCATGCTTTATCAGAAGAATTATATTTTCAATTTATTTGTTTGTTGTTGATGTCACATTGTCCTGCTTCCAATGGTTAATTTAAAGCCAAGGTGGTCAACTGTGTAGTAAATCCTTATATGACCTGTTTGATGGTTTCTTGTCCTACTTTTCAACACTCAGAAACACGATGAATGCTGAAGAATGCGCTTAATTCTTGAGTTGCTCCGCTTCTAATAACTCAGAGCTATTTGTCATTGCCATTTCCTTTACATGTTCAGGGCCCATAATTACTGTTGCTTGCTCTTTTTTTTAGCAACACCCAAGATACTCTTGCTCTTAATGTTTATCATCTCTTACAGTTAAGATCATATAATAATAATATCCATTGTGTGATAGCTAGCATCTTCATGGTGTTATTTTTTTACTTTAGATACATCTTAAACTTTTTGGTCAATTGCAATATTTGGCACCTGAAATCTAAAATCTCATGATGTTCAAGTTGGTAGAAGAGTCATTGAACTGAGATTTTTTTTAGGTGTTGAAATATTATCTCCACTTTCCCTTGCCTAGCTTTAAGAGTTCAAGGGAAAGCTTCTTTCCCATAGATAGGGAATAGAATATATTGTTTTCCAGTTATACTTGTTCCCTTTAGATAGGAAAATTAAACCAGACAGGTAGGGTAAGGTCTTAAGGGTCTATATGTTTATGCTCATGATTTTCTAACTAAATAATATTTAATGCTACTTTTTATGATCATAGTTTTATAGATACTAAAAAGTTTGTTCAGAAGATAACACATGTTTATGATCTATACAGGACTCACCAATGCACATACCAGCTGAGCAGTTTCTTACTCTAAGAGCATATGGTGCTCCACCTATGGTAATAGCACTTGCAGCGCAAGGCACGTTTCGTGGATTTATGGATACAAAGACACCATTATATGCTGTAGGTAAGTATTTTTGTAGTGTCAGAGATTAGTTTTAGAAAGTAAACCTTGTGATGGAATAATTCAAAATTGTATTGCACATTCTTTTGCATGGGAACATAACTTAGTACAAGTAATATGAATGGAATGCTCAAAATCCTGAGTTTCTGTTATTGCATTTTTGGATCCAGAAGGTTAATATTTATATGAACTGTGCACACAATAACTCAAGCTGAATTTGACAAAATGCTAGGTGAATTCTTTAGAGTATTAGAAATGATTCGTTAGTCATTGATGTGTACTTATTGGCCATTTATGTCTTCATTTGGTGCTTGGATTATCTTTCCTCTAGTTAACCACTCTTTTAACTGATTATCTACTCTTTAAGTGAATGGAACCATATTTTTTGAAGGATTGAATGAAACAATATGTATATTGCTAGGGGGCATATTCTTGCGTTGCTATATCCAAACACAGTTTATGGTATTTGCAAACAATTCTTTGCATGTTTAGTTTCTTCTCCACATCATGGAGGGTAGATGGCCTAGCTAAAGGCCCAGCCTGGCCTGATTGAGATAAGGACAATGAGTTATGAGCCCTCACCTGTCACGCCCCGAACCCATCATCCGGGTCCGGCACGTGACCGGCCGCATGAGCCCTAGAGCAGTGCCCTAAAGATCATGTAAGGCCTAAAATAAACAACAATTCAATAAATCCACAACTAATTAATTAATTCAAATTGACAAATCCGACATGTCCAAATAAACAATCGGTTCAGTTACAAGATTTTCAAATGTTCATCAATAAAAGATAAGCTGCTTCTAACTATCTAGCAGTCAGACTCCATGCTGATCTCATTTCTCGTCCCACCCGATGAACTCTACAAATCCAGTGCCTCTGAAAAAAAAGTAAGAGTAGTATGAGCTTTTCCAGCCCAGTAAGAATCCCAACAGCCACACAGTAATAATAATAAAATGATCAAAACATCAAAATAATATCATTTCATTATTTCAAAGGCTCAACAAACAGCAAATATGTGTAACCATTTCATACACATAAATCCTTTTTCACATTATGTGATCATAAATCCTTTTTCACATTATGTGATCAATTCCCGTATTACTCTGATTCCCAAGTTTTCAGACTTTTCACTTCTGGCTTTGGACTAACCAAGTTCATGACCCAGTCCAAGACTGCACAAATCCCACGCATAAGCTCGTGGCAGCTATCCCACGCGTAAGCCCGTGGAGGCTATCCTACGCATAAGCTCGTAGAGGCTATCCCACATGTAAGCCCGTGGAGGCTATCCTACGCATAAGCTCGTATAGGCTATCCCACGTATAAGCTCGTGCAGCTATCCTACGCATAAGCTCGTAGAGGCTATCTCATGACAAGGTTAGTCCAACCCATTTTACATGTTTAGTTTTATATGTTTAATCACATTTCAATCACGTCACATATTTTCATAATTTCTCAAAAATATGTTATTCCTTCCCAATTTAATTATTCCTATACTTTCATAATAAACAAAATGCACACCTCATAGTGTCATACAAGCTCAAAAATTAATAGCAACATACTGATAAAATATATCCAACGATAAATCCAATATATGCATAAATAAAAGTGCTCAGATGTAGGGATTCTTACAGAAATTGTAGAATGATACAAGCACAGATCCGAATCACAACCTACGCGCTGGGGTGCTGAGTCCCCTGATCAAAACTCCTGGCACCGCTGACTTTTCCCCTACAACATCAATTATATTTCACAGACTAAATTATTCAATATTTAAATATTCTAAAATATAATTCACATCTACTATGGGGTCCATCACCAGGTCCCCAAATATCTCAATCCCTCAAATCTAGGGCAGTCGGAGTGGCTTGACTCCCATCCTGTACCACCGATCTATGTCGTCGCCAGCCGTGGCCGCTGCCACGCCGGCGATGATGGCCGGTCCCGGTGAAGAGACCAAAAGGAAGGAATGATCCCTCTCTCTTCATGGTTGGGAATACATCTTCCTCCCTCCAATCCTTTTTGATCCAAGGGCAACAACCGTGGTGGCTGTGCCCTCGCCTTCCCCAACCCGACAACACCACTGGCCGAACCATCGCTGGCCGTCTCTGCTGCAGCCGCCGGCGATGGTGGCCGGCCAAAAGAAAGAGAGAAGAGGAGGTCCCTCTTCTTCTTCTTTCCCCAACACCCGAAAGGGTCCCCCCCCCCTCTTCTTCTTCTTTCCATCATCAGCCGAAGGCCCTTCTCATGGTGGCTCGGCCTCTTCCCCCCCCCCACCCGACGGCAACCCAAGCAGCCTCCCCCCCCCCGACCGCCGTCATCGCCACCGGTGGCCAACCCACGCGAGAGGAAGAGGAGGAAGGGATGGGATCACGAGGAAGAAGACCTCGGATCCACCATCCCCCATCACCAACCAAAGCCCTAGAACCTTACTTCGACCTCCCACAGTCCCGATTCAACCCCCAATGCCATTGATCCCGGCCAACCCGGCGGCCGGCGGTGGCGAAATCCGGAGGAGAGAGGCCGAAACAGGGTACCCCCTGTTGCGGACCCTTCTCCGGCGATTTCACCAGCCAAAACCCAATTTTACATAGCCCTACCCCTAGCAAAGGAAGCACAAGGGAAGAAGCCATGCTTACCTTGGTCCGACGGGGTGTTCCGGCGATCTTTCCGGCAAGAAATCGGAGGAAGCGAGCTTGGATCAAACTCCTCTCTTCTTTCGATTTGTGGATGGTCTTCACCGAAGGAAAGGAGGCTTTGGAGCAAGGTTCGCCGTACCGGTACCGAACCCCGTACCGGTGCCGCACCCGTATAGGCGTACCGAGTGTCGGTACGGTACCGTACGCTCGGTACCGACCGTACCGACATTGGTGTACCGATACCGGTACCCATCGGTACGGGTACGGTACGCTCGGTACCGACCGGTACAGCGAACCTTGCTTTGGAGCTTTCCCCATGGCCGGCCGGATCTCGGCACTCGGTCTCCTCTCCGGTGTTTGGTCCCCTTTGGCGATCAACCCTAGCGCCGCCGCCGCTCTCTCTCCCGTGCCCCTCTCGACCACAATTGTGCCTAGGGCACGATCGTAAATGGGCCCGGTCTTTTCGGGCCGGCCCGTCACCCCTTTTTTTTTTTTTTGGGTTTTACATCACCAGTGGGACAAATATACGCCTGTACACTGATAGGTTTGTTTCTGTCATCATACTACCCTCCATAAATCACTGCCCGTTCCCTTTAGTTGCCTAGAGATCCTCATTTCAGCCTTCATTGCTCTGCATTCTTGTGCTATGCCTGATTTGCCAGTTTGGTTACTTGCCAATAGACTTCCCAGGCTAGCCTTTAAACTTGCCAGAAATCAACTATTAGCTTATTTTACCACCAGTAGTGACAGCCTATGTGTTCATTTCCCTATTTAATTTTAAATTTTATGCAATTGTTCAGTCTGCAGCTTAAGACTTTGCAAGGCAGTGGCAGAGGCTAGACCGCCTTGCAAACTTTGCAGCTAGTATTCTAGAATCAGCACCGTGTCCCATTCTTGTTCATAAATTCTCATACTTTTGTTGCAGGTCTACCTTTCTTTGCCTCTCCATTTCCAATCCAATTATAGTCCTTATGTTATTGCTAGTATTTTGTAGAATTGTCTGATATTGTGCATACCAAGAAGTATCACATATACAGAAGCACCTAAGTGAGATGTCTTGCATATAGGGAGTTAATTCAACTTGATTGGAATGACAGGCTGTACATCCAATTCTTTCCCACTTCCTATTTTTCTCTTCTTTCTTTTTACTTCTTTCATCTTCATCGTTTTAATTTTCATCCAAAAAATGGACACCTAGTACAATTTAAATTTCATATAATTGAGTTATTATATTAATTACTTATCAGCTTCACATCATGACAGCATGGGTTGGCACCTGATGTATGTCTGTGAAATGGTCTGTGATAGACTTCTTACCTCCTTCAAATGTGCATAATGTAACGATATCTCAAAATGCAGGAGCTGGCAACTTACTGAATGCTCTATTGGATCCCATATTGATATTTATCTTTGGTCTCGGCGTGGGTGGTGCTGCAATAGCTACTGTTATTTCTGAGTATGTCTACCACCGTTGTAGGAATAGTGTGAAAGCAACATATTTTTAATACTTTGATGCTTCATACAATAAAAGCTTCTCCTTCTGACTCAGTTGTTAATAACTAATGTTCTTGATCTCATCCATCTTACTAGGTACTTGATAGCTTTTATTCTTCTTTGGAAGCTCAATGCAAAAGTAGTACTTCTATCTCCTGATATTTTCAGGGGTGGATTTGTTCGTTATTTGAAATCTGGTAGGTTATAATATTTGTTTTTAAAATTTTTAACTGAGTAAATCAATAAATCCTGAATAACTCTGCATGCTCGCTTTGATGGCAAAGATGTCTTGACACATAAATTTGCAGACAAATCTTATTTGTGCAAATTATGTAGATGGAAAAATCTCAGATTTAAAGAAATCATGTCCTTAGGAATTGTTTCAGTGAGACCCTAAGAAAATAAAAGGAACATGCTTTTGATGGATGTATATGCAAATCCACAGAAAAATCTTATAGCCAACATGTTCATTGAATAACTTCAGTTTTCAAAGAGATGCTCGTGATAGCTGGGACATAAACATAAGCATGCACCTGCAAAATCGATGTTCATCCCCAGTTTTACTTTGTCACATAAGCATGCACGTCCACATTCTGCACTATCCTTGTTCACTGGAAAGCTTTGTCAGTAATTCTATACTGATGCAGGTGGTCTCTTAATTAGCAGAACTATTGCGTCTCTCTTTACTATGACACTGGCAACATCCTTGGCTGCAAGGGAAGGGCCAATTCCTATGGCTGGTCACCAGATTTGCTTGCAAGTATGGTTGGCAGTCTCCCTGCTTAATGATGCTTTAGCGCTTGCCGGTCAGGTTTGTTATTTCATAACCTTATATGCAGTTTTGCATCATTTACATCTTGACAATTACATTATCTTAATGTCTGGGTAAATTTGACTTCTATAACTGGACAGTTCTTTCACAGGCTTTACTTGCACGTGAATTCTCCCAGAGGAATTATGAACAAGCCCGTGTTATAATATACAGGGTTCTACAGGCTAGTAACATGCCTTAAGTCAATTCCATCATCGTGCAATTTATATTCAATTTATATTAAACTGGGTTCACCCTTTTCTTTCCTTTGACATGCTGTTGGTCTTCTCAATACTGCTGAATTTCAATCAGATTGGGGCCACAACTGGAATAGCACTGGCTATCATATTGTTCTTTGGGTTTGGGCATTTTTCGTATTTATTTACCACTGATTCAGCTGTTCTGGACGTTGCTAGATCTGGAGTCTTGGTAAGGTTGATATTGCACGCTATTTATCATGTTTTATATGAAACTGGAATCTGAATCTCCATTCTTAAGAATGAGAGTATTTGCAGTTTGTCGCTGTATCGCAGCCAGTCAATGCCCTTGCTTTTGTAATTGATGGGCTCTATTATGGTGTCTCAGACTTTGCATATGCTGCATACTCGATGGTGTGGATCTCTGTTTTTGCTAGGTTCTTCATATTGCAATATGCTTTCTCATAAGCTTATAACTAGTTATATTATAACTTTGCACAGGTGCTGGTGGGATTGGTCTCATCAATATTTCTGTTGGTTGCTGCTCACATGTTTGGTCTCGCTGGAGTCTGGACAGGGTTGTTTCTTTTCATGAGCTTGCGAACAGCTGCTGGATTTTGGAGGTAGAAACTAACTCCCAGTTTCAGAAATCAAAGTATTATTATTATGGGTTACACTACTGATATTTGCCATTCCAGGTTAGGAACCAAAACTGGACCATGGAAAATGGTCTGGTCTGAGATGGAGACACAGATAATGGAAAAATGATGATTATGAAAGAAATCGCACAAGAGCCTTTTTTTCTAGACCATTAGCTGGCCTTATGAGTTTTAACAGCAGTTTGTTATGTCAAGTTTAGAAACAATTCATTGGCAACAAAGTTAAACGAGTGAAAGAAATCAATGGGGATGAGAAGGGTAAACAAGCGAGGATTAACAACAGGTAAGTCAATGAAACAATTTTCATGCTCGGGGATTTGGATGGACAGCAGGCAACATAGCTGCAAGGCTGGATGCATAGCTTTGATAGTCACATATTCACCGATGCTGATGAACGGCAGAGCATGGCAGAGTACTGATTCTAACTGAATATGGCAAGCATCCTTTTCAGAGGTCTACACTAGATGTATTGCAGCAATGCTTCTTCCATTGGCCAGCCATTCGTGGCATTACCTGTAAATCAGAATCAAGCTTCGATGCTGTTAAAGGTTATTTATTATATATCCATATAAATTTGTTTTGTGCATATGATCCTGTAGGTGAATATGAATTGGTTGAACTTACTCATGGGGTAACCTAGCCCACAGCATAGTTTGAGTGGAGATGCAAGGCAGGAGAGTTTGAAGACAAAACTGATGCCTGTATCATAGTATCTTTTCCATGATTTATCTGCTGAAAAAAGATAAACTAATAGCAGGTGTAGCATGCCTTTTATTCTATACTACTGTTCTGTTTAAAGATTTTCTTGTATCTGAGTGGAGATAAGATGATGAAATTATATCGCATATGAAGAAATTATATTTTACGCCATATCACTACAGGAATAATTGGAGACAAGATGAGGGGGCGACAATCTGAGATGAGTTATTGGATAAATGGTGTCCATAGAAACAAGAAATCTGATTGGCATGGTGCATTGCTGGTGTGGTGTGCTCGGGTATAATTTCTCTAGGGGAAGATGGAGATAAGGGGCTTCTCCTCTCTCTGTCCTTCGAATTCGGTCTCTTGAATCTCAAAGCAATATCATCCCATCTGACGGGCCGATTGCACTAACGTTCTTTCATGCAAAGGATACAATGAGGACCCATTAATGAATGCGTGGGATCATCTAGTGCTTTTATAGGCCATAGCAATATCGTATGTTTAATGTGTAATGTCATGTAGCCTTTTGTTTCGACGGAAGACATAAAATTGGTTCTTTCTGTTATTGGATCTAATTCTTTGTTAGATTGGGTTAGGCTTGGATTGGTTCTCAATTTGGCCCAGGGCCCACCGAACTTGGCCTGTGAGAAGATATGACGAGGGACGGACCCGTTCGTAAATCGATTAGGTAAGGGTCGGTGCTTTGACCTGACTCAGGTCATGATAGTACATCAACATGGGAATGGATGGGTTGGATCATGGGCATGATATATGAATTCTAACAGTTATAGCCATTTTTTTAATACTAGCTAGTTACACCATCTCACAGTTGAGTCACTAAAATCCATAGCGGATAGGTGCATCACTAATTTTAGGTATGGGTCATGTCCAACCGAAAAAAGGTGGCGGATCAGTCTTGTTGGGTCGAGTTAGGTCATGGACTCAATGGATGGCTGGACGGTCGTAGGGCAATGCTTTCTATGGTGCTGCTTGGGGCTTCCTAAGGAGAAATTATTGCACCATTGACCGGGCAATTTCTATTCAATGGAAAGAAAAGCCCATCGGTAGCATCGATACAGTCACATAAATCGTAAATATATGAATATGATCAACCAAAAAATTTGCGGCTTCTATTGGGACACTGAAGACGGACCTCCTCTTTTTAACTTAGTTATTTTATTTTTTGCATGTCAAGTAGTCGAAAAATAAATAACCGATGATTTCAATCGGCGCGCCCATTTAGACCTATTCGTTCATGTATGCGTGGACTCAATGGATGGCTGGGCTAAAGAGTTGCTGCACAACCACAGGTTTCCACCATGATGACGGCCGTAGGGTAATGCCTTCTATGGTGCTGCTTGGGTCATCCTAAGGAGAAATTATTGGGCGCACTACGCTGGTGCACGCCATCAATCACCGAGACGTGTTAGCGCGCGGCTAAATGATGAGCCCACCGCAATACATCTATCCGAAATAATTTTTCCCGGCGAAGGCCGGATTTCGGATCTGGGACGACGGCGGTGAGGAAATGTTATTTTACACCAAGCTTCGTGGCCAAGGAAACGATAGGGGGCGGGGGGGGATCGGATCGGGCTTCGTTGTCGCCTCTGGAAACTCCCACGCCACGTGTTAAAAGCAACGGCCCGGCGTAGGGCCACGGAAGGGGCACGGTCAGAGCCACGTTATCAAGATTCGTGCTGGGTTTTGGAGTTATCCAGAAAGAGGCGTCTATAAATAAAGTTGCTAGTCGAAGGCTGGGGGAGTTTTCTTCGCCAGCAAGTAAGAGGAAGGAGCGGGGAGGGAGAGAGAGAGAGAGAACGGAGAACTCGTGAGAGAGAAATAATCCCAGCAGGGAAAAGATCAAAGAAGATAGAGAGATCAAAGGGCTTCCAAATTCTTTTTCTGGAGGAGTTGTTCGCCGTATGTCGGGGAACGAAAGGTGAGAAACTTCGATCAATCTTTGATTCTGTTCCGTTTTCCCAACTATGTTTCTTGCGATCAATCTTGGGGTTTTTTTTTTGGCTGTTGTTTCGTCTGGATTTTTGAATTCTTGGAGCAGTGGCATCTGATTTCCATGAAACTTTTTCGATAACTAGTTGTTCGTCCATGTGATGGGTGATTTTTTGAGGGAAATATTTGATTTTTGGTAGAAATCAATATAGTGATAGTTAACGACTGAAATCTTAGAGATGGATGAAGGGTTTCACTTTGAACTATTGAAATCGGTTATAGTTAACTCTTGCTAGAAATGTTTCATTTGGGAGTAGAAGAAAGGGGGGAGCAAGATCTTAGTCGTTAAAATTTAAAATAATTGGGTGGAATGGGCTAGGCTTGGTCATAAATGTTAAAAAGCGTAAGGTGGTAAGAAGTTTAACGTTTCTTGCAATTCTGTGTATATTTATCCTCAGTGTATTCTTTTCGCTACTTTTCTCTGTTTATGGATCACATGCTCTTCTGATTTGTGCTTGTGACTTGTGCGGAACTAGATTTGGGAGAGCAGGAATGGCATCGGGGGTGACTTGATTGCATCATGCTACTAGGTATGGATTTTTAAAAAACCCAGTTCTTTTATCTCCATATCGGCAACATCTACTCAAAAAAACAAACAAAAAAAAAAGCAAAAAAAATCTCCATATCAGCAGCATTTCGTTGAAATATCGTTTCGCCATCAATCATCAGAGACTGAACATGTAACAGCTTAGATTAAAAAACTCTATGCATACAAACATTACACATTACTTTGTCTACTATAAGTAAGAATTTACTTTTTGCAAAACTCATTCCTTTTGTATTTATGGCAGCAGAACTTTTGTTGGACTGTGCTTTATCAGCGACATAAATGCCACTGTAGGTTGCTTTAGGAGAATTCAACATCAGTACCAGCTCCAACACTTTCTGGTATTAAAAGTGAGATTGTTTTGTTGGAGCATTGAAGGCTTTCCATTGTTCAGACTAGAGAGTTAAATCTCATACCTTTCTTCCGACACTTCTCCAGATAGTTGTAAGTCCTTTTTTTTTTTTTTGGATGCATTGGAAGCATCAGGACTTCAAAGTTATGAAGGATATGTGTTACAATGAGATATGACTAAACCAAATGTATATACTCTCATGAAATTAAGACTAGTATCTCCATATTTTATCAACCAACCTTAGCTCGTTGACACCCCTATCCACTTGGGAGAGGTCTAGGGTTTAAAACTTTGGTGATGGCAACCCCACTGTTTATTAGGAATAGTAGTATCTCCATATCCTAGGGTTGCCTTTGGTGGTAAGACTACAAAAACTCTGGCTCTGTGACTGCTAGATTGTGTGCTTTTCTTCAGAAGAGAAGTTCATAGGTACACATATAAGCTTAGTTGTAGGAATAGCTCCGAGTCCAACCTTATTATATAAAATGAGGTGGAGGTCTTGTGCTCTCTTTCTTTTTATTAAAAAAAGAAAACCCTCTTGGATGTAAAGATGGAGACCATCACCAATTTACTAGGATCAAGAAAAGGGTACATTAGAGGCCTTAAGTTTGAAGCTGTAAGAAGGGAAGCAAGGGAAGGAGGAAAACAGAGTAGGTTTGAAGCCGTTAGAAGCCCCATAGTCTTTGAAAGTTTTCTCTCGAAGCACAGAAACCCAAGAAGATAAAGAACCAGCATGCAAGCTTCCAACGTTTTTCTATCATGCTCTGTGTTGTTGAAGAATTAACTGATCCCAAACTGGTATAATCCTTGCTAGAACAGCTCTCTCTTAGATGAGCAAAAACTTCGAAGGAGGGAAGGCTGATGATGATACCCAGAAAGCCAAAATATGCAACTCCACGATATCCCAGGGTCATGACATATCAAGGGAAGGGTTCAGGATGGTTTAATCTTGGATGCGACAAAGTCTATACATGTATTATTCCCATGTATATTCCTCTTGGATAAATTATCCGAAGTTGCAATCCTATTTTGTAAGAGGAGCCAAAAGACAATTTTGATTTTGAGCTGGCTATTAATCTCCCAGATAATATGGAAGTCTTGAGTTTAAGAAAAGGCTGCTCCGATTCATGATCTGTCAATTGGATATGTACTTTGAAAGCGACCATGTAAGCAAATATGTATATGATCTTATATACAATCAAGTAGTATTGGAAAATTGGTTGCAATTAGCTAAAATATTCACGCTAATCTTTGATATAGATAGTTTGCCTCGGGTATTCTGCAGAAAGTCTGCTTCTAACGTCTCTTTGGATATTTGTGCTTACAGAGGTAAGAGATTGTAGCAAGGCTAGCTATTTTTTTGTTGATCATGGAAGTGGAACGTTGTTTATCTGATATTTTCAGAGATTGTTTGAATATTTTTGTTTATTTTCGTTAAATTTGCCAATTCACTTCTCCATGTTATCCAATACTGAGTGCCGTGCCTACTTCTCTAGTATTCTTGTACCTGATGATCCTTTTATCTCCTGCTTAATGGCTTGTCTGTCTATTTGCTTTGCTTCCAGGAAGAAAAGGGTGCGAAATCGGCACGATGGCTCCCATCCTGTAGCGGAGGTAATTGCCAAGTGGAGAGAGCTAAACAGGCAACTGGACTGCTCCAGTGATGTTGATAAATATGCCCGGAGAGTGCCTGCTAAGGGTTCTAGGAAAGGATGCATGCAAGGAAAAGGAGGCCCAGAAAATTCGCACTGTAATTACCGTGGTGTGAGGCAGCGTACTTGGGGCAAGTGGGTTGCAGAGATCCGAGAGCCCAACCGGGGCAGCCGCCTATGGCTTGGAACCTTTAACACTGCATTGGACGCTGCTATGGCCTATGACGAAGCTGCAAGGGCTATGTATGGTCCCTGTGCCCGCCTCAATCTCCCTGAATGCGGGATTGCAGCTAAAGATACAACCTTGGCAAATGCAGCATCCTATGAATCTACAACAACCATGTCACAGCATTCCAACGTTTCTGGTGTTGAGGAATCAGGAGTTGAGGCTCCAAAACTAGAAGCAGGAGATGAAACAAGAAGTGTCAACCCTCCACAATCAACTGCAGAACAACCTGTTACGAGCATGGCGAAGACTGAGGCAGATGAGGAGCTTTTTAAACATTTTGATTCCTTACAGGATCTACCCCAGGACATGTTTGGCATTGAAGATATACTGGGGAATATGGACTCGTATCCATCGAATAGCACCGCTACCACCCAGAATATGAAGAGCGAGGAAGACCAGGTTGGAAGCGTGGATGCAAATACCATCGGGCATTACGGCACTCCTTCAGCTCTCTCACTCGGAATTCAGAGTTCAGATGGGAAGAGCCTGGGAACCTGGTGTCCAATGGAGCAAACACCGGCTGACATGGTTGATGACTGCGATTTTATCAGACATATGAATCAAGATATGGAATATGGGCTTACCAATGACCAGGGCATTCCTGAACTGGAATTTCACGACTTGTGAGGCTGTTCCCAGAATCACCTAGGTTGTAGAGTTAGAGAAATTTATCTATACAATTTATCATCTGTATTTATACTCAAAAAAGGTTATTTGTAGTATTAGATAGAAATAAGCTGGTTCTTCCTGGTGTTTTTTTTTAAATTTTTGTCAGAATGGGAACTTGGCTGCCATGTTCTTGCAGTGCAAAAGGGTTTTTGATTTTTGGTATACAGTTAAAGTGAAAATTTTGATTCCTTACATACAGGTTTGGAATAATTGAAATGAGATACACTTTTATATCCAGTCTAAATAAAGCTTCAAGTGGATTATACATTTTAAGATTTGAGGCAGTATTAATGAAGTTATTCATAGTGTTCATGCTTTTAACTTTCTTGTTAAAGTTTGGCTACAGCCCTTTTCCAGAAAATTCGCTCTTAGGAGAGGTTTGCAGTTTGTAAAACGCATATATTTTGACTACATTCTCCTTCTTACCTCCCTAGGAAGACATAGGGAAGCCAGGTCCTAAAGTCTATATGCCCTTGACGCTGCGTTTTAAGGTGAAAAACGGAGGGGCGCAGCCTCAAAACTAACGCGCTACGAAAAAGAAAACGGCTGCGCTAATGCGCAACGGCAAAAGCCGTTGCTTGTTCTTTCGCGCCTTGCACTATCTATCGGGGAAACAGATTTTAAGTGTTTAGCAAGAAATGAATGCAGCTTCATTCTTTTGCTGGTTTACATTCTTAAAGAGACATGCAAGAAACGACAATAAATCTTGTCGTTAAATTATTTTCATTTTCATAATATTATTTAATATTTCATGTTAATAGAAATTTTATTAATATAAATAAAAAAGAAAATGAAATGAAAAATGAAGGATTTAAATCTAGGTCACTGATATCAATATCTAATGACTTCATCAACTGAGCCATTTGACATTCTCTCCAAAACTAGTATAAAACCCGTTTGGCGTTTGTTTCAATTGGTGCGAGGAAATTTGTATCATTAAATCGCCACCCTCTTAACAGTGATCTACTCTGAATGGTGCTTTTCTCATTGTTTTAATTGACAAAGAATTTATGGCACTTCAGTCCTCTGTTTCGAGACCTGGCAAGATCATCATCCCACCTTCTTGGGCTTTTGGTTTCAGCCTAGTTGGAGGATTTCTTTCTTTGCTTTTAGGCAAAGAAAACATTATCTCGTACCCATGCTCAAATATAAAAGAGAACCGTGGCTCAAAGGGAGCGTTCATTTACTTCGAACCAACATAGGCTCAAAGCCGTCAGGCCCCTTAAATTATGCCTCCCCAGGGGCCATTGGACCCGCTTGCCTCTCAAATCATCCGCGCCACTTGTGATTTTAAATATAATTTTGCTTTCCCACAATGTTGATGCTGTCAAAATCACAATTCACAACTGTTATATTTACCTTGGATGGGGTATATTTGGAAGAAAATATATATATAAAAAAATATTCGATAATAACAATGTTGAATTAAATGAAAACTTTTCTGAGCTGATAATTAGATTTTAATTTTAAAAAAAATGTAATTTTATTAGGTGAATGGTGAAAATGTTAAATAACAACCATCATTGTTCATGTGTAACTGTCATTACGATGAAATAATAGTTATTATTAAAAATTCATTGTATATGATAATGGTTGGTAGGGGCGATGCAGCTATGGCCGTAATTTGTTGGATAACTATCTCAACTCCGTCACCTATATTGGAGGCAAGTGAGAATTATCTAGTATTAAAGAATCATAAAATATCAGTCTCCTTCTACTCCCGGAGTCTAATATGTAGGGATCTTGCATTATTTATATGCTTAAAAATAAAAAAAATATGTTTCTACAGTTTCTAACCTATGCATAAAATAGGTTAAAAAATAATCGATTAAATTGATATCACATCGTATTTTGCAATCATCTAAGCATTATGATCTATTAATTTAATATATACATTTTAATATTCATAGATAAGAATTAATAAAATATATTTTTAATTTAAATACTTTATCATATATTTTAGCACATGAGTATGATAAAAACTTTCTACTTGCAATCAAAAAAAAAATTTATTTTATATTATTTAAGATTATTTAATTTTTTGTCAGTTTGATGCAAATATTAAAAGTATCTAAATTTATAATTTTTAATGTATAAGCAATTTAGAAATAATAGATCATATCCTATAATTCGGATCAAAAAAGATTCTTATTGTCCAATTTATGCTTGATCGGATCTGAATAAAGATTCACCCTACTATAACCAAGTCTCCAAATCTGATTTAATTTTAATCAGAAACTTATTTTGATGGATGAAAAGCAGCATTCTCTGTAGGAGATGCTGCAGCAGCACCTGCTCGGTCCATTGATGCAGAGAGGCTAATAGAGAAGAATATTCTCGGGGATAAGCTCAGCATCGCATCGACGTCATTGCCATGCAAAACTTCCAATGTTGGTACAAGTTTTGCATGATTGATAATTGGCACATGACTTCCAACTTCAGATTGGAGTATCATAAAATATCTTTCTCAGTCCATCATATTGGATCCCACAGTCGACCATTTCTAGCTTGCACCTTCCTCCATGATAAACCTGTGATCTTTGCATCACGTCGGATTGTCCATTCCAGTAGAACAACACGATCGAGACCCTTGTCGTTGCACATTATGAATGACGTATCCATTATAATGGGGTGCCAGGTGATTGAATGGATGGTTATGGAACAGACGATACACAATTCCTCATTGTTAACTCAGTAAGTTATTAATGGTAACCAAAACCTTGAAAAGAAAGCAGCCGGTACGAAATCACTGGAGCTCGAAAAATATAGTCAACTAATAAATCATAACAAATTTCACAAATTAGTATCTCTTAGGGCATTCCACCCCTAATATACACACCAACTACATCCCAATTGCTACAATCCAAACTAACTCCAAAGCCCAACAGCCAATGTACATAAAGTTATATTTGATTAAAATATAACCCAAACATCTAGTTTATTTGCCTAATCGCCTTACGATCTCTTCCCCGTTCCCTCGAACAGCTCCCCAATCCTTGCTTCCACGTCCTCCTCGCTGTACCGGGCGTGCTTCTCCGCGTGCTTCCCCGTCTCCCCGGCGTTCCGGTACCGACCCAAGAAATTCCGATACGCCGGCAGGACCAGCTCCGACACCGATATCCTGAGCTCCGTCTTCAGCTGCTCGTCCGCCACGACCCACGCGGTCTGCGCCCGATATATCTCGTCGAAATACGCGTTAAAAACCCGAAGCCGCTCGCGCATCGCCTTCGCCGACGCCGATCCGGTCGCCCCGTCCGTCCGTAGCACCGCGATCACCTTGCTCCACGTGGCCCTCTGGTACTCGATGCCCCACCGCCGGACCCTCGCCATCTGCCGTCTGATCCACTCCTCCCCGAGGAGTACACTCAGCTCGCTGTCCCGCACCTTCTGGATGATGTACCGCCCGTTGTTCATCAGAAAGATGTAGCTCAGCGACGGCTGGCGATAGATCCTGGACTTCACCTCGAGATTCCCCTGGAGGACGTCCATCATCCACGAGATCTGGACAGCGAGGGAAGAGGACGGACGGTCCGGATCGGGCGGGGAGGCGGTTCCGGTGTCTTCCTCCATGACCTCCTCGAGGGTTCGCCGGGAGACGCAGGCCGCCCGGAGGTAGTTCATCACGTAGCGGGTGATCGGGTGGAGGCCTCCACCGGGCACGGAGGCAAGCGCCGGATCTCGCCGGATTAGGTTCTCCAGTTCCATGAAGATCCCCCGGATAGCCGCCGCCAGGGACTTCGAGACGGTCGCAGCCTCCGTCCGGAGGAAGGTGGAGTACTGGTCGGAAAAGAGGAGGTCGAGGTCCGGGATGAGGTCCCGCACCGCCTCGTACATGTCGACGACCCGAAAAAGGCGTTCTGGTGCTCGGTTCCCGATGGCGACGGCATCGGCGAAGGAGAGGAGCTGGATCGCCGAAGCGCGAGAGACGGCGGCGAAGGCGAGGTCGGCGAAGGGGGGCAGGCCAGCGAAGATCCGGTCGCAGAGGCGGCGTTCGCTGGGAATCAGGATGCGGAAGACCATCTTGAAGGCTTTGATCCAACGGGCTATCTCTTCCTCGAGGTCGGCCCGACGCGTGCCCTGGACCTCCTCGGCGGTACGGGGGCGGATACCCAGCCGGGCGACGCTCTCCTCGACGAAATCCCGGTGGGCGAGAGCGTAGACCTCGGCGCACTCCCGGCCGAAGCCGGCAGCCACCATCCGCCGCGCGATCTCGTGGAGGTCGGAGACGGTGCCCGGTGGGAGGGCGTCGATGATGATGTCGTAATCCGTGACCGGGTGAGCCACCGGGACCCGGCCGTCGTCGCCGTCGCTATCCTCCCCGTCCGAATCGAACGGCGACGACACCGCCGCCGGCGCATCCAACGGCAATCCAGCGTCTGATCGCTCGATCAGCGAGCGGAACTCGTCCTCGAGCCGGAGCATACATTTCTGGAGCAGATTATCCGCCCGGTCGAGCAGCGGCTTGTTCCCCGGCGCCGGCGGTTCGAGATCATGGATCGTGGCCAACAGATCGTCGACCGCCTCGAGAAACGCCGACGCATCGGCGGAGTTGGACCAGATCAACCGTTCCGAGGCTACGAAACGGGAGATCTGGCGGTCCAGAGACCGGAGCGTCCGGTCGACGGACGAGAGCGATAGGCGGTCGTCGCCAGCGGCGACGCCCCCGCCTCCACCATCGCCGAGGATGCCGTCTTCTTGCTGCTTCTCGGAAAGCCTCTCGCGGGACAAGCGGCCGTCGAAGGTGGAGAAGATCTGGAGGATGTCATCGGCCATGGTCTCCGTCCGGCCCAGCGTCTTGGCTATATGGCGGACGGCGGCGAGCAGCTTATCCTCGCCGTTCTCCGCGGCCATTCCAGTTGGAAACCTCTCCACCACTCCCTTCCCACTTCCGCCACCGCCAACACTCCGGCCGTCACTTGCCTTCGTCCTCCATGGCCAGCACGCGAGAATTAGGGCCTTCGAAGATAGGGTTAGGTTTAGGGTTTGGATTGGGTGGGGGAGAGTATCTGGGGATAAAAGAACGCGGTTTTCCGAGTAGACGTCAGGTGGTTGGCAGACGAAAGACGAAAAGGAAATAACGCGGAGAGAGAGAGAGAGCGGAAGAAGAAGAAGAGAAGGTGGAAACGAAAGCGACAGCTGAGCCGCCTCCATAATGGCAATTCTTGTAATTTTATGACTAAGTTTTACTTAGTCAGTGTTACAGCTGGTGCTCCTCGTCATTGCTTTAATCTAGAATATGTCGCCCTCTTCAGTGAGTATGAACCGTAGGATTAGTTCCGGATTATCTGGTAGATGGATGTCGGCGTGGGAGGATTTGAGGTTTCTAGTTTGTCTGCGGAGTATATTACCGCTTGAGATCGGCTCTTTGAAACTCGAGAGAGCTGGCGCGCGGCCGGAAAACAACGGGAATCCATAAGAGTGCGTTGTTGAGATGGACGGTAGGGATCGGAGCTGGGACGTAGATCTGGGGGAGACTTTCCTACAGGGCCCAGCTACTGCACCAAACTTGTTCTCCATGTCATATGGCACCAGCTCATTGGTGAGATTCTGGGATTTCCTGACCCATCGGATTTATGATACGTGTGCAGGAGATGCATTTGGTGACATGATTGCGCCCCAAAATACTTTATCGGATAAGACAGGGACTAAAGGAAAAGATGGGAGCTGTCGGAATTTTCTGGAAAGGAAGATACCGTGATCGACCGTTCAGCCAGCGGATGTTTGACTCTTCAACATGCTTTTACCGCTGATAGTTTTATTCTCTCGTGACCTTCGGATCTTTTTAGTTTATTTTTTTCCTTCCGGGAATAGGGTAGGTCTGCTTGAATGCACGTCAGGTTAAAATTTATCAATCCAAATGAGATCTATTCATTAAACATAGTAAAATCCAAAGCTTGTTTATAAGTTTATCTTATAGAGAATCTAAGTCAACCTAACAAGTTGAACCACGTCAGGTGGGATAGACAAGATTTAATGAATTTTTAATGAATTAAATGTATTTAAATATATTAAGTAGGTTGCAGAAGCCAGGATACAAACGGGTTAAATAGATTTTAAAGGAGTTAAGCATATCTTAAATGAATTAAATGATCTTAGTCATGATCTCATCTTACTCAACTATTAAACAGGTTAAAATAAAAATTAAATAGTTCAAAGGTCTAAATAAATTTTATCCGTCTACCGTCTATCAATGAATCTAAGCAAGTTGATCTGATCCAAATCTATCCTCTATTGAAAAAAGTCCCAACTCTCTAAGTCCTTATGAAACCAGAACCAGGCCTGATGTAACATTCTTTGACGGCATCATAGTAAAGCAACTGGTTTGGGACCATGGTTTTCACGAAACCACCCTATTCTTAGTTGCTGACCGAACTTGAGATTAATGTATTGGTTTACGTAAACCATACAGCTGTAATATATTGGCCAACACGGTGAGGGGTGGTCTCCTACGTAAGTCCATTTGGACTAGTTTAACTGAAACTAAATATTACATAGATTAAGACTATTTATCATAGTCTTATCAGTTTTATAACTATCAAATATCAAAATCAATATATAATTTTACCAAAAAATCGACGTATAAGAAAGTCATAACTATATCATTTGAGAAATTGGGATATCTTAATCATTCTAAAAAAATTCTAGTTTTCTATCTTAAACGAGATAATTCTCATATAAACAATGTCAGATATGTATGTTTTATTGCCTAGGTTATGTTGGACCAGATCCAAATTGTGTTATGGAATGTTATAGTGAATTTTGTGAATCAACAATGAAGGGATCACCAACATATATATATATATATATATATATATATATATATAAGGATCTGATGGTTTTCAAAACTAGAATAACTTGCTGAGTTACTTGCTTTTGTTTTCTTTGTGGTACTTGAGTTATAGGTGTGCAGCCATCAAAGTTGAGTTTAGTTTCCACACTTCACCCAGAATTTTTTTAAAAAAATGGATGTCCTTTATTATCGGCAGTAGTTAATAAACTATATATGCATAAATTAAATCTATTGTATTAGCTTTTTTGAGACTTTTAGGATGAGCTATATGATGAGAAAAAGGGACATCACTTTTTTTTTCTTTTTTTCTTTTTTGAGTGGTCTCTTGGAGAAGAGACCAAGATGTATCGGTTTGTTATTTTCCATAGATAACTTGCCATTCACTGGTGCCATCGGACAGCTAGCTTCATGCATAAAGGGGTTGCAAATGAAGTGCTCATTCATTTGGAACCTCAAACATTTAGCATCGACCTTGATCAGTTACCAAACAATGCTTGAAAATAAAGTTCAACTCAATTAGGCTATTGAAAAAGTTAGGGTTTTTTTTTTCATGAAATAATCCCCATAAAAAAAAATATCAAAATTAGCAACCATTTTTATCAAAATTTCTGTTTTAGGCATCCAAATCCTAAAACTGAACTTGTTTTCACACCATAGCCTTCTAACTTTGTTGATAATGTGGTGATTGCATTGATATACTTAAATCATACAATTTTGATGTCATTTGAGGATCTTATCTGATACTCCCTTTCTTGCTCATTGTGTTTGAAATTTAGTTTGTCTCAGACCTTTTAGAGTTTCTCATATCCTTCAATGTCATGAGTTGTTTCTTCTTCTTCTTTGGCCGATGAGCTTATGTATAACTATGAAAGTGGTTGCTGCCAAAAGCTAGATGATCTTATATCATGTGTTATTTCTTCTGCTTCATTTTGGATGACAATGGTTGTCATGATATTTCTCCACCACCTTTATTGGTCACACCAATTTGTGAGTTACCTCTCACCCTAGCCCTCCCCCACCCCCTACCCTTCCTTTGTCCCCATGCCCTGCCCCACCCTCTGCCCTTCCCCCACCCCACAAAAAAACAAAGGGTTTTAACCTTTAACCTTTAAATAGCTCTCACAGTTATTAATCCATATTCACCTCCTCATCAAACTCATATCCATCATGAATGATTTAACAGTTAGTTTCAGCACTGCTGAAATGTTTTTGCACCAACATTATCATATACAATTTCAAGCAACCACTTGTTTCGACAAGTTCTCATTGCCGACTATAGAGGTTGGCTCTGACGAAATGAATAAATTCTCTCTGCCCTTGCTCATTTAGCATATTTTCAGTAGTGTTTGGGGCTTAGATTTTAAATAAGAGTGGCAGATAATTCTCATAAAACTGCCGAAGTGTTTAGATATTCTACTGCTTTAGAATGTTACCTTGGCTGTCCATCATTAATTCTTTGCAATCCATATCTTCTAGATTGACTTGCATTTACCTGCTTCTTTGCTAGTCCTTGAAGTAAAGAGAGACATATGCAAGGGTGCTGGAATTTAATGTAATAATATGTGGCTTTCCGAACATATGCTGCCTGCCTATGGACATGCTTCCACCATAAAGACTTTTTGTTCTGCAATTGTAAAATCTCAGCAGAGCTTCAATTTGTTTAGTATTGTCGATTTTCATCCTTTTCTCCAGCTAGCAATCTGGTAACTGGCTGTCACAGAATGAGTTCTGCTTCTTTTAGATCATTTTGATGTGAAATATTCTTATTTTTTAATCACTTTGATGCTGCCAGTTGCATGGATCTTGATTCATTCAGCATTATCTATGTCAGCACTTTTCTCCAAAAGTAACTCCATTAATTGTGTCCATCATCTTGCTGCAGGTGGCCATGCCTTTTAATGCTTGTGGATCACTTTTCATCTTGTTTTCCTTTTAACATCTTAGTAATTGGCCACATATTTTTCATCTTGTAATTATTTATTTTAAAGTAATCTGAATAATATGTCTAACAATTTGCAACTGAATCCATATTTTTATTCTTCTTTTTGATCAACCTGATATTTTCTTTGATTTTTTTTTGTCAGGGACAAGAAAGGGGGATTCAAATTAGAATGTATATTATGATCGTAACTACTCGGTGTCCCTTAATAGTTTCTTCTAATTATCACTTACTTTCATCATGTGGACACACCTTGTATCCGAAGCAACAATGGTCATAACATGTGGAATTAATACTGATTTAAGCTTACCAACATATTGCTGCTTAATGAATTTGCTGTATTTTTTTCTTAACCTTAGCTGTCAAGTCTGTGATCTGAGTGCTTTACTTTTTGTTCCAATATCATTTTGGGGGGGAACCAGCAACCTGCAGCATATGGTCAACTAGTTACCATCTTAGGACTGAATCCTGATCTAAACAAGAAGCTTAGTGCGGCAATTGCTACAATTTTGGAGACCAAACTGTCTATTCCCAAGTCCCGTTTCTTCCTCAAGTTCTGTGACTCAAAGGCAAGCAACCTCAGCTTCTTCAGTGACCCTAAGATGGGTATACATAATTTTTGATTATTTCTTCATTGCAATTTTCCTTTTCGTTAGGCTCATCAGACACAAGAATATGCTCATGAGTGTTCGCATGCTTTACATCAGCAATAGACATGGATATCTACTATTTCCATGTCATGTCATCTTCTTAGCTTTGAGATCCCTCCATGTCAATCTTTATGTATATAAAAGAATATCTACTGACAGATTTATCCGTAACTATTATCACAATTGTCAGTTGAAGACTCTGATATATTCTCATCTTTCATCTCTTCTTCCTACATCTGCAAATGCTAGCTTCAATGTTTTGGGTACCCTTATGGTGTGTAAAGGCAGTATAATAATGCTCTTGTTTCAGTCTTACTGCGGCACCGAGGATGAGAAAATGGTGCATTCTGCTGTTTAGCTTATCTGTCTAATAATAGGATGGGAAGAACATTCAGGTGTCTCACTTTATGTTTATCTTAACTCAGATACAAGATACCAAAAACTTTGGCATTATAATAATTGCTAGTTTGATTTTGACCTTCTGATGCTATCATGCCCATATTTTTGGTATGCTTTCCATAGCTACTCTGATAGACTAGTTTCCTAAATGTTCCGGAATGGCACTATTTAACAACAGGGCAACTTTTGTCTTCTAAGCTCCTTAGGTTGATACAAATGCTTCCATACAGTACTAGCAAATGATCATTCTTGCTTGCTATGACATAGTCAGATGCTACGAGATGCACACATTCCCTTCAACTTCTTATCCCATTTATCTGTAATACTCACAAGCTATTAGCATCACAGCATGTTGCTTGATTATTACGTTCTGTGTTCTTGTATTCAATCAAGGCTTGGTCTTTATTCTCTAGTCATTTTGGATCATTATTTTTGATTTGCAGGAGTGTTTAGAAGCAGGAGAATGTAGCATAAACTCAGGCCCTATATCTACTTATTTTGCTGACAGAATTTAATGGCATGCAGAGGGACATGTGGTCCTTCATGTTGCTAGCATTGGCGGTAGTGCAAAATGTTCTGAATTCCAATTCAACTCCAATTCTTGAATGCCTTTCCAATTCGGTCTTTTGATTAGATGTCCGAGAGACTTCTATCATGTAGGAGAAGATGTTGTGGATGCGTGAGTTTCTGCATGCTCGCATGCATGCGGGACGTGCTCGAAGGTGTGTGTTTGGCCATGCGGGCATGCATTGTGTACATAGATCAATAAAGAACTTGGTGAAACTGTGATTTCAGTTTGCCATGTCTTTCCGGTCATTTTGAATGTCTGATTTTCTGATTTGACATCCTATTTTCTAGACAATATGGCCTTTTATTAGTGAAAGAATGTGTTCATCCGGTTAACTCAAAGTTCGATATAGATTTAGCTGCATTGAATTTGTGAGGATCTGTGCGAGTGTGTATTTAGTTCCACATCGGTTATTCGCTTGGTAGATCTTAATTAGGTATTTATACAGAATCGAGTAATCCAAATAATACCTTTCGATTAGCCATTTTAAGTGAGATTTTGGGTTGTTACAAATGGTATCAGAGCGGATCCGGCTCATAACCTATATGGACTAAGGGACACTGCAGCACGGATCCATTAGGGCTGACCATGAGCCGATCGTGGTGTTTGTGATTAGATTTGAATCCTTAGCCTGACGAGGATGTCAAGGCTTGAACAAGGGAAGTATGTGAGGACCATGTAGGCGTGTGTTTAGTCCCACATTGGTTATTTGCTGGATAGATTTTGGGTATTTATACAGGATTAAGGAATCCAAATAATACTTTTCGGCTAGCTATTTTGGGTGAAGTTTTGAGTTGCTACATAAACAATAAAGTCAGGATCCAATAATACTCTCCAATTAGACCTGCATTGCAAGTCTGCAAGCACATAATTTATTTCATCAGCTAAGGTGCAAATCATACAGAATGACTAAATAAATGACACAGTTTTTATTTTTAGGGACCGAGATCTAAAAGACAAGGATCTTGATCCTGAGCTATTTGTCTAGTGAAAGATAAAGTAATTCCCTGAACTCTAACCCCCTAATTTCACTGTGAAAGGTTCTTTGCTTGTTAGGCCAGTAGCTCAACCAAATCCTCCCTCTGAGTTCCCACTCCATGGTCTTCCCTAAGGCTTCTTCACTCACCTTCCACCGCACACTCTCCCCATACTCGTCTCCAGCAAAGATCACCCCTCCTTGTCTTGTGAAAGGTCTGGAAGCCTTCGAGTACCTGTTTCTGAACCATGCTTTAGGTCGAAATAACATCAGCTTCGAAGGCTTGGAAGAGAAGATCTCTCTGCCATTGATGCCACCATGAAGAAACCAATTCAGGATCGCGCTGTTTCCATGGACTGATTGCTCAAATCTCCAAGGCTTCATGCTCATCGTGAAAGTTTCTGCAGCTGTAACTGAGAGTCCCAAAGCCTTTGGGGGTTCGAATGAGCCCTGGAGGCTCGTCCCCGTGGAAATTTCCTGGATAGGATTGTCGGTGGATTTGCTTACCGATACCGATAGCACATCGGACTGAAGGGTTGGAGTGAGTTGCAAGGTTATTCGAGAAGGGAAATGCTTCTCCTCAGGTCCATAACCTCTTCTAGTCATCAGACTATCAGATACTAGTGGGCACACATCACACCTATTCATGGGGAAAAAGAGACATATATTAAGTTCGCTTCGACTTCTATGATTCTGAAAACTTGGAAGTGCAACTGATATTCTACTGACCTTATGTTATCCACGCTGACCGACACTTCGATCCAGCTCGGACGAAAGATGATTTTGTACGCAAGCTGAATCACACCTTCGAACTGCTGGTACTTCAGCGAGAAATCCAAGCGATCGTCTGGAGTCGTTGTGCTCGAATCTTCGATGCTCATGGCTGCCATTGGGCAGTACAGCTGCACTTTCCATAGCCTGCTCTCTGACGAGGCGTATGAGAACAATGCGGAGGGCGATGTGAAAGGACTATTTGAAGCTTGGAGCTCCATCATCCAATTAGTGATGCCAAGGCTGATAGATCTCATCCATTTTTCTTCGAGGTTGGATCCAAGGGCCCGCATCAACAGCTTTGATGCTTCTTGGGACCTCGAGCTAGCCAGTTGAAGCCTCAGAGAGTCTGTGAATTCTGCGCGAAGGTCCCGACGAAGTTCGTAGAGGCAAACTAGGAAAGTAAGATTGAGGAATGCCAGATTGAAGATGTCTGAGGAATCAACACTGATTTGCATTGCTGGTTGTCTGATGGGGCTTTTCTTATTGGAGCCATACCTAAGGACTGAATTGATGATGCTGCAGAACAGACGAGTTATGAAGTCTTCATCAAAGTACTCTTGGACCTTGGTGTTCAGGCGGAAGGAATTGGATGTCCAAAGGTAAATAGGCATGTGGAAGCCTGCAAAGATGGAGAAGGTGACTTGTGGTGTTTGTCTGTGGAGGCTTTTGATGACTGACAGATTAAGGGATCGGCTTGTTGACTCTGAGGAACAGATGCAAAGAGAAATGGTGTTTGTATTCCATTGATTGGTGGAGGGAAGGTTTCTTATCCATCTCCAGATATCAGGAAGACAAGTAGAAGCCATGATATGAATCGATTGCGGAATTCATCACATACATCATGGAATATAAAGCATCTGAAAGAGGAGATCCTCAATGATAGGGGAGGAAGCCGAAAGCAGCCATAACACTGATTTTCCAGAAATGCATATATAATCATGGCAGTACGTAACCTCCAGATATGAATATAATTGAGATTTGCAAGATAAGCTCAGAAGCGTATAGTTTGAAAAAGCTTACCGTAGATTGCTTTTGTTAGCATAATTTTAGAGAATACAAAACAGTCTGCATCACTCATAATATTTTTTTTATTAATGTGATTATGTATCAACCTATATTATTTTTTTTTATCAGCATAACCTTGTTAAAGTGATTTAAGGATCATATAACAATTTATATTAGCTAGTAATATTTTTTATTGTTAGTATGATTCTATATCGGCCTATATTATTATTTTTTATATAGAGTCGGTACATGAGTGTACGTAACTCCTGAGATGTACCGAAGATGACGGAACAAAGAAATAAAATTCTCTCTCTCTCTCTCTCTCTCTCTCTCTCTCTCTTTTCTTCTTCTATAAATATTTTAACAGCTTTCTTATGTTTTTGGGTATCTCAAGAAATTTTGAGCAGAGAAGGTAGGATTACTTTGGATAGATAGATTTTGGTCAAACTTAATCATCTAATCCACAAATTATCACCTACCATTCATTGCTTATGCTCCTTGTATTACCAATATCTCTTCAAAGTCCACGCTTCCTGAAGCAGTTTGCTGAAATTAAATTTCACACCTTCCTTTTCAAGAAGAAACAAAAGTTGATGCCCATATACATCATGCTCTTCGAATGAGGAAGTTCGCATTTCGTGGAAGGCTGGTAATCTACTGATGTGTCTCGATTTGCTAAATTAGGGAGAGATAGCTTCAAAGCATGATAGGTGAACGAGTAGGTGCTGTTCCTCTGGCACTCAAGAGAAAGAATTCTTCCCTGGTAGCGTATCCACTAGTCCGGAGTCTTCCTTGTCATGAAAACTACTGGTTTCTGATCTCTTCATATGAATTGCATGCAACTTCTATCCCAAGCTTCTCCTTTCAGGCAAAGCCTAGCTTACACGCAATTACACATGTTAGGATTTTTTGAGAAACAAAAGTTAGGATTCAATGCAGGAAAGAGTATACCTGGTAAATGGTGTTTTATTTTATTTATTTATTTATTTTGTTTTCTAAAACATTATTTATGGTACTTGATGAATCAAAACAGATGCATCTTTAGGTCTCTGATTGTTCATTATATAGCAACCACACAGCTATACAGATTCATAGGAAGTGGAAGTCTAGCAGATCTCTCAAGTATTTCGTTTGGTTTCTATCTTAATAAAGACCTTCAGACTCTCTGATCTGGTTTCGATGGACATGGTAAAAAATCTAATGAACCTGGAATCAATAAATTAACTTGTCTTGTTCTGACTCATTTTTCAATCATCAAAATTCCAGCCAACATCAAAGAGCGCTTTATCGAAGTGAATTCATAATTTCCATTTTAATTCTACCAGTCTAGAATGTCTTCTGATTTCAAATTTTAAAATCTAAAGCTACATTTATCAAGTATTATAATCAAAATTAGCCGGATCTCTGAAGTCTTTTGTTACACTTTTTTTTTTCAGAACGATACCCAGGATTTGAACCACTGTTAAAAGGCATGGAAGCATGCATTGACATCTTCATGAATATTTCATTATCTTAATGGAGTATAGCTTCGTTATCCCTCTCTTTTTCTCCAAAAAAACAGAAAGACGTCTTCATGAATAGGAAACTACTCCTCCAAATTCTCTCTTCTTTGAATCGCTAGTTTTATCCAGGAAGTAATTGTTCTTGCCATTAATTTGTGGAGTGTCTTTCTGATGATTTGAAACGTATGCATTTATACATATGTGCGTAAGTATATATGTATGTGAGTAAGTACGTAGATACATACATGCATACACACATATATATACAATATTAACAAGTATTATTTGGACAGAATATATTAGCACGGAGAATGAAGAAAAAACAAGTAGCGAGTAAAGTTTTAAGATTAGATTGAGCACCAGTAAGTTAACGATGGTTGTGGAAAGAATAGTAAACTAACCTATCTTGAAGTCTTGAAGACAAAAATTATAAATTCAAATTGATTGATTGCACCAATAAGACTTTCAAAATACTTCGCTTTGTTTCATACTTCAAAATGCATACACATATTTTTTTCCTGATCGAGTGATTATGAGAAAAAAAAAGAAACAAAATCAAGAAGTAAGAATGCATACAGATTTAGTTGACAATGATAGAATATAAGATGGATATAACATTGTCAGATGCCCAATAACTTGTAATAGATCTCCTTTTCTCAACTTGTAATAAAACTAAGTATCTTGCTAATTAATTAATGTAGACTTCCACTCCCTACCTTCATACAATTATTTTAACCAGATCGGCTGTAACTGTCCAAGAGAAGGCATATTGGTTCATTTAATTTACAAATTATAGTGGTAGTTGATAAGACGAGTAGAGAACAGCATCAAATTAGAAATTTATCAAGTACCAGAAGAATACTTTGAGATATATAGAGAGAAATCTTGAATTGGCCCTAAAATAATCAATTTTGTTACTTTAAAATTGTTCCTTAACTGGGGAAAGAAAATATGTTCTTAATTAATTAATGAGAATGGAGATATGAGCAAGGATGTCTCCAATGGATAGGGTGGTGGATCTACAGTCAAAAGCCTTAAAAGCTGAACCAATGGTCATGCAAGATACTTGTGACACTCACCTTATTCCATTCATTAGTAGGTAGATGCGTGTTAGATATATGAAAAAGAGAAAAAGAAACACCAAGGAGAAGGAAGCTCTTAAAAGAGAAGAATTTTTTTAGGTGAATGCATGGTGAACTAGAAGGGATACCATTGACATATGGAAAGAAAATGATAAAAATGAGTCTGTGAGGTTGGTGGTCACAGGGTTCTTGGGTGGTGCTAGATGTGTTGATGTGTGGCTAACTCCTTGCCTTGCATGCATATGTTTATCCAATATGCCTCGAGTGTTTGTTTTAGCAATCTTTTCTTTGTTAGAGATGTGGCAATCGTCGTAATGCTATTAGATGGAACTCCATGGAATCCTACTAATGAGGATGCTATTAGTAGATGTGGCAATCGTCGTAATGGCCATCCTAGGTTAGAGATGTGGCAATCGTCGTAATGCTATTATTGTTATACTGCAAATCGTCCCTGAACAATGAGTACTGTAGATCGAGAATCCTTGCATCAAAAATTATAGCCATGGGAAATAAATTCCATAGGGAACATTATGTATCTAGGCATCACACGATGGCCATGTCAAGGGGCAAAGAGACAACCATGGAAGACATTGTCTATTTAGATTGTCATCCAAAACCAACCTAACCTCACGCATAATTTGGGTAGGTGTGTGCATGTGCGTCTATATGCATGCATGCATGCATGTATCTTGGTTTTGGATGAATTGAAATGTGCTGAACCAAATTCAAGATGGATTGGTTCGAGTTGAGAACTTGGTGCTTTTTAGCCCAACTCAAATTTTTACGACAATCATCTAAACCGATAGAAATCAAGCCTAAGCCATTATGCCCTATATAGGTCACAACCTAATCAAATTCAAAGTTAATCTAAGTTTTAGAATTAAACATCCAATCTGCATGGCTTAAACTTTATTTTAGTTTACTAGATCCAAGCATAACTTGAACCAATCCAACTTGCGTTCGTGTTGAAAATTTTTCAGCTAGGCTGGATTTGGACTCAGGAGATCAGGTTCAGCATTGAATTGAATTGGAATAGCTAACCTTCAAACCCAGCCCAACCAAAACTGGAGTTTAGTTTCGGACCCAGGTCCCCGCGGAAATGTCCCACGTCAAGCTCGACAACATACAGTATCCAGCGCTATACTAAGCTATGCCGCACTTGTACAAATATGGCATCACCGACAGTCAATTTCCAATCCTGGCCGTCCGTCGATGTTCTTTCCACCCACCAAACCAAAATAGCGCCTTCTACGAACACCTATGCCCCGTGACCCCGTTCAATCCTACAAACATCACGACGGCCGTTTGATCTACGGCTCGTGAAGTTCATGACACGGATTCGATCATCAAGAAATGCCGGACCACTTTAATACTACGATGCTCCTCGGACCATCTCGACAGCGCCCTCCTCCTTTCCACCTTCCGTCCTAGGTCCACCCTTGCGGTGACTTTATACCGGAGCAAGGAAATTGGAAAACCCCAACCTCCTCTATTTTTATTAAAATAATTGCCCCCATCTAGTCTCTCCACCACCGGATCCCCCCCACCCCCCCATAAATTAACCACGCCCTCCTCCTCCCCAAAACTCTCGCCAGAATCCCGCCCAGATCGCCGGCACCGCGATGATGGCCTCCACCCCGGCCCCGACCCCCCTCCCCATCTCTAATTCCCAGTCCGGCGCCGCCGCCGCCCCCTCCTCCGGCGCTTCCGGCACTGGCGCCGCCCCGATCGCCACGCCGGCTTTCCGCCTCTTTCTGTCCCGCCTCTCCGACTCCGTCAGCAGATCCCTCTCCAACCGCCGCCCCTGGTCGGAGCTCGTCGACCGCTCCGCCTTCTCCCGCCCGGACTCTCTCTCCGACGCCTCCTTGCGCGTCCGCAAGAACTTCGCCTACTTCCGCGTCAACTACATCGCCCTCCTCGCCGCCGTCCTCGCCCTCTCCCTTCTCTCCCATCCCTTCTCCCTCCTCGTCCTCTTCGGCCTCCTCGCCGCCTGGTGCTTCCTCTACCTGTTCCGCCCCGCCGATCCGCCTCTCGTCCTCTTCGGCCGCACCTTCTCCGACCGCGAGACCCTTGGCGCTCTCGTCCTCCTCTCCGTCTTCGTCATCTTCCTCACCTCCGTCGGATCCCTCCTCATCTCCGCCCTCATGGTCGGCGTCGCCATCGTCTGCGCCCACGGCGCCTTCCGCGTGCCCGAGGACCTCTTTCTCGACGACCAGGAGCCCGGCGGCGCCGCTGCGGGGCTCCTCTCCTTCCTCGGAGGGACCGCTTCGTCCGCCACCGCCGCCGCCGGCCCCGCCGTCGCCGCCGTCGCCGCGCGCGTCTGATGGTGATGCCGATCTGGTGGTGAGGCCATGAGATTTCTTTTGTCTTCGTTACCTTTCTTTCTTTGTAGGGGGAGAAAAAAAAATCATTGATCTAAGCTTTGTTCGAATGTGGTTCTTTCAGTACTATATATGCACACAAATCGTAATATAAAATTCTGGATTCTTGTAAGTTTTTAGTTGATGAGTGCGTACGATATCTGTCTGTTGAAAGAATAAATCTGATATGTTCTTGAATTCATACTGTCTTTTTTCTCATTTAGAATCGTTTCGCTACTATGGTATTTTGGTTTGATGCGGTTTTTTTTGCTCAAGGTGAGAGTGGACCTGGGTGTTATGTGGCTTCTGGTTTTCTTATCTTTTTCCATCAGGGTATAAGCTGATCTTCAGCATTGTGAGCAATGAATGATTAGATCTGCTTGTTCTTAACACCTAGGTTCCAGATCTAGAACGGACTTTTACTTGTTTATGGTTAGCAACTTACTTTTTTCTTGAGATTTAAGGAGAGGTTCTATTTTCCAGAAACGATATTCATCATTGGCATGATAAATTAGAACTAGTGTGCGAAAATTATAAGAAGTGGCTAACAGGTTTCTCCCCTCAAACAAATGTGTTCCAGTTTCATTTTTGGTGTATTGAGAAATTTGCGGGGATACACTAGGCTATGGAAATTCAACTGTACTGAGCTATGGAAATCTTTGTGATGGTAAAATTGGAGATTGATAGACTGTGGTGTTGATGTAATAGGGAGTAATATTTTCGTTATATTTAGACTTATGGATCGAGAAGGAGATGCACATCAATGCACAATGGCACTACATTGTGGATATCTTAGGTAAATTGGTCTTGATGCATGGTTTTATTGTGTCATTATTAAGGTTTTAGACTGAGTTGTAACTAGTTCTGGTCCTTTTGGCAACATAATACGAGATTCAGTGTTATACCTGCTGCATGAAAAAATATAATTGTCTTCATGATTAGCCATATAATTGAATAATATAAGGAACTGAAAGGTTGTTCTTGTTGTTGAGAAATGGGATTTCTTTTTGTTTGTAGATTGTGATCCATGCTTCAATGGAATAGAATTAGAATTCAAATTTCAAGCAGATCACCTCAGCTACTTGCAATTTTTTTTTTTTTTTTGGTTTTTCTGTGTGTTGCATATTAAACATTGGTATAGGATTGGGAGGCTCCTGAATATGGTTAATGTAGCATTCCTCTTTACCTTTTGACTCTTTTAGAGTGCATTTCTTTTTGTGACATTTTTAGTTTGTTTCATATGAGTGAAATAATATTTGCTGAACAGAAGTTTTTGTGGTTCTAATCTTGGGCATTGATTCAAATCTTGAACATGTTGTTAATTATTGCATCACATTTGAGCAATGGAGAATAAGTGGTACTTGTATCCTGTCATGTGCCGGCATGTATGAGAAGGCATATGGAGAGGCTGATTCTTTTCTCAATTGTTAATTTTGAATGCCTTCAGTACATGTTTTCTCCTTGTGGCCCATATAATTCTGGCTTAAAAGTTTTGTGCATCATAATGTTGTTCTTGCAGAATAATTTGACTAGTCTACTGAGCATACATCACAACCAATCCATATTTTCCATGGCCAGAGATAACAAAGTACGTCAGTTACTTCTGTGATTTGACAAGGTAATGCAGCAGATTAAAGAAAATGATTTCTTTCTTTGTAACAGAAAAAAAAAGTTCTATGATCATGTGAGTTTTAAGTCAGTGATTAAGTGTTTAGTTTGTTAAAGATCAAGAGTGGTATTTATAGTTTTTTACAGACAGTTGATTTTGGTATCATTATTCTGGTCCCATTAGAAATGTGCCTAGGACTGGTCTGGAAGAGGTTATACGATTGGTATTGGGAATGAATTTGATTGAGATTTACAATAAAATCCTAGAGGTTTCTTTTTTATTACTTTTCTCCATGGCGTGATTCCATTAACTGCCTGAAGTTTAAGGCTACTTTGGTGATGGCAGCTCTGCCCTATTCATCCATTACATACCATATTAATCATTTCTGGTATACAAAAATTTCCTGTTTTCTTAACCATTATAGTAGAATATTAGTTCTCCTCATATCGGGGGGCGAGGATTGGTTTGGTTAAGTTGGCTGCAATCTTTTTTCCGGCTCCTACATTACGTCATTACCACTATAACTGTCTCTAGCTACATATTAACTTCAAATCTCTACTTTGGCAATTATTTGTCCAGGAATGCCCGTTGCAACTCATTAGATCTTTCGACACTTCATCCACAAAAACTTAGTCTAACCCATAATAGGTCCTTTGCCTCACAAGTGCCCACATGCTTGTTCATAATAGATGAACAAAGCACTTATATTGTTCTATTTGTGCTGGTTTTTGTTTCCTCATTTTATAGTTATTATACACATTTATCAGCCAAGTAAATCAGAAAACCAATATGTGACTTCATGTCAGGAGAGTTAACCATTATGGTGGTTTTCTTGCACAGCCAGTGAAAAAATTAAGAGCAGATAAGGATTCTGAATATGGTTTGTCTCAAAGAATGCCAAGGTTGCATATTTGATTGATGAAGAGTGGCAAGATGACACTAGTACATGAACAATATGAAAGACATGAGAGCAATGACATGTCTGACATCACTTATGTAAGAGCCTCAAGGAGCCTAGACCAACTTAAGCGTGTATCTTGGTGCTCATTTTAAGGACTTCATTATTATGTGTTGTTGCTGTGCTATATCAGTGGCAGCATGGTATGGTACTGTGTTGTGCCTGTCACATGCTGGGGACCCACTTCAGAAAACATGGCTTAGCTTTGATTCTTTAAAGTTGGCATGAACCAATGCAATTTGGCATGCATGATACAGTGGTTTCGGTCATTATACTGTGTCTATATCTGATTGGTGGGATACATAATATGTTTCCCTAGTTGTGATTTTAGTCAATCCTTTCCCTGGTTGTTTTTTTTTAAATCAATCTTTTTTTTTGGGCTAAAATTCAAGTTTGGTGCCTATTATTTGCAAATGATCTGTAGGTAGTTGATGAGACTGGGGAACGTGTGAAGGTTATTGTAATGTATCTGCAGAAGTCCCTTGAGGACAAGGTTGAAGAATAACCTTAGCAAGACATAAGATGTATCTTTGTGGGGAATATTGATATTAGAAACGGGGTTAGCAAAACAAGAGATGTATCTTTGTGGGGAATATTGATATTAAAAATGGGGATTTGCTGCCCAAATTGATAAAAGAAAATGAGCTCCAGCTAGGTAGTTCTTCCTTGTCAAAGGTATGCAGTTTTGTTGATGGTTAAATGTGGTCCTGCAGAAATTTAACTACTTAAGGAGGGGGCGGGGAATTGCATTGTTTTATTTTGGTGATTATTCCTCCAAGGATGGGGTCATGGTGATTTTGGTGTAGAATTCTACATCATGCTCATGAAGCAAGGATTTTAGAAAGATGGATTTAGGAGTGCATGCAACCTGTTTAGGTGTTCCAGCTGTTGTTTATCATGGGAAAGAAGCATGCTGTGCAAGGCTCCCTTTTGCCACCATCTTGCTAAGCTGTATGTTTTTTCTAAGAAAATGTTGAAGTTGTTCACTGCTCGAGCACTTTGTGTGGTTTTTTATTTCGAACTGATGAGGAGAACGCCTATTGAAGGTGGATACATTCTGAAAATTGGATACATCACCTTGACATGATATGCCTGCTTATCAGTCTTCTTTAGCTTTTGTTTCTTATACAGGAGTTCATCTGATTGTTGACTGAGGTGTTTGTTGAGTAATTGTCCTCCCTATTGTCAATGACTTCTTGTTCTGTTTTCCATTAGATCTATTTGCACTTGCTAAAGCAGGAACTTCAGACTCCAAATTTGAGACATTTCTCAGATTCTAACTTCACATTTGACCTAGAGTCTTCTTTTCTAACTTCACATTTGACCTAGAGTCTTCTTTTCTAACTTCACATTTGACCTAGAGTCTTCTTTCTTTTTCCTCCTTCCTCCTCCAATCACCTTAATGGTAATCTCAGGGTCTCCTTTCGGTCAGGTTTGTACGTTGCACACTTTGGGGAGTCTTGCGTATTTTGGAAGTGGGTATCTTATTGTTACCTACCTGAAGTTTATGTTAGGTTGGTGCGTGCACTTGTTAATTTGTGTTAGCCTTGTGTCTTCTGCTTATATGTGCCACTTCCTATGAAAATTTTGTATCTCAGCCAGCATTTCTTCCAAAATCGAGATCTTTTTCTCCACCCTAAAACCTTGTAATGCCGTGGCTTACAATATCATTTTCGTATGACCCAATAGAAAATCTGAACAAAATGAAATTCATGCATGACGTTGGATCTTAGGTAGTAGACTTTTTGTGGGTAATGGCGTGGTTGCGTGAGTGTATTTTTGGTTCCTTCTTTTCTTTGGTGGGGTTGAGGGGTGCATGTGGGCACACAGTCGTCTTTGCATGCTCTTGTAATGCGTACCTGTGCTTGTGCATGGAATTAACATGGTTTTTAGGTAGTAAAGCATGGCTAGAAAAGCTTGATGTTGTCGGTGAAGGATGAAATTTGAGAATTCTTTGTCCTTTAGGGTGGTCACATGCAACCATAGAAGAATGGTGATAAATAATCGCTAGATATTTAGTTTTGTGTTCTATGTCTGGCTGTCCGATTCGATCTCGCATGGGTGTGCAAAATTTGGTTGGTATCTTGTTGAGAATTAGAATGCAGGCTATTTCTGTTGTGGAATGCCCGGTTTGTCAAATTTGATCTCCGAAACCATATAAGTTTTGCTGAAATAGTGTTAGCTAGAAGCTACATGACATTGGGTTGTCAAACATGGATTACCTGTTTGATGAAAGGGGATCATTTTCACTGCCAAACTGACCAAGTTGAATGCTACTTCCTGTTTGTTGTTGAAACATAGGTTGCACGACTGAGCTTCCATCAAGTGATATCAGGACGAGATTGGCATAAATTATAATGTGAAATCTGAGCAGTTCTGGATGGTTTTCAGAGATGAAATTTCTAGTTACTGGTGAGTAAACGCATGATGGTCTGGAAATATATTGATTAGTAATTTGTTCAGATTTTACTATATAAGTCCAAAGATAGGCATCTGATACATTACTCTCGGTGATTTTTTTATTTTTTCTGCAGTTCTTTTGAGTGTGCTATGTAACTATTGCCAAATATTTTGATTGGGCTAGCATTGGTTTTGCTTCTTGTTTTCCATTTTTAAAAATAAAATTACGGAAATTGTTAAAAAAACATATTTAGTACTATTATTTTGTTTTTTTAAAGTAATTGTATTATTTCTAAAAAAGAAAAGTAAGAAATTCTTAGTTTTAATATTTTTTGGAACAAACATTTATGGTTTTTTTTTGGCCATCACCGCTAATACCATCTTGACCACCATCCGCCACCATGGTCACTATCACTGTTAGATCTGGTTGGTCCACATGGTCTGCTCAAATCCAAATAATTTCGAAGGGCCGGGGCCTGGATTTTAAGCTTGACAGGCTGAGCCGGTCTGAAATGTAAGCCCATCTAAGGCTTTGGTTGGCTCGGTCGGAGCTCGGTCTTCTATCCTCCTCATCTGTCTCCCCTTTCTATCTTTTTCCTTTCACATTCTACGTTTTTTTTAATAAAAAAAATAAGCCTGAGACCTAGTCTGAAGCTCGGCGAGTATCAGGTTTAGACCCTAGAAACCAAAGATCGGGCTGGGCCAAGCTTGACTAATTTAAGTATCAGGTTTGGACCTAGAAAATAGACCCAAAGATCAGGCTGGCCCAAGCTTGACTAATGTTGGTTATACATCATGGTTGGGTTTCGCCAAAACACATCCCAGCCCACTCGATGGATATGTCTACTTGCTGGTGTTACTGTCGTTGCCGTCAAATCAATATTACCGTCAGTTGCCCACAACCCCTACGTCAGATTGCCGATATCTCCATCGCCACCGCTGCCTCCACTACATCGCCAACGTCTCTAACGCCATCGCCGTCTCCAGTCTCCGCTGCTGGTACCAGTGCCTTCGCCAAAAATAATATAAATATGTTTATATTTTCTAAAGTTTGAAAAGAATAGAAATGAAATTTAATTTTCTGTTTTTGAAAATAAATAATAAATAAAAAATACCAAGCGACACCGACTGTGAGGCAAATCTTCAACAAGAATCGGAAATTATTTACCACGTCTAGAGTTTCTGAATAAACAATATAAAAGACAGTCCAAAGCCTCTAATTCTTTGTAGGATCGTCTTCTGAGCTCAATAATCTGAATCTGCTTGGAAAGGACTTTTACATTTCCTTTCATGATTTCATCTTGCAGACATTATATCTAATTTGTAAGTTTTAATTTTCTCAGGAGATTGGGGCGTTTTTTTTTTTTTTTTTTGTGTACATCAGTTGCTCACGCTACTCTTATCTGAGCACAGTCAGCTACATCACTAGCAAGAAAGCTACACAAAGCAGAAGAAAAGGTCTGCTGGGTCCAGAGGACTTCTCCAAAATTAGTCATGGGCATCGGGCCGTGCCGGGCCGGCCCGGCCCAGGCCCACCGGGCCACAGACTAAACGGGCCGTGCCGGGCACGGCCCGCTTAGCCTAAAACCCAAGCCCGGCCCGGCCCTAGGCCCGTGGATTGGCGGGCCATGCCCGGCACGGCACGAGACGGCCGTGTCAGGCATGACCCATCATGGGCTGCCAGACAGGCCGTGCCAGGCACGGCCCGTAACGGGTCCTACACCCCCTCCAGGCACGACCCCGTCTTCGACCCCTCTGCTTCCTCCTCCTACACCCCCCCTCCCTTGCGACTCGCCCCGTTGCCGCGCCCTCGACGTCTCCGCCTGCCGCAACTCCTCCGGCGGCAAAGGAGGCTCATCGTGCCTCTACCAGGTCTCCTACGGCGATGGGTCCTACACCGTCGGGGATTTCGCGACGGAGACGGTGACCCTCGGCAACTCCGCCCCTGTCGCCGGCGTCACCCTTGGCTGTGGCCACGACAACGAGGGCCTCTTCGTCGACGCCGCGGGGCTTCTCGCCCTTGGCGGCGGGCCCCTCTCGTTCCCCTCCCAGATCTCCGCCCGTTCCTTCTCCTACTGCCTCGTCGACCGCGACTCCCCGGCGAGCTCCACCCTCGAGCTCGGCGGCGGCGGCGCCGCCTCCGGCCCGGCAGTGGCCGCGCCGCTCCTCCACAATTGGAAGCTGGATACCTTCTACTACGTGGGTCTCTCCGGCATCATCGTCGGCGGGAAAATGTTGTCGATCCCGTCGTCGTCGTTCGCCATGGACGAGAGCGGGAGCGGCGGTGTGATCGTGGACTCCGGGACGGCGGTGACGCGGCTCCAGGCGGAGGCGTACGGGGCGCTGCGGGACGCGTTCCGGCGGGAGACGTCGGGGCTACCGTCGGCGGAGGGGATGTCGCTGTTCGACACGTGCTACGACCTCTCGTCGCGGAGCAGCGTGGAGGTGCTGACTGTGGCGTTCCACTTTCCGGAAGGGCGGGAGCTCCGGCTGCCGGCGAAGAACTACCTCATCCCGGTAGACGGGCCGTTCCGTGCTTGGCCCGCAGGCCGTGCCAGCCCAGGCTCTTATGGGCTGTGCCGGGCTCGGCCCGTGGGCCAGAAAGTGGTAACCCAGCCCGGCCCCCTTTTATGGGCCGTGCTAGGCACGGCCCGTTACTGTAGCATGCGGGCCGTGCCTGGCACGGCCCGCTTCGTGCCGGGCCGTGCCGGGCCATGGGCGACCCGGCCCAGTGCCCATCTCTATCCAAAATGATGAGCAGCAAATAAGGCGATCTAATCAGCAGCTTGGTTCGCCTCCCAAAGAGCATGCCTGACCTGGATAGCACGATACTTCCGCAGCTTTTGTCGTGTGTCATCTAGGAGCAAATACTCTGCCTCCTCCCGCCCCTTCTTTTTTAAGCGCTCTATCAATAAGGTTGAGTCCTTCTGTAGGATGATACAGTCAGTCTCTAGCACACGTGTTGCGTAGAAGAGTTTCTTCCATGCTGTTCTGAGCTTTGCCCCAAATGCTGAAGCCTCGAAGGAACGACGTCCCCCGTAGCAATCAGCTTGGAGCCGTGGTCCCTAATCACAAATGCCACTTTAGCACTATCAGGTTGCTGAAAACCTTGTAGTTTTTTTAAAATATTTATTATTATACTTTCAAAGGATATTTGTGTAAAAATCTCAAGAGCTTGTTTGCTAGCTTAGACAGGAATCCAAGTTCTAACGTAAAGGGGGAAAGTTGGTATTTCGGGTGGGATGGTTGGTATCTCGACTCATTCCTAGTTTGATGCTGCAAAAGTGAGTGCATATTTGATTGGATCGAGCGTTGTGGCCACGAAGTTAGAGTAAGCGGACTCTGTTGAGAGGATCTCTGCTAGCGAAAAAGCTATGGGTCCCGTCACTATTCGACAAAAATTATGTGAGATGGACACCATCGGAGAAAATACGGGACGGGGCTCTCTTTTTTTAACATGTTCACTTTTGCAACAATCCTAAACAAAAAAAACTCAAAAATTAAATAAAAATAAAAAAACAAAAAAGAAAAAAAATTCATACATCAAGAGAGACCATCCACACACAAAAAAAAAAAAATCTACATCCTCTTTTTTTCTTGTCAAGCCTCTTCTTCTTTCCTTTCCTATGAACTGTTTCTCTCATCCGTGAAGTCTTCCTTCTCCTCCCAGTCTCTTTGTCCCTTCCTTGAAACCGTGTATCGATTTACCTAAAAATGTGTATTGAAATATTGGATGACTATTTTGCTAGATTTATATCATCTAACAGTGCAGTGTATACTAGTAAATACCATGTTCCAAAAACTATGTATCAATTTACCTAAAAGATATGTATCAGGTTGTTGCTGGGTATGTATCAAAAAAGCTTACAGTATGTATCAGAAACCCGACGAGTGTGTATCATTTAACCATGTAGTATATATTGGTGAGTACAATATTATAAAAATTATATATTAATTTACCTAAAGATGTGTATTTGAATGTTGGATGACTATATTGCTAGACATGTATTAACTAGTGATATCTTATTGTACCGATGAAAACTATATTCTATAAATTGTGTATCGATTTACCTAAAAGAATGTATTGCATAGTTATTAAGTGTATATAAAAAAAAATTACAGTATGTATCAGAAAGCCAATGAGTGTATATTACTTGATGAGAAAGAGAAAGAAAGAAAAAATATAATGGTGTTTCTTCATGCATGGCCTTTATTGGTGCTTGATATTTTTTTTTTTAAAGTTATAGAATTGATGGATTGTATTGGTTGAAAAAGTTTTATTTTTATTTGTCTTTTTTTATTTTTTAAGATGAGCATAAGAGAAAAATATGAAAATAAAAGTCCCCTCTTATCGTTTTGAGGACTGAATGATTGATTGCTCACGGGTAGGGAATATCTGGCTAGTGACTGTCTGCCTGAAATGACATCTCATCTAATGGTGCAACTTGGCCTCGCACTATGGACGACATTAGGAAGTGTGGTGGTTCATTTTGGTACCTAGAAGCACTAGCACCGACCCCAAAAGGGGGTCAAGAAAGAACTCGATTTGATCGAAGATGATAAGAGCCATGGCATGCGTCCACGCTTGCACCCAAACGCATCTCCATATCAATCTTTGTTAAAGCGACGAAACGAAGATGTGAGACTGCAAAGATTTCTGTAACAGGACTCTTCATTGGCTCCACCGGATTCATTTCACCTGCGGACACAGTTGTAATGCTTGTCCTGCCATGTTTGTAGCCTGGCCTTCTGCAGATAGGTTTGAAGCCGGCTCATTTACTCAATGTTCGCATGGTTCGGTAGCTCATAAGCAACAATAGGGGTTTATTTGGTATGTAGAAAGCATTTTTTTTTCTAAAAATATGATTTCTGAAAAGCAGATTCCTAAGAAGAGCATGCTTGAAAAAGTAATTTTGGCATGTTTGGTTGACCACAAAAAAGTGACAGATTTTCAGAGTACTTATATTTGGTTGATCATCCACTTTTCTAAAAAAGTTATTTGTAATTCATATTATATCCTTAATAAAAATTAGGTCTTTAATGTCTTTTTAATGTTGAAGGGCCTTTTTGGAAAAAAAAATAAAATGGAGTAATTTCTGACTCATGAGAAAGTAACTTTTCCATGTTTATCATGAAAAAGATTTTTTTCATGAAATGTGGGAATCACATTCTTATGGAAATATAACTTTTTTATCTCTCTTCTTTGAAAGCTCCAATCAAACAAAAAATATTTCGTTACTTTTTCGTTGACCACACTTATCTTTCTTTTTTTTTCCACGAACCAAACGAGCTCTAGGTGAAAGACGGGCAAGTAAAGCTATATCTTAGACGGGCTCCAAAAGCGGACGACCAAATTGGTCCTTTTCCTCGCAAAGAAAGATGAACAATCATGAACTCGGTTCGGAAGTTACAAAAGCTAGCATGCGCCAAGAAAGTTAAGGGGGCAATTACGTAGGTGCGGTGAAGTGTTTAAAAGAATTCTAGGCCAAGAATTTGATGCTCTCGGAACAAGTGCAAGAAGTGCAATCTTCATAATATGAAATGCTTTTCTAGCAAAATATATAAATAAAATATGTTTTTATCGGTACTTATATTATATTTAAAAAAACTGTAATTTATAAAATTAGATAAAATTATCGAAATGATAGTGTGTAATTATATCTGATGTTGGTCCCTGGGCATTGCTCATTTTGCGTCGAACTCTGCTACCGCATCACATTGAGATGAAAGTGACTCGGCTTGAACCGACCTACACAAGTCCCCACTTGCTCTTCTAATTTTAAATATTTCAATTTTTTGTACAGCTGCACTTTCATTCATTACGGTAAGGGCAGGATTCAAACCCAAGCCGGCAGCAATAATGGGCATTTTTAGCTGCATTTGCTGATGAAGAAAATACTGGATACCTCACTCTCGGGCCTAACCAATCTTTCTATCCTCGAACATAAATCAAAATGAACGACTTTGGTTCGGTGAATGACTTTGGCTCTGACCAAAAGGTTGCCGGTCGCGGAAAACAATCGGCACGCGTCGATAAGGGCCGACATCCTCAACAACCGACAACTCTATTAGTCCATGATCATGGCAACTCCACATCCTGCGTCAAACCACATCGCACTTTGCCCACATGGACTTACGCGCACTTTGCAGCTGTACCACCAACCGTTGCTTGGCATTATTGCACGTCACATCAGCCCAGGTAACAACGTTAGCTCTCCTATATAAGAGGAACAATCAGAAAAATCTAAGACATGCAATATGCTACCTTTCTCACAAAGACTTATTCTACTGAAATCTCTTCCTTTCATATTGTTGTCTCGTTATTCTGATTTAGGCATCAGAGGATCCCAGTCGAAAATTCTCCGACAAGTAGACTTCTTGTAGGCCACCCAATGGAGAACTCTAGCGTCTAATGCCTCAACCAACTTGCTCAACCCATCTCTAACCAACCTAAGGGTCATCCGAGCTGCGCTCCTACCTCGGTCTGGATATGACAGCAACAACTATCATCTATCTCCATAGTTAATTTACACCTTCTATTAGTTGCATGTCTCCACTCGTTAAAATGGAGCACCTTTTCTAGCAAAGAGTTCATGCCACCACCAGCCAGCAACTTACATAGGATTCCTTCTAAAATGCAACACTAGACCAAGGTTAAGTTGCTAGAACATTTGTAAGGAACCATTTCTAGACACGCAGGAGGAAATGAAGTAGATGACAAAGATGACGGTTTCCTCTGAAATACATCACCATTTAGTGGTCCATGGACTATTGGAATCGTCATTCTAAAGCCATCACATACTGCTGCGCCCCATGGCCGGTGCCCCAAAGAAATTTCGTGGGATCCATCCCAGGCTCCTCCAAGGAAGGATGCATCGGAGCTGAACTGTGGTTTTCACTCGGGAGGCGGTTAAAAAAAAAACAACGGCAACGGAATCTTGGTAATATCCAAGAATCTACACCAACCGCAGGCAGCGTCGACCAAAACCAGCTCCAACTTCGAAAGATCTCCTACAAGTTGGCCCACAGGCCCCACACAACGCACGTCCCCCGAAACGGTCAAATGTTGAAATGAAAACTCCGCCGTCGGATCAACAGAAGACCCTCATCGAGCCCATGCATCAACAAACGCTCGCATCTTTAGACGAATCGCAGTGTTGGGACCAGAAACACATCACCAAGAAAGTAGTTTTTTTTTTAAAAAAAAAAAAGTGAAAAATAGCAGGGATTTTTCCTCGTACGAACCGGAGCCAAAAAAGAGAAGTTAAATGGAATCTAAATTTTAATGCCCCTTCGTCATGCTTGCGTAATTCAAGAACTAAGTCAGAGCCGTACTTATGTCGGATCTCATCAACGACGGGGACCGGGAGCTGGGACCCGTTGGAAAACTAGCCGTTAGCTCGGCTCTTGGAAAGACTCGCAAATTTTTCCAACACCAGCCCAGTCCCCTGTTTATAAACGAGAGAAAAACTAGCCGTTAGGTCTCTAAAGTCCTCGCGATCCAGTTCTTATCCCCTCCAAAATAAGACCCGGCTCGTTTCCAAAGATCTCAATCTATCTTCACCCTTACAAACTCCTCTCCCAACTCTCTCTTCTCCCTTCACGGTGCTGCCCAACCTTCGCCATTGCCATGGAGGAATCCCATCAGTTCCCTGATGGACTCAGCGAGTATCCTTCCAATCTCTCGCAGCTTCTATCGAAGAAATCGAAGAAAAAGAGCTCCATTAGATGCACCTTCTGGCATTTTGGAGTCAGAGACCGGCTCTCGGCATCCCTGTGCTCTCTGCTCCTGATGCTGCTCGTTAGCTCAGAATCGAGTCAGGCATGGGACGGGTTCATCATAGCCCAGTCGGACTACCAAGGCCTGCAAGCTTTCAAGCATGCATTGGATGATCCCAGTGGATTCCTCAGGAGCTGGAACGACACCGGCCTCGGGGCCTGCGCCGGCGCGTGGGCGGGGATCAAGTGCGCCAAGGGGAAGGTCATTGCGATTCAGCTCCCATGGCGGGGGCTCGGTGGGCGCATCACCGAGAAGATCGGCCAACTCACCGCCTTGCGAAAGCTCAGCCTCCACGACAACTCCATCGGAGGCCAGATCCCTTCGAGCATCCAGTTCCTTCCCGATCTCAGAGGCCTCCACCTATTCAACAATCTGTTCTCGGGTGCCATCCCGCCGTCTATCGGTAACTGCATCATGCTTCAGACCCTCGATCTTAGCAACAACTCTCTCATAGGAAGCATTCCCTCCTCAATTGCCAATTCCACTAAGCTCTATAGGCTCAACCTTAGCTATAACAGCCTCTCCGGCGTCATCCCTCTCGGAATCACTCGCTCCCCTTCTCTTACTTTTCTCTCACTTCAGCACAATAACCTGTCTGGTTCCATTCATGACACCTGGGGTGCGACAAGAAATAGAAATGAAATCTATCAGCTTGAGACTCTGAATCTTGGTCATAACTCCATTACTGGAAACATTCCATCCTCCCTCGGTAGGCTACCAATGCTGAAAGAGATTTCAATTAATAACAACCAACTCCGTGGAAGCATACCTGAAGAGATCGGGAGGCTTCCCATGCTCCAAACCTTCGATATCTCCGGCAATTCCGTTGGTGGTAGCTTCCCTGCTTCTTTGTCCAACTTGTCGTCGTTAGTCCGGTTAGAACTTGAGGGAAACCACATTCAAAGCCGGATCCCGGAAACCATCGATGGGCTCAGGAATCTCTCAGTTCTATCACTAAACGGGAATCGATTCCATGGCGAGATCCCAGCAACACTCGGGAATATTTCTCGCCTATCACAGTTGGACCTGTCTGATAACAATCTCACTGGAGAAATCCCTGCCTCTTTGGACCATCTCGCCAAGCTCGCTTCCTTCAATGTTTCGAACAATAACCTGTCAGGTCCGGTTCCTCTTCTTCTCTCAGAGAAGTTCAATTCCAGCTCTTTCAGAGGAAACATTCAGCTTTGTGGTTATAGTGTGTCAGTCCCCTGTCCTTCTTCTCCTTCTCCAAACCTTGCACCTGCGGTCAGTCCCCCAAAAACCGGCCGGCGAAAACTGAGCACTAAGGACATTATTCTCGTAGCTGCTGGAGGACTGCTTGCACTTCTACTTTTACTCTGCTGTGTTCTGCTCTGCTGTTTGATCAGGAAAAGGACTACTTTGAGTCAGAAGAGCAAAGCTGCCGGGGCTGCCGCGAGAGGCGAGAAGCCGGCGGCCGCTGCAGGAACGGAAGTGGAGTCAGGTGGGGACACTGGAGGGAAGCTGGTCCACTTCGACGGGCCATTGGCATTCACAGCCGATGATCTTCTGTGCGCGACGGCGGAGATCATGGGGAAGAGCACCTACGGGACTGTGTACAAGGCGACATTGGAAGATGGGAACCAAGTTGCAGTGAAGAGACTCAGAGAGAAGATCACAAAGAGCCAGAGGGAGTTTGAGACAGAAGTTAGTGTTCTCGGGAAGATCCGACATCCAAATCTATTGGCACTTCAGGCTTATTACTTGGGACCCAAAGGGGAGAAACTGCTTGTCTTTGATTTCATGCCCAAGGGGAGCCTTGCAGCATTTTTACATGGTATGCTCTCTATTGAATTTTGCTTGTAGCATTTTCCTTTGTCATTGGCTGAAATTAATGTCTCTATTTTCATTTAGCTTCTTTAACTTCATGCCAAGATAACCAAGCCCAACCTATGTTTATGTTCGCCTATTTATCCTGTTTAGGCAAGTCAAGATATTTTCAGCAATGGCGCTTCTTAATTAACTGCAGTGCATTCCATGGAGATCCAATTGTTCTCTAAGCTCTTTGATTTTAGATTTTGGACTTCTTAAAGATGCTGTGGAACTGAAATTTTGTTCTTGATGAAATAACTAATCTGTCTTCATCTTGTGCTCCTCGACGCAGCTCGCGGACCAGACACCCCTATAGACTGGCCTACAAGGATGAACATAGCGAAGGGAGTGACTCGGGGCCTATGCTACCTTCACAATGACATGAATATGATCCATGGAAACCTGACCAGCGGCAATATTCTATTAGATGAGAATAACAACGCTAAAATTGCTGACTATGGCCTCTCCCGCCTCATGACCACAGCTGCCAACTCCAATGTGATTGCCACCGCCGGTGCGCTTGGCTATCGCGCGCCGGAGCTCTCGAAGCTCAAGAAGGCCAGCACAAGGACAGACATTTATAGCCTTGGTGTGATCATACTCGAGCTCCTAACAGGTAAATCACCAGGGGAGTCGATGAATGGCATGGAGTTGCCTCAGTGGGTAGCTTCTATAGTGAAGGAGGAATGGACTAATGAGGTGTTCGACCTGGAGCTGATTAGAGATGCAACAGGGATGATGGGGGATGAATTGCTCAACACCTTAAAGTTAGCCCTGCATTGTGTGGATCCCTCGCCGGTGGCCCGGCCTGAGGCTCAGCAAGTCCTGCAGCAACTGGAGGAGATCAAGCCTGATATGGCTGATGGTTCGGCAGGCTCCACCGATGAAGGTGGTTCTGCTGCCGCCGCCGCCGCCGCCGCCACGCCGACAAGCAATGATTAATCGATAATGAGAGAATCCAGTAGAGCCTTGAGTATTCTTTTATTCATTTGAGTTTTGATGATTAAGAAATATCTAGGTTGATCTTTGTGGTCTGTAAATAGAATTATTTGTCACGTTATGATTTTTAGTAATTCTCATTTGTTATTTATCTAGCTTTCTTTATGCAGGAGCATATGTATGTTCAGATAGGAGATGATTAAATTAAAGGAAAATTGTGTTTAAGTTGTGTTCTATGTGATTTTGATGATAATTTGGTGATTATATTCTGGTGCCGTGACAGAAGCTTATGATGCCCACACACTAATTAATCCAATGCAACTTAAATTTATCCAATATGAGTTATAGTCGTTGAAGCTTATCTCAGCTAATCCAGGCATGTGGTGCCTTCGGTATCTGAAGCCTTCCCGTTTTACAAAGAAAGTTGTTCATCTAAGCCATTCCTTATTGATCAAAATCAAAAGACAAAAAAGTCTTCCTCCCTCCATGCCATGATGTCTGAAAATAAGGCATATTGCAAACTTTAAGACGGTCTCCACGAAGATAATATCGAGCGGCTTGCTCGCCCCAGCTTTTGTCTGTGTACTTTGTATCTCTCTCAATTTATTTCTTTTCAGATCATTTGCTCATCACTCTTCACAATAGGCTGTGTTGGTGAGAGACAATTAAGCTCTCTGTTTCTTCTGCTGCCTTCTCTGCCGACTTGGGGAGTTTTTCGCAAATGCAAGCAAGCTGCAGATCCTAGCTGCGGCAATTAGACCAAGAAGGATCTTCCACATGCTGAATGGAATCATGAACGAGACCTCCATGTTCTTTAGACACAGTGCAGAATAGAGAGCGAATGGCGTCTTTTCACCATCTTTCTCGCAGACTTTATTATCATATACTTGTTCCCCTGGACAAACAAGGGCAGGAGCAAAGAGCATCCACTCACAGACCGTGCAGGATCAAATACTACAAGATCTGAGAGGATAAAGCATCCACATAGAGTAGATATCTACCACCATGAGATGATACTGAAAAGTCAACAAATGCAGGCCCCCCGCTGCAAATATTGCAAGCTACAGCAATAAAAATCACTTCCAATCTTGGGAACTATAAAGCAATTTAATACAACAGGCCATAATTAGAGACTCAAAATTGTGTTAACTAAAGTGCAAAAAAAGACGTAATAAATTGCATCAAGAAACTCCACTGAATTATGTTTATTATTGAGTCTTTGGTTCCTACAATTTAATGCACAAGCATGTATAGGGGGGCGGGGCGGGGGTCGTGGAAGGCTAAAAACCTGAAATTTTTACATATATTCTGAATTTAATTGCTCTCCTTTGCATATCTGCTAGTTTCTTCTGCTTCCTTAGCCCACACATTGGCAATCTTCTCTGCATACCCAACCTGCACATACAACAAAACGAATTTTATTCATCAGCTTGCATTGAGCAGGGCAGAAAATGACTGACAAATGATAACAGTTTAACTCGTGAGCAAAACTAAATCAGTAAGTTTGTCTATGATCTAAAGAGAGACCTAAACTACTGGCAAATGGGTGGTTCCCATGGGATAGCAAATTGACAACTGACAATTTATGCAGAAGTATTTCTGATGCTCCATTGCTTTGGCTGGTGTTATATGATGCTCCCGGATCCCTTATTTCCACAAGGACTAATTACTTGATTTTCTCGAATTAGAACATGCAAGTCGTTTCATTTCAATTTCTACGAACATCATAAGCTAAAAATTGGTGCAAAGTGACAGGATGTGAAATATAACATTCTTACAATCATGCAGGTTCCAGTGGCAGATTACAAGACATTTCACTAACCCCAAAATATTAAAGTTAGGTAGGACAGCATGCGAGCAGGACAGCAAATCATCATATTCCAGGCAAGAAGACCTTATCACCTGCAATTTGGTTCTAAAATATTAAGCATCTAATATTTTTTACTTCAATGGAAATTACATTCTATAAACATCACTTTCAATCTTCTGATAATGCGACTGTTTAGTTTATACCAAAGCCCAGAAAGAACATATCTAATACTATGGTAAGCATGGAGCATCTTCTTTTCCTACCTTCTGGTTCCATTGTTTTCTAAAAGGAGACTGAATTCTTAGGAGGGCGCATCAACAAGCATAGTACCATACCCCAGTGAAGGTGACTAAGGTACTCCATGCTTACATGAGATCATTACAGGTAACCACTAGAGGTGGAAAAGAGATTAGCACAAGCGAGCTGGACTCAGCTCAACTCAGATCGAGGCTATAAACAGTGGGTTTCAAGCTCACTGTTTATGAGCCGAGCTCAAGCATGCCTCAAGATCTAGTCGAGCTAAGAGAGCCCAGCTCTAGCTTGGTCTAAATGTTGAGCCAGCTCAAGCTCGGCTAGCTTCAGCTCTGAAACTAAAATCAATCTGAACTCGAGCTCATCCAGCTTGTCTAGGCTCATGATCAGATGGTGGGAGCATAGGGACTAGTGAAGAGGAAATAGAAACAAGGATGGAAGAGGGGGCCAGCAAATCGCAGCAGTGCCACTTGAGAGTGAGGAGGGTCCACCCAGTAACATGCCCTCCTCATGAACCACCACCACCTCCTCCTCCTCCTTCAAATCAAACCCCTCAACCTAACTCAAAATCCCATTCACAATGGTGAGTATTGGCATGGCAGGATTGGATGGAGGCGGGTGTGGAGAAAGAGATGACTGCCGAAGAAGCCACAGGTTCCCGAGAAAGTCATGGTGGGAGTGAAAGGTGGATGAGGAATCTGGACTCGGGAGAGGATGGTGGAGACCAATAGTGGAGGTGGCGGACACCTAGTTAGTGGGAGAAGAAAAAGGGATTGAGAAAGGTGGTGGGAGTGGAAGCCAAAGTTTTTAAATCTCAACATACCAATTATCTCAGTGAGTAGCTGAGATTGTGATAAACCGAGATCCTAGTTTATCGCCTTATCTCAACCAATATAGTATCTAGGAAAAATTGAAGGGAACCAAAATTTTTGGAGATCTCGGCTGATAATTTTGGATTGAGATATTGAAATCTTGATCAATATAGTAATAAATCCAAAATTAAGAACCATATTTAAGCATTAATTCTAAGAACTATTAATTAAAAATATTCAAGTAAAAAAAGCAAACAAAAAAAAATCAGATAATATGAATATATTATATCGGTTGATATCTCGGATTTTATCGATTTATATTGGCCGAGATAACAGGGCAGCAGTTTTATATATACTATCAGGAGGTGCCCGATATTGATACAAAACAAGATTTCGACAGAGATGAAAACCTTGGTAGAGGACTTCTTGGTTCTCATCAAGGTTCGTCGTCTCGATACCGGACCGCGTACTGGTGCCACACTAGCACAATGTCTGTATGGTACGGTACGAAATTTTTTTGGTCATACTGAGTATTGGTATGCCACCTGTATAAGGTATCGATACCAAACCGGTATGGTACGATACGTTCCATACCGCTCGGTTTGGGCCGGTACGACGAACCATGGTTCTCATGTTACATACTATTGCTACACTATAAAAACCAACCATCGAATTTCAATCCAATAGCTATGTAATAAGCAAATAGTTCAGACATTAGATTAAGGTCTAACGGATCAAAACCTCTTCAACATAAAATCCATAAACATATTATTTTATTAAAAGAATATATTATATTATATTATATTTATATATAGGATGTATAATATTATCTTATTAAAAGGATATATGTATATTATATTATATTTATATATAGGATGGACAATATTACATATTAAAATAAATTTCAAACTATTTGAGTTGAGACCATTTCCAGCTCGTGCTTGCTCGTTCTTGTTGTTTCCTAGCTCGAAAAGCTTGCGTGAGTTCCACTCATTCACTAGTCAAGCAAGTCCAACTCAGCTCAATTTCGAGCATGACCCAGCAAATTTAAGAAGCATAACATCATGATGTTACTTTCTTATTATCAACCATCTCTACTATCAAAAATTTCCTTTACATTACATGCAATACACCAAAAAGGAGTCATTGATTGCATTCCAAAAAATTCTCAAGTATATTCTTGCATGGATATTTTTGGGTGCATTAAATTCTATCTTATCACCTACAGGCTGTGAATATTATTACCGACCAACTGCACATTTGAATCAAAGTTCTTTAGTATCTTTTCTTTTATTTGTTTTCTTTTTTCTTCTTATCTTCTTGTTGTTTCTCTTGCTCAATTTTCCTATTAAAAATTTCCTTTTTAGCAACATATAAATCAAACTGAACAATCTACTTGCGAGCAACTATTTTTATAGTTTACTTGGGTGGTTTAAGCTGACCACTAACAACACTAGGCAACCTCCTGGACCATCCACAAAGGTGTCAAGGGTGTCTACCACAACAATTTTATAAATGCTCAACCTTTACTAAAGGCATTTGAAGGATTATGTTGCTGCAACCTGATATTTTGTCAAATCCAATTCTCCAACTCTGGACATTATCACTCAGCAGCACAGAAATTGCCAAGTTAATCTTTGGTAGCAAATTTATTGCTATGTCTCGTTACAGATTTAATGTTCCTCAAGTAGTTGCATAGTCACTGTAAGGAAAAATGAAAATCTTTTGTGTGTGCCAAGGTTTTAGGAGCCACCAAGTCATAATCATAATCACAATCATAAGCATCAAGCCTTTTTCCAATATTTTGGGGTGGTCAGCTTTAGAAGCCACAAAGTACTCTTTCCAAATCAAGGCTTTTCATATCAACAAATGTATTGTCAAATGCCTATCTCATCCAACTAATTAAGTTGCAGAAAACATAACGTCTCATTGTAAATCAAGGTTTGAAAATTCCAATATCTCAGTCATCTCAGTGGGGTAGGAATACCAAGATAAAGCAGGACATTGGTTAACCTCAGCCTTGATGGAAGATTGAGCATTTTTTTTTTTGACATAAGAAATTAGAGGACTTCACGGCCAATATTAGAGGACTGAGATGTAGGAAAATCGAACAATATCCTTTAATACATGAAAGTAAATAATGGTGAGTAGAAGATAGAATACCATATGACTATCTGCTCCTCTCTCACCATTCACCTCTTCTCCGAGCTGAGATAAAGCAGCACATTTGTTAACCTTGGCCTTGATTGAAGAGTTTTTTTCTAAGTGTGTTGAGGTTGGAGGACATCGTGGCCAATATTCGAGGACCAAGATGTAGGAAAATCAAACAGCCTTCTTTAATACACATAATTCAATAATGGTCAAAGGCAAATAAAATAGATAAATTGTCCAATCCTCTCTCACCCTTCTCTTCCCTTCTTCTCTGAGCTCCACCACCAGCTCAAACACAGTAGATCCTTCCATAACGGTAGCTAAGGCTTTACACGGATCCATCTCACCGTCAGCTCCTCTTCTTGCTTGGCCATGACATATCATCAACTTCCATCATAATTGCAGGCACCTTCCACCATAGATCCCTTTTGCCATCAGCCCTCTCCTTGCAAGGGTATGGCTGATTCACACCTTTGGTTAACATCACCAACAACAACTACAAGACCTTAACCACCCTCTCGGAAGATGGTGCTTCCTCTTATTGCTCTCTTTGCAGCTGCGATGTTCCTCTCATGGTCCAAGTACAATGACTTGCCAACCTTTGCAAAAGCCCTCCTTGCCTCACACCCTCCCCTTCGATAGCCCTTGAGAAATTTTGATCCCCCTCCCGATCAGGGCTCACTAAACCTAATTAAAGACCATATTAGGGCAGTAAGCATTCAATAAAGATCCTGGCCAATATATTTGTATTGGACCAGCCAATGTATTTGCATTGGCTGAGTAAATACAGGCCCCTATTTCACAAACAGGTCAGTGCCCTAGATACAGACCAATATCTGGGTTGAAATCTCAACCAAGATGACAACCTTGTTATAAACCCTAGATCTTGTTTAGTGAATATTAATGCTACATTCATCGAAAAATAAAAGAAAAAAATGAATGCAAAAATTCATCAAAAATCAAAATATCCCTCTGAAGGCCATATTTTCCTAACCATGTACACTAGAAAACAAAAAATTTGTTTGCTAGAGTTATTTACAGTTCAGATAAGTGATTGGCCTTGACACGAAAAGTAACCCTGTAATAAAGCTATCCACCACCTCATCCAAAATGCCTTATATGCAATTGTGCCTCTAATACAACTAAAAGACAGTTTTAAACTTTCACTTCTAAAATCATTCCTATGAATGAGTATTTGTAAACATAAAGTTGTAGTTTCGCCCTTCCTTGCCCACTTCCTTATTAGCAAATTATATATTTCCCAGTATATTTCTTCTATTACTATTCTAACTACTCGTTACTTGAGAAACAAAGTCACTATTTGTTATGCTTTTGCAATCCTAGATTAAAGATTGCCACCTTTACCATATCCTCAGAAAATCCCTTTCAGCCACAATCTTCTGCTTTCAATAAAGCTAGATTCCATGATAGTCTGCTCCAAACAGAAAGGTACAACAAAATCATATTCTACCATTAAAAAAATTTATATGTTCAAGATAAAATAACTTATAATATACAAGATCCCACAAACACAACGGAACCTTCAAATCAGAAGGCCTCAATACCAAAAATTGAATATTAGGCTTTTCTTCAAAATCAATGAGCAAACAGAATAGGACATAGGCATTAAAGCTTCAGATATTATTTCATCTATAATGAGTTATTTTTGTTTACTGGAGCCCTCCTGAATATCTTGGTATTGGGTCGTTTATCTTTAGATTCTATAGCATGTTTCCCCAAACCTCCTTAAGAAGGTACAAAACATTCTTCCCCGATTCCTATTTCCTCAACATGAGAAGTAGGAGTCCTCAGCCTGACCTACATCAAAGAACGTTGTACGTTGAGAAATGTATTTCAAATTTCTTTTTAAAAGACAAATATGGTTCGTATGCCAGCGAGAAGATCATTCAAAAAGCTCTAGCATCTTGCAGAATCTTCTTGGAACTGATGCTGTGATTACATAAAAAATTCAAAATCTCTCCATATTCCAATGAATTCCCACATTCTTCAGAGCAATGATTGTACCAAGACTTCTTTCTGGAAATGTTGAGATTGATGATAACCCCTTGAAGACGCTATGGCATAGTTAACAATATCGCAAATGGACCTCTCCGTGCCAAAAATCTTTCCAAAGCAAGCTAGAAATGCCTAATATTGTAATTTTTTAAAGCCTTCAAATCAAGGTTTTGAGTCTTGAAATTATATTTGACCATACCAGTTATACTGTGCCAAACAGGTAGAGACTAGAGACTGGTATTCAGTACAAAACCCTGGTACCAGCACTATGTGTGAGACTGCCTATCATACTGGCACTAGGTACACTCATACCAGACAGGTATCTGTACAAGTACATACCAGTACTTGAAAACTTGCTTCTAATTACCTCTGCAGGCATGTCCGATCCAATTAGCACAAGTTGGTGAATTGTTCCCCTATCTAATCTTATTTTCATACATCAATGTCTGTTTAAAAAATTAATTCGAATCTACCAAAGTACAAGCACATGCCAATCACAATCAAGCTTAAAAGACAACTCGGCATGCTTCATTGGAAGGGAAAAATATAAGCCTTTTATAGAACAAAATAGCACATCATAGAGCATTAAATGGACTAAATAATACCTGATTAACTACAAACCCCCTGAGCATAGCTACAAAATCATCACGTCTTTCTCTGTCTAGCCTCTCCAGTTCAGTCTTGTTGTTTTCCTGCATTATTGTTATAACCAAAGAAGATATGTTTAAATAACTGGGAAAAAAAAGGAGTGGTTTATTATGTAGTTTACATAATATCCAGCAGTCCATTGCCATTTTTTTCCATAAAGATGCAAAATACAAAGTAGAATGACTCTATCTAAATATTTCCATCCATGTACTAAATTTGCTGATAAAATGACAAGGTGAATTTAAACGAGAAAGAACCAGAGAGAGAGAAAGAGAGAGATTGCTTTGTCACTTCCAAAAATTATTTCATTTGGTAAAGAAAACATGAAGTATGGCAGCCAGCAATTATTGAATTGGTTAGAAAAAATATATAAATAATCAGCCTAATAATCATACTACTAAGTTCCATGAAAAAGGTAAGACTTCAATATTTATGACCAAGTAATTACATATCTAGCAGTCCATGCTTCATGTGCAATATAAGTATAAGCTTTTATTTTTTGTTTTAATTTTGTAAAGATAATATGGTGACGCTGCTATAAGAATTGATTTCAGATCATCATAATCATCATATATGACCTGTGACACCTGTCAGAGTTTCCTACACTATATGTGATTATGGGACTACTGAAAAGACAAGGATGTGGTTCCTTTGATTGCTATATAATTGTTTTAAAATAATAATAATAATAATAAAACTTCAATGGGTTTGCATATCAACAATAACCATAACTAAGTCTAGTAATGGAGTTACAAGTCACTCTACTTAATGTCAAGTCACCAAGGTTGGACGAACTGGTACCAGAACTCGTACCAGTTGCTCGGGTTATGGTTTGGTACATACCGTGACTTACGGTGTACCGACAAAAAGGGGGCGAAGAGGGAAGGGGGGAGAGAGAAGGAAAGAGAGGGGGAGGGAGAGAGAGAGGGAGAGAGGGAGAGGTCGGCAGTCACTACCGAAGCGAAACAAGAGCTTCGGCTCCTTTTTTTTTTTTTTAAGTGAATTCGGCAATCACTACCGACTTCACTTTAAAAAAATCAAAAAAAAAGGGCCAGAGCCCCTGTCTCGTTATCCCCCCTCCCTCTCCCTCTCTTTCTCCCTCCATTCCTCTCCCTCTCCCTCCCTCTCTCTCTCTCTCTTATATCTTCCTTCTATTTCCTTCTCCCTCTCCTGCTCTCTTCCTGAGTACGTCCCGAACCGAATAGTTTGGGGAGGTGCCGCCTTCCATGCAAGTCATGAATGTCATGAAGAATAAGCAAGATTCTATAATGTTTAATTTTCATGGTAACACTAGGAATGGAACTTAAGAAGTAAATATGTACTGTAAAATCAAGGTCCCTACAAATTTGGATGGTAGCAACTCATCTAACTCCTTTTAGACAGGATACAACTTTATCGATAATGTGCCACACTTCCGTTAGCAAGTACTTGGGTCCTTCTGAAATGACCTCAGAACCCTGATTAAAAGCCTACAGTTGCACAATTAATGTTTTCATAAAGCATTGTCCTGCCTGAAAGGAACAGCTCAGCCCCTTGCAATATGGAACCCAGTATTTCCTAGCACTAATTAAATTATAGCACTGAGCACATACTCAACAGATCAGAAGGTTGCAATACAAGAAAAACCAACTGCACAAACATTTTCAAAGTGACCACAGTCATGAACAGTGTCAAATATTGAATATAGGAATCAAGAACGTCCTACAAGTCTACAAAAATTGAAAATGTTTGAAAAGGTATAGCTTCACAATTGTGGAGTAGTACCAAAACAAGTTCAAAACAGTACATATAAAGCTGTAAGAATTTATTGCTGTTCAATATTTTACATGTATGATCTTCTTTCATTAGGTTAATTGGAGCAGCTTTGGCATGCCAACCTCCTCCTTAAAAATTAAAAAAAATTAAAAAGACTATGCAGGTGCAGTAGTTGCATCCTAAGGAAAAACCTAGAACTTATACATCTCATTGCACACAGGAAAAAAAAACTAATACATGAAATACCAATAAAGAGCTTATATGGTTTTTCATCTATGAAGTCTTTGGATTAAATTGAATAGCCTGAACTCTATTAGGAAAGGGAGCCTTTTCAACTAAGAATATGTTAATAAGATTGCACAAGTGATTTAGGACAATACTATTGGCATTCTTTTCTCAAAAAAGAAACTACTGCTGATATTCAAAAGGAAGTGCTGCCATGCGTTGCCATCAGATGATAAGGGGCTGCATAGTAGGACAACCTTAAACCATTAAACTAGACTTATGGAGGAAAACTTTGGAGGATAAGTGTCTTAAAATTAGTAAATTAAATCAAAATTCATTAAATACAAATTGATAGAATACATTAATGGATAAAATAGAAGGCCAAACAGCAATTAATTATCTTAAATATGATATTTAAAAGAGAGGAGAAATAAAAGAAAAGGTTTTAACACAAGATAAATGACATGAAGAGCTCTTTCGGCACATGATCTGTTTATTTCATGTGTTGAAGACTTAAGAAAATTATAAGGAAACAATAGGAGTTAAAATATTGGATAGATCAGAATGTTGGGAAAAAAAAAGGTCAATGCATGTAAGATGAATACCCATCAGCTTATGCTTTAAAATATCTGGAAATTGTCTTTGTAAACCCTTATTTATCATTCCTTTTTATTAAGGATTGACCTTCATGTTACTGCAAGTTTTACAAATTTAACAATTTAAGATTCATTTTATAGTTTGAGCTTCTTTCTATGATTGGTTGTAATGTCAACTCTCTACCTTATTCATCTAGCCTTGAGAGTTGAGATTGTCATTTGTGTTATTGAGCATCTGATAAATCAGATTACTAAATTGGATGTGCAGTAAAACCAAGAAGACTACTGTTCTGAATGACTGATTCGAAGAGATGAAAACAACAGAGGATAGAACCATGAAAAGTGCAACAAAGTTACAATTAGGAACAGATATAAACAGCAACACCAGTTGATATTGAACGGTCAAGAAAGAGAAGAAACATGAAATTATATAAAGAGAAGTTACAAGAAAGCCCATGACATGAACAAACAAGAAAAAGGAGATCAAAAGCATGGCTCAATTAGTTATGACAAAGCATATTAGTCATGATTATGATTATGGAAATAAGGTTGTCAATGAGCTTGGGCTCACCGAAGGCCTCTTTTGTCAAGCCTCATTTTGGTTCAGGAACGTGTTGTAATTTGTAAATACTCATGCTTTGTTCTCTTGGTGACCCAACCAGACCTTGTGATTAAGGTCCCTACATGGAAAGTCGTGGCACTTGAAAAGAATGCGACTATGATTTATGCGAACTTGATTTTGTTCATAATTACCAAGGTCCGCTGATCCAACCACTTCAGTCCGGTTCGGCCTTCCTTGATAATTATGCATAAAATATTGATAATTCAGTTTGTGCATCCATAACTAATTTCATGCTAAGTCGTCTGTTATTATCTTACTATGTTCTTCCAAAAAACTCTTTCTATTTGTTAAAATATAGACATTTATGCTAACCATATTCCAGTTTTCTCCTTCAAGCATGCCCATCCAGTACACCAATGAGTTTTCACATTTCAAGTTTCTTTACTGAATGTTACAGTAATCCATTAGAATATGGCTGATCATCGATAAATATTGTCGCAAACATCAAATACTTGGTGATCAACAGCTAGAAGAACTTAGCAGAAATAATTGACTGCAGAAGCCTAGCAGCATACAGTACCTTAATCCGCTCATACCCTCTAATTGCACAGCTTTTAGCATCTTCTGTGATTCTTATTGTTTCTTTCAAATCTTCTAGTTTACGAATTCTAGACTTGTCACCACCAAATATCTTTGAGGATGCAGCTTCAAGTTTTTCTGCCCTTGCATGCAAGGAAGACAAATCTGACAAAAGTGTTTGTACAGTTAACAAAGCACTGGAACGATCTGAGAATGCACTGTGAACAGATAGCATCAGCCCTAAATATTCATGGAGGGTATCCTGCCAAAAGCATGATATCAGCTATATGCATACAAATAAATGAAAAAATTAGTTTTATATATATATATTGCAAAGCCACCATGACAAACATAAAAACACTGGACTAAGATCAAATTTTGACACTGTGGGACAAGTCCAAAATACCAGATGTTTGACTGTCTGTGCATTTGATTCTCGATAAAATCGGCTTGCTTTCACAGCAGCAGTTGCTAAACATTTAATATCAGCAGCTCGTATTCTTTGTGAATCATATGTTGCCTCCTCAGTTTCAAATTTTGCGAGTTTAATGAATGCCAATCCCAACTCACCCAATGTTTCTCCAATATCCTGTTGCGCTTTGACAAGTGCTTCAGCCTGCACCCAAGAAAAGAAAATTACATGAGAACATCACTTACAATGAAGTCAAAATATGACAGGTAAATCTCTGCTAATGGAGTGTAATTCTGAATCATAAACATGTTCACAATTCAGGAAAACTAACTCCTACGCTGCTCGAAAGATGAACCAGACTATCAGGTTCAAGATCAGCGTTCCCTCCCACAGCTTTGCTGAACCTCAGTATTCAATGTAATCGACTCAATGATGGCAGATAATGGTGTTCTCAGCCCAGGAAATCTAAAATATTGGTGGAAATTGGGTTGCTGACAAAGCCTCACCAGCCTCAAAGTCCTTCCAAATTATTGTACGTCCCTCTCCAATGCCATTTTAATAGCATACTTGGAAGCTACACCAGAAACCTTTCCGGAAACGTGATAAATCGCCTTGGTCTTGGAAGAAATAGCCCAATTCTCTTATATTTTCTCTTCCAAATACTCTCTGCACCATGGAAGACAGTATCTTCCACCATCACTTACTAAGCAAGTTAAGGTTTATATCTTCAAGGTTTAAAATGACCAGCCTCCTTGCTCTTTTGTTTGGCATACATGGACCAAATTCACAAGGCTGTGACCTCTGTTCCTGTCTACCCCTTTCCAAGAAACTTCGAGCTAGCCTTGTCGATTCTATCCACAGCTCGTTTCATGACAAAAAAGAACTTTTTACATAATCTTGACCAATCAATAGTCCTTATAGCCACAAATACAATTTTTTCCTTAGCATTAGCCAAGGTCCACAATCTTGGTACCGAGTACCATATCGGTACCTTATCAATACGGTACATCTCTATACCGAAATATATCTTTAGTTATTTTCTCAATTTTTATCTCAGTACGTCTCGATACGGAACCGATACGCCTCGGTACAGATCGGTACACCTGTGTATGAGGCGGTATACCTCGGTACACCTCGGTACGGTGCTTGTACTGACTTAAAGGTATGTTTCATACCAGTTTTCTCCCGGTACGGGGCGGCACAAGGTGGTATAGCAGATCATGACGTTAACCCATTAAGATTTTTTATAGTCCCCCTCCCACCAAAAACTTTTTTTGCCATGAAACTAAATAAATCCCAATCTTTGTTAGAATATGTAAGATTCTATTGATAAAGCACCTACGAGGTCGCAGTTCTCTATCAGTTCCCTGATATGTTCCTCTTTTCATGGCATTGGATATGTATATAAAGAAGTTGTAGCGTCCAAATATGGATAAATCATTCTGGTCCATCTCTTTTCAATAAGGTATCATTTGTTCCCATTATAGAGCTTAAGTGGGAGTGTTAAGTAAAGAAATCATTTATTTGTGACTGATGAACAAGCCAACAATCAAAATTAAAAATGATCCATCTTGCCTTTGTACACTCGTTGTAATTGTACTTCCAAAATAGCAGATAGCATTTACATATGTTGTCTTTGCTCTAGAAGGCAAGCCTGGCAAGGTTTTCAGCTTGGCCAAGATATCACTTAGCCTCTGCATTGGGAAGCCACCAATAATATATGTATGAAATCTCAGTTCGTATTATATCAACAAATATAAACCATTATACCCTGAGTTATCCTTCAATACAAATATCAATATCTTGACCAAGATTTTTTGGTCTCTCTTTTACCATTCTAAATGTTTTGTTAGTTAATAAATATCAAAGTTGATGCCCCAAAACAGTAAACTTGGTTTTACTATATCGATCAAGATCTTGACAGCTCAATTTCGATGCATCAACCAAAGATCTGAGAATATCTCAGTTGATTTTAATTTCCCATATTCCATCTTGGCTGCAATAAACTGCGATCTCGGTTCATCTTGGTATTGGTCATCAACCAAAATGATTGAATACTTGTACCTCCATTGAAGGCTAGGTGTTGTTTCTCGGTTGTTTGATGAATCATTAGTATTTCATTGCGCTCTCTCTCTCTCTCTCTCTCTCTCATACACGCGCGATCCAACGTGCATGCACGGATTAAAGAATATTTCTGTGGTATTTCGAGCATTCAGCATTATTAGTCAAGCCACCTTGAAGGAAATTAATGAATGTTTCCGTGGCGTTTCAAGCATTCACAATCATTAGTTAGGCCACTTTGAAGAAAAGGAATGTTCATTTCTTCCATGGACGTAGCATTCCAGGATTCCACAAGCTGCAATAAGCATTTAACATACTCTCACTATATTTTCCTATTACATATATCCTATTATCAACGAGAGAATAAGCTAACTTCTGTCAATCAAGCAAACCCAGTTTCCAAAATTTTCATACTATAACTATCTATCGGCAAGCAGTTTCAGCAAGCAAACCACAAGAAAACTAAATAAACAAAGCAACTGCTCCTACCATAACTACAACTGATCACGATATACCTGCTGGGACGCAGTGCTGAGCTGCTGCTCCAAGTCCTGCACCTTCTCCTTCCTCTCCAAGAACTCTTTATCCTCCTCCACCACCGCTGGCTTCGCCCCTCCCCAATCATTTGCCACCGACTGCTTCAGCTCCTTGAATATCCTCAACAAATCCCTGCCCCCCTTCGCCGGCTGCACCACATCCTGCGGACCAGCATACCCCCCTCCGCCCTCCCCGAAGAGCTGCTTCGGCAGCCTCACCGCCCCGTCCAGCATCCTCGAGGCCACGTCGGTGCTTGCCGACAGCGGCAGCTTCCCCGGCGTCCTCAAGAAAACCCTCAGCTCATCACTCTTCCCGATCACCGGGTGCGCCGCCAATCGGCGGAGGTACTTCTCGATGGCGGAGCGCCGCTGCTCGACGAACTCGTGCTTCTGCATCACCTGGCTCTCCACCACGCTTTTGTCGGGCCGGGGCGGGATGAAGAACCCCCGGTAGGACTCTGCGAGGCGGTCGGCAAGCGTAACCACATCGCGGAACCGCCGCCGGACGCGGAACTCCGTCGGGCCGCCGCCACCGGAGGCGGGGGTGCGGATCTTGGTGGTGATGAGGTAGGTCACATAGGTGCCGCCGCCGGGAACGAGGGATCCGGAGGTCTCCTGCTCCTTCTGGGGGTCGGAGACGGTGATTCTGGCGTACTCAGACGCGGCAGCAGCGGCGCAGCGGGGGGAGTTGGAGCCGGAGGAGGTGCCATTCTGGGAGTCGAAGGGGGAGAAGACGACGTCGGCGTAGGCGGGGGGGTCGAGGAAGGAGGAGGAGGGGGAGGGGGAGGGGGAGGAGGAGGAGGGGGAGTGGGGGGAGGGAGGGGGGAAGAGAAGGGGATCGCCGCCGTGGAGGGTGGCGGGGACGGCGGCGAGAGGGTGGGGGTCGGTGGAGGGATGGTCGTCATCGACGAGGGCTAGGGTTTCCATCTCTTCTCGCGGAGGCGGCGGTTCGAGCCCGTAATGGTTCTCGGCGCCCATCATCTTTGTTCCCCTCTCTCTCTCTCTTCGTTTATTTTTAATAACTCAGAATGGATAAAATTTAATAGAAGGGGAGAGAGAGAGAGAGGCTGGGGGTTTTGGATGCAGGAAGGAAAAGGGCGGAGATTTGGATCGCAGTGGGTGGTGGGCGGAGGAGGAGGCGACGAGTGGTATGTGTACCGGCTGTGAGACTAAGCCAAACGGGCAACGGAGTGCCATGACGCTATTTTACGAACGTACGCATAAAAACTATATGTGCGTACACGGTGTCGCTCGCCAGTAAGGGTGTAACGGCGTCAAGTTTGATCAGACCTCGATTTCGGTCTGATCAAACTTGGTTCGAACTTAATTTCTAGCTCTAGCTAAAAAGATGAGGCCAACCATGATTCTTTTACCACTATTTCAAGCATAATTTGAATTTAATTTCAACCAAGCAAAATATATAGCTAATCAACCAGGTTAAGCATCCTAAACTAAACTATAAATCAAATCAAGCTTGAACGAAAAGTGGTTCTGTGATGATGGATTCAAAAAGTAAATTTAAATACATAATATGGATGTATATATTTTCAAGTTTGTTAAAGCTAAATTTGATCTAACTATATTTATTTTTAGCTTGATTTAAAGTTAATTTTGATCAAATTTGATTTGTCTAATTCAAATCAAGTTTAAAATGAACATTTTTCAAACTAAGCTTGAACTACTCAGATTACTAGCTATCCTTGTCTTCGTAGTACCTCCTAAACTATGGTCCGATAAATCAAAAAATTGGCATCCATAATATTTTTTACAACAATTTAGAGTTGAGAAAGATTAGTAAAATCAAAATTCCAACTTTTTGCAAATAAACAAAAAGGGTACTAACACTATATTAAAACTTAGTTCGCTAAAAATAAAAATAAAATATTTATTACTTAGTTTTTATAAATAAAATATAAAAGATGTGAAATTAATAAACATGATAAATGCAACCACGCTGCTAATTGAATATTTCACCAATAAATTATGAAAATCTTGATATGCTTCATGAATAATTAAACATTTTTTGTTTTGTTTAATAAGATGATTTGGAGAATAATTCGGTTGAAAGGGAGAATGAAAATGATTCGGGATTTTTTCAGTAATTGGGTAGAGATGGGTGTCATCGGGAACGGTTCAGGTGTAAAAGGAACCCACACCAAGCATCAAATGTACCAAGGGAAAGGAGCCAATTGTAGAAGTCTCGAGTTTTATGATTACTTGGCGTCTACTTATTGGATCAGTTTGGTGTTTGGCGGAAAGAACTGAGTACCCGAAAGTCCAGTGGCGAGGACTAACATGGGCACGGCGTGTTTATGAATGGGGTTAAGATCCGGACACTGTACGGTGAGCGTACCGCCTCGAAGCACCTCACATTCATCACGGGATCGGCCGACGTCTCGTGCCCTTTCACGAGAGAGAAACAGCCATCCGAATACGTCATGTTTATGGCGACGGTAAGGGTTTAGGTTTGGTCAAGTTATTGAACCCATAGCTGATAGGTCTTCAATTTGTTACATTTGCTTGCCAAGTGGCATGGTCATTAGTTTGGTTTTCGGTGTGTTCGAAGTAAAACCAAGAAAAAATGACTTTGTAAAGTATTGGATATTGGTCAAGGCTTGAATTGACTAGTTAAATGTAACAAAACTAGAGAAGATGAGGCATGTCTGGTAAGTCATAGCTCAAGATTCTAATCCTGCCGAAGATATTTATTGTCATGTTGAATAATTAAGTTGTATTCTATAAAGCAAGTGTTTGTGCTATCATACATAGGGCTTCAAACAAACCGAGTTGCTTAGGCCAAATCTGGCTTGGTTTGCATATGTGGCCGTTCGTACTCTTCTTTAAGCTTGATGATTAAGTAATCCAGGTCCGAATATTTTGGGTTTGAAAAAAGGAATAAAAATTTAGCTTGGATCTATAAAAAGCTTGCACGAGCTTGGTCCAGTTTGCAGATGAGCTGAAATCAAACATATGTTTTCTGACTCGCCCTAATCTTGATCGATCCTTTGACATAACGACCAAAGACAAAGCAACTAATTGCTCAACTAGGCTGGAGTAGGCTCCCTAATCGCATGCACTGGAAGTACACAGAGACCCAGGCTGCCCTTGGCCCAGTCGGCGGCCGTTGTCGCCTGCAGCTTTGTATTTTATGGGCCGTTGTGGCCTGCAGTATGCTTGAGATGGATGGATAATATGTATATGGACCAAGCCTGATTTCGATCCATCTGATCACTAGAAATGAAAGTTTTATTCCTTTATATCTTTATTTAGGCAAAACTAAGACATTGAACGAGAATTTTTTTTCTTTAGTCAAAAATTCCGAGTTTTTCTTCTAATGTGTCGGTTACACGCAGACATAATCCTTTCTATAATATGTATGCTTGAGTTGTAGGGCAGGGGGCTGGAGCAAGTTACAATGCCAGGGTCTGCCTTATGTTGAAGCCTGAAATGTTTAAAATCTATACTCCAACCAACTGAGCTTACACCTTGTGCTGGCCAGCCTAATTTGCATCCTAAGCTATTATTCCATGGGGCGAGACATGTTTATCGGTAGAGGTGGGCAACGGGCCGTGCCGGGCCGGCCCGGCCCAGGCCCCCCGGGCCCAAAGACTAAACGGGCCGTGCCTGGCACGGCCCGTCCAGCATGGAAGGCCAACCCGGCCCGGCCCCAGGCCCCTCTATTGGTGGGCCGGGCCGGGCACGGCACGCCACGGGCCGTGCCAGGCACGGCCCGTAACGGGCGCAAACGGGCCGTGCCAGGCACGGCCCGCAACGTCTCCAAACGGGCCGTGCCTGGCACGGCCCGTCTGGAGAGGGGGGAGGAAAATAGCCATTTCCAACGGCTATTTTCGTGAAAATGACCCTTTTACCCCTCCCAACAGTCCAATAACGGCTGAATTGAGGGATATTTTGGGAAAAAAAATTTTTGGGCTTCTATAAATAGCCCATTCCTCCCTCATTCTCACCACACCAAACCTCTCATTCTCTCCTTCTCTACTGCTATTATTTCTCTCTTCTAAAGTGCTCTTCTAGCAATTTAATTTTTAGTTTGTTCAAGTGCTACACAAGAGGAGGTTCCTGTTGAGAAGAGAAGGTCGCTTCTGTTGAGAGCACAAGAGGAAGCTCGGAATCTCGGCTCTGCCTCTGCCCTCCGACCCTCTACTCAATTCCTCTTTGCGGTTAGTTTTTATTTTTTGAATTAATCATAGATATGTCATCTTTTGAGGAAAGTCAGTTTGGCATTCCTGTTTCTGAGGGAGAAGAAACTAATCCCCAACCCCCTGTTCCTAGTTCCTCTAGAACTGGTGAACCGAGTGAAGGTCAAACCTCTTCTCGTAAGAGGACTAGTACTGTATGGAATAAATTTGATAGAGTTATGGTTGAGGGAGTCTGGAAAGCTAAATGTAAAAAATGTGCCAAACTTTATAGTTGTAGTAGTAGTGGGGGAACAGGGCATTTAAAAAGACATCAAGAGAGTCATAGGATGCATGATTCTCATGCTCAAACTCAAAGTACCCTTAATATACAAGGGGGATTACTTGTAGGTAATTTTGCATATAATCATGAAAATCAAAGAAAAGCACTTGTAAAATGGATAGTTAAGGATGAATTACCTTTTAGTTTATGTGAATCTTTTAATTTTGAAGAATATGTTCAATTAAACCTACAACCTGCTTACAAAAGAACTAGTAGGCGTACATTTAGAAGAGTAGCTATGACCAATTTTTTAGCAATGAAACAAAATTTAATTGAAACACTTTCTACTTTAAATGTAAAAATTTCATTAACTTCTGATATTTGGTCAGCATCTGTAGATAGTAATTGTTTTATTGCCATTACTGCTCATTATATTGATAATGATTGGCAATTAAATAAACGTATTCTTGCTTTTCGTGCTTTTGATTTTCCACATTCTGGGCAACAAATTTCAAATATAATTTATCAAACTGCATGTTCATATAATATTAATGATAAAATTATGTCTATTACTTTTGATAATGCATCTAATAATAATTCTGCTGTTGTATTATTAAAAGACTCATTGCATCCCATATTAGATGGAAATTTACTGCATATTAGATGTGCATGTCATATCTTAAATCTTTCTGTTCAAGCTGGCATGGGCATGATTCAAGATGTGATTTCAAAAATTAGAAATGCAGTTTCTTTTATTCATGCTTCTAGATCAAGACTTCAAGAATTTAAGAAATTATGCATAAATCATGGTAAACGTTTTAAAAAATTTAAACTTGATGTAATTACTCGTTGGAACTCCACATATAGCATGATACATGATGCATACCCATATAAAAATTTATTAAGTGCATATATTAATGATCGTGGATTAGGATTTACATTGACTGAAACTGATTGGAATAAAGAAAAAATTTTGGAAGATTTTTTGCTTAGTTTTTATAATGCTACCAATGTTCTTTCTGGTATTTATTACCCTACTTCATGTTCATTTTTACAACAAGCATATATAATTAGTCAAAAATTTGCAGAACATAGATATGATGATGTTTTAATGCCTATTATTGACCTAATGGAATCTAAATGGAATGAGTATTGGGACAGGATATGTCCTATGCATAACTTAGCTGCTGTATTTGATCCTAGAGTTAAATTAAATGGCTTGCTAATTTTACTTGATGCATACTCTGAAAATATGAATCAAGATGCTGAATCTGCTAAAGATGAGGTAAAAAAACTTCTTTATGATATTTATGCTATATATGATGAAAAAATTCGTGGATCTAGAACACAAATACAAACCTCTATTGCTCCTTCTAGTAGTTCTCGTTCGTCATCTATTTTTTCATTCATTGCACAGAGAAGACACACACATGCTTCAAGTTCCTCTTCATCTTCTTCATCTTTAAGTAGTGAACTAGAATTTTATTTACGAAATGATCTTCACTCTGCATATGATGAAAATCAAATAGAGAATCTAGATGTATTATCTTGGTGGAAGAGTGTTAGAAATCAATATCCTGTTATGTCTGCAATTGCACGCGATATTTTAGCTGTGCCGATGTCCACGGTAGCATCGGAATCCGCTTTTAGTGCAGGTCGGCGTGTTCTTGACGAAAAGAGAAGTAGGATGACGGGCGAAACGGTGGAGATGCTTCTCTGCTTCAAGGATTGGCTGGATGCTGAGGCAAGACTTCAAGATAAAGGTGGACATAATACAACATCCTCTGATGATGATGATACAAACACTACTGAAGACTGAAGACTGAAGAGTGAATACTGATTCACTGAATCACTGATGATTAGTAAGATTTCTTAATTTTTTATAATTGTACATTTTTATTGTATTCTGGAGGTCAGACCAAGGTCCAAACCTCGGCCCTTTCTTAGTTTCTTATTGTATTCTAGAGGTCAGACCAAGGTCCAAACCTCCCTTCATGTACCATTTTGATTTAAATTAATAAACTGGTAGGGGTCTATGCCAAACCCCCCACCATTAAGGTGGCTTTATATTCATAAATCATAAATTCTTAGTGTTCAATATTTATTAATTTATTAAAAAAATTTATGAAGCATTAATTTTTATCGGGCCGAGCCGGGCCCAGGCCCGGACCGTGCCAGGCCCGCGTGCCAGCCCGGCCCAGGCCCTTATGGGCCGTGCCGTGCTGGCCCGCGGACCGTGCCGTGCCAGGCACGGCCCGCTGGCCAGGACCCTCTAGCCCAGCACGGCCCTCTCAAAAGGGCCGTGCCAGGCACGGCCCGGCACTGTAGCTGGCGGGCCGTGCCAGGCACGGCCCGCTTCGTGCCGGGCCGTGGGCGGCTCGGCCCAGTGCCCATCTCTATTTATCGGGAGGCAAATGGAGCCACAAATTAGATGGTCTCCTACATGGCCGGTAACTCTGGCGCTCTTGTATGGATTTCTGAGGCTCACATTCCTACAGCTTTTAGGGATGATTTATTTTTTGATTATTTTGAATGTATTCACCATAGAATAGTGTGAAACGCGTGCCTTATAAAAAAAATATATTACTCCATTACTTATTTTTTTTAAACAAAAAAAAGAGAGAGAAAAGTCCAAGCTTGGTTATTGTGTCTCACAATCCTTTGGAAATAAACAGAATTGTTATTCACGTTTACAGGTTGCACAGGTATTAACAAAAATGAGAGTCACAAATTCTAACTCTTGCCCATCGTTGGACGGTAGATCGGTTGGTTGATTGGCATCCCCGTAAGCATGGAAAATAAGCACATGTTTAAACTTCCAAGAGAAGAGAAATGAGGAATTTGTTATTAATCTTTCATTTTCATTTTTAAATATATATTTTTCTTTTTTTTTTATAGACAAAGTGGTTAATTTTTCATTTAGCATATTTTTTATACAATAAAGATGTATAAAAAAATAAAATACAGGTATAAAGATAGCAAAACAACATGCAAGGAATTTGGAGTTAATCTCTTATTTCACAAATTTCCATGTTATTTTTTGGTTGTTATGCAGAGATACAAAGGGTAAAATATTTTGGAACCTCCAGGATGCATGCCAATTATTTTCAAACTTGCTCACCACAAATAATCAAAATTATTATCGATTTTATTGATACATGCAAAGATTTGAGTAGTAGTATAGATGGTTTTGAAAATGAACCCCAATTCTTTAAAACATTTTTAAATGTCTCATATAATTTAGTAAAGCATTCTCAACTGTATGAGATGAATTTCTTGTTTGTCCCTTACAACTAAACATTGCAAGGCATATTTATATCAACCAAAATAATTATTATAGGTGGAGATGAATGATCACACAGTGTAGAGTTTGAGGAATGAGGTAGTTCTGATAAGTCGAGTTACATAATAAAAATATATCATAATTTAGTATTTTTATTACTGACGATAGTAAGACAATATATATAAAATTAAAAACCTTCATACTAACTTGACAATAATATTTTATTTTGTGGGTAATGCCATAGTCTGATTGTTCTTTTTTTTTTTTTTGCCATTATAATGGCTAACAATGACCTTTAAAACCAAAAATATGCAATGTAAAGTTGGAACTAGTAATGAGGACCATATCTCATGCTTAGAGAGAAAAAGGCTAGTATAGTGGCCGTCATTGAGACTGGGGCAGCCTTTATTTATATTAATTATGCAGAAAATATGAATGTTTTTCTAAATATTTAGCTATTATTTCCTTATCATGAATAATAATAAGAGTATCAATCATTGAGATATATTCAGGATGCACCCAATTAAAATAGTATTTATTTAAATCAAAATTATCAAATCAATTCAAAAAAAAAATCTTGGGGTCACTGACATGGGCAAAAAAGTGTTGTCCTTTTCTGGATTCTTTAAAAAAAAATGTTTCTAATTTCTTGTCACAAGGGATCGTTGTTATAATTCATTCTATATTTATTTAGGTAGGTTATCATCATTTTCAAATCCAAAGGCATTCCAATCACTACGTCACTAGCATCATGAGAACTTTGCTTAGCAAAATGTGATGCTAAAGCTAAAAAAATTGTAAGAAGATTTAGCCTGTAGCAGATTTACGCATTCTTGAAGAAATTATTTTCTAGTTCATGGTTTGACTCCAGTTTAATTGTATAGGGATCTAAAGATAATTCCTTTGAAATGGATAGGAAGGAACAAAGCTAGTTTCGACTTTGAAATTATGGAGTACTACATTTATAACGTATACAAAAAAAATATGATTATTTTTTATTTAGCAATTTTTTTCTTATTATGATTATTGCTGCATAATAATGAGAATAACAAGTACCGGGCTATATTCATGTCTCATGTCTCACCCAATTAAAATACTACTTTTTAAAATTTAAATCCTCAATTCAATTCAAAAAAAGTAATATTTTTCTTATATTCAATGACATGGACAAAAAAAGAAAATTTCTCTGAAGTGCTGCGTAACATAGGTAGCAATCTAGTATGTGGCTCTATTCCCCTGCTAATCGACGAATGTCGCAAAGTAGAGGAAACTCATCTCCCATTCGCCCCTCTCCACTTATCCAATCGATCACCCTGGCAGCATCTCTCTCGAGAAGAGTCCGCTCCGCTTTCAGCACTCGTCTATTTTTTATAAAATTATATTTCTTGTAATAAATAATTAGATTTACTTTAAATACAGATCATAAACTAAAAATTTATCAAAGGATCATTAAAGTGAAGATAAAAATGATATTTTTGATTCCGGTCAACACGGATCACAGTATCTTATGACTGCAACATTCAAATGAGCGATGAATTAAGGCGTGTGCTTGAGATCCCAGGCGTAATTCAACCCCTTTCCCTGTTAACTTGGGGACTTTGAGCCAACCTGATGGGTCATTGCATCGTCATATCCAAGACTCCGTATCTTCCCTTCATTCATATGCGGAGGTCGCAATTTGCGACCTAATCTGGTTCTCAAAAATTAATGATAAAATGATGGCGAAATCAAAGAACATGGACGCCCCCCCGAAACCCCCGTGCAAGGAAAGAGGGATCAGTGACGGCTTTCTCGGATTCAAAGGGGGAACCGACGGCGAGGATGGTGGTGCCCAGTCGGACCGGGAACCACTGCCGCCGGCGGTGGAGGGCAGATAAGTTCGGGATCCCCGGCAGGCCCGGTCACTGGCCGGTACGGGACGCCGTCGATTCTCGCTGTTTCGAATCTCACCCTAGACTCGTTTCTGCCTTCCTCGCTCAACCTTAACTCGCTTTACATTCTTGTAAGTCTCTCCCATCTTTTATTTCCCCTCTTTTGTTTCAAAATTTATTGGAATCAATTTCGCAACTTTGATTCACGAACTATTTTGCTGATGTAATGGAAATCACCAATTCGGTGGTTGAGTTTAGGGTAAAATATATGCTTATATTGAAAAATATTAACGTAAAGAACAAAAGAAAACAAGTTGTGGAGAAAGGGATTGTTAGATTCTCGGATAGTGTGCTACGTTGGTTGAGTAGTTGGATCGATTTCAATCTTTCCTGTTTTTCTTGGAGATTATTTGTATTTACGTATGTTTGTATTTATTTTTGTATTATATGAGTTTCTGTTTATGTGCTCACAATAAGCTGTAGTCCCTTTCACAGTTCTTGCAAATAATGCTCGACACTAGTCAGTACATATTTTGATGTCGGCTTTGCATGCATTAAAGTTCTATGGTGGCTCAGAATAAGTATAATTGTTCATGTCTCTACCTCCCATCTGACAAGATGGGTTATATCTGGAGTTTAACAAAATATAGGTTGGAAGTGCACGGCATTATGTATTTCTGAAGAAATCCATGCGATACCATGGAGAGGGGAACAAGGAAAAGTGACAGGAGTCTTAGCAAAGCGACAAAGTTTTACTCATAATAAGCCTTCTTTGATCCTAGAAGAATTTATTACTTCAGCTATCACATGAGAGATGTAGGGTGGTGATGTGGCATCCAAGTTGGGATGAGGCCGAGAAGCCACTAAGAATCCGTTTGGTTATCATTTTTAGGACCTCCTATCATCATCTAGTTGTTGAGGATCACGGATAGGTAAGTCCAGTGCAAAGTCAAACAGCATGAACATCTTATGTGTGCAGGTTGTCAAATGATACTAAACTTTAATATTGAACTAAGAGATGGACATTTTTCAGCAAAGTACGCAATTTTGGCACCAGACCCCATACTGGTACCATGTTGGTATGATGTCGCTATGGCCAGTGTAGAGGTTAATTCTGGATGTCGAGACTTAGTGCATCTCATGTACCCAGTCTCGGTTCAGTACTGTTACCGTACAATATGTACAGTGTGGATCGGTATGGATTGATACGGTGAACTTGCTTTTCAAGAATAAGGAGAAATTCTGAAAATTCATAATATAATACCTCAGTGTTGTCAAAAGCAGCCGCCTAGGCACTTAATTTGGATGGTTACTAGGTTCAGCCCGTTTAAACTCTGCCTCTTTAATGGTTTTCTTTTCTATTTTCTTTCCTTATTTAAGTTCCATGGGACACATGGGAGGATACCGAAGGCTACCACCAACCTAGTATGGCTAGTGGGCTGATCAGTGGCTGCCGACAGGTCAGTCAGTAGCCCATAGTGATAAGTGGTAATAGTGCATACCATGACTAGCACACCTCTTCCTCGTTTGACTTTTCTTCCACTTTTTTTCTCTAAATTTTCCCACTTGTTTTTGTTGCTAGCCTATAATCTGCTTGCCTCCTCCCACTTCTTGCTAGGTGTTGGTTTCCTGGATGTATTCTATAGTTTGTTGGGTATTGCTGTAACAACCCTATTCTCCATATGTATTTTGATCTTTAGATCTTGTTAAGTGTGAAACATATGTTCATGATCCCATAAAGAAAAAAGAGTGTATCTAAAATATATGTACATGCTTATTTATGCATATGATAATAAACGCTTGGAGACCTTTCCTCCTTATGTGGCCGTCTAAGAATATAGGTTCCCTCCTAGGTCATACAAGTGATTTACCACCTAGTATTGCCTAGTATGGTTCGCCGTGCTGGTCCGAACCGGGAGATACAGGATGTACTATACCGGTTGGGTACAGATACAAGGTACGAGTGGCATATCGAGTGGCATACTGATACGCGGTATGCCGAAAAATTTCTGTACTGTACCATACCGACACAATACTAGTATGGCGCCAGAATAGGATCTAGTATTGAGACGGCGAACCTTGTTGCATAGGCTCTTTGATAAACTTGAAAATACCAAGCTATGGAATCCCATGCCTAATCAATATGAGTGAGACATTAAGTTTCGAGGGCAAGAAGGAACACAAGGGGAAGGTCGTAATTGCTATCCTTTAAGGTAACAAAGAATGAAAGAGAAATGAGCAGAATGAATGGAGTGCAAAATGGCTAATATCCAACCAATAAAATATCTAAAAAGTATCATGTGTCAAATGGTTGTACAATGTATCGTATTGGAGTAATTTTGTAATGGAAGAATCTTGATGAGGAACATAGGGGGTAAAAATCTCAGGATATGATTGGATCAAGGAGAGTAATAATGAAATACGGTAGCCAGTCAAGGAGCATATTGGAGGCAGAAGGACCCAATGATTTAGAGGGAGCAAACTCAAAGTAGCTTATGAAGGAGTACCTCATGAAGGAGGTGGGGAAAAATTGGGGAGTGAACATAAGTGAAGTTACAATAGAGTCAGAAAGACACATCTATAATCTAATGGATAGGATTTAGATATTACAGCATTGCCTTGGAGATATCTAAGAAGGCTAGACACAGCATAGTAATTATAAACTGTATATGCAGGATTGAATCTGAAAATAAGTAGTCAGCAAATCAAAGGGAAGAACCAAGATATTTTACCATAAGCTAGCAAAGTAAAGCATGTAAACCTGTAAGGTACCTTGGTGTTTGGAAGCAAGGCAATGACATAAAAGTGATCCTAAAAACTGGCACATATAAAGAACAAAGACAGGAATGCCATTGCTGAATGCTGATATATACAAGCAGTGTTAAGATCATAATGATGCTCCCTCTCCACTGCACCTTCCTCTCAAGCTTTTTGAATTTAGTTGCTGAGGAAGAGCAACATGAAAGAAGGGAATGTTAAATATCTTGGGTCAGAGTGACATTCATGAGCACCAGTAATGTGGGAGCTAAAGGCATCCATCACATTGAGATAGAGAGGGAGGCTTATATTGGATGTGAAATTTAAAAAAAGGCAGGGGAACATGTTGTAGAGTTGGAAGCTTTCAGGATCGTGTAATAGGATGCTCTAGATTATGATGTATAAGCTAATTTGGAAGTACCAAAAGCAGGGCAGAAAGATCTTGTTGCATTTTTGTTGTATGTGCAGCTTCTTATCTGCTAGGCAAGTTGCTCCACTGTAGTCTCTTGAGGAGGGACATGGATAGGGCCACTCAATAGCCCAAGGCTAGATCACTCAAGTATGGCCTGGACTTTTAAATTTTAGATCAAAGCTTGGAGGAAGCTCAAGCAAGACATGGCAATTTTTTTGGCTTGATGCTGTAGCTTTTGTTAGGAAGACAATCAAAGAGGCTTGTATCTTACATCATGTGCCATTTGCCCTGTGATCTTGAGATTTTCTTAGATAGGAAGATCAAGTCAGTTATAGGTCCAATTCACTTGTTGAAATTAGAAGAAAATTTGAAGCAGGGGAAGAGCTGCTCAAGAGTAATCAACTCCTTTCATCCTTGATCTAAATATCTCCAAAACTTCCAAATCCTATCCTCGTACCTGAATTGCTGGCAAGCCATGTATCCTACTTATGTAAATTATATTTCTAGATTGCAACTGCCATAGGATCTCGGAAGAGAGTTTTTCTTGCTTGTGAGAGTCTCTTGGATAATGTTTATTTATATTTATATTTGTTTCTGTCCCTTTCAGTGATATGAAGAAAAGACTGGAATTTCCCTCTCATGATCTACTCATTTCAATATATAGGTTTATTTCTATCTTTACAGTTTAGATAGTTTCGGCTTGTACTAACGCAAAGAATTTGGAGTCAGGTCAAACTCTCTTTACTGTTAGTTTTAGTTTCAGGTGATCCATTACAGTATTTGATTTTTTGCTGGTGTTACCACCATGTGATTATCTGATGATACATTGATGTATACAGCTTAAATGTTGCGCTGGTTTTTCTTGTACCTGGTTTTTGTTCTTCACCCTCTCATGTCCATGCAATTTAGATGACAGGTGATCATAAAAGTATAAAAGTTGCGTATCATTTTGCTTATACCGAATGTTATTTCATTGATTACTAATTTTTGTACAGCTTTGGAATCTTGAATGTGGGTTGTTGACCGATATCAAAGCTCATTATTGTTGATGATGTGCTCTGAATCTAATTGACGCATACTAGCCATGTTGGGAGAGAGAAATAATAGTCCTAAATTAACATAAGAAAGGGAAATAATATTGTTGTTATTTTTGTTATGGTGCTACTAATGAGTTCTAGTTCTTCTCTGTATACATGTAACATGGATGCACATGCACTGATGGTAGGAGAGGAGATATCTTGAGAAAGCTGGCATTGACTGAGGATGCAGTCATAATAGATACAAATTGCAATGAAGGATTTCTGACCCCAAATTGATTTGTCAAAGTTGTTTGTGATGCCTGGGCCCTGATGCTTTTATGTGTCAATCTTGGATTTAGGTCTTGCTAAACCCTCTCATATGAGAACCAGTAAAATGATGTGAGACTTGTAATTAGCATATAGTCTCTGTGAAACAAAAGGTTTGCAGAGGATTCTCTCTTATATTTATAGTATTACATTATACTGTTTTTAGAAAGTGGGTTGCAGACAACATTATTCTTAAGTGACAAATCATGATTCATGAATCATATGCTTTTTATTTCCGGTTCATGATGAAACTTAGTTAATGCAATTTCCAACATAACTATGTGCAAACATAGAAAAAAATGTGCAATCAAAACTTTTTTCCGTATGATATATATCTAATCAAGTAACGTTTTTGTAAGAAAAGGGTTTCGTGGTGCTTGAAAATCAGTTACCTGGGAAGGATTTTTCGCTGCCAATAACTCTAGTTTGCTTCATTGATTTTTAGTTATTAAATGAATTGGAGACAATACACGAAAAGGAGATCATACATAGTGTTACTAAATGTGTTGATTTTCTTTGCCGAGATTTTAGTAATATTGTGTCTCTCATTTCTGGCATAACCATCAAAGTTAGAGGAAAGTTGGCATTGTGGGAAAAGATGCTGAGAGGAAATCCATTCTTCCCATGCTTTCATATTTGTTGATATAGATGGCTTCATCTTCATCGAGGAAATTGTCAAGCCTAATGATTTGGTGGCTAACACGAATAGCAGCTAAGACCTATAGTCTCTGCTGGAAAGATATGCAGAAAAAAGGGTTTCTTTATGCTTTTAATGGTGAAATAAAGGTAATATTGGGACCCCAAAGTGCTGGAAATCCTCTCAAGTGTGAATTGTTTGAATAATGATTACGTTTTGCCTCTAAATTGGGGTTTTTCCTGTCCATTATCTGCACCTTTATTGATAATAAAGTAGAGAGGCAATAATGGGCCTGGTTGTAAAAGGGCAGAACCTTTTCTCAATTTGCCTTTCATTATTAACTTCTTCTTTATATCATGCTTTTCAACAGAATTATTTACCTCGGAGGCTTATTTCTCTTTCTGTCACGAAAAGAGCTGTTTAGACCTATAAAGTAGGAAAACCTTTTCTGTTTCCATTCCTTGATTTTTGACACTCTGGAAAGCGTTAAAGATAGCTCTTTTCAAGAGTATAAGACTTTCGCATTTATTTATTGGAATTGGGATTGCATTTTTCTTCTTATTTCCCATTGCAGGCTCTTCTTTACAGGGAGAAAAAAAATCATCTTATTAGGGGGAAAATGATCTTGCATAGGACATCATTGTACTCCAGCTGCATCAATATAGATAGAGGTAGCGACAATGAAGCACGAGCATTGCTGTTGAGCATTTTTGCCAGTATAATTTATCATTTATCACCTGAATTTGGTTCAGGTGTTATCCTGCCACTGTAATCAATTCATGTAACTCCAATTTGTAGATGGATGAAGTGCAGTGCAGCTTCATAGCACATGGTATATAGCCTGGTTGAAAACTGCATAAAAACAATTGATTTGTCTACCATTAACATTAATTAGTCTTAAATGTAACCTACCAGTTTTGGATTATCTAATAACAAAATTCTTTTCTTGGCACATCATGTCGAAGATCTATACTTTTGCGACTGATCAGTTGAACTCGCCTTGATTGCAGGCTTTGCATTGTCTGATTCAAGTTTGTGAGAACTGCACTAAGGTGTTGAAAACTGCTTTGCTATCAAATAAACAAGCTGGTGGGTTAGGATTTGGATGTACTGGTTTCTGACCTACAGAAGAGGGATCACGAGGAAGGTCTTAATGGGTGGTTAATACCGCAAGATCTACACTTTAATTTAGGTATGCTAGCATACAAGATTGCTTGGTCATATTGTATATTAATTCATGTGGTCGCACGCGATTTGAAAGGTAAAGCTGGCGTAGTCATTCAACAGTACAGTGTATGGGTGGTCCCGAACTTGGCAGCACCAGTATATCACAGGGTAGTCTTGGATGACTATATAAGATTTCTTACTTTGCTCTTGGTCTCAATGAGAGTTGTTTGCTGACTGCTGTATGTATTGACATCCAGGCCTGGCTTTCATACAGGAAGAATTTAATATTGTTCCATCCCCTTCCCCACCCTTCTCTGAGGTCTTTCTTTTTGTTGTAATGACTCAGTTGTGTAAATTGAGATACTGAATGGATAAAAGTTCTTTCATCCATATTTTTTAAACACAGAAAGGTTCTCATGATCTTGCAAGAGGATGATATTGTAAATAAGAGTGCTGAGCTTCTTCTAATGTCTAGGCAAATGGATCTTCCATCAGATCAAAAGGAAAAGAAAGAAGATCATGCCAATTGATTGGTTATATAAATTATTTTTTTGCCCCACTTTTGTACTTTGAGGTATGCCAGATGCCTAAACATATCATTTTTTTTTAAAAAAAAAAATTACGTTCAGAATGAGGTAGCAGTCAAAATATGAATGGTTTTTGCTGCGAAAGGAAAACTGGATCCTGGGGCCGCTAATAGGCTCGTTGTAATCAAAGTGTTGCATAATTACATTGCTTCAAATTTCTATAAGCATTATATCAACTTGAAGTCTCGAATTGTTCGAACGTGTGTATCGCATTGGAATCTGCCCTGCCCAATTATAATTCTCACCATCCCCTCTGAACCATTGAATTTCAGAGCTAAACTACGACTGCCTTCTTCTGAGTTGTGTCAGAATTGTATGATGCAAGAGAGCATGTTGGAGATTCATTTACTTCGACATTAGAATCCTAAAACCATCTTTCGATGCTACCAACATACAAGGTGATGGATGGCTGCTTGGAGCCATGCAGCCGAGTTTACGTCATGATGGGAGTGGTGCATTAAAAATCGCATCTAGGCAACGGTTGCATGCGGTGTGTAGAATGATGTCTGCCTCGGCTGATCCATGGATCCCCTCACCAGGACCAAATTAAGGTGTCCGTCCTTGTGTCACCATCCAATGGTTGGTGGAAGTGCCCGTAACCCCCTTGGAATATGTTGATAGAGATCTAAGGAACCACCAGCCGGCATGTGAAACGTCTTGGAGAATCATTAACCATTGTTTATGGTTGTGCTCTTAGGTGCCAAATCACTCCAAATCAGCAATCATTAGTCTCCACCTAAGTTTCAGTCTGATCCTACCGAGAATATCCTCTCTTTTTCTTTGGCTGAACAACTATCGTCCATCTTAAGATTTGATGGTGTCATTTTCGCCCACTTGTTTGACTAAATGGCTCTCAAAAGTATTCCCCCCCCCCCTCCCTTCCTTGAATCAGAAGGGAAAACATCCACCATGAAGAAACTCTAAGGAAACTGATCGGTAAAATGACTCTATCAGCAATACGTTGTTTGGATTTTCTCTACAAGGCTCCTTGCAGCAACATTAGATGGCTGCCGTGCTGTCGCCGTAGAGAGATCATCAGTGCAGTGGACCAAGCTATTAGGTAGCCTTGCCTATGATAGACCAAATAAGTACACCTGATGGCTAGGATGGAAATCTTCATGACAGGGGGAGACCTCATGGAACCATTGGATGGATGCATGGAATTTTTGGGACTGAAGTGCATAATGGCAACTGCTGTGCAAGCAACGCTGCAAAGCTAATATACATAGCCTTGTGTAAAGAAAGTTAGCCTTATTTAATATTGATTACCAACTTTACTGATTCTCATGTTCATTCCATTCTTATGGATAAAAAAAGCTGAGGTCAAAAAATTCTAGAATGCAGTCGAGTCCAATTTCTCGAGTTTTGAAGGATTGGACAATTGGCCTCTACCTAATTCAACTTCTTTATTAATGTGAAGTCATGGATTTAGTTATAAATCGTTGCAACTAGATTAAAGCAAGCAAAACTTTCTCATTTTTTTTATAGTAAACTGACAAAAGGCGATTGGAATATAAGATGATTGACAGTTCAGGAGAAGCAAATATAACTCCAACAGCATGACAACAAGCCCGGAGGAGTCGTATCGATTTAGTTCACGTCTAGGTTTCTTTCTCCAGGAGAACAAGCCAGCTGAGAAGAGGGTGTGGGCATGAGACCTAAATGTAGACTTTTCAGGCCCCTCACTTCTCCATCAAAATGGAACGGTCATATATACTTACTGCACCAAAACCTGCACCCCCCCTACAACCACCCTAACCAAACCCATAGACTTAGTGTCGCTTCCAAGAAAGATTGGTGGGCTTCGATAGACAAGAGGCTTTTGACTGTAGGCTTGATGCATTGTCAAAAAGCTAATATATATTAATCCCTTTCCAAGGTGTCATGGGCCATAGGTTTTAAAAGGTTCATGCAAAAATAGAGAACCAAGTAAGGGAGCGAATTGTAGAACTTTGGTATCGACAAAATTTCATGTGATATGATGCATGGAAAGCATAGGCCATCATGATGTGCTGTCCTGAGGGGGTTCATCCATGGGGAAACTTGTGGAACAAGCATTTCTGAAATTACTACCTCTAACAAAGAGGCCAGTGGGTGCACCAACTTCTACAGGGCGGAGCTTAGAGAAGTTCGAAACTTTGCCAAAAATTAATTTAAAAGAAAACAAAAGGCTTTCACCGCAAATCAACACCTAATCTGCCAACCTCAAAACAACCCCATTGCCTCAAAGCCTGTCCCATGCGATCTATATATAAGAGCCCCTCTCCCTTTCCATCGCATTACCATCTCATAGCTTTCAAACACCAAGCCTAGTTTTCGTGAGAAAGACAACAAGGCTTAGTTAAGCTATGGAGTCTCACTCAAACACCGCCATTCCATCCTGGTTCCTCTGCCTCCTCCTTAGTAATTTCTTTCTTCTCTTCTCCCATACCAAAGCTGAAGTTCACTACCACGACTTTGTTGTATGTATCCATTTCTATCACTCTTCTCCTTCGTCTTCCTCCTCTTCTTCTCAGTTTTGAATATGAACTACTTTGGATTCAGGTCCAAGCGACGCCAGTGAAGAGGCTGTGCAAGACCCACAACATCATTACGGTGAATGGGCAATACCCAGGACCAACTTTAGAGGTTAAAAATGGTGACACCCTCGTGATTAATGTCGTGAACCGAGCCAGCTACAATGTCACACTTCACTGGTATACATACATGAACATTTATGCACGCACACATACACAGATATCCATTCGCACGAGCACCTGCATGAAAACATGCATGCAAACCCACATTATATTCAGATTTATCGCATATCTTTTGTATTGCTCAATTTTCTTTTCATTGCATCGATAGTTCTTCAAAAAACTCTCTCTCTCTCTCTCTCTGTGTCTCCTTTTTATGAAGGCATGGAGTTCGACAAATGAGAACGGCATGGGCCGATGGACCGGAGATGGTGACTCAGTGTCCGATCAGGCCCGGCGGGAGCTACACATACCGGTTCACGATCGAGGGCCAGGAGGGGACCTTGTGGTGGCACGCACACAGCTCCTGGCTCCGCGCCACCGTGTATGGAGCTCTCATCATCCACCCAAAGGAGAACACCTCCTATCCATTCGCAAAGCCTGCAAGAGAAATCCCCATCCTTCTCGGTAACAATCTCAAGCCTCTGTGTCTTTCTCAAATAACAGTAAATAACTAACAACGAAGAGTGTGACATGCCAAAGTTGAAACATCTTGATATGTTCATATGCTGCTGTTAAATTCTTTTTGGGATGAAGATTAATGGTGGGCCCCCACGCACCATCCCTGCCAAGCCATCCGTAGATAGCGTGCAACTTTGGTGGGCCCACGTAGATGATGGCCATCTGCAATGCTTACATTGATTGGCTGGGTTTCATCCGGTGGGACTGACCGCTTTACAGTTTAAAGTGATGCTGGGGTGCGACTTCTGATACGGTCTCATAATCCCTTACCATTATTATACCGCTTTTGGCAGAGTAGCCATAGACTCGTGCCCATATGAGGGCTCGTGAGTGGTTATGGCAGTAATCCATGGCCTGCAGAAAATTTTAAATTCCATAAAAAAGTTTAGAAATACGAGTCATGAAGTGTAGAAATTGGTAAAATAAAAGAGGCTCTTGGGAGAAAATTTGGAAACAGAAAAAAAAAAAAGGGAATTCTATAGATAATTGGTTTTGAGGGCTTTTCATAGTTTGGGTCCTTTGGAAACGAGGGGTGTTCTTTGCAAGGAGTCTTTTCTTCTGTGAAAAGGCAATAATTTAGCTACAGAAAAGTCATTTGACTTTGCTAAGAGCAAAAAAAATGACAGGCATCACAAACAAACATCACCACTTAGGCAACCACATCATTTGGCAGGTCTATGGGCTACAGGGTTTTAGGACCTAGTTACTCATAAAATTGGACCCTTGGAGTACACAAGAAAGAGAAAATTTTATCACCAATTCTAATAAATTTGTACCTTATGTTCTTCAGAAGTGTGCAAGATAAGGATATATATCTATATATATAATTGTCAGTCAAGTCTATTGACCACGGAGTTAACCAACTTTCATTAGGACCTAATTACATGCAAAGATGGCCCCATATGTTATTGAGAATATATACAACAAAGAGAAATTTATGTCTCCGATGATGATTTAACGTAATGTGTTGCTAAGATTAATTAGTAGTTGACAAAATAATGTTTCCAAGGAGGAAACTCTTGTATGCTGCAACAAGCCTGAACCGTGGCCCAACCAATGATTTAGTAAGGCATGTATACAGAGATCTTTTTTCAATAACCATGTAATAGATCATTCTAAGCAAATACGGTAATGATGAACAGGAGAGTGGTGGGATGCGAATCCAATTGATGTCGTCAGAGAGGCGACACGGACCGGAGCAGCTCCAAACATCTCCGATGCTTTCACCATCAATGGCCAGCCCGGCGATCTCTACAACTGTTCGAGCAAAGGTGGGCTCATCTCTTCGTAATCTTTTAGGTTACGAAACCTCTCACCGTAGGCTGCGATTCATGTAATTGCCGTGGATTTTATTTTGGTTACCATATCTACAGACACAACGGTGATTCCGGTGGCCCCCGGTGACACCAACCTCCTCCGGATCATCAACGCGGCCCTGAACACCGAGCTTTTCTTCGCCATCGCCGGGCACCAGATGACCGTCGTCGGAGCCGACGCTTCCTACACCAAGCCCTTCACCACCTCCGTGGTCATGCTGGGCCCGGGCCAGACCACCGATGTCCTCGTGAGCATGGACCAGCCGCCCTCCCGGTACTACATGGCCGCCCGGGCCTACGCCAGCGCCCAGGGCGTCCCCTTCGACAACACCACCACCACCGCCATCCTGGATTACGACTGCGGATGCTCCGCCAAGCCCGGACAAGGCATCCAGCCGGCATTCCCGAACCTCCCGGCCTACAACGATACCGCCACCGCCACCGCCTTCTCCACCGGCCTCAGAAGCCTGAACAAGGTCAGCATCCCGAGCCCGGTAGATGAGAACCTCTTCTTCACCGTCGGCCTGGGCCTCTTCAACTGCCCTCCAGGGAAGACGTGCGGCGGCCCGAACGGGACTCGCTTCGGCGCCAGCGTGAACAACATCTCCTTCGTCCTGCCCGCCAGCTTCTCCATCCTCCAGGCCCACCACCACGGCGTGGCCGGCGTGTTCACCACCGACTTCCCGGCCAACCCGCCGGTGCAGTTCCACTACACGGCGACCAATGTGACCCGCGCCCTGTGGCAGCCCGTCGCGGCGACCAAGGTGTACAAGTTGAGGTACGGTTCCGTGGTGCAGCTGGTGCTCCAAGGCACCAGCATCTTTGCCGCCGAGAACCATCCGATCCACATCCACGGCTACGACTTCTACATTCTCGCCGAGGGGTTCGGGAACTTCGACGCCGCCAAGGACACAGCCAAGTTCAACCTTGTCGACCCGCCGATGAAGAACACCGTCGGGGTGCCGGTGAACGGCTGGGCTGTCATCCGGTTCGTGGCGGACAATCCGGGGGTCTGGCTCATGCACTGCCATTTGGATGTGCACATCACCTGGGGCTTGGCCATGGCTTTCCTGGTGGAGGACGGAGTCGGAGAGTTGCAGTCCCTAGAGCCCCCTCCAGCTGACCTTCCCGTCTGCTAGGCTCGAGGAAGATTCTCAGCGTAGTCGTCCTCCTTATTTTTATTATTGTTTTTTGTTTTATTTTTGTTCTTTTTTAGAGGATTTTGGATTATTTGAGTCTCACATTTGGTGATCTTATCTACATTTATTACAACAATAATAATTATTGTTAGAAGAATACCATCTCCTAGCTTTTTTTCCGTCCTCAAATCATGCATATTTACCGGTGTATTTATCTGCATCACTTTTATCAATTTTGAATGCCTGCTTCCTGACTAGAGAGTCAATGAATATGCTTGTAAGTTAGTAATACGCAAGGCAGACGGTAAAGGGCCGGCCATGCTTTCCCCAAAGAAATCTCTGTAAGGCCGTTCAGAAGGATTTAGAAAGAATTTAGAGGCATAAATTACTTACTGATGGATCATATTTTTAGATTGGAGTCTTCCTCAGGCCCATTATGCATCATCTAACGTGCTAAACTGCAACACGTAACTGGTAGGATGGATCACCCAGCTGACATAAGCAACAAAGTATGTTCCTCTCCTATGCATCCGATAGGTTGGTTCTTGCATCCATGTATCTTCGTGGATACAATAGAACCAAGTCATAAAGAACTAAAAACAGAGACTACTTTGCATTGATGATTTTAAACTAACATGCTTAGAATTGTTTGAAGGAAAGTTGGTTTATCCTAAAAGATTAAGCTGATAAGATGAGGTAAATTTATTTATATATTTTATATTTTCTTACACTCCTCCTCACATGTGAGCCGGACTTTTCTTTAGGATTCGAACTCAAAACCTCTGCTCTGATACTATGTTAAAATCACCATTTGTCCCAAAAGTTTAAGCTAATAAAATAAAATAAATTTATTTATATATTTTATATATAACAAAGACAAATTGAGATGGATCTGTAGTTAGACAAGCGGGAGATACACAGATCAGGAAATAGGACAGCTGTAGCAAATTATATACTCGAGCAGGGACAAGGATTGGGTAGTTGGGTAGCATGAGCTGCAGTATGAAAAAGCTTCCAATAGGAAACTACAGGCCTTAGATATGAATTAGATAAGGATTCATCTATGTCAATATCCACAAGGTTTAAGGTTGTATACCAACTGCCAACCATAGCTAGGCGAATTTGTTGATTATAATTTTGATCCTTTTGTTTTATGATAAATTTTTCTTTCTTTCTTTTTCTCTTTCAAATATTAGTAAATACAATGTGATCTAACATCATAATGTTTACAAAGAGGAAGCAAACCTCCTCTCAACTGATCAAACCTAACTCCACCTAATCAATACAACTTGCGATCTCATGATGGAACTCTTGATAACTAGCAAGCCAGAGATCAGGTTACAAACTTCAAACATCGGGTGTCATTGTGTATAACCTGACAACGACATGAACAAAATCGCATTCCGCACCTAACGCACGTATAGTTGGCAGCATACCCACAAACTGTGCAGAAATGGCGACGGGATGTAGTGCTTGGGGGGCCTACGGCAGCCTTCAAATAGGAGGGAACATGTGGAGGCAGGGCCTCTAGATTTGCCTGTTGCAATTAAAAGCAAATGGCATTATGTCAGACGAAGTATAGGTGTAGATAGCCATTAAACCAGAAGATATGCACTAGTGCCTACATCCTGCAACACCTCCATGAATGTCCTTGGTGCCTTCTTTGCATTCTCCAGTGCTTTTGCCTGTCTGGTCTTGCGCTTCATGCTCTTGGACTGCTTCCTTTGAACGTACACTACAAACACATAATAAACGTTATATTGTGTCAGGGGAAAATAGTTGGCTTCAATTTGATGTGACAAAGCTCACTTTCAACAAGTGCACCATTAACTGATCCAACTCTACTTTCACAAGACCACATCTGTCTTAAAGTGTGACAATGGCATATTCAAGTGTTTTCAGAAATAATAGCGTCATATGGAGTTTTCTGAGCAAAGGAGATGCACAGGCATGCTCTCTGTCAGCTGAATGGGTGAATATTAAACTAGTAGTCCAATACCTTCATACATAAAACTGATCACAGAATACAACAGAAATTAACTTGTGCGTTCGGGGTGCTCATTTTAGGGAAACTAATCGAAAAAGAAAGATAATTACACTAATGTAGGAATTCCAACAGAAAGATACTGGCACGGATGTAGGAATTTAAACAGCAGAAATTGCCAGTTTCATTATTGGGAGAACTCAAGGATACTGAAAACTATATTGCAAGTGCTCCAAAGAAGTAGCTCATTGTCTATGAAAAGAAACAGTTTCAACAAGTCATGCACCTCTGTTTAATGAGGTTTAATATATTATACAAATTATAAGGAGTTGAAAAGTCAACCGCATTTAGCCAGTGCTTTCAGTCCAACAATAAGTTATCTGATGAGAAGAGCTATACAAAAGTCTAAAGAAGCTTTTTCAAATAGAAGCTGATAGCATGTAGCTCTGCAGAATGTGCAGAGTTCACTATTATGCCTCCAAACATAATAAATATTTGTTTGTGTTTATCTCTGGTTGAATCTGAAGATGATCTACTGGAGAGAGCCACATGACAGTGGGATTAGAATGGAACTACTATAGGACTTGCGAAAGACTTACTAGAAAATAGTAATAGTACTTGTGCAGATCTGTTAGCGCAATTTTATTAGAAAGAAAGTTTCACCTTTTCAATTTGATGAATATTTGTGCATCTTCTTATTTATATAAGGCATGTTATGAAATAAAATGATAATCTAATGTTCATAAATAAAACCTTTTGTTTTCTTATTTTGTTTGTGCACATGGTCATTTTTTCATGCTTCTTATTTATCTTAGAACAAAACTTTGCTATTTTTAGATAAAGTTTGAACCCATCTCTATAATGCTGATTTAGTTGAACATAATGAGTGACAAAGAACTTGCTTACAAATAAAATATAATGAAACACATGAAAAAATTCAAGCAAAAGAAGAATATGAATTTCATCGTTCTTAGAAGACAAGCATGCTGAAAGTAGCACTTTGCTTTTGAGATCAGTATTTGCAAATGTTTTGGAGCATCACTACAAGATAATAAAAATTATATGTGTAATCAGTAAACTCTTAGAGAATCTATTGGTTTATACCACCAAGAAACAGCTAAAATCTCAAACTCCAATAGAGTGTAAGGGACAATTTAAAAGTATGCAAAGGGCAGCCCAGTGCATGAGGCTCTCACCACTGTGGGGTATGGGAAGGGCCACATATACACAACCTTACCTCTATGCGTGGAGAGGCTATTTCCGTGTTTTTAACCCGTGACACCTTGGTCATAATAGAGCAGCCTTATAGTAACACTAAGACTCACCCTCAATTCAAAACTATGCAAGTGATTAAAAAAAAAAAGCCTCCACCAAGGTCTTATGATACCACTAACTTCATAACAAGCTTTTCATATATAACCTAGTGAAGCAGTGGAAGCGCCCCTTGTGTAAATTCTGAATATGTAACACTGAGAGTAATTTGGCACATATGAAGCAGGCAAAGGGGCATGTAAGATTAAATGAGCCTAGGTAAGAACTGAGTGACAACTATGTGGCAAAACCAGATACAACAAGTCTGATTAAGTGCAATGCGAAAGCTCTTAGGTACCCATGTCGTGTTGAGAAAGACTAAGTTAACTGGAATTATCATGTATGTCAAAATTGCAGAAAAATAAGATCTAACGGGAAAGTTCATAACAAGGTTTAAACTTTAAAGTGATGAAGTCTTACAGCCAAATCATATGATGCATATGATGGCCACATGGATTCCAGAGAAGGTGTAATAAAGATGGAAACAAAGGATACAGAAATTAATCTAAACAACTTATTAATGAGACTCTCATTATTAGCAATAATGATGTCTCTCAGCTCCTAGTCATGGAAGAGTTCATAATTATTCTGTCGGATCAATTTATCTCTTCATAGCTGAATGCAGAAGTATAATGCTCAGTCTCCCATATAATGACACATCGAACACAGCAAGCCTCTTATGTGATAGCATAGTCGATCAGTGATCACCTTGTGGCATTAAATCCTTTTCCTTTGGAAACTCTAAGCTTCCGCCTATTTTTCTAACCCTGTCACTAACACCTATTTTTGAGCATCCTACTAACATTGCTCCAAATTTCTATAAGCTAGATCGGTTTGAATGGTGAGATAACAGACCTATTAAATCATACAATGTTAGCAAATTCATAACATTCAAACAAAAACAAAAAAACTTTTATGGAGATAAGAAACCTAACGAGGAGGTAAACAACCTTGATCATCATCATCAAGAGAAGCATCATCATCATCATTGATCTCTAACACCTCTGCTCCGGCATTGTCACTTTCCAATGCATCAAGACGAGCAAGTGCTGCCTTTGGCAAGATAAAAGAAGAAAAAAGAAAAAAGAATAGATACAGATTAAAATCATTAAATTGTCAATGTTGGTATCAGAGAGGGCAACAAGATCCGAAAACATGACCGCAAAAACTCAAAACGTTAACCATCCAAACTCTTCTTTCCACATCTAATTTAGTGATTTGATTCTTATAACATATATATTAAAGACCTTTGTTCAGAAAAATGTGTATGCAAGTAAATAATCGATAAAAAGGCGTCAGATTCAACAAGAGATAAACATCGATCCCTTAAATCTGTTCAAGATGGCATCAATTAGAACCGATTTCTTCAAATGAAGGGAATAACGCTTGAAACTATGATAGTTCGCGAAACAAGAAGAGGGGGATATGGGATCTACCTGGGTGCGGTTATCGGTACTGGCGAGAGCTGCCGCCATCTTCGACGCCATCTTCCTGGTCCGGGTCGACGTTCGGCGGAAGGGGCCCGTGTTCTCCTCGTCCATGGCGGCTCGAATTCTCGGAGAGCTCTCGAAATCTAGGTTTAGGAAGCGATTCTTTGGTCGAGGGAAGAAAACCCAATTAGCGCCAGAGATGGAGAGAGGGGGCAGGAGGCGAAGGAAAGTATTAAGGAAGAGAACGTCTCGGCGACGGCTCCGATCGGTGCGCCCGCGTTATTGCACATGATTAATCCAACGGTCCATTTGGTCTCTTATCCGATCTTTCACCGTCGGTGTGGGGGCCCTGAATTGTTCTTAGTTCTTAATTATGCTGGAGTCGGGCTCCAACATCCAGCCTGACAGAAGCTTACGGCCCAAATTGCAGAACGGTCGGCGGCCCGACGGCCCAGGCCTGATTCCAGAGCCAGATAATGTGCATCAAACGAAAGCAAAATGAGGCTTGAAATGGACCCTAGCTTGACATGTAAATAGAGAGAGAGAGAAGAGAGAGAGAGAGAGGAGATAATTAGATAAATAAAAGAAAATATATTAGATAAATGATAATCGTATGGTTCTCTCCAATCTTGTATCCAGTGTTTTATGTTTTTTCTCTTAACCATGAATCGCACTATCTGCTTGATTAACCTGTGGACCCAGGAACGAGTTGGCATGTAGAACTCGTCTCTTTTTGGGTCTTGAGCTAAATACAAATCCAGTGCATTTATAATTAGATTTAAACAATCTAAATCTAACTTGATTTATTAAGAATATTCATCCAAGTCTACTTAGTTTGTTTCAAAATCCAAAAAAAAAAGAAGATCACTTAAAAAATTTGATATTATATTCACTTAAAAAAAAGATAAGTTCCATATAATGTTAATCCTATGTTAGTTTATGCCATGTATATCACCAATTGAAAATTTCTTATAAATATATTGGACAGCTAGATCCATGATTTTGAAATGCAAAATTTGAGATTGGACCAACAGTACCAAAAAATTTTAGAGAGATTGTAACATCGACCTTTGTCAAAAACCCTAAATTAGAGGTTTAAAGAGCCGTATTATTCATATCTTAATATAATATATAAAATTTTAGTTGAATTATACAAAATCACGAGCATAAAATCCAAATAAAACTAATTCATCGGTACATAAAACTAGCCTACCTACTAGTCTGCTAAAACTCAAGCAAGCCGAACTGTATATTTTAATTACCTACCTAGCCGAAGAAAAGGGGTACAATTTAATTTTGATCCGGTTTTGTTGATTTTTGAACAGATTTTCGACCGCGCACCAAGAAAAAGAAGGGAAGAAGGGAAAAAAAAACTAAAAAAACCAATCCAACCCTACTCGGATGAGTCTTGACTCGGGTCAGCGAGTTTTAAAGCCACCGCCAAATCGTTCGGACCCAAAGGGCCAAAACCAGCCATTTTCCCAAAGCCTCTCTATATCTCTCTCTCTCTCTCTCTCTCTCACACACACACGCTGATGGATAGATATAATTTCATATACCAATTTTCAGGTTGCCAAGTTAAGGGCCATGGCCTACTCATAAAAAGTGTTGCCAAGGTCAAAACCACAAGAAGGTAGATGGAGACGTTTAAAGAGAAGCACTGACAGTGGATCAGCCACTGGCCAATCTTCTGGAGCTCCACCAGCCTCCCTTCAGGAGCTAGCAGTCTGAACTATCTTATAAATTTCTATTAACATTTTATTGGAGTAAGGTAAATATAATACAGCATTATATTAGAGAAAAGGACAGTTCGATTGATATTTTTCCTGAATTTGCCATTATTATTGAGAAAGATAATTGATTTTCATAGCTATGCTAATTACCTGATTCTGAGGTAAGATAAAAAATGACAAGCACACTTGCATGCAAAAGAAATGGTTAGAAGTGCCAGGCTTTCCGGTGCATATGCTGAGTGACCACTTCAAAAACATTTCCTGATATCTAAGTCAAGCGTCATGCAAAACAAATAGTTAGAAGTGCCAGGCTTTCCAGCGCATATGCTGAGTGACCACTTCAAAAACATTTCCTGATATCTAAGTCAAGCGAGGTCATGAACACAGTAAAAAACAGCAGCAACATTAATGACCACATTCAAAGAACAATGGCTGAGCAGTAGCACCTCCTTCCAATAGCCCCCAGACCAGAATTACTCCAGCCACCTTGCTCTTTGTAACATTCAATCTGTCATTGCATTGAACAAGAATAAAGAATTATTTGATGTGTCCTTGATGCAAAGCATTAAATATGAAAATATGAGGCATAAAAGACTAACAAAACCATGACCGTACAGTGTCCAAGATATTATCTTCGTCTTTAATCCCACCAATCACAAACAACGAACCGCTGAGGACAGCTGCAGCAGCATGCCCTCTACTGAAACTCATCGGCTCAGCCATCACCCAGGAGGGCATACGAGGATCATATGTTTCTACGCTAGAGACCATCTCTTCGCCATCAAATCCCCCAATTGCATATCTAAACAAGAGATTGATGAGTCTTAGAAACAATATTCGAAGGAATATGATTCAAAGCTTTCACTTATTATATTTGATTGCATATCAAAGAGAAATACTTACAGCTTCTCATTGAACACTGCCGCTGAGTGGAAGCCTCTCCTTGTGCTCATGCTAGCAATGTTTGTCCAAAAGGCTTCACGGGGGTCAAATCTTTCAGCTGACCTGGGAAGAGAGTTTCCCATCAGCAAGTTGGAAAATGTGAAGCTTTTACACATGGAATCACATAAACAGTTTGATCTACTTGAGCAAAGAATGAGAAGGAATATGAAATTAACTAAAATAAATGTGATTTAAATAACTGGTGGAAGAGGCATCAGATAACTTGGAAGTGGCAGGAAGTGAGAGCAAGAGGAATGACAAGTCCCAAAAACACTCAAGTTAAAAGGTTTCTGAAAGCGTCGTGCATCATGCTCAGATATAAAAATGTTAAAATATCGTATAGCAGGAGAGATGTGAGCTTTGATGTCAGGTACAGCAACAAAGTTAGCATGATACAGTGGTTAAGACCTTAATCTTCATTTTCAAAAAATAAATTTCAACATTTTAATCAAGAAAACAGCTAAGGAGGACAGATAAATAGATAGATAGGACAAGGACTGATGGTTAGAACTTAGTCAAGCAAGATAGATAGACAGAGAATAGAATAAACTCAATAAAGCATATACATGATCCAAGAGAGAGAGCCATCACAGGCAACTGAATTTTCAAAATTAGCTTTGTTTTAATACTTCATAATAATAACCAAATGCAAAGATGCCATTTTTCTATAACAGATGTGATAGACCAACCACTGTTGAGACATTGTGCATGTGAGAGCTTCATAATTAGCATAACATGACAGGATCAAACTCAGATTTTGACTATGATTGGGCCCTGCAGTGGTAGAACCTGATGAACCGGGAGCAAAGAAAGGAAATAAAAAGTGGGGAGCATCTCACTTCAAGTAATCTTTTCCATCAAATCCGCCAACAGTATAAAGCACACCATTAAGTTCTGCTGCAGCAGGAGCAAACCGCTGAAATGACACAATGATGTAACACCAGTGAGAATTAAACAAATTGTCTGTAAAAGAAAGATTAGATACAAAAATAGTGGCTGTAATCAGGAAGACTATATGGTGGCTCTTACTCCTGCAAGTGCATAATAAACTTATAGGGTAACCAATGCTATATGACCCAAAGACACAATGGATTTAGGATTACATATCAATATTTCAATTGCTATATATCCATTGCAGTGTGACATACTGAGTCCCTTTGTGCTGAGTCTAATCAAAATAACTATAAAAAGCAAGGAAAAAAATTCATACATTCTCATCCATAAAGATTTCACACATAGGACTATAAATATCATGGCACTTATGAGTGTCGGTAATCAAGTGACATAAAGAACAAGCATAATATGAAAGAAACTGCAAATATGAGGTACCTTTTGAAGCATTGATTGGTCATTGATCCACTTTCCAAGAGCTGGATCAAACATCTCAACATCACAAAAAATCTCAGTTCCATCTCCCCCACCCATAGCATATATTTTGGCATTTAAAGTAGCTCCACCTAGACTTCCTTTCTCATGAGTCAAATTGGGGCATAAGCTCCACCCATCGAGCCTTGGGTTGTAGCATTCAACTTCAAACAAGTAGAAATAAGTCACCTAATTGTGATGATGATTATGAAGCATATAGAAAGAAACTGAATTCATGAAATAGCTACCTGTGTTATACCACAAATGACCATCGCCACCGCCGAAAACATATATGCTGCCATCTAATGCAACGGCAGAAGCATAAGAACGAGCAGAATTCATTGGTTTAAGGGGTGTTAATAGGTCCAGTGAGGGTGAAAAAGAATCTAATGCTGATAACCAGGATAAGCCATTAAAACCCCCAATTAGATATATGACATCCTCTGAGCCCAAGCGTTGTTCAACAAATTTGTTTAGAGAGTCATCAACAACAGTAGAAGGATCACTCTTAGCTTCTAGCTCCTTTACACAGTCCTTCAGTATTTGAAGTTTTCTTCCCGAGTCCTTAACTAGATCCCCTAACTGGTGCATTTGTGTATCTGATTCGACCTGAATACAAGAGTCCAATTTGGAAGAAAATACAATGTTTTGAGTGACCTCAGTAAAGTGCATATATATGTATCTGAAGATAGTTATATGTTTGCTTAAACACTCACGTGATATGCTGTAATTGATAACAATCTGAAGGAAAGTGCAAACTGCATAAATACACAAAATAGAAGCACAAAAAATTGATAGCTAAAGAAAACATATTGCCGACAAGTCCTATAACATCTAATGTTATAAGCAGGCCCCCTCCTTCTGGGGCTGTTTGGTTGCCTGCTTCTGAGCTTCAAACGCTGCATCCTAGTAATAAGCACACAGATGCAGCTGTTTGGTTGCCGCACCAGATGCAAGCAACCAACCCTAAGTCCCTTTTGCTACATCTAGAGATGCAACCAGAAAATATTATCACCTCCCATTATTATCTCCAATAATTGTAAGATAATAATATTACTATGATTACAATAGTAAAATATTATTATAATATTATCATCATTCTTATGATAATATTTTTGTAAAACAAAATAATCATTAATATCATGATGTTATATAGTAATGTATTATATCATAATAACTAATATAATAAATACAATATCAATATCATATTTATTATGCTATATTACAGTATATTATATTATATTGCATGATCATTACATTACAATACATTATATTATTATGTGTTGTATTATCTTATGTATATTATATTATATTATAGCACTAGCTTATATTATAAGATATATAATATAAGATAACATAATATTATAATATTTATTATACGATATTATCTAATGTAGTATTTTGTCGTAATATATTATATCTTCATAATTATTATAAATATAATATTATAATATAATATTAATAATTATATAGTGTGATAATATGATAATGATATAATTAAGGTCCGCAATCTCGATAATGAATGTCATACTGATACTTTATCGATTCGGTACGGTATGGTACATTCGATATAGTACGATACATATTCCATACCAAAACAATTCTCTAACTATTTTTTTCACTTTTAATCTCAGTATGTCTCAATACAGATCGGTACACACCTAGGTACACCTCGAAATGAGGCAATATGAGACGAGTATCAATCCAAACTTGAGTTTCGTAAACGACACCCCATACCGAGCGATATAGCAGTCCATGGATATAATAATATTAGTGGAGAAAATTTTACCATGCCAATTGCAAGGTGATCGCCAAGGTATATTATGCTAGTACTGGGGCCCATACCAGTTGCTCGGCAATACAGTGCGGTATCTTATCATGCCATTCCGAATTTGTATTGACACAACCAAAGCCGGTGCAGGAGGGGGAGATGGAGAAGGAAAGAAGAGTAAAAAAGAGAGTGGGAGGGAGAGGGAGAGAGGGAGAGAGAGATAAGCCGAGAGAGGGAGAGGGCTTTCGAGCCCCCTCTCCTCTAGCCGCATGAAAAGATGGGCAAAGCCCTTGTTTTGAAACGAAACAAAGCTCTGCTCTCTTTTTTTTGAATTTTTTTGAAAGTGAAGTCTGCTGTCGACTTCACTATAAAAAAAATTCAAAAAAAAAGGAGCCAAGCCTCTATTTAGAAATGAAACTGGAGCTCCGCCCTTGTTTTCGTGTAGCCGGAGGAGAGGGGGCTTGAAAACCCTCTCGTTCCCCCCCCCATCTCTCTCTCTCTCTCTCTTCATTTCTTTCCTTCACCCTCTTCCCCTCCCTCACTGAATTTCTCAAATCAAGGGGCGTAATTGTGTCGGTCCACCCCCGGTACAATTTGGTATAACCCGAATTGAGCAGTTCAGGACGATACCACTTTCTATGAAGATCACACTTCCTTCAGATTAAACAACCAAACATAGAAATTGCAGATGCAGTTTTTAGATGCAAGCAAGCATACTATAAATACAAATGCAGCATTCTAGTTGCTGCAACATCTAGAAATGCAGGCACCCGAACAACCCCTACATCAATGCGCACTTATTAAGGAAATGCTTTATAAAAGTAGACGAAGTACTAATGATGCATATGTATTGACATAGGCATTGCATCAAACAAATATGTATGGGCAAAAGAGAGAAAATTTTGACATTCATGTTGCATAATCATCCATGGCCTAGGCATTCAAGCCAATTGGGCAAAAATTTCAGGTTAATCGGACCAATTCAGGTTGGCCGAGCCTTTTGGCCTAAGCAAGCTAATTCGAGTCGAAACTGGGCACATTTTCAGCTCGAATCAGGAATTTTTTTGGGGGAAGGGCTAGGGGAGGGGAAGAAAACTCCAGACCCAGGCCCAGGCAGGGCTTGGGTATGGCGTGGCCAAGGTTTGCCGTACCAGTACCGAACCCCGTACCGGTGCTATACTAGCATAGTTCGATACGGTACGGTACAGAGTTTTTTTGGCATACCGACCCTCGATATGCCACTGGTACCGATATGGGTACCGAACCGGTAGGAGTATCAAATCGATAGGATACGATACGTCCGATACCATCTAGTACAGTACGGTACGGCATACCATGTGCGTGGCCCAGCACGTCCGACCTGAATCTAGCCCTAGTCAAGAGGATGGATCATGACTTTCCAGGAAAAAAAACATGTCTAGTCCTTTGCTCTTACCAGAATCCTACAACTTCTCTGGTGCCCAAAGTAGATAGTTTCTCGCAACATTTGACAGATGACATAGGTCAATTGATGGGGGAAAAGGGTTGAGGCATTAGGATTCAATACAATGATGACCTAAGTCTTATAGCTGCAACATGCAGCTTTGGTGTGATGAAACTTAATGACCAAGTTTTGAAGTGAATCCATGATCTAAGCCATGAAGCTAGATATCCAATATGTTTACAATGCAAAATATAAACCTTTTCCTTAAGCTTCAATTTAATATCATTCTTAATTCTCTTAATTTCTTTATCATTCAACAAGAATTCTTAAGTTTCTTAATGTTTTAAAAAATAATAGAATGAAGATGGTAGAAAAATATATTGAAGAAATGAATTTTAGCAAGTAAGCTGAAACACCAACATGAAAAAAGCAATTGGATCTAACATTGAGAAATCAAGGAATCCCTATGGATGAACATCAAATCCAACAGATGCAGGTGCCAATGGTTTGCAATAATAAAATAGAACAACGAGGGATACATATATATATATATATAGAGAGAGAGAGAACCAAACTTGGCACCACTTGAGTGGATCTCCACTTAGATTCGATCAGGTCTAGACTAGACGATGGGAATCCCACACTAATGATCAAGCCGTTGGATGTGATCTACTGTCGCTAAATTGCTTACATATCAAAAATTATATGATTTACATACCCCTACCTACGCATCAAGTGATCAAAAAATTGGATAGCTTAAATAATATTAAATTATGTATATTTTTTTGATCACTTGATGCATAGGCTAGGGATCTTGAAATCATATGATTTTGGTGCGTGAGCAATTTAGAGATAGTAGATCACATTCAATGGCTCGGATCATCGATATAGAACTCCTATTTTCTAATGTAGATCTAACTGGATCTGAGTGGAGACCCACTTGAGTGTAGCCAAGTCTAGCCCTTTCTCTCTCTCTATATATATATATAGAGAGAGAGAGACATATATCATACATACATATACACACACATATGTATATATATAACAAAAGCCGATCCAAAACTAGAGCTAACTTGTTAGTTGTTACGATTTAACAATATTCAAAACTTTTGCTCAAAATACAAGAATTTAAAATTCTTCTCCATAAAAAAAGGTCCAAAGCAAACATGTAGTAAATAATTTCTAGACTTGCACCATGCATGTTCACCCATGCAAGCACGCGCGCGCGCGCGCGCACAGAGAGAGAGAGAGAGAGAGAACCTGCTTCTTCTCCAAATTTGTTGTCCTTTCTTGCAGCTCTTTGATAACCTGCATCAACTACATGAAAACATACAGGAATTATTAATTATTAAAATTAGGGGGAAGGAATTGAAGGATTAGGAAAGGTATATGGCATAAGAAAAAGAAATCATATAGGACAAAACTACACAAGGCCTGCTAGCTTAACTACCTCTGCATTTCCTTGGACAAGGTTGGTTGCAGTTGCAGTTTCTTCCTTCTCATCCAAAATTGGGCAATCCTCAGCAATCTGTTCATTATTCTCATGCACTTCTATAGGGACAGGGTCATATGGGATCACACTATCTGCATTGCATTCATTGGCAGATGAATTTAAAGGCTGGTGATCAGCAGACAGCTCCTTTAGCTTAAGTAACACCATTTCCATGTCAGGTGCTAGTTTCTCATTACCAGACTGTTGTTCCTGCAATATTTGGTTCCCTCCATCCAAATAAGTGCTAGCACCTGAGCCCTTTGCCAACTCATTTTTCTCTACCCATTCCTCCCAAACAGAGAATAGCTGTGGCACTTTATTTTCCATATCATCAGGAGCACCAGATGATGTCTTACTTGAGCTACCTGGTTCAAGATCTCCATCATCCCAACCAAGTGATGTGAACTTATTCTCAATCACCATATCAACAGATGACTCCAAATCCTTTTTCAACTCACAGACCTTAGCATATGTGCGTTCCATATTTGCAGTTGTGCTCCCTCTGGTGGCTGGTAATGATATTAAAAACTTGGTCTTGTTTGATACATCAGGAGTGAGCCGGGTATTGATAGGATAAGATGAAGACTTGAACAATGCAATCAGCGCTCTTGCTTGTGCATGATCCAGCTCAAACCAGAAGTGTCGATGTGTATAATAATTGTCTGCAAGGACTTTTTTGAACTGATCCTCAGGGAGTGGTTGGTAGCGCATTTTGATGTGGATTGCAACCTTGATAAAAAAAGCAACAAAAAAAAGATTTCTTAGTTTTTTTTTTTTTGACAAATACAAATAAGGAAACTCAATAAAAGGATTGTTACTGAGCTACATCAGGAAGATAAAATGAAAAGCCTGACCACCTATATCACAAGAAAGAAACTGCTGATCATTAATACCTGTGCAGGAAAGGGTGTCCTTTCGGCACCACCATCAGTCCAAGCATATGAGTTGGCATTCAACTGCCCACGACTTGCAGCCTCATAGATGCCATGCAGCTTCCGATCACTATAATTAAACAGAAATAGAGGAAGACCTTCCTCAATATTTCTTACATAGCTGAAGTGCGAGAATGGTAAGCCTGCCAGATACAAAGATGACATGCATCGATGGAACGTTATTTTTAGTTATTGATGAAAATCACTCAATGTAAACAGAACTAACATGTATAAGATTTTAACCATGCATAACATAATGTCTTAATAAGATTAAAGGAAAATTAATAACATGATTCTGTGACATCTAACTGCCACAGTTGCATAAGATTTCCAGAATCCAATTTGCAAAAGGAATCGAGGAACAGGCAAAAAGCTTAAGCATTATCAAAGAACTAAAGTTAATTAACTTGAGATCATAAAATATTTGTAGCATGCGAGTGTGAAGACAGATGCAAGAACTAACCAAATAATTGCTTTGAGAGGCACTCTGCTATTGTGCTGTGTTTGCACCCAAAGATGACTCCCCCCAAATCGTTCTTGCGCAAGTTTCTAGCAGAGACAGAGCTGTTGGAAGGCACACTTACTGCATGTGCAATCTTCCTTTGGTCCATTCTGTTTGTGTGAGAAAATAACATTAACTTGAATATTAAGATGAAACAATCCGAAAGAGAAACTGAAAGCACAACGACGAATGCAGAGTATTAGTTTTCTGCCTTTTTTTAAAAAAAAGAAAAGAAAATCAGACTGATTCTTTCTCCTACAATGCAAAAACTTACATCAAAATGTGAAAATGACTTATGTTCAATTAAATACATAATGTAATATTACCTGTGAGAAGCAGCTACAGGTCAATATACATGAAAGTAAGTCACTATAATAAGTATTAAGAAAACATGTTGAAAAGAAAAATCTAAGTGCTACATGGAAAAGGATAAACTCCAGATACCTTAAGAGAAAAATAGATACTTACTTGTAGCCGTTCTAGGGACAGTATGAAACTATCACAGATTTATACTACAGTGAAGGGATAAAAAGACATTGTGTGCTATCATCTACCTTAATACCTTAAGAGCCTCAGTTTTACACAAATCCCTTGCAATGCCAGAGCATACATTTTATAACAATCTACAAACACTAGCAGAAAAGAGAGGCAAAAGCTAAGGTCATATAATTGTCATGAAACCAATGCACGCTAAATTTCATTATCACCTATAAGTAACCAGAGAAGAATCAGCAGTTAAGTACATGCAGCCGATGTCTAGAATTCAAGCAGTTCAGGTGTGCACCCAAAAGGTAAGAAAAGGTGCTTAGATTGTTCTCAGCCTGATAAGTAGACTTTCAAGAGAATCTTTTGAGCCAAATAAGCCCAATGTTTGTGATGTTCAACCAGTGATGTTCCTATTAAAGGAACTGCTATGGAATGGCTTTCTTACATATCATAAAATGTTTTCATGTACCAGTGCTTCCAAGGAAGCTATTTCAGAAATGGATTAACCCGTTTCTCCATGATTGAGAACGCACAAGGAAAATTTAAGGAAGAGCCTGAAGAAAAAAAAAATGTGGCAAAACCGCCTGCAAATATGTGAAAATGGCTTACAAAACCATGGAAAAACATAAAGCCCATAAGCTATTGCCACCCAATCCGTGCTTCATTAATAGATCACTTGGGGGCTGCTTCCTGCATCTATTTGTTGTTTTTTTTCAAAAAAAAAAAAAAAATGCAGTTCCGTTTGTCTACCATTTCTCTTACAGAAAACCACTAAATCATTTTCAGATCTCAGATGAATATTAAAGCAAAAACAGGCAAAAAGTTTACCACAAATGCAGTTCCCAGTAAAACCTAGCACAATCTCAAACTAAAAAAATATATATATTAAAAACCCTTTCGGAAAACAACATTCCTTCCTTATTTTCATTAAAATAACTCAAAAATCTCTACCGACGAACAATACTATCTCTTCAAATCCATCAACCCTCACAAAAAAAAAAAAACAAACATATTAATCCATGGCACATTGCAAACACAGACATCCACGACAAGAAATTTAACCACGGAGACGATGGAAAGTAAGATTTAATGCCTGCAACGCACATTTCTGTGAAAAGAAGGATCAGCGGTTTCTAACTCCGTTTCTAACTGCGAACGTAAATGGGTGAGTCCAAGGATGAAGAAAAGAGAACAGAAAATGGAGAGAGCAGCAAAGAAGAGGGACGATCAACCCGGGCTTTTGGAGGGGGAGGAGAGCGCGCGCTCAGAGAAGGAAGGCGGCGGAGAGAGTGGAAGTGACGGTGCCTTTTAAAATCAGCCGACCTTCTCATTTCCTTTTCCGTGAAAGGCAACGCATTAATCACCTTCTTTTCCTAAGTACATGCACGAATGTAGACCATAGCGTAGTTCTTTCGAGATACACTCCCAAGTTATACTCCTCAAGTCCCCCTCCATAAAATAAATGTAACTGCCGCAGCGCCAAGGTCACCCTTATTAATGGGCCTGAGCCTAGGTTGACGAGGCCCATAATGAAGTACTTTTTATAAGTAAATGGTTCCTGGGCCCAGTTCAATTACCCATTTAGAATCCTTGCAGGCTTGCACAAGGGGGGAAAAGAGAAGAAAAAGGCACTAATACTTGACAAATAGAGAACTCAAGGGAACCTGATGAAGATGAAGATCTACAATTATTTTGTGATATGTGATAAATGGACCGAGATGGCTTGCTATCCTGAATTATTATTTTATTGGATTGAATTTTTAGGATATCGTTCATGTTGATTATGAGAAAATAACTATTTGGTATTGTAAATTGCCGGCAGGTTTGATATGATATGTTTCTCATTTTTTTTGAGATGTTATTCTAATCAATATTAATATCTTTTTACCGTTTTGTTAGAGGAGTAATGCATGCTACCAGCTGAATGAATTTGCACTAAATTGGTTCAACAAAAAATTCTCGCATTAGATTGGATATTTATGATTCTCTAATATTAAAGTAGTCATGGAGAAATTTGTTAGTTGATATAACTACAAATCATCAGCAAGTCTGATATGATGTGTTTCTGTTACCCCTTTTTTTTAAATTCCATTGCAAATTTGCTTATTGATTCCATAAATTATAGTTATTGGACAATTTGCCCACCCTGATTATTATATTTGTATCTAATACAGAAGATGAGCGGATATCGGATTTCATATCTTAATTTGTAGCCTTGGATGGCGAATAAGAACACTGGCTAACACCAAGGAGATAGCATAGGCTTTCATGGTGATAGTTAAAGTAAGGATGCAAGGCTTATTAAACAACTTGACTCATTTCCCACGTAGAGGATTTGTTCGATATGGCTCTAAAAGTCAACTAAAAGTTCATACCTGACATAAACATGTTAAATTTTGTTTATTGTCTTAATGACTAACTTTTGATAACTAATAAAGTAAAGTGAAAGGGTAGAGTTAGCTTAGTCTTTTCTCGATTATTATTTAAGCAACATAACCCATACACTACAAAGCTAGAGAGCTTAAGAAACTACATATCTAGGAAATTAAATTATTTTTATCGACTAGGCTCACAACAGGAGATCATTGCTTGATTACTACGGAGCTTTGTGAATTTGAATATTTTGGTGCTTATGCATGTGAGAAAAGTGGTTAGATGTGGTGTGCTTAGTTCTCAAATGAGGCAGTTGACCAAGTCGTATAATGGTATAGCCATGAGAGGATAACTTCGTAACGTTAATCGAACCTAATGCTTCAAAGCTTACATCTCCTAGTAAGATAGAGGGGCTTCTATGGCCATCACAATCTTCATGCCCTATGATATTTTAGTTAATGAAGCTATAAGAAAATAAAGTACTAATTTTGTATCGACAATTGTAAATTTTAGAGGGTTGAGCTAAGTGTAAGCTCCATTTAAGAGGTCACAGGCCATAGCTTGGTCATCATCTAGATTTGGATATAGGGTCAAAATTGTGAAAGCTCATTAATGTCTAGGTTTCCAACAATGGAATTGAGCCAACATGAGAAATTTATTTCCAATTCTCATTCTTGCAAAGTGGGTCATGGACATAATTCTTCCAAAGAAGAAGGCCTAGTAGTCCACATAATAAATGAGAGATGACGTATAGGTTGGACCACTTTTCTGTAAAGTAATACATATGGTTGGTCTATATATGGGGATTTGAAGATTTGAAAAATGAACTTACTAATATCTGTATCTTATTTTTAAATTAATAAGATGTCAATAGACTACTCCAATCCTCAAAAATATAGAAATAATATACTGAACAACGGTCGATGGCTACCAACAATGACGTATAGCATGTAAAAATATCTTGTTTGATAGTCATCTATTTTTTGATGTAGTCATTGGGCATTGCACAACATTCTACAATGCGTACAATCTCGGTTTATATTTTAAGAAGTTATATGCTTGTATATTTTTTTTTAGAAGTGTTAATGGAAAAAAAGTCATAAAGTTATTTTATAATTAAAATAGTTATTTATTGATAACCGTGAATCAAAATTTAATAGAAAAAGGTCTCGTTGCAAAAATTAGATGATTTAAGAGATATATATTCAAATGATATTTTCAAAAGATAAATATATAATAAACCTGTTTTTTTGTGCAAAGGTATACAAGTCCAGAAAACTCAAATTTTTATAGTCATAATCATCAGACTCATCTAGGATTGGTCAATAGGCTCAAAAAACTGACTGGTCAAGCATGTCAGAGTGACAAAACTTATAGCTGATCCGATGAAACATATCAGGTCTGGGTTCCTACAATAACCAGGGCTTTAATAGCCAGGGTTCAACTTCTACCCCTTTTCAGAAAACTAAAATAACCAATTTATTATGAGATCAAAAGAACTTTTTTGGGGAAAGTTGATAGAATTCACTTTCAACCTAATTGAAGAGTAAACTGCCCTACCATATAAGCTGGAGAATTTCACACAGGGTGTTGAACGAGCGGCGAGTAGATCAACTCATTTAGCTTACTCTACAAAAACACACAAACAAAGATCTGAAACCAAAATACACATGCCATGCTATCATTATATCGATATAGTATAATACGGTACGGAACCTATTCGGCATATTGAATGTCAGTACGTTATATATATCGGTACCAAACTGGTACAATATGGTACATTTCATACCGTCCAATTCGGTAAAATATGGCATATACCATATCTATAACATTGCCCATAATTTCTGATACAAGTTAAACCAATTGGTCGAACCTGGAAAACATAAACCAGAAAGGCCAAATTTAGATTTTTGTTTTTGCCTCCCGACAAGGTGTTTCAAGCTCTCCTTAACAAAGAAATGTCTAAATAATCGGGACGTCTCTTAGCTCTCTAGAGATCCAATTTACAATTGACCCGCTGCAACCACTTAGATTTGGCCAGCTTTCGTGCGACCTGGCCAACCTGACCGGTTTTGCTGACCCAGGTTTGCCATTTTTTTTCCTTGAAAAGAGAAAAAAAAAAAAAAAACCCAGTGATCATGACATCCCCCTGGCTGGATAAGTATTAAATTGACGTGTCTGATCCTTGCAGCACTGCCCGAGACCACTCCAAAACCTGGTGAGCTTTAGACTGACACGTCAATACCACGTCAGTTTTAGGCTTTTCGCACTCATAGTCGTCGTCAAGCCCGCTGATTGGCAAGTGGGCTTCGTAGAGTCCGAACTCCCGGGTGTGGTGGTAGAAGCCTGCCCGATCTCAGTCCACGCATCCCAACAACCGCCATATTTCCAGCTCGGAAAGCTCAGCCTTGGCCACTCACATCAATGGATGTATTCTGTACACGTAAACGTTTTTTATTCCGCAAACACGAACTTGGCTTCAGCTATTCTGTTGCGCCAATTTAATATTGGAAAATTTCTCACATGGGAGAACCAAATAATTTAAGCTTAGCCTCGACCGATTCAAATCAAAGGAGAGCCGAAACCAACCTCCATTAAATTAACCACCTACGTAAGCAACCTATACAACCAATTGTTATAAATGTGTAATAATCAAGTAAACTTATATAACGGTCATTCTCATGCATTTCTGCCAATACAGAATCATAATGAGTTGCATGGTCGAAAATATTGGTAATTAAAATATACACTAAAATGATTTTCTTAAAAAGAATTATATAGAAAAATAGGCATACTTAGGATCGTGCTATAGATTGACACACTAGCTATTTACAGCAACTCATAAGACATTAATATGTTTCAATCTAATGCTCACTGTGCTCGTTCTTCTTCCCCTTTTTTTTATTTTTATTTTTATTAAGATAGCTTTATGCAGCTAGACTTGCCATTTGGGACTTTAAAATGATGACAAAAGCTCAAGGACATGAGGTAATAAGAGACAAGTTTACCAAAAAGAAACATTCATTCTTAAATATTTCTTACAAGAAACACTAATATTCTACATTTTAAACATTATTTAGAATAAGATGTTACATTTCTTAACTGTTACAACGGTTCATAACGGAGTTATTAACGGCGTTAAGTGATATACGGTCCAAATTGAAGTCCCCGTACATCGTGCCGGCGGCCCGACTATTAATGAAACGTTTATAGCCTTCTTCCTTTCCCCTTGCTCCGGAGGAGAGCTTCTTTAATCGAACGCCGCCGCGGAAGATGATAACCCACGCCCAAAACATCGCCGATTTTAAGCCCTTCCTCTGGCGCCCCTCCCCCCTTCCCCACGCAGGACCAAGAATCCAACTCTCCGGTCATCCCTCGTCGGCGAGCCGCCACACGAGGCCCCTCTGCGCTGGGCTCCGGAGAGACCCCGCCGCCGGAGATGCCGAAAGCCAGGCCGAGCACCGCCGGTTTCTCGCCGGGAAGCGACGGGAGTTCCTTCTCCTCCCCTCCTTGGCTTCCGCGACGGTTCTCCTCCACTCGATCGCCGCCGCCAGGGCGGAGGAGAGGGCCCCTGATGCTCCGGCCGCCGCCACCGGCGTGGCGTCCGGCGCCGCCGTCAAGGATGCGGAAAAGGAGAAGAAAGAGGAGGGGGAGGTGGCGATATTGTCCAGGGTTTACGACGCGACGGTGATCGGGGAGCCCCAGGCGCTGGGGAAGAACAAGAGCAGGGTGTGGGAGAAGCTCATGAGCGCTCGGGTTGTCTATTTGGGGGAGGCCGAGCAGGTTCCCGATCGTGACGATAGGGTTTTGGAGCTGGAAATTGTTAAAAATCTTCGAAACCGATGCTTTGAGCGGCAGCTAACAATCTCGGTGGCTTTGGAAGCCTTCCCTTGCACTCTCCAAGAGCAGCTCAATCAGTTCATGGATGGAAGGTTTGCTTTTCTCTTTGCTGCATCGACCTTTTTTTAATACTAACTCTTAAATGAATATTTGTGACAAATCATTATCAGGATTCTTACTTTTGTGTTTGGATTCTGGTAATCTAATAGTGGAACTGATTAAGTATATGGAATATCTTTGACAAAATCACTGTTTTCATGTTTCATGGGAGAAATAATTGATCAATGATATTGGATAAAGAAGTGTGCTGCTGAAGCCCTTTTTATCTCTAAAATGGCTGGTTTGCTCACTTTTTTGTCAATGTGTCCTGTCCTTAGATTGTGATCAGATCTCAAAATAATCTTATCATAGAGAACAATTGTATTTTAGCATCAATATCTTTAACGACTCAAGCTGGTGAATTCTGTCAAGTAAATCTACTTGGGAAATGCCTTGAGTTAATGCTTACCATGCTACAAGGTAGTCATGGGATTTTGTTGGCCTGTTGAAGAGTGCCTCTCTTTTGTGAAGGGGATGAGGATTTTATTCGTTTAGCATGTCCTTACATCATACATTATTTCAAAATCTTGTTGATAAGCTTGTTGGGCTTCTCTCTTCTCATTTGTTTGCCATTCTCTTCTGCTCTGTTTTTTTCTCTGTTCTTCTGCCCTTTTTACCTCCTTTCACTTCACAGTTAAATTCATTAATCAAAGAAACACTTGACGCTTATTAGATACTCTAAATAGTTTTTGGGCAAGCTTTCAACCATGTGGTAGCTTCGTGCTTTATTTATGTTCTTAGTCAGTATTCTGTCTGTTAACAACTCTTCTCTGTTATTTAAGAAACCAACTTAAATAGCTGATGATTAAGTGTCAAAGGACGTGACAGCTCTTGATCTTATAATATCTGATCTTTATGATGTTATAAACTCGCCAATATATCTCTTTGGATTAAAACATTCAGCCAGTCCTGTTTTAGTTAATATTCTCATTATAAAAACAATATTTGATGACAGAATTGATGGCAGAAGCTTAAGATCTTATACCTCTCACTGGCCACCTCAGCGCTGGCAGGAATATGAACCTCTTTTAAATTACTGTCATGATAATCAAATCAAGCTTGTTGCTTGTGGTACACCACTCGAGGTAATCCATATATGTATTTGCACTTATCAATATGTATGTGAGAAAAATGTGGATGCTTATTCTCCATGCTCCTCTTTTCTTGTCTGAAAAATGGCAAGCTCCGCCGCTTTTTGATCTTCGATGATGATATAGTGGCTATTTCTGAAACTAGTCGTTCAATAACAATGTTATCTTAAGATGATTAGACAACCCTAAAGAATGAAGTTAAGGTAAACCGTGTCATTTTCTAGCATTTCATTCACTTATTAATTGACCTGTCTACTTCTGATTTTGTACCATGTCTTAAATAACAATACAACTTGAGGGACAACGTTACCAAGGGAATCTTGACAAGAAACCTAAGGTGGCTATGGCGACAAAAGTAGCAGTGTAGCATTGAGTCTGGTCCATGACTGCAGGCAATTAACTTATCAAAGGCCAACATCCTGGCACCTGTAACACAAACATAAGAGTGACAACCAAAATAAATAAAAGAAAACGAAATTCAACATATCACTCCTTATAGTTTTTTAAGAGTTATCTACATTCTTTTACCTGAGATTCCTAACAACATCAAGAATGATGACTGCCTATTGAGCGCTACAGGTTATGTTGGTAACATAGGCAACTGCACAAAAAAAAGAAAAAAAACTGAAGACAGTATACTACTATGATATACTGTGTTTCTGACAGAAAATTCCAGAGGAGTAAATTAGGTGCTTAATTTTAGAAAGAAATTAAAGTGAAGCCTTACAAGGTCTGGTTCATCTACTCAGTGTTCTAACATCTCTTTGTTTACAGTGATTATGTGTTTTCATAATAGAAAATCAGAAATTCTGTTGCTTTATATGTGAACATGGACTTCAAAACTGTATATAAACTTAATCTCTTAAATGTGAACTTAGGATGCATTTATGTATTGATTTTTTTCTACATTATGTTTCATGTGAGGGTGGGCTTTGGTGCAATGGTAAGGTTGCTCTATTATGACCTTGGTGTCACGTGTTTGAAATATAGAAACAACTTTTCTGCATGCGGGGTACATCTAATCCTCTCCAAACCTTGCAGTGATAGGAGCCTTGTGCACCAGGATGCTCTGTTTTTTTTTTTTTGAAATGCTTCATGTGCATGTTGAACACCACTACACACTTGCATACTTTTCCTAAGATAAGTCCTGCTTTTAAGGTTGTTCTACTTCACACTTGGCCATGTCGACCACTATCACAAAAGCTACCACACAGGTAGTGACGGAGTAAAAGGAGATGAAGTTTTTAGTAACTTGATAGATGAGGATGTCTCTTCAGAGACATCTGCAAGAACTTTATGGATTGGGGTTCTGTTGTCTGTTGAGAAGGAAACAGGTAGTTAACTAGTGCCTTTTGGTTTTGAGATAGTGTTGCCTGATTTGTTAACGGACTCGAGAACTTTCTCATTCATAAAATAAATTCAAGTGAATTGGTTTGCACTTCAACCTTCTTGGTGGTTTATTATCTGTTGTTGTTGTCGTTATAATGCATCATCTTTCTGATTCAGAAAATAAATTCAAGTGAGTTGGTTTGCACTTCTGCCTTCTCAATGAACTATTGTTGTTGTTGCTATAATGCATCATCTGAACTTCTGCTGGCTGCTGCAGAAAAGAAATCTTATCTTTCTGTTTTGTTAAGAATTTTGATGTTTACGAGGCAGTAAGCATGCCAAGGAAAATTACCTGGTTCCGTATTAGCAAGAAGGGGATATTGCTTTGAGGAGGAAACCGTGATTTGTTTTGATTTGTAATGGAACTTTTATTCCTCTTGAAGGCTCTTTAATTATTTTAAATAATTCCTCCATATCTGGATGACATGGTCTTGTCATGTTCTTTATCTTTTTCCTAGCATCTCCCTTTTTAACTTCTGATTTTGAACAGAACCCTGTTTCTACTTCAAGCTTGTACGGTATTTTATACATTGAAATGACATACATATCAGATGGAACATAATGGTGCTTACATTAGCTCGTACAACACTTGTTATCGATTTTGTTTCCATTCATCTATTACGAGCTCTTGCAAAATCTTGATAGGTGCACCACGATCTTTTGGCATAGAAGACTAGTTAAATGTTTGTTTATTTATTGATATATATTTTGGTTTACCATATGAGTCATGAGAGAGAAGAGACTAGTAACAGGGGTCCATGTCATTAAAGGGATGCACTCGTTACATGCATCTGGAGGATTCTTTCAGACTCGAAGAAGTTTATATAGGCAAATGGATGAAATGTTACAAAAGCTGGTAATGGTTGATACAATTGTGTAGCTCATATACATTGAATGGTGAATGTAAAATATGACTGTGGTTCTGGAGTTTCAACTTTGGTCATCTTGTCTTAATTGTCCAATAACAGCATGACGGAACATGCGAACTTTATGACTCTTGGATGTCCTTCTAATTCTTCTTCCATATTTTCTGAATCCCAAATGAACCTAAGTAGGCTGGTTGTTACATGTAGACATTCTTGCTCATATACTGCTTTCCAGCCCTTTAAATATACTTGCTCTTGCTAATTTGGCCATTAGGTTATATGATATGTACTTGTAAGCAGCATTAACTACTCATATTAGAAGAAAGTGATTTTTTTTCCTTGATATAGATATTATCAATCTTTTCCTCAATGACTTGTTTGACTTTTTAACAAACTTTCCAGATCTCTTTCTGTTCACTTTTGGAATCACCAAGGAGAGTTCATTTTTTTGCTTAACTGATTAGGTGTTAAGAACTGTTCAAGCTGAAGGCATTCGAGGTCTTTCCAAGACAGAACGGAAGTTATATGGTCCTCCAGCTGGTTCAGGTTTTATTTCTGGCTTCACATCCATCCGAGGCAGGTCACTGATAGACAAGATTTCATCGAATCAATCTGTTCCGTTCGGTCCTAGTTCATATCTATCTGCACAGGTAAGAGTTGTTGATGACTACACGATGTCCCAGAATATCATGCAAGCAATAATAGGGGAAGGTTCTACAGACATGCTTGTAGTTGTAACTGGTGCAAGCCATGTCATTTATGGATCAAGGGGGATTGGGATTCCTGCTAGAATATCTAGGAAGCTGCAAAAGAAAAACCAAGCTGTCATATTGCTTGATCCTGAAAGGCAACAGATACGCAGAGAGGGTGAAATCCCTATAGCTGATTTCTTGTGGTACTCTGCTGCCAAACCTTGCAGCAGAAATTGCTTTGATCGTGCTGAAATTTCTCGAATAATGAATGCAGCTGGTCAGAGGCGAGAAGCTTTACCTCAGGTACTTGACAGCTAATAGTGCTTGTTGCTTTGATGCCTTAACTTTGCTTGCTTTAGGTATCTAGTTGGTTTACTTTTTATGGTTTGTCGGTGATGATGAAAAGAAATTTTTGGTATTTTGACTTATCCTGTGTCCTGAAAGATGAAAAGGGCCATAAAACTTCAATGTGTTGGGTGGCCACGATTTAGCTGGTTCTTGTTTAGTTGCTTTCTTCAGAGAGACCGGATGCCTATCAAGTAACTTCTATATTTTGTGCTTTTTATTGCTATTTTTGTAATGGCATCCCGTATTGGATCTACTCACAGGACCTTCAGAAAGGACTGGATCTTGGTGTAGTATCACCTGAAATACTGCAGAACTTTTTTGACCTCGAGCGGTATCCTCTTATTTCAGAACTTATTCACCGGTTCCAAGTAAGTGGTTGTACTGGAAGTTTTACCTTATTTTTTCTTCACTATCTGTTATATATGTTAGTTATTTGAGTTATTTGTAGCCATGGTCCATAGAAGATTCATCAAATTATCGAACAAGTCTAAATTTGTGAAATTCATGATTTGGGAAACTATGGGCATGTACTTACCAGAATAACTACTATAGCATGTTTGTTGTGGTGCAAAAATGCTCTGATACTAGTATCCAGTTTTGTCCACTTACAGGGTTTTCGGGAAAGATTACTAGCAGATCCCAAATTTCTGCATAGATTAGCCATAGAAGAGGCTATATCAATAACAACCACCCTTTTAGCACAATATGAAAGACGCAAAGGACGTTTTCTTGAAGAAATTGACTATGTTCTTACTGATACCATCAGAGGTTCGGTCGTTGATTTCTTTACTGTGTGGCTTCCTGCTCCTACCTTGTCATTCCTCTCTTATGCTGATGATAGCTCTTCCCCTGAGAACTTGGAATTACTGAATGGTCTATTGAGATCTTTACCAGACAATGCCTTCCAAAAAAACACTGTTGGAAAGGACTGGAATCTGAATCAGAGATTTGCATCAGTGTTTATTGGTGGCTTCAAACTTGCTGGAGTGGGGTTTATTTCTAGTGTTGGGGCTGGAGTTGCTTCAGATGTTGTATATGCTATCCGCCAAATTCTGAGACCCTCATTCACTGTAAATGAAAAACGCAAAAGATCTCCCATATTCAAGTCAGCAATTATAAATGGATGTTTTCTTGGAATGTCAGCTAATCTGCGGTATCAGGTAATGCATCTTGCAGCCCCAGCTGGCATAGATTAAACCAACAATAGCAAGATTAGTTAAGAATTATGTGCAAGTCTTTTTATCGGTAGCTCTAATTTGTTTATGTTTTACAATTTCATTGCTAATCTATAACCTCTGCTCTCTTATCTCTTGTCATTTTTTAGGTAGGAAAATCATCCTACAATTCTTATCAATGGCATATAAGGTTGTGATGACTAGTGTTTTTTGCCATGGTAGCTCATCTGTTGGTGTATATCCATATTTGACCGTGATATATGCACTTGTGTCTAGGCTAGAGAATGCACGAAATATATGCCTTTACTTTCATGAGATTGGTTTGCAACCTTGTACCCACTTATTGCAACATACTGTAATTCACCTATGTTTTCTTAATATTAACTGCTGATCCTTCTGAGAAGTGCTGATTGCTCAATCAACCATGGGTTGGCTTAATGCTACTCTACGCCTAATGGTCAATGCTAGTCATGTTCAGTTTCCTATTGACTGTCTATTTGATTTCTTAGTATTGTTTGTCTTCTCTGGGTTTTGCCACTACATAACAATTACTAAATGTTCCTGATCAACATCAGGCCTGGTGATCTCAATCTTTCCAGATTTTTCACTATAAATGACTTTTCATGGCAGAATATGATAAGATTCTTTTGCAGTTAATGATAAGTCTATAATATGCAGGTTATTGCTGGAATAGTGGAGCATCGGATTTCAGATGAATTATTATCTTATCAGCCATTACTTTCGAATATCTTGTCTTTCAGTGTTCGCACGGTCAACTCATACTGGGGAACACAGGTTGGTCCTTTGTCAACTTTTTGATTTGCTAGGCTGCTCGCTCTCTGTGAGAACCCGTGTGGGCGTGTGTTTAGTCCCACATCGGTTATTCACTGGGTAGATCTTAGGTACTTATACAGGATCAAGGAACCCAAATAATACCTTCCGGCTAACCATTTTGGGTGAGATCCTGGATTGTTACACTCTCACTATTTAATGTTTGTGCTTGTTTTGTAACATAATCATGAATGCATTAAAGAAGGTGAAAGTAATGACATACCTGATGGCTGAGGCTATCTGACATACTTTGCCTCTGCATATTCCTTGTAAATCACCTTTTAAGTGCGGTCATGATTGTTTACACCATGTGAGGGGCTCCTGTCATGAACTTTAATAGAAGATAGCTACAATGATCAATACATGATTTGATTTGGTCAGTTTAATTGTCTGACTATCAAAAGTTTTCATTTGACCCTCTTTTATCCCTTGATGAAATGCTGTTTGATCTCATATTTATGGCTAGTTCCTCCCATCTACTTATTTTCCTTTTTTCCAGGATGAACAGAAAGGACTGATCCTGCTTGTCCAGACTCCAGACTGAATTGGATAAGCAGAAGGTTCAGTGTGCAACAGAGATTGCAATTGTGAAAACTTATTTGTTTGGTTAATTCACATCCCATAAGATTTAAAATACTGACTAGAAAACAATACCTTCAATGATCCAAATGCATAACAATCAAGATACATACATATTGAAAGTCAAGCATTTAACCCATGTTTCTGATAATCATGCCGAACAGATTAACACTGATCTTTTTTATTTTTCAATCTTGCTGGTATAGTCATGAATAAATTTAGTTCAGTATATATGAAAAACTTTTTATCCATCTTATATGTTATTCTCACAAATAATAATATCATTTCATAATTATATTTCCTGTCTTAATTTCCTATTTCTCACATTGTTGCAGCAATGGATCGATCTTGCACGATTTACAGGATTACAACCACGTAAGAAAGAAATGATCTCTGATCAGGTTTCTGAGACGCCTGACATCCCACTACTGGAATGCAACCCTGCTGAAATAGACAGTAGAGATGAAGGCAGCAATCAGTCAGGTGACAGCCTTACTTGACAGGGCAAGCCATTAAGTGATGCATCATAATCATCATTACCAAAAATTTGTTGGGGATAATCTGCCAGAAACTGCTATACTTGAGGTTGAGATTCTGAGGCCATGTGATTGGAGTTTGGCCTGATACATTATGTGAAAGTTTTGGTCAGATAAGTAGACACCTCTTCTTTTGTTTGATATATAAGTCTAAAACTTCCACCAGATTTAATTCATCTTTCAAGGATGATGAAAAGTTTTCCTACAGTTTAAAACTGTCCTTTGGAGATAGTCTTACTGCTTAAAGGAAGGATGGCAATTCTCAAGTTTGTTGTTCTGTTTGTATATATTCCATCCCATTGTTCAAAACCTACTAGCACATCAGCACAGTGACATAGGGGCAAAACGAAAAATGCAGTTGTCTGCTGTGGATCCAACATAACAAGTAATGAATTATTTTTGTCATGCTCTCATGGAGTTCTATTCTTTTTACCCCACCAAAGGTAATCCTGCTTGACTAGATCAGTGATTTATTTCTAAAATGACAACTGAGCAGTTGGCACTGAGCGCTTTTCTGCATCAATTTCAAACAGATATAGATAGATTTGTTTATCAGTAAAAGATTATTCTAGAGTTTGTGCATATGTACATGGGAAAAAAAAAATGCATGAAATAAGTTTGATTGACATGAGAGTGCCACTGTCCAACATTGCCCAAAAGGTTCTGCAGTTGCTATTTGCTCGCTTATCATCTAGAGACGATTCTCTGAAATTTTTATCATAGTTTCAAGAAAGATTCTGTTGCTTTGGGACAATTGTGCTTCTTTTCTTTTGCTAATTGGACTGCTGTTGATCATTCCTTGAACTGATAGATACCTATTGTCAGTTATTACAATGTCGACCAGCGGATCCAGGATATCATCCAGTATGGCCTGAAAAAAAATAGCTATTGTTTTCTGTATTGATTTCAACATGTGGTGGTAATAATGATCAGGTGAAATGGGGCTTCCCTGGTGGTCACGCCTAGAAACCAGCGTAAGTTAAGTGTGGGCGGAAAAGGGATAAAATACTATAAATTTCTGATTTGGTGTATGTCTTTACAGTTGATATCTTGGAATGAGTTGTGTATGCTTCTCCTAAGAGAGAAATCTTGCGTCTTATTCATGTGAACTCATATAGATATAGTTCCACGGATTTAAAGGGGAAAACATAGACAGCTGTACTTTTTATATTTGGGCTTGACTGGGCCTACCGTCCACTGGGCCCTGTTGCCCGAGGATGATATGTGTCTGAATTTTGATAGATTATGAACTGTATTGGGACTCAGTTGCCTTTTCTATTGAATTTGGCCCATGGTCTAACTTTTAGGGCATATTTAGTTCGAGAGGAGTTGAATTCTAGAATGTGAATGAAAATGAGTGGCTCTTATTTCAGCCATTTGGTTGGAAAATTTCTCATGCTGATTCTAGAGAGGGGATGGAAATACTCCAACCCCTACTTTCTTCTAGTATTTAAATTTGTTTCTGATTTTAATTTTAATTTCAGTCATGAATCAGATATGTTAGAGGATATGATGATTCCAATATTTCCAAATTTCTTAGAAGTTGTTTCTTCCTGACACTGAATGAAAGTCTTCCATCAGTTCGACACATAAGCGTGAGCATCATATAATTCCATTAGCTTTAAACCCTGCAGAACTCCATCCTTTCCTCTGTAGGGCTAGTTTGGATTTGTTTTCCTTACCATGTTGGATAGGAAGGTGAAAGCAAAGGCAGCCGCAGCTATTTCCTTCAGCATCTCCCCTTGCACCACTCTATTTTTGGATTCAAACGTGCCGCGTGCGTCGAAATCAAGCAACGCTCTTATCTCTTCTCGCGTGGTCCGCCTGTTCAAATCCCCTTGCCCGGCTGCTTCGTGACAACGATGACAATGACAACTCGCCTTTTCTCAGGCACGCCCGCTTCGTCACCTGCCAGTGATGCCTGCGGCCATGACCCGAGTGTGTTTTGCTTCGAACCCTCTTCGACGTGCTTAACACTCTCCCAATACCATTGCTTCCTCAGGCGGGCTCCTACTTTGTTAAGCAAATGTAAGTTCTCATGAATCAAACCTGTAATTGAGGAACAGCTCCTGTTCCCGGAGCCACCTCATGCTTCTTTTCTACATGGATTCGGCCTCCATGTTGACGAAGAAAACTATGCGGTGGTACATGCCTGTTCCGTGGGGTACTGCGGACCAGTGATCCAAATGTCTGATTCGGCTGTGGGCAGGTGGAAAGTAAGTACCGATCTTCCAGATTTCTTCTCCATCATATGCGTGGGAGATCCTGCAGCAGTGATCGATCGGCACCTTCCACTGCGTGAGAAACAATGGCGTCACGATATCCGACTTCGGAGTGGGCCGTTTCAAGCTCACTGAACCCTCCAAAGATGTAGCAACTAGCTCGGTTGAGATATCGGGGCTGATACTGAGACTCGGATAGTACAACGACCCAGGGGCGGCCCGATACATTTGGGGGCCTAAGGCGAATCCAATGAATGAGGCTTCTTTTTTTTAATAATAATTTTTTTAATAAATATAAAATATTTAAAAAATAATATGAAAATAGATAGCTATCAAGTACACTATTTCAACAAAGATACATGAATTTAACAGAGATAGATAAGAAGCTTTTCCAATTTAATATAATTTTTGAATGAAAGCACAAAAATGTAATTGCTCTAAAAAAAGGGCCATGAGACTGATAACTAAGACAATGCTTGGCAATACTGTTTATCATGTCAAGCAAGAGCAGGGTAAGAAAAGGTCATCCCGTGGCACTTCATGGTCAAGGTAAAGAAAAGAATTTATCCAGAAAGGCGCCTCTTTATAAGACAAAGTAGGGGCATTATGGAAAATTTACTCCATCTAATTAATAAAAGTCCCATCCCACCATCTCCCATTCAGGTGAGTACCCAAGCAGCAACTGCAACATCACAGCACAGCAGCCATTCAACCCCCTCCCTCCTTTTCTCTCTCTACCACCCAAGAGGGGAGAAGAAACCCTGAGGAGAAAATTAAAAGAATCTCCACCCTCCAAGAACTCAAGAAGTCCATCTCCAATCCCCCTATCTTTCTTGCTGATGGCCCAGCTGGATCAGGAGTAATGTGAGGGAAGGAAAACCAAAAACAAAACCAAAAAAGAGATGGGATGAAAGATAAGAGTGGCTTCAGGCGTGTATCAAGCCAACCAAATCCCTCCTCCTCTCTCTCTCTCTCTCTCCACCCAAAACAAAACTACTGTCCCCAACTTCCCAAATTGCTTCTCTGCAGGCCAGGAAACTCTCCACCTCCCTTCCATCAAGGGGGAAGACTCCTAACCAGCTCCTGTTCCCGTTTTTACATGGGGCCTTTGCTTTCTTTGGGTCATGCCTCCCGGAGGCCTTCCATTGGCCCGAGGCCTTAGGCGACCGCCTTGGTCGCCTAACGCTCGGGCCGGCACTGCAACGACCGCCTCTGTTGTTGCGATCTCCCATTTGATGAACCACTAGGGTTGGGCGCTGAAAATAAGGCAAATCATACTCAAAACTATGTGTATGTTAGGAGTGCACCAAACCAGTCAGATTTCTCATGTCCATTCACCATGCAGCTCATCTTAAATTGTCCCCTCTCTCATCTTATTTCTGTGATGCACCATCGATGCAGTGCATCTGGTTTAGGATATAATTTCTTCAACGATGTTCTAAGAGAAATTATATCATCGATGCAGTGCATGCATGCTTGGCCACGTCCGCGTAAGTTAAAAGGAAAAAGGGAATCAAGCGCTCCATCCACTTGCCCATGAAAAAACTCTAGCCGCTCCGCCAAAGGACTAACATAAACATAACCACCAAAACTAGCAATAAATAAATAATCAATGAACAAATATGAATTATATGAGACAATTTTGCAGGTCGATTTTGAAGCGCCCGCGCCTCCTCCAATCAAGGAAGGTGGCAACTGCTCGGGCAAAGCCCCACCACAAGTAGCAACCCACCAAGAAGAACGGTCTTCTCGCCTGCATGGAAGTCACACGTGTAAAGAGAGCTCAAGCTACGTGTCATCTCATGGTGTGATGTGATGACGATAGGTGGCACTCTCACGCAGCTCTCCACTCTCAGCCGCATGCATACGTGCCTGGGGAGCTCCCTCTATAAGAGAACCAACATGTCGAGCCCAGCCAATCTCCAGCCCTTGGGCGAGGAGAAAAAGAGGAAGAAGAAAGGATGGCACAAACACACCAGCTCCCGGCGCAAGGACAAGCGGATCACCAGGGCTTCAAGCTGTTGAGCGGCCGCACCATCCCCCGGGTGGGGCTTGGCACCTGGAAGTCTGGTTCCAAGGCCTCCGACGCCGTCTCCACCGCCATCATCGAGGTCCTCTCTCTATCTCTCTTTCAAATTGCTGACACGTATCTGATTGAATCCGTCCAAAGCCCAGCTAAGATTACATACTAGATTACATGAGAATATGTTTGCACTTATAACATGCACTTCTTATACATTATCAGTTTTTTTAAAAGAAAACTTAGGGGATATCGTCTCTTAGAATTACCTAGATTCAATAATCAGAAGGCAGTCCCACCTAGATTTGAATTCAGATCTCCCTCATCCAATATGAAGGGGACGGGGATCAGTCGGTTGGCCGGTTTGCAAACTACAGGTTGTATTTAAAACTCTTGTTATAGTTGGCAATTGCCCCTCAAAGTTCTCAATGAAGATAACATGGAAATAAACTTAATTCTTTTTTTTTTTTCTTCCCCTGGCTTATATGTCTACATCAATGTGAAATGCAAGCTATCGCGCATTCTAGTATCCTAACTTTTGGGCTGTTTATGGACTGTGCATGAGCTGAGAAAATGAAAGAGTTTTAGTTAGGACAAGCTTAATAATTGAGAGGAATAAATCAGGCTTATGAGGCACCTATTAAAGAAGGCAATTGGGTCTTGCTTCCTGTTTAATCATACCCGAGCACATACTCATGCCATGTATATTTTCACTTGGGACCGCAGGCAGGTTATAGACATGTGGATACAGCATCACAATATGGAATTGAGAAAGAGGTAATTATCTAGTAACTCTCATGACTATCAGGTTTCAGCTATCCACATGAGAACTTCCATCAGGAACCAGCTGCCTGGAATTTCAGGTGGGACAAGGCCTCAGAGCTGCGATGAAGGCAGGGATAGAAAGAAAAGACCTGTTCATTACATCCAAGCTATGGTATGAATTCATCACAACTCTGCTCTCTTCTTTTCTCCTATTCAAAAAAGGAAAAAGGGGTCAATGCTTGGATATCTAAGTAGGCTATAAATAACTTGACAACAATTCCAAGTGGAATGGGACTGATCAGCATGGTCAACAATCTACAAACTTTTTGACATGACTAAGGAATTTTCTTTATAGGAATTTTAAGGTGGGTTTCATTCTGTGATCTTTCTTGAGAGAGCATCAGATAGCAACTAAGCAGTAAGCTTTGCACTGTGCAGGTGCACGGATTTGTCTGCTGACAGGGTCCGAGTCGCATTGAAGAATACACTCCAGGATCTGCAACTTGATTACCTGGATCTTTACCTGGTATTAAAGCAGTCTTTTGGATGACTAGGTTTACTTTTGTCCTACTGCTCTATATTTCTTATATGAGCTTAAGGTAAGAAAGAGACTACATTCCATTACACACACAAACATAACATTAGGGAACACTTCAGCAAGAGGCAAAGATCTCAAATTCAGAGAAAAAAAACGTGGAGAATTCACCAAAATTGAAAGAGAAATTCAGACAATTATAAGTTGTAAAAGAATTGAAAGAAATACAGAATCTAATGATACATGTTTTTAATTATGAGACAACAAGAATGACAGGCGAATAATGGAAAATAGCAGAAACACCAACATCACTAGCAGCGCCATAGCATCATTGATCTGTACTTTGGAAATGTTTCTCGAAATACTGCCGGTCTATTCAACATTTTATTTAGTGAATTATGTGTAGTAGAGTCACTCACTCAATGGCAAATTATTCAAGAGTAGTCCAAGAATTGTTCGACACTTCAGAAAACATTGTAAACATATAATCGACAACAAGACTTATAGGTCTGGATATATGGCCGAGTCATTGTTAATGAAGCATCTTCACTGATTGCTTGTGCATGAATCCAGTATATGGCTATCTGCTGCATTTGCATTAATTCCTACCAGCAGCTAAACTACAAATAATCTAGAATTTTTGCCAAGTACATTTGAAGACACCTTGCTCAAGGTAACAGCTTGGTGATCATAAAACGTAAGATAACATGGATTTAAGTGTTACAAACTATGTTAGAGATCGATAATGACAAGAATAAGGAGCAGATATTCACTCAAAAAAAGAAAAAAAAGAATGAATAGAAAAATAATAACCCATAAGAATGGCTTTTAATGGTCAGGAAGTGTTGCTCTGTACCTCTTACTGTGGTTTAGAAGCAAGTTTGGCACGTGAACTCTGTATTTCATTCTAAAATATGGCTCACAAGAACTAACAGTACTTTATTGTAGCAGATCCACTGGCCCTTTCGCTTGAAAGGAGGAGCACATAAGCCACCAGAAGCAGGAGAAGTACTAGACTTCGACATGGAAGGAGTGTGGAGAGAAATGGAACAGCTGGTGAAAGATGGACTTGTTAGGGATATTGGTGTCTGCAACTTCACACTCAAGAAGCTGGACAAGTTACTCCAAATTGCACAGACGAAGCCTTCAGTGTGCCAGGTACACAGTCCTAATTTTTTCTGAATCCTACAAGTGATGAGGCCTTTATCATGCGACCGGACCAATGTTACGTTCCCTGGGCTTGAACACAGATGGAGATGCACCCTGGTTGGAGGAATGATAAGATGTTGGAAGCTTGTAAGAAGAACGGGATCCAAGTCACTGTAAGTAAACTATGCATATATTTCTCAGAGGCACTAAAATATCCTGTTAAAATGAACAGAAAACAAATAGAACATAGAGTTGCTAGGACAGGAAATGTCAGAAAAACTGAAAAGAGTAGGAATCAAGGTTCAAGTTGCCAGTAGAGTCGGAGTCACATTTATCCAACCATGATCACATTTTTCTCAGGAATGAGAGTATCGACATTTATAGAACTGAAGTTTTCTGCTTACAGGCTTACTCTCCGCTTGGATCTCAGGATCATGGGCGTGATCTTATCCATGATCTAACCGTTACAAAGGTTTGCCATCTCAGTCTATTCTATTAGTAATACTACTACGTTTTGCTGCTTGAATGCTGCTAATTCTCTTGATTAGTTCAATTTCTTACACCCTCGATTATTTCTATGTAGGTAGCAAACAAGCTAAACAAGACCCAGGGGCAAATCCTGGTGAAATGGGCACTTCAGAGGGGGACCAGTGTCATACCGAAATCGACAAATGCTGAAAGAATAGGGGAAAACATGCAGGTTTTTGGGTTTGAAATCCCTGAAGAGGACTTTCGGGCTTTGAGCAGCATCAGGGATCAGGTGAGTATGGGTCCTATTCTATAGTTGTAACATTGTTTTTGTGGTGATTGAACTAATATAAGCTTTTTGGTGGCGCAGAGGAGGGTCGTGGATGGAGAAGATCTATTTGTGAACAAGAGCCATGGCCCATACAGGAGTACAGCTGACCTGTGGGACAATGAGGACTAGCTTGCTTTGTTGGGTTTCCTCAGTCTGAACCTTAAGAATAAAATGCATTAGTATAGTGTTATTGTATAACATTTGCTTTATGTTGTGTTGTTTATTTCGTGCTTCAGCTGACCTGTGGGACAATGACGAGTTTTCCTCAGTCTGAACCTCAAGAATAAAATGCATTAGTGTAGTGTTATTGTATAACATTTGTTTTATGTAGTGTTGTTTATTTCGTGCTTCGATATTATCCTGTTTATGTGGGATCTTATCGATCTCTTTAGAATCTGGTGCTTTTTTTTATGTAATTGGAGGGATGAAAATTCCACCATTTCATTAAAAGCTTGAGAATAACACAAGAAGATAGAAAGAAAGACAGAGAAAGAAGAAAAGTGGGTCACAAATTTTTTTTAAAAAAAGTCATCATGACAGGGGGAAAATCTGGTGCTTATTATGGGTTCCCTAGGTGTATGATTGTTCAAATGCTGCTAACTCTTGCAATAATGGATGCTTGGGAATAAACTAATAGATGATGCAACACAAACTACAGATCCATAAGATTATTTCACTCAAACTAAGACATGAAATGTCAGGCAGGCATTTTACATTCTATATGATAGCCATGGCAAGACAAACTTAGATAATATCATTGATATGGCCAAACAGAGTTGAATGCTTGTCATTTGATGATATGCTCATTAGGTCAACAATTTTGTCAACATCATGATCATAGATATGAGGTTAAACATTTCAGAAAAAATAATTTAATTGAATGCCGTGGAAATTTTGGCAGCAAAGCTGGTATTATGCAAGCATGGAAGATAAGTTAGGAACTGTTACAAAGAAAAATCACAATACATTGCTGGTCTGCTACATATAAGCAATTACAAACTGAGCTTATCTGCTAACATCGGAAGTTCAGAACGGCCTGGAGAGCAGCACCAAGAACAAGACCATTTCAGAGCTTATCCATTTAGGTGCTACCTATCAGCTTGCAGTCAGCCGTGGATATGAAAGAATATCAAACTGGAATACTGGATGGAAGCAAAGGTTACACCACTAATTTGGATGGAATCTAAATTATGTTTTGTTGGGCCTGGGAATCTAAATCAGCTGGGGCAAAAATAACCCCCAGTTTGGATCTTGTTCCTCGATTATGTTGCAATGCTTTGCTGTGTTTACACCACTAATTTGGATAGAATGTCATAGAGGGTCAATCTCGTTTCAGCTGAGCCAAGTAGAAATGTGGAATCTACGCACCAAACAGTGGGCTGAAGTTAAAGGAAGAATTGGAATTCAAATTAGCATCCAGTCACAAATGTCGATTTGCATGCACTATAAGGAATTTACGAATAAATTTTGCTTCACAGTATCTCTGAATGTATATTTTCGCTGGTAAGAGAATAGGATTCAAAACTTACACAAACCAATAGGTGGTTTAATTCTTAGTTTATTGACCAAGAATTCTCATGTAAAAGAATATAAAAGAATGACAGACGAGTTAAATCAAATAAGACTGTAAAAGGTAAAACCTTGACCGGCTGAGTCGGTAGTGAGGAGCAATAAGCCTTTATCTCACAACCCTATGTCAGGTGATGTCCATCTAGATTGCTGCTGTCGTGGCAAGATGCACCAAAAAGTTAGCAATGTGTCAAGAGAGCTCAAAGCTACGTGTCATGTCATGAGCATAGGTGTCACTCTCCCAAAGCCCTCCACTCTCAGCTGCGTACATACATACGGCGCTGTCCATCTATAAGACATCGAGGGCATCAAGCCTATCTTAGCTTTTTTTGTTAAGGGAGGAGGAGTTGGAAAGAGGAAGAGAAGATAGGATGGCACAAGCACAACTGATACCTGCGCAAGGCCAAGCGGATCCCCGGTGCTTCCATCTGATAAGCGGGCACACCATTCCCTCGGTGGGGCTCGGCACCTGGAGGTCTGGTTCCAAGGCCTCTGATGCTGTCTTCACGGCCATCACCGAGGTTCTCCATCTCTCCCCATCTGTCTCGCTTCCACACCCCGTGGAATTTTTGGTGTATCAGACAAAAAAAAGACCAAAGCCAAGCTAAGAGTATTTTATAGAGGTTACTTACTGTATCACATAAGCATTCGTTTATTGCTCTTTTAACATGCACTCCCTATGATTCAGAATCAAATTGGAATTTAGGCCCATTTGCAAACTAATCTTCTCGGCCCTCGTTTTGGATACATCAGTTGGTGCATGGAAGAGATAGTCGGCCCCTTCATTACGAAAGCTGGGGGAAGGGTTCCTTCCTCTATTTGCATCAAAAAAGCGATAGTTGGGCATCCATATAGCCCCTTGAGATCTTTTCTTTTCTTGTTTCTTTTTTAAAAGGGAAAAAGTTCCACTAGTTCAGGAGGATGAAGTGTTATCACATGTTTTTTTTGAACCCCTACTTGTTCGTGAATAACAAGATGAAAAATAAACAATCATGCATTCGAATATTCCCACTTTTGAGCTGTTAATGGACCGGACATGAACTGAAAAAAACTGTCTCAATAGGCACAAAGAAAAGCAAAGCATGAACAGGAATAAATCAAGCTTATGGCCTTAACTCATTGCAAAAGGTAATGGTTTTACCTCCCATATGTATATATCAGCAAATATTCATGCCGTGTGTCCGTTGACGACTGCAGGCAGGATATAGACATGTCGATACAGCGGCAGAATATGGAGTTCAGGAAGAGGTAACAGTCCGGTTTACTTTTTTTTCTTTTCAATTTGTTTCATGCCAGGATTGGATCCACAACAGGGCTCTTCTCAAGATCTATCTACCTGGAATTTCAGGTGGGACATGGCCTCGCAGCTGCTATGCAAGCAGGGATTGATAGAAAAGACCTATTCATCACATCCAAGATATGGTATGGAATCATCCAATCACTCACTTTTAGGCGATTCTCTGTTTGTTTTTTTCCTAATGTTTAGATATCTACGTTGGTTTTAAATAAATGGCTGCTAATCCAAGTGGCAACAGACTGAACAGCATGGCCAACAATTTACTTTTTCATGGATATGAAGCTCTCTTTATAGGATTTTCTTTTTTGATTTAATAGGGATTTTTTTGTGGCTTTCTATCGGCAACCTTTATTATCACAGCATCAGAAAGAAAATTAAACAGGAAGCTCAGACTGTTCTATGCAGGTGCTCAGATTTGTCTCCTGATAGAGTCCGAACTGCACTGAAGACCACACTCCAGGATCTACAACTTGATTACCTGGATCTCTACCTGGTACTTAAACAGTCTTTCGAATGAACGAGGCTTTTTTGTCAGCTATCCACATTATTTCTGTTAGCTTAAGGCAAGAAAAACTATGTTCTACTGTGGGCACAAATTTAGCCATTGGGGAAATGTTCAGCTAGAGGCCAAGATCCCAGATTCTGAAAATTAAAAAAAATGTGGAGAATTCACCAAAAGCTCAAGAAATTCAGATAATCAGCAGTTAGAAAAGAATCAATAAGAACAAAGAATCTAAGCAATTAATATGCTTTTAAACTAATGAAAAACAAATATAAAAGAGACAAAAATGACAAACAATAGCTGAAACACCACCATCACTAGCAATCAATAGCATCATTAATTTGTTTTCCTGAAATGTTTCTTGAATTACATGTGATCAACTTCAAATTAATTTTTTAAAGTAAAATTGATTGCCTACAATTAATTTAGAGTCCCTTTCAATCAAAGGAAAAAAAATTCAACAAGAATAATCTGAGAATTTTTCAATAATTCTGATAAACAAGACTAGCAAGTTTTAGATCTATCTGCCTTTTTTTTTTCCAAGTTGAAACTGTGCTCCACATTATACCTCACATGAATATACAGTTTATACATTAATTCTACCAGCATCTGAGTTACGGATGTTTATAAACTATGTCACGTAAATTTGAAGAGACCTTGGTTGGGATAACAGTTTGGATGTGCCTAAAGGATTGGCGATAGTTAGAGGTTAACATTGATAGTATGTGAATAGTTCTAGGATAATGATAAAACTGTGGCCTTGTTTAGATATTCCTACAGGATTAGGTTGAAAATCTTGTAGGATTCGTGTATTAGCCTGACCATTTAAGCATGGCCCTCTATCAATATCATAGGTCTTTTTTTTTAATCCTGCAGTCCAAAGGTTAGTACCTGTGCTGGTTTTAGACAGGCTCTTAGAATGCAAGATAAATGGGCCAACACACCTGATTCCTACAGAATTTTCAGTTTAATCCTGTAGAAATATCTAAACAAGCCTTGACTAGTTTAAAAGACCCATCGGAATGTTTTGTAGCAGCAGGGTAGTTAGTATCATGTAGTTCTTATCTTTGTTGATGCTAATCTAAGATGAGGTTTACAAGCCAAGGCTTACAAATGAACTCTACAGTTCATTCCAAAATGTCATGAGAACTAATTATATTTGGCGGTGGCAGATCCACTGGCCCATTCACTTGAAAGGAGGAGCACATAAGCCACCAGAAGCAGAAGAAGTACAAGACTTTGACATGGAAGGAGTGTGGAGAGAAATGGAACAGCTGGTGAAAGATGGACTAGTTAGGGATATTGGTGTCTGCAACTTCACACTCAAGAAGCTTGACAAGCTACTCCGAATTGCACAAACCATGCCCTCAGTGTGCCAGGTATGTTATCTCCTTTTTTTTTATGTTTTTTTCAGGGCCCTACAAGTGATGAAGCACTTATCTTACTACTGGACTAATGTCATGTTTCCTTGGGCTGGAGCACAGATGGAGATGCACCCAGGTTGGAGGAATGATAAGATGTTGGAGGCTTGTAAGAAAAATGGGATCCATGTGACTGTAAGAAAATTATGCCTATCTTCTTGAGAGGCACTAATATGTCTTACTAACATCAACACAATACAAATAGAAATATATAGCTGCAAAGACAGGAATAACAACCAAAACAAAGCAGGAATCAAAGTCCAAGTGTCCAACAGAGTAGAATTAAAGTCAAAAGTGTCTTGACTATAGTTTCAAAATTTCCCAAGTATAGAATTTAGACATGCATAAGACTAGTAAGTCTTACACTTGCAGGCCTACTCTCCCCTTGGATCTCAGGATGATGGCCGTGATCTTATACATGATCCAACTGTTACAGAGGTTTGTCATCTCCATTTTGTTCTACTATTACCATCAAGTTTTGCTGCATCGATGCTGCTGCAGATTATTTTGATCAATTGATTTTTTTTTTTTTAACTACAATTACTATATATAGGTAGCAAACAAGCTTAACAAGACCCCGGGGCAAGTCCTTGTGAGATGGGCACTCCAGAGGGGGACCAGTGTCATCCCCAAATCAACAAATGCTGAAAGAATAAAGGAAAACATCCAGGTTTTTGGATGGGAAATCCCTGAAGAAGAATTCCGGGCTCTGAGTAGCATCAGGGATCAGGTGAATATCGGGACTCTTCTTTAGCTGGGACATAGCTTCTGTTTTGATGGAACTCATATGAGCTTTTCGGTGTTGCAGAGGAGAGTCTTGGATGGAGAAGATATATTTGTGAACAAGACCCATGGTCCATACAGGTGTGCAGCCGACTTGTGGGACAACGAGGACTAGCTTGCCTACTTGGTTTTCTTAGGACTGTACCTTGAGAATAAAATGCAGTGTGTGCTGTAGTTGTACAAGTTTTGCTTGGTTTTCCTAGGACCGTACCTTAAGAATAGAATGCAAAGTGTGCTGTAGTTGTAAAATTTTTGCTTTAGGATAACTTTTGCTTTATGCTCTTGTCTTTCGTTTTATGCTTTGTGCTTCTATGTTATCCGGTTAAGGTGCTCAATGTCTTGCTTAAATACTGTGCTTGTTATGTATGGGTTTAGCTAAGAGTACGAGAGTTTCAATGCACTTAGCTCGTTTGCACTAACAAAGATACTGGATCAAACCAATGGGTAGATCATGAGATCTTGAAATTTCGGTTTCTACTGGTTCCATGGAGTTTCAATTTTGACAACAATTTCTTTGCCCCTCGCAAAAACATAATAAAAAGTTTAAAAGTTAAAAAATTTAAGAATTTAGAGTAATTTAAAGTATTTAGTTTAAATTATTTGGTTTTTGTACATCACGTATATATACGTATTGCTTTTTGAAATTCAATACGTATATATACGTATTGCTTTTCGTGACATACAAAAAATGGAACTCTTAAAGCTGAATATAATCATATTTCTTTTAGTTTTTATTTGAATTCACAAATATATCAAATTTAGGTATTTCTTTCAAGAATTTTAAAATCAATTGCTTTATAATTAAATGCATGTCAATTTAAAACAACATAACTATTATAAGAAAAGTTGTTATTACTATGAGATGTCTTTTATTATTAGTTGTTTCGGATGGTCTTTATAAAATGATATAGTCAAAGTTTCATTCGAAGTTTTAGGCTTGTTAAGGATCATATTTATTATCTATTTTTTAATTAAAAAATAATTGGAAATTAAAATTAAATGGGCTGTTTATATAGTGAAGATATGATTCCATATTATTGTAATTATTAAAATAAAATATAAAATGATATTAGTTGTTAGTTTTAGTAAATTTCAATTGGGGCGGTAATGCTTAATCATTTAACCTATTTAATTTATTTCAACTTGTACATCGAGTTAAAAAATCTGTTTAATAAAATAATCAGATTTAAGATTGGATTTTTGGCTTATTTAATCATGTATTCGACCCAATCTATATCTGGTCCAACTCGAACTCGATCTGATTGCCATCTTTGGTTTCAATACCGTTGAAACAAACTGCAATCCAAAATCGGGGATCGATTTTGGTTTGGTTTCGGACCAAAATAGACCACACCTTTGACTCAAATTTAAAATCTCCATACTAACTATTTTAACTGATCTGATCAGGCATTTCATATGATAAGTCATTGCAAGACAAACCATGAAAATAACTATGGCCAAGAAAAATGAACACCGGTCATTTGGTCATATGCTCATTAGGTTAAATAATCTTGTTAATGGGACGATCTGATGTATTAGGTAAACATTTTGGCAACGAATTCAAATCATGCTACAGAAGTTTTGGCAAGGACGATGGTATTGTGTAAGCATAGAACATAGACATGGAACTGTTACAAAGAAACAATGCAATGCCGTAATGGTTTTCTACATATCAGTAATTATAAACTGAGCTAACCTGCTGGCATCAGGACCAGAAAATGAGCCTGGAGAGCCAAAATAAGAATGCAAACCTTTGGTGCTATTAATCGGTTTGGAGACAGACGTGGGTATAGAAGAACATCAAACTGCATAGAAGCTAAGCTGCATCATTTTTTCTGCAAAAGATCAATACTTCAACTTGCTACATGTTTATTGGGCCTAGGAATCTAAAATTATATGGGGGAAAACACTTCAAATCTGGAAGTAATTTAGGTACGTTCAACTTAGACAAGCATCTTAGCTATTCTTTAGCTTATGTGGGCAGCAGTTAATATGCCCATACCAAAATTGTCTGGAGCATAGCAGCAAATCAATATATGGTCAGCCAATTATCTGCATGCTATGGCTGACCTGTGTGAGGCAATGGTACATGAGTTCCAAAGATGATAAACTCAAACTATAAATTATTTAAAGAAGTACAAGTGCTTAGAGCAAATTCCAGTTCTATAAAGTATTATCAGATAAGCATTTCAGCAATAATTCAACTATCTTCCCAAGGACTCAAGACCGCAGGCTAGATAAAAGAATCCAAAGACGTTTGGTTGATCCAGAAGTATGAAAGCATCAATCTATACCAAGTCATGCAACTTTTTGGTTCATTACATATCAGTGTCAGTTTAGCCAAGATAAGAAATGAGATGTGAAGCTGAACCTTTAGATACACCATCTCTGATCTTGTCCCTTAATCATTTCTTAATGCTTGCTGAGTGATCACACCACTGAAATCAAGATAAATTTGTTTTCAAAACACTGTACTAGAGTCAAAGAAGCACTGCAATTTTACCTATGCAATGGCAGGCAGTAACAATTCATGGTCTGATTTCACCAAAAACTATTCACAGTCCGATCTCCGATGGAGTGATGGATGCGATGAAGCAGAATGTTGATTATAGATGAAAAAAGGCATGGTCAGTTCCAGGTTCTAACCTTTCATACTAGTGGTCAAGGCTTCATCAGCATTCCCTCTAAGTTGAAGTGGTCATATCTTGGATCCTAATCCATGACAGCTAAGTGCAACCTGATGATGTACAAATACTAAGTTACAGATTTAGGTGTTATTAGAAAAGATTATAGAATTGCATACCCAGACTGGTAAAGCGACTCCCAGTCAGCACTTCAACATCAAGTTACAACTGTCGATTTGTGTGCAACAAAAGGAAATTATAAAATCAAATTTGTTTCACAGTATACTTGCAAATATGTCTTCATTACTGGTCACAGGTTAGGATTCAAAACTTACACAAATAAATTGAATTAAAAACTGACAAAAAATAAATATATAGTTGTTAGTTTATTGATCAATAATGAGCATGTAAAACAACATCAAAGAATGCCAGATTAGTTAATCAAATGGAACTCTACAACCTTTGGTTGAGTCCAGAGCTGAAGGCTCACAGATCTACGACAGGTGATGTCCTTCAAGATTGATTGTCGTGGCAAGGTGAACCAAAAAGCTAGCAATGTACAGAGATGGCACCAAATTCATTTTTGCAGGATGACTGTGAAAAAGAAATAATGATCCAGAATACTATATCCTCCTATCATTCACCATGTTCATACAGTAAGAGGACGCCAGTCCTATAAGTTGCCATGACCTGTCCTAAGGAGGCCAGTTAGCAAGCTGCACGATTAGAACCACTCTCAATGCAGAGAGAAATGGTTTTTTGTGGCAGAATAATATCATCTTAAAATAAGCCTTGCATTACCGCAGATGGCAGATAGCCACTTTTGAAGCACCACAGATGATTCAACATCATCCTAACCATATAGTATCTTGTTCTAAATCTGAGAGGTGATGGTAAATGGCTGATGTATTATTGCAATCATACTTGGATAATTTAACTTAATTATTGCCAGCTAGATGGATTCAAGTAATCCATATATAATATTCTCGAGGAACATAATGTACTGCTTGGAGAGACAAAAGGCTATATCTACGCCCTCCAGTCTTTTTCTAAAACTATATATTTACTAAAACCTTGAGACAAGTAAACTCTAATTTCTTCAGTTTCTTTTAGATCCAAATGCTCCAAGTGAGAAATCTTAACGAAGACAGAAGAATGCAGTTTTCATTTTTGAATGCAAATATCCTTTATGTCTTGCATCCACGCTCCCAATTTTTGGACAACTGAATGGACACTTACATTACTTGATACTTAAAATTGGTAAATTATTATGTCACAACCACTACGCATCAACTTTTGGCAATTCTAATCAAAAATCAAGTCTAACATAACAATTTTGTGAAGGCTTTATTAATTTTATGATATATGAGCATTCGTACAATTGATTATCCACTATATTCATAAGTATGCTCATAAGCACATCTATAAGGTACAGAGATGTCCTGGTGTCAAATTGTCCAAAGTTCTCTAGACCAGGTTCCTCTAGACACTTGACGTTTGTATCATGGGCCTCAGTTAGATTGCTCGTCCAGCACTAGCCATCAAACTTTCTCCCAGTTAAATTGCAACATAACACCACATAAGAAATATCTCTATAAAGCTGTGAAACCGTGATTTTTTTTTACTGCCCTAATAAATGCCCCGAAAGAACACCAGCTGCATGTACATGCAATCAAGCACAAACATATTGTAACTTCATAAAAAAATAATAAAATGAAATAACAAAGGAACACACCTCATTTTGACATTGATGATGATGCTTGGCTGATGGTTCCTTTGAGTTCAAAATTGAAATCCTAAGCTTGAACGATATCCTGCAGATAATCAATTTTAAATTTAATTTTTACAAGAGATACTAATGTCAGACACATCGCAGAAAAAATCGCATGATTAAAATTTTGATAAGACTTCTATTTATCTTGAAAATTTCTTGGGAATGACACATGGAAGATAATGAAAAGTCACATTAATCACTCTGGTAAAAACTGATTCATTTTTCTGCATCTTATTAAAATAATAACACGAACACTTATTGTGTTGAAGTTATAATGGTTTCTGTCGATTATAATATGGCTAAGTAGAATGTGTCTGATTACCAATAACTGGTCAGTAAAACAAAGGTGATGATATTGATGTGAACAAAGGTGATGCAAATTTATCACCTGTTTTCCTAATTATGGATGGAAAAGATATGGATCACTTGCATGATAAGTAGACACTGTATAGTATATGATGGAGGTTGGTTCATGTGTGTGTACCTGCTTTTCTAACATGGGAAGAGAACCAACATGTCTTCGTGAAGTCCTTAACTATTTCCTGCCACAATATGGTAGTCTTCAGTGGATATTTGACTGTGTTATAAATTTAAGTCAGTACATATAGCTACATCTTTTTTTTCCCTTAAGATGGTTTCTATACAAATTCTTAGGTTTGAAACATATTGCATTTCCAATTTTAATAAAAATATGAACCGTGCAACTTGGTGAGGTAGAGGGCCCAAGCTTCAATTTTTTTTTTCGGACAAAAAGAATCAATACATCGAAGATAAAGGTCAATAACAAGTTGAATTTAAGTCATACTTCATAATCAACTGGATTAAGATTCTGCTGGTTCCAACCAACAGCCCTAATTTTACAGTCTTGTGGAAGATAGGTTGGAATCGATCTTGTGATATCAGGACTATGAAGAAGTTTGCGAATCAATTAGAATGAATTGGTCAAAACCCCAATCTTTAATATAATCTTTCCAATGCAAGAATTAGATGCAAAATTCATAAAATTGGATAATGAAAAGGAAATATCATTATAAAAAAGAAAACAAGGAAAAGAGGCATTGGTTTTCATACAACTTCAGGAAATCCACAAGTCTCACATACAATAGGAATATTGCCCAGTTGCAAAACAACTAGCCATGTATTCTACTCCCAAAACCAATAGGGTGGGCATGGAAATATGCAGATTAAATAGGAATACAACTTGAAAAAATATATTAGGACAAGGATTCATCTAAATTGAGACAAGTTTGATACCTAATATGTGCTATGTTTTTTAGTATGTGCAATGAGTACCTTTGCATGTTTCTCCAATAAGCTGCCTGCATAAAGGTAGATCACATGGAAAAGCATGAATGAAACAGCTATGCTTAGAAAGAAAGATGAGTACAGTATGAGATTATATTAATATGATCAAATGCATGTATACCGTCTAATGTAGTGACATAAAACCACAAACTACAAAAAGCACAGTTGGCAAGATTAGAACCCGTCAGCCTATGATCATCAGCCAGATATGAATGTCAACCATCTCTACCTTCATGAATGCCAACCATCTCAACCTTCAAGAGTGCCATCTCCAAAATGGAATTAGTGCTCAGTGCTCATGGCTGGTGAATATAAGCACAAGTTTGCCTTAGGATTGCAGTCCCAGGGAAACTCTCCACCGCATGTTAACACATGCCTTAGATGCATATAATTTCTTTTGAAAGTAGTTGTTCAGGTTCGGTTGCCCATGAAGCGAGCTTGACATGCTAAGGCCCAATTCCCTGCTTGATAATGCTTCCTTTGGATATGGAAGCAGCTTCCTTTTGGCATCCAGTAATAGTTAAGTAGTTTAAGAAACCTCATCCAACACCACACCTTTTCAAGTCATACAATCAGGTATCTTAAAAGTCTTCTCCATTCTACCTTCCTTCGAGAAACCAGACATTAATGTGTTATAAGTGACAGCATCTGGATCAATACCATTATCCAGCATTTCATCTAGAAGTTTAGCTGCTGCATCATAGTTTGCCATTTCACAGTACCCACGCATCAGGACAGTGTAAGTAACCTTATTCGGGGCTAACCCACTAGCACTCATTTCCTCGAGCACTTTGCATGCTTCATCCATTTGACCTATTCTACAATACCCACCAATAAGTGTAGTATAGGTTACAACATTCAATGCCAAACCATCCTCTTTCATTTTCAAAATCATGTTCTTAGCCTCTTCCACACAACCAACATTGCACATACCATGCATAATGGTGGAGTAAGTCACAGAAGTTGGTGCGATTCCTTTATTTTTCATTTCATCAAGAAGATTTAAAGCCTCTGAAATTTTACCATCCCTACAGTAACCACCAATAAGTGAATTATAGATGACACTGTTTGGTTCTAAACCCCAACTAACCAACTCGTCCAAATAGACTTTGGCTTTATGGACTTCCTTAGCCTTGCAATAACCATCTACCATTGTACTAAATGTGAAAAGATCCGGAACCAAACCCTCATTCTTAAGCTTATCCAGAAGCCCAATGGCCTCTTTCATCCTACTCAAATTGCATAATCCGTGTATTAATGTATTATAGGTAATAATATCAGGCTTAAACCCTCTTTTAGTCATGTCCTCCCAAAGCTTAAACCCTTCATCCATTTTCCCTTCTTGACAACATCCTGAAATCAGAGTATTGTATGTCACCCTATCCAAAGCCAATCCCCTCTCAAGCATTGCCCTAAGAAGCCCAACTGCCTCTTTCATGTTTCCGGACACACATAGCCCATGAATCAAAGCATTCGAAGTCATGGTGTTCACACCAAAACCCTTCTCTAGCATTTTTAACCAAATATCAATTGCCTCACGATGCTTCCCGTTCTCACATAGCTCCTTAACCATCGACGTCATTAGAGAATCATTTGGTCTTAAATTCCTCAACAACATCTCCCTCAAGAACCTCACGGCAGAGTCCAATCTCAGTTCATTTGTAACAAGGTAGAAAATAATTGAATTAAATAGCCCAACATTTATTTCCATTCCATTTGATAGCATCTCATCTAAGAGATACACAGCCTGCTCCATGTCCCCTGCCATGCACAAGCCATGTACAAGCACATTATAAGTAACTGAATTTGGCTGCAATCCTTTCACAACCATCTCATTTTTTAACCTCAAAGCCTCTGAACAATGCCCCATCCTACAATGCCCATCAATAAGAGTATTATAAATAAACTCATTTGGCGCAATACCTATCTCTTCCATCTCCTTTAGGATACACTCCACATCTCCAAACCTATTGGATTTAACCAAGCCATTGATGAGAATATTGAATGTGATAACGCTCGGATTCACCGAGCTCCTCATCATCTTCTCCTTGAACCTAAATGCCTCATCCAACATCCTCTTCTTGCAGAGCCCATCGATCAGCACATTGTAAGTAACGACTGTAGGACAAACTCCCGAGCTTTCCATATCCGAGAACAATTTGATCGCCTTCTCGACCTCGTGGTTCTTGCAGAGGACGTCAATGAGAGGAGTATACGAGTAAGCGTCTGGGAAAACAAACTGTCGCATTCCCTCAAACACCGTGCACGCATTCTTGCAATCACTGCTCCTAGCTAACGAGGCCAGAAGGAAATTGCAGGTCTTGAGAGACGGGCAAAGCCCTCGCTCGACAAGGATCTTGAATGCCACGACGGCGAGCTTCGGGACGTCGGATCGGAACTGGGTGCAGCAAACGTGGACCAGGGTATCAAGCGCACCAGAGGATGGCTCATCCGCTGAAATGGTGTCGGCGACGGCGCGAACGACCTCGGCGAACCGGTGGCTGGGGTCGTCGAGGAGAAGGGGTAGGTTGCTGCCGGCGCCGCTGCCGATGAGGCGGATGAGGAGGAGGCGGGCGGCGGCGACGAGGTTGGAGCGAAGGAGCGCGTGGACGAGGAGGGAGTAGGATCGGGAAGTGAAGCGGAAGCCGCAGCGGTCGGAGGCGAAGGAGAAGAAGCGGAGGGCGGGGCGGGGCTTGATCGCCGGACGGAGATCGAGGAGGAGGCTGTCAAGGCGGCAAGGGGAGAGGCGGGCGAGGGTCTCCCGGCAGAGGGTGGCGTCGAGGAAGGGGCGGGAGAGGAGGAGGGCGAGGTTGCGGCGGAGGAGGGGGATGTCGTCGTCGGCGGAGGCAGCGGCGCCAGGCGGCTGAGTGGGGTGGTGTGGCCCCGGTGCGGCGGAGCTGGAGCTGGACAAGGCGCTGGAGCAGGACAAGGGCCGGCAGGGTTTTCTTGGGACGGGAGGAGGTGGTCTCATGGTGCGTCGTGGGGGAGAGACGCGGAATGGGGTTTTGGAAGGCGGGGGGAAGGGGAGGGAAGGAGAGATCGACGGCTGAGATTTGATCGGTACGTACTGTGGTTAACTCATGATGTAATGGTTCGGGTTATATCTTTCGCGCCAAAGAATGATTTTTCTTCTTTCACGACGTCAAACGTTGGATGATGCCCCGCACAGCTATCAAAGCACTTCGAACTTCTTCTTTCATCGGCTCGTAGAAATTTCAAAACGGATATTGCGCGATCCAATGGTGGATTCGCATGAAGGAAGGGGAATCCTTCTTTTGCGTGAAGAACACAATCCAAATTCGATGAATTATGAGCAGAATGGGGCCACGTATCCGCGAATGTTGCCAGGAGTTGGGTCCGTCCACAAGCCATGACCCGTGTCAAAGTTCGCAAATTCTGATTCACATGCTGGTGACTGCACCTTGCAATTTTGACTGGCCTGGATCAACGATATTGGCAGCATGCAAGCTTCTGATCCCAAATTTGTAATAAAATTCAACATGGCCTAGATACAAAATATATGGAAAAGGCGAAATTCACGTGCATGCATTCTTGTAGGCAAAATTTGCATGGTTTGTGATGTGACCTAAATCTATCATCCAATTATGAACTAATATGTAGGATCAGCAGAGACCTATTTTAATTGGATTTAGATTCTTGAACTGATTTAGATAAGAAAAGGCTCTCCTCCTAACTTTCGGCTTTAGAGTCCAACTCAGATGAGGCAAGAACTCTTTCTTTAAAAAAGAAAGCTCAAGGTACCAGGCACATAAAATATATAGATACTTTCTACTCTTTCTCTACTTTATTCTAGATTTTTTCTTTCTACTTTTTTGCTATGCCCCATAGCCTTGTTTGACTTAAGTATCAAAGTGCCTTTGACCGGATCAACTCTGACGACCTTCGGGCTCTTCTTCATTCCCTGTATACAGATTGTTTAGTGTAGATCGGATTTTTTTTTCTCTTATATGGATCCGTCAGCGACCTTCTAGATTGAATTTTAGCAGCAACTGTTTGTCTCACTTCTCTCAACCAAATATTCAAGTTCATGTAGTCTTTTTAGGATCCATTTATGAGAGGATCTATATAAGAGGGTATAATATATGGTTCATGTCATGCAGTCAGATTAACATATTTAGATCTAGCAAAAAAAGTGGGTATTCAGTGCATATACATACATATGATGTCATATTTTATGGATCAGTATGTGGCGAAAGCAAAACACAATAGATGGAAAAACTGATTTATTTTTTGCCCAACGATCATTTTTCTGGATGCAACTATGAACGTGTTTGAATTCACATCATACACCAAAGAGAATTATATGGTCTTACATATAGGTTCCATAACATAAATCAAAAAATTCACCATGAAATAGAGGTGATCCATGTTTTTAGGGGAATCATTAGGTATAATTTTGTAATTGACATCAGTTGGTTTCATTGGGTAGCAAGCTAAAAATGTAATTCGCTCAATGAGAACTTTAATTAGTCCCTAGAATAGAAAATTTCCACTTTAGTTACCCATTTGGCTAGATGAAACTTGAAAACAGTCCAACCACTCAGGGGACCACCTATGGATGAGAGAGACAAAGTTGCCTAGGGCCCTTCGTGATGTTTTGCTTTTTAATTGTTTTGGTTGTATCCGTACACGTTATGTATGATACTTCCGTTTTTAGCAAAAAAAACTTAAAAACAGTCTTAAAAAAAAGGGAGGGAGGGAGGGAGTGACAAGTGTCTGGCTTTACCTCCATCGGAACAATCAAAGGACTGCCCTAAATACGGCCACAACGTTATTGGTCAACGGTCAACGATCGACAAGGAAAGAAATGAAGCAAGTTTCACCAGCCTCTCTCTCTTCATCCATGTCAAAAAAGTTTGAGGCTATTACTCTTCCATTCTCTTCTTCCTCGTCTCTTCTGTTCCTCGCCTTTTTCCTTGCATGTCTAAATTGCCAGCACGAGCATAAGGACCCTCCCGTAGGCGCCCCTATCCTATTCCAATGTCTCTCGTCGAGTCCCCAGTCGCCAATGGGACATCTGTGAAGCGTCTCCGGACGGTATGCTACGAAAAAAATTGGGTCAACTCCCAAGGAGTATTCCTTGGGGAACGGCCCCTCCTGTACTCGCTCCCCCTCTTGCTGTCGGAGGTCATCGTAATGTTCTTGTTGTCAAATGCAACTCACCATGTCCTTGGGCACCTTGGCCAACCTCGAGTTGTCTCACAAATAGTGGTATGACCTCTTAACCCTACTCCCCCACTCTCCCTCTCTCTCTCTCTCATTGTGAATATGAACAATGAAGCATCCAACTGCCTGATGCATACAATTAGAGATGCCAATTCATACGACGAATTAGAGATGCCCATTCATACACTCTCTCTCTTATTGCGAATATGAACAATGAAGCATCCAATTGCCTAATTCGTATAACTAGAGATGCCAATTCAGACAAGACAACCATGACATGTTACAACAAATTCAAGTTCCTGGAGAAAAACCCTCTACCAAGTAATGACTAATGAACAATTAAAGGTCCATTACAAGAATGATTAGCTAAGTCTTGGATTATTATTGTCATGGCTTGGTGCAGACGGGCATACTACTGGGGCGGTCTGTGATGGGGCGGAGCACCAAGTTTCGGAGGACCTTGTTCCCGGCGCGCGGCACCTTCCTCCTGGACATCATCTCCTTCTTCAGCCTCATGCTCTTTCTCTTCACCATAGGTGTCAAAACCGACCTCAACCTCATCAAGAAGCCCGGCAAGCGTGCACTGATCATCGGCATCGCTGGCTTCGTCCTCCCCTTCGTCCTCTCGACCGCATTCATCGCTGCGCTCCAGCCCCACTTCCCTCCGGACCTCGGTAATGGCACGCTCCTCTTCGACCTCTCCTCCCGCCTCTCCCTCGCGTCCTTCCCTGTCATTGCCGACGCCCTCGGCGAGCTCCGCCTCCTCAACTCGGAGCTCGGCCGCATAGTCATGTCAGGCGCGCTCGTCACCGACATAATAAGCTGGGTCCTGGGTGCTGCTTCCACCACGTACAGGCTGGCCATGCAGTCCCGGAGCCCGGCGTGGCCGGTGGCCACCGTGGCGGCGCTTGCGCTGTTCCTGCTCTTCGTCATTTTCGTGGCACGGCCAGCGACCAAGTGGGTGGCGAAACGGACGCCGCCAGGGGAGTTGCTCGACGAGGGGCCCTTTGTGTGGCTGCTATTGGCCGCGCTGGCATCGGGGCTTCTGACCGATATGATGGGGTACCGGGCGTTGCTGGGGCCGTTCATACTGGGGCTAGCGCTGCCGGGGGGGATGCCGGTGGGGGCGACGATGACGGAGAGGGTCGACTCCTCCTTCTTGGCGTTGTTCTTGCCTTCTTTCATGGTGTTGGCCGGGTTCAGGACGGACTTCTCCGAGTTGAATAGCTTGAAGGCGTCGGGGATGCTGGAGCTGGTGGTGATCCTGTGCTATGTGGGGAAGCTAATGGGCTCCGTAGCCGCCTCGCTCTACTTGAAGATGCCTCTCCGGGATGCCATCACTGTGGGGCTCATGTCCAACATTAAAGGGATCATCGAAATCTCCCTTATCAATGATTGGGGTGACAGGGAGGTGAGGTATCATCATCTCAGCTTGTATTCACTTTTTAAGATCCGCCACCCTCAGGCAACACGATTCTCTTAAAATATCTTGATGCTTTAATATAAAAAGGAAAAACTTAAAGCCAAAGACCCTGCCCTTAAAATATCTTGATGCAAACAGATGCAATTTTCTTGTTGATGCTTATGACTATCAAGTATTAAGCGCCGGGTGAGTCATAGGGTTGTATCCAATATTCTGAACGGATGCAATATTTCTCGACTCGAGTAGCATTGCATGTAATTTTAACTTTTGTCTGAAAACATGCATGCATAAATGGTCGCAGTTGTTGACGGTGGAGCACTACTCGATTTTGACGGTGTCGGTGATGTGCATCACGGCAGTGAACATGCCGCTGATCAGGCTCCTGTACAACCCGTCGGTGCGGTACGTCTCCCGGAAGCGGCGCACCATCCAGCACGCGAAGCCCAACCACGAGCTCCGCCTGCTGGCCTGCATCCACAACCAGGACCAAGTCGCCGGCGTCCTCGACCTCCTTGAGTCCTCCCACGCCACCCAGGACTCCCCCATCTCCCTCACCGTCCTCCACGTCTCCGAGCTCGTCGGCCAGGCCGCCTCCGTCCTCCGCCCCCACAAGCGTAGCCACCGATCGTCCGCCCACCCCTCGACCTCCGACCACATTGTCAACGCCTTCCGTTACTTCGAGCAGCAGCAATCCTCACCCGGCGCCGTCTCCGTCCACCCGTTTGTCGCCATCTCCCCATACGCCACCATGTACAACGACGTCTGCTCCCTCGCGCTTGACCGCAAGGTCAACGTCATCCTCCTCCCCTTCCACAAGCAGTCGGACGGCGCGAGCGAGACCGCCAACCATGCTTTCCGCTCCCTCAACCGCTCCGTCCTCGACTTCGCCCCCTGCTCCGTCGCCATCCTCGTCGACCACAGCCTCCCGGCCGGCACCACCTGCGCCCGCACCAACTGCCTCCTCCAGCGTGTCGCCGTCTACTTCCTCGGCGGCCCCGATGACCGCGAAGCCCTCGCCTACGCCTCCCGCATGGCCGCCAACGACAGCATCTACCTCGCAGTCATCCGTATCGTCTTGTCTGCCAACAACACCCCGTCGGAGCCTGACGAGGAAGCGATGCAAGATGAGCGCATGATCGAGGAGTTCCGCGACCGCCACGGCGACGCCGAGCGGGTCACGTACATGGAGAAGGCGGTGGAGGATGGTGAGGGGACGGCGGCTGTGGTACGGGATATGAGCAACAAGTATGACTTGTTGATAGTGGGGAGGAGGAAGGGGCTGGAGTCGTCGCCGTTGACTAGCGGGTTGTCGGAGTGGAGCGAGTGCCCGGAGCTGGGGATCATTGGGGACATGCTTGCGGTGGCGCACTTCGAGCGGAAGGTGTCGATAATGGTGGTGCAGCAGCAGCAGCTCGACAGAGTAGCAGGGGAGGGAGGAGGAGATGGTGGTGGTAGTGTTGCCGGTGCAAGGAAGAGACAAGGGGGAAGAATGATGGCTAACATCCTCAATCCCAACAATAAACAGCCGGAGGAGGTGAAGGATGTTTTGATTCACAGGCAGCCTTAAACTAAATTAGACTACAAAGGTTTTCCTTTTAGGAGTTTTGTTTTGGAGATCTCAGATAATGGTAATAGTCTCCCGCACTTCTGGACTATGGAGAGATGAACATAGTATCGCAAGAAGGATCTGGGTTCGAGCAGCCAATTAAGTTTCCCATGGCTCCACCAGGCCAAGTTCAGTTTGTGGGATGATGTAGTACTGGGTTCTAAGTATCGTACCTTAAACATATATCTCAAAGCTTGTCATGCATTGCACCGGGCCATGAGTCCATTTAAGATTCTTTTTTGTAGTTACGGTTCGACCGGACCGAGTCCAAGTTTATCGGTTGCCGTGGTACCGTGGTACCGTGTTCCAAGTAGTGTACCTTCAGCTCGTCTTTTAAAAATTATCATGTATTTTCTCATACGCGAATCTTGAAACCTGCAATGTAATGCACTCAACATGGATCTTTCCGTCCTGTTTATATAATGCTCCTATGTGTTTAAATATTTCTGTGGCCGCAAAATTCTGAGTGGCTCGGCCTGCTTTAAGGCCAGTAGGAACCGAGTTGAGTGAGGTTGAATAAGATCGAGATGAAGAACAACTGGTCTTCTTCGAGGTTAATCTAAAAAAATCGATTTGTCGAAAAGCTTCTGACGGAGTATCCTTCGATATTTAAGTTAGAATAATAGAACGACAGACAGTATGGAAGAAAAAAAAAATTTATAAAAAAAAATTTCTAAATAAGCTTATTTAAGAATTTCTAGGCTATTTTTTAATTTAAAGTAGAATACAGATCTATTATCTAATTTAGCATGATGTTGACAATGTGGTAATCACTCAATGCCAGTATGCCGCAGCAATCACTGCATTAAGTATGGTATCACCTTAACTGCCGGTTTTTATCGGTAGTAGAACGAGGCTTCGGTTTTACTAGGTCAAGAAGATTGGTTGAAGCGGAGGTTAACATATTCAATATTTTTGCGGCCAGTTTCTAGGCACTATCTTCGAGGGAAGGTTACAGATTTTATACATGCATGCACGTAATTCCAAACCCACGCTCAGGGCGGCAGAGCCGCATGTGGCAAGGGTTTAAACAATTCATTTCGTACTGTACTCGCCAGCTATCAACCATTTGCAGGTTGTACCAAAAACAAAGAAGAAAAAAACCATTTGCAGCGCATTGGTTGATGAGACCAATCAAGATTCGGTAGGTAGTGAAATGGACTATGTGACAGAAACGGAAACGGAAAACAAAGAAGCTCCTATTCCACGCAACCACAAGCAATAAGGAAAACTTGGCCGACCTGTTCTTATTTTTTTGGGTAAAGGATCTGTTCTTATTTAAATCAATCTCTATTCTCTCAATCATGGTCAGGAATCCAGAATCTACGCAGAGTCATGTTCCAACAGCTAGCTCAGACACGCACGGCATCTTTCCCTCTTGACGCATGGCGTTTCAAGAAGAGAAAGTTAATTAAAGGGCAAGAAACGCTGCATTGATGGTGGATCTTGGCATTCTTGGACATGGAAGCCGCTTTAACTACAATAGAGAAAAATATTACTGATTATTTCGAAAAGTCATCATTGGATGACACGTATAAACTGGCAAAACATAAACAGCAGTTCACCATTGGTTAGATTCCCTTATGTTCCTCTTGTATAAGAAGAGAAGTCCCCACTTGGATCTCAACACGGTATAAGTTGGCCCAAAAGATTATAAGCTTCCTTATTATAATCTCGAGTGAAGTAACTGCATGTTGTTGGATGAGGTAAATGGTCATCTCTGATGTGGTTTGAGGAGCCAATTAAGAAGCATTAATTAATGTGTTGTCCGTCAACACATTAAAAGAATGGCTTCATATATTCTTGTTATAACTAATTAACGTTGTAAGGTGGACGCAACCATAGTTTTTCTTTCTTTCTTTCTTTCTTTTTGAGCAAATATATTCAACTTCAGTTATGTTCGAACATATATGGGAAAAAAGAAAAAATATCTAATATAATCTAGGAGTTCTTGCTCTGCAACTTTTATTTTGTTGCCTCTTTTTTTTTCTCGTAAACAAAATGGTACTACAACCAAAACAAATTATTTATTTTCAAGGAAATTTAAACTAGAGTTCTCTTCTTCTTGATAAGCAAAAGTAATTAACTTGAGAATGCACAGTACCCTCTCCCCCTCCTCTCCTTTTCTTTTTCCTTTTTTTTTTCCTTTTCTGCTTAGGCAAAAGAAGGGGGCGGGGGGAGGAGAATTAACCCCATCCGCGTAGCAGCCCCCAGAGCCTTCCTTTTATCAGAAAATGTTCGATGCAGATAGACAATACACTCATATCCTCCCCTGTTCATAGTTATCCACGTGTGAGTACGTCACCCCAGCACCACTTTAGTATCAGCGGACTAGAAGTACTCCCACCGAGTGCGTCCAGACGGAGGGCATCCAGTCCCCATATTTAATCGATGCCCGCGCATTTCGAACCTGGGCCACATCGGTGGAAACAAAGTCCCGTTCTATCCGTGCTACCACCTAGCTCGATGGTCCTCCCCCCTCCTTTCAAGAGTTAAAAAGAAACAGAAGAAAAACTAAAGTCTACAAAATGCTTAGAATGCATACTTCTCAAAATTATATTTTTAAAGTATGATTTACTTTATTTTATTTTAGTTGCCGGAAAGAAGCAAAAGTGGGAAAAATATCATTTGTTTCAGCAAAAATATTTTTGCACACTTTAAGTATAATAAAAAATAATGTTTGATAAAATACTTCAGTAATAGATCATTTTTTTGCCAATAAAGCCTGTCGCTATATTATATACCCTCTCCTTTCAAGCTTTCCGGTAGAATACTTAATTTATCGGCGGTAACTTGTGAGGTTTATTTTTGTCCACATATTTATTAATTCTTTGTAATGTAGAAGCAAGGCAATATATATAGCATGTGCCACTAAATTTTTGATTTTTTAATTAATTTTTGATATTTTAAGCTGACTTGTCTCATATATTCTTCATGTTTGAGGCAAACTTCTTGGACATATTCTAGCTGCTTAATTTATTTTTGGCGTAAAATTGCTGCTTAATTCAGTATATTTTCTTTTTCTGCAAATTAAGTGCGAGTACGAAGATTTATGTTTTTTAACTGAAAACTTGTTACTATTTCATGCACAAAAGTAAACTAAAATTTATTACAGTGCTAATTAAGCATGGCCGTGTAAGTTTAACACTCCAGCGTATTTGCAGTTCCAATAAGAAGACGGAGTTCACGGATAATAAAGTATTGTTCTCTCTCCATGTACGGACATGGTACTATCTTATGCCAATCTGAGCGAAAGTATATTTCTTTTATACTTAATATTACGTTACATAAAAATCTTAAATAATCTATAACTTTATTATAATAATTAGTGCTGTTGTTTTGTTAGCAGTCTCGATGATTAATGTTATAGAATAGCGATGACTTCTGGCAGCTACTTGAAAGATACTAAACTTTGAAAAATTCAGGCCAAGTTAATATTCTTATCCAACCACAGCCTCGTAGCTGTCCACTGTACTTTTTTAAACCGAGAAAGGAAAGGAATCAATAGGCATGGTTGTTATATATAAATAGCCTCTCGTGATGACTCGATCCAACAGTTGTAGCAAATGGTTTGTTTAGAAAATGGGACTGCATTAGCTGGAAGTTGTATACCCTGAATAATATTATTCTAGCTCTTGCTTGTAATCTAGGGAGAATAATGGAACAGGCACCAATTTTGATATCTTCTTTTGTTTAAAATCATAATTGGGGCCAACCCAAACTCTAAGTGTGGTTGAGGAACATAACATTTTGAATCACAGATCCCATGGTGTCCTGCAACACTGCAATGATTGTGAAGCACCATTGCTAGCTAGGTACTATGCTGTTACCATTAATTGGTAAGTTTTTTTCTCCCTCCTTTGAGGGAAGTTAGGTTAGTTCCTTTTGAAGGTTGTAATAGAGAGGATTAGGGTTCAGGTCCCATAGGCCAACTAGATAATGCAGTCTCTGGGTTGGAATAACTAAGAGAAATTGTGGATGTATAACATGTTCTATCTTATTTTGTTCATTTCAATGAAGCTTTCATGGTTCCTTGCTGAGGGATGGAGTGTGAAAGGCTTCATAAATCGCCTCTTTGACCTAATTAGTTTATGCCCATGATTGGGGATATAATAATATGGAGCAAATCTAGATATAAATATTTTGTTAGAAAAAGATGGCACTCGAAGAAAGAGCATAGCAGAATTTCATTAAGTGCATAAAATTCAAGGATGATGATGATGAGACAAACATCAAATATAACTCAAAGAGCTAAGATATCAGGGATTTGACATACCAAATTTCATTTTGAAACTTCACATCCATAGCCAAAGTCCAATTTGTCCAAGTGACATAAATCTCTTGCATCAAATCAGCTTCAAACTTCAAAATTCATGCATTTCATTCTTTCACTAAAAAATCAATGTATAACTATCATATATATTTCCAAGAAAGAAGAGACTACAACTCAAGATATATATTTTTTTGTTGTTGTTGAATACATTAGTTTCATATATTTGAATTCATTATTTGCTTGCTAGATGAGTATGCACCAATAAAATGTTTCCTTCCATTGTTTTGAAAATAATTTCTCAAAACACATACTATCACAAATTAAATTGATTCTAACCTATGTGACAATAGTAAGGAAATTTTTATATTTTCTAGAATGACTCAACTCAGAATATATTGAACTTGAAGTTTGATGTAATTCTGGTCAAATTCCTATATTGCTGACATGGTCAGATTTGATGTCATATAATCCAAGGTTTGAAAGATAAGGTAAAAAATAAGGTACAAATTATTAAAAACATCAACTTTTTTCTCAACTTTTTGTTTCAATAGCACAATGGTGAAACGAAGATATAAAGTCAAAAGTTTTGCTTGATGCTAGAGAGAGCTAGAAATAAATGGATGAAGAAAAAGGATTCGGGGGGAGTTGCACACCTCAACGTCTTACTAGAACCAAAAATATCTGAATTCCAAAAAAGAAAATAATTCTTAAAAACAGGATTAATATATAAATATGGACATTAAGATCGACCTGCATACGAAAGAAAACGCTTTCATTTCTTTATACAACTTGGTGGGTATTAAAGTACCAATCCCCATATGATTACAAACGGTTTATTGCACTTTCTTCTAGTGCGTCAATCTAAGCCCTCTTCTCCAAGAAATGATCGATCTTCATAAAATACACAAGGTCCCACAACTTCCACTCATTTCCATGAAGTGGGAGGAGGAAAAAAAAAGAGAGATCACATCCGTGCAATCCCAACTTAGAGACCAGCAAATAATGTCAATCCGTGGAATCCGGCTCTCCAAGGTACCCCCCTGATGTGAGATTCCGGCCTCTCGGGATCTTCATGGGTCTTCTGATATGCTCGCGAGGTGCGGCCGCCATACGCCAACACGACCGCTCCTCCTCCGACGGTGGCCGGACTTCTTTTCGGAAGGAACCTCCTTTAGGAAGTAGTCCTGATCTGATACTTCAAACATGGCCGTGCTTCTCTGGGGATGCTTCCTCTTCTTCTTCTTCTTCTTTTCTGTAAGCGATGACTCCGGAATAAGGAAATAAATGTGACCTCGCTTAAGGTCGGAGCCAGGCGACACGATCAAGATCTTATGGTTGACTCCTTGCAAGCACGGTTTGGTTATTATGTGGTCGGGGTTGGCTGCCAGGATTTCCCCGGCGGGGACTGGACGGCTGTACTCCTCGACTTGGCCGTTCAAATGGACGATCCGAACGACGTCGAGGGCGCCGCACGGGAGGACGCAAGCCAAGCAACATCGAAGGCTGTTGCCCATTTTCTCCTATCTACTTCCTTTTTCTTTCTCTCCTCCTCCTCCTCCTCCTCTCTTCTTCTTCTTCTTCTTCTTCTTCTTCTTCTGGTGGGGTTGCCATGGTTATAAATAGAAGCCATCACTTCAATTTGAATAAACTAGCATGAAAAGCCATGTTGCACCGCGACAAAAAAGGTCTCCTTATTCTAGGGGGTGGGTTTCATTTGGACTTGCTCAATACCATTTTAAAAGCTGAGAAAGTTTGTTCCCAACCTCATCCAACTACTTCAAAAAAAAAAAAAAAAGATGAGCAGCACCTCTCCATCATGTTCTCTGGGGCCTATAGAGTTTTATAAAATTTTGCTACATCTTGATAGCCTGTACTTTTTTTTTTCACGTTCACAGGGTGGCAGCCTGCAATGCAGGTACGGAAGAGGCTCATCTACTCTGCCACGTACCATCACTGACTCAACTGGAATGGTTTACATGTTCCCAGAATACGCGTAGCAGTGGATGACACTAATCTCCTCATTAAGCACAATAATGCTCCAAGGAAGGTCGGCCATTTCAAATGCTTGGCTGTGTAATGTTGCAGGGAATCATATCTCAAAGACGTCTTTAATTATGCAACCTTTATTAATTTTCAGATTAGTTTTTCGGTGAAAGTTTTACTAAATAATTGATTTATCATAGCATGAATTGCCCATTTCCTCTCATAAACCCATCAGTCTAAAATATCTATTGCAGCTGGATTTTGTTTAATATATCCTGCACCAAATTAATATGGATACAAACAGGCTCAGTTTTAAATTGGCATTAAATTAATAAGAACCTATAAGTGCATGCAATCATAATTAAGAATATGAAACAGTAACAACCTTCATATTAGTGCCTAGTGAATTCTGAGGAGCCATCATCTTTATTAGCTATTTCTCCAACATGGTGCATAATATTATTAATTTTGTTGTGCATATAATCTTCATTTGCTTACAGATCATTGAGTATCTAGCAAAAGTTTTCCAATGATATTGTTGTGGTGTTTCTAAACATGCCTCCTTAATTCTAGGCCATGGTGTTTGATCGTTCTCATCTAAAGTTGCAAATATGCCTGCGTAGTGGGTGGCCTTCAGGCTGAGTGCACACCGTCGGAGCCGCCCAAATCTCTCATGGAGATGCGCTCGGGGGGACACAGCATGCACCAAGCCTCACTGATTCCGGGACTGTTGCCGGCCTCATCACCATGATAGAGTAACCTTTTTGGACACCACTCTATGGTATAGGCTTAGGCTAAGGAACAAAATTTATCAACCGATTGGACGATAAAAGTGATGATGCTCGGAAAAAAATGTTGATTTTTTTCCTGACATGCCCTGTTGGTCATCCGGCTAGGCTTTAACAATCAAATATGATTGTTTATTGTAATATCTGTGAACAGCGACGGTTAACCTAACCGTGGATTGGATGTCCAAGATTTACCAAAACAATTGTTATTAGCCACCATTTCGAATATGGTAAATAGCACCGCTATTTGATTTGTATAATATTAGTCTACAGATGACTGCAACAAGACTTACACATAGCTTTGTAGAGATATTATTTGAATAGCATAATTTTTATATAAATACTTAAAATTTATTTAGAGAATAATTAAATACGTGCGAGCACGAATACTCATAATGGCCACTATAGCAAAAAAAAAATGCCACATAATAATTATTTAATCATTTTCTAAGGGAAACAATCATTATTTAATTACTGGTTATACCATCTATTTAGAGATGGGCACTGGGCCGGGCCGTGGGCGGCCCGGCACGGCACGGCACGAAGCGGGCCGTGCCTGGCACGGCCCGCCAGCTACAGTGCCGGGCCGTGCCTGGCACGGCCCCTTTGATAGGGCCGTGCTGGGCTAGAGGTTCCTGGCCAGCGGGCCGTGCCAGGCACGGCCCGCTTCGGGCCTGGGCCGGCACGGCCCGGTCTAGGCCCGCGGGCCAAGCACGGCACGGCCCGCGGGCCAGCACGGCACGGCCCATAAGGGCCTGGGCCGGGCTGGCACGCGAGCCTGGCACGGTCCGAGCCTGGGCCCGGCTCGGCCCGATAAATTTTTTTTAATAAATTAATAAATATTGAACACTAAGAAATCTTGATTTATGAATATAAAGCCACCTTAATGGTGGGGGGTTTGGCATAGACCCCTACCAGTTTATTAATTTAAATCAAAATGGTACATGAAGGGAGGTTTGGACCTTGGTCTGACCTCTAGATTCTAGAATACAATAAGAAACTAAGAAAGGGCCGAGGTTTGGACCTTGGTCTGACCTCCAGAATACAATAAAAATGTACAATTATAAAAAATTAAGAAATCTTACTAATCATCAGTGATTCAGTGAATCAGTATTCACTCTTCAGTCTTCAGTCTTCAGTCTTCAGTAGTGTTTGTATCATCATCATCAGAGGATGTTGTATTATGTCCACCTTTATCTTGAAGTCTTGCCTCAGCATCCAGCCAATCCTTGAAGCAGAGAAGCATCTCCACCGTTTCGCCCGTCATCCTACTTCTCTTTTCGTCAAGAACACGCCGACCTGCACTAAAAGCGGATTCCGATGCTACCGTGGACATCGGCACAGCTAAAATATCGCGTGCAATTGCAGACATAACAGGATATTGATTTCTAACACTCTTCCACCAAGATAATACATCTAGATTCTCTATTTGATTTTCATCATATGCAGACTGAAGATCATTTCGTAAATAAAATTCTAGTTCACTACTTAAAGATGAAGAAGATGAAGAGGAACTTGAAGCATGTGTGTGTCTTCTCTGTGCAATGAATGAAAAAATAGATGACGAACGAGAACTACTAGAAGGAGGAATAGAGGTTTGTATTTGTGTTCTAGATCCACGAATTTTTTCATCATATATAGCATAAATATCATAAAGAAGTTGTCTTACCTCATCTTTAGCAGATTCAGCATCTTGATTCATATTTTCAGCGTATGCATCAAGTAAAATTAGCACGCCATTTAATTTAACTCTAGGATCAAATACAGCAGCTAAGTTATGCATAGGACATATCCTGTCCCAATACTCATTCTATTTAGATTCCATTAGGTGAATAATAGGCATTAAAACATCATCATATCTATGTTCTGCAAATTTTTGACTAATTATATATGCTTGTTGTAAAAATGAACATGAAGTAGGGTAATAAATACCAGAAAGAACATTGGTAGCATTATAAAAACTAAGCAAAAAATCTTCCAAAATTTTTTCTTTATTCCAATCAGTTTCAGTCAATGTAAATCCTAATCCACGATCATTAATATATGCACTTAATAAATTTTTATATAGGTATGCATCATGTATCATGCTATATGTGGAGTTCCAACGAGTAATTACATCAAGTTTAAATTTTTTAAAACGTTTACCATTATTTATGCATAATTCCTTAAATTCTTGAAGTCTTGATCTAGAAGCATGAATAAAAGAAACTGCATTTCTAATTTTTGAAATCACATCTTGAATCATGCCCATGCCAGCTTGAACAGAAAGATTTAAGATATGACATGCACATCTAATATGCAGTAAATTTCCATCTAATATGGGATGCAATGAGTCTTTTAATAATACAACAGCAGAATTATTATTAGATGCATTATCAAAAGTAATAGACATAATTTTATCATTAATATTATATGAACATGCAGTTTGATAAATTATATTTGAAATTTGTTGCCCAGAATGTGGAAAATCAAAAGCACGAAAAGCAAGAATACGTTTATTTAATTGCCAATCATTATCAATATAATGAGCAGTAATGGCAATAAAACAATTACTACCTACAGATGCTGACCAAATATCAGAAGTTAATGAAATTTTTACATTTAAAGTAGAAAGTGTTTCAATTAAATTTTGTTTCATTGCTAAAAAATTGGTCATAGCTACTCTTCTAAATGTACGCCTACTAGTTCTTTTGTAAGCAGGTTGTAGGTTTAATTGAACATATTCTTCAAAATTAAAAGATTCACATAAACTAAAAGGTAATTCATCCTTAACTATCCATTTTACAAGTGCTTTTCTTTGATTTTCATGATTATATGCAAAATTACCTACAAGTAATCCCCCTTGTATATTAAGGCTACTTTGAGTTTGAGCATGAGAATCATGCATCCTATGACTCTCTTGATGTCTTTTTAAATGTCCTGTTCCCCCACTACTACTACAACTATAAAGTTTGGCACATTTTTTACATTTAGCTTTCCAGACTCCCTCAACTATAACTCTATCAAATTCATTCCATACAGTACTAGTCCTCTTACGAGAAGAGGTTTGACCTTCACTCGGTTCACCAGTTCTAGAGGAACTAGGAACAGGGGGTTGGGGATTAGTTTCTTCTCCCTCAGAAACAGGAATGCCAAACTGACTTTCCTCAAAAGATGACATATCTATGATTAATTCAAAAAATAAAAACTAACCGCAAGGAGGAATTGAGTAGAGGGTCGGAGGGCAGAGGCAGAGCCGAGATTCCGAGCTTCCTCTTGTGCTCTCAACAGAAGCGACCTTCTCTTCTCAACAGGAACCTCCTCTTGTGTAGCACTTGAACAAACTAAAAATTAAATTGCTAGAAGAGCACTGTAGAGGAGAGAAATAATAGCAGTAGAGAAGGAGAGAATGAGAGGTTTGGTGTGGTGAGAATGAGGGAGGAATGGGCTATTTATAGAAGCCCAAAATTTTTTTTTTCCCAAAATACCCCTCCATTCAGCCGTTATTGGACTGTTGGGAGGGGTAAAATCGACTTTTTCCCGAAAATAGCCGTTGGAAACGGCTCCCCCTCTATTGGTGGAGCCGTTACGGGCCGTGCCAGGCACGGCCCGTTTAGAGACGTTGCGAGCCGTGCCTGGCACGGCCCGTTTGCGCCCGTTACGGGCCGTGCCTGGCACGGCCCGGCCCACCAATAGAGGGGCCGGGGGCCGGGCCGGGCTGGCCTTCCGTGCCTCACGGGCCGTGCCAGGCACGGCCCGCTTAGAATTTGGGCCCGGGGGGCCTGGGCCGGGCCGGCCCGGCACGGCCCGTTGCCCAACTCTACATCTATTTAACGCTGTGGTCCTTCAAAATCATTATAAATATTTATAATGGCCTTTTCTTTTTGAAAACCGTCCTCCATGTAGATTGGGTGGCTAATAAATCAAGTTTGTCACTATAAAACATGATTAAGATTAAAGAACCCATCACATTATCCCTAAAATACCCTCAGGACGCATAAGAAAAACAGGTGGACAGGATGGAGGGCAGCTTGGGAATGGAGCCGGCCGACGGTGGGAGCGTACGGGCATTGGTGCTTACGTGCGAGAAGCTTCGTGGCTCGCAAGTCTCGGGCACCGACCACCGTGGGATCCGCGGAGGACCCCGTCCTATCGGACGGCGAGCGCGAGGCGGTCCCACGGCGGCGGAACCGCTGGATCTGCAAGGCTGTCAAGGCGCAAGAAGACAAGGGGTGGGGGGCCCTAAGATGGTAATAATAATAAGAGGGTTGCCTTTTGGGCAAAAGGTTTCGTAAGGACTCGTATACGGCCAGTCCTCTCCTAATTGACTTGGTGTCCGCTTTTGTTTTTCTTGTGCGACCTCTTGCCGGCTTAGTTTTATATATCGTGACATAATGTTGCATGCTAGCCTGGTATTGGCTTAAATTAATTGGTTTCCAAACTGAACACTATGAATGGCTGTCGCAGTGCCAACCAGCAACAAAGTACTGTTGATGGCAGGGGCTATATTGATGGTAATATTGCGTTATTAGCTTTTATTTATTTATTTTTTTTTGATTGGAGGGGAGGCCTACCACCCAAATTTTGTTATGGTAGAGAAATGTACATGCTTGGGTATACACGTGTTGTATGAATCATCCGGCCTAGCAGAAAAAAAAAAAAAAGAGAAATGTATACAAGTATAGATATGTACAAAGGAAGAAGGGAAAAAAGGGAAAAAAAAGGCTTGGTATACTTGACTAAAGAGAGGATCAAAGGACATCAACATTGAAACAAACGGGTGTTTCACTTGAGATAGTGATCCTTCTGTATCAATCGTTATTCAGGATGGTGGGTAGGTCGTTGATTCTTGGCCATATGCAGGAGATGCTTGGGAGGTTAGCCAGTCTACAAAGCACCGACAAATCATTATCCATGGAGATCGACGATATGTAGGAGGAGATGGATGAACCTCTATTTAAGAAATTATGCAACCCAAATTATGCAAGCATGGAACTCACAATTATAAATAGAATTGTGTACCTCGTTTGTTTTATTATCAATGAAAGAAAAAAGGACTTAAACCCTATTTTTACAATTCTTCTATATTCTTTTAATTTTCTTTCGAGAGATTCGAGTTGAGTGGAATGAGAAAAATCTTTTTTCTTCCCGATAATATATATTTGAGGGAATCGGAAAGAATATATAAAAAGAATAAATGTGCCCGATTCTTCGAACATTGGCCGGTTGTCACCTTTTGTAGATGTTCTCATCCAACCAATACTATACTGGGATCTTAACATGGGAATTTTTGGATACAAGATCTTCACATGAGAATTTGGGCATCGCATTGGGCCCTGCTAACCTTCTGCCAACCAGGGTGTCAAAGGAACTGAACATTTCGAGCTCAGCTTGGGCAGTGACTTGAAAAAAACTTGAATCAAGCTCAATTTGAAGCTAAACAAACCAAGCTTGAATTTTATATCGAGCTTATATCAAGCTTAAACTAAGTTTCTTTTAATCTTGAGTCAATTTTAGATCAATTTAGGATTATCAAGCCAATCAAATAGGTTCATACTTGAGTTGATTTAAAGTTAAGCTTGAATTGAGCTCAAAATAATAATAAGTAAATCAAGTGTGATCTTGGAGTCAAGCTAAAAATTAATATCAAGCCAAGCTTGATCAAGCTTGTCTCGTTACACCGCTATAGCCAACACTAGAGAGTGTGTTGCCGCATAGAGACCAAATTATGTGGGTTAGCGACTTGGATCCCTGAGGCCGAAAGCCAAACTGCCCTAGTGAGTGTGTGACCGTGTGGTAAGGAAATAGACATTTATTGTACAAACAAAGAAGTGGTATTGACCAGAAATTGGAAAATTTATGAAATTGGACCTGGATTAACCAAATTGTAAGACCTGTATTAAGGAATGGGGAGACTCATTTTGTCTGCACGTATGCGTCCTACATTAGTCATGAAGAGTACCCCTACGTTAGTCATGAAGAGAACCCGCAAGAGCACCATTTAAAGGCTATGATGGATGTGAACCTTGGGTGCAGAGGCCACAACAGCAATCCTGGAGTACCTGATGAAGAACTTCCCTATGTAATCAAGCTGTCTCTTTTAGTAAAGTTATCTTATTATCACTCAAAATTGAAGTATGCTCTTCTACATGTAACTCCAAGTTGAAAGAATTCCTATAATGAAACGGTTTAGTATTTCATATGAATCTGCTTCTCTATAAGTCAACATGTTTCTTCGTCATTATTTACCTCCTCTCTGAAGGGCTCTCCAAGTGCTATTATTCTTCATCTAATTAAAGGTCCGAAATCCTTATTGATCAGAGAAAGTGAGATGAGAGTTGATGATTAGCTAGAATTTCCTACACCCAATGGGATATCTTCACTCATCTACTTGGTATGTTTCACAAAGCTTGATAAATGCAGCAAAGACTATAGCAAATAAATCAAATTCTTCGAGCACGAGCAAGTTTAACTGATAAAGCATCCAAGCCCTTTGCCTCCCTTCACCTGAACGAATAAAACCAGATTCACCAAGATAATTCCAATAGAAGGCTGTTTATATTCATTAATACCTCCCTACACTGCAGTTGTTCTGATTTTATTGCTGATAAGAAGCAGAGCACACTGTGAAAGAATCAAAATGATCTCAGTGATATAAATGAAGAAAAATGGAAGGTATTATTGCTCATCAACTTGGTTCCTTTTGTTGTTTTTCATATTTAGTAGAGTAGATCTTTTCAAGAAAAATCCAGCAGCGTAGATCATGGGAACATCTTGTCCTGTTGAGCATATGTTAGGTGCACAGGACCATGCCAGTTTGGTGATTGTGTTTGCCTGGGCAATGGTTTGGATTCACCTTCAAGTACATGTTCCTTTTTGAGAGGATATCTTCAAGCACATATCTACTCTAATTAAAATTGGTTTGCATCAATTGAAGGGTAACAACTATATCTTGGGTGAAGCTGGCATTTCATTCTCTTCTACTTTGACCGATCTCTTACGCCAGCTCAGTACACCGGTAAGCCGAGGAAGCTTCAACAATGAGTTCACCCTGCTGACACCCTCAAGAGCACTCCACTCTTTCTTTGAGCCTGCAGTACTCTCATCATCCAAATCGGAGACTTCCCCACTTCTTGCTGTTTTGAAGCTTTCGGAGAACGATAATCCAAGAGATTTTCCACTGCTCCTGTGAACCTCCATGGTTGCCATGGTTGATGTGGGAAGCAGATTCAAGAACAGGCATATAACGGCACAATCATCAACTTTAGAGGTAGGGTGTTTGGATCTCCAAGCTCGGATTGCTCGGTCTACTAATATCTTAGCAGCATCAGATCGTTGACTAACCGATGACACTATCTTAACAACTTCCTTGTTTGATAGGACATCCCATACCTACAAAAACCCGTAATGCTTGCATTAGATGAATTAACTTGCAAAACATACATCTCCTCCACTCTTCAAGTTGTTTATCCTTCATGTTGTGAACAAAGGGAAAATCATAGATAGCAAGATTTAAATTGAATGTTCTATGAGAAAATAAATAAAAAAACAAATAAAGTTGAGTAAATAGAAGTTGAATAGAAAGTAGAAGAAGAGGCATCATATGGATTCCATGACATTTACAAACATTAGCTCATCTGAGGAGACCATGGTAACAAACTCTAATTCCAGTCCAGACCGTGGTCACCAAGTTATTGGTATTAAAACTTAGAAAAGTTTATAATGAAAGAACGATTGCAAGAATTAGAAACTGACTCTATAGTATGTCAACATCTGAAAGCTCAAAATCTACATGGACAGAAACAGCATAGTATGTCCACTACTAAGTATAGTTGGGCCATGTAAGTCATATAGAATAATCACTTATTCTCATCAACTATGGAATGATCGAGAATAAAATCTTCTGGAAAAAATTCTGAGAGTAATTTTGTAGTATTATTGCTTAAAAATAATTAGCTCGCAATCTATACATAGGTTTTCATGACATCTGCTTACCCCATCTGATGCGAGAACCACAAACTCATCCTTTTCAGATAGCTTCCGATAAGAAACCAGTGGGGTGGAGATAAGCCCAAAATCCTTCAGGCAAAAATCTCCAAAAGCTCTTGCCATCGCGAGGCCCGGAGAATCCTCATTGGGCAACCATAATCTATGCACATCTGGTTCTTCTTTGAGAGCGAAAACTCTTCCCTTGCAACTTTTAATCCTTTCAGCCTCACCTATCTCACACCCAATGACGAAGAAAAAAGAATACATATTAGCTGACACCACTGCCCGGTATCGTCTCCATATTAAAAGAAAAAAATCGCTTGTCTAAACTAGATGACACTTGAAACTATATAAATTAAAGATTGAATTAGAATATGAGAACTCACTTGGAACATTTGGTTTTAGATCAACTGAGAGTTGGACAGGTACAGGTTGGTTTTTATCATCTCTGGTACAAAGAACGGCCCGAGAATCTCCTAAATTGGCGATCATCAAGTGTTCCCTCTAGAAGAGGAAAAAAGTGACAAATTGTTAGAATTTAAATCATAATCAGTTAAAAAATATTTTTTTTTCTTTACAAGACATAGATATACCTGTTTAACTATGGATACTGCTGTGGTTCCACTACAAAAGCAATCAATGCCAGCTTGTTGGCTGAGCTCTTTATCCATTTTATCAAAGGCCTTAACAAAGATGGCCTTCCATGAGGAGAAACATTGTTGGGAATCATCACTAGCATCATGGAAGTGATCTGAGTCGTCGCTGTCATCCCCATTAACATTGTTTTGATTCAGATTTCTCTCATTGTTGTCCTGTTCAAAGGACTGTGATGACTTCAATTCTGAAGAGAGTTTTGATGGCAGGGCATCACGAACACGGCCGGCAACCTTGTGACCGAAGGGGCCATGTCCATCAAAGACACCACAAAAGATTGTATCCTTCTCACCCACAAAATCCTGTGGATCTTAATGCTATAAATATGAGAACGGGTTTGAATAGCATAAAGAAGAAACAGCTCAAGTAAATGAGAAAAATATAATTCATTCTCAAGGAAATTGTAGAGGAAAAAAACACTAATTCCATATTTCATTTCTTATTTCTTAAAGAAAAATAGAAAAAAAAGCACAGAAAATTGTAATTCCCTCTATAGCAAGAAGAAACAAAAAAAATTACAAATGCGATATTGCTTAGGAGAAATGACATAATTTTTTTTCTGGAAAGAACTAACGAACTATGATCATCATTATTATTATTTGTCCGTGAGAAGAAGATGGGCAAACCTATTAGTTTAATAAACCATGAAATTGGTTGAAAATTTTTGAAAGGAATCAAAAGAAATGACCATCAAACTCTTTAAAGGACAACTTCAGGAAAAATTGTGAATGTTTATTATTGTTATTATTATTATTATTATTCTTTTTGTTGTTGTTGTTACATTTAACTTCTTCTCATGCGTTCTTCCGTCTTATTAAATCATTTTATGATACTCGATCCAAGGAATCTGGCTAGGTCTCTGAAAAGCTAAAAATCTATCAAACGTCTAAAAGTTATCGAATGATTCAGAACAAAAAAAAAAAAAACACAGAATTTCCACCAACAGAGAGCCGAGAAGTAGATTCTCGTTTCTTTTTACCTTCCCATGAATGAAACAGGGTGGATCTTGCCACCATTTTGCTCAAAACAAAAAGAGAATGGAAGAACTCAGAATTGATGAAAAGTCATTAAAATTCAATCCTCAAAAACAAAAGTTGTTAATAACCATTCACCATCATGAATTAAAACTACGAAACTGAAAATTAAACAATGAGAACAAACGAGCATCCAAATACACGAACCTAAAAGAGAAAAGATGTTCAAAACTATGGACAAAACACATGACAAAACCTATAATCGCTGTTTCCTCAAAATCTCTCAGAGTCAGAGCCCTCTCCTACTTTTGATCTTAATTTTCTTCGTTTTGAGCCTTACCTCCCACATGGTCATTGCGTCTTGGTTGACACCCTTCCATCCTTGTTGCGTGTACATAGATGCAAAGGTGCACGACCCTTTCAACCTCACACGTGTGCCATCCTCCTCCTCCCTCTCCTCCTCCTCCTCCTCCTCCTCCTCCCCATCATAAAATTCTTCCTCCTCGTGTTTGGGTCGAAGTCCTCCCGCCCCGACCTCCCCTTTGCTGCAACACCCTCCCATCTTCCTCCAAATCAGACCCAATCCCACCTTGGCTCCGGCCAGGAGTCAGACCACCTTAGAGGATCTCAGAAAGGCTAGAGAGGGAGGGAGGAGGAATAAATGGCGACATAAATGTGAGTTTGAGATTCATTGCGCCTGGGAACAGCATTTACTGTCGTGCGTCCTTGGTTTGCAGGTCATGAACATGAGCTTTGTTTCAACTCATTAATGTTTCCTTTTTTTTTCTTTTCAATCCGTTATTTTTTTTTTTCTTTTCGGGGTTTCTTTTGCTTGCTGGTTGGCTTGCCACATCAACGATGGAACGGAGCCTTCGATAGAGGTTTATCCAACAAAAACAATTAAAAAAAAATTAGCTGTTTGGCCATGTACAGGTTGAGAGAGAGGGAGAGAGCTAGTTCCAATTATAACAACGCCAAATGCCAATAGAGAAGGAGGTTTTAGAAGAAAAACCATTTCAAGGCGTGACGTTTATGACAAAATGAAGCATTACATGGATATTAAATGGCATGTCAGAATCAATAGCATCAGCAGGTCCGCTACCATTAGAAAGCGTTATAAATGAGAAAAACTGCAAGTTAGTTTACGTAATATAAACTGCAAGTTAGGTTACGTAATAATATTATATAGTTTTTATAAACTGCAAAATTTTATGCATGATTTAGATATCAACGATCCAACTGGATGAATTCCGGCAATTTTCCATTTTTTTTTTCCTTCTATTCGTAGGTCGGATTTACTATTTCGATCCGACCTTCCGGCACGAACATTAAATAAATTGATTAACCACCGTTCATTGCTTCAACTAACTCATCCAGCTCATCCAGTTTCTTCGGATCGAACCTCGGCGAGTTTGACATATTCAATTTTAGCGGCGACACACAACTACCATTTTACCAGATCAAAAGGAGAGATCAATGCAACTTATGAACTATTATTATTCATCATGATAAATTAGTTAATTATGAAATTACCAAGTTAATAATCATAATTCTGGCAAACTTTTCATATATAATCTACAAGTTTTTTTTTTTTAACAAGTAAAAGCTAAGTTTTTTACTTGAAACCATTTTTTACCACCAGGCAGTAACTATGCAAGTTTCTTCTTGGGTCAGAATCCTAAAATAAGCAGCTTAAAAATAATTACATTTCATAATTTTATGGTGCTGCTTCCGAGTGCCACTCTCTTGTGATAGTAAGTGATTGATGCGGCGTATAATGATCACGGTGATGACAAATGTACCTTGCTTCTTTTTTTTTTTAAATATAAAGGGAGGCAAAAAGGAGCAACCCGCTTTATTAAAGATTAATCATATTTATAACAAAGATGAGAACCAGAGATGAGTTACGTTGCCAAAAGAGAAAAGAAACTGATGCGAAAAAAAGAAGTTAATTGACTCTAAACCAAGCGTCTGATAATCAGGATAGAAAATATTGATGCTTATAAGAAAAAACAGTGGTGGAAAAGAATTTCATCCAAACCAACAAGTGGGAGCATTCATTGTCTGAAAGTTTCAAGCAATTTCACAAAGATTTTCAGGCCAACACTTTTCTGCTATACTAGCCGCTTTTGAATATGAAGAGCTCTGTTTTGCTGATCTTAAAAGACTAAGCTATTGTACCCTTTTCCACCATAATCAATTCTTTGTTTCTCAATCCTCTCCATATTCAAAGCATGTAGAATAGGAAAGCATTTACCCAGATTTCAGTTATGTTGGATATGTAACTATCGCACTTTGAGAGTTTTTAGAAGCCACAAGTAGCCATCAACCAAAACTGCTACAAAATTACCTTTTGTTAAATATTTAACAGTTAAATAGATAATTTCAAAAGTTTTTGGGAAAACAAAAATAGAAATCAGAGCTATATTTAAGAATTATTTTCTCCGGTCCGGGCAACTAGTTTCCACCCACATACAGACCTAAGAAACCTCCAAGCGATCAATATTAGTGCTGCAAAAAATCTTTGATTTACTTTATAATCTAGCATGCTCCATTGATATAGAACTCAAGATTTACTGGACTCTATCCAAAATTCGCCATCTCGGTACCGTATCTGTACCGATGTCAGACTAACACAATATCGATAAGGTACGAAATTTTTTTGGTGTACCGAATATTGTTATGCCATCTGTACTGGATACCGGTACTGAACTGGTACAGTACGATACACTTCATATTATCTGGTTCGTGCTAGTATGGCATACCTTGACTCTTTCTATTATGTGTTAGACTGCATTGAAAGCACTCTCCTGCAGACTGGCTATCTATTGGAGATAATCTTGTAGCTAGTTAGAAAGAAGTTATTGTTAATTTTTTTCCAATAAAAAAACATTAAACAACTGAAAAGCATTATGCAATCATAATGAAAACTTGCCAAATATTTCAAGTTGAGAATAACATGGCTCATCTTGTTAAAGTCATAATAGTTTAAGACTGTAAATATAAGATCAGAGGAGCAATCTTTCCAAATACTGACAAATTATCAACTCAACATTTTATTGAAAGCCCTGCAGATTTTTGCTCTTGGCTATCCAGTGCACTCACCATTATCATTAATTTCTAATACAAGAAGCAGTTAAAATGGGCAAACAGAGGAGAGACCTGGAGTGAAACAACAAAGATTGTAATCTGATGAAACAATAGTCTGGATAATGAATTGAAGAAACTGAACTTCTTAACTGTTGAAGAAAAAAATATATTCCTCAGCTACGGCAAGAAAGAGTAAACAAATGCAAGCAAAGAAATTATCAAAAATAAAGCTACTTGTCTCGGTAGTGGATCCATATCGATACTATCCTATTACAATATTGGTATGCAATATGATACGGTAAGTTCAGTATATCAAGCATCAGTACCGGTATGCTACGGTATATTTAGTATGGTTCTAACAGGTACCGTAAACCTTGATCAAAAAATAAACAAAATCAACAGTGAAAAAATTACATTACTGCCGGTTTGTGTATTCTGTCGCTATCGCCACCACTGATGAGCAAGATTCCCACTCTCCCTGAGCGTAGTGAACAGCTTCAGGCACTACCGTAACTGTGCTTATACTTGGGCGATCTCTCTCCGGACAGCACCTCTACCACCGATTATAATGGCACTCCAGAAGGACCTCGTCAACCAAACAGATAGCCCCTGTTTCGAACTTGCTTGACAAAAGATCAAACTCTGTTCCCTCCGCAGCCATCTTCATCACCACAAAGCCCCTCTCTGGCGACAACGTACCCTTCAACCACAGCAAAATTAAGTCCACCTATCTCCCCCTGATCTCGGTATAAATCAAGGTGAACGGCTCCGGACCAAGCAGAAAAGTTATTCGACACCTGCTAATGAAGAAGAACAGTACCTCAAATCAGATGACTCCAGCTGTAGCTGAGAAGCAATTCAACACATACTGACAACAACTGATTATTTTGGCAACCTAGGGCTATGGGAGCACTGCAGTCGGCACAATCAATGCTGAACGCCGTCTACGCGGAATGATGCCAATGTGGTAAGTCTGGCCAGAGAATTCTGCAAAATTTTTTTATTACTGCTTCTTTGTAGAATCCGTTGTTATTACTGTAAGAAAATATAAAAGATATGAATAAATTTATCTTATTCTATTTTAGAATAAATGGTGATTTCAACATAAGACACTGAGTTAAAAAAAAAATTAGCCTATATTCAAGAGAGTATAAAAATGTCGGTCTAAACTTTTGGGGCAAACGGTAATTTCAACCATCACTGCTACTGATGGGCAAGAATCCCACTCTCCCTGAGCGAAGTGAACAGCTTCAGGCACTGCCCGTAACTGTGCTTATACTTGGGCCGTGAATTTTGCGGGATTGGATCATTTCACGGCTGGAGAAGAGATCAAGAAGCGAATGGAGGTCGCCGGCGGAGGTCGTGTGGACCACCAAGAACCCTTCGGGGTTCAGCATCCGCGCGATCTCTGACGCGAGACCAGCCTGCCGCCACGCCCCATCGACGCGGCCGGCGGCAGCGAAGACGAAGTCGAAGGTGCCGTCATTTAACAGTCGTCGTCGGAGGTCATCGCCCCCGGCGGCCACCAGAGGTGGCGCCGGCTCCTCGGCGACACCGAATGAGTCGGGGACGCCGACTTGCTGCAGGGCGATGATCTCGTGGCCGGCAGGGGACCCAACGGAGAGGGTCTTGGAGGTCGGGGAGAGGAAGCCCTCCACAATGAGGTCGTGGAACACGACGGGGTGGAACTCCACGCCCTTCCGCCCCCACTCCGGGCCTGGGTCCGGCACCGGCCAGTCTCCAGCGGAGGAGGCATCGGTGGAGGAGGAGGAGAGGAGGCAGAAGCCGCCGGCGACCGCGTCGCAGCAACCTTGACCCCGAGTCAGAATAAACCCAATGCTGTTAGGTTAGTTGCCCATCCGTCACATCTCCGTAACTCCTTTCCCGTAAGCACGCATCTATAACTCCTTCAATTCTTCCTCCTCCTCTTCTTCCTCTTGACGAACCCCACAGCCATCGATTCTTCCTCAGCTTCGCGACGAAAGTCTGCAGCCATCTTCTTCCAAACCAATCAAATTCCTGGACGAGCATGGCATCTGCGGCGGACGGAGACAGCGCAAGATCTCCCACATCAACAGCACCCATGGAACCCCCACCGGGAAACCATGCGGCGATCGACATCGACGACTCTCTCGAGAAAGCCGTGGTCACGCCGGTTGACCGCCGGAGGAGAAGGGAAGACTCGATGGAGAAGAGCAGTCTGGTATTGAGGGCGCTGGGCTGGCTCTTCTCCCTACTCTCTCTCATCCTCATGGGTTCCAACAACCAACGTCACTGCCTAGGCTTCATTAATCCATACTATGACTTCAGGTGATTGCACTCCTTCATTACGGTTGATAATAATCGGAAAAGATGAGAGCTTTTTAACATGATTGCCTTCAAATGCGGTTTTGTTAACAAAATTTATTGTGATCTACGTACAGGTACTGTTTCGTTGTGATTATCCCCGCCTTTTTGTATTCTATGGTTCAAGTTGTTCTTCAAGTCCACCGTTTGAGCAGGGGGAAGGATCTGGGACGGACGTCACGGATCATCGGCTTTGCCGCAGACCAGGTTGGTAAATTTTTGTCAATTGGACATAAACTACAATTTGAAATTAAAGATGGGAACAATAGCATGCATTTTGGCTCTGTGAAGTGGTGATTTGTGCTAATTGATACATCAGCTAAAAAATCAGGACTCTGTGATTTGTAGACAAATTTCGATACAATGGAAATGGAATTCTGCTAACTAGTGTATAACCTTGCAATTTTGGTTAAAAAGATGTGGTAGGAATATATTTTGGATATAGTTCTTTCAGCATGATTATAAGCTAAAGTTTCCTCGAAGCTATCTTTTTTGAGGAAACATTGGCTCACATGAAATTACAATTTTAAGCAATTCATTACTTCTAATTGAGTATTTCATGCAAAATACTGTATTTGGTCGACTAACAGGATCTTTCAACTCTATTTTCCACTCTACATGGAATTTAGAGCCAATAAATTCTAATATTATTACAAAATAAATATTTTTTGAGGTTTAATGTCCCTTTGTTTTTGAGCCTGCCCTCACTATTTTCAATATTAGACATTTGAAACTTGATTTATATATATGAGTACTTGATATGTTCCAAGTTTGGTTTGGGATTTAACATTTGGTGAGCATAAATTACCACTATGGTTATCAAAACTTCCTTCAAGACATTTTACTTTTACAAATTATCATTTTTATCTTCCACTTATCTACATCATATGGTAAAAATATTTTCTGTTGAGAGGATCTCTTTAAGTGGCGATGTGCTATTTGATTCAAAAATTTTATTCTTATTTGATGTTTAATCGACTATTACTGTTTTTTTTTAAATTCTTTCAGAGACAGCATATGTTATCTATTGTAACGTTCACTGCACCATTCAGTCACCAAACTTTATGTTTAACAAGCTGATAAAAAAGGTACTTTAAAAATTATTTTCTTTTTCTTTTGCAACTTGAAGCAAATTAAAATTGAAAAGTTATGCTTACCAACCCATTTCTCCATGTATTTACTAATTAGTGTCAATTAAGTCTAACCTATTGGTAGGACTAGCTACAATAAAATGTATATGAAATTACATTTTTACTTCATTTAGATATTGGAGAAAGAAAAATCTAAAAGGTTTTTTATTTTTTTAGGTTTTTGCATATCTATTATTGTCGGGATTATCTATGACAATACGCGAAGGAGCACATAATTTGTCCACAAATATAATTAGAGCCTCCATCAACATGGCCTTCTTTGCATTTTTGTCCTTCGCTCTCTCTGCTTTGGCATCTGGATATAGGCTTTATGCCAAAATTTGTATATAATCATATTCGCTTGTTCTTCATTTTTCATTTCTCCCTTTTGTTTTTACTTTTGCTTGAACGAACATCTTTTATTTCTTCCATATGAGCACAAGTTCGCAAATGTGACAAGGCATATGGCAGTTGTTTATCTGGAATTTGTTATTTAATATGGACTTGTGAACCCGTTGTTAACTTTTAAACAAACTTCGTGCTCATACTCCGGACTTCCAATAAAAGATAATCCACCATCAGCAGTGCAACGCGTGGGATATAGCTGAGCAATGAATGCAAGGATAGTGGCATGGTTTGCAGGATTCACCTCTCTCTCTCTCTCTTCTTTCCTTATGTGTTTAGAGACCCCATTTTTTTTTTTTCAAGATCGACCACTGTACATATTTATATTAGTAAATAAATAAAAACCTTGGCTATATACCCTATAGTTAATCTTCAAAAAAAAAAAAAAAAGAATGAAACTGGCAAAAGGGTGGAGAAGCCCTCTTGAGAGGTTGCATTATATACTGAAAGCCCTTCATAGACTCAAGATTACAAGAGCCAAGCTTCTCTCGGCAAAGAAGAAGAAATGTGCCACTGGCAAGCCTCCTGTACCCCTGTCAGACGCCGAGCCGAGTTTTAGCAACGAGGTCCACCGGCACGCTTTCTCGGAGAGTCTCCAGTCTGAGGTTGCCAAGCTTCACTTGCTCTTGAAATCTGTTGACCCAGACAAGTTGGTGGAATGGGCGAGGCTTTCTGGGGTGAAGATATTGGATTCTGATGAAGTTGAGAAGATTGTTCAAATCATCCATTGCATGGAGGAGAGCAGAGCCTCTTTAAGCTCAGTTTAATCGTCTACTGTATCCTGGATGAAGTTGTTACGGATATTATAAGTTGGAAGTTATTATGATGGTCCCAGTTTGTTTGTACCTAGTAGAAGAATCCCTCCTGTACCTGTGGGGGTGGATATGAGTCTTTCTACGTATGTTGCTCGCACTCGTTCTGGTTTTCAGTCATTATGCTTCCTATGTTTATTTGGATATCAATGTTGTCTTGGCCCTTCAAGTATGACTATTATTAGTTGGAACGTCTGTGGTCTTGGGGAGCCAGTGAAAAAGAGAATAGTTAGAGACTGTTTGATATCGAATGATTGTTGGATAGCAGGCCTACAGCAATCCAAATTAGTACACCCAACCCCAGGTGTGCTTCAGTCATTATCGAATGATTTTTGGAGACATCCTCTTTCTTTCCGACAGTTGTATCAGAAAAAGTTGGACTTGGCTGGACTCAACCATGCAATTCCCTACAATTTTTTGGCCCATCAGTCTAATCCACAGCTGCATCACAATTATATCCAAGGTTCTAGTGAACAGGATTCAACCTTTTCTTGATAGACTTATCGATCCTGCTCAGCCTGCCTTCATCAAAGGGAGATCTATTATGGATAATTTCCTCTGTGCAAATGAAATATTGCATAATTCAAGAAAGTGCAAGACAGAGAAGGAGCGGTTTACAAACTGGACTTCATGAAGGATTTTGATCGAATCAACCCTAGATATCTTCTCAAAGTCCTCACTATGGAAAAATTCCCACGCTTATTTATCAGTTGGGTTGAAAATATTCTTCTCACAAGCAAAATTGCTGTAAATATTAATAGCGAGCTGGGGGATTGGATTTTCTGCAGGAGGGGATTGAGACAGGTGATCCACTCTCTCCCTTCCTTTTCATTCTTGCAGTAGACACCTTATATAGAATGCTTAATGATGCTGCTTCGACAAGGATTTATGAAGGACTGGGGAACCCATGGATTGCTGGTGGCACAAAGATCATGCAATATGCGGATGACACCTTGATTTTTCTTAAAGCGGAGGCAAAGTACTGTGCAGTCCTCAAAGTGATCCTCTTATATATGTTTCGAGCTAGTCTCTAGGCTATCCATTAACAGCCACAAGAGCTCGGTTTCTTCCCTTGGGCACAGGTCAAACTTTGGAGGTGTGTGCTTATGGATTGAATTTTCCGCTGATCTCGCCTCCCCTAAAATACCTTGGCCTCCCACTCAGGGGTGGTAGACCTTCAAAATCTGACTGGATGGTCCTCTTACAAAGAATGGAAAACAAGCTGGCTACGTAGAAAAGCAATTTGTAATCATATGAAATCAAAAGGAGACTCTAAATGCTTTTACGTGGATCCGCTTTCACATGTTTGGAAGACTACATATCTTGTTTAAACAAGAAACAACAATGGGAATTTGGAATTAAGTGATTGCCGAAGCTTCTTTTGAGGTCACTAAGATGTTGGAAATTTAAACCCAATTTAATTGGTTTCTTCGACTTTTTAGTCTATGGCATTTTATGTAATTTTCTGGTTTCTTAGTGTACTTAATGGTCTCTTTGTAGGTCCTACTTTATATTAAAAAAAGAAGAAAAATTAGCCCATGGGTTTTATGGTATGAGGGTGTCTTTTGAGTTTCTCTTTGAAAAATAAAAAGAGAGTGGTGAGAGCTTGATAGAAGAAACTCCTTGAGCAGATTTTGTGTTAAAAGAAAGAAGATTACAAGAAGAAAAAACATCTTCCTAGTTGCTGATTTTCTCCATATTTGTAAGTTATATTTCAGTTTTTAATGGTTGAAATGAAGGATTTTATAGTGGTTTTGAGCCTATTTTGTGCCTCATTGTTCAGCTCTATTTTTCATTGTTATTTGAAAAGATTTGCATGTTATTAGCATCTATTTTGCTCCAACATAAGATAGGATGAGTTGATTTGACTGTATTTGTGAGGGAAGAAAGGCTTGCAAAGTTGGAGCAGTTCTTATTGCCCAAAGTTGTTGAATATTTCAACGATCCTTTTGATTTTATATTGAAGAACATGCCTTCATAGATGCAAATAACTGGTGCTATCACACAATGTCACTGTAAATGCTAGAAAATCGTTAATCCCAAGTTTGTACGTACGCAAGGCAATTTTATACGAAGTCAAGCAACGCCACTTGTAATATATACAAAATTTCCTTAACACTTGGCAATAAACTAATCAAGCTTGTCCTAGAGGTTCCTTCAAATAAAGTGCGCCGTCATTGTAAGTATTTTTTTTCTCCCCGCTCCTTATTGAAGGCTTGATATAAACAAGCTACTATTCAAGCTATAGTATGTCAAACCATTTTTACAAGCGAGTGCACGGATACGCAATGACAAGCGCACGCGAGAGAGAGAGAGAGAGAGAGAAAGATTGGGTACTAATTCACTGCCACAAGGCATCAAGTTATATAATTTTTATGTGCATGTGCAAATGGCGCCCCTAGCTTTTGGGTTGTGATTTGGGTGCATTAAAGTTTTACCGTTATTCACATATCTGATAGATTCTGTGAAAATTTCCTTTCTTAAACCTTTCACAAGATCCTGTGGTACAACATGAATATTGGACTTGCTCAAATCTATTAGTTCCTCTTTCTTTCCCTCCTTGATGCTATTCATTCAGGAGTAAGAGAGGCCTGGTTTGGGCCTCAAAACAAATGAAAAAATGAGATTAGATCTTCTATACCACTTTGACTCCATTTACACCCAAAAAGCCTATAAAATGTATGATGAGAATCCTAACTAGTAGAACCAACTGCGTTTATTGCTTTTCCCTCCTATAAATCTCAGCATAGATATGACTCGAAAAGCAAGTCATCCCTTGGCTCTTCCTTTGTTTTCGAGAACACACCCTCCATGTGTCTCTGGTGCTGCTGATTCATGTAAGAATTCATCGAGTTATCAAATCCAGAGAATCCAATATTGCTCCCTGCTGGGGTCTGCAGCATCTCGAGTGTAAATGGAGCATGGCTCACAGAAGCACTTGTTCTGTCACTAAAAAGAGAATTAGCAGCGATTCGATTAGGATGATTCACCATTGCTGAGGGTTTAATAGCCGTGGTGAAGTTGTTGCTGTCTGTTGAAGGCCTACTGACTCCGCTTCCACGAGCGGCGGGAACGTCGTGGTTGTGCTTGCCTTCGTAGGTCGTGATCACTGCCCTGAGATCATGGGATGCCCTCTCCACATGCTTCCTCACCGGGCAACCCACTGTGGTGCATTTGTAGTAGCTCCTATAGGTAGCATGGAACCGATATTAGTCACCGATTCTAATGAAGAGGATTTACATCATGCACTAGACGTTATATTTTCCCTATACATGAAGCAAGTAACCAAAGAGCTCAAGAAAAAAAAAGATATATAGACCTGCTAATTAAACTCAGTTATACTAATTTGTGTACCATGAACATGCTTATAATAATTCGTACCTTGGATTCGGATTCCCCTTCACCACCTTCTGCCCATATTTTCTCCACCGATACCCATCGTCAAGGATATCGATATCACTTGTGGTTTGAACCACCACTCTCGGCTCCCGAACTGTCCTATTGCCCACGGCTGAAATTCCCTCATTCTCGCCTTCTTTCTTCCTGGAAAACAAAGGAAGACATTATTTCACTTCGCTCCCCCTTCACAATACTACTCTTCTTAAAGTCTGATTAACAAAAGAAAATGCTTACCATCGCTTAGCATCCGGTTCGCCTTCATCGAACTCATCAGCACCTGATTTACTAATATCAAGTTCGTCATCACCAAAAGATGCTGAAGAATTTTCCGGTGTCGGAACGGAGTCAATCAGTATGCCTGATTGTGCCTTGAAAGAATGATCGGCTGCTTCAGCAGCACCCGAAGCCTGAACTGCTTGAGAGGAAGCCGAGTTCCTTCTGGTGGCCTGAGGCTTTGGGTGGTTGTGGGAACCCCGGTACACAATCTCCGTAATCTGTCCATCTAACGACCTCTCTACCTTCTTCTTTGTCGGGCAATTCGGGAAAGTGCACTTGTAGTAGCTGCGAGGGTTCTCGCTTCCTTTCACCTGCTTCTGCCCATACTTTCTCCAGTTGTAGCCGTCATCTGACCTCCTCTGCGCTCTTAGGGTTTGAGCAGCTTGACCAGAATGACTCACGTTAGATTGGTAGCCGCCATTGTTAACTTGGATATTCGCTTGTGAGGTTGGAATTCCAGAAGAACTCGTTTGGCTGGGAGCGACGAATTCAGATTTAGTGTAGGCATTGTTGCTGTGTTGTTGGTAACTGAATGATTGTTGATCCTACATCAGCATAAAGAGAAGCAAGATGTATGCATTAGAATCATATAAGGTCTTATAATATCAAAAATATTTCATGTCAGAGATCAGTAAATGAAAAGAACATACAAGAGCAGTGATTATAAAAGAGGAGACTGGGGCACATACCAAAGAAATGGGCATTGACGAAGGGTAGAGGGATGATGTTTGCATGGTCCCATTACTTGCTTGGGTTTGGAAAAAGAATTCAGAGTAGGCCTCATTTTCCTGTTTGATGCCTTGCTGATAATCAACAGCAGGTCCCCTCCAATTAAAAGTTTGTGTCGCAAAAGTACCGGTTGTTGGAGATTGCAGAATCTATCAAAAGATATTCAACGCAGATTAATTAGTAGAGCATCATTTATGGAATAATTGACAGATACCTAATAGATGTATAAGTCGGTCAACCCATGAATCAGAAAGACTAGACATCTCAACACAACAGTTGGAAGGCACAAATTAAATGATGCTGCAAGAAAAGGGGGCCGAAAGAGGGGCTAGTTGGGGTTGTTCAAGACAAACTACAATTTGTCCCAAAACATGCATGAAATCACGTAGTAACGCTACCAAGAAAAGAAAACCAATCAATCAATCAAGCAATATTGAGGAGTTTGAATTCAAAAGAGATCCTTGTGGATTTAGAGGAACAGATTTTAGCTGTAATAGGAAATCATGAAAACGAACCCCAAAATTTCTCTTATCATCATCACAATAATAAAAGTGGGATGGAAAATAAAATGAAGGTAGGAAGGTCAACAAGACATCTAAACAGACTGAATATTATCATGCAAAAGCTGGACAGCGGAGGAACCAATTGTAGTACCTAAAATTCCATTAAAATAGCTTCATAAAATAGGAAGAGAGGATTATTTTTTCCAAAACGAAATTATAGCATAAGAAGTAACTCGTGAAATATATAATCATAAAAATATGCAGACAAGGAGAGACTGTATTATTTCATCTTCTTACGTTAGAGGAGAGGAGAACAGGAGAGTCTAAGAAATCCGTCGGGCTGAGGCCGGGTGGAATGGCAAAGTAGGAGGATGGAGAGATAGGAGGTGGAGATATAGGCAGTGAAGGAGGAGTTATGGACTTGAACTTCGGACCAGCTGCTCCACTGTTTACCATACTGCCAGAGAACCCCCGGCTGGCCCCGGTCATCGCCCGGTCCTCGCCATCATTATTTCCAGCACCCAGGAGGAGCTCGGAGAAGGAAGTGGACGTCGGGAAGGAGAAGGTGGCTGACTGGGAATTGGCCGAGGTCTCTAAACTCCTCGTGGAGGAAGCCATAGGGAGGAGAGACCAGAAGAAGGGAAGAATTAGAGGAAGAGAGGGAGTTGGAATGGAGTCGGGGAGGAGGAGAGGTGGAATATGGCTGAGAGAAGGGAAGGGGAGGATGGGGATTGGTGATATTGGACTACTGGGTTACGTATTAGGTAAATGGGCAAAGGTGAGCCGGGGGCATCTTCTTAGAAGGAGATAGCGAGGGTGGAAAACTTGACCGTTGAATTGCTGGTCAAAACTCGTGGGTTTGACCGGCGGCCGAGGGCCGTAGTGTCCTGATATCCTTCTTGACCTCCTCCGTGCCGCGGAAATCACAAAAACATCCCTAAATAATTTTGCTCCTATTAATACTAGCTCATGATAATGACTTAGTTTTGTGTCTTTGTTGAAAGTCCAAGGGTTAAAAATAAAAAAAAATAAAAAAAATAACCAATTATAATTGAACCTCTATTCATTAAGCAAAGGGTAAATTGGTCCTGTGAGTTTCGTAAGTCCCAAGTAAAAAAATGTGTTAAATTAATAAAAATAAAATTAGGATGTGTTGCATTTGGAGATTTGACTGAGCTCATTTTCTGTAAATAAGAGATCACGCTCAACCTATATTGTTAAGTCATTAAGTTGAAGAGTCAAAACAAATGTTAGTTTCCTTTGCATGTGAAACAATAGTTGCTATGTGTGAATTCTGAGTAGCTTCCTTGTGGGTAGAATTACTTAGTTCTAATATAGACTTTAGAGCTGCCAAACTTCAAATTGGATGCAAGAAAGAACAAAAAATCATAGAGAAAAATCTGCATGGGAGTTCCAGGGTCTTTCGCCTGCCATCACTATTTAACTTTTGCAATCCAACAACACACGTGGAGGCAATTTATGTCGCACATACATATTCCATGCATACATACATATATACATATAGAGATATATGGATATATATACAAACACATACATACATACAAATATATGCATGTGTGTGTGTATATCTATATACATATATAAACATACACACACACACACATATAATGTGTGGATGTAGCTAAGCGGATCAGGGCAGTAGACACCATGTGTGGGTTCAATTCCCGTCGTTCACTTATCACATTATTTCAAATTTAAAAAAAAATGATTATTTTTTTTTTCTACTTCTTTTTCCAAGTGCAGGATAACTCCAAGAAGTTGTGGGTTTTTAATGTGTTGCCTCCACCATATTTTGCCAGTTTGAGATAAAGTATTTTTTAATGGGTTCAATTCTAAACTAAACCACCATAGAGAAAAAGCCTCACAATTCTTCTATCAATGAGATAAGAAAGTGAATTTCTCCATCCGAAGAATTAGAATTAGTTTTTAATACATACATACATATTCATACATACATACATATATACATATACATACATAAATACATACAGATACATACACATGCATGCATACATATATATAGGTAGGGGGGGGGGGGAGGGGGGTGGCGCGGGAAGAGAGAGAGAAGGTTAAAGAGGCAAAGCTAACAACTTTGATAGATTTTCCATGATGTCTAATTTGCGGCACACATGCCCTTCAATTTGTACATGGCACCATCCCCTCCTATATTCAGTATTCTATATTCTATGGGATATTTGAGACTGGCCCCAAGCAAAAGCTGCCAAACTAACATGAAGCGGGCAAAGTTAACATAGCTAGGAAAATCTCCACACTTGTCTGGATTTGGTTGTCCTTGAGCTTCATTACAATTTTAGGCACTACGGCTTCAGCCTCCAGCCAGCTGCTTTTTGGTGGCCACCCATGTCGCTGGAAAGGCCGGCTACCAAATTGTTTCGACTTTACGCGGCAAGATTGCTTCACAGTTGTCCTAATGCAGTCGTTAAAAAAACAGCCGTTTGTCTAACCGACATGCGAGGATGCAGCCGTGGCAGGCTCCAGTTGCCAATGTGGTCACGAGATATCATCTCCTACACCCACACACTGTACCAGTTCAGCCAGCAAATAATATTCAACCAATTAATAAATATTCTGGCTATCTTAGTGTAAGGAGGGGAAAAAAAAAAACAGACCGCCGCTGCCTCCACTCCCTATCTTTTTTCTGGATATAAAAAATAGATAGGCAGTGGGAAAAATAGGAAGACCTGCCAATAATACAATTACTTAGATCCAAATACTTCAAAATGTTATAAAAATTGAATCTAGAATCTTTGATTGCTAAACAAAAGGTATTATGGTTCCAATGTCTTCTGTATTTATAGTACATCTACTCCATATTTGGAGCGATATACTTTGGATTGGATCGATTCATTTTTGGATGGAATTTGGATAACAAAAACAGGTATATCCAATAAATTCTTGTTGTGATTGCCCAAGCTTGGTACAAAGACAGAAATTTTTGAGAGAGAGAGTGGCTCGGGATGGGTGCCTAGGTGCGCCAAATCTCGTGCGGTGGGTGGGGCTTTTCCCCAAACACCTGGAGTGGTGAGGAGGGAGGGTATTGTTACTTGTTAACCTTGGTGACAGTGGAGTATGGCGGCACGGGGCCCTGCTGAATCGGAGACGACGGAGGTGGGGATGGGGGAGAAAGGGACGCAACCTCACCTGAAGGCGGCCGAGAAGGCCCGGACATGGGCGGATGTGGCAAAGGGCCCGTCGAGGGTGCCGTCCTGGACAAATCACCAGATCTCGGCGGCGGAGCTCGAGGCCCTGAAGCGGCGGTTCACGGACGTGGTGGAGTTCTCGCCGGAGAAGATGGAAGCGGCCTATGTGGCTCGCCACTCGGGAGGCCAATGGGGCCGCGGACTGGGTGGCGGCATATGTGGCTCGCCACTCGGGAGATACCCTATGGGTTGGTGAGGATGACTTACCCGGTGCTTTTCGGGACATTTTGTTTGCAGACGCTTCTGGGTGTATTCGTACCCGTCTAATATGAATCACCTGTTTTAGCAAAAAAAAAAAAGACAGAAATTTTTTACATAAGTCGTAGTAGGATTACTGGTATTACTCTATTTTGTGTTGGGCTGTGCTCTAATTACACCAATCTCCTCCTCCTGCCTCATGATATGCTAGCATTATAATATTTTGTTTTCTTAGTACAAGAGCTGGGATCCACAGTATTGGTTGTAAGATTAGCTGCACCATCTAGTTTCCTCTTGTTAAATTCCTAAATAATATTTCTCATGGTTGGAACATTAGGTGCCTTACCATCACAACTAGGGGAGACAATTACAATTACAACAGGTGGCTCATTCTCAGTTATACTAACTTGTCTCCTTCTGTCGCCATGGAGATATTATAACCTACACCGGGCCAATAAAATGATTTCATGTAAATATTCTGGCCACCTCAGCAATTCCAGCTCTGGCTCCTAGCCCGAGCCTAACGGAACCACGGCGGCGTGCCCAATGGTGAGACAGCAGATCTGGGCCACAACGACCTTGGAAATAGTAGAGGCGAAGGGGGGGGCGACGAGGGCCATGAGCCCATGCTCCTCCTCATGCCTCGCCGACGGTTCCATTCATGATGAGGGCCGTGCTCCTCCTCATGATTCGCTATGCTCCTCCTCTCGATCGTAAACGGTGTTCAGGTCCGTCCACTCGATCTTGTCCCCGATCAAGACCTCGAACGACTCTATCGAAAGGTCTGGGTCCTCCGCCGCCACCGAAGATGGATCCCCGGCCACCGGCTTCTGCCAGGGTCTCGCAAGCGACCTTCAGGTCATCGCCAAGAGGAGGAGGAGCGCTCGACTGAATGTGCTTGGAGGGATGAGGTGGATCATGTCGGGGCGAACGGCGGCGTCGTGGGGTGCGGAGGCAGTGGCGGTTTGCTTCCTTTTTTTCTCCCTGCATCGAGGTGGCCCGAATGTCCACCTGGTGGAATATTATTTGCCCGGTGTACCACTGAGGTACACCGGGTGGGGTGTGTGTGTGTGTGTGTGTGTGTGTGTGAGAGAGAGAGAGAGAGAGAGAGAGAGAGAGAGAGGAGGAGGAGGAGGAGGAGAGGATTTGTCAAATCCAGTTGGCATGGTGCGCACACCATGTGTCTTCTAGGCTTTCATTCAAGACCATTTCAAGTGTTGACGGGCAAGTCTGCTTCCCACCCTTCTAAGCCCACGCAATCATCATGCGTTTAAAATACATTCTCAAAAATCATGTGTATGAATATTATATTATCTTTCTAGCAAGGAAACAGCACCATGCCTTGATTCTGGAGCAGGTAACCACAGCTTGCATGGAGCGGCTAAAGATACGGAGAAGCTGACGATTGGTAAACATAGAGAAAGTGCCCCAAATATTGTAAGAAGAACTCCAGAGACGATAAGATGGGCTCACACCCAATCCAACTAGAAAAGGACAACAACAAAATGTTGGTTCTAACGATCATATCTCCACTCATAGTTGTTCCATCACATTATTAGGTGCAATATTGTAACAGGACCTGATTTGCGACTATTCCGAATAAGGTCATTTTCGGGTTGGTCTCGGAGCCAATCCGGTTAGTTTGCCGTATAGGTTTCTAGTAGCTAACTCGATGTTGACCTAGAGTTAGATGTGTAGCGAGAGAGGTGGTGGGCCCCGCAACCGAATCTAGAAAAAAGAAAAGAAAGGGGCTACCAGTTGACAAACAAGGGACCGGGCTCCACCGTCCCCTGGGGCTGAAACAGTCAAACCCAAAAACAAAGAACAAAGAACGGCACGAGAAATGGAACGCCAAGGTCGCGATTCTAGAACTGCAGGGAGCCCGCGCGAGGAGCCTAGAAAATAATATCTAAAGAAGCCAACAGAACAGAGAACATCACCGATCGAACATCAATATCATACGCCTACTTTGAAATTGGTAAACAGAGCAATTAGTCTGTTTTTTAATAACCATCCCAAGAAAACAACCATGGCAACCACATTGTGATGGGATTCAAAAGATATTTGAATTAGTCCAACTGATTCCACGTTTTTTTACCTTAAATAACGGGGTACAAAAAGAGCAATTGTGTCTTGGATTGGGAGAAAAATAAATGAAAAACGGATTCATTGGTTTTCTTAACACAAATACATACAGAAACATTAACCAAAATAAAATTCTTTGCAAGAAGAACCATTTCCCTGCCCGAAAGGTAACCTCAATCAGGACAGCTTGAAGCATTACAAAGTCATCCCAAACTTCCAAGGCTAAGTATATTGTTCTTTTTGAGTCCCAACAACATTGATGAAGAAATGGGCCCATAGTTCCTGCGGAGGCTATCACACATGATCCTTGAGGTTTTAATTTCTACTCAGGCATACCCCGTGACTGTTGCTTCCAAATTTCATTAGGCACCAATTCAGCCTGCCAAAAGAACATTATCCATTAATCATTAGGCACCAATTCAGCCTGCCAAAAAAAAGATAAAGATATAGTTCCTAAAAGGATATAGTCAACACCTAAACGTTCATTGCCTTACAAAGTGCTTGTTCTCTTATTTTTATCGTGATGGAAAAAGTGAACCAGTGTTCCTAAGGTATCATGAGATCACAAGCTTGTGACTTGAGGAAGATTTTAACATGATGGCAACAAATCTCATATTACTAAATCAGCAAAAACGTGCTCATGTACAAATGAAGGGTGTGATAGGAAATGATGATGTGAAGCATATAACAAGGAGAAAATTAGAAATATGACCAATGAAGTGCAGAAATTGCACTGGACATATAATCCCTACTTTCCTTTGTATATTACCAATATCAGAAGTTTGGATCCACTTGCATCATTATGCTCTCCTCAAAGGACAGACTTGTCATAAGATTAGCATCAAGTGGTCTTCTGCGTCACAATGACACTTCTATAATTTCCTATAACTCTACTAAATACATCTCAGCACATTGGTAAAATAACCTTGCACCAAAGCACATTCATGTGGTCACTTCAGTGCCTTCCAATGCTCATGACCTCTCATTTACTGTTGAAGATTTCGGGTTCCATCAGTTCATCCTCTAGACTAGTTCTTTTATGCTCTCTTTTCAGTACACAAATGAACATTACACTTTCATTCAGTTTGTCTTTTCACAAATTCTGTATGATCCATCATACAACATCACAAATGATTGGTGTGTTATCCATATATTTTAGCATTTTGCTTATCAACCAACACATGGATTGTGTAAATTCTATTATTCATAGAGATTCTCCACAAAATCACCTTTTTTCCATTAAAAAAAGCCACCCTAGTCCTCTGTAGCCTTATATATAGAACTTCATAGCTTAAATGATATGTTGCAATAACAATCTATAGCCTGATCCCCAAGTTTGGCTAATTCCAGATGGAAAAAAATATCATTTTGACAATTTAATGTATGAATTCTCGCCTAAACAGTCAGAGGTGGTTTCTGGAACAGCCTAATATCAAGACTCGCAGCACTCCAGCCTCACACCAGAGCCCTGCTGTATATCATGATTTCAGGTGACTGTTAGACTAAAACAACACCTTGAGGTGGTACCTTACATGATGCTTGTGATCTGAAGGTTTTTATGTGGAGCACATGATGAACTGAGAAAACTATTCACATAGGCAGAAAATAAATAAATAAATAAATAAAAATAAAATAAAAGAATCCTGCACCTTCAATATGATGTGCTACTTGAATTATGAAAATGTTAGAAACCAACACATATATAGTCTAGTACCACACAGGTACTCTTTTTAACATGTACATCGATCAAAACCTCAAGACGAAGATCTCAAATGTGGACAACAAGAAAGTTATTAAAAGTGCAAGTATTTAAAGAAGTGTATGAGAGAACAAAACCAAACAATATGCTCATCAGTATTGCAGATTCATTGGACAAGGAAATCAAGGATACCTGGTATGGCTTATTACTCCACAGAAGCATACATCCACGTGCTTCTATGTATTCCAGAATATGTTGAGAAATTGAGGACTTCAATGATGAGTGAAGCTTCATTTTTCTTAAACCATTACATGCCCATAGAACATTTTTCAGACCATTTGAAGTTAGCCCCCTTAAATGTAAAATAGTCATAATTTGTAGACAGCTGATGCTAGCAAGTGCCAAAAGCCCCCTATCTGTTACTGAACAATATGACAAGTTTATCTGAAAGTGGACAAATTAAATTTGTGTTAAAATCCAGATCGCCATCCTGGCATGTTGAGGAAAAAAAGGCAAATATCGTACCTGGCGTAAATTCTGGGAGAAGCATCCAAGTGAAAGCATTCCATCATCATTAATATCATAGCATTTCTTGACATCCAGCTTGGTGATTTGTCGACATCCCACAGCTATAGCTGAGATACCAACAGAGGAGACCTGGGGACAACCTCGAATCTCCAGTGTGTCCAAGTTCAAGCACTTTGACAATGATCTTAATGAATCATCTGTTATATCTGAGCAGTATGCCAGATTAATCATCCGCAGCATAGGGCAGCCAAGAGCTATGGCTGAAACACCCATATCAGTTATTCCTGTACACCTGTAGTAGTAATCCATATTAGTTTAGCTCCAAAATGCAAATTTTGTATAGCCATACCAGCATGACCAACTTATGTCCAACCTAATCTTCCACCTTGAAATATGTAGTAATCAAAACATCATTGGTGGAACTAGTCACACTTGAAAATGAAATACTCTAAAATTATGGTTCACTGCAAAATGGAGAAAAATGCAAAGAATCAAATATAAAGGCTTGTTACTCTGATGTAGTCTAAACAACTCCTGAAATTAAGTTCTCTAACATCCAGATGTTTTCCGAAAACTCAGAAACAGAACAGAAAGACTCAGCTTTTAATCCTCTTAATGTAGAGATTTCTAAGTCATAATTATTTATTTCTAATCTCCTTCCTCTAACTTGATTGGGTTCAATAACTCGATGCTGCAACTAACACCAATGTTTTTTTTGACAATGACTAAAGATAATGATAAGATAAAGCCCAAAGGAAGCAGACAGTCACAAACCTGTACAAATCAAGCACTTGGAGTTTTGGACAACATTTCCCAACATGAACAAGACCTTCATCATTAATGTTCATGCAGAGGCCAATTTTTAGGCTAGAAAGTTTGAAACATCCTGAGACGGCCTTCAATCCTGCATATAAAAAATATTATTAGAATCTATGATTTGATAAATTTAAAAAATGATAATCTTAACTTTTAACAGTATGACAGGAAAATACCTTCATTGTCCAAATCAGTATCTGTAAGATCCAGTTCCTCCAGGAGATGACAATGTTGACCAATCAGACGAAAGCCCTCCTTCGAAACCAGGTTACAAGATTCCATCCTCAAAGAGGTAAGGGATGTGCATGAGCTTGTGATCTTGGCTAGTGAAACATCAGTTATCTCACTACAGCATGTGATATCTAATTTCACCAATTCCCTGTGCTTTGACACAATAAAAGAAAGATCTTCATCTGTGATGCCAGAGCACTTGCTGAAGCTAAGCTCCTTCAAAGATAAGCAGGAAGTTCCAATGGCTTTCAGTTCAGTTGATGTGATTTCGCAGTCACTTAATTTGATAGATTGCAACCTAGGAAGCCTTTGTAAAAAACAGGTAACCTGCGTAGCAATCAATTTAGTAATATGTCTCATGGAAACTTGAGTCTTTCCCAGGGTGGGGCATTGTTAGAATGGACTTACAGGAATGTAGTATGTTAAACCCAGTTGGCGTAAACCCAAGCTTCTATTAGTGATGGAGGACAATCCAGCATGCTTAGCATGCTGACAAGTTGATATGTCGAATACCTGCTGACAAATTGACATATCGAGTGCCTGCAGGAAGCAAAATTTTGAATAAAGCTGTAGGGCCCAATAAAACTTGACTAGGTAATGAGGAGTACATGGATGTGAGATAACACATATTTGAGGTCATGAATAATTGATATTATGCTGGAATCACATAATATGATCATCTACAGGAAAGGGGCTTTAAAAGCAATTAATGCTTTAGATTTAAAGTATCAGATATGAATTTTACAATTACGAATATTTGATCCTTTTACCTAAATAAAATGCAAAGCTAATTCTAACATTCCTCTAGGGATGTATGCCTTTGTATGCCATTTTACATAATTCACAGTACAGTTTATCTAAGAAACTTATTTTGATTTTCTTCTCCTTTCACTCACTCCGCATCATTTTTAAGAAGACTAAATTAATAAAATAATGTAATTTCAAATACTTAAATAAGCATAAATAGCTTTTACTATGACAAATGCTTTATTTTTCTGGATAATAGTTGATGATACATCTGCCTGATGCTTGTCTTATCGATCGTTTTCCATTATTGATGGTGTGAAAGTTACTACTAATAACTCACATGTTATAGTTCCAAACCTATTCAATAGTCATCCTGTCAATCTGCAAATGCTCAAGTGCAACTAATATCCACAATAAGCATCATTAAGATCAGTCTTACAATAAGCTACTAAGACATTTTATTCTAAAAACATCAGTAAATCATTTTGAGCTGGTTTTAGCTAGATCATTAATATGTACCTCTAATGACTTGCATCCTTGGCTGAGAGCATCAATACCAATGCATTCTGGCAATGACAAATCTTCAAGATATGGTAGTTGTAAGATAGCTGGAAGGCATTTCTCTGTTATCTGCAACATCAAGAATGCAAAATTTTCATCAAAATAATACAATGCGTGGGAAGTGCCCGAAAAAAAAAAAGCACAAGGTCATAAAATTAGCAAGCAGACATCATTCATGTCTCTTGCAAATGAGAAAGCCAACTTCAAACAACTGATGAAGCCAGAAAGGGAGATTGAGAAATGAAACGATTTAATTTTTTTTACTGCAATCAATAGTTCAGATTCATTTTTACGAGGCAAAATGGCTCTAGATTGGTCAAAACTCAAAACACTACTAATTAAAAATGACCAACCTAGACAATTTGCTATTTTGCTGTGAATGATTCCAAGAAGAACAACTAAGCATGTTCTGCTTTCAAATCCAGCTACCATCTGGCAGCTTAATTTTACAAATGTTGTTGTTAATGTACACATACTTGTAGGTAAAAAAACAGCTCTATGCAACATGAAGTACATTCCGTCTTGCCTGATGCATGAGCTCCAGTGTTATTTGATGTGCTGCCTTTTTTAAATGGATGAGCTTTGCAGTTCAAGCTAGTTTTCTGCCCTGCATGCCTAAGCATATTTCCTCTCGAACCACCAAACTACACATCTTTTCTAAAGAGAGTCAATCCTACTCCAGCCTTTGATTTCCCTGACTCTTGCAGCAAATTCCGTGTCCCTCTTCTTCAAAAGGAGATGAGTGTATATACATAGCACATTTCAACTTTAACCTAACTTTGTTTTAGACCTCAGAAGAAGCAAAATTCCAGGCTAATATTAAAAACAGCTATTTTTCTATCACAAATAATTAAAAATCAGGATCCAGCCCTTTCTGATAGGTGACTAATTTAAGCAAATGTCAAAATATAACCAACTTAGCTTGTGTTGGAGCAGAAAGCACTTACAACTGGAGCAAAGAAAGTCCCCACTTTGCAACTACACTAATTCAAATATGACTATAGAAATTCTCTGACTTATATAGCACCACCATAGAATTTTTTGAGAGAAAAGCACGACATCAATATAGCAAACACAAACAGACAATTACCTTAACAAACACTGATAAGAAAATGAAAAACCCATTCCAAATCAAGATTTAATGCCAGTAAAGTATACCCTCTTCACAAGAAAAAGAAGCCAGGGCTAATCATTTCACAAGGCTAACCTATCTAAAACCAGAAAATTACTTTGTTAGCTCTCTGTTCGTAGCAAATTAGCATCAAGCATCAGGTATCAGTTATCAGAAGGATCAAGGATCAAAAGTATTACCGCCAAGTAGGAAAGATCCAAACTTTGAAGCATTTTGCATTTAGACGCCACCAACTCAATCCCCATGTCGGTCAATTGATGCATTCATTCAAGCAGAGCAATCTCAGCTTGGGGCAACCCAAGGCGATCCTTGCGATCCCAATATCCGTGATCCTCCTACACTTCGCCAGCCACAGCCGTTCAAGATTTCTCGCCCGGCCGATCGCCGCAGCGGCCCCGTCGGTCAGATAGAACGAGTATGACAGATCAATCTCGACCAGAGAAGTACAGTGCAAGGCCAATTTGTCGAGCCCGACACTGGAGAAGGCCTTCGACCTGGAGAGGTCGACCGAGCGGAGCGACGACCGGAGGGCGTTGGCGGCGGGCGGTGAGTGCGCCGTCGGTGACGCGAGGGCAGAGGGTGAAGTCGAGGCGGTCGATGGAGGGGTAGCGGGCGAGGACCCGGCGGAGGAGGTCGGACCGGAGGGGCGCGAGGGTCCGGCGGTGGCGGGACTCGGCGGCGTAGAAGGACTGCAGACGAGGGAGAAGGATTTCTTGTCGACGGGGTTGGAGCCGAGGCGGTCCAGGATCAAGAAGAGGATCTCCTCGGTGAGGGAGTCGAAGGGGTTGCGCTGCTGCTCCGCTTCTCCCCGCATCTTCTTGATGGGTCTCGGATTGAGGCGAGGGTAGGTGTTGGAGTTCTTGGAGACGAGATCGAACGTTAGGGTTTGGAGAGCTCCGGGGCTCCAACTACTCCGGCCGATCGCTTCCATTATGTAGAAAGAAAGAAGAAAACACAGAAAGAAACGGTGTAAAAATGGCTTCTTGAACGCAGGATTTGGGAATTTGAGAACGAAGGACAGGGGAGAGGGTAGCCAAGATTGAAGAGAAGGAGAAGAAAAGAGAGAGGGGTAATCGTTAACGATAACAGAAAACTGTGGGCAGATATAGAAGGAGGACGGAGGTGGAAGATGGTGCGTGAGAAGTTACCCAAAAATGCCCTTACTATGTTTACTTCCAAGAACGAGGGAGCGAGTGATTTTTCACTTATATGACGTAAATACCCCTAGTGTGGTAGTTGTGGCAGGCCCGGGTTTGAGGGGGTTTTCTCTCCTCCAATCCGTTACGACGTTTGAATAACCTAAAACTGCACTGTCATGAAAACCCATAATTGAGTGAAACTATTCTCCAAATCTCATTTAATTGAGATTTGTGCACCCTGTTTCGCATTTTATGGTACCAGTATTTAACCGATGTGATACATTTGTGCAGTTGGAGTAGAAAGGTAAGAAAAAATATTATAGAATATTTGAAAAAAATAAAAGAAAAAAAATAAATAAAACAATAAGGAGAGTCTGGATTCCAAAAAAATATTTTTGGCCTTTCCAAAAGGTTCTGTCTCGCATTTATATGTTACTAATATTTAACCACATGTGATATATTTGTGCAGTGGAGTAGAAAAGAAAGAAAAAAATATTAGAGATTTTTTTAAAAAAATCAAAGAAAAAAAGAATAAAATAACGGGGAGAGTTTGGACTCCAAAAAAATATTTTTAGCCTCTCCAAAAGCAAAACCTATAAGCGGTCTAAAGTGGGTGGAGTGAACAAGAAGAAAAAAAAGAGTTAAATGTAGCAAAATTTTAAAAAGAGAGGGAGAGAGAAATAAGAACAAAACAGTTTTTTTAAAAAAAATAGATGAATTTATTTCAAAAGAAAATAAGGAGAGTTGATAATGGCTTAAGTCATCCTATAAGGAATATTTTATTAACTACATTAGAAGTGAAGATAAATAAAATAATATTAAGTGGTGGAGATTGACGTTAGCAAGAGAGGCAGGAGCCTATGTTAGTGTTCCAACATAGTGGTCAAAACAACATATGGAAGTTGAGAAGTGTGAGATAGACTAGAATAAAATTACATGACTCAAAAGTAGAAGGATAGGATAAAAGTCAAATGACAAGTTTGAGAAGATTATGATGATAGGGGTGATAGTCTCAATGCAGTGGTTGTTGTGAGAGGTCTACGGGTGACATATAGACGGACAACAATGGTAGAGATAAGAAGTCGGTAAGAGTGAGAATACAGAGAATGAGAAGTGATTGACTCGATTATGGAGAAGGGTGAGAGAGGACGATGGAGGATTAAAGGATAAGCTTATAGGGAGAGAATATACCTGTATATTCTCAATGGTGTTCACTTGTTTATGGACACCTATAAATCAATCCATCATAAGAAATAAGGAGAGTTGAAGCTTTTAATCAATAGAGGAGAAAGAATAGGATTGATTTAGGAGAGAAGAGAAGATTGTTCAGTATTTATAAACGCAATTTCTCTAGGAAAATAGTAATACATTTATTAGAACATGGTTAGCCCATAGTAACATGCCTAATTAGATCTCGCTATTGAATAAGACCATGGAGAAAATATGGGTTTCTATAATATCATATCTCAATATTTCATGATTCCATGTCTTATCCATCGAGACGAACATGGTTTTGCCAAGCCCACCGGATGCCTCATTCCAATGGTCATTTTATTCTCGTAGTTTTATAAAAACCTGTGAGCTAAATAATCTCTCACTTATTAACCATGCCAGCTAGAGATCTGAGAAAAATCATAATAGCTGGATAGAAAACCACTTTCTCTTTTATTTTTTCAGCAATCCGGTGTAATGCACCTTGTTCCGCTACTAAGATTTGAATCTTAAGACCCCCTATAAGGGCAAGCCCATAGATAGGATACCAACTAATTAAGCTAACAGATTTTAGTATTTTAGCCCCTTATTACTTCAATCATTTTTAAAAAGTATATCATTTATGAAATACACTCATTTAAGATGTTTGGAAAATGATGCCATGTATATTGATGGTTGAGATCTACTTGGAAAGATGTATGCAAAGTATTGATGTATATCTTTATTCACATGTGAAGTAAGTAAACTAAGGGTTGGAGACATGGCGATTATTTACCTAATCAGACAAACCATATTTATCGAGGTATACATATATATAGTCATTTTTAAAAAATATATTTAGTTAATAGATAAGTGTTAAAATATATATTAAATATATTTTTATAAAAATATATATTTTAGCAATAATATAATATTTTTCAATTAAGTAATATACTTACTAAAATGTCTATAAATATCAGTACTTTATGATCAAACCACATAAAAGTCTACATGTTCCTTATCCTTCAATTTCCATATATACATTCATATTTACCATATATGCTATTTAAAACATATCTGATTGACCAATTTATACAGCTTCAACTTACCTCCAAATTTAAATGAATGTAGTTTCTTTGATAAGTCATTTCATGGTTATTTGTGGTCAAATCAGGCATACAATTTTTTTCTAAAAGCAGCTAAAGATGATAGGAAGACATGCAGTCATTAACTACCTATGTATATTCGATTTATTTCAATACTAGATAGGTAAATTTGAAATACTAATAAAATTAAACTTTTGATATCCCACAACACAACATAATTTTAAATGATTGTAATAAAATTAAAATAGTTCAAACCGAGCTTGACTCAATACCCGACCCATGTTATATTCAAATAGTCAGGGTGTACATTCCTAAATCATCAATTGATAATTTATAACTGAATGGATCTCCTCACTCGAAGGAATAAAGAGCAAGAATTTTCGAGTCAAGAATTCAAGTTCTAAGTTCTAACAAGCCAAATTGTCAGGCCCCCTAGGGTTTGGCGAAGGGCAGGGACGTAAGTTTAGGAGGACGGCGTTGCCGGTATGGAAAGGACGGGAGGAGGGGTAGAATGGTAAAGTTGGGGAGATAAGTTTATTGTGGTGCAGGAGATATGGGAAGGACAGGCCGCCGGGTGCGGACAGTACGATCGCTAGGTTGCTCCTGGACGGCGAAGCATAAAGTCGTAGCCTTCTTTAGACCCGTCCGTGAAATTATTGATATTGTAGCCACGATCCAGATCACGTCACCCTGAGGTGAACTTACCTCACATTCTCCTATCAGCCGCTAACGGAAGGTGCATGATTAACTTGCATTTGAATATATAACATGATCAATTAAGAATTAAATTTTTAAATGAAATAATACTATAAATCAGTGAGGGTAATAATAAGAGTATCCAATGACCAATGTAATGTAAATACAATACCAAATTATAATATTTCTTTAACCCCATTTCATCATGTAATTATAGAAATTGAGAATTAGGGGTAACTAGAATTACATATTATTATTATTATTATTATTATTTATATTTCGATAGCCAGATCAAGATGTTGAAATATATATTCTCAACATTAATGTCAGAAATTTTATGTATATCAATTATCTCAGATTATATATATTTTAAATAATATTATGATAATTTGAATACTTAGATGTTTAAATTTTTTTTAAAAGTTACCGATGCTTCTTCAAGCTATTTCTGACATATAGTCAATAAAATTAAGTTAAAATAAATGATAGTGTGAACCTAAAACTCATCTCTATTTCTAAATCCCAAAATCTAAGATATCTGATTTGGATCATTCTACATAATTTGGGTATGTACATATATGCTAATATTTTTCTGTTAAGTTTTTATTTCTTTTTATTAGGTTGATGATATATATATATTTTTGGGTGTGATTTGGGACAAAGTTTCAGACGGCTGGTGGATTGGGAAGGAGGCAGCTGCTTTGCGAGCGTCGCAAGGGGAGAATATCTTCGCTCTAGGGGAGGTGAGCATATGCAGGCAAGTAGGGTGGAGAAAAGACTGGAAGAGGGAATAGAATAATAAGGGAAATAAGCATATGCCGTACTTAAAGGACCTTCTCCGGGAGTACTCACCTGACCCCGATAATTGCGCAAGCGTCAAACTCTGTAGGCTTCGGGTTGTATCTTTCACGCGAAAGAATGATTGTTTTTTTTTCTCCCGACATCAACCGTTGGATCACGTACTGCACATCTCTCAAGCAATCCAATCTCTGTCTTCCATCTGACTGCACAGATCTTGAAGTAAATATTGCACAATCCAACGGTTGAAGTCCCCGAAAGAAGGAGAATCATTCTTTTCGCGAAAGATACAACCCGAACCTAAGTCTGTGTGCCTCCTCATCATCTTTCTTTCCAATTCCACCAAGCCAGGTCACACTCGGGAAGGCCGGCTCTCTCTCTCCGCTCTTTTTTTTCCTTGTCCTTTGTACCTTCCTATCCCACATACCTTTTAACATTCCACCCATTCGTACACCCACAGGAAAGGCACCTAGTTCTAAAGCCAACCTATCTTGTGGGTCCCTCTTGTTAGACTTGCACTTGGCTGTGCGAGTTCATCCGGTGGTTTCATATGTTTGGTACTTTTATTGTGGACGAAGGGTTCACGAGTTCACTATGAAATGGGGGGAGGTTCCACCTGGGACGTTGAGATCCCACCACCCGTACGTACCGTGTAAGTAGTGAAATGTAGCAAGCTGTACCAATGGGAACAGCAGACAGCATTTCAGGCAATCAGCATCTGCCATATTCCAAAGATCGTCCAAATAGGCATCATCATCAAGGTTTGAGCTGGACCTCTCCTTAGCAAAGTGATAATAAACAACCAAGCTAAAATAACATATATTAATTATGGAACTATGGAGCAATAGAACCAAACATTTTGTTTGACAAGAAGGGATTTTTCATTACTCACTTGTGTGGGATGCTTCGCAAAATGCATGGCAGGTAGCTTATCCTTTTTTCATGGAGTGGCATGGTGGGTCAGGGACTTGCGTAACTTTGAGTTATGGAATGCTTTTTGATTTAGCTTTTTATAGTACTATACTTTGGAAAATTTGGAAGAAAGGATATGGTATAATGTCTAGAGGTAATATGTCTATAACACTGGTAATTATTGCATCAATAATTCATCAATATTTAATGAAAGATGTGAAATGAAAAACTATTAAGTCCACAATTTACAAAGAAAAGTGTGATTCACAAGAGGATTGGTGTGATTATAAGGATTGACATGATTCACAAGGAACTTAGCCACCCATAATGTGCTCGATCCATTAGTACCGCACTAGCACAACATCAGAAGCAAATAAGGAAGCAGCACTTAGGAGAATTTTTTCTTGTATGGGCTATGATTCTACCGACAAAACTTGTGGAATTTCTTAGTAAAGCATCACCATCTATATGGAATTTCTATTCCCTTGTGCATGCAATTTGTACTTTATAGGTACCTTTCTTTCTTGGAAGCAATGTTGGCTATGTTAAATCTTGAAATTAAAAAAATCATGGACATGTAGGATAACCATATTAGAATAATGATGGCTCTTAAGGACACCCCACCCTCTCCCTGGAAGAGGGGATTAAAAAAAAAGGATAACCATCATCCTTGCCCATGCCTTTCCCAATAAAATGGGGATCGACCATGCAGCCTATGTTTACAACTTGAACTCAATATAAGGATTAAGCGAATCCCCAAGTATCTATCTAGTGTCAATTAATTACAACAATTTCAAGATTTTTTTACCTAGAAGCCTCCACCTCCGACCTTCCTCAAGATCAAATTTCGACGAGTCGGTGCTGTATGGAGGTACGCGGGGGCGGTGCGGGCTTTGTTATACGGAGCCCACACTTCAGAATGGTGGCAGCAGTTGGCTGCCAGTTGTTTGACACGTTAGTTTTGAAGGCAGAGTTGCGAGCTGCCTAAGCTGGTCTTCGACATGTGCGGCTGGTGCTGCAGGCAAATTCGATCATTCTGGAGAACGATTCGGCCATGTTTATCAGGTGGATTTGGGGGGGGGGGCGAGGGGTGAGAGTACGGACCACCTTTCGATTCCGGGACATAGGGATGATGATGAGGAATAGGGTGGCCTTCCAAGCCAAGCATGTATTCAGAGAAGTCAACGGGGCGGCCGATTGGGTGGCTGCCTACGCGGCCCACCACTCAGGGTACATCCTCTGGTCAGAGAAGAAGAGCTGTCTTAGGTACTTCGTAAGCTAGTGCGTATGAAAACTTGAAAAAAAAGGGGAGAGAGAGAGAGAAGAAAAAAAAAAAGGGATTTGGAGTTTCAAAAAGCCCCTAATATTTTTGCTTTTCTGATTGCCATGGCTCTTCGATATTGACTTCATCAGAGTTTTGCTCGGTTAAAATATAAAAATATTGGCTTCATCATTACCAGACAACCACACAACCGGTTCAAGATTAACCACCATTGTAGAGGACTTGGATGTGACATTCTTAATGTTTGTGGTGGTCCAAATCAAGAAAAAGTTTACAGGTGTTCGGATGAAAGGTCGAGCACTATCAAAGGCATATAAGAAAAGATATATTCTCCAGAATTATATATATTTTCCTCCCAATGAATTCATCAATCAATATTTATTATATTGCCCACCTGTTTCAATAGATAAGCCTAACATAATTGGTATCCATTCTATGACTTGTTTAATCCCAAAATATGAGCATAGCATAATCACATATCCCATGAAATAGGAGAAGTTTAGCCCTCTATGACAATTCGACCTCCGTTTGCACTTTAAACATATTTGAGCGTATTTTGCTCTTGTAATAAAATTCAAATCCTTTGAGAACTAATGTGATCCCTCATTCTCTCCATGTATCCTTCCAACCAAATTTCCAAAAGGAGCTTATCCCACTTGCAACCCTGTATATAGAAACCAAGTTGTGAGACAATATATGTTCCTAGGGGAAGGAAACCTTCAATGCCTTTGGGCTCCATGATCTAGGCCTTGTCTCAAAGTGTTGGCAATCTATGTTGAACAAATCTTGCACCAGTAGTTGTGGTTATGAAGCAAAAAGATTGGCACCTAAAAAAACGTTAACAGAAAGAATCTTTTTTTTTTTTTTTTTTTGTTGAAAAACGGCATTTATAAAGATCTAATGTGAGTACAGCCTGCCAGATCAACAGAAAGTAAATAGTACAAGGGATAGGGAATATCGCCTATGGAAGTCCAGAGGACCTCCCCAAAATGTTGGACGACGAAGAAAGCAACCCAGTCTGCTGCACGATTCGCCTCTCGAAAAAATATGTGCTACCTAGAGATCAACCCATCTCCCGAACCAATCTGCGAGACGCTCTGATGAGAGGGTGACCATCTCCATACCTATCCAAACCACATTCCAGTCAATCACCACAGAAGAGTCCTCCTCGTATAAGACAGCCCCTCCCATGCCGTCCGGAAGCTCTGCCCCGACAACAGTGAGACCAGGCACCGCCGACCTCCTGCAGCTACCAACTGCCAAGAGAGTCTCTTAATCACAAAACCCACACCCTCATATACACCATCCAACGACATGCTGGCATCAAAGTTCACTTTGAGATGACCAAGAGGCAGGGGCACCCAAAAAACATAGGCAAATTTGAGCGTTGAAATAGAAAGAATCATTAAAGATGATTGATTCCTACATCCTGCCTGCCGGCCATTCCATGATATTAATTACCACTGGCTACATGATAGAAACTTCTATAACTGGAAGTTCAACTTGTCAAGAAAGAAATCTACCAAACATCATTTCTTCGGGTAGATATCATGTAGTATTGATCAATTTGCTAAAAAACAATTCAAATGACGTGTATGAAATGATTTAAATATCAAGGTTTAGGTTATAATAATTTTTCTTAAATATTGATGTCTAAAATATGGTTTGCAGTTTCTATCTGACCTGCATGCATGCAAAAGATTAGACATTTATTTTATTTTTTAAAAGTCTTCCGTACATGAAGTGCAATCTAATAATTTACTAATTTCCATTAGTAAGCTTGCAAAGGCACAGGTCAAAACAAAACATATAAAATGAGCTGTGGCTCATTCGCAAGAGAATTCCCCTTAGAGACAGGTCTCAGGTCTCAAGTATCCTAGGAATTTGAAAGTTCAAGGTCTTTTCTTATAACCAGCAACATTTGATACCTGCAGGTCAGGCGTTACAGATTGTTCTCTCCTTCCAACATTTATAGTCCTGTTTAATTTTTTTTTAAATTTTTTCGGGTAAACAGAAATTAATGCCCACAAATGGCTGAGGTTTTCTGTCATTATTTTGCACATCAGAGTCAAACACGCAAGCATGCATGCCATGCTCACACAAATAAATCAGTGGCAAATAATCTCGCCTTGCACTCTTTATACAAATAAATAATGAACCACCTCGCATTTCATTAATACATGTAGTGAACAAGAGTAACAATTAGAAGAGAAGGAAAAAATAGAAGAAAGGGGAAAAAAAAATCAAAAAAAGAGAAGAAAGGCCCATCTGCAATTGCAGCAATTCCTAGCACTTTTGGGAGTCTGTGCCCCCCAAATAAAATGCTTTATGTGGCAGTGTTGGAAGAACAAGCTGAATACTAAAGATGTAATTGGTTGGAACTTCAGAAAAACTTAGGAGGCTGTATTTTTACAAGCATGCAGCTGACACTTTCGATCATTTTTTTGCCGATTGCCTGTTTTCCGGTACTATTTGGAAATCGTTGTGCTTACTTATGGGAGTTTTGCCATCTTTCAAAGCCTTCGAAGAACTATGCTTTGGCTGGACCAGAAGGAAACTTTCCAAAAACTGACTCATTGTGTAATGCTAATGCTTGTAGCTACCATTAAATTGGGCCATCTAGAGAAGAGAGGAATTCAAAACTTTTTCTGAACAAGTAGAAATCCATGACTATAATAGCCTCAGAGTGTCTCAGTTTGTTTAATAACTGGTCGATGCTTTGTAGTAACAAACAGCTGATTGAATATGGCGTTAGTGTGGCACAAAATCAAAAGATTGGCTACTGCACTTTCTAATGTTTGAAATTCAGAAGACTAGAGTTAAATTCAACTGAAGATCATCTTTCGGAATGCCCGAATTTGAAAGATTCTGTTTTTTGATTACAAGTTTTCTTCTCCGGGTTCTCTACCTTCTTCAGCCAGGTTGCAGCTGTTTGTTTTAAATGACTTTTCACCTATCCTACTGCTTTCATTTTTTGTGGAGTCATTATTGCAGTCTTATTTTAACTCCTACTATCTTGTTGTGGGTAAACTCATCTTCCCCTGTAATCAAAAGCTCTTTTCAGCTGCCATTGTAGTCACATCCTATATCTGTAAGCTCTTTTCGATCCTGCAATAAAGGGCCGAATGGTATTCTTACATCCCTACTACTCAAAAAAAAAATAATATAATAAAAAAAAAATCGCAGCAATACTGAACATGCCCTTGACAAATAATCTATCAATGCCAATAATCTTTATGATCAGCTTGGACAAACAACTTAGTCCACGTGCATGGCTTCCACATAATAATGAAGTACATAATACTGAAATCACCAAGAGACTTCAAGGTTAAAATTACCCATGTTATACAGGAAATGGTGCTTTCAATCATCTTACAGCTAGTAGAACGCCTCCACCGCATAATAATTGTGAGGTTGTGAAGAAAGTATCATCCAAAGGTGGGGTTTCATCCGTTAGTTCTTAGTCTTCACTCCCAGGAAGAGGCATTTTTTCCAATTTTGTGCAGTACTCTGACTACTCTTCATTTATGTAACGTTGCCTGTCACAGTGATCTTGTTGAGGTCTGTCAAGCCTGTAAGTCTCAATATCTGCGCATCTCAGCATAAATGGAACAATTTTAAATTTAGGAACACAACGCAAACTGCAAATTGATATATTGAGAAATATGGAGAACTATAATTTATTTTTATGAGTAAAGTTCAATGAACTGTTATACGTCTATTTGTGGTACAAAGTTATACAGAGGATGAGAAAACATGAGAGAAGGGATATATGATATTAGAAAATACATATGCCAAACTAAGAACATTACCCTCAATTTTTTTGATGGCCTTCTTGATTGCTTTGATGCACTTCTCACAGTGCATTCCTACCTTCAACTCCACCAACTGTTTGATGAAAAGAAGAGAACAGAAAAGTTAGCAAAAAAAAGGAAAAAGAAACCCATCAAGTGTTGACATGCAGGAGTATTGATTGCTCCGCGATCATACGCAAGTAAGAGAAATGAAGTTGCAGAGGAATAGAAGAACTTCATTCTTGGACATCATATTAATGTTCTGGGGAAAGGAATAAAAGAGACAGATCTGTTGTCTTTTGACCACCATGATCATAGTCTAAAATTTGCTGCACGCTAGATTACCCACCAAAACATACCATTTTCCTCCAGTTAGGTACAGAAGTTGTGATTTAAGGCGAAGAAGGGATACTTACAGCCATTGTACTTCAGTGTAGTTCGGTCTTTAGACTGGAAGAGTGTGGAGATGGTGTCTTGAGTCTCGAAATTTATTAAGCTGGTAGATTCCTTTCTTTGGTGCAGGGCAGTACTACTTTCCCTAAAGCAGCAAGTGCACCCACTGACTCTTCTCCTTGAAACGAAGTCAGATATTTCACACACTTCAAAAAGCTACTTCCAGAGTAAGCAACAGGAGGAATCTCTTTTTAGCTAGGTTACAACCATTGCTTCCACAGAGCCTCCACATTCGGCTTTACAATCAGTAACTTGCTAGTTAATTTGACATCCAAGAATAAATCCCCTAATCATATGAAGTGGGGGTAAAATGTAACAAAAAAATCAAAACTACCCCAATATTTACCTATCAATGATTGTTAAGGGTGGGACTTTGTTTTGCAGTGCATTAGTCTGTTGTTGATACAAGGATAAGCCCATGCCTGATCTGCACCATAAAAGATGGGTCATAAACTTATTTTTATGACTGGAAAGAAACCTTGCTGAGCTAAGCAATGAAGCAAAGATTTGGTGTTTGAATTGAAATGCGTGCCTTTATCATAAAAAATGTCTCCTTTTATGCCAAACTTTTCTATAATCTGCTTTAATACCATGCCAATTCTCTCTGAGAAATGCATGGCCTATAATCTCATTGTTGTCGCAACCGAGGGCCTCACTAAAAGGACTCGCTGAAAGATACTATTTGAGTTATTTAGTACTATATAAATACACAAAATCTATGGCAGTGAATTACCGATGTGGGACTATACAAGCACACATCTGTACGGGTCCTCAAAATTGTTTCGAAGGCATTTCTTTCACCCATGTCTTCTCAAATTTTTAACTCTTCCATAGAAGTTTAATGCATCTTTGTTTCGAGGCCACTATTTTTGACGAGGGATGAGAGAGCGATTATGGGATGAGAAGGCTAACAAACTTCATCATGCAAGCCACCCTCTAAAACAAACGATCTTTTAAGGTTATAGATTCCTCAAACAGAGTATACTTCATATGCATGAGGTTAATAAAAATAATATGAGAACGAAATGTATGCGCAGTTCAAACTTACTAAAGCTACCTGAGGTTAATCATATCTTCTGCACATTAGTAGACCCACACACTTGCCCAGATCTTGAGAACCTTCTTCTACACTACTAAAGTGATGCAACATGGCTTGGATCACTCACACACAAAAAAAAGTTCTTTGAGCCGAACTGCACAAAAAGGTGGTGGCAACTCGGGGGGTTGGTGTGATTCATGGAGGCATGATCAAATTATAAAGTGCGAGCCATGCTACTGCAGCAATGGCATAAGGAGCTTTTTATCTGATTGATCAACACCACAAAGCATTTTTTGTACCACTCCACCAAAATGAGAGACAAAAAAGCATCTCTCTTTCAAAAATTAAAGAAATATAAGTAATCAGGACTTAAGGAGTTCTCAAACAGAAGAACTTCTCCACTTCAAAATCCTTATTCTTTGCATTCTAACATGATTATTCTTGTGGTTGCTAGATAGAGACTATGTTCAGTGCATCAATGTGAGACCCAGTGCCCGGTCCACTTGACCGGCCCAGTCTTTTGGCCCAAACAAATGAAAAAAACTTATCCCTTGAGGGACAACCTTCCAAACGTTATCCTTCTACCAAATGCAGCCTTAAGACATCTAAATTTCCGAAATTACTTTTTAAGTTAGTAAAACTATGTGGTATTACATAGTGGTGCAACTTAATTATCCTACACTTTTTCTTTTTTACAGTTCGCCTGCATCCACAATGCCAGATATGGTGTATATAATGCTCAAATCTTAAATGATTAGGTAATTCTCTGCAATTAGAGGTCCATGAATCAAACATCCAAGAGAGCCATTTATTTTGTAATACCATCAGAAAACCACATTATTTTAAGACAAAAAAGTATTTATCAATTTTTCTGGATGCTATTTTGATCATGGGCCTCGTGACCGGATCCAAGAAAAACTGAGCTGGGGTTAACAGATAGAGCCCAAGGGCTTGATTCTGCCCCACCCCGAGGCTTGGTTGGATCAAGTCGGGCTTTGTCCCGGACTCAATTCAGCCTTTTTTCCAGGCTTGAGAGCAACCGTTCTCATTAACAATCTTCTAACGATGGGTCATAATCTTTTTTTGACAAACTTATAATGATGGGTCACAATTCTCCATCAAATTTCTCATTCCGGAGATATCACATGATGATCTAACTTTTTATAATCTCCTTTTCACTTTTTTTCAGAATAAAGGTGTTTTTGATGTAAGGTTACTGCTCACGTACAGGGATGATAGCCAAATGGATTTTTTCGGGTATCCAACCAATCCGAATCCTAATAGGATATGTTTAGCAAACTCTATAAGATTTGAAAAGGATTTGGGAATTATAATTAAAATTTATTAGGATCTAGGATGGCTTTAGGATTTGACCCTCAGATATGCGCTATTCAATCCGATCATGTATATAATAATCTTGCTGTATTTTTTCTTTTTGTAGTTCACCGGGGTAACACATGCCGGATATGGTGTACATATAATGCTAAAACCTTGGATGCTTAGGTAATACTCTGCAATTAGAGGTCCATGAGTCAAACATTCAAGGGAGCCATTTATTTTGTAATACCATCGGAAAAAAACGTTATGTTAAAATAAAATATTTATCAATTTTTCTTGATGCTATTTTGATTATGGGGTAGGGCTGTTAGTGGGCCGGTTAGTTAGTCCTCATTGGCCCAGTGACCGGATTCAAGGGAAACTGAGCGCCCTTCAGAGATATAGCCAAGGGCTTGATTCTGCCAGAAACTACAGGGGCCTTAGATCCACGAAGCTTGGTTGGACCAAGTCGGGCTCGGGCTTTTTTCCCCGGCTTGGGAAGGACCTGTCTCGTTAACAGCCTTATAGTGGGGTCATACAATTTTTTGACAAGGTCATAATCCTCCAAATTTTCTCATCCGGATAAATCACATGATGATCTAACTTTTTATATTCTCCCTTTCACTTTTTTTCGGAATAAAGGTGTTTTTGACGTAGGACTATGATCACATAACTGCAATATTCTCCCCAAAAGCTAAGGTCAATTCAGAAAAGTCTCCATCCAATAGAGATGGCAATGAATTAGGTATAGGTCAGATCGGCCAATATTTGTACCTGCTCCGCAAAAGCTCCAACAACCATGCCTGGTCCATACCCACTTCGGGTCGGATCGGAAAGGGGATTTAGATTAAGGGATATCGGATCGGATTTCGGAGTGGGATGTACCATTACCCGCATCCGACCGAACTTTATTTGACTATTTTATCTGGAACCTATCTACGTCTAGGGTTTAAATAGGTCGTTTGGATTGGAATAGACCCACGCACGATCTACTAAAAGAAAAATAGCTTTATTGCTTCGAACCCAATTCGTGAGATGGCAATGATCTTTAGCTGGTTATGGCCATAATGGTCTATTCCAGCTCATTTGGATTGGAATAGACCCACGCACGATCTACTAAAAGAAAAATAGCTTTATTGCTTCGAACCCAATTCGTGAGATGGCAATGATCTTTAGCTGGTTATGGCCATAATGTGCTATTTTCTCGAATTCATTAGAACCTTCTTTTTCAGAATGAGACTCCCCAGGAAAGGTCATGTTTAATTAGTTCGAATTGATCCTCAAACAAAGGGTTTTATCAATGGCAATGGGAATTCGTCCTCACACGGATCATGGGAACCAAAAAGAAGACGAACCTCAATGGAAGCTGATCTTTCCACTGAACTTCCTCTTTGTCTACAGTTTTCAATTGTGATCCGAAAAAGTTGCTAATAAAGGACCATAGGACAATGAATTAGCTAACCCAAATGATGGGTTAGAGCCCCTTGGCCCACTGAGAAGATCCGAAGAGTCAGCGTATATTGTCTAAGATCGGGATCACAATAGCCTCTTTCGAGTTCCCCATGCTACGGCTGCTGCTACAGCATCATATTTCACGATCATATTCTCTAAGCCGCGCATCTCAATTGTTATTGTTATCAACCGTGGTAAATCATTGAATACATTAACAACCATTAGTGAATTTCTAAAGCAATCCTAATCCCTTGCTGATGTTATGTGTTTTACATCGCACTGATGCCATTGTGTTTGTGTGAAGCTCAAGACTCAACAAATGCAGGAATAAACTCCTCTGATGACTCAAGCAGAGTTGCCTCGGATATCTAGATTAGCTTCCAATTGCCGTCCCTCATCCTCTAGATCAATGGCGGCTGCTTTTGGGAGGACTGAAGGCCCCACAGAAAGCCACTTTTGGCCTGCCGACGCTTCATCCTGGCCTCCTACTGCCCCATAATTCAAGGCAAGAAATAAATAACAACCATTGAGGCCCAACCGAGTACCAAATGGATTTGCTTGCTACGCGTCTAAAATAATTTGCGATTGCTACAAGCACACCGCTCATGGAACCAAATACCCAATCCGGTGAATCAGATCAGGCATCTCCAATCCAGATGGTAAGAAGGTTAGCTCCAGTGGAGGTTTAAACTAATGACCAATGACAACACTTATAAAAGCTATTGCAGTAGTTTTGGCTCCTTCACCATGCCATATATAATATTTTTAATAAAACATTTATTTTTTTTTTTGAAATTCACACTTTCCCTTGGAAGCATGGTTCTCGCTGACGGTCAAGACCCCACGGATTCGAATCGATTACTCAACGGATTCATTTTTTTATTTTAAAGAAGGCAATTATTTTTTATTTTTTATTTTTTTGCTCGGCAAAGAAGGCAATTATTCAATTTGACAAAAACATACTCATCTCACCGAACCACAGCAATTCTTTTTTTTTTTTAATACTAACTTGAACAATAGGCAATGAAACTCCGCCGCGTGTCACATCATCCACTGTGGTCCTAGTCACCTCACTTTAAGCTCTCAATTCTCCGGTCTTCCCTAACAGGCTTCCAAGCTCTTTCCCATTTACCACAAACAAAAGCTCTTTCCCATTTCTTCTTCCTCTCTTCCTATCGCTCCTCCGAGCAACCCAGTGTGTGAGAGATAGCAAGGAGAAAGAGATGGGAAACGCCATTCTCAAATTTGTGAGGGGAGACTGCAACCTGTCCATACCTCCCGAAGAGCCCCAATCCTTAGGTCCCCATGGGGTGACAGCGGCCACCGTTGGCCTCTCTGCTCTAGCTCATGATCTCTTCAACTTTGACATCACCTCCAAGGTAACCATCATCACCTCATCTCCGCCATCTTTGTGAAGGCATCAATAGTAGTTATCCATGTCTTTTTTTTTGTTTTGTTTGAGAGAGAGAGAGAAAGGGAGGCTAAGCCACCAAATTTTATTCAATATAAATATGTTTATCCATGTCTTCATTTCATTAAAGATTGACATTAGATCCTCTTCAATTTTCAATGTCAAAAAAGGTTCCGGAGGGACTGAGCCGCCATGTGGTCTCCTCCAAGAAAGCACAGGCTATTTGGTATAATACTCACTCTTAGCTTGTTACCCAGTGTTTAACACTTTGTTTAGTTGTGAAGTGGGAAAAGATGAGGAAGACAACACTCAGGGAATCGACTTTTGTGATTCATGACTCATGAGCTGCTTGAGTCCGTGGTATTAACAGGATGCTGTTCTCGGTTTTCCTGTGGTTTTATACCCACGAATTGAGATTTCTAAGTTTGTCAGTATTAATTGAATACTATCTGTATTAGTTGGTCCCCTGACCTTGAGTAGATGAAGAGGTTGATTGCTTTCGAACTTAATGTAGGTACAAGAAACTATCAGAGGCATGGAAGGAAGCGAGACCACCGCCAAAGACACCAGAAGAAGCAGCCAGTCTTGTTATTCGGACTTTGAAGCGAATTCAGAATGCAGAAGTCGAGGTGAATTCTTAGACCCCCATGCAGGCTGTTTGCACCAGGACCTTTAGAATATGTGGTTCACTTTCCTCTTCATATAAGGATGAGGTTATTTGAGCATCTTTATCTCATAGGCCTTATATATAAAGAGTCTGACATCCTTGTTGTTGATCAGGGTATCTTGGCTTTCTATGGTCTTCCTTCTCCCCAAACTCCTGGAGAAACCTCCAGTGCTTCATCATCATTGCCTGAGGGAGTGAAATTTAAGCTGCATACACTGCCTGTGAGATAGCATTAACCTTGTAGGACTTGACATCAAGTTGAAAACCCTGCAGCTTTATTTATCTCATATGATCTCTGGTATTAGGTTGATGCAAGAGCTGTTGTGGATGGAGACGGTTTAACTGTGTACGTGGACACAAAAGACCCAGAGAGTCAGCCAGTGTGCCACTAGAAATACATGAGGCAGCCATCGAGAGAAGCAGGGCTCGTGCTGAGAAAGCTACTCAGAGGCAGATGCACTTCACAAGCGTATCATAGATGCAGGATATAGGTCATCCAACTCACTATCTATCATAGTATTGTTACTTACAATGACTGAAAAAAAAACTTCCATTACAGGGTTATTAAAGGTCGAAACAATGAGGAGATCCTAGCAAAGAAATATCGAATTAGGCTGAGGTAATGAGCAAAATTTAGATGTTCATGGACGGTAAGCTTGTGTCTGTATTGTTGTCAATGGTCTTGTCGTGACATGAAAAGCCAACAGGGGAATTGATGCACCAGAAGGCCCAATGCCTTATGGGAAGGAAGCTAAGGATGAACTGGTGAAGCTCATTCAGGGGAAGAGCTTAGAAATCCATGCATATGGCCCAGATAGATATGGTCGATGTGTTGGAGATGTTTATTGCGACGGTGTATTTGTGCAGGTGAGAGCAAGTTCTTACCTGTGTACTTGATGCTCTGCTGCTGATGTGCTTTCCAACCTTCTCCTGCAGGAGCAAATGCTGAAGAAAGGCTGTGCATGGCATTATGTAACCCATGAGCAACGCCCTGAATTCTCAAGAGTGAGTTCCAGTAGCATCGGCCTTCGTATTTTGTAATCCTTTATAAATTTTATGAACTCAAATCTTTGCATAAATCATAAAATCTCAGTGGGAAGGAGCTGCACGCAATGCACGGAGAGGTCTGTGGGCTTTACCGGACCCCGAGGAACCATGGAAATGGAGAAAAGATAGAGGCAATGGTGCATGGAGATCGGTGAATGTCCCATTGCAGGTTCATTGACCGATGGAAGGCCTGCTTCTGGGATGAAGTCTGCCTTAGGGAGCTCAAGATGTGCCTGTGTTCTTTGGTATTCTCACACGAAATTGAAGAATTTCTTTAACAAAGTGTGGGAATCAAGAAAGAGTGACATCTGGGAGAGCTTTACGGCAGGCGCAACACCAGGAAATGGGGATAAAAATATAATCAGCATCAATTGAGAGTCGTGTGACTAGTTCTTGATCTTGTATGTTAGTAGTTAATGAGATGCTTGTGCAACTCATCTGTACATTAAATATGTAATAATGTCTCAATGATGTTTCACTGGTGTGTTATTTGTTGTACACTTTCTTCTGTTTTTGTGAGAAGTACCTACCATTTCTGCTTCCTCCATATTACATCAAAAAAAAAGAAGGAGAAGTACCATTTCTGTATATTTGAATAGAAAAACTCACAAATAGCAAAATCTTGCGCAGGAATCTCATTAGCGTTTTATCGACATAAAAATATCCTTCAGAAAAAGGCATTGAAACTTCATTATTGCACTCAGTCATATAGAACAAATAATGGGGAGCAACCCTTTTTCTTGTTTTGCCACTGCGACATCTGTTGAGCCCTGAAAACATTACTTAAAATTTATGCAGGAGACTGAAAAATTATTTGGTGCGATAATTTCGGTGGCAGAAACTGGTCAAACCAGCTTTTCTCCATTGTTTTTTTTTTCCAGCTAATGCAGAGGTCAAGAGAAAGCTAGTTCTTAAGAATCATGTCAACGAGCAGAATAGATTTGTTTTCATGATTACTAGAAAACAAATGAGAGACATTGTGGAAAATGCATGAACAGCTACTGAAGAAACCAACCTGCCCTCAGGTGCAAAACAGGTAGCAACATCAGATGAACGAAGGACATGCTTGTGTGATGTTCACCCAGAGACCATGGCTGCATGATTGGTCCACTGTCTGGGAACCACTTGATCTAGGCTGGACCACTACATAGAATATTCAGGTTACATCAATACCATGGAATTCTAAGATCAGGTTCTGACTGCCTTGGCCTCCTATATTCAACAGATCCATTTCACCGAACTGTATTTGATTTTCCCCAGCAACTTGAAACATCTTGCAATGAGGCAATGCCATGTGTTGCATCTCTCTGTGGCCTCCTCACCTTGACTTCTCAAGTCTCCCCTAGCAAACTTCATACTGTTTCCCCTCTTCCTCTGTACATCTGAGTAGAATAAAGTGTAATAGATTATTGGAGGAATATGATAAATACCTCAAATTTTTCAGAGGAGACTGTGACCAGCCTGCACATCCCATGAGGCTCATGATCTTTTTACCTTCGGCATAACCTCTCAGGTGTTTATCATCAACTCATCACCACCACCACTATTTTCGTGTTTCTGCTGTCTGAAGCTAAAGATATCAATAGTATTTTATCCATGAGCTCATATCAAAGATAACATTTTTGTAACTTTTCTCCACTGGAAACTTAAGTTCTCTTCAATTTTTACTGATATCATGGTTCCAGAAGGGCTGAGACAACATGTCTCCTCCAAAAAAGCGCAGACCAATTGATATCACAATTTGCTCTTAGCGTGTTAGACCAAACTTCAACAATTAGTTCATTTGTAGTCTAGTAAGAAATGATGAGGAAGACAATGGGAGAATGAAAAAGAAAGAAAGCACACCTGCAAGAGTATCACTTCCGGTTCCAAAGCAGATGGCAATGTGATCTTGGGATGGATTGCCTTGCCATCCACATGTAGCTCGAGTCTGTAGCATTTAAGAGAAATTTGCCCTCAAGTGTTACATACACACTAACGAGCTCTTCTATGAGTCACAAAGACAACATGATGCTAATTAACAATTAATAGTCTGTAAACAGTATTAGTTTAGAAGAGCATGACACCCCTGAGTAGCTGAAGAGGTCCATTTTTATGCTTTCCTACTTAATATAGGTACAAGAAACTATCAGTGGCATGGAAGGAAGCCAAGCCACGTCCAAGAATACTAGAAGAAGCAACCAAGCTTGTCCTCTGACATTGACAAGGAATCAGAAAGCAGATGCTGAGGTGAAACCTGTGGAATCCCATCAAGCTGTTCACACCAGAAATTTTTTCACAAAACTGTTCACTCTTCTATTCCATCTAGGCGCTGTATGGTATTTTTCATCCTTCTTTCATCAGGGCATCTTGGTTCCTGAAGAAACCTACACTGTTTCATCATCACTGCCACGAGTGAAGTTTAAACTGCAGGCATTGCCTGTGATTTACTCTTAACCATGAATAGTTCAACATCAAGTTGAAAACATGTGGCTTTGATCATCTCCTATGACTGACCTCTATTGATAGGTTGATGCAATTACTGTTGCTGATAGAGTTTTACGTTGCATGTGGACACTGCAGACCCAAGAGAACTGGCACGCATTCTATGAAACATGCAAGACAACCATTGAGAGGACCATGGCTCAACTGTGAAGAACTGCACAAAGGCCGATGCACTTCAGAAGCTGATCAATAATGCAGGATGTAGGTCACCCAAATCTCTATCGTAACATTTACTTATTATGAGTGAAACAATTAATTTTCGTTCCCTCAAAATAAAAATGAGAAAAAAATTATTTGATTACAGGGTCTTAAATTGTTTGAATTATAAGGCCCTCACAAGTAAATACTGAATTAGACTATGGTATGAGGGAACAAATTTGATGGACAGAGAAGAAACTTGTACCTATATTGTCATCATTTGTCTTGTCATAATCTTCGAGAAGCCAACAGGGAGATCAATGCCTTACGGGAAGGAGGTTATGGATGAGCTGGTTAAGCTTATCCAAAGGAAGAGTTTGCAAATTCATGCATATGGAGATGATCAGTATTGTCGATGTGTCAGAGATCTTTATTGTAATGGTGTATCTGTATAGGTGAGAAATCAAGATTAAGTCCTTGCCTTCATGCTTAACTGCTCTGCAGATGCCCCTGTCAAGCTCTTGCAGGAGAAGATGCTGAAGAGAAGGTTAATTATGTGACCTATAATCAGTTCCCTGAATTTGCAGAAGGGAGTTCCAGCAGCATCAGCCATCACATTTTATAATCCTTTGAAAATGTTACCAACTCTATCCTTTGCTTGAATGATGCTCTCAGTGGGACAAAAAGAAATGCGTACCAGACATAGAGGTCTCTGGGATTCACCAAACCCTGAGAAACCATGGGAATGGAGAAAAGATAGAAGTGTTGGTGCACCAAGAGCACAGTATGTCCCACTGCAGGTTTATTGACTGATGGAAGGCCTATTTCTGAACTAGAATTTCTGCTCACAAAATATTGAAGAATTCCAGGAGGAACAAAGAGTGGGAGGAAAGAAATAGTGACGTCTCGGGGAATTCCATGGATGGCAAGACATGATCAGCATCAAATCGGAGCCTTGTGACTGGTTCAGCATCTATCTTGTAAAAAGTAGCTTCGAGATGCTTGTGCATTGGTAACTTATCTGGACATCAAATACATTATAACATCTCAGTTAGATTGCAGTGATGCACCATTTCTCTATACTTTTCCTTCGTATGGAGAAGTATCATCTCTCTACATTTGCATAGGAGAAAACTCATAAAATACAAACACATACCTGCAAACTTAATTTACGTTTTATTGACATAAAAAAGTAATTCAGAAATAAGATACTGGAACATATCACACATTGGGAATATAATCTTTCTGCCACCACAAAGGCAAATGGTCATTACAGCACCTTGCTCAACTTATATTTTATATTCAAGTGAAAACATATCGATCTATGCATATTCAGAAGCAAAACTAAAACAATACCCCGTAATTGTGTAGCCATGAAACAGGCATTGATGAGGCTTGATCGAATATGATACTGCCAACAAAATACATCAGAAGTCAGTTATCTGTCAATAAATAAAACTTCAATTGTACATGCTAAAACAAAACCAGTTATTTAATACAAACCAGTATTATGCACGTGTCTTTATATACATGTTTGGGATGCATGGGGCTCTATACATGTTTGGGACACATGGGAGTTTGATCACAAAAACTGGAGACTCAGCTTCGGTATCTGAAGAACAAAAAGTAGTAAAAATGTGGCATCGATCTCAGGAAGGGGATGCCCAAGAAAAAGTTATATATGGGGGCCTGATCCCTATCGTAGAATATTTTTTTATTTAAAAAAGGAAATCTGGGGTGGAGTAGGAAGAAGAGACTTTCTATTATAATAGTAAGGCACTGTAAGAAGAGACCATGCAATACAAATGGTTTGACATGTTCAATTACATTGCAGATGTTCTGAGTTTTCTGCCTTACATGATCAGAAGATTCCGAGCTGGCCTAATGAGCATAGCCCTTTCAATCTGTCCAGTCACGACAGCAGTATCAGTAAGCTAAAAGGTGGTAATTAGTTAGGGTGTTAAATTTCTATTTGGAACCATACCAACTTCAATAATTTGATATGCATACAACTACAATAATCTTCATTAATTCAACAAAATAAATAACTTCTCTATGTTACAATAATCTGTTGATTCACCAATAATCATTGCATGAACACAAGCCATCTTTGAAACAGTGGTACCGGTTATTATCCCTCACAATTATTTCACGGCTGGTAATTTTTGAAGTGAGTTTAATAGCTGCATGACAGTCATTACAGACACGAAGGTTCTTCACTACCCGGATTGTTTCATCCGGTCTAGTACTGATGAGACCAAATGCAATGGCTAGCTTCTCGCTATGATGCCCAAGGGAATGCTCCTTCTCTTCCTCTTCTATGTCAAACAATACTACTTCTGTTGTTGGCATGTATCCTAGTGCCTTTAGTTGCTTACCCAACTCATCGAGCTTTGAGTAAATTTGTTTGCTGAAGGGATGGGATTTGTCCCCCACATGGAACTCATGAACCACACCTTTCAGTTCGACCCAGCTACGTCCAGGTGTCTTCTGGATCCCCTTCTCATTCATGACTAACCTGAGTTTTGCTGCATCTTCCCATCTGCCACTTGTAGCATATATATTTGATAGCAGGACATAATTCCCAGAATTTTGAGGCTCTAGCTCAATAAGCTGCTTCAAAACAAGCTCGGCCAGTTGGGTGTGACGGTGTATCCTGCAACCACCCAGCAGAGCCCCCCAAACAACTGCATTGGCCTCCATAGGCATCTCCTTGATCAACCGATGAGCCTCCTCCAACAAGCCTGCACGGCCAAGAAGATCAACCATACAGCCATAGTGCTCAATTCTGGGAGTCAAGTTATATAACTGATTCATGCTATAAAAATACTTCCTTCCATCTTCCACTAGACCAGTGTGAGTACAGCTACAGAGAATGCCTATGAAAGTATTCCCATCAGGTTGGATTCCCATCTTCTCAATTTGAGCAAAAAGCCCAAACGACACCTTCCCATGGCCAGTCATGGCAAGCCCTGTTATCATTGCATTCCAAACTATAAGGTCCTTTTCCATCATTCTCTCGAAAACAGTCCAAGCATGAGCTGTACTTCCACATTTGGCATACATATCGATCAATGCTGTCCCTAACACAGGGTTCGAGAGAAAGTCACTCATGTCCATTAGACGGCTGACCTGTTGGCCCAACTCCAGAGCTCCTAATCTAGCACAAGCTGAAAGAACTCCGACCATGGTATAGCAATCAGGCTTCACGTTGGCAGCCTGCATTTGGAAGAAGAGTTCCAAAGCCTCTTGAGGCAGCCCATTGGAAGAATATCCACCAATCATCGCACTCCAAGACACCACATCCTTCTCAACCATCCCATCAAAGACAGCTCGAGCCTTGTCCATGCTTCCACATTTAGTATACATATCCACAAGCGATGTAGCAACAAAAACATTCATTCCCATCCCCTTGTCCTCTATATACTGATGTATCCACTTCCCGGCCTTCAAGTCCCCCAATTGGGAACAGGCAGTCAAGACCCTGACCAGTGTGAAACTATCCGGCCTCAAATCCATCTCCAATGACCTCCGAAACATATCCAGCGCTTCCTCCAATCTTCCCTCACCCATGTAGCCGCTGATAATCGCGGTCCAAGACACAACATTTCTCACCGGAATTTCATCGAACAGCCGCTGGGCTTCATCCAAGCGGCCACATTTCGCATACAGAGAGAGCAAGCTGGTCTTGACGAAGACATCCAAGTCGAACCCGGCTTTCAAAACGTGGGCGTGGATCTTTACCCCGGTATCGAGGTCGAGGAGGCGGGCGCAGGCCTTGAGGACGAAGGGGAAGGTGAAGTTGTTGGGAGACAGGCCCTCGTGCCGCATGTCGGTGTAGAGGTGGACGGCGTCGGCCATGCGATCGGCGGCGACGAGGCCTCGGACCATGGTGTTCCAGAGGTAGAGGTTGGGGTGGTCGGTGCGGTGGAAGAGAAGGAGGGCGTGGGCGGGCTGGTCGGAGTCGAAGGAGGAGCGGAGGAGGAGGTTGAGGAGGTACTGGTCGCCGTTGAGGCCGAGGCGGAGGAGGCGGGCGTGGAGGTGTTTGAGCTCTTGGAAGCAGCGGCATCCCTGGAGGAGGCGCCGCTTTAGCTCAGGGGCGGCGGAGAGGTAGGCAGGAGGAGGGGATGGGCGGGGGAGAGGGATGGCGGCCATTCCCCGCCAAAAAATTTAAGGGGCCGCATGGAGGGAAGGAATGCATGTTGTAAAGACTTTGGAAGCAATTTAGGTTACAAGTCATTGCCGGAGAAGGTTTGTAGGCTATTTGTTTAAGCTTCGCGGTCTTAAAATCAAATGTTTAGTATTTATCGAATTATTTGTTTAACAATTTTTTGCTGTAAATTTTAATGGTTATGTAGACATATAGACCGGCTAAAATTCGGATACAAGTACACATTGCTATTTAAAGGTTTTAGATTTCGAATAATTATAATCATAATTAATTATGTTTATTTTTTTATACATTATATCTTATGTCCGTCTTTTGGTTAATAAATGTTTTTCTTCTTTTCCGTTGAAAATTATCAAAATCCAAATTGTTTTTAGAAGTTTTGAATTTTTTTTATGAGAAGATTTTTTTTTCTGTAGATTGTCTCTCCTCCTTTTCTTATTTTCAAAGTCTTCTAATAATAGAATCCCTTCTCCAGAAGAAGGCTTAGCATGTTTTAAACGTTTTAAGTAAAAAAAAAATCTTACTAGAAATATTTTATATCTTTAATGGATTAATCTTCTTAGAATTATGTTTGAAATTGAAAAGTTAAAAATTTAGGCAGCTTTCTTATATATTTTAAAGATTAAAAATTTAGGGAAGCATTTCTTTTTTTTGGCACGCAGGATTTAGAGAAACTGTTAAAAGAGATGAGTAAAAAACTAAAGAGATGGTGACTGGATTATTCTCCCTCAACCTAATTTTTGAGGGATATTGCACGGATGATATCTTCCATCGTTCAACTTACATCAAGTGTGAACCATTCACTGTATTCTATGTGGTGCGACTAGCTCAGGGAGCACGAGATCTACATTGATATCGGCACACCATTTGCCGATACTGGTGCTCCCTGCCTCATCCACAGCTAATTTAGACATGTCACCTATAGTTCCTGCACTGTCATTGCCGCGATTAGTTCGAACATATAACCCACCGCTGAGACTTGTACAAACGTCGTATACGAGAAATTTGTACTAGTCCCTCCATATGGACTGCCCGGACTAGGGCAAGAACACAACATATGCAATCTCTCTGGCGGTCCCTTCATACTTGCTGCCAAAATTAGTTCAAACATGATACAGGAGATTGTAAAACGCTGGCCCTGCACACCAATCGCCGGGACTAGATACAGATCCCTGTCATGCTACCGCCAACCCCCCCCAGGCCACCGAAGCTGGTGTTGATAGGCAGCATTCCCATCGAATTGAACATAATGTTGTGAGAGGGAAGAGGAGAGAAAGGACAGGATCGCTAATCCAAACTCACACACAATTGCTGAGAGCCAACACAAGAAAACACTTTCTCCTTCCGCATCCATGTAAAAAAGAGGAAATTACAAGTAAATCACTCTAATAATGTGTTTATTTATGCGTCAAGAGAGAGTATTGTATTCTCCTGATTGTCTAAACTCTAGAAGTGAATTCACAGTGTAAATAATTCTGCGTTTCTCCAAGAAAAATGAAATGAACTTAGAGGAAAAAAATGAAACAGCGACGAAAATCTGACACCTAGACTCTATACCAGTGATTTGCCATACATTACTTTGTACGCTGTTGAAAACATTTTGGATATATAGATAATATGGACTAAGATCAAACTCAGTCCACCCTCCAGAGAAGCGAAAGAACGGTTTTTCTCCCAGCGGCCACAGAAGACTTACTGCCTCACATGATTTCAGAAGTTACCAAGTCTGCATCATTCCATTGCAGCTCTCAGCCTTCTAAGGTTCCAATCTGGAGAAAAACTTAGGAACCAGACATAAAGTCTACAGTTTAACACCCGCAGCCTTAAGGTCACACAAATACTCGCGGTCCCACACCAAGTCTGCACTGACAGGGGCAATAAGCCCTGCACAAAACCAGGAAATACTAGCCTCGAAGGAAGCTCTATGCACTTCAAATATCTATGCCTCTCAAATCCACAAACCAAAATTTTTCACTTAAAATTACATTAAGCGACAAGGGCAAGGTCTGTTTCTTTCATCTAAAGCCTTCGCTGGTGAATACAAGCTAGCTGTGGAATACATTCTGACACAAAGAAGAAAGGACTAAAAGAATATTATACACACGACAATATATATGCATGAACAAAAAGACTCCCTTCTGTGCTGATTGTTTGGTTCACGCAGATTACTCCACTGCTGTCACCGTATTACTGAAGGAAGACTCGCATGATTGGCATATGCCAGATACAGAGAGCTCAAAAGTTCAAGTGATTGGTGCTTAATAATCACTCCAACTATGGAGAACTTCAATTCAAGAAATGGTCAGTGCTTAAGAATCGCTCCAACTATCTTCATTGTCTTCATCACTTCCCACAAATGCCTATACCAACAATATGTTTGCTAAGATGGTGATAACGAGAGAGAGATTTAACTTCTAGTCTATTGGTCAAGGAGCAACCTGGCGGATTGCATTTGCTTTCTCTATGATAGCAGCAACCTTGAGATTTGTTGGAGGACCCTTAATATTTGGTTTTGTGACGGCTGCTGGTTTGAGGTTGAAGGACTGATAAAGAACAAGTAATCTCTAAGTGAGAACCAAAGCCAGGCCTTTAATAAAACAAAGGAAATCCAATTAAGTGCAACTTACCTTGCTTCTTATCTGCTCTAGTAATGAATCCCTTTCATCTTCCTTTGGCTTATTGGAAGGTCGAACCATCTCTGATATCTTTCTCATCTGCAAAATCATTGAAACACAAGATAAAAGGGGAAAAAATTCTTATTCAATTCTTACCTGGCATAGATTTCTGAAAATATAAGCTTGTGTCCCTAAACAATTTTTACCGTGCTTCTATCATGAGCAGCAACAGCCTCAATCAGAGGATCTCTAGGCCGGTTACGAATCGAACGAGGCTTCACATTTGAGTTCTCATCGTCTGGTGTTGGTAAAGCATCAATTTGAGAAGATTGACCATCTTCCCTTGAAGTTACATGGCCAGGCTTAGGCAACTCAGTTCCTGTGGCTGGTACTGGCATCGATGATTGCAGAAGATGCAAATTTTCGACTCCACAAATTTCAGAGCCATGCTGATGCTGCTCGTGTTCTATATCTGACTGTACCAAGAATGTTTTTGGAGGCTGGATTGTTTCACTCTCTAAAATTAAGCGACCATGTCCGGAATCTTGATCTCTCTCCAACTCTGAACTAAGCAACTGATCATGATGAGAACCAGCCAAGAATGTTTTTGGAGGCTGGATTGTTTCACTCTCTAAACTTAAGCGATCATGTCTGGAATCTTGATCTCTCTCCAACTCTGAACTAAGCAACTGATCATGTTGAGAACCAGTAACCTCTGAAGGCTGTGGTGTTTCCCCCTGTAATAGTGGGGAACACTGAGAGATCTCATCTTCTAATGCTGATAATGATGCAAATGGGTTTGACGGCAACAACATCACTCCCCCCACCGAATTATGACTGTACCGATGCTTCTCATCTTCTACAGGTGAAACTACCAAAGAAGGGTTTGAAGAATACGCAACTTTCCCCTCTAAAAATGGGGCATCATGTTGATACTCATCATCCGCAATAGGTGGCAGTTCAGACAACCTAAAGGGATGCATCTTTTCTCCCTCTGATTTTAACAAACCATGCTGAGAACTCTTGGCTTCCAACACCGGTAAAGTAACAAATGGATTTGCTGGCTTAACCATTTCGCCTTCACCCGCTAGTAAACCATGTCCATGCTTCCAATCAGTAGCTGATGGTGCCATTGATCGATTTGTTCCACTAGGAGGTTGAAATAAACTTCCAACTGATGATAGGGAGCCCAGTTGAAGCTTTCCCCTTCTCCACTCAAGTGGAGGGAGTGGCAGAAGCGGTGGTGGTTCTTCAACATCTTGAAAAGGAAAGCTGGAGACTGGTTTACCATATTGTGGCTCGACAGGCAATTGAGGAGAAGTTTCCAAAATCATCGCATCGGAGCTTGAAACAAATGGTAACATAACAGCTGAAACATTAGAAGCCAAAGAACTTGAGATAAGTTCAGAACTGCATGCAGAAGAAGTGGAAGCTTCTGGCTCAACTTGCCAACATATGGCTTTGTTTGATAGTGGTGTATCCAACTCACTAACATCTGCATTGGTAGCAGAGTCATGGGACCTCAGTTCTGGCCCTTCTTCTGATGGTTCATCATTAAGGTCAATAGTTGGAGCATGCAAATCAAGATGCCCACCCTCTTGATGGACAGGTAACACATTTAGTTCCCTGCCGATCTCTAATTTGGAGGCAGCTTCTTCAAGTAAAATTGTTGGCTCTGAAAGGAAATGAGTAGATGGAGGCAGCTTCTTTTCTTCTGTACTCTCACAACCACCACATGGCAAAGCTTTTAAAACAAAATCTTGTTTGCTTTCTAAGGAACATACCGAATTTGCTTCGTCATTGTCGGAATGCAGATCTGTTTGGACATCTCCAGATGACTTTGTTCGACAAACATCGGTAAGCAATCTAAAATCAGATGGATCAGATGAATATAAAATGGATAACTCAGGGTCAAAAGCTGTAGAAGCAGCCACAGGTTGATCTTCCTCACTTAAAGGAAGAGTCCTGTACTGGATGCTTTGAGAATCCAATGCTGATTTGTCAGGTTGATCTTCCTCGCTTAAAGGAAGAGTCCTGTACCGGATGTTTTGAGAATCCAATGCTGTTTTGTCCTTTGGACTAATTGCTTCTTGTTTCTCCACTTGGTGCTGATATACCGCTGCAACATCAGGAATGCCATATTCTTGTGACTGTACTTGAAGGCCTGATGTTTCTGGAGAATAGGTTGAAGAAGAATGTGCATTATCACTGTTATGTTCAAAAATTGCATTCTCAGCTACTAGGTCATCACATTGTGTAGGTTCTCCTGTCTGCAGTGTATTCTCCTGAGAAGTATGTACTGTAGGCTCATCTAGCAATTTCAAAGTATCATCAACAGGAATGGGACATTCAATCAGCTCATGGTTGGGAACATTGCACGGCAACTGCATGTCACTAGGACAGGTTTCTTCTAAAGAACACAAATGGGTAAACCCTGTTGAGACCACATAGGGAAACTCTTGAGGCTGCTTAGCATCAGCAAAGTACTCCAACTCAGGGGCCAGAGTGTTGGGAACTAAAATATTATATTCAGCCATTTCCTCAGCATTTTCAGGGCCAACTGTTGAACATGCTAAATTTTCACTAGGTGCAACAACATTTTCCATTTCAGCAGCTAAGCCTTCAGGCTGAACAGTAAAGCTGATATCAGGAGACAAAGCAGGGATGGTAGGTGATATGCTACCACATAAACAAGCTTCTGTATCTTGTTTCATGGATTCCTGTGTCTCTCCTATGTGCCCGGTTGAAGATAGGGTTGAATCTTCCACAAAGCCTGGAGGAACCTTCTCAAGAAAACACTCATCTCGTGTTTGGGAATGATGATTGGTCATGTCAAGCATTATTGTCACATCTTCTGAATTTAGCTCCACAGAATGGTCTGAAGGATGAATCTTTTCAGAAACATCATCTTTAGTCCCAGGGGATGAACCTGTCATATAAAATAAATGCAAAAAACATCAGAAATGAGTTCTGACTGTTTAAAATTTTTTAAACACCATGTCATCATTTGCTTGAGAAAGAAGTTCAGAGGCCTCTGCTCTGCAAGAAACTTACCATCGAACTCTTCAGCTATGTCATGAGTGTCTTTCACAAAGCCAGATGATGTCTGTGAAACTATATCTTCAGGCTGCATGCCATTTTCCAGTTCTGTAGCCAAGCTGTCAGGCTTTGAAGCAATAGAATTGATGTCAGGGGAGAATGCAGAGATGGTTGGTGATATGGCCCCACCTGAACAAGCCCTAGTATCTGGTTCTGTTGATTCTTGTGACTCTCCTATTATGGACGCAGTTAATGAAAGCAATGAGTCTTCAATATACCCTGTAGGAACTTCTCTGGACACACTTCTGTCTTCTATTTGGGAAAAGAGATCAGGCATGTCAAATGTTCCTGCCATATCTTCTGAAATCAGCTCTTCAACATGCTCTGCAGGATGAGGCGTTTCAAGATGATCGCTCTCAAGGGATGAACCTGCCAGCCATATTATATAGAGTAAAGAATCAGAAGAAATGTAAAAGTTTTCAGCAAATAGGAAAACAGCAATTCTATGTTAACACCAAATATCAAGACTCTTCTTTTTTATGGATAAAGAACACCACGCTGACAGGTGAGATCCACTGACAAGTGATGTTTGTCTCCCAAATACGAGTCTTTATATTTGTTCTCAGAGTTTTTCATCATAGCATTTTCCACACGAAGATGAATCATAAATTACCATCCAAATATTTGGTAGCTTCATGAGCTTCTGATGCTTCATAACCAGAAGGTAACCCATTCTGGTCTCCGGTAACAGACTGGGATTCATGACAGCTCCCCAGATGATGATCACTGACAAGAACAGAAGTTGAATCTCTAAAACAAGAACTAGAGACTAAATCACCTGAAGAATTCAGTTCCATGTCCTCGTCATCTTGCCAGAGCTCTTCAGTAGTTTTATCGTGACTTTTAGCAGGGCAAATTTCTGAATTGGCAGGAAAATCAACAGAAACCATGTTCCTTTGAGTTGGCTGTCCAACAAGTGGATTAATTGTAGTATCTGATTCAGAAACACATGTTGTTTCATTCTTAAACATATTGTTCAAGTCCAATGACTTAGTGGAGTTATCAACAGAATCCGGTTCTGAAAAATGAACTTGCAACTCCTGTTGTGCCTCATTATTGTCTGAATTCTTTCCATGAGGTTCCACGATAACGACACCCAGATCGGATTTTTCCATGTCTTTGCAATCTGTTTCAGTGGTATTATTATGGGTTTTACCGGTCCAAATTTCTGAATTGGCAGGCAAATCAAGAGAAACCATATTCCTTTGAGTTGGCTGTGCAACAGCCAAACTACTTGCATCTGAGTCAGAAATACTTGTTACTTCATTTTTAAGCATAGTGTTTGAGCTCAACGATTTGGCAGAGTTATCAACAGAATCTCGTTCTGAAAATTGCGCTTGCAACTCCTGTTGTGCCTCATTAGTGTCAGAATCCTCTCCATGAGATTCCATGTTGAAGACACCCGCCTCAGCTTTACCTCTGCATTCAAAATCTGTTTCTAATTCTGATTCCATTGTATTCAATGCATCCACGAAATTATCCAGCTCACTACTTATGTCATCGGAAGCACCACCTTCTGTTTTGCATTCAGCATCCCCCAACAATTTGTTCTGATCAACCACCTGCAGTGAAGGAGTTGTTTCAGGTTGATTAAATACATAGCCATCAAGACAGACTTCTGATTTATATCCACACTCAGTGGACATTTCCTTTTGCTCCACAACAAGATAGTCTGAGTCAGTCTTCTTTAGTTCACCAAATGAGTCATGCAGTACCTCTGACAATTCTTTATTCTTTATCTTCTGCATCTCCAAATCATATAAAGGCAACCCTGCCACTTCTTTTTCATCAGGAGACTGAATTAGGTCTGTCACTCTAACTAATGGGCGGTCAGCTGAAGCATCAACTGCAATCTCGCGTATTTCAGTAGCTGATTCATTTGAATCAATTGGATTTATTTTTACGTGGGAGTGGCTTATAGAATTTCCAAACAGAACTTTCTGCTCAGATAAATGTATTTCAAGTAGACGCTCCATTAAGCCTCTGTCGTTGCTTTTGTCCATACCATTCGAATGCCTAGTTTTCAACCTCACATGTCTTGAAGTTTTCTCAGAAACTTGGTCAAAAGTTATCTGCCGCAAACTGTATGCACCAATCATAAAGTTAAAGACAATAAATTGACATTATGTATCAAAAATATAATCAGCTTGTAGATTAAATCAAAAGGACGCTTACTCAAAATCGGCATCGGGTGCCAACAAGGACTCGAGCGTTTGACCATTCTTCCGACGTGATCCCTTCTTCTGAAAGAGAAATGATAAAGCATGTTCCTTTCAAATTTCAAGAAATTGATAATTTAAACTAGGTTGATAATATGGCTTTCTTAAAAAAGTGGAAAATAGTAAAGAAAAACAAAAATACAACATAGGGAAGAGACACAACATGATCGCTGGAATGCAATAGAATTAACTCCTATTATAACTCATTAATATGAAAAAGTTTCTTGGGAAAATATGAATTATAAAAATAGATTATGTTATAATGGAGAAGAGACTAGCACATATTATTTTAAAGAATGGTATTTTTACCCGTCAAAATTTTCCACAAAATAATAATGATCAACAGCCTCTTAGCAAAGTAATATGCAAAAGTTAACTAAAAACAGGGGAGTCTATAGGTGCTTGAACATTTTAATATCTCTATCATATCTCATTAGTCACCTCACAGTGATAATAATAGATTCCAATACCATAGCTTCAAAAAGATTCTTCTTTCCAGCAAATACCTAGGCCAAAGATTCTCGGAGAAATTATGACCATTAAAACACATGTTTGCTGTAGTCTGGTATCTTTGAAGTTTCAAGACCATTGGAAGTTGGCAACTATTATACCAATGCAACTAGTTAATAATCAGACCACTAACTTGTGGAGTTATTGATGGATTTACAAGTTGCAAGTATAATGATAGATATGCAATGACAATTGGCTAATACACCTGCATAGCTATCGTTACACCAGAATAACACTTAAGTAGAAAATACATACCAACAATATAGTTTTTCCCGCTCACTTCCCACACATATACTCCTTTCAAAAATGGCAATCATAGAGCTATGGCTCGTTCTTGTAAATTGTGAAAGAACATGATGGGTTGAATCTTCTTATTAAGTTTTAAAAAAAAAATGCTACATAGACTACACTAAGGAAGAGATTCATATCGGGATCAAACTAAATATCAAAATGAGAATCAAAATCTCAATGTATTCCTCAAACAGGAATTTTGGTAAATGTGGATACATAGGGCATTGATTCCCTACCTTTACCATCAGTGCTTCATCCCCCTAACATAAACACATTTTGTGTGTTGATGAAGAGTTGGGCTATTGGTTTTACTATTGGCACATATTATTGGTGATTAAAGTATAGCACAAACGGATCACCAAAGGCAACTTATTAATAAGAGAGAAGGCTAAACAACCTCCAGAATATTATGAAACAACATCAGATAGCCAGATTGGTGCTTTTGTTTGACGGAAAAAATTGCTTCTTGCTGTTCTAGGTTATGACAAAGTCAAAAAAGAAGACGTAAAAGACAGCTGTAGACTGCTGATTGGCAGAATAAGTGGTTCTCAACATAAGTGTGGTATCTAGCCTTAAGCAAAGAGCCTGAATAGAATAAACAGCAACAAATAATGGTCCTTCGATGTACCAAAAGGCATACAAAAAAACCTAGAGTTTGAACTGGAGAAGAACATCAGCTTGACAAATGAGTATATGCAGAATGGCAGGCTGGAGGATGGTCAATTGCATGGGCGAACCCAAACATATCTCGTTCTTGGAAGGCCAAGGTAGATTCCTAACTAAGCATTAGAAATATACATCACCCTTCAACAGATTAAAAAAAAGAAGTAAATGTCACTACAGTGCCAATATAGCCAAGTAATGAATGCTCTCATTCTTCAAAAGGCACAAATAGCATATCCTAATCACCATTGATTACACATCCTCAAGAAAATCACAAAAAGGGTCCTATTGGCCCTGGAAACAGGTAAACAGAACATGCAACAAATGCACGAATTAAAAGATGAGTAAGACGACTAGAAGTAAGTGATGCCCAAGCTGCTGCACCTCAAAGACAAAAGCATGACTAGATGATGTTTGGATCATGATTTCTTTGCCTCAGAGGACCCTTTTTGTACACACACACACACATAGATTATATATATATATATATATATAGAGAGAGAGAGAGAGAGACATATATATATATATATGTATATATGTATATCTATACATACATGCATATATATATATATATATATATATATATATATATATATATATATATATATATGTATATGCGTGTGTGTGTGTGTATGTATATATATACATATGTGTGTGTGTGTACGTATATATGTATATATATACATATGTCAGTAATTTCCAATCTTCCTTGCAAGGTAAGTCACAAACATGAAGTCCTCAAAAAAAAAAAAAATCAAGAAAATGGGTGGATCAAATTGCCCAAAAGTTCAAAACTTAATTAAAGTGGCATGAGAGATTTCTAAACCTATTATTAAAGTCCATATTTCCCCAAAAGATTACACCATTATATTCACTCTAGTCATAAAGCCAAAGGCAGCATCCAGTCTTCAACTATTGTGAAGAGTCTAAGCTATAGATGTCACATCTCAGTATCCCCAATCTGATTAAGGGTCCTCGAAGAGGGAGACGGCTCACTGAAGAACGAAAATAGAGGGGAGGGGAGAAAACAAAAAAAAAATAAGGAACATGAATGGACTCATTATTAAAAGTTTATGGAGGCCCTACTCTACATTACAAAGTCAACTAAAATGTAATGCAGTAATCATAGGAAGAAACCACACCGAACAACAAAATATAGCAAAAGATCTCTCAAGAAACTCCAGACAAGCCGTATCACAATCCTAACATGGCAAATGTGTCATATTGTCATTATCTACTTTTTAATATATTACCTTAGTCTTACGAGCTTTCTTTTCTCTTGGGAGCTCTGTTTCCAGCATTCCAGAGGAGGCTAACACCACCTTAAAGAAAGAGGGATCAGAATATCTTTTTAAACATGCACCGGCACCAGCAACATCAAACCTGAAGGACCAAGGACGAGTCATCAAAGACAACTTTTAAATATCACTAAAGCAGATGAGGTCCCGGTGTCAACATCATACTTGTCCAGTGTAAATAAATGAGGTGGACCACGACACTCTTCATAAGAATCCAAGATAAAACGAGGCATATCTCCTTGCGTGATTAGATTCTGATCCATTTGAATATTAGCATGCCAGTCAATACCTACAGCATGGTCACATTAACAACAATCATAAGAATATATATGAACTAAAATGTTGGAACTTGGATGCTTCCAAGGGATTAACATTCTTACCAGTTCTGATATCACAATATTGCTTCTTCTTTAATGTTTCAGGATAATCAATTAAGAGAAAAGATACAAAACAACAATTCAACCTAATATGTAATAAAAGTTTTTACTAAGCTCCTTTTTCAATAATTAGAGTGGTTAATTCCTAAAACTACTTAAGTGAACCTGCATCAGCTTAACCAAACTGCAAACAGACCTATGTTTTTTAACTTTGTTTGTGACCTTAAAAATACAACAACAAATTAGCATTATTGAAGAATTTACAAATGCACACTAACCATCATTGCAAGGGAAACTTGAATTATTTGTCTGAGTGAAGAAGGTCTTCTCGATTGATGGAAATTCTGCCTCTAGCTGCTGGACACGAAGCATCAGTCCATGCCCTCTAGCAGCCGTGGCCATCACTTCTTCGTGCAAGTCATGAAATATCTCTGCAGCAAACCTGTGGCAGAAAAGCAACACAACCACCTCGATTGACTGAACAATCCAAAATAACTGTGAGCAAATAATGAAATTTTTATCGCACAGCTGCATAGAGGGGACCAAATTTCATGTCAGCTTTATGTTTTTGGAAACAATAGAATAAAAAATGCAGACACACATATGACCAACTCCCAAATTGAGTAATAAAATGACATTTTTAAAAGAGAAGGATATAATAAGTTCTTATCATACAGAACTATATAACTCAAAACAATATTGAGATTAAATTCCATCTTGATATTATGAGTGCATGTTCCATCTCTATCATGAAGATGCCAAGGCAAAAACATCCATTCACAAAGAAAAGGATAAAACATGCATTACCCAATTTAGATAATTAGGTGGCTGCTTATATTGCTTCTTATATGCTGACTGTATTAAACGTAATAAACTTAACTACGATAGGAACGATGTTGAAGTAGACAAAAACAACTCGGCAGTTAATTTTTCTATAACATTACAGATTAACTAACGAAAATTTGCCTCAAAGGTTTGCCATCTCATTACTATATAATATGGCCAATACCACTAAAAGCAAAGCCAGCAGAATCTCACCAATATTACTAGGAAGAAAAAACTGAAGTAGCCAGAATATCTTGAATGTGTAGGATCTGTTACACTCTCGAACTAGGCAGAAAATAAAAGGTAATGTCAAGGTAAAGATTTTTTTCCAGCTAATAGCTTTTCTCTCTTTGTAGGTTGAATCGCCTAAAGTTCCTCCAGCACAATTGCACCCCTGTCCATGGAGCACCGCCTCCAGATAGGGCATAGGATATAACACAATATGAATAACTGATATGGGAAATCTTGAAAAAGCAGGATGCAATATTGCTAGGTGTAGAGCACAGTGGGTTAACTAGATAACCTAGCCTGTATTAAAATTCACAAACTCCATCATTTTATTGGATTCAAATTAATAGATAATATTTCATACCCCGTACAGTAATATCAACACCACAAACTCCAAGATTAACCATAAAATATGAAAATTCATAAAAAAGATGTAAGGAAATACAGCCCTCCCCATCATCTTAGAGGTAATGAAAAAGTATCTCAAGAATATTCAGGAAATACTTGAAGCCTTTCAAAATTTTGAAAAATAAGATACTTAAAAATTAAAATAAGTATCTAACGTATACCCTTGAACTATCCAAAAAATATCAGCACGAGATGCAATTTGAAGTATTGTGCTTCCTAGGCCCTCATAGTCTATCTTGCTTTTACAAAAGTTTTCCATCCACTACTTGTGAATCAGATATTCTGCTCATCTGGCTACTTCATTATGATGGCCTGGTTCACTGGACCAGCCCATCTTTGGAACAAGCCCAAAACTCCTCAACGAAAAAAAAGAAGGAAATGGAGTAGGAGATCGCAATCCCCCGCCCGAACGGCCACCATTAGGGAGGCGCAACAAACGCAAACTCTCCACGGCCGGCGGTTGTTGGGAGCCGCTGCAACCGGTGAACAACCGACTTGATTCAATCTTATCCTCTCCCAAAACCTCTATTTAAACCCCTTCTTCCCTTCGATTGATCACCGCACCTCTCCCCATTTCCTTTCTCCTTCCTTCTCTAGTGGCTGGCGTGTCACCCGCCCGAGCACCACCGCCCGAAACACCACCTTCGCCCTCTAATTTTCGGTGCCCTATTTTGAGAGCCATCATCTCTCTTCTCGCTAAGATTCATCGGAATCCATCGCCACGGCTGAGAGCCGCCATCCATGCCACTCGCTGGTGAGTTCCCCACCCCCGTCGCCGCTCCCTTGGGCCGAGAAAACTGCCACCGAGGCAGCTAGGGATGCTGCTCCTCTTTTCTCCCTTCCTTTGCTTTGGCCGAGCATGGTCGTTCTCATAGGCTATCATTGGCCGCTCTCCACCTCCCATCGTCACCTCCGGTTGGCACCATCACCGGACCACCATGATCCACCCTCTCTTTCTTCCCCTGTTTATCGAGAAAAGAAGAAGAAAGAAAGAAAGAAAAAAAGAAGAGGAGAGAGAGAACCCATCCCTCTCTTTCTCTCTCTCGTCTCTTCTCTTCTCTCTCCCATCTCTCTCTTTCTCTAAAAGACCTATGGACCCCAGCGAAGGGTCCCACTTTCCTATCCTATGGACCCAGATTGACTTCCGTAAAGATGTCCTAAACCGTCCTGGTGCCCCAACAGCCTATCAGACTGATCGCCCCATCCCTGTTGAGCATCTCTCAAACTATCATTGATGAAACTTACTGAACGATCTTAGCCATGATCAAGTCTGCGCCTCTTTAATTCATTGAGCGAACCGTTTAGACCTAACCTACCCGAAACCATTGAATGCCCAATCAAGTCTTCTCTTATTATTTTTAATTTTACTAAAATCATCGAATAGAAATTAATTTTGGTTTTAATATTTTAAAATAGGTTTAGTAGATTTGCCTAACGAAGTTTGACGGTTTAAAATGAAAGAGGAAAGTAGATCTTACACTACTTATTGTTTTTTAAATTATCGCGTCTTCTATGCATAAGATTTGTCTATGAAGATATTATGTTTTTCTTAAAGTTATAGATCAGCATATGTGTTATGAAAATCATACTTTATAGTTTCATGAATGTTTCATTGAAAATAGCTTTGTTATAAATTATGAATCCGATCATTCAATTTAGTTTTTTTATCTATCTATGTGTATGTTTTAAGAAAAAAAGATATAAATATTTGAAAGGCTCTTAGATAGCTATGTATGACCTTCCAGACTTGGAGAAGACCGACACTTCAAGTTAGCATCCATACGAAATACTACCTTGCCAGTGGATATAAAGTTGGCATACAAAACATAATTTTTTGTCGATTACGAAACAGGACCCTATCACGAGTATAAAGTGATTGTAGCACGAATATTTACAAGCAATATTTTGAACTATGATATGCTAAATGGCAAAAAAATAATTTATGAATTTATTTATAATATAAACTTGAAACTATGTTTATGAAATATTGATGATTTATGCATGCATGATTGGCTTATGACTTTTTAATATATTGTACTATAAAAAGCTTTATTTTTACAATAACTGTTATTTTCTTTAAATAGTGTATTGATATCGAAAAACTTATGCTCGATTCGGTAAGATCGTGTAAATTTTACTTATTGAGCTGTGTCCACATATCTTTTATTTTCTCTCTTTCAAATGAGTAGAGTTTGTAGAAGGAAGGATGGTTCGGGTTTGGAGTTTGTGCTAGTAAGTTTGGTGATTTATGTCGCAGGACTTTAATTCTTTAGTTGGTCATGAATTTGTAGCTTAATAACTTTTTAAATATTGAGAATTATGGGTTTAGTATTTATGTTTGGATTTAGATGCTCCAAACCAGTATTGGTTACATTTAATAGATGATGAATTTGGACTTTTATTTACTATATTTTGTTTGAGATAAATTTGGAAGTTAAATGTAATTATTGGCTTCATGTTATCATGAGTTGTACCTCTCGGTGGTATGGTCGTGTCATGTCCCAAATTTGGAGCGTGACATTTATAACACACATCTCACTGTTTATCTTCCTCTTTTGTTGTTTATTTGTTATTAATTGTATCATCCATGGTCTACTGTTTATTTGTATATATTCAAGCGGTCGGTAAAATCTTTTGATCTTTCATCCATTTTCTAAGTAACTAAAATTATCTACCTTGGTTGTGGCACCCCCTCCAGAATCTAAAGTCCCCTCAATTACATCCCACTTGAGACTAACAGCTCCCTTTTTATCAAGTATAGACCTCTGATACACAAGTCTTATTAAAATTATACAAGTTTATATGATTATGCATCATACCTGGTTTCCATAATTCTGCTACGCTCCTACAATCTCACTGTGATATAGCTCCACCAATCTCCCGTGACACCAGACGGTGCCATGCCAGATACTTTTAAGTGTTTCTATTCATTGAGTTCCTTCACAACTTAAGCCTCAATGTAATTGCAGAATACACGGGTTTTTGAAACTCTCAACAGAGATCCAATTGTATTACAAAAGTACAATAAGAGAGCCAACCTTAACCATTTCAGTTCCTAAAGCAAACAATCCAGGTAGCTTAAATATCAGAAGTCCAAAGGATCATGTTAACTCTTAATGTGTCTCCCGGCACATAATCTAAGGACTCCAAATAAGCAATAATTCAGTAAGCATGGAGGAATACAGAAATGGAAAGATGGTTACTTTTTTATTTATGTCGAACAAGATCATCTAAACACATATTATTTCATTCCATTCGTTACGAATAATAATTTCTTACACTTGATATATCCCTCTATCATTCTTTTGGCTCGAAAAGGAAATTCATATCCCCCAAACTTCTAAATTTACAATCAAATCCAACATTTTCTCCACCGACACCTAATAGTTTAAGCAAGAAACCTGAGCAACTAAAATACCCCAAAAGCCCTTCACCTTTTTCTCTCTTAAAACAAACCCCAAAAACCCTATTTCTTTTTCAATTACTCAAATCCTCCAAAGAAATAAAAGCGCGCGTTTTCTCCAATTCCACCCTGATGCCCGAACCCAATCCCGTCAAATCCCCTTAAAAAATATTCCGACTCCGAATCAACGAGCAAGGTTCAAGAAACACACAAGTAGCTCAAGAAAAGAAAAATCACACTTACGCGGCGAGATCTCCAAGCTGCCTCAAGACGCCTACGAGGCCTGCCATGGCGACCCCTTCAAGAAGCGCCTCGGGATCATCCCTCTGTGCAGTTCCGTAGAGCTCCGGATCCGCCAATCCGTACTCATTCCTTATCTGGTACCGAATCATCGGCATCTCTCCAACCCAAAGAAAGAGAAGAAAAACTGCCGGATTTCGAAATTGGGAGCCGCTCTCCTTGCGGGAATCTGCTACATTTCGTCCATTAGAGCTCTGCGACAGAGCTCACATAGAACGAGAGAGAGAGAGAGAGAGAGAGAGAGAGGCGTAAAGACGAGATTTCTTTAGCCCCTTCGCTTTGCTTCTCTTTTTCTTGGTTCCTTTTTTAGGGATTTGGGAATTCCGGTGAATATACAGTGGAAACCGGATAGAAGCGAATGCATTTAATAAGATCGTTAAAAACTTCTGAGTTAATTTGACGGTGGACCCACCTTAAAGTGCGCCATTCAGGGGTCCAGCTTACCGCGGAAACCGGTAACCCACGTCACGCCTCATCAACCTGCTACATTTTACCGGCGGATTAACATAAGCATTAATTCTTCCGAGGTTTAGATGTAAGTAGTGATCTTTACGTTGTCAAAACAATTGTTAAAAACGGAGCGCGGGAAGTAGGGATAAAAGTTCAAATCAGCCTATCGAGAATTCAACTAATATTTATATTTATTAAAAAAATGGATATAAATATAGATGGATAATTATTCGATTCGTATTCAAATATCCGATTCTATTTATAATCCTATTTAATTTTACATAGCATTCATAATTTTTTTTAAAAAAATAACATTAATATACTATTAACTTAATTTATCATACACTTAGTAATATTTTTGATTTTATCATTTTAAAGTTTAATTAACCAATTTATATCTATATTTATATGTATACTATCGATGTCTAAGTTGTATCCGTATTTATTTAAAATAAATATAGATATGAAGTTTTATATCTGACTAACATCTATATCCATATTTGTATTCATCAAATAAAATAAATATGGATATAAATATAACAATATTCGATCAACCCTAGCCGTAAAATATTCGTTTCTCTGATGTAGAAGAAAAGCCGACAATAAAAGGTTTTGTGCAAAAAAAATTTCTCAAATTTGTAATTAGAAAAAGTTCTGCAAATTTCTCAACTCAAGAACAATGAAAGCTTCAAAAGTTCAACCCTTTTCTCTTGCTACAAAAGCTTTAGCTAAAGAAGCTTTATATAAAATACTTAATTTAGTAATACATTTCTATCTCTATACTTTGATGAATGTTTTGATGGCTCCACGTACACTGGCCATTATAGCATTTCCAGTTTTATCTCCATTATCATATTCTTAAAAAAAAATTACTGATCCTTCCTTTAATCAATATGTTGACTTATTCAATTTCCTTATTCATAAGAAAAAAAAATAAAATGATTAGAAAATTGAACATAAAAGTACATTTATCATTTTGTATAACTAAAAATCAAAATTTATTTATGTCTTGAAAAAAAGATCAATTTCACTTTCTTTCACACACATATCATGGAGTAGATTTTGTATGTTTGCAACCAACATATTTTCTAGAAAATAGATATATTATCTACCATTTGGTGATAAAGCTATTTTAATTGAACCCGCATTTCTTTCATGTAATTTAATTTTTTGTACACCAGTTCACCAATACATTTTTCAAACATTATATTGTTTGTAATATTTAACTATCATGAAGAGTACTTTCTTTTTCTTGTAAATCAAATGCCAATGTTTGTATTTCTACATGAACTAGTGAAGCCCACCTCTAGACTATAAATTTATTTACAAAATTAAAGGAAATCACGGACGGTAACAGTAACTTTATCTACGTCCTTATATCGGTGCGGGGGCAGCATAATTGCGATCACATGATAGCCTGCGATTGGTAAAAGAGAGTCCGAGTTAGAATGCTCCGCGGCGCAATCTAAGCAGAAAAGTACGCGCACAGCCGGGGTATGGTCAAACTTCTCGATTAATTAATTAACGGCGACAATATCATCGAAACATAGCATATTTAATGATGAAATAGAACAGCTTCTGCCGTTCTGGCTATTGGTTGGAGTCATGTCGTTATCTCCAACCATGTCTGATACTATGGACCCCCTCATCATGACCGTATACTTATAGTGCAATACATGAGACCAACTACCTACCAAATCTGGCCGTCCCACTCCCATACTTGAGCAGGTCCAAGAGAATTTATGATATCGTAATCACAATCGCAACCATGTTTTCATTAAGTGTAAAATATAAATTAAGACACTTCAAACATCAACTTAACTTGAACAAATCATATCTTAATCACAATTGCAACCATGTTTTCATTACACTAAGTGTAAAACATAAATTAAGACACTTCAAACATCAACTTAACTTGAACAAATCATATCTTAGTCACAATCGCAACCATGTTTTCATTACATTAAGTGTAAAACATAAATTAAGACACTTCAAACATCAACTTAACTTAAACAAATCATATCTTAATCACAACCGCAACCATGTTTTCATTACACTAAGTGTAAAACATAAATTAAGACACTTCAAACATCAACTTAACTTGAACAAATCATATCTTAATCACAATCGCAACCATGTTTCCGTCACTCTTAAGTGGAAAACATCAACTTAACTTGAACAACTATATTCTAACTGTTATTTTATTTCTCCTGTTCTGTTGATGCAATCACCTTACCGATAATAACTTAACATAACAGGAAATGGGAAGATGAAATCATCGAACATAATCTATAACATTCGACCATGAAAATAAAGGGGAAAGCAACTGTGAATTCCGATGTGGAACGAACAGTTACGAAATGTACCTTGATACCTAACTTAAGAAACAAAATTGCTAATTAGTAATTAGCATGTCAGAATTCGATGGATATATCATTAGTATAAGAACTATTATTAATCATCTAGTACCATGGAAGCTTGATGTCCGTAAGATCTAAGGCTTCATTTCACATGTCATCTTTGTTACCTATATATAATATAATTGCCATATAGTATCTTCAATTTTTATATGAACTTATTTATAATGGCCACAACTCTAAGATACTTAACGACCAACAAAAGGCAGGCCCTACAATCATGCAACTATAAGAACTTCAGCTTCAAGATTTGGAAACCTCATACATCACCAACAATTCAAACATAGAACCGCACAATACATGTACATTGTGTCGTGATTTCCTACTGTAAAGCTTCACATGAACGTTGTTTGCACAAGAAGAGCCTCATGCATCATGAGAGAGAACTTTTGATGCTTCTACACCACTCAGGTGTCATTTTAGTTTAAATAATGGCCTCCATTACTGCAATGAGTGATGAAGCCTTTTCCTTTCTCTTGTATTTTTCCTTCCTTTCAGTGGGAAGGAACGTGGGCCTGTCTTTGCCTTGAAGCTATTGTTTCCCCAGAAATACTCCAATTGGAGAACTGAAATAACTGTTCTATTGTCCTCACAGTAAGTGTGTGCTTGAAATATCTAGCAAAATGTGTATGCTTGTATGCTTGTAAGTATGTGTGTGTGTGTGTCTATATATATGTATGTGTATATATACATAATATACATGTATATGTCTATATTATATATATCAAAATGATGCAAATAATCGACGCATGCAATGCTTGAATTGATATTAGAAAAAGGATTTTTGAGGGCTTGCAATGAGTGAGAGTTGGACCGATGAGTTTTTAATTAGGTCACACTAGGCGTGGGAAATGGTGGCCTACCATGACAATGCCAATTTATAACTTATAAGGTGGTGGAAGTCACGGTTTAATCTCCTAACTGGCACCAACATGCATTATTTTGCAGGGCTACTTAGTTGCTCATCCTAGAAGTCTGACCCTTGGGTGAAGATGATTAAAATTCATGCCATTCTAAATGTTATCATCAAAAGATTGAAACAATTATGCTGCAGGATCAGATCCAATAGCCAATTAACAATGATAGAAATTATATAATGGACCAAATATGGTCCACGGTGACAAGGAGAAATAGATGACTGGTGTAAAGGCATGATACTTACCAAGAGATGATGATTGTACCTTTTCAAAGAAGTGCCAAAAAAAAAGAGAGTGAAAGCCCAAATGAGAACATCAATATCCTAATAGAAACGAAGTGTAAGCTCCAGTGATTGTAAAATTGACAGGCATTTCATAGTATACTTTAGATTATGTGTATTGTAGTGCATTTATATATGTATTTTTAACAACTGCATCCAACTGCACCACCAATTTAGCTGAAATCAATTGAAAAGTGAATTCTACAGTGTTGTGTGTAACAGAAGATCATAATAGAAATACTTTTAGCATTTAAAATGCTTGTAAATGCGCGGAGGGATGATGGAGTAGAGTTTGAGTTGGGAATTCCATTTGAGGAGGGATGGAGAAAGAGCAGTTCTAGAGGGGCTCGGTCAACCTTGAAGGTCCTTGCACTCGCTACAAGTGATACAACTGAGCGAGCTCTATAATTTGCAAGTGGAATGTTCTGCTGAAGCATGTCAGTTGCTAACAACACGTTGTTGATAGAGCGGTTTATACCTAAGACTAAATTAGGAGTGTGAGGATTCATATGGGTGAGTTTAGTTCATATGGGTTATGCACTCGATAGATCTTAGGTACTTATACAGAACTAAAAAAATCCAAATAATATCTTCCAGCTAACCTTTTAGATGAGGTCCTAAATTGTTGCAAATGGTATCAAAACGGATTTGGCCCATGGTGATCCGATTGGAGAGAAGAAAGATTTTCTTCAACCTGCTGAACTCGAATATCTTAAAAGAAAGCTAGAAGAAGATAGAGAAATATCGAAAGTAGGACTTTAAGTTCTCTTTTCTTTCATTAATTATTTAAAAAATAAGGTACATAGCCTCTATTTATAATGTGAGGTCCGCTCTAACACAATTTAGATCGGATTCCTCTTTATAATCCTGGTATGACTTCTCTTTCTTAAATAGACATATTTAAAAATATTGAGGAGGTAGATCTCGACTTTTATATTAACTTTGACTTTTGTCGCTCCACCGAATTCTTATTGGATGAGAGTTATGCTTGGTCAAAATCTTACCCAAAAAGAAAACTTGCGGTTTGACCAACTTGTTTCGGGGCCTAAACAATAAAATTTTAGCCAGATTCAATCTCCTAGGTTGGCCCAAAGTTGTAGATCTCGAAAAGATACCCAATTTTTAAAAAAAAAATCATCTCAATCGAGCACCGTATAACTAAATTATGGCCTCCTAAAGTTTGAGTTACTACTTGGCTTTCTGATGTGGCGGATCTCGCTTCTGAACCCTGTCGAACCCCGCTCGTAGTGGCCAAAATGGTCCACATTGAATCTGGTGATTTTCCAAATAGGGCTTTCCATGAGCCGATCATAGTGCTTGTGATTGGATTTGAATGTATTTAAATTTTTAGCCTGGTGAGAATGCCAGAGTTTAAACAGAGGGAGTATATGAGGATTCGTACATGTGTGTGTTTAATCTCATATCGGCTATGCACTAGGTAGATCTTAACTACTTATATGGGACTAAGGAACCAAAAAAATACTTTCCGCCTAGCTTTTTGGGTGAGATCTTGGTTATCACAAGGAGTAAGGAGAATAAACTTCTTTTTGCATTTGAGGTATGTTTAATAAGCTGTTGACCCCACCCAACTTTACACTATTCAATTTAGATCATTAAATAGAGAAAGCACTATATATTGTTCTGCAAATAGAATTATAACGTGCCGTTATCTTAGTTTTTATTTTTGAAAGCAATGTAAACTGTTGCTTTCTTTCTTGGAACAATAAATCCTTTAAGTTCGTTACTAGAGAAAAATTCGGTTTGATAATATCAAAATCCAGAATTTGAGAAACATAATTAGTTTAAAGCCATTTATCCTATCGGCATAGGTTTCGGACCAAATTTACTTTTTGGAGAACTTCTCAAACCCTAACTTAGCCCAAAAGGTAAATGTCTAAATGAACCAAAGGTAGTTAAAAAGTCTGAATGCACTAAGAAAACTTCCTGTCTTACCTGTTCTCCCTGCTTTTAGAAAGAGATACCTCCAGAAATAAGGTATACATTTCAAAACCCCTTTTTGTCTGAATATTCTCCATTTACATCAACCTCCTTCTCATCTCCCCTATATTGATCTGAAATGTTACTTTCTGGTACCAAACTTTCTTTAAATTAGCGTTTATTGATGTTATTAAAGCAGCTGGACTAAATACGAATTTTGACTTTCTTTAAGAAATACGGTGAACGTGCCACCATTGGTGCTCTCACCCCAGATCTCTTTCAAGTGGAAAGGGATACCAACCAGCTCAGCTAAGGCTGGTTATAACCAATGCTACCCTTTCGTTGCAGTGATTAGCACCTAAAAAGTTCTTAGCAGCTTTTTAAGATTCTAAAGTACGATATGCAGGGAATAAATAGCAAGGTTGTCATTTTGAAATCTAATCAGGTCATAGAATGTTTATCCAATTGTCCTATATTCTATCAAGTTGATGGCATCTTGAAAAGGAGAAAAGAAAGAGGGGCAAAAAGGAACTCAGAGCCCAAATAATTTGTAGTGTTTAGCTTCACGTTTTGAGAGTCTCTAGAAATTTTTTAACTTGCCCTGGCCAGCTAAAACAAGGCAATCAATGACCCAGTTGCAGCTTAGACATTGTCATAAAGTATCACTTCACATTCATTTTACCTAGATCATCTGGCTCTGAGGAAGCTTGATCTTAAAAGTTTGGAGGGATGTAAACACCATCTAAATAAGAAGAAAAAAGTATTCAGAGGTCTATCTAATTATACATTTTTAAATGAGCAAAAATTGTGAAGTGGTCAAGGTTTGCTCAAGGGCTTTGGGGATGTCAGCATTGTAAACCAGAGGTGGAGGCTGCATGAATCCAGATCTGATAATTTTGTGTGAAGTGGGCGATCAATATCACCAAATAAACCCGAATTTAACGTTCTGAACCCTAGCTTATTATTCTGTAGTAGCTATACAACATACCCGAAACCTTCAGCCTATGAGCTTATGACCAAATAATTGGGTTCCCTTTTGCTTTATCGCTTGAACTCTGGGCAGAGTACGTGTCACACACACACAGATATATCCTTGCACCCGGTTAGATGCTTATTTACATCAAGACATCCTTCCCTCAGAGCATTCAAATGATTAAAGAAGAAAAAGGAACAAGGCGTAGGTATTGAGATATGCAATACATTAGACTAGATATATGTGATAGGCAATTAAGCTCACCATTTTGAGAACCATTAAAAGAATTGTAATAACCAAGGACTGAACCCAAAAAAACTAATCAGAAGATGTTATTTGGATTTCCTGACCCTCTATAAATATCCAAAATCTATTCAATATATAGCCGATATGGAACTAAACAAAAACTTCTAAGATCCTCGTATACTTCTATTTAATCCCTAACATCCTCACCAGATTAAGGGTCAACCAAACACAAATACCATAATCAGCTTATGGTTAACCCAAATAAGCCTGTGCTGCAGTTTTCCTTAATCTAGGTGGATTATGGGCTCGATCCGCTCTAATACTATTGGTAATAATCCATGACCTCACCCAAAAAAACTAGCTAAGATGCTATTCGAATTTTTTGGTTCTGTATAAATATCGAAGATCTATCTAATACATAGTCGATGTGGGACTAAACATACGCCCCCATGGATCTTCATAGGAATAATTTATTTTTGCCTCCTATTATAGATTATTAGTTTCATAACTCATCATTTTAGGTTTTATTCCAACCTCTCAATGTTTTCTTTGATGGACAACCTTCTGATGCTCCCTCCCACAATTCATACCTCAGATAAGATCTCTCTGCCACGGTAATTGCCCTTGAGGTCATATAGCAGATTAACTAGATATTAAACCTGTAAATTGGTTTGCATAAATTCTCTATGGGATTCAAGGGATCTGGTTTGCACATTGGTACTCTAAATTGATTCAGCATGTCACATGCCGAATTCTTTCCCTCCCCTCAAGGGATGGAATTATGTTACTTATGTATCACACAGGCCACTGAATTTACTATTCTTTATATGTATTTCTAACATTTATTTTATGAGGGACGGAGGCAATTGTGTGGTGAGTGGTCATAGTAATTTAAAAGCCTTTAGAAAACATATATATATATATATATATATATATATATATATATATATATATATATATATATATATATATAAAACATACATATAAATAGATGAAAAACACTAAATGACATGATCAGATTCATATTTCATAATAAAACTATTTTCATCAAAACATTCATGAAACTATTTTTCATAATAAAGCATGATTTTCATAGCACATATGCTGATCCATAATTTTCAGAAAAGCATGATATTTTCACGAGCAAATTTTATGCACAAAAAAAATATGATCATGTAAAAAATAATAAGGAGTGTAAGATCTACTTACCTCTTTTATCTTAGACTGTCAGACTTCACTAGGCAACTCTACTAGACCTATTTAAAATATTAACAACAAAATTAATGTCTAATTGATAATTTTAATAAAATAATACGAGAAGATTTGATCGGGCATACGATGGTTTCATGTGGGTTAGGTTTAGACAATTCGCTCAATGAATCAGACTCAATTAGGGCCAAAATTAATTAAAATGGTTTATCAATGAAGGTTGTAGGGACATTTAACAGGGCCAAAGCGATTAGTCGAGTAGGCAGCTCGGGCACCAGAGTGGATAGGGCCTTTTATAGAGGTTAACTCGGGTTCGTAGATTTGGTCAACAAGGGATGGTTCTCTTGGATACCACAGTGAACTCGGATCCCAGCTCGCTCGCCGATGGCTGAGGGTCTGGCTCCGACCATGAACCAATATGGAGAAGCGGCCGATGGCTTCGGCGATGAATGCCGCCGACGAGCATTGCCAAAAAAAAAGGAAAAAGAGGCAAAATGAGGGATCCTTATCCAGTCGTCTTTTGGTCTATTTCGTGGCAAACAGCTATTACTTCGGGTTATGAGAGGAAGAACAAGGAATGGGGAAGAGGATCGGAGCATTACCTTGGCTCGGTCGGCGTCGTCGACCCTAATTTCCGGCGAGCATAGTGACTAGGAATCGGCGGCATTAGAAGAAGAAAGAGGAAAAAAGTGGCGACGGTGGTCGGCGATCGTTGGTGATGTTTGAAGGAGAGTTGGGAGGGCTGTATATAGTAGTGGAGGCTAGGCTTATCCTAGCCTTTGATGGAGTTCATGGTGGAGAAGGACTCTTCCTCCTTCTCCGCCATGATCTACCAGGGCATTGCTCTGTTTCTAACTAAAACAGGCCTTCATGCCACTATTTTGGCACCAGGCCAGGCCAACAAGCCGGCCCAGTAAGGCTGGGCCTTACACAACCAAATTGCTAAGGTTATATGCATTTCCCAGTTACAATCTTCCACCCCAATATTAAATCAGCTTATGTTTCCATCCTATACTGATAAGAAAAGAATTTTCTTATGAATAATAAGTACAAAGAAAGATCATCAAACTCTTTAGGCTCTTAATTAAGAATCTCTAACACAAGCGAAGTGTCCTATCTGATGAAGGAAGCCTATGGACGGCCACCCCCTCTTCTTTCTGACCCATCAACCACTCAGAGACCTATCTCAGCTCTTGTGCATCTGGTTATCTTCAAGTTGAAACCCCTGTGTTGGTGGTGATTGCCGAATCATCAGGAGTACAGTCTGCTGCTATTCCATTAGAATCTGGTTTGCTGTTCTCATCTTTAGCTGGGCTAGAGTTGCTCAGAATTGGGTGGCTGGGTGCAACCAATGGCCCCAGTCCACCTTCTCGTGGCAGCGGCTGCAACCCCGGGCAGCTCTCCTCCTCCATTTCTTTTCGATGGAAGCTGTCTTCCTCGATGTCATAGAAATTCGCCGTCCGCACCTCCTGAGCTAGAGAGCATGACCAGCAGAAGAGCCACCGCATGAAATCAGTCACGTTTGGGTAACCACAACAGAAGGGATTCCCAGGAAGTTTGAACCTTTTCCTCATCCGAGTCCTCCAAAAGCCTCCATAGAGTAAGCCGAGAAAACAGAGCACGCCGCCTGTGATCCTCATCATGTCTCTGATCACATCGTCCTCGATGTTGAGGGCCGACACGTAGAACACCCAGAAAGGAGCAAGGCAGAGCAGCATAAATGTGACGATGTGAACGTACATATTGCCGAAGCCGAGCCTTTCCATGTTCCACCCAAAGACACAGAAGGTGCAGAAGAACGAGAGGTAGGCCACAGTGAGATCATCCCAGCAATCAAAGAGCCCTCCTACCCACTCTGGGCTCGTCACCACTACCCTTCTGGAATACTGCTTCAGCTCACTTGCTTCTGGTTTAGAAGCCATGGCTACTTCGCGCTGCGACTCTTCATCTGTCTCGGATTCATACTTCCTCCCCAGGGGGCTGTAGACAACGTAGAGACCGGCGATGACTGGTGCTGCAATCCCAAGGCCCATTAAGAGGTTCACCGCCCAGTCTGGTCGCGTCTTTCTGGTGTAAACCCAGTAGAGAGCACACATGGCATACTGACATAAACAAGTGATGTGGAGAAGGACGACGACGAGCATCATTTGAGCCCGTTCATAACGCCGGCGAGCTCCCGTCTTGCAGTAAACCTGCCTTAGCTCCACGGTGTCGCTCGATCTCCATTTGCATAGGAGTACCAGGTGGTGGAACAATTTTGGGTGCTCATAGAGACACAAGATGGTGAAGAGAGCATTGAGGATTTGGTTAGTAATCTCCGTCCACCTCTTTCTTTGGGAGCTGTTCGGTATCGCACCGTTGAGGAGCCCGGTCATGAGGAGGAAGAGCATGATGATTCCCGCAGCGACGAAGAAGAGCCAGACAAGAAGAGCCATATGCATGGGATGCTTTGCCCAGTTCTTGCTGTACCTGAGCAAGGCCGCCCAGTTGATCTTCCTGACGAACCGAACATGGAAGTGTCGCCATCTACCGCCGGGAGCAGGATCAGGTGGTGAAGAGCCGTCCCTTTGGTTTCCCTTTCGCTTCAGAAAGGTGAAAGGAGACGACCTACCAATGGAGCCAAATTTGGAGAACCATTCGTTGGATGGACGGGCTTTTAAGAAGTCCAGAAATCTTTTCTTGCGGGTTCTCTGATCCAGAAGTTCCTTTTCAACAGTTGGGACGCAAACAGGGATGTGATCCCTTCTGCCCTTTCCAAGTGCTGCCTGGATCTCATCTTTCTTCTCACCGTTTTCGTCGGAATCCATTCTTTTTTGTATCTATGTAGAACGAAGGGACTCCAATATTTATGCCAGTTACCTGTAAAAACTCAGCGTCAGATTCCAAAAGCCCAATTGAGAAGCCACTTTATCTTTATTAACACTCATTTAAGCGATGAATTATATTTGGATGGATGTCAATTGTGGTTTCATATTTTATCACATCAAAAGATCACCTTCTCTTTCACCTTGTGGTTTGTTACTAAAACCTTTTTCTCTGTCATAATATTTTTTTCTCTTATCATGATTTTGTCCTTCTCTTTTTTTTTTTTTTGTGCTGAAAACGGGTATTTCATACAATACATGTACGAATACATCCAAGAAATTTTGTCCTTCTCTTCGTCCTCTCTCTCCTACTAGTTCCTTTTCTGTCCTGCTCATCCATCTGTTTCCAAATGCCTTAAGTTCTTTTCTTTTTTGTGTGAAACTGATGCCGGCGTCATTTCTTCTCTTCCATAATGATTTTATAAGGCTATCCTAAGAAAAATCAATACCTAATTGTAGAATTTTTTAACACATAAGTGCGCAAAATCTTCAAAACTATCACTCCATTCCCAAGCCATGATCTTTCTGTACAGATCAATTAATTGACATGCCATTAGGATTTATAGAACTATGAGTTACAAAGAGCATATACCTCCTCCCTTCGCAGCAAAAAATATCCTAAGAAAAGAATAATACGACATCATATTTGATCAAGAAAGCACAGAATCAAGAAGAAAAGCAGATTTATTCTTTTAAGACCGAAAAACTACAACACAAACGATCACAGTGTCAAATTCAATTTCAGAAAGTATGATTTTTTTTTCTAAACACAAGCTTTTAAATTCCTTATCGATACATCTATCAAATGAACATGATACAGAAGAAGTAAAGGCCAGCAATAGTACCTCTGGCCAAGCGGAGAGAGCAAGCAGGAGGAGAAGATGACTAGAAACGCATGCTCCTGATCCCTCCTTTCCCAGACTAAAGAGACCTGGAAAAGCTTAAGGAGCACTTTCGGCATGCAATGCCTTTTTCCCACTATATATAAAGAAAGAGAGAAAAATAAATGATAAGGACCAATAGAGGTGACCTTTCTGCTCTTAGAGTTAACTAAATTTATTATTGCCTCTCCTCAAGGCTTTATAGTCAATGGTCTCCTTGGAGATATCCGATTAAAAAAAAGAAATTTATAGTCAATGGCAGCAACTTCCCATTAACCGTATTAAAAGTTTGAGGAATTTGGGAGGGGAGGATGAAGAGGTCAGAGAAGGGCGGCAAGAGATGGTGAGAGAGGGAGCGGGGACTGTAGATTTTCAAACGTTTAACGGTCGACGGAAACGGGCGGAAGCTGGTCGACTTCCAGGGAGGACTGCTGACCAAATCACCCACACGCACAAGGTATCCTGTCGTGCTGGAGATGGCGGACCACGCCATAATTACCGAACTACCCCCGACTCGCGTGATTTGCGAGTCCAATTGATGAGGTGCGTCTTTGAATTCAGTGCGTCCTTTAAGGTCTTTGCGCGGATTGCGGCTACCGGATGATTGATAAATTTACCCCACTTTTTTCATTATGTTATTGCGTCGGGTCCAGAAGTCACAGGTTCACACCTTCGGTTTGCACGTTTGTTTTGACGAATTACTTAGCGACAATTACGCGTACACGTGCATACACAAATAGACACGCATCCAAACTCTCTCCTTTTATTTCCAGGTTGATGGAAAGATAACAGTATTTAAGTGTTTACAGGGAAATGAGGTATTTTCTTTGAAACAAGATGTGTTTCATAAATGAGTTTGAAATTTGTATTAAGTGGACGATGAGTTCCATGTTATATGCTAACAATCTTAATTACAAAATTTATGACACAAGAGCCCTCGAGTTGTCTGATTGTACTAAAAATATTTGTAACTTGGACAATGAAACAAATCTATACTGCACTTTGTGTTCTGTAACATGCTGAGAACAAACTTTTGTTAAAAGTGAATTTATATATTTGAATCATTATTAGTGGCGCAAATACTCTGCTTGGAAACATGTTATGTGTTTAAGTAGAAAAATTTTATTTATAGTCAACTTTCAAGATTTTCACTTTTGCAAAATTGTCCTGGATGAAAAATTAATAAAAATGGATTAGCAATGTTCCTGGCAAACCATATGATTGCCTAACTAACTAATTATTTTTTTCACTTCTCTTCTATTTTATATGTCTAAAATGGAGATTTAATTTGTACAAAACTCTCCATTCACCATATCAATATTCGTAACAATAATGTCTACATTAATATGCTGATTATCATTAATGTTCATTGCTTAATATGCAACAAAAACTTAGCACTTGAAATCTTCTATTTGTTATAATTTGTTATATTATTATATTATGTTTTAAGAACATGTAGAAAAAGAAGAAAAAACGTATCTCTTAGATCACATGCGATCGGTATTAATGATACTAGTATCAATGAGAGGAGTTTCTACATAAAAATTGTACAGTTTTTCATTCGACAAATGGATGATATCAATATTAATGATAAAAGTATCTTCTTATTAACCCAATTCATCTATTATATGTATACATACATAATAAAATAAAGGCTTAACTTATATCATATAAACTCCGTATTAATAATGCTAACACTATTCATTGCTTAATATGCAATAACTATTAATGACATCGATATTCATGTACTCATCCATCATTAAAGTTTATTGTTTAATTTGCAATAAAAATTTAATTATTAATTTTTTTATTTATTATAATCTATTATATTGTTATATTATATTTTTAAAATTATTTTTAAAAAAAAATTGCACCTCATGTGGAGCCGGTAGAGCCATGGTGTGCTTGTGCTTGTGCTTGTGCTTGTGGAGAGAACGAAGCAACCGGATTTTCTGTTTTGAAGCCTCTTTACTTGACACGGTTAGGGAACAAATCTCCTTTCTTGTGGAAAACCGGACGTTGTTCTCACAAGGGACACTCAGGGAGGAAATTCAGAGGATGCTTCGAAAGCAAGGTGAAAGTAGGGACCGGACATCCATACACGCAAGGAAGAAATAGATTATTGCATGTTTCCTTCGTAATCTCAACCAATACAAAAGATTTCGACCCCTCTTTCTTCAGAGATTACAACCTGCTATCGATGTTCTCGCCTTCCACCCTCTTCCTGAAACTATTCTTTTGTCTTTTTAGAACCTGGTTTCCAGTCAAGCCTGAGATATGTAACAAAAATATTAATGATGACGGTGTTATTAATAAAAGTTTCTGCATGGAGGTCCTGTTTGTCCAATATAGTTATCCGTATTAGGATGTCGGCCATCATTGAAGCTCACTATTTGATGGTGTTGTGCTAAACCATCATTAAGATTTATTATTTAATATGCAACAAAAATTTAATCATTAAAACTTTCTATTTATTATAAGTTAATACATTGTTATATTGTAAAGGAGACAAAAATATACCCACCCTTCACGGATATTAATAGTTTGTTACATTATTATTTTTTAATAAAAAATAGTTTGTTACAATATTGTATTTCAAAAATAGTTAAAAAAATTACAGAAGCGTATCTATTGCAGATTATATATGCTAGTTTCATATCATATATCATCTTACTAAATCAAACCACACACTACTAATCTATAACATTTTCTTGCCAATATATAGGATCTATCCTCTTTACATCAAATGAACTTCATGGAGAACTAGAAAAATATTTGGCCGCAAAGCCTGCCCACACGAGTCCAAACATGACTACATTCACGCTGACCAGCTGGCGAGCTCTTCTTGGTCAATTGAAGGACAATTTTCCGGCCATTACATGGAACTGGTCATTACCAATAAAAGAAGATGGAACCGGTCCAATATTGGGCGATTTCCCGTGGACTTTCCAAAATCAGTATCAAATTGAGCCAAGAAATCTAATTAGATAACCGTCCAGCCCAATTGGGGCCTACCATCACCCCAAAGTCTATCTGAACTTAATTTAGGTCATTTTGGCTAACCTGACTCTGGGCCATACATGTCACATTTATTGGTAGGCCAATGACGCACCCTTGACCTGGCCTAGTGGAGCATTTAACTTGGTTTTAAGGTGCAACTTATGAAATAATCATGGTAACCATGGCAAGACGACCAATTGCTACCGGATAAAATTGATTCATCAATCTAACTTTGGGCCATATGCCATTCATCGGTCGGTTAGCAATGTGCCTTTGACCAGTTGACCTGGCCAAATGGCGTAGTCAACTCAGATTAATGATGCAATGCAAGAATCAACCATGGTCACAATAGTGAGACCACTAATTACCGTGCTGATGCGCCGATTTGATGATATAAGTGATCCTACTAGTCTAGACCAATTAGCATCCGATGAGCCTCCTGAAAATTAACAATATCGCCGCATCATTTACCATTGACCGAGCACCATGCATGGTCTATAATCACAATATGACCCTCTGATTGGTCCACCTTTGGACCCTTAAAGCTAGGCTGCAGAAGAGGACTTAGACTTGTTATTGGTGAATCTAAAGGGTTGAGTAAGCGAACAGAAATCTAGGAGACTTGCAGGCCACCTCCAGACTATGTTATATCAGAGTTATACCCTACCCTTCCATAAACTTGAGAGGCCAGTGAAAGGGTGGACAATTCAGAAGGCTGCGAAATTTTGAATCTTTGCAGTAGTCAGCTTCCATTCACCATAGGCCCAAGCTTGAGGGGCAACGCAATTAACTCCAATCATGTATTAAAAAATTTCACTAAAAATATTTACATGTGGCATCCATGAATATTTGTAAAATTATTGATTTGTCTATATACAACTATAGTACTGAAAGCCAATATAAAGCACATAGGTGGAAGCAATAACAGTGACCACTAATTTATGCCTATCATGAATAATTGTAAAATATCTTGAAAACAATTGATAGTCTAGACTCATATTTCTTTTTAATGCAAGATGGTCTAAGCTTTTTCTCTCTATTTTCTGTTCAAAAAGAGGAAAACAGTATTAAGATCAAAATATATGCTTGGTGATCCTAGTCCTGTTTTATGTTTCTAAATGCTGTCTCTTTTTTCATTTTTATTAATGGAGTTTTAACAACTTGATCAATGAAAGATTCATGTATGATCAGAGACCCCTTCAGTACACAATGAAACAATACGACTTGATTAAGGCTAATTTAGGGTATATATTAAAATTTTGTATCCTAAAGTGAGCTGATCTCATGTGGTCTGATGCATCAACAAGGCGCAAAAATAATAGGAAGGTTTTGATCTAGAATATCTCTGAATGAAAATATTAAGTGTTAACCTTATGTTTGACTCGCACATACCTGCAATATTGTTGGAGGCTTAGAGTTCAATCCACCTATTTTTTTTTAAAAAAAGTTATTTTTTGAATATTATTATTAAAAATCCGCATCTTGGACAAAATGTTGCTTTGTTCCTAACAATTGTTTCCATTTAATTAGTGGTTGTATCTAAAATCTTTTTTTTTCATTCTTATTTTATAGAAATTTAGTTATATATTCTTCAAGAATAAATAATTTCAAGCTTATACGATTGTAAATCCATCTTTCAAAAGCCATTGCCTTCTTCCATATATAAATTCAACAAAAAATAAAAACCCTTTTATGAGTATAGAATCCTTAATTTAGAAATTCATGAATAGTAATAATATGGTAATACATTAATAGTATGGTAATTCATGAGTGCAGCATTGCAGGGTTGTTTCACTATGATCTAGATGTCATAGGTTCCGAACACAGAAATAGAAAGGCTATGCACATCCGACCCTCTCCAAATCTTCGAGCCTCGTATACCAAGCCATCCTTTTTGTCATTAAGATATCATGAATGAATTTTCATTAAAAATTGAAACAACTTGCTCTGATGAATAAGAGCAGTGTTCTCTGTGCACACTGCTGAACAAGTTATGGTAAAGCAACGTTGCACAATCTTTTTTTTTTTTTGGTACAAACGTTGCACAATCTTTACAAACTCATAAAACTTCACATTTTAAATTGGAGGCGGTGTTTTATCTTCTGTACGTAATATGGATGGTGAAGCCGGTGATGGTGTGGTTGCATCATCATCGCTAGCTCTGTATTGAGACTCCATCAATGGCTGAACAGGCGGAGTCATTACATCATGAAGAGTCAACAAAGAGCTCTCTTGCCTTCTTCCAAATGACTGATCATCTGGACTGCTACATTCCACTCCTCTTCTCGTAGTAGAAGTTGGTGACTCAGCTGTACAAGAGGTTGGAAGAGGGGAGCTACAATCGGATGCAATCTCTGGGCTCGATCCACCATCATGAGACCGGCTTTCTTCATCAGCATCCAAAAGCTTCCTGTAGAGGCTGTCATCCTCGATCTCATAGAAGTTCCCAGTTCGCACCTCCTGAGCCAGGGAACAAGCCCAGCAGAACATCCACTGCATGTAATCAGTCATCGAAGCAGAGCCACAGCACAAGGTATTACCTGGAAATTTGAATTTCTTCCTCATCTGGATTCTCCAATAACCACCATAGATCAGACCAAACGCGCATAGAAGTATCCCTGCAATCCCCACCGTATCGCCAATTACAATATCGTGAATGTTGAGGGCAGAGATGCTAAAAATCCAGAAGGGAGCTACACACAGCAGAAGGAAAGTAAAGATGTGAGTATACATGTTCCCAAACCCAAGCCTTTCCATGTTCCATCCAAAGACACAGAAGGTGCAGAAGAAAGAGAGGTAGCCGACGGTAACGTCGTCGCCGCAATCGAACAGCCCGCCGACCCATTCTGGTTGACTTATCACTATTCTCCTTTCGTATAGCCTAAGACCAACCTTATTAGATTGGTTAGGATCAGCACCAGAAACCTTAGCCTGGGACTCTTCATCAGACTCGGATTCAGAATTGTATTCCCTCCCAAGAGGACTGTAAATTGTGTACAGACCAGCAAAGACTGGTGCAGCAATCCCCAAAGCAAAGAAGAAGTTCTCGGCAAACTCAGGTCGCTGCTTTCTGGAGTATCCCCAGTAGAGACCGCACAAGGTGTACTGCGAAAAACAAGTGATATGGAGGAGGACCACAACAACCATCATATGAGCCCATTCTTTAGGCCGGTAAGCTCCATTCTTGCAGTATATCTTTCTGAGCTCAATGATGTCTTCTGATCTCCATCGGCAGAGTAGAAAGAAGTGATGGAAGAGATTCGGATGCTGGTAAATACTCATGAGTGTGAAGAGTGCGTTAAGGACTTGGTTGTTGATCTCAATCCAATGATTTCTAGATGATGTTGTAGGGAAGGCCTTGTTCAAGAGCCCAAGCAGGAGCAAACCCAGCATGCAACCAGAGACAGCAACACAGAGAAACCAGAGAAGAAGAGCAACATTCAGTGGATTCTTCAACCATTCCTTGCAGATATGAATGAGAGAAGCCCAGTTGATCTTCCTGATGAAGTGGATATAGAAACGGCGTCGGTTGCCAACTGGAGAAGGAATTGAAATTGAGATTTCTTCTCTTTTATTTACAGCTCGCCGGAAAATTGCGAAGGGGGAGTAGAATTTGAGATTCTTAAACCACTCGACGGAGGGACGAGCTTTCAGAAAGTCCAGAAGCCTCCTGCTGCGTGTTCCCTCATCCAGTGGTCCTGCATCAAGTGATGGGATCCTAATGCGGTATTCCCTTAGCTTGGGGAGTCTTGGTGCTGTTCCAGATTCTAATCCATCATGGACTTCTTCTGTGCTATCCTCGTTGCCACTAGAAACCATTGTTTTACGCTAATAATTTGAAGAATGAGGAATTCAGTGGACCACTCTTTGCCAAATCCTTCTTGATGGATAGAATGTCAACTTTCTCAAGAGGATGCCAGAAATTTGGACAAAACTTCTTGCAAATATGATGCTGGCTGGCGGCACCAAAATTTTCAGGACCAAAACCAAATTTCCTGCATCGAAATCCCAAAGATGATGAATAATTCTAGCCATGTTTTTTGAGCAGAAATAGTCCTGAGCATGTTAACTTTGGTGTTTATATCTGAAAAGCTATATTAATACTGGCATACAATCAGAATCTGAAGAACTTCATCTACCCAGAAAACTGTTTGTTTCTTCTTTTTCTAGGGGAAATAAAAGGGCAAATCATAAGTTGCAAACTTTAAAGCACATTATCAGAAAACACAAACACCTTATCCTTTCCCCATCCTAGCAAAGTATTCACCAAACTATGATTCAAAGAGTTCGAAAGTTCTAGTGATCACTTGTTGCCATATGCCAGAAACCAATGCCAAGTTGCTGAAGGAAGCCCTTAATACCATCACTAACTTGAGATATCCAACATGGGATTCACATAAAAAATGACAACAAATATCCATCAATTGACACAAAAACTGCTTTCAAGGCATCGAGAAAATATAACTTGTAATAATCCCATTGTAGCTGATAAATATAGCATGAAACAACAAACCAGATGATCAAAATATAATCATTTCGATTGAAATTTTCTACAATAAGAGAAACCGAGTTCAGCAGATCCTACCGAGTTCAGCAACATGCCAAATTCACAAAAACTCAAAACCCAATCTTACGAAACAAAAATTCTATTATCCAAACCTGTCATGCCAAAACCTTCAGATCTTCATATTTATGATCTACTAGAAATAAACAAATCCAGCTTCCTAAATATAATCGAAGAGCAAGAATTACCTCTGCGATGGTGAGAGATGATATGCCGGTCGATCGAAAGAATCTGGGAAGTCCGCACCAGAGCTCTTCCTGCTTCCCGTCAGAAAGGGCTTGCCCGGAAGAGAACAAGCATGGCTCCCTCGTTCATATTGGAAGAAGTTTCCATTTAGTTGTACCACAAACATGTGAAAGCCTTATTTTTTTTCTTAATATACATATATAGAAGAGGAAATTAAATTAGACATCAAAATGAACTGGCCGAAAGGGATATCATAAGCAAAAGGGCGGGTGGAAACGGTCAGCTCGCCACCAGACGTTCAAACTTCTTTGGGTCAAACGAAGAGAGTCCAGTCATGTCTCACCGAAGTTACGGCATTGCCCTCCCTATTGAGTTCAGCCGCAAGAATGCTTATTCCCACCGGGCCTACTTATTTCTGGAATAATTATTTCAATGGAGGAATAGAATAAATTTATTCTTGGAATAGGACCCTCCTTTCATTTTTAGGTGTTGTACCCTCAACATGAGAGTTTCTCCAGCCACGAATAAAAAAATTCAGCTAATCAGAAGAAGGAAAGAGTAATCTTTTTTGTAAGTCGAAGACCATCAGGCTATTAGAAATTGCAACTTTCCAGTCAATATTATTTGATTGGGAGTTTGGGACTCGGGCTTGAGAAGGATATATGTAACAAACGACCAGCGTCTCATCTAAATAGCTTTTGACAAACAAGCAGTATGACATATTTGACTGTGGAATAGTCTGGCTTTGGAAACCGTTATGACTCACCCTCTTCCGCATCCTCTCTCGTTATTGAATCCTTCTATTTGGGAAGACTTGGTGAGGTCGACTGCAGGCCTGGACCAACACGCCAAGACCCCACTCCGGTGGAGCAGGAAATGGACCGTGGTGGGTACCCAAACTTGACCGAGCAACAGAAGATACATATTAGATCCAAGTACCCCAAACGTCCTATTAAACAGCAAAATGTTGGATGGGAAGAGAGTTGACAACAAGAAGCTTTTCTGGGATCACCCATTTGACACAATTTGCCGTCGATCTGGCTGCGAATAATGGATGAATAAAGAGGAGTTTCTAATCATCGGAAATGCCGTCAAACAGCAGAATCCTCTGTTTTTAATGATATGCATCATTTTGCTTCCACTTGACAAAAGACAGGAAGACGCATTAAACCAAACAATGCCGAATTAAACCACTAATATCGCTAGGACAGTCTCATTAATTGTTTTCTTGAAAGACCTCATCAATTCTTATCCTTCATATCCAATGACATGCTTACGGGGAAATAAAAGATTTAAACAGAATTGAAAGGAAGTGTAAGTTTAAACTCCATATACTTTATCGGAACAGGTGATTGGTTGGAGCAAGTTGATGGACTTTTGCATCAGAACAGGCCTTGAATATTGGAGCAAGTGGCCTTTTTACATGTCAGAATGGGAATGTGGTTGGAAAGAGTGGGTGGTCTACTATGTTTGAATTGTCTGCTTCCCCTTGGATTTCTGATTTGAGGAGGCTCAAATTTTCGCTGCGACCGGATCTCTTTTACATGACCGAATTTTCCCATCTCTTCAGTATAAAAAACATTCAGCGCTGTGACGATGAAATCATAGAGATGGCTTAAGGAGCATGGAATGAGGGCTATCCTCATCACTTAGTACTTGAGAGATCGATGTAGACATGTTACGCAGTAGTCCTTCCTAACTAGGTGGCTTCATATTCGAGCATCTACCTGTTTCAAATGATGAGAGACAAATGTGAACCTACAACAAATTGAAATCTGCCATTTTTGCTGACTTTTTGCAGCAGATAATACTCCACTCTCAATTCTCGACATGAGCAAAATCCCACCCTATAGCAATCAGAAGTAGTTTGACTTTGTTGGCTTCACCCTCCCGGACCCAAGACTAGCTAAAACTGAATATGATGGAAAGAGAGATCCATCCTGATCAATATGTTTTAGACCTGTTAGAACCGGAAAAGTAACAATGTACATACAGTTCTTCTGCAACTAATTTAAACAAAGTATATTAATCTCATCGCACTAATCAGGCATTACACTTGATAGGAGAGTAAATAAGAAGCCAAGCAAGGTAAATCAGACACCAGCTAGGTCTTAGATATGTAATACCTTTAGTAGTAGTTATATTTTGTTCATATTTTGCAATGAGAAATAAATAAGCTAATGACAAATAAATGTCATTGAACTTCTGAATATGCAAGGAAAGAAGGTGATTTTCTGTGAAAACATCTAAGGGCAGACATAGATCAAAATATTGAAACTCGATCACTTCCATTTCATGCAACACAATATAGAAATTCCATACAGTGAGAAGAAATTGCAGAAACAAAAACAGTTTTGACTAGAATACACTCAAAATTACAATTCTCTTATTCCACAAACTATGGTGCCCGAGTATCTTCTTTTTCTATAACATCTTGAACAGGTGGTCTCATTTCATCATCTTCCTTTTCCAGAGATGAACCCTCCTTTACTGCAGGCAAATGCCTGTCTGGAGTATGCCCACCTGAAAACCTGCCGGGACTTGATGAGTATTCCATCTTGAAAAGAGATGGACTGGAATTTCCCCTGTAAGGAGAACTAGGGGTGGATTTGAATAGAGGCAACCCGTCTTCATTGGGCAAAGGAGACAATGCAAGCTGGTTATCATCACTGGTTTGCTTCATACAAAGCTTATCTTCCACAACATCATAATAGTCTGCTGTCCTCACCTCCTGAGCAAGAGAACATGAGCAACAGCAAAGCCACTGAAAACAATCAGTCGCTGAGGGATGACCACAGCAAAAGGTGTTTCCAGGAAGGTGAAATTTCTTCCTCATCTGAATCCTCCAAAAGCCACCATACAGCAAGCCAAAAAGACAAAGTAAAATGCCAGCAATTCCCAATGCCTCTCGAATAGCATCATTATTAATATTGACCGCTGCCAAGTTAAAAATAAAGAAAGGAGCCGTGCAGAATAGAAGAAAAGTCACGATGTGAACATACATGTTACCAAACCCAAGCCTCTCCATGTTCCACCCAAAAACACAGAAGCTGCAGAAGACTGAAAGGTAGGCTAGAGAAATATCATTCCAGAAATCGAATAACCCCCCTATCCATTCTGGTCTACTCTCTGGAGCCCCGTGGTCTTCTCTTGCAATAAATGAATATTTCTTTTCAAGAGACTTGATCCGGAGAGCTGCTGGTCTGCTATCATCAGTAGAGATGATCTCAACTTGTGCTTCACTATCCATTTCAATCTTGTATTCTCTACCAAGAGGGCTAAGAATATTATATACACTGGCTAAAGCTGGGGCAACAATTGCAACAGCTATGCAAAGGCCGACTCCAATCGCAGGTCGCTTTGATCGGGGGTATCCTAAATTAAGCCCACATAAAGCATACTGAGCAAAGCAATTCAAATGGAGGAGAATCACCACGACCATCATATGCATCCATTCATGAGGCTTGTAGGTCCCATTTTTGCAGTATATCTTTCTAAGCCTTAGAATGTCTTTGGGTTCCCATCTGCATAAAAGCACAAGATGGTGGAATCGTTTTGGGTGTTGGTAGAGGCACATGAGAGTGAACAGAGCATTGAGAATTTGGTTATTAACTTCAAACCAAGTGTCTCGCTCGGATTTCCTTGTTAAAACACCATTTAACATGCCAGTCATGACAAGGAACAAGATAGCACCAGAGATGGCAACACAAGCAATCCAAACAAGAAGAGCCATGTTCATGGGTTCTTTGATCCATTCCTTACACAGTCCCCACAGATAAGTCCAATTGACTTTCCGGACAAAGGGCACATGGAAGTGTCTCGAAGAACTTTCATCAGCAGAATGAACTGATCGTGAGATCTCATCTCGTTCTGCTGCAAGCTGCCGGAATTTGGCTGAAGGGGAAGGCCCAAATTTTTTAAATCTGGATTTAGAAGGAATAGCTTTTAATGTATTCAGAAATTTATTGTGGTGCTTATTCTCATCCAGAAGTCCCATCTGAGAAGTTTGGATATAAAGAGGTATCTGATCCTTGGTTCCATAACCATTTGGTGGCATGGTTGATCCTACTTCTTCCTGGATTTCATTCGTGGATTTTCCATTACCATTTGAAACCATTCTCTTGTATAGTTTAAGCAAACTTCAATGGATACTCCAGTTCAGGTCTCTTAGGCAGCTGTGACTAGAAGTAGTTGATGATTAACTACTTAATGGAAATTCACCCTACTATAGTCTCTTTCTGAAGTCACTCAAGGGCATAAATGCTAGGATTCACTATTTTTTTATGAATTTTCTGGGTCTTTGGAAGGATACGCCACAGATGAACACAGAGTTAAGCATTAATAGGTATGACAGAATTCTGTACTCAAGTAAGATGCCTGAAATTCTGTCCTAGGAACAGCACCAACTCTAATCTTGATAAGCAATCGACCGAATAACCTGCAGTAAATTAATATTTAAAATATCAAATAATTGTCATTATTACAGTGATACTTATTTAATAAAGCTTTCCAACAGACAATAATAGCATGAAACTGAAGATCACTAATTCTATAAGAATATCAGACAATAAACTTGAATGTATATAAAAACAAGATACATTAGAGCCTTGCCATCCATGAAACACTATTAATGATAATATGCACCACTGCAAGAACAATTAAAGCAAAAATAGAATATTAAGAAATCAAGAAAACTGACCGGTACTAGTTTAATACAACTAAAGATAATTCAGTTTAGGCGATATTTGGACCACTAAATTCAAATAATATTTTCATAAAATATACAAAAATAATTATCTTTGGACTTTCATGTTATTTGTGCACCTACATTAAATAAAAAGGCCAAACTCTTGCCCCCCACCCTCCCCAAATCTAAACCACCAAGAATCTTGTCAGTTAATTCTTTTTCTTCTTCACTCTTTCCTATACTTTTCTGCAAATCCCTTAAAAGAGGGCTGGCATATGCTCTAACCCATCTCTTTATATTAAAGCCATGACAAACAGCTTCAGCAATTTCTTCTGCAATCCCATGTGAAGGCCCGCCTGAGCTTGGTCCACTAGGCCTGATTGGGCTTGGCCTATCGCAGGCCCTTTGCATGCTTCGCACGTGACATGCAACAGTAGACTCCCATCGGGGATTCCGAGCACAAATCGGAGACCTAAGGCCGCTGGAACCCTAGGTCTCCTCTATAAAAAGAAAACCCCTCCCCTCTATGACCCTCCACCATTGAGCAACAACCCTCATTCTCTTCTTTCTCCCTCTTTTCTCCCTTCAAAATCTCGGAGAATCTGTCACTGTGCCCACTGGAAATTGGGGTCGGAGAGGTTGCGGAGCCAAGGCAAGGCTTCGGCCTTCCTCCTCTTTGTTTTCTCTTCTTCTCACAGCCTTAAACCACTGACACCGGCCAAGAAATTGGCTGAAAATTGACCGAAAAATTCCTTGTTCTGCTTCTCCTATTTTTTTCGGCCCTTCTTTCCTTTTTCTAGCTACCGATGCCACCGCCTCTTGATGCCGAACCTCTGGCCAAGTCCCCCACCCTCTCTATGACCCTTTCCGACGAAGCCATCGCCGCCAGTGAGCAACCAAGGGCTACAAAAATGGAAGAAAACTCCATGTTCTCCCATCTTTTTGACCATTTGCCCCTTATTTTCTTGCCAACCAGTTACTGCTGGTGGTTGTCCACCGCCACTGGCCACTAGCCATGCCCCCCAGCATGGTCCTTGATGATCCCAACCTCCCTTTCCTCTTCTAGAAGAGATGAAGATGCTCTCTTTCTTATTTCTCTCTCTTTTTCCTCTTTCTCTCTCTAAGCGGACCTAGGGATCCCAATTCAAAGTTCTATCTTTTTTTGTTATGGATCCAAGTTGACCTTTGCAAAGAGGCTCGAAGCTGCCTTGGGGCCCGAATAGCCTATCAGACCGATCATCCCGACCCTATTGAGCATCTTGAAACCCATTATAGATAAATCCTACCAAACGATCTTGGCCTTGATCGAGTCCGTGCTTCATGATTCATTGATCGAATCAATTAGACATCACGCACCCGGTGCTACCGCATGCCTGACCAACCGTCCCCTTTTCTTATTATTTTAATACTATTACAGTTATCGAATATGAATTAATTTTTCTTTTAATATCTTTAAATAAATTTAGCAGATTTGTCTAGTGAATTTTGAGGATTTAACGCAAAAGATAAGTAATTCTGACACTTCTTAGTAGTTTTTGAGTTATCAGTTGCTTAAAACTTTTTGAAATATAAAAAGAATATTTGATATTGATGATTTTATGTTTTCTTAAATTAAGGTCAAGCATATGATATTATGCAATCATGTACAGTCATGAAAAGTATGGTTTTATTGATATTTCTATATTAATGACTGGTTTATGAACTATGAACTCCATATTTATGGAATTTGCATCTTTATTATGAAACGACTGCTTACATAATTGTTTCACTATTAATGATTTATTTATGAACTCTTAACTCTATCAAGCCATTTAATGTCTTTCAACTTATTTATTCATTTATTTATGACATATGAACATATGTTTTAAGAAAATATGGCATAAGAAATATAACTATGGGCTCTTAAATAGCTATGTACGATTCTACTAGCGAGTTACAGTAGCTTGGCATACGGTTCTCGTGAACAGATTACAATAGCTTGGCATACAGCTCTCGCCAACGGATTATAGTAGCTTAGCATACAGCCCCACCAGCAGTTATAGTAGTTGGCATGATTTTGATTACAGTCCTGTCACGGATATAAGTTGATCTTAGCATTCAGTCTCTAGAATTATTATGAATTATGATATAGCAAAATGATAAATGATTTATGAATTTATAAAATTAGCATGATTTACGATTTTGTTTGTGTTGGAAACCATATTTATGTAATTTGCATGATTTATGCATATACAAAAACACGATTAATTTACGATTATATTGTTATTATAATATATTCTGTTTTCTAGTGATAGTTATTTTCTTTAAATGATTTAATGATGCGTGTAAAAATTTATAATTGATCTGATAAGATAGTATAAGGTTTACTTACTGAGCTATATAGCTCACATCTTTTTTTTTTTTAGACAAATAAGATCACTAGAAATGAGGAATGATCTAGGCTTGGAGTTTGAGCTAAGAGACCTTTGCAGCAGAATTTTAGTTTATTAATTGACTCTTGGCTTAGAGTTAATAATTTTATGGATTTTTGAAATATTGGTTTATGAATATATGAGAATTTTGAGTTTAGAAGATTTGTAGCAACAACTTGATTCTTATTTAATTGATGCAAGATTTTGGATCCCTTATTATTATATTTTGTATAATATGAACTTTTATACAAGTTGCCATGATTGGCTTCATGTTATCGTGAGCGGGGTACCCCACGGTAGCATGGTTGTATTATGTCTTGGATTTAGGATGTGACACCCCATCTTTATTGCTTGTAAATACAAAATAACTAATAAAATATTTTTTTTAAAGCATGTTCAACAATAAGGCGACCATAAGTTCTCTGCCTGCAAGGCTACCACACCTTATACAGTAAGTTAGTCCTAATTCTCAGTTTATTTTCTTTTAAAGAAAAAGCTCACAACTACAATCCGCTATTCCATGGCTGACATATACTCGGGTAATTTTTTTTTAATTTTTTATCAGAAAAATTAAAGGAAAAAAACATTGTCTTTCTTGCCATTGTTTCTTCCCTCGACTTTGTTGAATTTGGACCAGTCCACAAGATCATATGGAGGTGTCCTCCTTACAGTGATCAACCCTCATAAGCCTGGATCCCTGCTTTACTAGGATCCATACCTCCCATTTCCCTCAGCTCCTCCTACTTCACTGGCATACCTAATGATCTTCTTCCTCGAAGTTTTAAACTTCTTAGCCAAGAATTTTCGTTGTTTTATACTATAAAGGTCAGACTAATTATCGAATACCCACAATTTCTTCCCCTCATATGTAGGAACCATTTGGTGGACGCATTTATCCTTCCAATTTTTTTTTAATCGCATTGCCCGCATTTATTTCAGCATGTCATTAATCAACAAAGTTTTCCTATACAAAGCTTTACAATTCGAAGAAGCATCAGCAGACAAACTTGTTAGAACAAAAGAGAAGACTAAATTTTTGTTTCTTTCAATAAATCAACGAAGATTCAACAAAACCCGGCCTTGAAATCCCTGATTCGATCAAACTTAACTAATTCCAGATACATATCATCACCAAAACATATCAATTAGCAGTCAAACTCACGTATAGAGCAACGAATCCGATCGAGAAGAAGGAATCATAAGCATAAACCACAAAAATCTCAAATTTCACCATATTTCAACTGAGATTTCCATTACCCCATTATAAAATAAACAGAAAGAACGGGGCAAGAACGGGCTCCAGATAAGTAACATGTGAATACAGAAATCCTAACTGGAAACGGTTGACATACTCACCGCTGGCTTCAAGATTGGTCAAGAAACGAGGAGAGATTTCTTCTCTTCCTGGAAAACCAAGAAGCCCCCAGAGATGGAAGAGATTAGAGGAGAAAAGCGCAAACAGACAGAGCGAAAGGAGGGCTTTTTAGGGTTTTTCTTTAATTGTTCTTCCCTTTCTTTCGTAGACATTCTTTCTCCTTTTTGATCTCGGTAGGAGGAGGAGCTTTGGGGCTTTTGGTGTGACCAAACGAAGGTAGGGAGAAGGGAAGACAAGTGGATAACCCACCGCTTTCCAGCGAATCTTTAAAGAGGAAAATACTAAAGGGCACCTCCATATTCACAACAATATTATATATGACGTGGCCATTGATGAATGGTGGCATCACTACTATCGCCATTTACCGAACCAATTACAGAGCGGCAAATGAGGGTTGATTGTGACAGTCGACGATGGGTGGGTTTTGTTGGGAATCGACAAGAAGGTAAACGCTGGGAGAAATACCTCATCTTCCCATCGGATGAATGACACGTGTTCGAGTGATGGAGTTCCATCAATGCCCTGAACACGGATTGGCTGCTAAGAGTCAGCTGCGAAAACCATAACCTGGTGCACCACATCGGTCCTGCACCTTGGCAATGAGATTTCACCACGTGGCCAGGAGACAAGGGGCGGATGGCGTCCTTGCGGGCGAACTCCATCCGGGCAACAAGGGCAGCAATGAGGACCTGAAGCACGAGAGGGACGGTGACGTCCGCAACAATGAGGAAGAAGAGCTCGCGACCGGCGGAGTGGTTGCTGAGGGCGACCGCGACCTGGGCGTGGAGGGAGGCTGTGCCGCTGTCACGGAGGAGGGCGAGCAATGGCCGGATGTCTTGGCGAGGATTTGGGCCTAGAGCTGATCAAAATTCAGACCGGGCCGGGCTCGGACCGGTCTCTACAGCAAAAATTAGGCCCGATGGCTATGCCCAGGCTCGGCCCAGCCCGACTGACGGATTTAAATTTTTGTCCAAGTCTGATCCGACTTTATAAATCTGGTTCTAGGCCCGTCTAGTTCGACCCGACCCGATAGGTCCGATTTTTTTTTTTTTTTTTGTTTGGAATTTGAAAATGGGCCAGAATGGCCCGATCAGGCCCGGCCTGATTTTTTTGATCGGACCGTTTTTCTTGCCCAAATCCGACCCATGAGCCTTTTTTTTAATGCCCAAGTCCGAAAAATTTTGGACCAGGTTTAGGCGGGCCAGAAGGTCCGTGATCAGCTCTGCTTGGGCTACGATGGGGACGGCGAGGTCTGCGATGATGAGGCAGGCAATGCTGCTGCACGGCTTTGTTTTTTCTTCTTACGCCATGTGGCGAAATTTTATTGGCATGGTGCATTGCTGATCTGTGCATTTGGTGGAGGGTATAATCTCTTTACGGCAGGAGGGTATTAATGAAAAATTCATTCCCTGATGATAGGGTATTAATTTCTCCTGACCTTGTCAGTTGTCAATTGTCAGGGATTTTTTTTATATAACTCCTCTCTTTATCAATAAGTTGTTCATAAAGTCCTTTATATATATATAGAGAGAGAGAGACATTTTGCTTATAAAAAAAATTGTCTAATAAGACCCTAATTACCTTCCCCATTAGCCACATTGAAGTATTTAGTGTAGTTCTTTCCCTCCATCTCTTCAATCCTTCAAAGCTTTTAACTAAGTGAGCTACATTTCTCCCTATTGTTGCTTGACTTCGAATTTGAGATAGAATGGAAATCTAAAATATAGCAATGATGCTGGCAACAAAACTGAAACTGGACAACAAGAGTGTTGAAAAGAATGAATGGCTTACTGGTTAGAAGTATTAAAGACCCGAGTGATGAGTGAAACGGGGAAAAAATAGGGAAAAATATCCTTTTGTGACTACTAAGAAGTTCACTTAAAGATTTATAAGAAATTCTGGAATAAGAGAGGTCGACTGTGTAAAAAAGGAGTCTTTGTATATGATTAGTCAACAAAACAAAGGAATTATACGTAAAAAAAAATATATGAAAAGAATATAAAGATGTCAAACACTAAAAAACTTTGCAAAGAATAGAGTAGCAGTTTCATAATTATTGTAATAGAAGAGTCAAAATCGGATGAAGTCCTATTCACAAGAGTTAAATTACTAGGACATTGATTAGATCTTGCAAAAAAAATTCCTTTTATTTCCTTTAAAAGGGAAGTTTGGTTCATTTGTTACAATTTCTCTTACAAGTGCAAATGCAATAAGGTATTGGCAGCACCGCAACCAACAGACTTCACATTCTCATTGCTCAAATAACCCAATTTTGGGAAAATTCACCATCCAAGTTTTTGTGCTACTATATTTTCTCAAGTTACTAAACTGCATTTAGGTCTTGCAACTTTTCTTAGGAATAGGGACAGAAATTCGCTTTAGATACCAATGTCCATGGTAACCTAGAAAACCTCTGCTAAGTTTTAAACCTGAAAGTTTTTTATAAATGGAGGCAAAATGTGATCATTAGACTATGTTCTTGTTCTCCTTGCGACAGGGCTTTGCATAATTGCATATTGTTGTATCTTTATTCTTGTGCGACAGCCATTCATCTCTCCTTAATTTTCCCTGGCTTTATAGTTCTGAGGTAAGATCTTAGTACGTGATTAGAAGAAAGTTCTCGGTAATCTTAGCATGCTAAATGCTTTTGGTCCAGCCCATATAGGAATGGGTCAAGATGTTGAACTGGTCCAATCACTTGGCTAGGTAAGATCCTAGGAAGAGTATCCACTCACCTTATCGGTTCAGTCCAATTTAGGAGGACTTGCAGATGCCACATAATTCAAGAGGTCTGAATCTTGGGAACTTTTTTCTTGAGATGTTCGCTTGATAGGCTAACAATACATGATGTTAAATTTACAAGCCCTGAAAAAATATTATTAGCTAGTTATAGATGTACTAGTTATATTATATAATTGAACTTGTGTTAATTCTAATTTTTCCTGTTTTATTACCTGGACAGGGACATTCATGGGATAAGAGAGAGGACAAAAGCTTAGTTAGAGCATGGTAGCTTTGGCCATTATAACAGGCTTCTTAGTGATCGTTTCTAATGCTATTAGTATTATTGGATGTGGAGAAGGGCCAAGTAGAATAGGTATTTGTGTTGCTGATAGAGCTGAGGCCCTTAAGATGGGCAGTGGGGAGGAACAGGAAGAGGGCAAAGAAGAGCAACGAGGTGTTGGGAGCTGGCATGGCATGTAGGAAGAGCAAAGCGATGACAGTGAGAAGGGGTTATGTTTTTGTTTTGGATTAGATAAAAGATGATGATGTTTAAGATTCCATGTAAAAGTGATGGTAGCTCAGGATATATATCAAGTTTCAAGCTCAGGCTTCAAAATTAATGCAAAATTAAGGTAGGAGCAGGTTTAGGCCAAGCTAAGGTTTGCTTGAAATTGATGCAAAATTAATTCAGTCTGGTCCAAAACATAACCTAAAGCCAGACGAGCATAATGGATTTTGGTTTGACTGAAGTCCATTGCCAGTCCTAATAAATTGTTATGGTTGAAAACGCAAACCCGTGCAGCAAGATCTAAAAGCTCATATTTTTTATAGAAGTCTATTCTTTTTTCTTGTTTATATCTATAAATTTTGAAGTGAAGGCAATCCCTTCACCCTATTTTCTAAAGAAGCTCTATCTAAAAAGAGCTCTCGATATTCAAGAGAAGAAGGAGAAGCTAAAAAGAGGAATTCCTACCAAAACTTTTGTTACAAGGTAGGAAATAAGAAAAAGTGCACACGCAAGCACACATGCACCCGCACCCGCACATACACATGCACACATGCATACATGCGCACCCATGCACATGCGGGATGAAAGAATTTCTCTACATTTGGTACTGCAACAGATGCGATTTCTTTGATTTGTCCCACTTTTTCACACAAACAGACACGAGACAGGCATGCAATAAGGGCACATCAATATTTTTTTTTTTTGAGAAAACATACATATGATGAGAAATTTGCTTAATCACCTCATTTTCATTAGCCCCTGACATTGAACTTTTTTTTTTAATTATTAAGGACATCCAGGGTGTGTTTGATTCGCGATAGAAATTAGAATTAGATTCAGAATCAAAATGAATTGGAAGATCGGAATGGCCATATCCGCTAATGTGTTTGGTTCGAGATGAAAATCAAAATAAGGTTTGAATATTAGGAAAGAGTAGAAATTGAATTTTTGGGATCAGGGCATTCTCATTTTCTTCTATAATCGGAATGAAAATAAGATTCCCCCCAACAAGACAGTCAGAATAAGAGTTACTTATTTCTATTCCTATTCCAGCATCTAGTTCTCCCTAACCAAATATGCCTCTAGAATCAATGACATTTGGACTCTATGTTGGCGGCACCCAATCTTGCAAACGGTCTTTGTGCCCACCAACTAACGTGCAGGTTCCGCCTCTTTGGCCTACCTGGATGAAGAGAGTTTCAAAGAAAAATACATCATTTGGCAAATTCGGATAAGGCTATCAATTAGGCCATTTTAGGCCCGATGCCTACATGCAAGGCCAACCACCCCCAAAAAAAAAATTGGAAAGAAGGAGACTGTTAAGGAAGTTTTGACTCCAACTAAGAGAAGATCTTGATATACAAGTCAAATTTAATTTCAACTTAAAAAACTTAATCCTTTAGCTTTGAACTCAATCTTCCATACCAATCCTTCTACCTTCATCTAATTATTTTATATGGGACTAAAACTCACGTATAATCCTCAACAATCTTCCCCTTCATGTATGAGACAACTTTAACTCACTCCAGTCCAACCCACTACTCTCCATTCCAGCTCTGTGCCTAATTATTCTTCTGAATGCATAATGTGTTACTTCCGGTCCAAAGCCTGCTCGCCGAGAGTTATATTTCACCAATTATATTATTGCTCCGGTTCAAGGATTTTGCACTTTTTTTTTTTTTGGTATAACGGCGGCTCACACCCTACGGATGTGAATACGGCCAACAAAATCCAAAAATAACAAAGCAGAAAAGAGCTCCGGCACTATGTCGTGCTCTCTCTAAACAAAACCTCCAGAATAGTAAGCTGCATAGGAACCGACCCAGTCAGCTGCACAATTCGCTTTTCTGTATATGTGTGTAGTCTGATGGGTACCATACTCCTGCAAAAGTCTGCGAATGTTAAGTAGCAACGGCCTGATCTCGCCTGCACGTCTCCGACCTCTGATCTAATCAATCACTGTGGCCGAGTCACCCTCGAGGATGATCTAATCTGCACCGAGTGTCCGTTGGGCATAGGATATGCGCTTCCAGACGGCTCTGAGCTCAGCACACACCACTGAGAAATCGAAAATCCGTTGGCCCCATCGTACTCTTTAACAACCACATTTCGCCAAGTGACCCTCCCAAGAACCATATTCGAAACAACCCTTTGGCTCCATCATGTTGATTTGCCGTACTCACTTGACATACCACAACTACCACAACGCGGCTCTACCAATTCTTATGTTACCTTTCTTCATGAGAGTTACCAGTTCCGGTACCTTTACGGCTTCGAAAGTCATCTACGATCGTTAGTCATTGGCTTTGGTACCATTTGTTAGAGAGAAACCAGTAGTCTCACTAAAAGTTTTTAAGTATTTAAATTTTAGATGCTATTATCTACATGAATTCCTTCATCTCCAAGCAACCCTTGCAAACTTCCTGCTTGCAGCCAATTAATTGTTAGCATGCATTTATTTAGTTTTACTTTTCATGTTCCTGCCTTATGTTTTTGATAATTAGTAAAACTTAACGAAAACGAGGAAAGATAACAAGCTTGGGCTCTCATATGGTCCAAGAAAACACTATGATGCAGCTGAGGATGCAGCTATCCTGCATCTAGCTATCATAGACGCAATCGAGCGAATAATGATCGCCGGCGAGGCTTAGTTCTGGATTTGAGTGTAGAAATTTCTCTCTTGTCACTCAATTTGTCATGTAAGCATCCATGACTACTCATGTTAGGCACCGCAATTGGAAAAGAGGTTGGCTCTGACTGTTTATATACAAGGATGGAGAGATATTCTCTTTCAACACTATAGATGGAAAATTATCTCTAGATATCTCCCTTCTGAGACCTAAGCCTTCTGCCAGCAATGCTTGGTTGTACATCCAAAATGGATTCTAAGTTAATTTTTTTCAATGCAGTAGCTTTCAGGATGAAAGTGAAGGATGAAATGATACATCCAAAATGGATTCTAAGTTAATTTTTTTCAAGAAAAAGCCCACAACTACCATCCCCCATTCCTTGTCTAATGGAGATATGTACATTTCCTTTTAATAAATTGGGAGGCCTTTGACCTCCCCTTCACTCAAAAAAAAAAAAAAGAAAAGAAAAGAGAGAGATTACAAAATGTAAAGACACTACTACCATTATTTTTTTTTTAAAAAAAAAGAAGAAAGAGGAAAGCTCATAAGGTCCTTAATATCTAGATCACTAATTTGAGACTATCAACCATTAGGTTTGGTGATAATTAAGGTATCACCTCGTGCGGCCTATCTTCATTTTGCTTCTCATATGGTATGCGTATTTAACGGCACTTGATAGCGGTCCATACATATAGACATGCATGTACATCTAGATGAGAATCTTGTACAAAAGTTACTTTGTTTGTCTTACCTTTTTCTAAGAATCTGTATTACTTACGATACTTAATTGTCCACTTAGGTTTGCACATCAATTTTGTAAATTATTGATGTAATTTTTTTGATAAATCTGATAAAATAAAACTACTTTCTATAATAAATATATTCGTAAAAATTAGAAAATAAGATATTCAAAAATTAAGCAAAAAAAATAAGCTATGAAGTTCCATAATATAGTTCCGATATGGTTGGCTACTTAAGTTACCATCCAATCAGCTGCGCTATTAGTATTTTTATTTTTATTTTAGATTGTCAAATTAATCATTGAACATGACACTACTCAATGAGCCATATCACATCTTGGGCCACCATGTTCGATACGTCTGGAGTGCAAACTTGCCATGTTGAGGGAGACATCAAAGTCATTGAGGTTGCAAGCTTGCCATTTCAAATGAGGAGTCCAAAGTCACCATGCTGAGGGCCCCCATTAGTCACATCATCGCGAGTCCGACAGCCATTGCAAAGGCACCAAGCGAGGCTGATGTCTTGGAAAAGGACGTAAGCTTGATCATGTGACTTGTGAGATGACGATGATGCCCACGGAGATGAAAGGTGCTCTCTCGGAGAGAAAAGAGAAGGCTCAGATTGATGCTACGTGACCACAAGTGGCTTGAAACGAGAGGCCACAGCAGGGCATCGGCCAGTAGATTTCAAAATATAGACAAAGTCTGGCTCAAAATTTAGGAAAGATGCGCATTTCAAATACCAACAAAATGGAGTTAAAGTAGGGGACCCTTCCAGCCCAGCTCCTCTGCAAGACTGCAACCCGATACTCCTACTTATTTGATTTGCAGAAATATATATATATATATATTTTTAAAGAATAATTTTTAAGAATATAATATCTGAAAAAATAGTTTTAGCATATTTAGTTGATTATACGAAAGTGACGGCTTATATTTAGTTGAGCAACTATTTTTTTTAGAAAAGTTGTATGAAATATCTATTATATTCTTAATACAGAAAAAAAAATTATCCATAAATTTTGATGGCTTAATGATACTTTTAGAAAAAAATTTAATTTTCAATCGGCGAAAAAGTAGCCTTTTAATGTATCATGAATTTTTTTCATAAAATATGAGAATTTTATTTTCATGAGAATGCTACTTTTTCATCTCGAAAACTCCAACCAAATAGAAAATTTTTTATTTTTTATTAGATATATTTTTTTTCTTCGAATCAAACAAGTTTTTAGTCTTGTCTTAGATGAGCCCTCTTAATTATCAGGGAAACTAAAGAATTGGTCCTTTTATAAACCAAAATTTTAAAAAGTGCTACCATCGGACCATTTTTTTAATAATCGGTCCATAACTATACGTATATTTTTTTAATTTTTAATCCCTCTAAAAAGCATATATGCCCGCTAACTAAAAGACTGATCCACAGGCCCTTATTGTTGCATGCGTGTCCACTAGGGGACCGCATGTTAACAAAATCTAATTTGTATCAGACAAGGCAATGTCATGAGACCAATCAGCCTTCCACTGTTTTCCTACTCATTGTTTTCATATCTAGAGCAGGCCCAAGCTCATATCACCTTACTCGAATGCAAAAGTTCCTATGGAAATGAGATATATAAATATAAGCATTACAATTTCAAAAAAAAAGTTGAAGGTGCCAACCAATGCCAACGATCTCGGCTCGGTCTTGCCCTTATCCCAATTTCAGCTGAACTTTCTCTTGCTGTCATTCTCAAGAAAAAAGGAAAGAATAATTATATATGTATATATTATAACCTGTTATGGTCCCTTAGATTCAAAGGGGCTATAGCGCAATGTGACTTATATACCTATGCACAAGGCAAATTAATGTATCTAAATGCTTAAAGTTTAGCTAATTGAAGTGGATTTCATGACTTAATCATGGCCACATATAATGCAAATTCTCATGCTAGTAAAAGCTACTGAGGCATCAAAGAGAAGGTATCACTTTCTTATTTGCACTGTTTCTTGAAAGTGTCGTTAATAAGAAAGCAGCACTTGCACTCAGACTAGTGATTTTTTTCCCCTCAAAAACCTTAAGAAGGGTGAATTTTATCCTCCTTTCTCATTGGATGGTCCACGTATTCTAGAAGGGGGAGAAAGAGAAGGATACAGGACAAAAGCAAACAGGAAGCCAGGGAAAAAACTAGAGGATTTAGTACAAATGGTTGCACGAAACCAGGGAGGAAACTACTAGGACTAATTGGTATAGGTGCACAAATCACGCTTGCCTAAGATATTAAGGTGGGGATCTAATCTTTCGTTTTTTTATTATGTCTTGGATTCACCACTGACGGCTGGTTCGTGGATGCTGGCTCTTGCGACGACCATCGCTATATAAAAAGATGGCCAAAGCCAACCTTTTTTACTTGCTCCCTGCCTGCTCTTTTTCGCATGTGTAATGATTCCTCGCGCATTAATGTCCTCACGCCATGAAATGATCACTTACCACTAAAGTCCGTCACTAAACCCCCCCCCCCTCCTCCTCCTCAAATTTATATTTGAAACATTGCAGCCGAACTGCGTATATAAATAGCCCAAATTTGGAAGGATCTCCGTGTTGGAATCCACTGTGGAATCGTATCGAGGACGCGCATCTCCGACCATGCCACGGTTCCTTCCACCAATCCAGCAGACGAATCTTAGTAGGACGACGACGCGATCTACTCATCTGCACATAGAAAAATATGGGTGTTAGGATCCTTTGGCCGCTTTTACCTGTCAAGCACACTGTAAACATTTGATCTATTTATAATTAAACCTTTTGTTTCATCTTATAATGCTAGATAGAGAATGAATTTTGCACTCAATCTTAAGATATTATTATGATCAGCAAGATATTAGGTTACATGCATCACATTCTCCACTTTGGCAGAGGTACATGTTTCAAATCTTGATGGTTGCATCCTTATCATACTATTGTTTTAAAAAATGAAGGATGAATAATATAAAAGGTTTCATAGAGATACAACTGCTATCAATGACAAACTATGTTAAAAATAATTTATATTTGTGAGAAGACAAATTTTAGTGCAAAGTTTGAGGTATGTATTGAATTCCAAGCCAAGATACGACAATTCAGAATCGACTATCATGCAAATATGTTTGCACTTGATGTAACTTATGCTATATAAATGTAGCTTATTATTGTAGGTTAGATATGTCATGCAGAAAAAAATAAACAAGGAAACTCGAGCAACCCACGGCCTCACACAAAAGGCTAGCCAGAAGATATTATTTCAATTTTTTTATCTTGTACAAATACCTAGGATCTACCCATTATGTAGCCAATGTGAGACTAAAGACATGCCCGCACGGGTTCTCGCATCTTCTCTCCATTAAGACCTTTGCATCCTCATCAGGCTAAGAGTTCAAATTCATTCATATCTAATAATAAGTACCCAAATCTAATCACAAATATCATGATCAATCTGTTGTAAATTCAAGTAGACCTGTGCTACAGTATCCTAGAGTCCACATGGTTATGGGTTTGAGTTTTGTTCTAATGCATTTTCTAACAATCCAGGATCTCATCCAAAAAGGTTAGCCAGAAGGTATTATTTAGATACCTCGGCCCTATATGATCCAGGAGGATCCTCAGATTGATGTGAACTATCTTGGCCACTATGAGCAGAGCTGAACAGGGTCTAGAAGCAAAATCTGCTACATTAGGAAGCCAAATCGCAGGCCAAATTTTTGGAGACCATAATTTGATCATATGACGTCTGATTGAGATGTTCTTTTTTTCTTAAATCAGACAACTTTTTGAATCTACAATGTGACGCCAAACCTTTTAAGGGAGCAGCATCTCTAGCAATTGAGCCTAAGTTCTATCTTTTGGGGCTTGAAATGGGCTTATCAAACTGATTTTTTTTTTTTTTTGAATAAAACTTTGACCAGACATAACTTTTTATTCGAAAAGAATCATATGGAGCAACAGTAAGCAGAGTTGATATAGAAGTCGAGATCTACCTCCTTAATAATTTTAACTTTTTCGAGAAGCTTTCTACTAGTAATATTTATTTTAGGAAAGAGAGTCTTATTAGAATTAAGAAAATGTATTCGATCTAAATTATATAAGGGTGAATCTCGTCATTATAAATAGAGGCTATATGCCTCGTTTTTTTAATCATCAATAAAAGAGAAGCGGATTTAAGTTCTATTTTTATAATTTTTCTATCTTCTTCTATTTTTCTTTCAAGAGATTCGAGTTAAGCGGATTGAGAAAAATTTCCATTCTTTCTAATCGGATCACTATATAAGTTCCTAGGATCCACCTATTGTATAACTGATGTAGGACTAAATATATGCTCATGTGGATCCTCGCATATTTTGTATGAACTTGCATAAGTGTTTGTTTTCCATATTGGCTATGCATTAGGTAGATCTTGAGTACTTATACAAGACCAAAAAACTAAAATAATATTTTCTAGCTAGCCCTTTTAGGTGAAGTCTTAGGTCATAACAAATGGTATCAGAGTGAACCTGGTCCGTGGCCTATGTAGACTAGAGAATACTGCAAGATGGATCCATTTGAGCTGACCATGGACTGGTCATGGTATTTATAATTGGAATTGTAGTATTTATGATTAAGTTTGAACTCTTAGCCAAGCAAGGATACTAAGACTTAAATGGAGGAAGTATGTGAGGACCTATGTAGATATGAATGTAGTCTCACATCGACTATACACGGGATAGATCTTAGATATTTACACAGAACTAAGAAATCCAAACAATATCTTCTATTTAATCTTTTTAGGTGAGATCCTAGGTCATGACAGAAAAGCTGCCATCATGTGATATATCCATATGTCTACCTGCTCTCTCGAGATGTTTGAGATGTTAGATAGAAACTAATTAGATAATAAGAAATATTTTCTAAAACTCATGGGGAAATGGCAGATGCTAGAAAAACGTAGTTAGTGTTTTGAGGCTGCTCATCGCAGGAGAAGATCGATGGTCATTAAGCGACACCCTTCTCCAATTTCTCTACATATCTGGTAGTGAGATGGATTTTGTTGATAGATCAAGATCCAGGTCTCTCTTTGGGACCATTGTTTAATTGGGACAAAGAGATTGTGGTCCTATGAACATTATGTCATATTTCCTTCACATTTTTGGTATATGAGATATACAATGCATTAGCCGCACTAGAAAATAACTCAAGTACCATGGTTAAAGCAACAATTGGATCATATATGGTTTCACTGGTAATTGAGTTGGCTAGTTTGGGCAATTTTTAATCAGTGTAGATTTCATTTAAGGTGCACATTTATGTGAAATTTTTTTCTCTCCATCATTTGTATGGAATGGTAGAAAAAAATAGTATGATAACACAATGCTTTGCGGTTAAATTTCTTTCTAGCCAAATGAAAAGTATTCTATTTCTTTGTGCATATATTGAAACTATAGGTAGCGTGGAGATTGAATGAAGGAAAAGACATATGAAAAGTATTATGTTTTGTCATTTTAGGACAGAAAAAGTTTTGCTTATGGTAGTTGAGGTAGAAACACGCCCATGTCATCTTCATGAGCAGCCGTAATAATTAATAGGGTGGCTGCAGGCACCTTCCATAACCTAAATATCACAAACTTACACTGAAATCAGTGAATCACTCCCATGCGTCACCCTTTACTGTGAGTTCTGAAGAGACGAGTGGATTGCCGACGCTGTTGAAGCAGGAAGAACTCTAGTATTTGAAACCGATCTTGAAGCGTGAATTAACACTGTCCTTAAGCGAATTTTGCCCCACTATATTGCTATTGGTGATCCAGCAAATTCGCTCCAGGATACAACAAAACCAAAACAGAATCCTAGCCAGCAAACTAGAATTCCCCAAAACAACGAAATGAAAGATTTATGTAGAAGAAGTTATATAAATCTGTGAAGAATATTGGCAATTTATAATCCTGAATTAAACTCTGAACCAACACAACCTTTGGAATAGTGCCTGTTCAAAACATAACTGTTAGTGCAGTTATTTTATGCAAAACGGATAAAACTAAGTGCCAAGTGCCAATCTTTGATAATATAATATTGGCTTTCCCTCCACAACTTCCCACCAAAAAGTTACTTTAACATGTGTAGGATATGAATGCTTATAAAGCTATCTAAAAAACTTTACACAAACAATGTGGGACTAAAACTATTAAAAGAAGAAGACTTCCAACGGACCCTGCAGCTACTGTAAAAAAATTTGGCAGAAATGGAAGGTAGCAAGCCACGATTTGGGCCTTGTCATGCAGCGGGTGATACCAAGTTTGCGTTCCCACAAACCTTCGAGCTCGGCCTTTCAATGCCCAACCAGCCAATCACACCTGTGGACTCCCCATGGGTCCATGTCATCAAAGTCGTCGGGCAATGTGTCCTATGTGGCATTAATTATCACTAGGAGGAGGACTACATCTGTCACCTGCTCTTTGGAAGGAAAAAGAAAAGTTTTCTGCCCTGGACCCCTAGGTTGGTACCCTCCCAACTCTTCATGACCAATGCCCATCCAATACCCATCCAAAGCCGAGGTAAACTAATGAAGAAGATAAGAGAGGGAGGGGGAGAGAGAGAGAGATGGACAGGCCAAATTGGATGGTATATATGAATAAGAAAGGAGGGAGAGCTTCTCAATCTCTGTAGGTGGTTGCTGGTGCTCCGGAGCATTGGAAGGTGGGTTGTGCAGGATGGAGAAGCAGGGCACGTGCATTACTATTGAACACCTCTCTTTCACCAAGTTACAGAGAGTTATGTAGTTCTTCATGTGCCCATCTTCTCCACCATGCCCAACCTACCTAATTTTCTGCTAACACTACTGGATATGGAAGATCAGCAAGACTAGATTGTTCGCCAACATCGGCAGTAACCGGGGTTTGGTAAGCTTGCATCAAACTTGTCATCTGATCGAAAAAGCAGCACTCCATCATGAGGGTGAATACTCAATTCATTACTATGAGAAGACCACCACTCGATCCTCTTCTTGATCTCTGTAGAATTCTTTTCCTCTCTTTCTTGTCATCTACAGGTCCTTTTCATTTCCTTCATGATTCTTTACAAAATTTTGACTACAGTTTTTTTAATGAATTTCTCTAGAGGGTATTTTTTCTGGCATTTTATATATATGTAGAGAGAGAGAGAGAGTACCTTAAATTGAAGTTTTGAAGGAGAAGACATCTTGATGTTGTTGTGCTTCGATCCTTTTCTCGTTTCTTTCTTTTTCTTTTTGAACTGATAAGCGGAAGATCCCTTCTTTTGCTTCGCGAAAGGTGAAAAGCAACAAATCAGCAAAAGATTCAATGTGTTTCACAAGGAAACTCATATTTCGAAGAACAACTAGCATCATCATATTATTATTCAAATTATTCAGTTATTTCATATCTATAAACTGGTTGCCGAGTCTGTATTTCATTCAGGTAGGATTTTCTTTTTTTTTTTAACATCTTCTGCTTATTTATATAGACCTACTACCATGTTAAGATCTTATATCATATGCAGAAATGGGTCTTGCACCGCTGTCTTGTACTACCATCACTTGGCAATATTAGTTAGCAAAACCAAAGCTTGTGCACAATAGTACTGTATGCTCATATTTGCATTTAGAGATTATATCAAGAGCTTTTACTTTCCTTAAAAGAAGAGGAAAGGAAGAATTTAATAATTTGGTGCATGACAGATAGCTTAGATCTACCGAGCCAAAAAGCTTCTACGTTTACAAGGACTAAAACTCTAGCCTATCTGAAAATGGGCCCTTCGACCAAAATGATTTTGTACCATAGACCTGCCACGCCTTCCCACCTCAACCAATCTCTCAATTCATTGCCCCATCCCAGCTAGATTCCACTAATACCTTTTAGGCCAACTCTGAGCAATCTGGTGCCAATATGAACTTCCTACTTTTAAGTTCATTTTGGTGCAGAAGTGCTCAGAAATGGCTGGATGCAGGAAGTTCATCTTTGGCACCAAATTACTTACTGGCAGAAGCTTGCAGTCCATTTTTTTTCCTCTCCTAAATACACATTTAGGCTGCTGATATTTTTGGCCTGCACTTCAAGTTTCTACAGACCTTGCAATTTATGAGGATTTGATCCTCTACATAACTTCAATGTCTGAGCTGAGATCCACTATGACTACAGATAGTTTATCCATAGAGCCCTTTTTTTTTTTTTAGTACATCGGCGGCTCACACCTGATGAGTGTGAAAACGGCCGATAAAATCAGAAAACAAAATGCTGCGCAAAGGCATCGGCACAGCTTCGTGGTCTATCCAGAAAAAACTTTCCGAGTGATGAGCCGGAAAGGAAGCAATCCATAGAGCTAGTTTTAGACAGGTTTAAATAGGCGAAAAGTTGTTTTCTGATTTGGAAAGCAATTTATTGGCTAAGTATGTAAAGCAACTGCAGCATTTAATGAAGGCAAAGTTGATAGAAAACTGCTTTATTATTAATATAATGTTTCTATAAGAAACAACGATAACTTTTAATCCAGTTCTTAATCTTGCTGACAAGATTATGATTTTTTTAAAAAAATTGATGACACATGGCCCATTGTTGCCAAAAGTGCTCCTCTGCACTGGCTCGAACCCTTGCTACCTTTTTCATGCCCCTCCTTTTCTTGATTTATGTTAAGCGCATGCATTCATGCTCCTGATTTACTAATGGATGCCATCTAGTACAATATTTAGCTTCAAAAAGTCAGGAAATTATTGTGCAAAATTGTAGGTGAAGTTTATTTGTGTGAACTATAGTTTAAAAGATGGACTGCTCTTTCAGATGTATTAAAAATAGTGTGATAATTTGTGATTTTAGTTGGACGCTGAAAATGAACATTATGATTTCATGAAAATCAAGTCCTTAAATGTGCTTTGAGAATTATCTTTGAATTGAAGTTCTTATATATATATATATATATATATATATTACATAAAGCAGTGCTATGGTTAGTGACAATCCATCAAGTAAAATATGGTAATGGAGAATATCTTTTCAAATCAAGGAATAATACTATTTTCAAAAAGATTCTTCAAGAAGTTTGTGAGGAAAAGGTAGCTAGCTTCATTTCTGGAGAAAGTTGACTTAAAGAGCTGTTCATCTTCAAATAGTTAATCGAATAGGAGAGATGATTATGCAGTAACGCAAAGCTGTAAAGAACAATGATAAACAAATCACACACTCGTCCCAAGCCTCCCCTTTCTGATGCAAAGGTGCACTGCGAACAACATAAACTACTTATTAACTTTGATGCACCATTAGCTTCATATATAAATGATAAACAAAAATAATGAAAAAAAGGTGATTCTTGAAGTTGTACTAGATTATATGCAAAGAAGTTGACAAAAAGATGTTATTCCTCCAACACCAAAACATCGGTTGTTAAATGTTTAAAATTGATCTAAGTTAGCTCCATGTCCAAACTATATACTCTTTACCTGCAAGCCCGAAGCCCGCTCACAAGAATAGTTGATGAGCTTTGATAATGATTAAGATTTTTTTTTTTTTTACAAAGCCAAGCTGAACTATTTTTAAACACCAACATTCTCATAATGTAACAAGGCTTTTTTTTGTATATATATATATATATATAGCAATTAACAAGGGATGCTGCTTACCTACATAAATCAGAAACATCAAAAAAGAACTACAATCCGAGTTAAGAACCCTATCTTATTTCATATCCTTCAGCGTGGAAGACCTAGTGGCTTGCTGTGGCACCATGCATGCCAGCTGCTTTGCCATGAGGACCAAGGCATCATATGAGGTTGGGTCGCCATTTACCTAGTCTTTCGATAGCTCACTATCAGAGAAAGGGGGAGAGTGGTCTCCTATCCCTGATTAGAAATTGATCACTTTGATATGTTTCTAATTGATTAGGAATCCCATGTTGAAAGTGACCTTTTTTTGTTTTGTTTTAACTTTGTTCTTTGATAATATTTTAATTTTTAAATATCCTTACCATTGATAATAATATCTATATTTAATGATTTGAAACTAGCCAAATTCTTGTTTACTCAAGAGTTAATTGACTTGTCATGCATCTTGATACAAATTAAATACACCTATACACATATGCATATGTCACGCCCCGAACCCGAAGCCCGGGGCGCGAGCAGACGCCGCGCACCTGCAGGGCGGACCCCGCAGGCGCGCAAGGCAGATAAATCAGATCAATCATCAATAACTAAACAAAGATAAATTCCAGTTTTCAATTCAAATGTCCATAAATATATACATATGTCAAAAGGAAAAGTCCATATCCATTAGCTAACTACATCATGACCACTCCATCCCGTAATCCCTATAATCACATGTCATCACCTGAAAAAAAATAAATAATAGGAGTGAGCTAACAGCTCAGTAGGCGACATCATGCAATAAAGTCATCATATAACATGTCATAATGCATATAAAAGCAGCTAAACTCATAAATCCAAAAATCCACACAATAATCTGTAAACCCGATCCGAGACTCAAAATATCTCAACCGCATGACTACGGCCACATCACCCAGTGGCATGGTTACACCGAAGTGCCAATACAACTCTCCGAAGAGCCGCTCCACTGAGCCAACGCACCACTGTGCCGCACCCCCTGGTGCCAATCTCACGCTCCGCAGAGCCAACGCACCACTGTGCCGCACCCCCTGGTGCCAATCTCACGCTCCACTGAGCCAACGCACCACTGTGCCGCACCCCCTGGTGCCAATCTCACGCTCCACTGAGCCGCTCCGCAGAGCAAAACGCACCCCTGTGCCGCCACTATTCTATCACCGGTGGTCACGGTGTCGGAACCAGTTCCTCAGTACAAGTCGACAGGGCCAACGTATCATCCCATTGGCGGGGTCTAGACTATAGTCACGCGGTCTTTAAAAATCAATAAATAAATTTTCCACATCGTGAATTTCCAAATCAAAGTCATGAACATGCTCCCAATAATAAGTCACATAGCAGTTTATAAAAAAAATAAATATTTAATTCTAATTCTAACACATAATGCCAAGAATAAACCATAACATCAAGATATGCAAGATACATGTTATAATTCGATTTTAAAGCAATAAGTCACCTACCTGGGCTCGCTTAAAAATTCCTGCCACAGATATCACGAACCCCTGATTAAACATAAATATTAATTATTTAATTAATTAAGAAACATAATTTAAACTATTTTTCAAACCCTTAAACTCCTAAGTTCATAGATCCAAGAATGGGCCCCCAAGATCAAACATAGACCCTAAAATCAGAATCCTTTAAACCCAAAACCAATTGTGGCCCAACACAGATTAGGCCCAATTGAACCAAACCAGATTACAGGTCCAGATCAGATCTCGGGCCCAAATCAAACCAGCCCACAGATCCAATCAAGCCCAACTCAGCCCAAAAACAGACCCCCAACCCAAATTCTTGACTCAGATTCAGACCCTAATCAGAACCCATTCACGGAATAGGTGGAACCGGTTCACAGTTTAGACCCGGTTCAAAATCTGGTTCACCATTAAGGCACGGATTTCAAAGCAAGGAAAAACACCCAGATCGAAGAAAGAAGAAGAAGAAGAAAGAGAAGAAGAAGAAGAAGAAGAAGAATAGGAAGAAGGAGAAGAAGAAGAAGAAGAAGGAGGAGAAGAAGAAGGAGATGGCTGGTGGTTCCGGTCAGCCCTCGGCGGCCGACCGTGGCCCTCGGCGGCGGCGCTCGGCCAGCCGCCGCCGGCCACTGTGCTGTCACAGGCGGCGGAAGGGAAGAAGAAGAAGAGAAGAGGAGAAGGAGAGGAAGAAAGGGAGGAAGAAGGGAAGGAAAGAGAGAGGCCGGGGCTGGAAAGCCCGGCCCCTGTTCACCCACCTCCGGCCGAACTCGTTTCGGCCGGATTGACCCCGGCCGGCCACCGTCGGCCGGCCAAAATTCACCAAATCTTCCCCGAAACAGGGGAAGGTAAAACCGAATGGCTCCCCATCTTTTCTCTCCCCTTAAATCCATAAAACAAATAGATAGGTTGTTTTCCTCACCTCCGGTCGTCGACGAGTGGGTTCCCGGCGGTGATGGCGGCTCCGGCGGCGGCTACGGCTCTGGCGATCTTCTCAAAAGAGGGAAAAAAAGAAGAGGAAGGAATGGGCTCTCAGAGAAAAGAGAAAGGGAGAGAGAGAGAGAGAGAGAGAGAGGGAGAGAGGGGAAGAGGGAAGAGGGGGGGTGGGGCGGAGATCTCGCTGGCCGTTCGGCCGGCGTGGTCTTCGTGGGCAAACCACGATGACCCAACTGAAGTCGGCACTCCTTGCCGACTTCAGTTCGGGTCTTCACACTCTAACCAACTAAAAAGAAATTTCGTCCTCGAAATTAAAAACATACCTCAATCCGAGAACAAGGCTGGATACTTCTCTCTCATCTCCTCCTCCAGCTCCCAGGTGGCTTCTCTCTCACTATGATTGCTCCACTGGACCTTGACATATGGGATAGTGCGTCTTCTCAAGACTTGGTCCTTCCTATCCACTATACGGACAGGCTGCTCCACATATGTAAGATCGGCGTGAAGCTGCAAAGGTGCCACATCAATCACATGATTTGGATCAGCAATATACTTCCTCAGCATGGAGACATGAAATACAGAATGAACTCCCGATAGAGCAGGTGGAAGTGCCAGTCTATAAGCAACAGATCCAACTCTCTCGAGAATCTCGAAGGGTCCCACATATCTCGGACTGAGCTTGCCTCGAACTCCAAACCGCATGATCCCTTTAGAAGGGGATACTCTGAGGAACACATGATCTCCGACCTGAAATTCCAATTCCCGCCTCCTGATATCTGCATAGCTTTTCTGTCTGCTCTGAGCTGCTCGGAGTCGTTCTCTGATCAACTGAATCTTTTCCACTGTCTGCTGCACCATCTCTGGACCCAAGATCTTCCTCTCCCCCACATCATCCCAACAGATAGGCGATCTGCACTTCCTACCATATAGAGCCTCATAAGGAGCCATCTGTATGCTTGCCTGGTAACTATTATTATAAGCAAACTCTACCAGTGACAAGTGATGATCCCAAGAGCCCCTCATATCAATAGAGCAGGCTCTCAGCATATCCTCTAGAATCTGGATGGTCCTCTCAGACTGTCCATCTGTCTGTGGATGAAAGGCTGTACTGAAGCTAAGGGTGGTCCCTAAAGCTCTGTGCAAGCTGCCCCAAAAATGTGCCACAAACCGGGAATCTCTGTCTGATACAATGGATACTGGAACTCCGTGCAGCCGTACTATCTGCTCGATATATAATTCTGCCAGCTTCTCCAGTGTCATCCCAGTCTTGATTGCCAGAAAATGAGCTGTTTTGGTCAGTCTGTCTACGATCACCCAGACTGAATCATGACCTCTAAGGGTACGAGGTAGTCCTGATACGAAATCCATAGTGATATGCTCCCATTTCCACTCTGGAATCGGCAGAGGCTGTAGCATACCTGCTGGTCTCTGATGCTCAATCTTAACTTGCTGACAAGTTAAGCATTGAGATACATGCTGGGCAATCTCCCTCTTCATGTTATTCCACCAAAACACCGCTTTCAGATCCTTGTACATCTTGGTACTGCCTGGGTGCACTGTATATCCCGTACTGTGAGCTTCATCCATGATTTCCTTCTTCAGACCAGGATTATCTGGAACACAGATTCTGTTAATAAACCTCAAAGAGCCATCTTCATGTATACGGAAATCTGACTGTGTACCAGACTCGATATCCCTCCTGATCTTCTGGAGTCGAGGGTCATCAACTTGCGCTGCCTTAATTCTATCAATAAGTGTAGGCTGGACTCGCAAGTTTGCCAATTTCATAGTAGCCTCATGTAGATACACCTCTATCTCTGCTCTCCTCAGATCTTCCAGAATATCCTTCTGAGTAGTAATCAAGGCTGCAATATTCCCTGAAGATTTCCGGCTCAGTGCATCTGCTACTACATTTGCCTTTCCAGGGTGATAGTGGATAGTCAGATCATAATCTTTTAACAACTCTAGCCACCTCCTCTGTCTCATGTTCAGCTCTTTTTGAGTAAAGAGATATTTCAGGCTTTTATGATCAGTATATACCTGACATGTCTCTCCATACAAATAGTGCCTCCATAATTTCAGAGCAAATACAACTGCTGCAAGCTCGAGATCATGTGTGGGATAGTTTTCTTCATAAGGCTTGAGCTGTCTAGAGGCGTAGGCAATAACTTTTCCATTCTGCATCAGCACACAGCCCAAACCCTTCTTGGAGGCATCACTGTAAATAATATAACCAACACCCGTGACTGGCAGAGTCAAAATAGGTGCTGACACTAGCCGGCGCTTCAATTCCTTGAAGCTCTTCTCACACTGATCCGACCACTCGAATTTCACTCCTTTGCGAGTGAGTCGAGTCAAGGGCCCAGCAATACTAGAGAAGCCTTCTATAAATCTTCTGTAATAGCCGGCTAATCCAAGAAAACTGCGTATCTCTGATACATTTGTCGGTCTGCTCCAGTCAACTACAGCTTCGATCTTCTTCGGGTCAACCATAATTCCTTCTTTAGATACCACATGCCCCAAGAACATCACCTGATCCAGCCAGAACTGACATTTCTTCAGTTTCCCATACAATTGATTCTGTCTCAAAATTTCCAAAACAATTTTCAAGTGTTGCTCATGCTCAGTATGACTCTTGGAATAGATTAAGATGTCATCAATAAACACAATTACAAATTTGTCCAAGAAAGGTTTAAATACCCTGTTCATCAGATCCATAAATGCAGCTGGAGCATTTGTCAACCCGAAAGGCATCACCAGATACTCATAATGGCCATATCTGGTGCGGAAGGCAGTCTTGGCTATATCAGACTCCTTTATCCTCAACTGATGATATCCAGATCGCAGATCAATCTTTGAAAACACCTGGGCACCCTGAAGCTGATCAAACAAGTCATCAATCCGGGGTAGGAGGTACCTGTTCTTGATAGTCACTTTGTTAATTTCCCGAAAATCAATGCATAGCCTCATACTGCCGTCCTTCTTCCTCACAAATAACACTGGTGCACCCCAAGGAGAGACACTGGGTCGAATGAAACCCAGATCCAATAGCTCCTGCAACTGTTCCTTCAGTTCTTTTAGTTCAGCCGGGGCCATTCTGTAAGGAGGTCTAGATATGGGTGCCGTACCAGGGTTTAGATCAATGGCAAATTCCACCTCTCTAACTGGTGGTAAACCAGGAAGCTCATCAGGAAAAACATCAGGGTATTCCCTGACCACGGGTATGTCTTCAATTTTCTGTTCCGACTGCTCAGAATCCATGACGGCTGCCATATACACAGAGCACCCCTTCCTGAGAGACCGAATACCCTGTAAGGCTGCCACTATCTGAGGGGAGACACACCCTCCATCACCCACAAAATAAAACTCTTCAATGTCAGGGATTCGGAAAGTCACCCGCTTCGAGAAGCAGTCAATGGTAGCGTGATATATAGCTAACCAATCCATACCCAGAATTAAATCAAATTCATGTAAGTCCATGACAATAAGGTCAGCTTTCAAGTCTCTACCCTCTACAATTACTGGGCAAGACTTGCATATCAGTGAGGTGATCATCTTACCCCCAGCTGGGGTACTCACACATAATTCCCTCTCCAAGGGTGAGCAAAATATATCATGCTTATACACATATGTAGATGAAATAAAAGAGTGTGTGGCCCCTGAGTCGAATAGTGCATATGCATAAGTAGAATGTACTAATAAGGTACCTGTCACTGCCGTGTTGGATGCCTGAGCATCCTGCTGTGTCAGTGCATATACCCGTCCCTGGGTGCGAGATCCTCCTCCCCTTTGCTGCCTGGGGACAGCTGACTGGGTAGCCTGTACTGGAGTGAAGGAAGTCTGTCGTTGAGGAGCTATAGAAGTCGGTGGCCTCTGCGCGGATCTAGTACGAGGACAACTGGAAATCCTGTGACCCGGCTGACCACACCCGAAACAAACTCCAGAAAAAGTCTGAGTCTGAGGGCACTCAGCTATCCGGTGGCCCTGCTGACCACACCTGAAACATGCCCCAATACCAGGCCGTGTCTGAAGACACTCAACAGCTCTATGTCCAGTCTGGCCACACTTGAAGCACATTCCTGATATCCCCCTGCGATCCGGTGCAGTCCTCCCATATGGAACTCGCTGCCCTGCTCCTGAACGGAACTGCATAGGTCGGCGCAGATGCCGCTCACCGTCAGAATCAAAGTCCCTGGTCCTCTTTGACTTCCCTTTCTGAGCATCCTGTGTCTCCTTCCAGATGATCTCCATATTTTTAGCTCTGTCAACTAGGTCATCATAATCAGTCGAGTGAACAGCAGCTAAACCCTGACGCAGGCGAGGCCTCAGTCCTTCCTCAAATCTACTCATCCTAGATTTAGGGTCTTGGACAAGAGATGGTGCAAAACGTGACAGTCGATCAAACTCAGCCTCATAATCCTCCACAGTCATACTCCCCTGAGAGAGACTCAGAAACTCCCTCTCCAACTCCCTGATACGACTGGAAGGGAAATACTTGAAGTAGAAGGCCATGCGGAATCCCGGCCAGGTCACATATCCTGCATCCTGCATCATAGTCCTCTCCACAGACTCCCACCAATGATGAGCCCGGTCCTGAAGCATATAGGTGGCAAATCTGATCTTCTCCTCCTCAGTACAACCCATGGCCCTGAAAGCCTTCTCCATCTCATCTATCCACCATTCGGCCTCTTGGGGATCGGTAGTTCCCTTGAAGGCCGGAGGAGCCAACTTCCGGAATTCTGCAATGCTCCTCCCCTGATCCGACGAGCTAGCAGAGGGATGCTGTGGATGTGGGTCCCTCTGCTGTCTGACCAGCTCAATCACCTCCCTGACCAGTTCCAATACTGGGGTCGATCCTCCCGCCTGATCCTGTTCTGGTCGGTCTAAAACTGTCGGAGCAATCTCCTCTTCCTGAACTCGCTCAGCTGGGCGAGGAGTCGCCGGATCATCTCCCATCGTCTCAATCAGACGACGAGGTGGTATACGAGTACGGCGGGGCGGCATCCTGATACAGACATAATACCACAAGTTAGGGTTAAGTCAAAAATCTTCCTATGAGTTTACTACCCCACTCTCATTTCCTCACATGTGTCCCTATGCTCCTAGGGTTTTCATTAGTTATTGTTTTTTTTTTTTTTTTTTTTATTCTGATGTCCCTAGTGATCGTTAACCTAAGCTCTGATACCAATAAATCTGTCACGCCCCGAACCCGAGGCCCGGGGCGCGAGCAGACGCCGCGCACCTGCAGGGCGAACCCCGCAGGCACGCAAGGCAGATAAATCAGATCAATCATCAATAACTAAACAAAGATAAATTCCAGTTTTCAATTCAAATGTCCATAAATATATACATATGTCAAAAGGAAAAGTCCATATCCATTAGCTAACTACATCATGACCACTCCATCCCGTAATCCCTATAATCACATGTCATCACCTGAAAAAAAATAAATAATAGGAGTGAGCTAACAGCTCAGTAGGCGACATCATGCAATAAAGTCATCATATAACATGTCATAATGCATATAAAAGCAGCTAAACTCATAAATCCAAAAATCCACACAATAATCTGTAAACCCGATCCGAGACTCAAAATATCTCAACCGCATGACTACGGCCACATCACCCAGTGGCATGGTTACACCGAAGTGCCAATACAACTCTCCGAAGAGCCGCTCCACTGAGCCAACGCACCACTGTGCCGCACCCCCTGGTGCCAATCTCACGCTCCGCAGAGCCAACGCACCACTGTGCCGCACCCCCTGGTGCCAATCTCACGCTCCACTGAGCCAACGCACCACTGTGCCGCACCCCCTGGTGCCAATCTCACGCTCCACTGAGCCGCTCCGCAGAGCAAAACGCACCCCTGTGCCGCCACTATTCTATCACCGGTGGTCACGGTGTCGGAACCAGTTCCTCAGTACAAGTCGACAGGGCCAACGTATCATCCCATTGGCGGGGTCTAGACTATAGTCACGCGGTCTTTAAAAATCAATAAATAAATTTTCCACATCGTGAATTTCCAAATCAAAGTCATGAACATGCTCCCAATAATAAGTCACATAGCAGTTTATAAAAAAAATAAATATTTAATTCTAATTCTAACACATAATGCCAAGAATAAACCATAACATCAAGATATGCAAGATACATGTTATAATTCGATTTTAAAGCAATAAGTCACCTACCTGGGCTCGCTTAAAAATTCCTGCCACAGATATCACGAACCCCTGATTAAACATAAATATTAATTATTTAATTAATTAAGAAACATAATTTAAACTATTTTTCAAACCCTTAAACTCCTAAGTTCATAGATCCAAGAATGGGCCCCCAAGATCAAACATAGACCCTAAAATCAGAATCCTTTAAACCCAAAACCAATTGTGGCTCAACACAGATTAGGCCCAATTGAACCAAACCAGATTACAGGTCCAGATCAGATCTCGGGCCCAAATCAAACCAGCCCACAGATCCAATCAAGCCCAACTCAGCCCAAAAACAGACCCCCAACCCAAATTCTTGACTCAGATTCAGACCCTAATCAGAACCCATTCACGGAATAGGTGGAACCGGTTCACAGTTTAGACCCGATTCAAAATCTGGTTCACCATTAAGGCACGGATTTCAAAGCAAGGAAAAACACCCAGATCGAAGAAAGAAGAAGAAGAAGAAAGAGAAGAAGAAGAAGAAGAAGAAGAATAGGAAGAAGGAGAAGAAGAAGAAGAAGAAGGAGGAGAAGAAGAAGGAGATGGCTGGTGGTTCCGGTCGGCCCTCGGCGGCCGACCGTGGCCCTCGGCGGCGGCGCTCGGCCAGCCGCTGCCGGCCACTGTGCTGTCACAGGCGGCGGAAGGGAAGAAGAAGAAGAGAAGAGGAGAAGGAGAGGAAGAAAGGGAGGAAGAAGGGAAGGAAAGAGAGAGGCCGGGGCTGGAAAGCCCGGCCCCTGTTCACCCACCTCCGGCCGAACTCGTTTCGGCCGGATTGACCCCGGCCGGCCACCGTCGGCCGGCCAAAATTAACCAAATCTTCCCCGAAACAGGGGAAGGTAAAACCGAATGGCTCCCCATCTTTTCTCTCCCCTTAAATCCATAAAACAAATAGATAGGTTGTTTTCCTCACCTCCGGTCGTCGACGAGTGGGTTCCCGGCGGTGATGGCGGCTCCGGCGGCGGCTACGGCTCCGGCGATCTTCTCAAAAGAGGGAAAAAAAGAAGAGGAAGGAATGGGCTCTCAGAGAAAAGAGAAAGGGAGAGAGAGAGAGAGAGAGAGAGAGGGAGAGAGGGGAAGAGGGAAGAGGGGGGGTGGGGCGGAGATCTCGCTGGCCGTTCGGCCGGCGTGGTCTTCGTGGGCAAACCACGATGACCCAACTGAAGTCGGCACTCCTTGCCGACTTCAGTTCGGGTCTTCACAGCATATATAGCACTATTCATGAGAACCATCAATTCTTGCTTTGTTTTTTGATGAAATAGATACAAACAATAAAGAATCACCTGTCAATTGACAAATATGAGAAGACCCAACAAAGATGTAAGGCGACGAATTCGTACTCTCATTTCTTGTCCCCTTGGCTTCAAATTGATTAGACTTGAAGGACTCACCTTGCATGCCTACTACATGTCAATGAGCAAAAAAAGACTGGTTATTGTAAACTAGGGTTTGTCCTAGTGATTGCACTCCTCTATTTAACATTCAGTGGCTCAGGACTTGATTCTACGATGACACATTCCTTATAATTAAAACTCAGGTAATTTTAGCGCCAGTGGCCTTCCTTTCTCTGTCCAGAAAAGAAAATTGATTTATTTTCTCATACAAGGTGTCCAAAGTTTCATAGCCATTACTGGTGTCAGATTCCTCTTATCATTTCCTTCCTCTCCTTGGCGGCTCGGACCAAGAGGAAACTTAGATATCTCACATCAACACCACTAGCTAACAAATCATCCAACCTTTTTTTTTTGTTTGTTTTCTCTGCTGAAGAAAAATACTTGTTTGAATTGCGTCCATCAATTACATGATATTTCATCTCCAGTATGCAAAAGGAAAAGCTCAGCTTAGTTTGCAGCAGCTGCCACCTTTTTTCAAGGGCCAAGACACGGAATCATCCAAATCACTAAAGTTAGCACCCAAAGATCTTTTCCCAGAAAAACTTGCGAATAATGTTCTCTAATTATGATCAGTAAAAAATAATAACATACTCTAAATTCTAAGCTTTTGTTCATGAAAACAACAGTTTGATCAAATGACTTTACTAGAATCTAATCTTGTTCTCCACGGCCTCCATGATGGCAAGATTACTCCAAAATAATTAGCATGGAATGGGTCTGCAGACTTACATAGAGATGATGAGATTTGTGAAAGACTTACAAACACCAGAGCATGGACAGGATCCAAGATTTATCAGCAATAGTAGATCCTTACTAGTGTACTTGATGAATATGGACCAGTAGAGGCCATCTTAGGCTCCGTTAGGCCGAACCCAAACTATTTTCAAACATTAACAGCCTCATGATGCAAAACTATCTACCGTCTCAAGCTTCGCAGAGGTGTTAGGATGAGCCATTTTTGGAGGTCCACTCTTTTCCCATATTGTATCTTTGCTTGAGAAATACCATCATTGTTTGCACTCTGCAGGATTGAACCTGAAACCTCTCCTAAGGAGAGAAGGTGCCGAACAGTTGCCCTAACAATTATTTATCTCTTTTATCATTTCCGGGGAGATTGTTAGGAAAACATGGCAGCATCCTTTCCTATAATGTTATAGTAGATGAAGAACCTATAAACTACAAATTAAATTATTCTACTAATACATGATAAATGATTAGACTTAGCTTATGGTTTTGAAAATTGAAGTCATTACAATTGCTTTTCGAGATTAGGAGGGCCAATCCCTGACCATTGTATCCTATACCCGACCCGCTCTTAAGGGTTGACTCCAATTGGAACCAAACCCCTTTTCCCTTGCCCAAGTCCTAAGAGGTGATACCATTAGAGCAAGTGCTCGGTTGTAAATTTTAAGTTATTATCAATGATGGAGATTCTTGATTTGAATGATCCATCATGCACATTCACTGGATATTATTAAAAATAATACAACAGCATCTTCAAGGAAGATTCACATGACATACTTTACTACCAAATGGCTTTCAAAGGTGATGAACAGACACCCCATCCTAGCCTTGGATAGCAAAGACTGGCTTGCCATTCCATTATACATACAAGAAATATTGCCTGCAACCCAAGCATTGAATGCATTATCTATGAAGTGTGTTCCTGATTTTGTCAAGGTAATGATTTTTAAGGTCCATCAGAATATTGCACCACCCCATACATTAAAACATTGAAAAGCAGAAAGGCATTAAGGGCCTATGGTAATTGCTGATAATATTTTCAAGATCAGTTTAGGTTTATACAACTTGATTCGAAGCTTTCATGCTCTAGTTCCAAGAACAATATTTGTTACCAAATAAGGCTGTCATTTTTATGTAATCACAAATAATCACAAACAAAAGAGATTCAGAGGCCTCAGCAAGATGATGGTTCCACACTGATGTCCTCCAAATCAACTGAAATTTCTGGGCAACTCAACTTGAACCCTACAAGGAGAGCTTCCCATGACCTAGCATCGGGAGTCACAGACCGGCTAGTCATTTCTTTTTGCACTTGCATTGCTTCATATAGCAAGTCTTTCTCACATAAGCCACATACCAAAGCATTAAAAGTTGAAGGCCCTGGCGTAAGCCCCTTGCATATCATCTCTGTTGCCAACTGATACGCTTCAGCCACTCCACCTTCATCAAGCAATCCTTCAATTAAAATTGTATAAGTATGCGAGTCCCACTGGTAGCCCTTCTTGAGAATTTCACTCATCAAGTCTCTTGCTTTCCCCACCTTTCCAGCTTTAACGTGTCCGGCCATGAGTGTTTTGAAGGTCTCTAAACCAGGTTTGCATCCTGCTCTTTCCATGCAACTGACAATTTTACAAGCTTGTTCAAGATTGCCCTGCTTACAAAGGCCCTTTATATAGGTGTTGTAAGTGAAAGCATCAGGGACAAGACCCATCAAGAGCATTTCATCAAACAATTCATCTGCCATGTGAAAATTATTTGCTAAGATAAATCCATCTAGAATACTGTTATAGCTTACAATATCTGGCCTCTTGCCCTCCGACTTCATCTGGTTAAGAGCATGGTAGGCATCATCTACTTTCCCTTCCCTAACAAGTACATCAATTACACGGTTATATTCTATCGGAGTTGGCAAGAAATCAGCATTTCGCATTTCCTCCAAGAAGTCCATTACCTCAGAAGAACCTGCTTGTTTACAAAGCGAACAAAGCACCAATGAGTAAAATTTTCCATCTGGAGTGCACTCGTGAAGCGGCATTATGTCAAGAAGCTCAACTGCAGAGCAGACTTGGCCATTCCTGCAAAGAGCTCTGATTAGTATCCAAAAGGTGGAGGCCTCGAGTCGAATGTTCATCTCTGGAGTCTTCATCAGGACCTCTCTGACTAAAAGAAGGCCCTCCTCCTTCTTACACAGAATAGAGAGCAAAGAGTTTAAAGAGATCACAGAAGGGGTGCATCGAAACTTTGGAATTCTAAAGAAGATGTCGACAGCGTCCTGAAGCATGTCAAGTCTGCCATAATCTCGTATGACATTGACAAAGATTCTCTCAGGAACATCAAAATTTTCAACTTTCTCAAGATGATCAAGAATCAGAGGTACGTGCGCCAAAAGACATCTCCCGAACAAATATTTGATGATGAAGGAGTATGCAGAGGGGCTTGGATCGGAGTCATAGCTGCGAAAACAATCAGTCAGGATGGAGATGAAGTTGATTGGGGTGTCCTTTTCTTCCGATACTTTCTTCTTCAGTGTTTCCATTGCTTGCAGCTCACTGAAGGTTTGCTGCCACTTGCCTTTGTATGGGGAGCGAGGCCACTTCCAACTTCTCATACTGCTGTTGCTTACAGGACGACTAGGCATTGCCATCTTTCATTCCTAATATATTACAAAATTTGAAATCAGATTCTCAAAAGACTTATCTGTGGTACCATACAAAGACAATTATGGAAACCGAACTAAATGATCCAAATCCACCACAAGTTTTGGATGGCATTTTTATTTTAGTTGGACCGGCTGCATTACAGCATTTCTTTCATCATTAGATTTTCTGAGGAAAATTTTCATAGTAGAAACCAGGTTGCTCGGATTCAATGCAAGGTGGTACTATTTAAACTTAGTCGAGAGACAGAAGATGCAGACTGTAAAGGCCCACATATTGGGCTTGGGCCGGCCTCTGAGCAAGGGCGCCGGCCCAACACATGAAAAATGGGGGAGGGAGACTCCCGATTGGAGTCTTTTCCCTCCCTTGTTTCAAACTCTTCTCCCTCCTCCCGAATCCACCGGAAGGAGAGATTTAGGGTGATCAAACCCTACTATATTTGGGCCAATCCTCTTTCTTAAAAGACCTCCTCCCTCTCTTTCTAGGGCACCAACCGAGAGGTTCTCTCAAAAGAAAAAAAAAAGGGGGAGAGAGAGAGATTTGGAGTTCTAGGCGATCCGTGAGAGGCTTGGGTTGTTCGCCGTCGGGCTTGCCGGAGAAGCTCGCCGGAGGCAAGGTGAGCACCCTCTCCACCTTCTCCTTTGTCTTTGGGTCATTATTTCTTTGGGAATACGGCCGGTAAGCCGCCGGATTGTCAAGAAGGGAAGCTAACAAAAATGGACAGGGAACCATACGGAAACCCAAGAGTTTAGAAAAGGAATTGTCAAGAAGTAATCTAAACTCCGAGCACAAAACCCTAAAATTCGTACCTTCGTAGTCTAGGAGGAGACACTCTGTCCTATTCCGCTTCCCAACATCCGAACAACACGGCGTTGGATGACCGATTTCCGGCGGTCCATAAAGGGCCTACAGCGGCCGCTACGGCAGCGTCGGGCGCCTGCTGCGTCGGGGGGCTGGAAGGCGGCGGCTACGGGGGCGAAAGCGAGGAATAAAAAATCTAGACACGCGTCTAATAAGCGGTCGTACACGCATTGCCTCATCGAGTGCCACGTCCTTGGTTTCGCCAATCTTAAAGCATGCTTGAATAGCCGGACCAGGGACTTTTCTCGGTCCGGATCCGGATCCACTAGACCGCCGTACCCTAAACCTATAAAAGCTCAAACTTAAACCCTTCCTGCCCTTCACGCTCGTCCCTTCCCGATTCTCCTCTTTCTCCCTCTACAGCGCTAAAGCTTGAATCTTTCTTCGGGTTCTGAAGTTTTAGTGTTTTCTTTTTGATGATCTCCTTTTCATTTCTTCTAAAGATGATATTCTCCACCGTTGAACGATGGATCGAATGAATATTTTTTCCCCTTTTCCCTAATCGTACATAAATAACTTTGGAATAAATTTCATTCTTTTTTACAGAACGCTAGTTAATTCGTTTGTGCTCTTGTATTCATCTTGCTTTTCTTTGGAGAAAATACAATGAAGAACGGATCAAGCAAAGCTCCAAGCGTCCCTGTTCGAAAGGTTTGTTTTATTTAATCTTTTACTTTTTCACCATTTTTTTCGTAGTTTTGTTAAAGGATTAGATTTTGTCTCTCTTTCTTCACATGCTTCCATATTATGCAGATGAAATTCGTGCCAAAAATACCACCTCGCAAGCCTCCAAACCCTGCCGTAGTCAAAACGTCTCTAGTTATCACAATGCAGTTTTTGATGTTGTTTCTTTTTCTTTTGTCCCTTATTTTCTTTTGATAGAACTTATGTATATAAACTGCATGTAGGGAACCATCTGAGACCAAGGATGATGTTATTGATAAGGAGCTTCTGGCGAAGCTTAACAGTGCAAAGGTACTTTTAGTTTTGTCATTGTCTTTGTGTAATGGTTTATGAGCGCTGGATTATTTTATGGTGGGCTCCTTAACCAGAGCTATTAATCAGCAGGCTAATGATGCTTTTGGGAGGAGAATGCCTAAGAATGAGAGGAAAGGTAGAGACCGATCATTCAAACTATGTTATTGCAATTCACTCAGTTGTTTCCTTGCATAAGATTTTGTTATTTATCATATTGCTTGTCTTATTATCATTCTTATCAGCAACATTTTATGTTTTAAAGCAACTCTGTAAGTGTATATTTTTTATTTTTCCGTCCTGATTCTGTTGCCTTTAAAAGTAGATGGGTGTTTGGGATCCATACAATAGTAGTCAATAGAAAATCTATTTTGATTCCCCCATGAAAAGATATTTAAATTTTTAGTATAGAAATTGTCATTAGTGGATTAACCTAGTTGGTACTATGGTGTAAGCAAATATGGTAATTTTCAAATTTATTTTTTTCATAAATATTATAGTTATTAATAATTTCCATAGTTTTTCCCCAGTAAAAAGTAGTTACAGTCTCTTCCATCTACTGGTTTTTTCAATTTCAGGCCTACCCTTTGACTTATTCCAGTTTCACAAATAATGTAGTTAGCATAATGCTTTTGAAGCTCTAGAAAGGCATATGTGGTAGTTTATGTAGTTACCAAAATCAAGTAGTTCTAAAATGTTGGGTTGGATAACCCTATTAGTTGTTGTGGGTCAATGTATTATTGTAATTTTAAACTCAAAATCTATGTCATCTTTTGGGAGTATTCAAGTATTTTTTGAAACTTAAATGCTCAAACTGTGGGTGTTCCTCATTTCTTACATCCAAATATTTGCATCGGTCATCTAAGAAGGTACTTCACTCTATGAGGATGAAGAAGGTGCACATGCACAATGAAATTAATATTATAGGGTTCCAATCCTGAATACACTGCATCTACTTATTTACCATTGAGAAGACATCTTCAAAAGCTGATTTAAAGATAAATTCCCTCCCTCATATTTGCCACATTCTGATAAAGGCTATTTCATTATTACATTCCAACTTTCATGGGTTCAGTTTTTTAAAGAACTGACTTAATGGAAGAACTCCCCAAAAGTCTTTGGACTTGTAATTCATTGCATTAACCAGATTCCTGTGCCCTCTTCTCTCATTTTTCTTGCTCAGTGGTCTTAAATTCTTCCCCTTTCTTATTCCATATGCGTATTATGTTCGGGTTGGGGTTGAGGATTGGTGGATGGAGGGAATGTGTGGTGCAAATGCTGGTTACTTACTATGATAATTGTGATGATTATTGTCTTGGTTTGGATATATGAGATATCTTTTAGGAGAAAAGTGCACTATTGGATTTGGGCTGATTTGGGATGGTGAAGTACTATTTGAAATGAAAGGGAAAATTGAATAAGGAAGTTGGGCTGTCAAGGGGGCTCTGTCCGAAGATAGAAAACTAATTGTGGAATGGTCAAATTCTTTATAGTTATGTGATTGTGGTTAGGACTTAGGAAACCTTATCACATTGCTTTCTAAAAAGATGACTGCTGTATTGAGGGAAGATAGTAGGAATGTGAGTGTTCTGGATGTTGTAGAAGCAGTAAAGGTTGTGGCATTTTGGACCAATAATAAGTTTTTTTAGCTTAATGATTTAGTGAGGTTTTCAAAGTGCTTTTCATAATAAGCTTAAACTAGGGTTTCAAGCAAAGTTCGCCATCTTGGTACCGAAATCCATACTGGTGCCACACTAGTACAATATCAGTACAGTATGGTATGAAATTTTTTTAGTGTACCGAGTGTAGGTACATCACCTGTACCGAGTACCGATACCGAACCGGTACAATACGCTTAGTACCGTTCAGTTCGGATTGATACAACGTACTTTGGTTTCAAGTGTCATGCATTGGTACCATGCTGTCTGGCACTAGTAAGTGTCGCACTAATGCTTGGCATGCACTAAAGCATGGACACAACAAGGAAACATGCACTGAAACAAACATGCACTGAAATAGAGCCATGTCCTTTGCTGATAAGATACTGGCATTGCATATGTTGGTCTATGTCGACTTGCATGAACAACACATTAGACTACATGCCAAATAATGTTAGGCCAAAGTTTGAAGTTGGGAAGGAATTGGGTCAAAGCTTGATGGGTGGGTATTAGGTGGATAGTGAGTTTGCTGAACATCTACACCAAACAAATTCATAAATTTTTGTTACAGAAGACTTTCAAAATGCATTTTCACTTTTTTTTGAGATGTGACTTGGACCAAATTTGAGCTTCATGGCTCCACTTAGCAATCTAACTCAGACACTTTTTTGAGTGATTCAAGCAGGTTAGAAAGTTCCCACCCACTAATATGCATGGTATGGATCTGTATTGATCCTTAACATGTATGCTGATATGTGTCAACCACCAATATGCACCACAAACCAGTGGGTCCAAGGTGGTATGGACCAATATGTATCACAGCATCTAAATCCTTGTTTTTGGTGTCTTAAGTTTTATCAATATTTTTAAGGAATTAAAATGACATAGGATATTTTCTAGGAATATGGAGTGTCTGCTCAGGGGCTATTCAAAGGGGATGTGAGAGTCTTCTGAGGGTCTGTCTATTATCAAATCTTTATTTTAGTCTTCTTTCTAAGATATCATGATCTTGCATTTTAGGTGCACTAGGAAAGTAGGTGGTTGCCAAAAATTAGGAGTTAGCCAACACTAACTTTGACTCGATATGCATCTTGCAAGCTATTTTTTTTTAATGTTCCCAAGATTCAGTGACGAGTTATCTTCTTTTTCTGTAGATTTGCTTGGAAGATTCAGATATTTTTTATAAACATTTTGATATCTTTTTGGTAACATTTAGATGTCAATTCTTTTTTTGATGAAAAGGGAGATGTTTGCCACCTATTTTTTATTCAATAATTTAGATGTCAATTCTGCTGGTGACTGACTGGCCTGACTGGCATTTCATGCCGTGGTCATGAGCAGATTGAGAATTTTTCTTCTTTTTTTTTTTGTGTAAATATCTCACAACAATGCAATGCTTAGGAGCTTGCAGAAAATCAGCTCTGTTTATTGCCTTATTTTGTTAGATTAGAAGGAATACTAGGAGCTATATGCTGAGCAAAAATTTATGACTTTTCTTTTGACATTCCTTGCAAAATGACTTGACATTCTTTTAGCTCTTCTATGTGGAGGCTATGCTCTTTGAGTCAAGTAGAGTCCCCCACTTCCCTCTTCTTCATCGTCATCATCATCTTCTTCTTCTTCTCCCCCTCCTTGCCTTATTTTGTCAGATTAGAAGGGATACCAGGAGATATGTGCTGAGCAAAAAATTTTAGTTGTTCTATGTGGAGGCTATGCTGTTTGAGTCAGGTAGAGTTTGCCCCATACTACTACTACTCCTTTTTCTTGCCTTATTTTGTTAGATTAGAAGGGATACTAGGAGATATGTGCTGAGCAAAAATGTATGACTCTTCTTTTGACATTCCTTGCAAAAGGACTTGACATTCTTTTAGTTGTTCTATGTTGAGGCTATGCTTTTTTAGATTCTTCAAGGTCTTAATCCTCTGTACTCAGCTTATTTTATAACTGTACTCCACAAGATCCATCATGATGCCACTAGAACTATTGGCCTATATTTCTAGTGAGTTCACACTATAGGAACTTATGGTAGCCAGGGACAGCATTAAGTGCAGGGTTCCCTAAAATTTAACAGTTGGTTTTCTCACAACTAGACCCTCTGTCAGTCTATCCTGTTAAGTCTTAAAGAATAGCCCCTGAGGGATCACATGTAGCAACCATAGGATTGACATGATGAAGTCACGGCGTAGAATTTAATCTGCCTCCGGATTTGTGAGAGGACAAAGCTGAAATGATAGAATCAGGATTCTTGCTTGTCCATGAGCAATGCTAAAACCCTTGTTGGAGACTAGCAATTTGCATAGAGTTACCTTCATGGCTCATTACATTTTTCTGCAGAAGATAGATGTGGGACCAGTTATCTCTCCACAGTGGTCATGTCAATTTTCAATTATTGTTCAGGTTGATTCCTTGTATTTGTCTCATCATTGTAGGTGCTTCATCGCGAATTGCATTTGGACCTGGAAGTTCCTCGCTAGCAAGGTCATTTTCCAGAGGTCCTTTTTCTGGAAACCAATATCAAGGTATCATTTTCAACTACCATCTTCTATTCTCATTCTCTTTCCAAGTCTGGCAGTGTGGGAAGCATAAACGGTCTGACCCCTTTTTGATTTTTTTTATAACTATAATAGATGGTTTTGGAGCATCAGCCCCAAAGATAGAAAAAGAATATTTTGAGCCTTGGGTGAGCGACTGGAGCACCATTTCCATTTCTCTCTCCTTGGTAACCCCTATGATTTTTCACTTCTCTGGTTCCTATTGCAGGATTACAGTCATTCGTATTATCCCGTTACTCTTCCTCTCAGGAGGCCCTACTCAGGGAACCCAGGTAAACTTTGATTCAATGGTGCTTGTATTAGAGTGCTCCATCCTTGTCGCATTAACGGCGCCTATTTCGTCTCAGAAATTCTTGATGAGGAGGAGTTTGGAGAGGCTTCTGCAAGGTCAGGTCTAGATGAAGCTGAGATCAATCCAGCTGAGGAGCTTGGACTGATGGTATGTATTTCTGAATCAGATAACATCTGTTATATTTGTTGCTTGCAGTTTTTCACACTTGAGCAATGGCAGAAAAAGAGGGAAGAACCACAAATGCTTTTTTTCCAAATGCCTACAACTCTTCCAATGGTGAAGTCGGCCGCAGAAGCAGACACCAAAGATAATATTCGCAAAATTGACCATGCATTGAAGGGATGCAAATTGGAAGAGCTTCCAGCAGGCTACATGGGAAAATTAATGGTGTACAAGAGTGGGAAAGTTAAGATGAAGCTAGGAGATGCGCTCTTTGATGTGAGTCTGCGAGCCCATTATTTATCAAGCTTGTTTCTCTTTGACTCTGTTTTTGAACAGCATTCTATAGGATTTAATCTTTGTCTTACACAGGTTTCTCCCGGCGTGGACTGTGTATTTGCCCAAGATGTTGCAGCAATTAATACTAAGGAGAAACACTGCTGCATCCTAGGGGAGATTGACAAGCATGCAGTGGTAACCCCACATGTGGATGCTCTGTTAGACTATATAGATGCTGTGGGCTCATCATGAGGCTAGTTTCAATTTAAATAATTTAAATCAGTATTTAGTTAAATTTTGAAATAAACTAGGCAATATTTGGCTATGAATGATGGCAAAAAAGCTTTACATGCAATTAGTGAATATTCTATGATAAGAGTACTGCTATGTATCCCAAGTTTTTAATAATGATGATGCTAGTGTTTCCAAACAAATGCTTGCATAGAGAAGTTCCACTTGTTTTCAATAAAAATATGCATTTTTTTGAGATTCAATAAACACTGTTTTATTTGTGTATGTCTTTTTTTTTTTTTTCTGATATTAGAACTGCCAGAATGGCCACGAGGTACACTCATACCGAAACCCACAGCCTATAAAGATATATAACCAACCAAGGACTAGTGGCCCTCAAACCCATTACACAACCAAACAATAAAATAACTGGGTAAAAAGCTTTTGGTATTGAATCAAAACTCAATATGTTTTCCGGAGCCTGTGTGTTATATTCAGTTATTATTTTAGCCTATTAGCGATATGGCTTTAAGAGCAAATGTGTAACATGCTAGGTTTCAGCTGAATAAAATGAATATTTATTGGTAGGATTTCGTTTATTATTATTATTTTTTGGTACAAGGTTGGATATCCTTCGTAGCATACTTGAAAATACTAAACACATCGACCATTTTTTCCCAGGATGCAGCATTGTTATGGGGAAGGATGATTAAATTTGAAAGGAAATTCCTCTGCAAACTAGAGGGAACCTGAACATGGAAAACAACTCCATGATAAAATGCTATATCTACATTGACACCAAAAGAGCAGTGAGAATTAGCTGCAGTGTGTTGCTATATTTCGTGAATTGCACCTCCATGTGGACTGAGATTGCCAAGACATAGTCACCTGAAACTTGGTTGATTCTAGGAGACATTGTTATCTATAGTTGGAGTTGGCAAAGGCATAGCTGGTGACTTGACATGAATTAGTGCTTTCTCCTCACTCTGTGTGCGGCGAAGTCAACGCCTTGTATAAATATTCGTAGCTGTGCATGGCATATTCGACGGGCATTAAACAAAGCTAACTATATAATAGATCAGCTCAATGGCAAACGTAGTCTGGGGTCTATTCGGGGAAACTTTGTTGATCATCGACTTGTTTAAATCTGACCTGCTTGCATAGAAGAATTAATTGATACTCCGGTAGTCGAACCCCTCTGAACCCCTGATTCTACGTTTGCATGTGAGGTGGTGCATTTTAAGTTTTTGAGCATGGATAATTTTTTTTTGGAAGGAGGTTGGATAATTATTGTACGGATGGGCAATCAATAAGATTCAAAAAGTTTTATGGTATACTTTATTATTTGATTTATATATGCTTGAAAAGAGTCATGTATTTCGAGAAAAAGTTGAGCCTAGTCTATTCCCCTGTTGTTGAGATAATGAATGGGCAAGGGATTAGTCTAAGCTGGTAAGAAAAACTAGGAGATTTAGAATAGAAAAAGAAAGTGAAGGATTTTTTTATATTTCATAGAAAAAAAAATTCATATGAGATATGAAAAAGTATAATTTTTATCGGATGAAAATTTGAGATTTTTTTTTTTAAAAGTATTTAAGGTAGAATGGAGTAAAGTATTTTTCTTTATTAAGCACATAACATATATTTTATAAAAAAATTTTAGAAAAATAGATGCTCGATCAAATATAAGTCACTTTGATATGTGTTATTTTTTCATGATTAACCAAATATGCAAAAACGTAATTTTTTAGGTATTAGCTTTCTTAAAAAGATATTCTAAAAGATTATTCTTACCAACCAAACAATTCTCGTAAGGATGGAGACGGCTGCTCCAAAATTCTCATAATTCGATTGTACCTTTTCCAGTGGTCATCTTCATCAATAAATGAGCCATTTTAATGGCATCTCAACCCCAAGAACCAAGCCAACCTCTTCAAACCTATGTGGCTTACACAAAACACAACTTGAGTCCGATCGAACTCTTACCCTGTACTAATCCAAATACAACATGATTTGGTCCCTTTGCTCATGCAAAACAAGCCCGAGTCCAAAAGGATTATACTCAACTCATCCTCCTGGGACACAAGCCCATAGCTCACATGAAATAGGATTTATGGAGACCTCTCTTGGTTTGCAAAAAAGTTTGCAATACCACAATACGTTGCAGGTGTGCATCTACTTTATATGGCCCCGTGAATCGCTCCCATTCCACCATTTGCGATGCACGAGAAACAGAGCTGTGACACGTGTTGCACTCAACGTCCATACCGGTTTCCTTCAAACGCGTTAGTTTGCGCTTGGAACGAGTTGCCACCTTTTCCTCTTTGCCTTCTCTTTCCGCCCTTTTCCGGCCTTCAACTCGCCGTTCGAAGTTAACGCGTTAAGGTCAGAATCATGGCCGCGCAGGGCTACCGGCCGCCGGCACCGAGCTACGCGCAGTTAAACAGCCCCGTGGTGGTGGTGGGCCCGCAGTTCTGCCTGCAGTACCCCGTGGATTTCACCGTGGTAGAGAAGGCCCTCCACATAACGGACGGCAACTTCACCGTAACGGATGTGAACGGCACCGTGGCGTTCAAGGTGAAGGGCAAAATGCTCAGCCTCCGGGACCGGCGAGTCCTCCTTGACAACGCCGGCAATCCCGTCCTCTCCATGCAACAAAAGGTCTGTTTACTTCTTTTTCTTTTCATATAATAATAATATGGACATTTTCATATATAGATATCCTAAAGTTAGAATATTGGTACCAAATTAGCATGCATGATTTTTGTTTTTCTTTTTTTAAGTGAGGTGGATGAATGACATTGCCAAGTAATTAGTAACATGGAAAGCAAACCAAATAGTTACACTATTGGCTTTTTTGGATACGTACACTTCTTCAAAAGGCCGATAACGCCTAAGTAATCTTTCACAAGTCTGCTACAGAAGGGCAAGTCCATTTATCTAGCTAATGACAATCTTGAAGTCACCTTCAAGCCTGATTGAGGTGGTGATGGCATAGATGATGTTACGGGGGGTTCCCCGAATTTAGTCCCACATCGGCTAATCAGCGAAAAGGTCCGTGCCTTAAATGGGAGGCTCAATAACCTCTTCTCACCGAGGCGCCTTTTGAAGGGCAAACCCGTGAGGGGTGGAATGGGTGGTTCCACCCGGGGCGCCGTCAAAGCGCGGACCCCCGGGAGCGGTCACGATCCCCGATCCCCAAAGCGGACAATACCTCGGTGAGGACGCGGTCGCTTTCCCTGCTCGGCTGGTGTGTGGGCTGTGCTGGTGACGGGGTGCAAATCCCGCATTAGATGGCGCTAGAAGGAGGGCCTGGCCCTCCGCCTATCCAGCAAGGAGCCGACCCGGGCACAGGACCTTCCCGCTGGGGGGGCTGTGTTACGGGGGGTTCCCCGAATTTAGTCCCACATCGGCTAATCAGCGGAAAGGTCCGTGCCTTAAATGGGGGGCTCAATAACCTCTTCTCACCGAGGCGCCTTTTGAAGGACAAACCCGTGAGGGGTGGAATGGGTGGTTCCACCCGGGGCGCCGTCAAAGCGCGGACCCCCGGGAGCGGTCACGATCCCCGATCCTCAAAGCGGACAATACCTCGGTGAGGACGCGGTCGCTTTCCCTGCTCGGCTGGTGTGCGGGCTGTGCTGGTGACGGGGTGCAAATCCCGCATCAGATGATACCCTGCACCTCTCAATTCGGATAGGGGAATTGTGGTGGCGTAAAGGAAACACTCCCAACTTCCACCAAATCGAAAATAAAATTATGAATAATAAAAGCCGCTCCACTATTTGCTCTGCCATCTGGCCTACCACTATTGAAGTTGATCTTGGATTCTTGAAAAAGTACAGAGAGGGTTTTTAGATAAGGAAGATTATGACGGGCATGATCTTTGATTAAACATCTTATTTTAGCCCGTTAGTAATTACATATCTTATTTGACCCTGTTGGGGGTTCCTAGGAGCAGCCTGAATATAAATCTTGGAATTGATCTTTTCCATGTAAAGAACAATAAAGGCTTTTTTTGTTACAAATAATAAAGGTCTTCAAAAGCCGCCAAAATTATAAAAAAAAAAATCTATCCTAGGTGCACCACATGGTTGTGCATGCCACCAATCACAACCACCAAAAGAAAATTTTTTGTTCTACATTACGTGCACCACATGACAATAAACCCTACCAGTCATAACTGCTTGTTTCAGCAGTGGTGCACCAAGATATATACTTGATGAATGAGGCCCATAGGAACAAAAGCGGCTTAATGTATTTGGAGATCTAAGGCGAACTCACTAAGAGAAGCTTTGTTTCTTTATGTTTTGTCTTTGAAGCCTTCTCTGCAGTGGACCGGCCTAAGACAAATTCACTAAAGAGAGCCTTTTTCATTTCTATTTTATCTTTGAGGCCCTTCTTGCGGGCCTTCTTTGGGCCGGAACCTTAGGCGACCGCTTCAATTGCCTAAGAATTGGACTGGCCCTGCATAGGAATGAATGATTGTTGTCCGTCAATTTTCTAATTTGCTACTATTTGTAAAAATACTGGACGTGATAGTGATTGAGCAGCTAGTCAACTTGTTTGCAGTCAACCATATTCTTGTAAATAAGGTAGCTAAATCCATGAGAAACTGCACTTTTCTTTTAAAAAAAGAAAAGAAAAAAAAAGCTTTGATGCACTAGCTTACAAGATCTCCTACGTCCATGAAGAAGTTTTTTTTTAAAAAAAAAATAGAGAAAGGGAGAGAGCAGCTGCACCTGCTTCATTAAGCAAATGAAGGAGAAGGTGCCAGTGAGGCTAGAAATGACGCCAAAAGGCACCCAGAAAAATAGAAGATTCATTGCGAAATCGGTTACAACAACCGATCTAACCTGCTAGTAAGAGCAAGAAGACTTTGATTGTGCTTCAATGGAGTAATCTCCTTCTAAGAAAGAAAAGGAGATAAGGAGCCAGCTCTAGAACGGAGAGATCTGTCCAAAAACACCCTGATATTACGCTCTCTCCAGATGGTCCAGGATTGCAAGAACCAAGGATGGCCCATGCATTAAGCTTAGGATTGAGATGAGGAAGTCTTCCAAAATTCACATCCAGAGTTAATTCCTAATGGTCATATTCCTGGTAAAGGAGTAAAGGTCGCAAGCATCTAGTATCATTCTCCAAATCTGAGTTGCACAAGGGCAGTAGAGGATTATAAGATCAATGGTTTCAGAAGGTGCTTAGCAAAAGAGAGAACTAAATACTTCGTCTCTTTTTTGTTGAGAAACTTCACAATGCTAAACTTGTTCTTCAGAGCCAGCCATTTAAAGATTTCAACTTTATCAAGACAAGTTTTCCATAAAGTCAGGGTAATGAACAAATAATTCTACCATTGCTGAAAAACTTGCGCAACGATTTAGGCAAAGATATTGTTACTGGAGCATTCATGGGGCATCTCTGCTGCGATAAGGCTGCGTGAAGCTGAGCAGTTCAAATAGAGAAGAAAGTTAGGCAGTGAAGTAGACTGCAAGGCATGCACAATAGGATAGAAATGTTACTATGTAGACTGAGAATTTCCCTAAAGAGCTTACTCATATGGACTTTATATGTCCTTTTAGAAAGAAAAAAAATCAAATAGGTAATGTTAGTTTTTCTAATTGTACTATCATAAGGAACATGTACTAGTCCTTGTATTCCAAAGAAAAAAGAGAGAACAAAAAAAAAAGGTTACCTTTCTTAATCCTCACTATCAATTTTTAGGTATTTACTGCACACAGAAGATGGGTAGTGTACAGGGGAGACAGCACAGATTCAAAAGATCTGCTATTCAGCACCAAGAAGTCTTCACTCATCCAATTCAAAACCGAGCTCAGTGTGTATTTGGCTGCTAACACCAGTGAGAAAGCTTGTGATTTCAAGGTTAAAGGGAGCTATGGCGAGAGGGCATGCACCATTTACCTTGGGGAGTCTGACACAATCGTAGCCCAAGTAAGAAAGGCTTTTCCGCCATGCTTTAAAAAATTCTATTCTTGCTTTGGTTACATTATTTTTCAGATCACTATAATATCTTCATATCTTAATTAGTACTTCATTTAATTGATGTCAAACTGAACTCTAGATAATTCTCATGTTGTGTTTTTTTTTTAGAATAATTAATGGTGCCCAGTTTTACTATTGGTAATATCTTTGTCTCTACCCAATATCAAGCTATATATCATGAATCCATGATTTATGGCTTAATAAAGAGCTGAGATAAAGATACTGCCAATAATTATATATTAAAATAATTTGTTAAATTAATAATTATTGGTGGTACAGATGAGACGTCAGCACACGCTTAAGAATGCAATGCTCGGAAAGGACATGTTTGGGGTGACCATCTATCCAAATATCGACTATGCCTTCATTGTAGCCCTCATCGTGATTCTTGACGAGGTTAATGATGACAGAGGTAATAAATTTGATTGGTGTGCTTGCTTAACATAGACTTGCATCTCCAGAAGTTTTTCCTCAGGGGGTCATAAATGTTTGGATTATGATACTGCACAAAACTATGCTGCATATAGTCAAATGATTAGGAGATTCTATTATTTTGTTTGAGGTCTAAATGTCTCTTTGTTACTGTGGACAACTATTGCAAGCAAGCTCCATGAGTATATGATTGAATAATTCTACTGAGTAGTATGCATTTATTTTCTTTCATTTTTTCCCCTTTAAAATGTTATGAGTTCTCTTAATCATGTGCCAACAGGGGATTAGAGAAACTTCAAAAATTGGTGCGGTGCATGGGAGATATCTGCATCCTGATGTTGGCAAGCCAGTTTTAGTGAATTGAGATAACATTTCATGTGCATGGAACTATCACCTCTAAAGTATTTGTTTATTGTTGATTAATGATGTGATGTTTTTTTTGTCATAAAGTATATAAGTTCGTATGTTCCAATTTTTGATTGTCTCTCATTTATTTCGGAGTCCACGACCGCAAATACATTCATATTGGATGTGCTTCCTGTAAGGAAAACATTTTGTTATCTTTTATGTCAACATAGTAATTCATATGGTAATTGTGCAGCATGGTGCTACCCATGCATGATTCTTGTGGTGATGGTGATGCAAGTGCACTGCCATTTTAATTTTCTATCATGCTCTAAATCAGCCATTTCATGTGTCTAACACAGAACACTTGCAAGGATAAAATTTGCATCCCTTGAGAACATACCATCAGCTTTAGGCTTATTGGCTTCTTTAATTTGCAAGTAAATGATGGAAAAGTTTTGAATAAATGACTAGCAATGTGCGTAAACAAAAATATCGACTGTATTTTGGCTAGACATACTTGCCCATACCTCACGCCAAGTACAAATCATGAACATGTGTGTTTATGAAATACAAATAATTAAATTATCTTTCTGGACCAGTGCTAGGATTGCGAATTGAGGCTTGCACTAATGGTTATGCTTCTTTGCTTGGATGTTGCATCCCCAAATCTGGATTTGGATAATTACAAGGATTTGCCTCCTTCTCTTCCTCTGAAGCGAAAAGAAAAGAAAAAAACTTGTGAGTTGTTCTATGCTTGAAATTAGGCCGACCTAGTTAGGGTTATTGAAAGCACTCCATCTTTAACTTTATGTCAAATTTTGGATTTGGATAATAATCAGCCAATGCCAAGGCAACAAAGCTAGCATCAAACCTACCCGCCCAGAACCCTCCTTAATTCCTACCAAGGTTCCCATCCCCGATGACAGAAATTAAGGATTGGTTTCCTTCTCTTCCTCTCATGCAAGGAAAAAGGTAAAAAAAAAGCTTGCAATTAGGCCAAGCTAGTTAAAATTATGGAAAGTACTCTATTCTTAACTTTATTGCTGTAATTGTGTTTTGAAAGGAAGGAATTCTGCAGCTTGTTTCATCTAAATACATACAGAAAACAAAGGGGGAAGATTCTCTCTCTATAAATAAGGCAAGTAACAAATAATTAAAAGTCTATTTTGATTCCCTTGTAGAAGCTTGGGCATCTTGTGCGAGTACTTTATCCTTCTTTTAGGTTAAGGAGCAGAATTTGTCCCTCAAAGGATCTTTTTAAGGAGTACTGGCTTCAAGTTCTATAAATCAGAGGATCATTTACCAGTGAATTTTCTTTTGTTTATCTGTTTCTGCATTGCATTTTAACGTGCTCAAACCGCCATACCCAACCTTTGCAAAGCCCTGCTTTATTTTTTATGAGAAGCTCTGTTTTAACCTTATTTCCTATTCTATATGCCACAAGGTTTAAGTTGTTCACTACAAAAAAAGTGGTTCATAAATCATATATGTTCTAGTATGAACTCTGGTAGCCAAACTTGATCCAACCTTGTTAAGTTAGATCTAATTATATCTGGAATCAGACTCTATCCTGCTACAGTGAGCATAAGGACAGATCTGATCCAAAGGACTATATATGCAATACAATTCCTTGCTATACGAAAGATCTGATCCAGGGTAGTGGTAGGGGGCGGTTGCCGGTTGTTCGACATATCAGTTTTAGGAGCGGAGTTGCGAGCTGCTTGGGCAGGTCTTCACCATACGCGGCAGGTGCTGCGGACCAGCTCGATCATCTTAAAGGGCGATTCGGCTACAATTATTGAGTAGATTCGGCGAGGATCGGGTGGTGAGAGCACAGACCACTCTCTGATCTGGGTGTTGGGAACCCGCCCATGCCGCTGATATTTCAAAACAAAAATCAGATGGCAGCGGAAAGGGGGCATGTGCGGGATCGACGTTCATCGCATGAACGTTGTTTCGAGACCTTTCGTAATTAGGTAGGAATTAAAACTTTTAAAATTATTAGGAAGATCAAATCTTCACCTTGCGCGGGTAGATGATCACCGCAAATCTGAATTCGTGGTTTTGGAAGAGGGTTCGCTTGAAGCCGTTCAAACGTCCGGCCTCTACGGGTATCCACACGAAGCAGGATCCGATCCAAGCTCTCTATCTCACCGGGGTGCTAGCTCCCTTGCAGAGATAGCTTTGATGGCTGATGTCCTCTCTTTCAATCAACTCTTGATTGCACTTGAGAGGAGGAAGAAGAAGGATGAAGAAGAGGAAGAAGATCAAATCCCTTCGCAGCTTTCTTCTCTTCACACGCGCTGAAGCCAAGGAAGAAGACCAAGAGGAGGGAGACGCCTCCTCTTCTTTTCCCCTTGCTGATGGCGGCTGAACCAAGGAGAGATGGAGAGGGGGTGGCCACGTGATGAAGAGGAGAAAGGGTCATCTAGGGCGCCGGCCCTAGTCCTCTTTTAATAAGGATGAAGGGCTCCTACAAGTTAGGAGCCTTGACAACTTTCCAAGAGGGGGCGCCGGCCCCCCTCTCTCTTCATGTCGCACCTAATCAAGTGGAGAGGGGCTGATGCCCCTCTTACTTGGTTAGCCTAATCCTCTTCCAAAGAGGATTAGGTCCCTCTTTCATGGTTTAATCCTAATCTAATTAGGATTGGCCAAATTGGGTTTAATCTATGCTAGTCCTAATCCAATTAGGACTTGAATGGACCATGACTTAATTGAACTCTTCAATCCTAATCCAATTAGGAGTCATGTTGATTCATTAGATTAATAATTAATTTAGACTTAAGGAATCCTAATCCAATTAGGATGTATTTAATTTTAGTCCTAATCCAATTAGGACTCTATTTGAATCCGAAGTCCTAATCCAATTAGGATTTCTAGGAATCCTACTCCAAGTAGGAATCCAATTTTAATTCAAAATTTCTAATCTCATTAGGATTGTAGGAATCCTATTCCAAGTAGGAATTCCAGTCCTACTCCAACTAGGATTCCCAGTCCTAATCCAATTAGGACTCTAGGTATCCTACTCGAAGTAGGACTCTTGTTTCAAAGTCCAATTAATTAATTCCCTTTGTTCCTTCTTCAACTTCTTATCAATCAAATTGATTACTTGTGATTTCTAATCACGATTTCAACCATCGGATCGGTCAATACTTCTAGTGTGTGTGACCCCATAGATTCTATTCTGACTGGTAGTGAGATATATTGTGATCTCTATCTCAATATCATTGAAAACTCCTTTCAATGGGTTGGAACGATTCCAACTCAACTCATTAGGGTTTATCGATCATCAAGATAATCCCTATGAGTCCCACCATCCCACCAGTGACACCTAGCAGCATGTAGTGGCTACCCAGCAGAATGGAATGATGAACCTCTAGGTGCAGTTAACGTGTGATACAATCCTACTATCGTGGATCCCTACAGGACGGAGGTCATGGACAACTCGTCAAACCCCATCGTCTGTCATATGTCAAGATTTATTCGACTCGAGTTCGATAGTGGAAAACTCTTTTTCCACTTTAACTGCCCTGGCCAAGGTCTTAGAACTCAGTCTAAACAAATCACATAGGATCCACTCCTCTTCTATCAAGGTCGATAGATTCCTTATAGGTGCATACCCTACTCCTACAGTGAACTTACTACAGCCAATCTACACTGCATGGACCCCATATGGCTAGAGACCATGTATGTGTGCAGTCAAACTACAATAAACCTCACTGTGAGTAGCCGAAGCACCGCAGGTCAAAGGACAGTCACACTACTGCAACATCAAAGCAAGTCACTGACGAGTGGATAGACATCCAAGTGACTTCTTGTCTTGGTCACGCTCAGTACCCTTGTTCTCTAACAAGCACCTGCAGTATCACTTCAGTGTCCCTACACTGTGGACTCAAGTCTCGTCCATCCAGAAGGAAAGTGATCTGTGCACTGATCGGATCGATCACCGTCCTCGTTGATGATCCATTGATCAGGAGCATTTAGAAATTATCACCAATGATACATGGCTTAAATTCTCAACTCTTGAGAATATGTATCATCATCTTATTAATTTCTTGGACGATTCATAGACACATAAACAATATGAATGAAAAGATGCCTTTTATTTATTCAATAATAAATAGTCAAGTACAAAATTATGTCCCTAGAATTAACAATGTGTCAGCCAAATTGGCTTCTAGGGCATACATCTTAACAATCTCTCCACTTGCACTAAAAGCCAATTGGTCATATATCTTAGGCCCATCTTCTCAAGGTGGGCTTTCAGTCTTTTTTCTGACTCAGCTGCCTTAGTGAACGGGTCTGCCACGTTATCCCGGAGTCTACTCTCTGACCTCTACATCATAGTCGCGTATGAAATGGAAGCCGCCGCTCTATGTGCTTGGACTTCTGATGAGACCATGGCTCCATAGCTAGTGCTATGGTGCCATGTTATCGCAGTAAAGTGTTTATGGCATCTAATGACATTACACCTAACTCTGCAATTAACTTTTATCAGAAGGTTTCCACTGCCATCCTTTAGATACGGCTTAAGATTCAGCTTCTAAGGTAGAATCTATAATGATCGGTTGTTTGAACTCTTCAATTACTGAACCACAATTGCACATATTCTGATGTAGCTTTCTATCATCAATATGTGTGCATCCTTCTACTTCAACTCTGATCTTTTTCCCAAAGACCAAGAACATGTCCCTAGTTCTTCTCAAGTACTTAAGACTGTTCTCACAGCTATCCAGTGCTTCTTGCTGGATTCGACTGATATCTGCTTGTGACACTCACAAGCAAGAGCTATATCAGGTCGTATACACAGCATGGCATACATGAGGCTTCCTATTGCCGATGCATAAGGAATCTTGCTCATGCGTTGAATCTCCTCAGATGTGTTGGGGCACATCTTCTTGGAGAGATGAATTCCATGCCTTAGGGGTAGAGACCCCTCTTGGAGTTTTTCCATGCTGAACCTCTTTCAGCACCTCCTCTATGTACATCTTCTGTGAAAGGCCAAGCATCCTTTTAGATCTATCTCTATAGACCTTTATTCCCAAAATATAGGATGCTTCCCCAAAGTCTTTCATGGAGAATTCTTTTGACAACCAGACCTTGACCGAGGTTAGCATGGGAATATCATTCCCAATCAGGAGAATGTCATCTACGTACAGTACGAGAAAAACGACAGCACTCCCACTAACCTTTTATAAACACATGGTTCCTCTTCATTTTTGATGAAATCAAACGTTTTGATTGCATCATCGAAACGAGTGTTCCAACTCCGAGAGGCTTGCTTTAGTCCATAGATGGACCTTTGCAGCTTGCAGACCTTGTGATCTCCATCACTGGAAGTGAAACCCAAAGGCTGTTCCATAAGATATCTCATCAAGAATCCATTCAGGAAAGCAGTTTTCACATCCATCTGCCAGATTTCATAGTCATGAAATGCTGCAATGGCAAGCAATGTCCGATGGATTTTAGCATGGTACAGGTGAAAAGGTCTCCTGATAGTCAATACCTTCGCGCTGACATACCCTTTCGCCACAAGCCTGCCTTAAGGTCTCTACCTCTCCATCCGAACCTATCTTCCTTTTGTAGATCCATTTGCATCCAATAGGTACAATACCTTCTGGTGGATCTACTAAGGTCCAGACTTGGTTGGAATGCATGGAGTCTATTCTGACTTCATAGCTTTCAGCCATTTCTCGGAATCGATATCAGATATCGCCTCGTTGTAGGTTTTGGGATCCTGTATGTGATCCCTATCTCCCACTAGGAATATTTCCTCGGTATCCTCTTCTAGTATACCTAAGTATCTATCGGGAGGATGGGAGACCCTACTAGATCTACGAGGTGGTTGAGGGACATCGTGTACTGGCTCCTTATGAATAGGTTCTATAGGATCCATGACTCGTTGCTTTTTCAGAGACTTTCTCTCAAGCTCAATTTTCTCCCACGCCTCTATCAAGGATAACTGATTTCCAAGAAGATGGCATGACGGCTCACAAACACATTGTGATCCTCTGAGACGCAAAAATTGTATCCTAATGACTCTTTAGGATATCCTATAAAACGAGCACTTATGGTCCTAGCCTCTAACTTGTCCGCCTGTAGTCGCTTGACGTGGGCCGGACATCCCCAAATCTTGAGATGACCCAGACTTGGTTTCTTACCATGCCATATCTCATACGGTGTGGTAGGAACGGATTTAGAGGGAACTCTATTCAATAAATAAATCGCTGTGAGTAGGCATCTCCCCAAAGAAAATAGGTAAATCAGTGAAGCTCATCATGGACCTGACCATGTCCAACAGGGTCCGATTTCTCCTCTCTGACACCCCCGTTGAGTTAGGTGTACCCGGAGGTGTCCATTGTGAGACTATGCCGTTTTCTTTGAGATAGTCCCGGAATCTCCACTAAGGTATTCTCCTCCTCGATCTGATCGAAGAGCCTTAAGAGGTTTTCCAGTTTGTTTTTCTACTTCATTCTTGAACTCTTTGAACTTTTCAAAGGATTCAGACTTGTGTCTCATAAGATACACATACCCATACCGTGAATAATCATCGGTAAAGGTAATGAAGTATGAATAACGTCCCCTGGCTAGCACATCGAATGGCCACATACATCTGTATGTACTAGGGTAAGTATTTCGGTGGTCCTCTCCCCATGTCCTACAAAGGGCAGTCTAGCCATCTTTCCTTGAAGACAGGACTCGCAAACTGGATATGACTCGGAAGTCAATGAGCTAAGAGCCCATCTTTATCCATTTTGTTCATCCTATCTTCTCCAATATGGCCAAGTCTGAGGTGCCACAATATCTTTGGTTTATCTCATCTCTGGATCTTTTGGATCCTTTGGCACTCACATCTTGCTCGTAACATTCACAGATACATCCATATGTAAATGATAGAGACTGTCAATCAAAACCACGTGCGACTATTTTATTTCTTAAATAAATAGAACAGCAGTCTTTGTCAAATGTAAAAACATGACCTTCCTGTGCTAGACATGAAACAGAAATCAAATTTCTGCTAGCAACAGGTACATAATAGCAGTCTCTAAGTATTAAACTAAATCCAGACGGTAGTCGCAGATGGTAGGTGCCCACAGCCACAGCAGCAACTTTTGCCCCGTTGCCAACCCGAAGGGTTACCGCACCTTCCGCCAGCCTTCTACTTTCCTTTAGACCCTGCATGGTAGTGCGCAAATGAGCACTAGAACCAGAATCTATAACCAACTAGAAGTAGAAAAACCGTTAGATAGTTTCAATTATGAGCAAGTCTATACCTTCTGAAGGTGTGTCACCTTTCTTGTTCTTCAGGCTCTCGAGGTATGAAGGACAGTTTCTCTTCCAGTGGCCTTCGACATTGCAGTGGAAACATTTTCCTTTGTCGTTAGCCTTTTTCTTTTGAACTTCCTTCTTTGGCTTCTTGTCTTTCTTCTGCTTCTTAGCAGGCTTCTTTTTCTTCCAAGTAGACTTTCTCTTGGAACCAGAAGTCAACTCAGCAGCAAGGACATTGCCCCTTGAACCTTTCAAGGCTCCCTCAGCAGTTACCAACATGTTGATTAGTTCAGTCTTAGTGCATTCAATCTTATTCATGTGGTAGTTTACTATAAACTGACCAAATGAATCAGGAAGTGACTGTAGGATCAAATCCACTTGTAATTCCTTGTGCATGTCCATACCGAGCTTCTCAAGCTCCTCTAGGTCCTTGATCATGGTCAGACCGTGATCATGGACAGACTGCCCTCGCGCATCTTCGCTTTGAAAAGCCTCTTGGACACTTCAAAACGAGCTGTGCGACTCTGCTCACCATACAACTCTTGCAGGTGTGCCAGTATGTCCCTAGCAGTCTTTATATTTTCATGCTGGCATTGGAGTTCATTAGACATGGATGCCATCATATAGCATTTTACTCTAATGTCATCATCCAACCACTTTTTATGCATCTCACGCTGAACATCAGTAGGACGTGCTGGTATGTGGGGATATCTGAATCGAGTATGTAGCCTATCTTCTCACAGTCCAAAACTATTTTGAGATTTCTAAGCCAGTCTTGTAATTGGTTCCGGTCAGTCGGTTGGTCTCAAGAATACGGGTCAAAGGGTTTGAAGCCGACATTGTATCTGCAGAGAGTAAAGATTCTAGTTAGACTTTTGTACTTGATCCTAATCTGTCTAAGGTCTTTTAGAACAAATGTAACTCCCACTATTTTCTCGAATTCCTCACACTCCCCTGGTAGGAAAACGGAAATCCCACACGACTAGGGTTTCTAGTGGGTACTGCGGTCCCACCGATTTACATGCCACCTCACCTAACAGTTATTGGTGACACATAGATGGATGAGTGTACAACTCTTGTACAATGCTTCTCAAGCATGTTGCAGTGTAACTTGGTCTCTAAGCCATGAAGACCTCACCTAACAGTTATTGGTCCCATTTCTTAGTTAAGTCAGACCCACCGTATAACCGTAGGAATAAAGTCGTCATTGGGTCCTCACCTAACAGTTATTGGTGCCCAACCCCACCTTTACCCTACAACATCTCATGTCTATAGAGAGGTCCAGCCCCCCGATGCAACTTGACCACTGTGTCCAGCCGAGACAAATCAACATCAGAAAGGCCTTAGCAGCTCTACTACAGTGGAAGACCTATTGACTTAATATTGGTTAATCAGGTCTTAGTGTTTGCAACTTGAGCCCTTCATAAGAGGTAATCGAACAATTGGCCAGGTAAGCAGGTGGGAGGCTCCCCTTACTCAGAGAGTAAGGTCCTAATTAAGTAACCACCTTTCATGCTTTCCTAGACACCAATTAGATCAATTAATCTAATATGACTTGCTCATGTCGGTTCACTCTCGACTTGATTGAGGAGGTTTTGATTTAGGTCTCAATTGGGTTTGCTACATCACATGTAAACCTATCTACCCGACTCGCATTCACATCACATGCAAACGGCGCATGCAGGCAGTTATAATCGCATCAAATTAAAGCTAAACTTTAACTAGGTGATGATCATGGATTCTAATTAGGTCGTATTACAAGCACATGCACATCAATCGATCAAGTGGTCTTCAACTCTTGAATTGGTTCCAAGCCTCCTTGATTCGATCCTTGATCAACTCTTGATCCCATCGCCATCAACCGCTTAGATCACCTTTCATCTCATGCCTTTGCTTCAACTTGATCGTTGATGTACATCACATCACAGAAATACAACCAGATGTAAAATAAAAATAAAAATAAATTACATCTCCTTTTAGGAGGCACGCAGGCCTCTCAAAACATCAAATAAGATGCATGCAAGCATCTGAAAAATTACATGACATCGCAGATCACATCGCAGGTCATTACATTTGATACCAAAAGGGTTTGAATCCTATGATCATCACCGTATGCAACAATTATAATTTTCAGATCTGAAAACTAACTGATTATATCATGACATAGGTCGCTGATCATGCTAATCATGATTCTAAACTTTGTAATCCCATTAACAATGCAATTAGAATCATCTTTTTATCACATAAAAATCAGCATAAAAAATCAGCACCCCTGAAAAATCTGCATGCAGAATTTTTCAGCATGCATGATCATTCAATTTTCAGATCTAATATGCCTTTAGATATTTAATTCTTACCTTAATCTACGAAGCCTAGGCTCTGATACCACTGTTGGGAACCCGCCCATGCCGCTGATATTTCCAAAAATCAGATGGCAGCGGAATCGGCATGCACGGGTTCGACGTTCATCGCATGAACGTTGTTTCGAGACCTTTCGTAATTAGGTAAGAATTAAAACTTTTAAAACTATTAGGAAGATCAAATCTTCACCTTGCGCGGGTAGATGATCACCGCAAATCTGAATTCGTGGTTTTTGGAAGAGGGTTCGCTTGAAGCCGTTCAAACGTCCGGCCTCTACGGGTATCCACACGAAGCAGGATCCGATCCAAGCTCTCTATCTCACCGGGGTGCTAGCTCCCTTGCAGAGATAGCTTTGATGGCTGATGTCCTCTCTTTCAATCAACTCTTGATGTGCTTGAGAGGAGGAAGAAGAAGGATGAAGAGAGGAAGAAGATCAAACCCTTCGCAGCCTTCTTCTTTTCCACGCGTTGTGAAGAAGAAGACCAAGAGGAGGGAGACGCCTCCTCTTCTTTTCCCTTGCTGATGGCGGCTGAACCAAGGAGAGAGGAGAGGGGGTGGCCACGGATGAAGAGGAGAAAGGTCATCTAGGGCGCCGGCCCTAGTCCTCCTTTAATAAGGATGAAGGGCTCCTACAAGTTAGGAGCCCTTGACAACTTTCCAAGAGGGGGCGCCGGCCCCTCTCTCTTCATGTCGCACCTAACAAGTGAGAGGGGCTGATGCCCCTCTTACTTGGTTAGCCTAATCCTCTTCCAAAGAGGATTAGGTGCCTCTTCATGGTTTAATCCTAATCTAATTAGGATTAGCCAAATTGGGTTCAATCTATGCTAGTCCTAATCCAATTAGGACTTGAATGAACCATGACTCAATTGAACTCTTCAATCCTAATCCAATTAGGAGTCATGTTGATTCATTAGATTAATAATTAATTTAGACTTAAGGAATCCTAATCCAATTAGGATATTTAATTTTAGTCCTAATCCAATTAGGACTCTATTTGAATCCGAAGTCCTAATCCAATTAGGATTTCTAGGAATCCTACTCCAAGTAGGAATCCAATTTTAATTCAAAATTCCTAATCTCATTAGGATTGTAGGAATCCTATTCCAAGTAGGAATCCCAGTCCTACTCCAACTAGGATTCCCAGTCCTAATCCAATTAGGACTCTAGGAATCCTACCCGAAGTAGGATTCTTGTTTCAAGTCCAATTAATTAATTCCCTTTGTTCCTTCTTCAACTTCTTATCAATCAAATTGATTACTTGTGATTCCTAATCACGATTTCAACCATCGGATCGGTCAATACTTCTAGTGTGTGTGACCCCATAGGTTCTATTCTGACTGGTAGTGAGATATATTGTGATCTCTATCTCAATATCATTGAAAACTCCTTTCAATGGGTTGGAACGATTCCAACTCAACTCATTAGGGTTTATCGATCATCAAGATAATCCCTATGAGTCCCACCATCCACCAGTGACACCTAGCAGCATGTAGTGGCTACCCAGCAGAATGGAATGATGAACCTCTAGGTGCAGTTAACGTGTGATACAGTCCTACTATCGTGGATCCCTACAGGACGGAGGTCATGGACAACTCGTCAAACCCCATCGTCTGTCATATGTCAAGATTTATTCGACTTGAGTTCGATAGTGGAAAACTCTTTTTCCACTATTACTGCCCTGGCCAAGGTCTTAGAACTCAGTCTAACAAATCACATAGGATCACTCCTCTTCTATCAAGGTCGATAGATTCCTTATAGGTGCATACCCTACTCCTACAGTGAACTTACTGCAGCCAATCTACACTGCATGGACCCATATGGCTAGAGACCATGTATGTGTGCAGTCAAACTACAATAACCTCACTGTGAGTAGCCGAAGCACCGCAGGTCAAAGGACCAGTCACACTACTGCAACATCAAGCAAGTCACTGACGAGTGGATAGACATCCAAGTGACTTCTTGTCTTGGTCACGCTCAGTACCCTTGTTCTCTAACAAGCACCTGCACTATCACTTCAGTGTCCCTACACTGTGGACTCAAGTCTCGTCCATCCAGAAGGAAAGTGATCTGTGCACTGATCGGATCGATCACCGTCCTCGTGATGATCCATTGATCAGGAGCATTTAGAAATTAATCACCAATGATACATGGCTCAAATTCTCAACTCTTGAGAATATGTATCATCATCTTATTAATTTCTTGGACGATTCATAGACACATAAACAATATGAATGAAAAGATGCCTTTTATTTATTCAATAATAAATAGTCAAGTACAAAATTATGTCCCTAGAATAACAATGTGTCAGCCAAATTGGCTTCTAGGGCATACATCTAACACTGGGATATTGGGATGATGGTGAGGGATGGTGTGGCCTTTAAAGCCAAGCATGTATTCAGAGAGGCCAATGGGGCGGCTGACTGGTGCGGCATACGCGGCCCACCACTCAGGATACGCCCTGTGGGCAGGAGAGAGAGATGTCACTGGCACTCCATGATATTGTGTATTTTGATTTTTTTTGGATGTATTCGTACACACGTTGTATGAAGAACCCGTTAAAAAAAAAATATATTTATATGCTCGCACCCTCAAATAAAAAAAAAAAAAAAATGATGCAAGGTCTTCTCATTATGAGAGGACAACATGTATTATCATTTTTTAACTCGGATAAAAGTGGGGGAATATATGAAAACTCATAAAAATATTGCCGGGCAATTTTTCACCGCAAAAAAGTATGGATGATTGTAACTACATGAATTCTGGTGATCTAATTTGATAAATATACTCCCATTTTAGAGTGTTTTGCCACGAAATATATTACTTGAAATGTACTTTTACTAGTAAGTAGACACATGCAATCATATCTAGCGAAAAATATAAATATAAAAATTTAGATTATAATATATTAATTTTAAAAATAATAACAAAAATATAATTTTTTTAATTAAATCAGACGATATATAAAATGGATTCTTATGAGATTTTAACAGTAGAGCAGAAATATAACTATGTTAGAGTGGTATTAACCAATAACTAATTTACTGCTCAATTCACAATTCAACGTGATAATTAGGAATTGGCATCAATTGATTCAATATACCACTCAACCGGTTGCCGTTTTCCATACAAGATCGATGATATAAAGAGTAATACATAGCATTTTTCATTCAAAATTTATCAAAACATAAAAAGATCTAGATAGGCAAAATATAGAACCGAAACAACCATTGGCGAACCAAATTTTTAGTTTACCTAGGACTTGATCAGCAAAAGGTGATTGTTTTTTTTTTTTTTGTGTGTGTGTGTACTGGTCTCTCACTACATACGGCCGTGAGTATGCCTGAAATAATCACAGTACAAAATGCATTCTAGTACCAATAGCACTTGCTCCAATGCCCTCCAGGTAACGTCTCCAGAGTGATGTACTGCGAAGGCGACCCAGTCTGCCGTCTATGCCGTCGCCTCCCGAAATACATGCATGACAATAAAGGAATCAGACTCCTCCAGAAGGTGGTAAATATCCCTAATTAGGGGGTGCAAGTCTATCCTAGCACATCTGCTCTGGATCCAATCGATCACTATAACCGAATCGCCCTCAAGAAAGATCCACCGCGCATCCATGTGCACTCTGACATAGATGAGGCCCTTCCATGTCACACGCAGCTCCACCATTGAGACTGACTCACCAAAAATGCGCTGGCCTCCTATTGCAATCGGTCTGGAGTCCTGGTCTCGAATCACAAAACGACGATTGTTTATAGAAAAAATATAAAAGATATTGTTATTTAAAAAATTACAACGAATTGCAAAATGACATACATAAATCCAAATATCTTACTTCTATTTACCTTATTTTCTAATCAAAATAATTAATAGTATTACAAAATATATTATAATTATATATAAATATTAATTCTACAATAATAATTAATATATTTTATAAGATTAAATAATTTATAGGACTAATAAATATATTTTTATAGAATATATTAATAAATAATGTACTGATATTTTATTATAATATATTTTATATGATTAATAAATATATTTTTTATGGAATATATTAGGTAATCTTGATATTTTATGATGAGTGATCTTAGATTCCTATGGAATACTAAATAGATTACTTATGGATACTTGAAAATTTTTAATCACTAAATATATTATATCAAACGTAGTGGCCTTAAATTATCGAGGATTAGATTACTCCGGAAATAAGAATTGATCTAAGATCATCTCGGTGTTCTCATTTAAGTCACCCAACGCTACCTAAAAGTCAAAGGAAGATAGATGAGCCACTTCTAAATGAAGCACGGTGCCATATATTAGATAATTATGATAAAATAGCATTATGCCGACATACGAGCACACTGCATGGAAAAAAGAAAAGAAAAGGACAAGACGAATATTTATAGCATATTTTACAATATGCTATAAATATGTTATATATAATATTTTATAAAAAAAACATGTGAAGGTGGGCCGGCCAACATGAATAGATGCAGTGCGGTTTGCTTTATAAAAGTAGAGAAGGGAAAGAGACAAGCCTTGACCTTGCCGCTTGGGTGATAGTGGTAGAGATAGGGATGAAACTTCATAGAATCGGTGACACTTTTGGAGGAGCTCGCCGGCATTTCTGACCTGCCCTTCTAGTTCCGAGTTACCGTCAGCCGTTGACGTCGCGGTTAGGATCATGGCGACGCCGAGCACAGCGCCGTTAGGCAGCGCGGTGGCGGTGGCGGTGGTGGGCCCGCAGTTTTGCGCGCCGTACCGGTGGATCTCACCGTCACGAAGAAGGCCATCAGCCTGACGGACGGCGACTTCGCCGTCACGGACGTGAACGGAACGGTGTGTTCAAGGTGAAGGGCACTTTTCTCAGCATCAGGGACCGCCGTGTCCTCCTCGACTCCGCCGGCAATCCCCTCGTCTCCATGCAACAAAAGGTTGGCTTTCTCTTTCTTCCCCGTTTTTTTTTTTAGTTATCATCTTAAGAGAGAGGGCTTTTCTTTTGATTGTTATTACCTCCAACTTTTGTTTGAATTTATGATCTTAATGAATTCTTTTATTTTCGCCATTATTTTCGTAGAAAAAATATAGTTTTTTTTCCATTTCTGAAGTCCTTCTTGAACTCCATGATTTTTCCTTTATTGATCTTTTGGCAGAAAATGGCCTAGGATTTAGGATAAAAATCTTTTCATTTTTTTAATTCATTCTACTGAAAAAACAGATCGTCAACTAGATCTTCTTCTTAACTTTTTTAAAGGAATTGATCTACTTGATCTCATCAACTAGTTGAATCACCCTCAAAAACACAACATATTTGACATGATGAGGAGAAACCACAGCAACTCTATTATTATTATTATTATTATTATTTGCTTTTCTTTTTTCAACTGCGGATCTAGCAAATTCATTATCTGTTTCTGGGCGTTTTGGAATTCATTGGATTATCTCAACGAAATCAAACTTTAGGATGTTGAATTTAATACAGAAAACAAATAATCAATAAATTTTATTTTTACTATCCAATATTTGGTAAGATAGTAAGGCAAGACACGTGTAATTAATAGTTGTCAGCATATAACCTCATATATTCGTGGCTTTATAATTTTACAGATAATGTCCGCGCACAGAAGATGGCAAGTCTATAGGGGAGACAGCTCCGACTCAAAAGATCTATTATTCAGCGTCAGGAAGTCATCACTCAATTCCAAATTCAAAACAGCGGCTCGATGTGTTCTTGGCGCTAACACCAGTGAGCAAGCTTGTGACTTCAAGATCAAAGGAAGTTATTTGAGAGGTCCATGCCACCATTTACTTGGGAGTCTAATACCATCATAGCTCAAGTAAGAATTGCTCTCTCTTAATTTCCGTGATTCTTTTAATTAATTTTCTCACACATCTCTTATCTACGTTTATCTGGTGGTGCAGATGAGTCGCAAGTACACGGTTAAAAACTAGTTCTTGGGAAGGACACGTTTGGGGTGACCGTCTATCCCAATGTGGACCATGCCTTCGTCGTGGCTCTCATCGTGATTCTTGATGAGATTAATAGACAGAGATGGCTCAGATTGATGTCGTTTCAAGCGTTGTGGACTTTGTGTCTGTAATAATAAATGCTTGGGCTTTGTGAGGTGTTGCATACTATACCATATATATAAAACAGCTGGGAATAAATACTGTAACCTGAGCCTCCTTGACTGGTAGCGTGTATTTTCTTAATCATTTCTTCTGCTTTTCTTTCTTTTCTTTTCTTTTGATTTCTTTTCTTTTTGGTGCTTTGGTTGAGATATTTTTCCAAAGTGTGGATAAGATCTTATACTCCCCCATTGCCCCGATTTATCCTTGACCTTTGATTGGTTCTCAGTACCGGTGGATCTGGATTATATGCTCCTTAGCTTTAACCAAGCTAAGAAGCTTCAGTTCACTGGGATTATTTGTTCCTTATCTTTTAACCAAGCTAAGAAGCTTCAGTTTAGAAACAAAGCGAGAAAAGAAGGTAAGGGCAATTCCTTTTGTCATAGGTTGTCTGTCTGTATCATCAATTTCCGAGTTGGCTAGGATGGATCTTCCTTCATGTTATGCATCATAACTTTAGTCATATAATATTCAATATCATAAAGCTATCTGTTAGGGGAAAAAACCCTAAGTCATATATCCACAGAGGCGCTCGCCCGAAGAGCGCCGACCGAAAGCTGCTGGCCAAGAAGTGCCGACGGAAAGCCACTCGCCGACAGAGCGCCGACGGAAAGCTGCTCGGCCAAAGGATGCCGACCAGGAGCACTCGACTAGAGGGTCGACCAGAGCGCGCGCCAAGAGTGCCCCACCCAAAGCTGCTCGGTTAGAAAGTGCCGACCAAAGACAGCGCCAAGGCGCTCTGCTAGAAGGTGCTCGCCTAAGGCGCCGACCAGGAGTACTTGAAGCAACCCCGCCACAGGCGCCCATGGGCGACCAGCTCGGCTCGGCACTCTTGCCGAGCCGATGCCTTAACCAAATGTTTAACCTCCGCCTAAAGTCCAAGGGACTGACAACTCCTACGGTTGCGACCTGCACTATCTCCAAGCCATCAAGGCATAAGATCTTCGCAGGTATTCGGCACGACCTGCCATTAATGCACGAGACTCTCTCAAGTCTCCGATGCACTCAGTCATTTAATGAACACGCCCAAGACGATCTCCGTCACTGAACCATCAAGAGCGCATGGCTCTACCTGACCGCCGGTTCATTTGGTAATAAATGCACTTACCATCCACAGACCCAGGCCGCTACGGCCGGCGGTTCAACCCACTCAACAGGTC